>NC_065898.1:2898763-4348144 GCF_905147045.1 Nymphalis io | reverse complement strand
ACTGCCTCAGCTATTCCAATTAATATTGTTTTGAAGAAAAATAAAACAATGTTTTCTAAATTATACGAGTTGAATATATTATTGTTCTGTTATTATTATAGAAATATCAAACTAACATCATAACTATGAAACTGAATTACACAAACGAAATCATAGAGCAAGTTCAGATAACAATAATATGAATTATTTTTTATGATTAGCCTGAAACAATATACCAACAAGTTTCTTTACTGTGGTCGTATATTTGTTATTATTATTTATTTGTTACAAAATAAAATTATATGTAGGTATAATACAAGTAATACAAGTACAAGTATAATACAAGTACTTTTAATTTTTTTTTTCATTTTGTTTAAATGTTTTTGATATTTTTTGATCTGCGAGTCTAAATATTTGTTCTAAAATTTCTTGTATAAAAGTATAAAATCTAATTAAACGAAGAATATATTTCAAAAAATTCATAAAATCTTCGTGAACTTAGCTTAGTGATTTGATTGTAGGTAGACAGTCAAATATGTCATGAGTAACTATATTATATTATCTATTATGTTAGCATATTATTATTATTTTTACTGTTGGTAAACTCATCAGATATTCTACCGTAAAACAGCAGTACTTGGTGTTGTTGTGTTCCAGTTTGAAGGGTGAGTGAGCCAGTGTAATTAAAGGCACAAGGGACATAACATCTTAGTTCCCAAGGTTGGTGACGTATTGGCGATGTAAGCGTTGGTTAACATTTCTAACTTAGCATTAGGTGGCCCATATGCTCGTCCGCCTACCTATACTACAAAAAAAATATATATATATATTGTTTTGTGACCGACAAATTACAATTTAAACACAATATTGCCAATAAGCTCTAACTTCATTGTAAGTCACCAATATTTCACTAGTGGATACGTTAAATTTATTGGCAGGCATGAACCTAAGGGTATCGCTTATATATGCTGAAAGCTTATTCCTTTCACTTAAGTTTATAGTCAGAAAATATTCTTACAATAACGCTTCTTATATATTCGTAATTAAAAACATTGTTTCTAATTACGCTACACATACATACATACATCTCTACACATTTTTCTCTCTGCCACTTAATGTATGAATAAATTTTATCAAAGTCGTGAATATTACAATAACAAATCAACACATCTTTTGTTCATAATTGTCGTATATCTGCTATAGTTTTGGCAGTATTTAACAAGGATAGCGCCCGGACCGACAATTTTCTTGACTATGTTGACATAATAAGCTCAAAGACATAGCCTATGTCTACCCGGTAACTGACCTATTATAATGAAAAAGTATATACAAGGGATTAGAAGAAAACAAACACATAAAGATCTTTGTTTATACTTTTAGTATGTTTAGTAATACAGAGAAAACTAATGTTAAGCGATATATCGAGAACACTAAAATGAATGTCACTTAGTTCATAAGAGTATAAAATAACATATTTTTACTTTTTATTAATATTTTGATTAGTGTATAAATATCATTGGCAAAGTGTTTTGCATGTGTGTTGTTGTTTTACGGAAGAATCTGTCAACGGATGTAGGAAAATCTTTTTTTTTTAAAGTTATAGTAGATTTTTTTTCAAATGCTAACAAAATAATTTACTTAAATATTTATATTTCGAACTGACGAAGCGGTAATTGTGTTTAAAAGTTTTCTTTTGTGTTCTCACCTGTGTTGAAACCGACACGCCAGAACCGCTCGGTCCGCCACCTGAGAAGAAAAAAAAAACGTTTTTGAATGATTCTTTCCAAAGTTCGGTTGTACGTTTGCGATTAATTGATAAAATAATTTAAATATTTAACATTTTTTAGAAATTAATAGTTACAGTATTTTTGACATAAATTAAATTGTGCTATTATAAATCGTAGCCTGTAAAAGCTACTTATTACAAAATTGGATTCTTAATCAAGTCAGCTGCATGCATAAAAATAATATATATTAATAAATAAATATACATAAATAAACTAAGTTATATGTCCTTGATAGAAATTTTTATATTTAGTGTTTAATAGAAATTTATTTATTAAATATTGTCACGTTATGTTATCGTAAAAAATTATTTAAAAATTTGCACAATTTTTTTGTATCGCAGGGTAGCAAAGAAATGATTTTTCAAATTTAATCTTTTAAGATGGTCAAATATGAACGCGAATATTTATTTATGTACATAAATTAAACGGCTTTATTAAACTGAAATTGTGAATAAACGCTTCCTACAACTTTTGTGATAGGATAATCATTCTTCTTGTTCAGGAATGAATTTTCAGTTGTCTCGTTAATCTTCAGGAAATTATTCCGAAGAAGATTTTCAAGTTACAAAATTATTATACGAGAAATAAGTAGCTCATCAGCGCCAAATTTATTTAACTCATGTTTTTAAGTTAAGCCATAACTTAACAAGTTTGTAATTAAATGTACATTATGGTTTCGATAATAAATATAAATATATTTGTGATAATTTTATTTTAGTGTATTTATCTTGTCCTTTATTAACAAAGTGTAATTCCTGTATCTAGTTTAAAACGGCATCAGTCTTCAGAGTTCAGAGCAATCGTGTCGGCGATGCTCCGCAGGGAATTGGCGTGGAGGGCCGTAACCTCTTTCTGTGAGACCATCATGGTCCAGAAGGAGACAGCGAAGCGTGAATGGGAAAGGGCTGGTCCTACTTGGTGGAGATGACGTCGGCGTCACCTCGGCCCTTCCACAGCCCTGACGCCCGACGGCGGAGCACAATACAGTACGAGAGGTTATATCAACACGATCCCGCAGTCTCTCCGATCCGTGCCGAGGACGGCCATCGCAGTGGTTTTAGTGGGTAAGAATCCCACATAACCCGGTTCCCCCCCAAGGGAGCCGTATACCTTTCTGAAGGCCTCCACTGCGTTCCAAAAAAAGTCCAAGGATCACTTTATAATTAATCTCGTGCTCGGCAGTAAAGAAAAACACCGTGAAGAAACCTGCACGAGTTGGATGAAAGTCTGTTACCATCAAATGGTAGTTCTTAGATATGGAATCATTAACGGCCTTACTTGGTTACTTGGCGTATGTTTAGTTAAACACTTTCGCTCTTTCTGTCATTGTTGATTTGACATTCAAAAGAAGAAGACACAACATTGTTTAACTACCCCTTAACAACGTTTAAAAATAAGGCCGTAACATTATAATAGAATTTTTATTCATTAGTATAGAAGTTATATCTAAGGTACAAAATATAAGAAATAAAAACGTTTATCATTTAACCTCCAAGACAAGAAATCATCACTTTAAAGTTATAGCTACGTGAGCACTTGCTTGTTAAGTAACTTAGGTGAAATTTAGGTCCATGGTGCTTAGTTGTAGAGTTTTGGTGACTAAGCCGATCAAACAAACTACTCTCAAAGGTTTCGGTTAGTTATAGTGTTTAACTTGTTAAAAGCTATTCGAATTGTTAAACTGCTAAATAGACTACGAGTTAACTCTTGCTTCATCAGCTGTTCCGGAACCCTTTGTTCGGATAAGTAGTAAGTTCTTGGTATTTTTAAATAAAAAGTCCACATATTTTACTTCTTCTGATTGGTGTCATAGTGGTCCTGATCATTATGATGTGATGTATGTTATGGCCTCGTTAGTCTAGTGGTTACCTAATAAGTCTTCTAGGTCGTTGGTAAAAATCCTAGGATTTTTACCAACGACCTAGAACGTTCAGTACCACCTGTTTCACGGTAAACATATAAAACCGTCGGTCCTGCACCTGAATTCTCTCCGGTTTGGCTGGTTTTGCCAATAATATGTAAGGCGCAGTTGGCTCTCCTTTCAAAATGGCTGCCATAGCCGAAATCAATCAGGAAGATCACATTATCATGTCATCATTATCATGTGCAATTTATTTTAAAATCATACAAAGGAACAATATCTCTATAAAAGATTATTTCTAGTAGCCCTAGCGGTTGAGTAATATAAATATGAATAAATATGTTCTCTACACGGATTGGAGAGGTTGCGAGGTCGTTTTATATACGCATCCTGCCCCTTTCATGCTATGATCTATTTTAGGCTCAGTCGAGCTTTCCTCAAAGTTTCCCCCATCCCGGCTGACAACGCGAGGCCAACAAAGATCGTCGATCTTTCTCTTCAAGTCATATGAATCAGGACATGCGGGGCTACTACTCATATCTACGGCCGTAAATAAAGGTGAAGCTATCACTGATTTTACTTACTTGCTTTATACTTTATGTACATCACAAAGATTAAACAAAATTACAAAACATGGATACATCATAATTATGAGTATCATACAACTTTGGCGACTTTATCGCTACATAGCGATCTCTTGCAGGCAACCAGCACGAGTTATTATATAGTTTCTAAAAAGAATCGGCAAGAATCTCAGTAGTTACTTTTCTTTACTGGTAACATAATATAATAACTATCATATATAAATTTTTAAAATACCACTAACATAAAAACGAACTTTTATTTCACGCTTTTTATCATTTGAGATCATATAATTGTTACGCCTTTGCTGATGTTTTTTGCAGTTTTATTTACGGCACTTATTCTTTACATAAACGTTATATAAATTGACAATTTAAATAAGTAAATACAAATACAAAATTCAAAAAAGCTGAGAAAATCAGACCGTGTGGAATATTCGCAAGATTTCCAACTCCATTTTTCTGTTGAATCGCAATTTCGATTCTCTGAGTGATATATGAAGCCTTCCTGTCACCGGTGCAGGCAATAAGAGGGGGTGTTATATGTTCTGGAAATGTTTTTACACTATGACTCCAAGGTTCAAGTGTTTCAACTGCAAACGGTATAAGGTATTTGTATGATATGTATTTTAAAAGCTTAGAATTTACTTATCATTCAGTTTAATGCATAAGTCATGCAAAATTGTGACTCTTCTATGAATTTACGAGTGTACTTATACTTTTGAATAAATATTCATCTCGCGCACACGGAATATATCTCGCTTTTATGACTTTTAAAGTTTTATTTAATACACTTGCTTAACATTTCATATTTATTACATTTATAAATATTTTTATAGGCTTATATATTATATTATATAATAGGCTTGGTTATAAGTATTTTTACATAAAATGTTCTATACGTTATATTTTAATTATTTTCGAATTTGGTTTCAAATATTATCATTGATTGCGGTAATTCAAAGCGATATATATAAATAAAGTTGTGTAAATTTTTATTTACTTATTTAAAATAAACTCTGTATATGTCTCACAGGTAGGCAAAGAGTTCCTTTTCTCTTAAGGCTTAAAATTTATTCTTCCACCAAAATAAATGAACGAAACTAGGAGTTGACTACAGCATTTACTGTATATTATGTAATAGACACTTTCAAGTACGACATACTCGTATTTTTTTAATTTAAATCATAAATGGAGCTTACTCTACCACGCTGCTCCGATGCGTGGTGGCTACACACATGTTAAAAAATCTTTCACATGCAATTTTTCTCAAGATGGAGGTTAATTTTAACAAAATAAACAAAAATTAAGCATCTTAAATTTCAGTGATGCTTGCCCGAGCTTAAACTCGCAATCTTCGATTAAGATTCATGTTTTCTAGCCATTGGACCATCTCGACTATTAACTAAATATATATATAATTCTTTATAAGCCAGAAATATGAGTGTGTTTTTAATAATATTAAAGATATCCATTTTATTAGAAAATAAGTGTTAATGACTAATACAAAATAAAATGACTGCAGTATATATATATATATATTTATACCTTTGTGTTTTTTTTCCAACTATTAATACAATAATGAATAAGATGATACAAAACAACTGAATAAAATATAATAATAGTATAATAAACTTATATTATTTCAGAACTTGTGACAAACAGAAATATTACAAAAGTCTTGTTAGATTAAAAAGTTTCCGTTTTCGTTACAAGTATATCCAACTAACATAAAAATAAGGGAATTATTTTTATTACTGCAGTGCGTAAAGGTAACAAAATGTATATTTTCTTTGCTTAGGCTATATACCATTTTGTGATAGTTGATTATTCTTTATTCCAATCACAGTCAATTTGTTGTCAACGCATTACTTCCATTTATTTATCGACTGAGGATTGTGACTACCATAAGTCGCTCCATACTGTACTGTTCTCCAGGCTGCTCCATAAAATTTCGCGTCCCTCGTAACCTCCTCAATCGTGTTTAACCAGCGGATTTCTGCTACTGTTCCACTTTTCTTATATCTGGCTTACGGGCATGAGATTTTTAAAACTGTTTGACTTTTGCTGAATCAAGCGGCCGAAGAAGACTTCCGATGATACGCTATTTAAATGCACAATGGCCACACCAATAAATAATGTACTTTTTGTAGTAAATATTGCATATCAATATCAATTTCTACCAAAGGAATACGTGAAATACTAATTGTAATTTTACTGAGTACATTTCGTTTAGTTCATTCAAATATGGTAAATGGAATATAAATAGCTTTTATTTTCGTATATCGAATACAAATAATATGTAAAACGTATATTGAATAATCATTTTCCGACAAAATCCAATTTTAACTTCCCAAACATTTCGATTTCAAATAAAGCCCTTTTTCCATGTATTTTCAAAATAAACGTCTATTTAGTATTCCCGAACATCAGTGCCGTTATCATATCGTTAATATTTATAGAAGGGCCATGTAGAGCGTATATTAAATCTCTCACATACTTTTTGCATCCTCAATTTTCTCAAAAATCGGTGCGAATTTTTTATCGTTTGATAACGTTTCCCGATTGAGGCTGTTATAAGATGATTTGTCACGTATAATGGTGTCATTTAAGGCGTTTCAAGTGGTATTATTTAAGGTACTATGTAGTTTTAAAACTTATCAGCTAGTTATTTATATAACTTTTTTACGACGTCAAACGACCACGTGAGTAATGATCACCATCGGGCACTGGGCACTGTATGAAATATAAACCATTTTCTATATCATCATGACCCACGGGACCTGAAATTTGCTATCATTTTTGTCTACACTATTACACTGGCTTACTTACCATGCAAATTGGTATATATCAATACAAATTATTGCTGTTTGCCGATAGAAAAACTGGTAAATGGGCTGTACCCATCCAGACAGGTGATCACAAAGACAATATCAACTGAAAGATTAATAAAAGTATTAACTTGATTGAAAACTTTAAAAGCAAAATAAAAAAGTATATGTATATATGGCTGAATTCTAAATGGGAACAAATGGGTGCATGAATAAATAGTTTGGAGTTAAATGAACGGAGTCTCTTTGCAAACGCTATCTAAATGTTCACTTAAAAGCCAATATGTAATGAATTGAATTAGTTTAAGTTACCCGCACCTAACATTTGGGATCCACTTACTAAAGATTTAAACTACAACAGACTACAAACAATGATAATACCTTTTAAGGTGTATGTATATATATATATATATAT
Organism: Nymphalis io; assembly: GCF_905147045.1. Classification (NCBI taxonomy): domain Eukaryota; kingdom Metazoa; phylum Arthropoda; class Insecta; order Lepidoptera; family Nymphalidae; genus Nymphalis; species Nymphalis io. Next base: position 4,340,690 of record NC_065898.1, on the reverse strand, counting down.
ATATATACTATATATATATCAATACAATTATACGGTATACTCAGGATAATATGTAATATTGTTATATTTTTTAATGACAGTAACCATAATAACGATTACTGTATACTTAAACGGTACATTACTTATGAACTTTGTTTACGTTGTTCCCCTTGTGGAGAGCTTCGCCGAGCCACGAGCGGAGCACAGCACGGAAAGGGCCTCGGATGCGTTATACACGATACCGCAGCTTCTCCGATTAGTGCCAAGGATGGACATCGCAGTGGTTTTAGTGGGTAAGAATCCCACATAACTCAGTTCCCCTCCCAAGGGAGCCGTATATCTTTCTGAAGGCTTCCACGGCGTGAAAAAAAAAAGGCCAAGGACCACTTTATAATTCATCTCATGCTCGTGCAGTGAAGAAAAACACCGTAAAGAAACCTGCACGAATTGGATGAAAGTCTGTTACCATCAAGTGACAGTTCTTAGATATGGAATGTTTAACGCCCTTACTTGTAAAGGTTACTTATCGTATGCTTAGTTAAACACTTTCGCTCTTTCTGTTATTATTGATTGGACATTCGAAAGCAGAAGACACGGCATTGCTTAACTGATCAATCCTTAGACAAAGTTTGTTAGTAAGACCGTAAATGATTTGATTATTAAAATTATTTTGTGATTATTACGAAATATAAAAAAGAATACAATAACTGTAGAGTTTTGTGTCTAATTTCATCGAAATTCTGCCACATGTGTATTCCACCAACCCTGGAGGACATTATTATTATTCATATATTCAGTTGATATATTTTACAATACTGTAATGATGTAGAATTTCATTGATATAGGTTAGTATGGTCATTGACTTCAATCAACATATCATATACTAATTATATTTGTAAACAAAATCCGCTTCAACTCGGTTCGAGGTCGTATTTTTCAGTTAAAACTTTCGCATTTTCAAAGGTTTCCAAACAATAAAAATGAATGTATAGAAAAAGTATAATTGAATTTTACTTTAATTCATTTTGCTTTTCACACTCAAATGATTTTGAATTTAACAGTATTTATGTCTATTCTACCATCGAACAGCAATACTTCATTAGTGCTCCAGATTGAATGGTTTATTTGGCGGTTTTCTCTTTGGGGTAAATCTCTTGGGGTTTGGGGTTCGCCAAACAGCAATTATACTTAGTATGGTTTTGTGCTAGCTTAAAGTATGATTGAGCCAGTGTAACTACACAAAGGATTTAACATCTTAGTTTCCAAGGTTGGTGGCGTCAAAGTCAAAAGTTTAATATAATAAATTTATAAACTACACTTTTGATCTTATCAATAACAAAGTACAGAAATTACAAAAAATATCACACATTATAATGACTATGATTTGCATAACAAATTCACAGATAATATATATTTAACACATAATCTCATATCGCATAATTACGATTCATTACAAAGTTACGTTAAAACTCAGAATTTTAAAAAGATTTTGTAAGAGTATGTGTGCTTCGTTAGTGTATCATTCGCTGCACCTCGATTTGCGCTCGTCTTTTGTTACGCCATTCGAAATGTTTTCTCTCCATGGGAAGATAGAATAATAAAGTGTACGTAACCTAGATTCCAAGTTAATGACGGTAATTAGCGAAATATATAATTTTCTTTCAAAAATCATAAACTCACATTAAGCACATGAAACTTAAGTATATGGTGTTTATCAGAGTTTGATAGATTCACGTGTCACCATTGCGCCACATCAGCTCCAACGACCAACAAATAACCAACGACCATGGTTTCATGTGTCATAAAGCATTTTTCCAAGAAATCTCGTGGTGAGTCAATTGGAATACTGCTCGAAACACTCGGGATATTGTAGATCTTCCAAGCGATTAGTTGCAGACTCGCTCGTATGCTAATGCATATTCAAGGAAACTGCTCTTCAATTGAACTACTTTGACATTTCTGAGGGCACAGATTCAAAGTTTCCGGTTTCCTTAAGGTATATGAGCATTTATTTATCAAAGAACATTATTAAAGCTTAATTAAACAATTTGTTGTGTACATCGAAAATTCAGACAGGACTTTTAACAAGTGGAGGGTAGAATTAAAAAAGGGTTAACAGAATAAGCGTAACTATTTCTCGGGATTTAATTTACGATAAATTATATTTTAATCATATTTTCTATTTATAATGAATTAATTTTTTGTAATAATTATGTAGTTCATTGTTTGATTAGGTTATTTTTTAAATAGTTTTTTAAAGTTAGGAATGATTTAGCTACTTAAATATCATTGCAATTAAAAATATCATTGTTTTGTACAGTTGGGCACCTTCAAACGTTGTACATACTTTGCCATAACTATACGTGGTTATTGAGTTTAATCTCCTGTTTCTTTGTTTTGTAATGTTTCATTTAATCTAGTAATATTAAAGCATCGTATTAAATTTTAGGATTAGACATTACATATTCTTGTAATACATCATTACTAAGTGATGGGCATGAACTGATAAGATAAAGGCGGATAATGACAGCACATTTTGTTGATTGGAGAATGATATATTTCATTCATAAAAATAGATTCACATAATATCTAAGCGTGGTAAATGAATACGTTGGCAGACTAATTGCCTGTTTTTGAAATAAATATTATAATTACTGATCTGACCAGACACTGAACGTTCATTGGTAGCCTATCTCCTTGGTGGCCAACGACCAACGATAAAAGTTGATCAACTTTAAAGGCTAATTATACCTAGTATATGTTAAATACGAAAAGTAAAATAGCCATTCTCTTTAGCGGAAGCGAAGATAAGAGATAAGGTCTTACTAATATTTTTTTTTTACAGAATAGGAAGGTGGACGATAATATGGGCCACCTGATGGTAAGTGGTCACCAAACGCCCTTAGACATTGGCATTGTAAGAAATGTCAACCATCGCTTATAGCCAATGCGCCACCAACCTTGGAAACTAAGATTTTATGTCCCTTGTGCCTGTAATTACACTGGCTCACTCACCCTTCAAACCGGAACACAACAATATCAAGTATTGCTGTTTTGCGGTAGAATATCTGATGAGTGGATGGTACCTACCCAGACGAGCTTGCACAAAGCCCTACCACCAGTAAATATTGATGTTATGTTGACAAGCGATGGTGATGATGGCCCTGTCAAGGCGACTAATCACAACGAAGACTAAAACAAACTGCGCACATTACAGTGCACAAGTGTGTGTGAAAACTTACCTGAACTTTTTTTCCCCGATGGAACAATAATCTGATATAACTGGAGATAATTCAAGCGCAGGAACAACTGCTTCACATGTTTTACGAGGCATGGGAATTTTAAAACCAAATTCCATATTATTACTAAGAATTACTTGACAAAAAAACCATTATTATGTAATATAAGAATAAGTTTTTAATAGCCCGAATAGGAGTTTTAAGTCAGGACCTCGAAGGTCATAAGCGTTAACTTTGGGCATCTTTAAACGATATCATCTACCTTGTTGATCAATACCAATAAATTATTTACTAAATATTATATATATTTATTTTTAAAAATATTATATATAGTATTTATAAATGCTATTAAAACTATAAAAGTTTTACATTTATTGTAGTTTCGTTTTCATTAGACTTTTCAGTAAAAGCAACTGAAATTAATCATGCACGTTCGAGAAGGCGTAAATATCTTTTGAATTCGGAATACATTCGGTTGCGAATTGCAAAAGTCCGCCTCCGCACGGATATTACGCTATTTCCGATCGATTAGTTCCTAGCCCACAGAGCTAATGCGTTTGTATTGCGAGCTGTGAATTCTAGGAACAGGTAATACTCGAACAAACTGACTACACAATTCGCACACTGAAGTTTCGTCAGTTGCTAGTAACATTTATTTTAGTTGGTGGTCTCTTATATAATCGATTCAATATTCACAATTAGCCTAACAATTGAATTACATGAATGTGCTAGTTTTCTGAAATAAAGTAACCAATATAATTATTTAAAATATCATTTTAATTATGATGTTAATATAAAGAAGCATTTTTATAACCTTATTAGGTTAGGTTATGATTAAATATTTCTTTACAGGAAAATATTTAACATTAAGTGTTGGTTACATTTTATAACCAATAATTTTGTCTATATCATCAACATACTAGCCTATTAGTCCCTTGTACCTGTAGTTCTACTGGCTCACTCACCCATCAAACCGGATCACAACAATACTAAGTTTGCTGTTTGTGACCACTTACCATCAGGTGGCACATATGCTCATCTACTTATACTATAAAAAAAACTTGAATATGTACATTGGTTTTTATTTTAAGTACTTAGTTATTAATAACATGACAAATTTATCAATCAATGTATGATGTAATAAAGGTATTGGTAACAACAAATTGCATTAAGAAACCATTTTGTAAATTGCGACGTACAAAATACATAGAATGTCAGAATTTTCCTTTTAAAAATCAACACTTGCTACCGAAGAAAGCATTTCTGTAGAACTTTTTATTTTCTAATGTAAAATTTTCAAAGCTGAACGGAATTTTAACACAAAAACTACAACATGTGTGGAAAACAGGAAATTTTTGAAAAGCATTTTGGAACATTTGTATTGAAAATGAAAAAAATATATTTAAAAATTGAAAATTAATAAATGAAAATTAATTGAAAAAATATTTACTTATAAATGTTGTTTAGGGACTGGCTTACAGACTGGGGCTGGGACTGTGTCCCTTTCTTTCGAATGGCATCAATGATGATCCAAAAAGAGAAAACGTTATGTAAATTTTAATATTATTAAATGACGAAAACATTAGTATTAGTATTTTTAAATTTATCGAATTCAATTTATTTTGATTAAATTGTATGTTAATTCTTCACGAGTCCGTTACATTTGTGTTCTTAATTAATAATTTATATAGTATAATAATTAAAATTAAATCACTACCACCAAGTAACGTTCGTGTCGTTGAAATGCTGAAGGAAGATGAAATTAAAACTAGCAATCCTTTAATTTAACTTATATGCTGTTCTGCACCTATATAAGGCATTAATACATAATATGAACAATAATAATGAAAAAATAAATAAAAACAAATACATTTTCGATTTATAGAAATTACATTCATCAATCAATCACGCAGACAAACACACCCCACGTTATATGTGCGAGTTAAAATAGACGCTAAAAATGTGATCGATCTTCTATTACTGATATAATACATCTGGTATCATCATTTTCTAGATTAAAGCATACAATATCGCTTCAGCACATATTAATATCGTCTTTCAAAGGAGCCGTTTTCAATTTAATAGCGCTCGATACGACCGCTGTGACATGTTGAATTTTTAAAATGATGAATGCGGTTAGATAAAATGGCATTCGGCATTGTGATAAAACGAAATCTAGCATTATGTTTATTTAAGAAAGAATACGGGTAAAAAGGCTGTCGTATGATAAATTATTACTTTCGCCTTTTGACACTCCGTTGGAACAAAATACATCATCGAAACTGCCATTGCATAGGAAACTATCTAAGACCCCTTATGGTAATGTAACAGCCTGCCACCACTGCTGGGCAAAGCAAAATCTAATAACCCAATATTGGCCCGACCCAGATTTTGAATCCATGACCTTGAGATTTGTGACCTTATAAGCACTACACCAACGAAACAATACATTACAACATCAACATTTTAAGCATGGTACAATATATTAGATAATATTACTGACGTACTCCCATATACCGGAACAGTGCCAATATTTTATAATAAAATACGGCAGGCAACTTATATATGCTCTACTATTTCATGATATAAATTTTCAAATTTCATAGTAACTTTACCATAAGCTGCGATGGTCAAGGGAATCGATAAGACATATCAAAGTGGAACTTCTGCTAGATGCTCATACTGCATCTCATTTCTGAAAGCTGCTGCTAAATGTGGTAATGATAATATGCCATTGCATGAACTAAGTACAACCAACAAATTTACACACACAATTCATCGACGTCACAATTCAAATACAAAGTAAGAAAAAAGGTTCGTAAAAAAATTCATTATTGATTGAAGATTTAAAAATAACAAGCTGGTGAGATGGTGATAAAAATATAAATAGCAATTATCTACTTCTTAAGTGCGTCTAGAACGTTAGATAATAAATTAAAAACTGTTTGTTGAAAGAAAATTTTAATTCTTTTTAGATAATATTGAAATCTGTGGAGTTTTCATTCATTAAAAGCTTGATCAAGGTACTTATAAATTTTACGCATCATACAGTGGAACTTCTTTAAAGAAGATTTAACAGAATATATTAACACATATTCAGTTAGCTGCTGTATCAATTACATTTGATAATGGTAAAACTATCGAATTTAAGCTTGAGACTAAGTATATTGACAAAGCGAAATATAGGCAATAATTTACAATTTTTCTTCATTGTGACGTGTGCTATTTGAAATAGAAACTGTTAGAGCTTGAAATAATGGTAAAAATATTTCTGAAACACGTATTTTCCCATCTTAATGCATCCACTGGTGTCTAGTGCTTAATTTTTTATCACGTAAATCGGAAATGCTGTTTAAATGGGAAATGATGCTAGCCTACCTGCCAATACTCCAAGCGGTCATGATTTATATATTAAAAACATCATTTTTAATTTAAATTATTCTTATAAAATTGGATGTAGCGAAACCAAGGCAATAGACCAGGCGTGGATATATTATATGAAGTAGAAAATAGTGTTATTTTTAATATTTGCCGGGAGGGCTCATGACTCTACTGCACCTGATGGTAAGTGTTAGAAGAGTCCAAACGTGATGACGGCCAGTACAGTCGGGAAGAATGTTCTGCACTAGCCGCCTTCGTCTTGCCGGGTTATAAGAGGAGGGGAACACGTGAGCTGGGAAGGAATTCCATTCCTTGGAAGTGCGACAAAGAAAGGAGATAACAATATTTTACGTGGTATAATATTGTTATGTAATAAGCTTATGCTAATTTTTATCACGATATGTGATCTATCGCACTATGTATTTGCTTTGACTTTTGGTTAGGAGAATTTTGTATCTTTGTAATATCATTTTTCTTTTGATGAGAAACATACAGTTCTTCATCATCATTATTTGCTCTTATTGTATTTCTTATTGTTTACGTCAGTGTTTGTTATTTATCTCTTTCTCTAATCACTGCCTTTTCATGTATTTTTTCTCCAAAAGAAGAAGAATAGAATCTGGAGCCATTCTTCTTTCTTTATTGTTCCTTTTGACTTGGAGCCATACATTTAAACCTAAATCATCTTTCAATATTATATTCCCTTGCGTTATACCATCGGACAGTAAGTCGAGATGGCCCAGTGGTAAGAACGCGTGAATCTTAACCGATGAACGTGGGTTCAAACCCGGGCAAGCACCTCTGAATTTACATGTGCTTAATTTCTGTTTATAATTCATCTCGTGCTTTTCGGTGAAGGAAAACATCGTGAGGAAACCTGCATGTGTCTAATTTCATCGAAATTCTGCCACATGTGTATTCTACCAACCCGCACTGGAGCAGCGTGGTGGAATAAGCTCCAAACCTTCTCCTCAAAAAAAAAAAGGGAGAGGAGGCCTTAGCCCAGCAGTGGGACATTTACAGGCTGTTACTGTACTGTACTGTATACCATCGGATCCATACTAAGATGCAATCGGAATAAAATTCTATAACTAAGTAATATTATAAAACATATCTATTATAATATTATCCATAATATTATACAATGTACCTAGAGAGTACTAATATAATAATATAAATACCCTTATCACAAAATAAAGTCGAGAATTTGTTTTTGTATTATTCACAAATAATAATATAAAAGTTCTCGTTTCGTTTTATACGTCACAATGAAGAAATGACCTGGACATTTAACGTTTTGTCTTTTATTACACTTTTACTGCATCTCGTAAAATTTTATCGCTGTAACGTCTTAAACTGTTAAAAGTAAAAATTGTTATGATTGGATTTCACCTTTTAATTAAACAATTTTTTTTAATTGTCAGACAGACTGACAATTTAGCTTTCCGATTGTTAATATTTACTAAGATGTGTTCCCTAATAATAACATAATTAAAACACCGTAGCATGTAATATTTATGTATTTGCATGGCTGACTCACAGTATAAACCCAACAGGGGCTAAATTCTACTAATTTATAACGATTACGATACGTTCTCGATTCAATTTCGATCCAACTTTGAATCATGTGTATTAATTCGAATCAGAACCGGACCGATAATATGTTAACATATATCGTTATGTCAAAATCAAACGTAATTGTAAATTTTTATGGCAATAGTCGATAATTAATTTAAAGAATAGGAAAACGGAAATACGGCAACAATAACGCTTCGATTCGATCGATTTTGTTAGTAAAATTGGTCCCCTGTACATTTAATTCTCTTATGTAGTGCTGAGCAGTCTATACCCACGCAGCAGACAAAATGTAAATCAAAATATTATTTATTTAAATAATTGCATTTCAATCATTATATTACATTATTAAATGAAACATAAAGCTATGATTGATGGAAAAATTGACATGTAAATCGAAAATATTTTCTAACAAATAAATTAAGAACATAGGTATATTCATTTACTTAATTTTCTTTTGTAAATACATACTTATCTATATAAAAAAGTAGAATATGTAGTATATATAGTATATCAGTTGTCTGTTTCCATAATACAAGCTCTGTTTACTTTGGAATCAGATGGCCGTGTGTAAATAATGTCTCAGGATATTATATTTTTCATTAAAGCAATATTTTGATGACTTGCAGAACACCACATTTCCATATTTTAAATTTGTTTTAATTTAATTCATTTTAATTCAAGTTAAAAAGGAATTTTGAAAATCAGACATACATTTAAAAGGTTAAGATATAAAGTATTTATAATCTTCAAAGCGAAACAATTTTAATAAAACGTAATACAAGTCAACTAGAAATCATAAAATATAGAGAAAATTGTTTCTTAATATTTAAGGAATTCGAATATAAATTCAAAATTTAAATTCTCTTTACTTTAATTAACACGAAGTAATGCTGCGTAAAACAAACATTCTAAATATTCAAAGTTACAATGATACCTACGGGACTTTGTTAGGTATACCCTTTTATTTTCACGCATTGGAAACCTTTACTTGTGGGATCCTATGTGTGATTCTTACCCAATAAAACCACCGCGATGGCCGTCTTCGGCACGGATCGGAGAGGCTGCGAGATCGTTTTGATATATCGTATCCGCAGCCATCTCATCTGTGCTCCTCTCGTGGCTCGCCGGAGTTCTCCTCATGGGTGTTAGGTACATCCTGTTACATCCATGCATACGGTACTGTCTATCGACGGTCCTTTGTGTAAGCCATTGATTTAACTATATTGTTATAGAGTTAAATGTGCCTTACACGATTGTAACAAAAATATTAAGATAATCACGTGAATAATCAAAATAATTAATAATAACTTTTTGATAATTAAAATTATAGTACATACGATTTTGTTTTATGATAACAACTAGTTATATGATATTGTTTGTTTTTAATCAAAACTTTTCAAGCGCAGGTGTGTTGTTCGTGCTTTCGGTGATCTGTTTAATAAATAAAAGTGCAATATTGAAAACAATATCTTAGTTATGTGTCAAGCCAGATAATATATTACACTTTATAAAATAATTCCTTGTAAATAATAATGTTATATGTAATTAATTTAGCCTAAAAATATAGCGTTTTACCAACCAACATTGAATAATTTGTAAGTCATTTTCGTATCTGAATATTTATATTGCGATACAGGTAAATTCTTATGATAAAAATATAATTAGATCTGTTTATCGAACAATTGACTGATTTATAACTTTTAACTTTAGCATAACGGATTTTATGCAAATCCTATTTAAAATAAAATTTTCAAGTCTGGAATTTGGAACATAAGTTTTCAACTGAATTAAAAAATTAAAGAGGTTAGTTTGTATGAATTTTAACCGGCTGGTGGTAATATAATAATAAAAAAATACTCTTCCAAATTTGAATTTAGATTAGAAAGGTTTTTTAGATTTACTGCGAAAAAAATTACAATCGATACAGAGGTATTTTATTTGAGACATACTTATTCAAATCAACCAAATAACAATTCGGTTCAGTTCGGGTGGCCTTGTGACCCATCGTGCCTTCAAGAATACATTAAGACGTATATCTCGGTCGGTAAGAAATGTGGTCTAGCTTAATGTATTACTATTTCACCCATAAAAGGTTCTGAAGAACAAATTGCCGTATATAAAAGGCCAATTCTTTCATACTTCGGTAATCTGACGAATTATAGGGAAATCTGAAAAAGTAAAAAAAGTAACAAGTTGAGGAGAATGTTTGAAGCTTAATCTTAATTATTAATGTATCGGAATTTCAACCAACATATGCAGGTTTCCTTACGATCATTTCTGATAACGCCGAGCAGAATAATCATAAAAAAAAATCGCTCAAAAAACGATTAAAAAAATAGTCTTAATCATCCTGTTAATCTTATACTAAAACACACTCACGTTTTTATACCATATATACATATATGTATCTATTTATACGTTACATGCAGAGTGCATATTGGGCTTCAATCATTACAACAGAAGCTGCTCAGCTTGACAGTCTTTCAAAAACCCTCGAAGTCACACGAGCACAGCAACACAGCTAACTTTCTGACGGAAGGCAATACTGGCCTGACTCGAGAATTTGGTAATATGGCCTTATTTCTTATTTCTACTCACTTTGTAATCCAAATCCAATACGTGGATGTTCCCTCAAAATGTTTTCAATCACTACATCAGAATCCAATTTTAGAAATAAAAAAAAACAGTTGCGCTTTCTTACCTTTAAAATTTCATTCCCGTGTTCCATACCACGCAATCAGTGTAGTTTCATAACTCATACCAAATGATCATAATATGTTTACAGGATACGAACGATGCATTTGCATCTTGCGATCGCTTAAGTGTGAAGTCCGGATATTACCATCCGGATCGAGGCAATTTAATCGGCCCTTTCTGACATACCTCCTGAGATATAGATTGACAATCTCCTCGACCACTTAAGAGACAAATTGAAAGCCCAGAAGAGATATTTCTGTCTTACTTCATTAATTGAAACTATGATTTACTTGACTATAATTGCGACAGATTCATATGACGTCGTAATCAAATGTATAATTTTTAAACATAACTGGTTAGTTATTATTATAGGGATTGCTATTTTTATTAATTTATGAGAAGGCCGGAATTTTTTATACACCTGAAAAATTTAGGGAATTTAATTAGAGGATACATTTATTTTTTATGTAAAATTGTAAAACATTAATATTTTTTTCATATAGAATAACTTATATTTATAAAGCTTTATAAGGAAACACAAATCTAAACAGCCGATAAATTAAACTAGAAGAAATGCATCTTAATTTAAATTTTAAAATTATTATTGATGACTATAGTAACTTTATAGTAGGTATGGAGCGTATTCCAGCTTTTTTTTCATGCAGTGGAAACCTTCAGAAAGGTCTCCCATGAGGGGAAACTGGGGTCTTCTGGTGTAATTTTTTATATAGCAAACTATTCGTTGACAAAGAATGTGGTGAGCGAATATATTCATTAATTTTAAAACAAGCTTTGACTTTGTAGAATAAATTGGTAAACATCATTATTATTTAGACTACTTAACTAACTACTAGTTAGTCTAGTAGTAGAAGTAGTAGTAGTAGTTACTTATTATTTTGTACAAGAACTATTTTTATTTTTTATTTATTTAAGGCTTAAATTTAAATAATTATGTAATCTATAAGGTCTTATTGTAATATCTTACTATTACATATATTAAATGTCATACTAAAACTGTTTTAACATTCTCACTGTAAATAAATAAAATTATAACGATACGAAACAATAACATTTAAAGCGCAAAAGCTCATAGTTGTGTTTCAGAAGATCTAACAAAGCGAGAAAAGTCCAATAGAATTGAATTTGTGGGGATCTTGGATACTACAAATATTTGTTGGCAAACATCAACGTGTAGAAGACGCAAATTGGGTATTTGATGTCCATTTATGGTGTCCAGCTTTTATATTGAATAAATATGAGAATTCTAAGCATTTGTTTCATAAAACACTATTTTTTATATGAAATAGATATTAATATTAAAAATGCACTTATAAAAAGAAATCAAAGACACCATAATATTGGAGTTTACTGGTGGTAGAGCTTTGTGCAAGCTCGTCTGGGTAGGTACCACCCACTCATTAGATATTCTACCGCAAAACAGCAGTACTTAGTATTGTTGTGTTCCAGTTTGAAGGGTGAGTGAGCCAGTGTAATTATAGGCACAAGTAATTACAGGCACAAGGGATATAACATCTTAGTTCCCAAGGTTGGTGGTGCATCGGTGAACTAAACGATGGTTAACATTTCTTACAATGCTAATGTTTATGGGCGTTGGGGACTATATAAAAAAATTCTATATAAAAAAAAAGTTAAAAAAAATTAATATACGAGAGCATGACCAATAAATATACGGGCTCAGTCACCCTTTATATCCATCCCTGTATTGCAAAGTATTGCTGATAAGTTAGATAACAATCCCTATAATAAAGATCAATAAACGGATATCGTAATTAAAAAACACGGATTATAGATCTATAATATACAAATATTTTTAATATGTTCATCATTAAAATGTAGATAAAAAACTAATTTCAATATTCGTAGTGTTTCTATTCAGATAACCGAAGTTATCGTTGACAATTCGTTGACAATTGAAAAAAATGTACAACCAAGTGAACAACTTCAAGTGACTAATAATAAATATAAAACAGTCATCACATACAAATGTTGCTCAAACATTTTAAACAGAAGGAATTCTAAATGTCACTAAAACAAGATTACAAGGGTTCATCTCTAATCTAAATGTCTATTTGGTAAGAACCGTCCCTTCCAATTTAAATTAAGTAGCCCCAATTTACCGAGAGATTCACGCTGCAGTTTGCAATGGTCAAATGTTTAGATGCTAAATTAAAGTAAGTAAGGTTCTTGTGAATGGGATTGGAACCATTATAATACTAAATATTTACAAGTTGGCTTAGGAATTAGCCGTTTTAATTAAATTTATATACAAAATTGAATATTAGCATTTGTGTCTAAATTTAATAACTTCTACATTTAACTTGATCTTAAGGCTTTATGCAAGCCTGTCTGGGTACCACTCAAGTAACACATATTCTACCGCCAAACAGCAACAGTCTTGACACATATTCGAGTAAATTTTTGGAATTGCGTGAGATCCTAAAATTTCGTTAAAAGGACGTTACTATTATTACAAGCAAATTGGTAATGATAAATTGTTCTCAAACTAATTTTAAACACAAGATTATTACGCCTACAAATTTAGATGTATATTATTGTATTACGTTACACAATAAGCTTTAACAATAATCATTAAAGTTATACCATAACAAAGAGTATCTCAAATGCGACCGTATAATGGATTCGTACTTTTAACATTACCATTTTGTAAATAGCAGTTGCTTATTGTTGATTCACTTTCTATTACCCTCGTTAGTGAGGATAAAGAACTGCCACCTCGTTTATTTACTCCTCGACTAGTTTGAAAAGAATTCAGAGGAGCTGCCGCGTGTACAATGGAAGAAAATTGAATGAACCTTCTCTCCATTTTGCGCTTTATTGAAATATTCTTAAGGCTTGCGATGTTAATTTCGATTCGACTTTTTTTTAAATCGAATAGGACTAATATTATAATTGAATAAATGGAATTTATTGAGACCTAGTTGATTGTAAAATAAATTATACATATATACTGTTATGGCCGCCTTGGTGTTGTTGTGTTTTGATTTAAAGGGTGAGTGAGCTAGTGTAACTACAGGCACAAGGACCAGAACATCTTAGTTCCCAAAGTTGGCGGCGCATTGGCAATGTGAGGAATAATATTTTCATACAGTGGTGATCTTATTATTTTATAAAAAATATCGTTGACTTCTTGACTTCTTATCACTTCTCCCTCTAATTAATCTTATATTACAAGCTTAATTTTATTACGAGATGATTTAGAGGTTATATCACCATGCTGTTTTAGGATGGATTGATTGAAATTCGACAGATGTTTTTTTTCACATGCATGTAGCAGAATTTCCACATAGATGTATATTCCTTCACTTTGTTTATCGGTCGGATTTATACTTCACGTCCATAAATATTTTTTAATTATAGCCTTGTGTTATAATAAAATCGATCAGTGTAACACTTTGCATGGACTTTCTATTTATGCATGCCCACGATGTATGCATCGACTTTTAGATAAAGCACTTTACACACGTTTACATACGTTTTACTAAATTACGTTTCTTTTAATCTGTTTGGACTTTAGTAGTTTTTTTTTCACAACCTCGTGAAAATCTGTCACCCGCTTTAATCGTAATTTAATAATATAATTAAGCTTTTATATTTTACACTATATTTATGTATTGGTCTTCTTGATAATAAATTCTTCAATAACCATCGTTTGCGACGGCCACATTTTTTGAAATTAATTTAAAACAATGCACTAAAATTATCTGCGAAATTATTCTATATTAAATCATGTTTTTCGCATCAATCTTAAGTAACGTTCCCCTTCACAATTAAATTGTTCAGAACAATCTCTAATTATTCACTGAGGAAATGAGCATTCGCCATTTTGTATAAGAGTCCTTGAAGCGAATAAACAATCGAGGGCCGTCTCGTTGAATGTCATTCGATAGCCGCTATGTAGAACGAATGGAATGAGAACACAATTTTGCATTGTTTTTATTGGCTGATATATTGAAGCTGATTTAGTCATTCTAATTTTATATTTAGTCTTTACTTATGTATATTATAGCTGTTGCAATTAAATAATTTAAACAAAAATACACTTTTTTTTTGTTGTTCCTTTTTTAAAATTTTGTATTGACTTTTAAATTAATCTCTTATGATAATGTTGTCGTCAAATACATTGATTAAAATGAATAATAACTTATATAAAAAAATAATCTAAAATATTACATAATATCTTGTAATTAATAGCATTTTATTCATTCCAAATCATATTATTGTAACGATTTTTAAATAAAAAAAGCGTTTTTCACGATTATATGCTACAATTACCTGCTTCTTATGTAATGAAACAAAAAATTCAATATAATATAATATAATTCAAAATGATTATTTCCTCTTAATAAACGATATTGTAAAACGCGTAATGAAACAAAGGCTCTTTAATCCCGTGTAATCATGAGATTCTTCTGTTGACGGACAATTGCAAAAGACTAACAAAAGGACCCAGAGATTAAAGCAATTTGAGAACCCATTAGATTTCTATTTAGAAATTATTTTTTTTATAATACAACTTCATTTATTATTAATAGATACAATAATTTTTTGTCAGTATAAAATGGTTGGAATTAAAAAGTCTATATTTTTTTTCGTAAAGCATAGTTACGGTGTCTCTTCTCTACTTAACAAGGTTATAGGTATTTAACACTTACCATTTTACATACTAAAATAACGATGACGATATGTTTTGAACCAGTTATATAATTTTACTTGATAGTCGGGCTTTACACAAACTTGTATTCGTAGAAACCACACGGTCTTCAGATATTCTACCACCAAACAGCAATACTTAGTATTGTTTTGTTCCGGTTTAAAGGGTGAGTATTTTATTTAAAAAAATGTAGCTCATCAATTCAACTCTGTAAGAATTGACTTTTAGTACATCACTCGTGAAATTTTGAAAACCATATAATGGTGATATGCGATTTTGAGGCGTAACTTTAAAGGTTATGGTTAATATTGACAATTTCTGAAAATCCACGATTGTATTCTGGATTGAGTTTCGTGTGCATTCTAACAGAATAGGCCTGCGGTTGCACACCGCTTGGACCGATTGCACTCTCTGCGGTATCGATCAATCAATTACACCATGAAATTTTGAAATAATTGTCAATACGACTAGAAATATACCTATAATACCTTTTTTCATCGCTGGAAAAACGCGTTACGCGTTTCCCCCACGGGAACAATGGGGGGTATGTGGGGCTCGCCGGTGTCCAAGGCGTCGAGGGCGCCATCGGAATACTCACTAAAAGTCCAGCGGTACCCTTTCCGTCTTAACGAGGAGCGCAACGGGATCGTTTGCGCATGCTACCGTGATACCTATAATACCTACGTATCTTTTGTAATATCATTTTGATAATTAAATAACTAACTAAAATTATACTTTGAAAATATATAACATAAATTTGGAAGGTAAGTTTGAGAATTATATTTAATGATACTAAAGAGACTAAGTTATTATTAAAGTTGAATATATATTTTAAGATTTCCCTAAGGTAATAAATACATAACACATTAATAAACTTACGTGTATATAGTACATATACTATTATTATTCCCTACATTACGTTAATTGTTTAAAACTATTAGATATTATAAATAAAAGTCTAGACTATTTAAAATATAACAGCAGTAAATGCAACACTTAATACAAATATTTATATACTAAAATGAGCGTCCGTTGCAACCGCACATGTTAGGGAAAATTGAGGAAAATTCACCGTTCTTTTAATGGATAAAATACCACTCACACAAATGACGCAAGTTTCGAAGTGGGACAGCGAAAATTATAGCCTTAATTGTCGAAGCACATTCAGAAAATATATGAACCGGTTAGTAGAATCCTTTTGATTAAAGTGTAACTGGATTCTTCCTTGCAATTTAGTTATCAAATAAAATAATCAATTCGATTATTAAATATACATCAATAAAAATATCTATGTTTGTATGTATACATGTATTTAAACATTATACGTAGGATTTGTAAATGTTGTGTGTGTGTGATCAAAATTAATTAAGCGAATCACTTGCGTCTCATGCTAACGAGACCCTTAAACTATTGAACTAGATGTTCATTTTGTTTGGTCGTGTGTCGTCCGTGCTTCTCTGATCGTTTGCCTCCAATAGTTTATTTCGGTGTGATTTTATCTAATTGTTGTTTATTTTGTTTAATTCCTTATAAATCCGTCCGTACCACATACGACGTATCCATTACATAGTAATGGAAAGCAACGAAAACATTTTTATGAGACAGTAACAGCCTGTTAATGTCCCACTGCTGGGCTAAGGCCTCCTCTCCATCCTCCTCACGCTGCTCCAATGCGGGTTGGTAAAATACACTTGTGGCATAATTTTAATGAAATTATACATGCAGGTTTCCTCACGACGTTTTCCTTCACCTTCAAGCACGAGATGAACTATAAACACAAATTAAGCACATGAATATTCAATGGTGCTTGCTCGGGTTTGAACCCATGAGCATCGGTTAAGATTCACCCGTTAGAACGCGTTAAGACCACGCGTTAAACCACTAGGCCAACTCGGCTTTTTTATATTACAATTATGTATAATAGGCTGTTGCGTTGAGATGTCAATAAAAACATCTCCAATAAATTTTGGCTTCAAATTATCCATTAGAATTTTCTTGACGTAATTCATGATTAATTAACTCATACTTAATATGAAACAAAGTAAAGCCTGAAAACATCCAACTGGTAGGCTCCATTCCTCTTGAAGAACTGGATCTTATTCCAACATGCTACTCTGGATTGAAATACAGTTGGGAAAATTTTCATCCGACACATACTTTACAAAGTAAATATTAAACACCAATTAAGCACATGAAAAAAATACTACAGAGCCGATTCGAATCTACAAAATTGGGTTAAGATTCACGTGTTATATCCACTAGACCATCTTAGAACCATAAATAATGTATAAGCTTTTACGGATTTATGGCAAGGAAGACCAAACAATCAAGATATATTTTATAAGGAAATTAAGTAATATTTACAAGTTTACTCGTATTTGATGTAAATTTCACTTTTAAATATTTTAATAAGCGAGTTTTTAATAAGGGGCTATGCAACGTTATGATCTTAACTTTTCTTAAGACAATTTTTTCTTCATTTCAACAATTTTCTTCTTTGCCGTTTTAATTAAAAAAACTTTTTATCCGGTGCAAGGAAAAATGTTAAAATGTTGTCGTAAATAAGGACATTTTCTCATAAACATACGAACGTACGGCCATATTCGTAAGGACACTTACAGACGTGTCATATATTATGATGAAATTTGTTTTTTTTTTATCAAATTTTAATTATATTGATAGTTAATATTCAAACAATAATCAGAACAAAACCTACACATAGTTAAATTTTAAATAAAGACTATGAGATTAAAACATATAATAATAAAATTTACTTACATATAAAATATATTTAAATTGGAAATAGCTTAATATTTTTTCTGCCTTGATGTAATAGAATTTACAGATAAAATAGTTTAAGAATTTAATAATTGTTTCACAATTCATTAATTATGTCTGACTGGTTATAATTTAAAGTTATAATAATTCAATGTTCCCAACCTAAATAATTTAGTTTTTCTCTTTTAATAGTGATTTTATTTTAAGAACCAATATATTCGTTAAGTATATACCAAAGGCGTCATGGCAAGGCTTGTCGGAGATGGTAAGACGAGCTAGATTCTATTCTGTACGATTTTTCTTTTCTATAAAAAAAACTAGGACTTGCGAAGGAGACCTTTTGTTTAACCGTGTAACAAACTAGGAATGATTAAAAAAACGTTATAGATTAGATTAGTATTATTAGATTGGTTAGTATTTCATTTTAATTTTTAACCCGAATAAGATATATCCTTATCTAGACAGTCTGGTTACTATGTGAAAGAGTCCCTTATCGTCTCGGGACGAATGAATTCTCCGAAATAATAAATGAGATTGTCGGCGCAAAGTCATACATAATTTAGTCAGTAAATTGCCATTCATGGGTAAGAATTATGTTGAGTACACTTATTCATTTTCTTTACTTCTACTAAAAATACTTAAAGGAAATAAAAATATATATAATATGGATCTATACGTATGTATGTAATATGTATTCGACAATACTTTTTTAATGTATCCGTAAGTCTGCGTCTACTCGTATCTATGCATCTAATTATGGTCGTTTAGTAGCTTATGAAACTGTAGATTTCAGTTCAAATCCATCAATCACTCGACCAAAATATAAAAGCTCCCAACAAAATAGATTAAAACAAAATAGTTCACGTTGCAAAAGCGGCCGCTGTTAAGCTCACTACTTATTTATGCGACAATTTCGACGAGTACTCCAGAGAGGTTGGTTTGCCTAAATTTATTTTAGGAGTTCTTCGAATGCCTTAAAAATCTCGTCACATGTTAAATACCCACAAGATTTTATGAATCATTTTCATCGACAGAAAAACGGAAACAACTTCTGTCGATGATAATGATGGGGACTTCAATGATGACAAATATGGCTGACGGCTTGAAAATATCAAAACATTATACTCATCAAATCAATAGGTAATACAGCTTATTCCGTATGCCAAATTGTAGTACATGGTATAGACGATTTATATAAGAGCAAGTAGTTAGCGGGAAGTCTAGAGCATAAAGATCGTCTTGAATATAGAACTTTTAATCTCTATACCACCGACGAATTAACAATTAACTCCTGACCCCAGAGAAGAGGATCGATTCAGCTAAAACGACTCGGTAGAGATCTAATATCAAACAAGATCATTTAGCTCTGCTTGTTCTAATTAGGCTGGTTCTACAAAATTTTATGGAAGAAAAGGATAGCAATTCCCTTGATAAAACCAGGCATCAGTCTGTATAGGAGCTTGGACCTATTAGTCTATTAAATACTTTCATTAATGTCTACTGAGAATGTTTAATCAGGTTTCTTGTATTAATAACACCATAACGGAAGACATACATAATATAATACTTTTTTTTTATAGAATAGGAAGGCGGACGAGCATATGGGCCACCTGATGCTAAGTGGTCACCAAACGCCCTTAGACATTGGCATTGTTATCCGTATTAGACATTTTTATCCGTGCAGTGACGGAGAAAGAATACATTTCACTGCCCCTCTCTTTCCCATGGGTGTCGTAAGAGGCGACTAAGGGATATCTGAGCGACCATCTGCTCATCTGGTGGTAGGATGCTAACATCCGCCTGGCTTGTTACCACCGTACGCATGGTGAAAAACTCGTGAAGTGGCTTGCAGCCGCGTTTCGAGGTCAGCCAGCGTACAGCCAGAGCCCGAGCGAGTATTGCCACGATGGGTGTTGGTCCGGTTGGAGACGGCTGTTGAACCAATGCCGGGGGAAACTGTATTGACCTGCCGGTCAGGGAGACCCGAAGAAACGGCTGTTCCGCTGGCCGCCCGTGGCATAGTACAGGGGCCCGAGCGTGCCTAACCAGCTCGTGAGGCTGCCCCACCAGGCCACGCATAATCTCGGGGTGGACCGTCGTGCCGGTTGGTGACCGGTAGGTGGGGTCCCGGCGGCCACTTCCAGGGGGGTTCGGGGGCCCTTCCGTCCGGCGGGTCAGTGTATTTTTCCTTTTGGCAACCACTTGGGGAAACACGCCTCCACACTTTGCCCATCCCTATCGTGGCAATACATCGCTCGCTTCACGTCTCTTTTCCATTTAATTTCTCCCAAATGGCGCAACAAAAAAGAAATAACGGTCGTACAGCGGTGCTCACCCCCACCATACCCTCGCTGTTTGAGGTCGAGTTCTCTAACATCCGAGGACTCCACACTAACCTCAACGCTGTCCACCACCATCTCGAGACAGCACGGCCTCTACAGATCCCACAAGTGTGCCTCTACAGATCCCACAATGGTGAGTTGGAGACAAGCCGATTATTTGACCATCTTAGTCGGGTGGCAGATGCTGCGCAAGAGCAATTTCCTAACGCGGAATTGGTGTTTTTGGGGGACTTTAATGCTCACCACGAATCCTGGTTGAAATCCCTCAAAACTGACCATGCTGGAAGGACTGCTCATGCTTTTGCTCTCACACATGACTTGACCCAACTGGTTGATCAGCCCACCAGGATCCCAGGCATTGATGGGCAAGCACCTTCTCTACTGGACCTTCTGCTGACTTCTCACCCGGTGGAATATCAGGTTGTGGTTCAGGCTCCTCTTGGCTCTTCGGATCACAGCCTTATTTCTACCAGAGTGCCACAGGCCAAGCTGCCGCCACTAGCGGTATGCAAACGTCGCGTTTGGCACTATAAGTCGGCGGATTGGGACGGTATGCGCGATTACTATGCGTCGGTCCCTTGGAAGGAACGTTGCTTCAGTGGGAATGACCCGTCAGCTAGTGCCGCTGCTGTTGCTGGCGAGATCATGCTGGGAATGGAATACTACATTCCTAGCTCAGATCTCGTCAGTAGGAGTACGCGTAACCGTTGGTTCACTCGTGAATGTGCCGATGCTGTATCAGCTAAGCAGGCGGCATATCGCAAGTGGATCAACGGCTGCATTAGCGGGGCATCTAACATTGACTCACTGAAAGCAAACTATAATAAAAATTCCAAGTCCTGTAGAAAGGCATACACGAGAGCGGATGCACAGCGCATTGTACAGATTGGTCATGACCTTGTTTCGCATCCTAGGGGCTCCCGTAGCTTCTGGCGTCTGACCAAGTCTGTGCAAAACAATTTCTGCCAACCTTCGCTGCCACCGCTCAGAAATCCGGACGGATCGCTAGCTCACAGTCCGCAAGAGCAAGCTGATCTCCTGGCTAAACTCTTTGCCGACAATTCCGTCATCGATGATTGTAATGCACTGCCACCTACAATACCTGCATGTGGCCATACGATGCCTGACATTAAAATCAGGCAACGTGATGTGCGTGCGGAGCTGCAATCACTTGATGTACGGAAAGCTAGCGGTCCCGATGGAATACCAGCCATAGTGCTGAAGAAGTGCGCAGCGGAGCTGTCTCCTGTGTTAACGCGCCTGTTCCAACTTTCTCTCTCTTCGGGAAGTGTGCCGGAGGCTTGGAGAAGAGCTAATGTGCAAGCGGTTCCCAAAAAAGGGGATCGGTCTGACCCGGCAAATTATCGGCCAATAGCTATCACCTCAGTACTTTGTAAGGTGATGGAACGGATTTTAAACAACCAACTGATCCATTACCTAGAAGATCACTGTCTAATTAATGATCGTCAGTACGGGTTTCGACCAAAACGGTCCACAGGTGATCTTCTAGCGTACGTAACACACCTCTGGGGTGAAGCTATCGACAAGCATGGAGAATCGTTGTCTGTCAGCCTCGATATCTCCAAGGCTTTCGACAGGGTCTGGCACAGAAGTCTTCTCTCCAAGCTACCGGCATATGGTCTGCCTGCTCAGCTATGCACCTGGATTGCCAGCTTCCTACACAAGCGTAGCCTTCGTGTTTTAGTAGATGGTTGCGCTTCACAATTCTATGTAGTGAATGCTGGGGTCCCCCAGGGATCTGTGCTATCTCCCACACTCTTTCTTTTGCATATCAATGATATGCTCTCCCTTGGGAACATACATTGCTATGCAGATGATAGTACAGTGCATGGTGGATACCACGGACGCGCTGTGGCTGGGCGGGCGGAAACTGAGGAGAGGCGGGAGAATCTTGTCATTGAACTCGATAGGACGTTAGATCTCATCGCCAAATGGGGCTCTGATAATCTTGTTGAGTTTAATGCCAAGAAAACACAGGTATGCGCTCTCACGGCGAAAAAGTCAACATTTTCCCCTCTTCCCTCCCTCTGTGGTACTCCGCTGGTGATGCAAAGCAATATCGCCATGCTGGGGATTGACGTTCGCTGCGACCTTAGTCCAAGGGATTACATCGAGGCTGTTATAAAAACAGCTTCACGGAAACTCGGAGTTCTGAACAAGGTGCGGCGCTTTTTCACGCCACAACAACTGTGCCTGCTGTACAAAACACAGGTACGGTCTTGCGTGGAATATTGCTCGCACCTTTGGGATGGCTCCGCTAAGTACCTACTTGAGGCCTTGGACCGGTTGCAGCGACGTGCCGTACGCATTATTGGCGACGTAAAGGTCACAAACACCCTTGAACCTTTACAATTGCGTCGTGAGATAGCAGCACTGAGCGCTTTCTATCGACTGTATCACGGCGAGTGCTCTGAGGAATTATTTTCTCTAATTCCTGCTTCCCCCTTCCTTCTTAAGTCCACGCGAGCTGGTTCTCGTTGTCACCGCCTAACTGTGACATCAATTCCATCGCGAACAAAGAAATTTGGCAACTCCTTTCTTTGTCGCACTTCCAAAAAATGGAATTCCTTACCAGCTCACGTATTCCCCTCCTCTTACAACCCGGGTTCCTTCAAACGAGGCGTGAAGAGGCATCTTGCGGGCCGGCAAGGCGAAGGCGGCTAGTGCAGAACGTTTTTCCCGTCTGTACTGGCCGTCGTCGCGTTTGGACTCTACTACCACTTACCATCAGGTGGAGTAGAGTCATTTGCCCTCCCGGCGATATAAAAAAAAAAAAAAATTGTAAGAAATGTTAACCATCGCTTACATCACCAATGCGCCACCAACCTTGGGAACTAAGATGTTATGTCCCTTGTGCCTGTAATTACACTGGCTCACTCACCCTTCAAACCGGAATACAACAATACCAAGTACTGCTGTTTTGCGGTAGAATATCTGATGAGTGGGTGGTACCTACCCAGACGAGCTTGCACAAAGCTCTACCACCAGTAAATACGTATGCATAATGGCTTATTGCATTGGCTACACACTCGTATACGTATAAACATACAAGGTTATGTTGGTTGTCGTGTATGAGGAGTAAAAAGTTTCGCTTGCGATCGCTTACTAAAGTACTGTGAGCCAACTGGCTGGCTGAATAACTGAGGCCTAATGCGGAACACTATCAGGATCTAATGCAATGTGCGTTAGACCCTGATGGAGAAGATGATGAGTCCAATGACGCGTTATACTCGTGGTAGGAATGTGTCACCTCGATATCCGGTGCAACCGTGTCCGGTGCTTACAGTACAACTGTCAACCTGAATATGAGTACATAAATTTTACAATGTTTGGAGTTTTTCAATCATAATTGATTATTTTTATAGAAAACTTATATAAATTATTATTAAACAAAACCTATAGTAGGTGCTTACAATTATCCGGAGACAGATCACCAATACCAACTTCTAACTTTCTTGGAAACAGTATTTATTTAAACATAAAAAGAAGAGGTCTTCATTTCGGTTGTATTTTTTTATGTTTGTTATCTCAAAATGCTGTAATTTACAAACCGATTTGAATAATTATTTTTTGTTTGAAATTATACTTCCCGTTTGATCTTATTTAAATTTCAAGAAAAAATTCCCACCTATGAATTAAAAATTAGGAAAAGAGATTTTTTATAAGCTCGAATTTTATTTAAAGTCGGTTTTGGTTTTTAAGCTTATTGTTTTATTTTTCATTATAAACTCGTACACGATAGACTTTAATAAAATTAGGCTAAAGTTCATATTTCAATTACGCTTCAGACGAAATTAGTTTGTTATTGACAACACTATAAAATGAGACTGAGGATCATATATAAATATATGTATTTATATATAGAAGAACACTACAATACTAGAATAACTAACAACGTTAAACCTCAGTTAAACACTAGAATAGCGTGGAAATAAGCTGATAATTTTCTCTTTGAAAGGAGACAAAATAATTATATACTTTAAACTATAAGAGCAATCCAGTAGATCGGCATCCAGGAGATTTATTTATCCAATAGAAAATAGCTTGCAAACAGCAAACTTTATAGCCTTGTATCCTTTAAAATAATTTGAGGCCAAAGAAATGACTTGAGTCGATTTCATCTTTATCTTTATTCATCAGAAGCTGGAATGACTACTCTGCAAAACAAAATCCCTGCAATGTTTCTTTTATGTACTACAAATTGGAATGACTGGATTAGCATATTTTCTATTCGTTTGTACAATTAAACCTGGATTGTGCTAATAGTATTTATGTGTAATAGCACGTGTAAATTGGGATTTTTTAAGAGAACAGTACTAAGGCATTATCTGGCTTAGCGGATAATATCTTAGGCTTCATAAAAGCTTTCTGCGAGATTAAAACCATACGCACACTTTTAAATAAAAAAGAACGTTCTTTTTAGTGTATAATTATCTCTAAACATGTAAAAATGTATATTATGCGCGTGTATGTGTTTGTGTAAGCATGATTATATTTAAAATAATGATGTTGACGTTCTGACGTGTACAAAGCGTATGAGGTAAGATATCGTAGAAACTGTCATTGGGCTCGTTGTTCCTTTACGTTATCATCAATCAGCAGTTACGCCCTACGCAATCCGCAAGATTGCTTCAATATCCTTTCATCGATCCACCATAATTTTAAGTATGACTGAAAATACCTGACTTCAATCATGAGTCATGACGACGTTTGAAAATTCTGAAAAGATTTTATGTAAGAAAATTAAAGTGTAATTTTTTGTATACGTTTTCTGTGAAAAATATAAAAAAAAAATCTTTGAAAATCATATTATCTTTATTCCATGTAAGTACTTTAATAGATATAATTTTAAATTAAAGTTGCTTGTCGTAAATATCCATTTGAAATACTCTTTTGCATTTTAAAAATCTAGTCTCTATGTACTTCACTTTCAATGAAAGCCTCTTTGTAGTATTTTCAAATTCATAAGCTTAAAAGTACCTAAAATTTACTTTAGTCTTTTGTGTATATTTCTTAAAAAACTTGTTTCGACTGATTTTATATTTACAATATATTTGTGCTCAGTTGTAACAAAACATCGCAAAAATTTGCACGTGTTTGAAGATATACTTATCTTTCCTGACAAGGAAAAATAGACGTGTATTTTGTATGTTAAAGATTTGGAGCTAAATGTAAATTTGAGAACAATAATCTACATATTTTGTGTCGTCTTTTTGTTCGTGAGATTAGATTTTTTACAATTGCAGTCCCACCTAATATCGTCAGCTATATATTTACTAATTGACATTTCCTTAATGGCCCTTCGTTGGATTTGTTTTTCACATAACTACGGTAGGCCAGTTTGAACTTTTAATTTCACAATAATTTATTTATAATAAATTCTTTCTAATGATGTTAAATAATAAAACACAATCATTTTAAACCATCGCACTATAAGAAAAGGGACAATTATTTTTACGAACGCATATCTGAAGATTATTTTATTTGTTTATTAAATTGAGAACGACAACAAAATGCATTAATCATTGTTAATACTTGAGATATATTTGGCGAATCAAAATTACTGCATATAAAAGTTTGAAATTAAGTATTTATACTTATTCTAACCCGCATTGGTGCAGCGTGGTGGAATAAGCTCCAAACTTTCTTCTCAAAAAGGGAGAGGAGGCCTTAGCCCAGCAGTGACATTCACAGGTTGTTACTGTTACTGAACCATCATATCA
Source organism: Nymphalis io (assembly GCF_905147045.1). Classification (NCBI taxonomy): domain Eukaryota; kingdom Metazoa; phylum Arthropoda; class Insecta; order Lepidoptera; family Nymphalidae; genus Nymphalis; species Nymphalis io. Next base: position 4,314,259 of record NC_065898.1, on the reverse strand, counting down.
TAATATTAGACAATCAGTAAACGGGAATGTAATACTACCAACTGTCTGACACTGAAGAATTCATTGATATAAAAGCTCAATATTTTTTTTAGTCCTTTCAAACCCAATCCTTATTTGAAACCGAACAAGCTGCTAGACCAACGAAGCAGTTATCAGAGATCTTCTTATATACAACAGACAAAACGGCAACTATTCATTATACAAGTGTGTAGTGCAATCGATCATCAGAAATTCTATTCGTGGGCAGTAGCTGTTATCACTCATACATGTATTGTTATATAACAATGAGATGCCGTCGCCACGCGTGTGAGCGGATTCCATTTATATTAGAATAGGCATTTCGTACATTTAAATGTATATAGAGTACTTAAATTATGTCATTTATCATATATACAATGTAAAGTCTTGTAATATCAATGACCTAACCTAACCTATCAAATTAGTTAATTATTATATACATTTCTGATACCCGTCATCATTCGCATTTAGCACTAGCACTAGTGTATGGTTAAAAAACATGGCAAATATCCTATACTCTCGTCCCTTTATCGCACTTTCAAGACTCGTTTCAAGGAGCATATTTTGTCAGAAATTTTCTAGTTATTGTCATCTTTCGTCACCTATAAATACACTATTATTCATATGTTGATGTATATATTATAGCCCTGTATTTATTTTGTAAATATTATTATATGTGTATGTATGCATATTTTTGTGTACTATTGATTACTTTATTGCCGCCTTCACAGATTTCTGGTTAGCCTAAAGTTTGACTGACAGAGAATGCCTTTAGGCATTAAGTCTGCCTTTTGTTCCAATTACATATTTTGATGGTCAATAAAGTTTTTTAAAATAAATAAATAAAATATCGCATGTGGTAGATAGATTAAGGTACTAAGGACGGACGTAAATTGTGATAGGTTAAACTATTAAAAAAATAAAAAAAGTGTCAATATATATTTATAGTTACCAGGGTAACATGACGTCTAAGGAGGTCTTGAGTGACAAAGGATTGTCAGATATCCGTAGGTAAGTAACGGTGCGACAGTTCAATTTATTTATTGGAACACTTGATCGATCTATTGATGAATTACATTGTCATATATTGGTATCATGGATTTTATATAAAAAAGTATTTTAAGTACCAACATCATGTTTATGTAAAGATTAGTTGATTTTTGGCAGAAGTGTGGTAGTTTTCTATCACTAAGCTAAAAAACAAATCGATTGATATGAATATAATACTAGACAGATAAGTGGAATTATTTCTATTGAGCATAATAGTGAAAATATCATCTTTAAAAAAAATAAGCAAGACTACAATTTATATCACTATCATCATGATATGTGATTGATGTGAAGTATTTTACCATAAGCTCATTATTTTCCGCAACACATTTCCTTTTGAGGAGCTTTGCAGCTTATTCCATCATGCTACTCCAGTGTGGATAAATAAATGGCTGATTTTCAGTCAACGTAATATGAAGGTTTCTTCACGACAAAGACAAATATATGGAAATTGTGACCGGATTTTAACCTGAAATTTTCGGTTAAGATTCACGTGCCACCGACTTCACTGCTTCTCTCCCTGGGTTTATTTCCATAATTCTAGTAAAATGAGTGTTGGTTTTATTGCTTCCATTACATCTCTAATGGACGTAAAAACCTGCCAAGTTTATTAAATTTTATGATCATTTTGTCGTTTTTAATTTCCAGAGGTTGTTTTGAGGTTAACTGGTTTCACAATAAATAGATATTTTCATTTTCAATTACCGACAACAGGCTTGATTATAAATAAAATACTACAATTGCATATTTATTTATGTGTCTTTTATTTATTTAACAATATAAACAACCAAATAACAATTAAATGATGGCACTACAAAAACCACGAAAGCTTATTTTGAGTGCCTCTCTTTTGGATTTACATACAATAACTGTTTTAAAATAATCATCTTCAACTTATATTCAATATCCTTAATTCTTAATAGTTATTTCTCGTCTAGTTCTGTTATCTGAGCTATTTATAAAGCGAGGAATCATGTAAGAGCTAGTACGCTGCCCATATTAATTGTTAACTGAAAAAGTTACTATTTTTGTTTTGTCACCTAACGAGTTTCTATATTATGCGGAACGATATTCTGAAAATCTGTATTGAAGAATTGTTCTTTCAAAATATGATACCTAACTTAATATATATATATATTATACAAAACATAATCAAACAAAAGTATACTAAATTCTTATACTGTTGCAGACACAACATTCGCAACTGGCATTTGCCTTTGCCATTCGTTAGCATCGATTCCACCGAAGTATCGACTTGACATTTCGATCCATTTCGCAAAATAGCAACACAAAAGAAACTAATTTTTCTTATCGTTAATAGATGGCGTTGCTAACTCTGAGACATTTAGATATTGGGTTTGCCGTCAAAAATCTCTCAGAAGTATAAATTAGATAGTATAACACAAAAAAAATTAAGATAATTTTGAACCGTAACATGACAATATATATTTTTTTATTTATAGCCATTTTCGCTATTTATGTTGAAAGGATTTGAACAATATTCCAAACATCCAAATATGTTCAGACATTTAAGAGTTATAGATGAATACAGAAAGTCACATACATATACATATTTACTATTTTGCGCAGTAGTATAAAAATAAGCCTCCGAGTATAATCACAGTATATTATTTATTATTAATAAAACTTGATCTATTCGTTTAAATGTAACCTTGCTAAATAAAGTTTGTAGCAATAAAATAGTATTTTCATTACTTCATCTTCCATGCAGTAGATACGTTCATTTCACAGCCCACGGCGCGGTGCCCTTACAGATTCCTTAGAGCAAAACAGTGCAATGATGAAAGCTGATTTTTTTATTCAACGCTTCTTTTGTCTTAGTAAATAAAAGTTTGCATTCATATCTTGCATTGTTTTGTTTTAAAAGAGTTTCTTAACTGCTTATAACGTAACGCAACGTAGACAGTAAGCTATTTTTATAAAACATATAATATATATATATACGTACGTAAAATAACATATTATGTTTGTGAAAACAAGACATTATAAAATTTAATTATTTTCGGTTTTACTAATTATAAAGATTGTTTAGCGGTTGATAAGTTAAAAATCACTTGTCTTCTTACGAATGTTAAATGTATATTGATAGAAAGGGAGGAATCAGTATTTATCTAAACTACCACTAGACAAACTTTATAACTAAGGCCGCTAATATTTAATATATTATTAAAATCACGTGACAAAATTATTTGAAAAGTTTCCCGCAAATATTATATAATATGCGAAGTAACAACGATTCTCATGGCGCTCACAGAAGTTTCACTTGTTAATTTTTTAATTAAATCTGATGAAAGACTTCGCAAATGTACGTTGTTATTTTTAATTTTCCATAATTATTGGCTGCTAAATCGATATCTTTATATAAAAAAACGGTATATATAGTCTAGTTACTTCCACCTACTAACGATTGTATTGCTATGTTCTGGTTCAAGTGGCGAGTAAGCCAATGTAATTATGGGGAGATATAATCTTAGATCCCACGATTGGCGCCGCATTTATAGTGTGAACAGGGTTTTATATTTCTTACAGTACTAAAATTTGTGAAGGTGACCCTAACATTTACTTTTAGTCACAGTAACAGTAACAACCTGTTAATGTCCCACTGCTGGGCTAAGGCCTCCTCTCCCTTTTGTGGAGAAGGTTTGGAGCTTATTCTACCACGCTGCTCCAATTCGGGTTGGTAGAAACTACTTTCGAAGGTACTTTTAGTCATCCTTATAGTCATTTATTTATATAAATAAAAAATTAAATATAATAAAACGACTCGAATTTTTCTGAGTTATAAATCATTATTAGTTAGCGTTATTATTCGGCTATATTTTTTTATACGCATAAAAATATTTGTCACAAATGAGTGTCGTTTAGCGAACTGTTTTTTCAACGAAAAACTTGCAGCTGTGAAACACCAGCGGGCGAACGATTTCAAACTTTTGCAGACAGGAAATGTGTTTGAGGGTGCTATGAAAGTTTTACTACCAAACAATGGTATTTTCCTGTTTTCGACTGGTATGTTTGTGCGTATGCTTTCAAAATATTTTTATTGTTAACGGGGCCAGCTACTGTAGAGATCATCAATACCAACATATATATTTTTTATTTGACACAATTGTTCTTTTTTAATGTTATAGTTAAGCAGATGTGCTAATGATAATCAATACGTATTGTAACGCTTCTATATTGAATAACGATATTTGATCTTTGACTTTTGAATGAGCCACCTGATCTAAAATTGGCGATGTAAGCAATATTAACCATTCCTTACGTCGCCAATGCGCCACCAACCTTGGGAACGAATATGTAATGTCCCATGCTACATTGACACACTCAGCCTTCTAACCGGAACGCAACAAAACTAAGTATTGCTACTTAGCGGTAGAATATCTAATGAGTGTGTAGTACCTACATAGATTGGCTTACAGAGCCCTACAACCTCGGCTGTCGAATTACCAACATGATCAGAAAGAGATCATATGCAGGAGAAACAGCTTCTCATGTTTTCTTAGACCTTAGAGCGTATGTTTGTTAAAAGAGAAACTTAATTACTATTACTAACCAAACCCGCGATTCAATTACAGGGAATCGTGCTATACAGACAAATAATAAAATAAATAAGCTATCCAATTTGTAAATAGTTGTGATAAGAAAAGCCTCAGGCACTTTTAGAGATATCATCATATTATTGTTAATTAAAATAAAATTAAATACATTAAGTTTGTAATCTCCCTTTTTCTCGTTCGAATTTAAAAGTTTTTGAAGAATAAGACAAAAATAATAATAAATATAATATGCTTTTAACACTGTAAACAGTATATTTATTATGAAAAATACATTGTTTCATTTTATTTGTGTGTGTATGTATTTGTTTCTTACACACGGGTGACGCATATGCTTTTAACACATTATAGCTAATAGTATATGTATAAAAAATATTGTTACATTTTATTTGTGTGTGTATAACAGATACTGGTGACGTAACACGACAATTATTACTGTCTCAAGTTATCTTAAGTCAACGTCGCAGCTGAGCGATTTATTCCCATATCCGTTTTACATATCATTGGAATCGTAGCACGTGCCAACAGAGAATGTAAATCGATTTCTGATAGAATGTTGCTAGCTAATGCCTTGTTAGCTTAATGTGAAATATCCGACGGCAATAAAAGTATTACCTTGGTTATATTTCGAGTTTTTATGTGTATATGTGTGCGTGTGTGTGTGTGTTTATGGTTGTGTTTTTTCTGAACGTTTTTTACGTGAAAGTGGTAAAACCCAAAAGATATCATTATAAACGGCTGATTAGTTATTACAATCTTGAAGTTAATCATATGTGGTATTTTAAACAATAATAAATTATTAAATTGAATCTAATGATAATATAGTAGAAAATTAATGTTTACTGTGAACTATATTCCAGTCAATAGCCATGAATACACGCTTATCTACAACGGAACGCCTGTCACTGTCATCACTTCTACACATCCATAATATACATACATATGATTGCCTCGTTGGTCTAGTGGCTAGATGTAAGGCCGCAGACTCGGAGGTCCTGGGTTCAAATCCCAGTTCGGACCAATAAAAAGTTATTAAGTTTTTCTGTCGAAAATTTTCATATGCAGCCCAGAGTCTGGAAGTTAGAAATGTGTACACTCCCGTGCCTCGGAAAGCACGTAAAACCGTTGATTCTGCGCTTGAACTCTTTCCAGTCGCGTCGGATTGCCGTCGATTTTTTTTTATTGTTTATGGTATATGTTTGTGCACACACTTGTGCACTATAATATGTCCTGCACAATTAGCTAATCTATCTTGAGATTGGCCACCGTGGCTGAAATCAGTCTGGAGGACTATTATTATTATATATACAAATATCCAATCTGAATTTACTAACACAGTTACAATTCAATCTACAAATGAATATCAAGCTAAAGTGTTGTAATCCGACCATTTTAAAAATAATAATTTGACTTTTGCTGATTATATTTTTCGGCCTTTAACCGAGATCGTACCTTTTTATTTCATCCGATATTCCGATAGGTATTCAGCTGATTGAGTCAGCTCGTCAACGTGGCGGACGATAATTATGATCGCGGTAAAAACCGAGTTATTTTAATATATGTATTCCGATTAACGTTTGTGAAATTGAATACTATAGTATTGATCTATAAATATATTTGAGTTTCATAACATTCCAGTAATGGTTGCGTATTATTGTGAATAATATCCGTAAAGCTATCCTGTCAGAACAAAATCGAAACTTACCGCAGAATTGTGAAATGTTAGAAAGTTATTTAAGAGATTGATTGTAATATGAATAATTATAATAACTTCTAACATGATATGCGGATCAAAATAGCTTTAATGGGTTTTCAACATTACACGATTCAACATTTTACAACATTATATGATATGAAATTATTACTTAAGGAATAACACTGGAAAAATATGATAATATTTTATTATTGATTGGAAAATCGTAATAAGTTTCTTACGTTGTATCTATTTTATGAAAAGGTATTTTTTTATAAAATAGATAGGTGGTCGAGTAAATAGGTTACCCGATGGTAAGTGGTTCCCATCGTAAAAAAAATTTGCATCACCAATGTGCTACTGACATTGGGAACTAAGATACTGTGTCACTTGTGCCTGTTGTTAAACTAGATCACCCACTCTTCAGAACGCAATACAAAAATACTGGCAATAATATTGCCGTTCGGCAGTATAATAGGTGGTACCTACCCAGATGGGCTTGAACAAAGCCCTACCACCAAGCATTCCGAGACAATAAGTTTAATTATGTATTTCACTCTTTGAAAACAGCCTTCCAACTTTATATTGAAGCTTTTGTTACATATTTATATGCTTAGAGTAGATTTGAACAACTTCTATACTTTTTTTTGGAATATTTTTTAATATCATAAAGATTTTAAGCGGATATCATGATGCTTGCTTTAACCTGTATTGAATAACACAGCCAGCTCTCGGTTTGGTAAAAATTAAAAGTGAATAGTCACATTCTCAATATATTAATATATTGCGTATAAAAATATATCAGTGTGTTACCAGAAATTATTTTATTTTTGAATAATATATTTTTTAATAAAAATGTACGTATTGTATAAGTACATTTGAAATTACTCTTCTGGGACTAAGGGCTCTTGGATTGATATTTTATATCGTTCAGGGCGTTTTTTCTAATGGTAATTTACAAAATAGCGCTGTATTTGTAAATAAAATGTAAATACACATGGAATAAGAATGTATTTTTAAAACTAATCTTCTAATTAAATTTAGACACCCCTCAGGCCATGTTATAAAAAATGCCCTATGTGCATCTAGTCTCGTATACATATATTTTTGTGAGTATACGGGTCTAGTTTTAAATATTATTTAATTTCGTAATTTAAACGATTTTTAATAGCTTTTCAAAATAGAAACGATATTGGAAGGGAAAATAAACTTGTTTTTACAGCAACGGATAGTCTCCAAAACATGTCGCAATGCAATTTATCAATGACCTGAATTATCAATAAATCGAGGTTGCTATTTCTAATATGTTACATAAATATTATTATGTAGTCTAACAAAATCTATCTATATTTATCTTAAAGTAACTCAGTAGCTTTTTTCATCATATCAAAAAGCGTAAAAACACTCTCACAAATCCAACAATAACAATGACGTCAAATGCGTCTTTGAAAATAAATAAGGAAGTGTCTCAAACTTTCATCGTAATATTTCTTGATTTATAACATCAAATTTTCTTGCCGTGTGTTTTACTCGACTGTCTTTATTTACGTACAAACAACTGGTGATGACGGCATTTTATATACAAACAGATCTGAAGTGGTATGAAGAGGATTCAGTATTATCCATGTTTAGATGTTAAAGACGAAAGTTTAAGATCAATATTCGATCTTGAATTTTTTAACGTTGTCATTCGTCGAGAATATATATATTTTTCTAATTTAAGAAACTCTCGTCTATTTTATTATATTAATTCCGTTTTTTCTGTCTGCATGTACATTATATCAAAAACTATATAAAGTGTATCTTTTTATCTATTTAAAAAATATATAGTAATAGCCTTTTTAATGAATTAATATTCTTTTACCCTCCAAATTAAGGGAATTGTGCTAGAATTGGGTACGACAATTGCCCAAAGGGTTATAGTCGAACCTGCAAAATTAAGATTTTATGTATAAATGTTGCTTAACGGCTGTCCATTTAAACACTGATTTATCTCATTCTGTCATTATTGATTTGACATTTGAATGTAAAGGACGCAGCATTGTTTAAATAATCACTCACTAAACAACGTTTATAAGTAAGGCCGTTAGATTCTAGTGTCAAGAACTAGTTGAAACTTTTAAATTTAGAATGTTTTCAAACGTCAAAATCATAGGACTTTACGATCAATACCAGTCACACTCAATATATACCTTTATTCTTTTTATATAAATAAATGGATGTCGATGTATCCGTTTAAGATTAATAGACTTCGATACCGACCATTAAAGTCGATATATTTACTCGTATATATATGTTTTGTTCTTCGAGAAGATTTTTATACTATACAACTCGCACCTAGACGGACTAGCAGTAAAAAGTTAAGACGAGCCGCCAAAAAATTTTGTTTTAGAGTAACTATTAAATTTCTCAATTTATATACATACATATTTATTCAAATAACTATACAACTAAACAAAATAACACGAAATGTATATTTAAAGGCTATTGGAATTATATTATATAAGTTAAAAATGAGAAGATTTAAAAAAAGGTTCTTTGAAGATCAGAAATTAATACCCCTGATGTTTATTTCTAGTTTTAAAGTCTATAAACAAATTTTAAATATATGACAAGTATTTTACCTGTTCAGATGTTTTATATATAATTTTCTAATTCTACTTAGAATTTGAAGACATACCGATAAATATAGATGGAAGTAGTAGTTACCTGAAACAGAAAATAAATTCAATAATAATTTTTTTTAATATATCATGCAATTTTTTTTTTCAATTACCATAGGTAGGTATTATTTCACTGCTAATCGAAGTACCCTTCTTTTACCGCTCCTTAACCACTATATATTTAAAACAATTTACCTTCGCCACGTCTCTCTGTTAAAACGCAGCATAAACATATAGATATATATGTATTATATTATATACTTTGTATAGAGCCTTATTCTACCCTTGCGAAGCTGGGACGGTAAGCCAGTAAAATATGAAGTCTGTAGAAAATATATAATGTAATAGTTTGTAACATTTATTGTCAAGTTTAAATAAAGTAAGCTAAAATAATAGTTATTATTATTATTAATTTTATTGCACACTCACAAGGAAAAAAGAAAAAAAATCAACTATATATATTAAATTCTTTAACCTTTTACAGGTGTAGTTTCATTTTTATATGCAAAATTGACTGCCTCGTTGGTCTAGTGGAGGCCGCAAACCCCGAGATCCTAGTTTCAATTTCCAGGTCAGGCCAATAAAAAGTTATTGGGTTATCTGTCGAAAATTCTCAGTAGCGGCCCGGTGTCTGGAAGTTGGAAATGTGTACACTCCCGTACCTCGGAAAGCACGTAATGCCTTTCCGGTCGTGTCGCCCTCCCATCCAATTTTATGAGAGTTAGAGAATAGAGAGTGCACTTTCTCTCTTGATATTGGTCGCCGTGGCCGGAAAAGGACAATCGAAACATAACGTTAGCAATATAATCATATATTCAAATGTAAAATAACTTTAAATTAAGGAAGCACACTTGAAACGGGTGAAAAAAAAATCACGATCCTGCATCTGGCGGACGTGATACCGCATAATTCCTTACCGAGCTTTCTAAGAAGTTTGGCGTGTTGCCAAAATGGCTGCCGTTACTCCTCCATTTCCGTACATATGTAGATGTAACTATATTCAAACAATGACTGTAACATTTTTATAAATGTACCCAAAGCTATACTGAAAATATCGTGGAGATTTGGTAATGATTTTATAATTTCCTTAAGCTAAAAAGTCAAAAAATAAGTAAAATCTACTTCATTAGAATAGGCTTTGAAGCCATTTTCATCGTCATTTAATATAGATTATATATTATGTCTTTATATACCGTAAAGATCTGGTAAGAAATTCAATTGTTACTTTTATCCACCAATTTAAGTACAATATTATGTTAAGTAAAGTAAATTATATAATTTGGTAAAAAGTATGTATATTCTCGTTTTAATAAGGATTTTTGTCAATGGATTGATATATCAGCCCCAACCATAGAGAAAACACAATCATTATACAATAGAGAATAAGGTGACCTGACTTAAACAAAAAGTTACAATATAAAAACTATTAATAAATCATTTAAAAGAAGCAGTTTCTTTTTAAATATTAATTAAAATATACTCGATGTGGACACACAATTCTGTTTTTTTTGCTTGTTAATTTATTTATTTTTATCGTACACTTATGAATATAACTCAAACATTAAATTTACTAAATGTTATTTTATATAATTAGATATACAAAGGTAGGCTTATACCCTAAAGGTATGTAAAGTACCCTTTTATGTGCACATTTTCAGTAGCTTAGCTTCGTTAAGAAATTATATAATGTTATGAACGTGTTGTCACGTTTATCATATCATTTAGATCAGAAGATAATATAAAGAACTTTCTACAAACATTAAACAGCCATGCGAAGTTGATAACGACTATTCTTTTTGTATGTGACCTGAATTTTTAATAGACCAGTCGGATATATATAAATAGGCAAAGACAAAGCAGTTCAGAACCTATTTCTACTGTGCTTGCAAACGGATTTTCCTTTTTTTTTGTTTGATAACTGTTAATTAATTTTGTAATATCAATAAAATAATAATAGTTTAATTGGAGTAGCAGAAGAAGTTCATGGCGTAAAAGCGTATCATTGTGTACAATATTAAACACTATTATTACATATGTAATTTCCATTATTTCAAGAATCAAGAATAAGCGACTGTCACTGTTATCAATTGTATTAATGCGTATGTGTATCGTAAAGATTATTAGCAATGCTATCAGATTTTTTTTTTATAGTATTGGTAGGCGGAAGACCTTATGGGCTACTTGATGGTAAGTAATCATCAACGCCCATTGACATTGACATTGTAAGAAATGTTATCATCGCTTACATCGCCAATGCGCCACCAACCTTGGGAACTAAGATTTGATGTCCCTTGTACCTGTAATTACACTGGCTCACTCACCCTTCCAACCCGAACACATTAATACGAAATACTGCTGTTTTGCGGTTAAATATTAATATAACCATGCGGCGATCGTCTCATTCCCAAGGTATGCCATCATCTATAAATTCATTAATTGTATAATAACCTTTAGCACACAAGCGTTCCTTTACATTTTTTTTTAAATTTAGTTACTGAGGCATTTTGAACGCTTTCTGGGATCCTGTTGTAGAACCGTATACATTGCCCCACAAAATAGTTACTGACTGACTCTATGCAGTCTAGTAACGGGAGTAATTAATTTGTTTTGTTCCTTGTACCAATGTTATGAGTATCACATTTTCTCACAAAATCATTAATATTTTTCTGTACATACATAATATGTATTGAGAAGCAACAGTTAATATTTTAATTTGCTTAAATTTCTGTCTTAGAGAGTCTTTAGCTCCTAGGTTATAGATTGCGCGAACAGCCCTCTTTTGCAGCACAAATATCGTATTGATTGCGGCAGTATTACCCCACAGTACAATGCCGTAAGACATCATACTGTGAAAATAACTAAAATACACAAGGCGGGCCCTATCAACGTCGGTGAGTAATCCTATTTTTTTAACCGCCAAAGGCACTGAGCTTAGTCTACTCGCCAATCTGGGGAGCCCATTGTAACTTGGCATCAACAGTAAGGCCAAGGAAGGTAGTAGACTCAACTGGATCCATCGACTCTCCCTTGATAAGTACATCAGCTTTTACATTATTTGCATTTGGTGAACTAAATTTACCAATTTTTTGTTTTCTTATTATTTAACATAAGATTACTGACACTAAGCCAATGTACTATATCAGAGATAGCATTGTTTACATCTTCATACTGTTCTTGTTTTCTTGTAATTTTAAAAACTAAAGAGATATCATCAGCAAACAACACAATGTCATGTTGATTGCCTACAAGAAAAGGCAGGTTATTTATATATATGAGGAATAGAAAAGGTCCGTGGATTGATTCCTGAGGGACCCCATACCGACTTAAACCCCAGGAGAACTTTTCCCATTAACGTCGACCTTCTGAATTCTATTGTTAAGATAAGAAGTCAAAAGCTCGAGCGCACCTTCTCTAATTCCATAGTGATTTAATTTCCTGACCAGAATATCATGTTGAACACAATCAAAGGATAAGTCACAGAAAATCCCTAAGGCGTCCCGTGACTCCTCCCAGGCTTCATAGTATAAGTCTTGATAAGTATAAGTAGAAGTATAAGTAGAAGTCTTGATAAGTTCAACTGACAATCAATTGACGCAGGTCTGTTGCTGAGCAACCCCTCATGAATCCGACTGTTTTCTGTGAAGCAGATTGTGTCTGTTAAAGTGAGCAAGTAATTGATTTAAAATATTTTTTTCTGATATTTTACTGATCATTGGTAGTATTGAAATTGGGCTAAAGTTATTGGAGTCTGAAGAACTACCAGATTTTAATATTGGTTTTACTTTGCTATATTTCATCAGGTCTGAAAATATACCACATTGAACACAATTATTAAATATTGTAGCAAGGTAAGGTGCAATTACATCAATAATTGAATTGACCACCGTTACAGATATACCTCATTTCTTTAATCAATGACTCGGCAATAATTGGAGAAGAAATAAGGGACTTTGTTGTCAATACTGGAATGTCAGCAAGGAATTTTTAAAATTTACAAAACAGAAGCAACTTCCCGATCATTACTTACGACTTTGTTGTTACTAATAACAGATATGACGGAGCTGCGCATGCTGCTTTTACCAGTTTCGCAATTAATAATATTCGATGTCATTTTTATTTTATCACGTGCGTTTTTGATTTTATTTTTGATGTGTAATGATTTTGCCAAAACGCACACTTTTTTAAATAATTTTGAATAGTTACTTACATAATTAGCAAAAGCAGCACTATGATTTTACGTTATTTCATTGTAAAGCTCGTACATTCTTTCCCTACTTTTGTGAATTCCAATTCACAAGAATGTACGAGTTGCCAAGTCACTGAATTTTGAGAAGGTTTGTGTATTAACTGTTTTAGAAGTGAATATGGCGTTGAATTTGTTTCTAATTACTCGCCACAATATTACTTCTAAACTTCCATATACAGCTTGTGGTCAAAGGAACAAACACTATCTTTTGTGAAGTTTTTTTTTAAATCAAAGTTAAATCACAGCTAATCTATAATCTGAGCTAAATTTAATAATAATTGTTTTATTTTGTGGAGTATGATTTGTGAATATACCATCTATACAAGTTGCTGTGGAATCTGTGATTCCAGTTGTATCTGTAAATAAATTTACCAGATTATATGAATTTAACAAATACTCGTGGTTGAATTATTCAATAAATTTATATTAAAGTTCCCTCATACAATAATTTCTTTATTAGATCCAGATAATTTTAATAGATCATCATCCAATATTTTTTCAAATAATTCATATAATCAATTGGGGGGCCTATATGCATATATATACAACAATGACAAGCTCAAGCTCAGCACAACCTGTGCATTTTTATAGTTTGCTCACAATATCTTTACGTTCTTTAGATTTCAACTTTTTACTAAAAAGTATTAAAGAGCCACCGCGTATTGCTTTTTTTCTATTGAACAGACTAGCCACCTGGTGCCCAGTGTAGTTAAACATAATTTGGTAGTTTAAAAACCAATGTTCAGTTAAGCACAGAATATCAATCTTGTAACAATTCAAAAATAATTCGATTTCTAGTTCTTTTCCTAGCATTCCTTGAATATTTTGGTGCACCAGGCTTACAATTTTATTTTGATTTTTATTGTTTACATTTATATTGTCTTTACTGACTTTCGCAGAGACTATTTTGTCATAATTAAGAAAAATGCATGAATATACATATTTTCATCCAGCACATGCAAATTTTTTCATGTTTTTTTTCCACACAATAAATCAATGGTTGTATCCCGGGCTTGTTCCTTCAACCTTCAGTTCCCAAGGTTAATCACGTGCTCTACCACTAGACCACCTCTTATTTACTACCTACTACATTTATGGAATATGCTATATACTACATAGCTATTATATCATAATTTAAAAAATATAAATTTAGTTCGTCACGTATTAATTTATGACAAAAAGCGTCTATTTTACAAAACTGATTTGTACACACAGAAAAATAAATAAAAATAAAATAAAATCATTTTTAAAAAAACCGCAAAAGGACTTTTACCAGGAACATGTTATATACAAACGTAATTTCATATTTACATAGTGTAATTAAATTGAAGCGTCGGGCTTCAAGCTCGGGTGCACGCATAAAGCTCAAATGATAAACTTTCCTGAACAAAATGTATCTATATAATTTCTAAACTATTAAAAGTGTAAGATAACTTTGTGCATATTATATTTAAAAAAGGAATAATTGAATCTCTTTAAGTAAACTTTCAAATTTCGAACGAATTCGATCTGGCGATCTAAGATATTAATTTATTCCTAGTGTTTAAAACTAGATGGACTAACGTATAATTCTCACCAAGACACGGTTTTATATAATATTGATGTTTTACGATAGAATAAATGATGATTGGGTGATATCAATAAGACGGCCATATATATTGTATACATTATAGTATTTAGTTTCATTCATGTCATGTCTATCCATTGTATAATTTTCAAAGAAATTATTTTTATTCATCAATAATGAAACGGGGTTAGAAATTAAAGAAAAATAAATTAGACATAAGTAATTTACCAGTGAGTTTTTTTTTCAGGGTTTTTTATTAATATGTTCAAAGTGATTGACGATCGCTTAGCTGTTAGGTTTCTATTTTTCTATATAAACTGTAATAAATCAATCCATTTAAGGTTTGCTTCTCCCACCACGCTGATTTCTTGTGGTTTGATGGGAAATGGGACCAAATTTTATTCAAGCAAAATTCAATACATGCTTTCTTACGATGCATTCCTCAGAAAGAAAGAGATTAAGTTTAAGCTCATGAAAAACTAGTGGCAAATAAATAAAATAATAAAAAATGTAAATGCCGTAAAAAAGAAAGCCTAGAGAAGTAAAAAGGCCAGTGGGCAGACCACCCACCCGATGGTCAGACGATTTTAGAAAAATGGCGGGTGCTCAATGGATGCGACTAGCACAGGACCGGGAGAATTGGCGCGCCTGTAAAGAGGCCTATGTCCAGCAGTGGATTAATGTGGGCTGAATATGATGATGATGAAAATAAAACTTAAGGTTGTGCGTTTTTTGAAATTTATTGAGTGGTGGTTTTTCCTGGGACATTATTCACACAGGGCCATCTGATCCCAAACTAAGCAGAGCTTGTACTATGGAAACCAGACAACTGATATACTAATTTTCTTTTGTAAACACATTCTTATAAAGATAATTACGCCCAGACTCAGGACAAACACACATGTTCATGCACAAAAATGTCTGTCCTGGGTGGGAATCGAACCCATAACCTTCGGCGAGAAAGACAATTATCTACCAACCACGCCAACCGGCCCATCAAATTTTTATTTTATTTATTTTTTATATTTGCCGGGAGGGCCAATGACTCTACTCCACCTGATGGTAAGTGGTAGTAGAGTCCAAACGCGACGACGGCCAGTACAGATGGGAAAAACGTTCTGCACTAGCCACCTTCGCCTTGCCGGCCCGCAAGATGCCTCTTCACGCCTCGTTTGAAGGAACCCGGGTTGTAAGAGGAGGGGAATACGTGAGCTGGTAAGGAATTCCATTTTTTGGAAGTGCGACAAAGAAAGGAGTTGCCAAATTTCTTTGTTCGCGATGGAATTGATGTCACAGTTAGGCGGTGACATCGAGAACCAGCTCGCGTGGACTTAAGAAGGAAGGGGGAAGCAGGAATTAGAGAGAATAATTCCTCAGAGCACTCGCCGTGATACAGTCGATAGAAAGCGCTCAGTGCTGCTATCTCACGACGCAATTGTAAAGGTTCAAGGGTGTTTGTGACCTTTACGTCGCCAATAATGCGTACGGCACGTCGCTGCAAACGGTCCAAGGCCTCAAGTAGGTACTTAGCGGAACCATCCCAAAGGTGCGAGCAATATTCCACCCAAGACCGTACCTGTGTTTTGTACAGCAGGCACAGTTGTTGTGGCGTGAAAAAGCGCCGTACCTTGTTCAGAACTCCGAGTTTCCGTGAAGCTGTTTTTATAACAGCCTCGATGTAATCCCTTGGACTAAGGTCGCAGCGAACGTCGATCCCCAGCATGGCGATTTTGCTTTGTATCACCAGCGGAGTACCACAGAGGGAGGGAAGAGGAGAAAATGCTGACTTTTTCGCTGTGAGAGCGCATACCTGTGTTTTCTTGGCATTAAGCTCAACAAGATTATCAGAGCCCCATTTGGCGATGAACTCTAATGTCCTATCGAGTTCAATGACAAGATCCTTCTGCCTCTCCTCAATTTCCGCCCACCCAGCCACTGCACGTCCGTGGTATCCACCATGCACTGTACTATCGTCTGCATAGCAATGTATGTTCCCAAGAGAGAGCATGTCATTGATATGCAAAAGAAAGAGTGTCGGAGATAGCACAGATCCCTGGGGGACCCCAGCATTCACTACATAGAATTGTGAAGCGCAACCATCAACTAAAACACGAAGGCTACGCTTGTGTAGGAAGCTGGCAATCCAGGTGCATAGCTGAGCAGGCAAACCATATGCTTGGAGCTTGGAGAGAAGACGCTTGCACATTAGCTCTTCTCCAAGCCTCCGGCACACATCCCGAAGAGAGAGAAAGTTGGAACAGGCGCGTTAACACAGGAGACATCCGTACATCAAGTGATTGCAGCTCCGCACGCACATCACGTTGCCTGATTTTGATGTCAGGCATCGTATGGCCACATGAAGGTATTGTAGGTGGCAGCGCACTACAATCATCGATGACGGAATTATCGGCAAAGAGTTTAGCCAGGAGATCAGCTTGCTCTTGCGGACTGTGAGCTAGCGATCCGTCCGGATTTCTGAGCGGTGGCAGCGAAGGTTGGCAGAAATTGTTTTGCACAGACTTGGTCAGACGCCAGAAGCTACGGGAGCCCATAGGATGCGAAACAACATCATGACCAATCTGTACAATGCGCTGTGCATTCGCTCTCATGTATGCCTTTCTACAGGACTTGGAATTTTTATTGTAGTTTGCTTTCAGTGAATCAATGATAGATGCCCCGCTAATGCAGCCGTTGATCCACTCGCGATATGCCGCCTGCTTAGATGATACAGCATCGGTACATTCACGAGTGAACCAACGGTACCCCTACTGACGAGATCTGAGCTAGGAATTAGTACTATAAATGGGTTATCCATACAGTCGAAGTAGCCTTGACCATTAATTAATATTTACATAATTCTTAACCACCCCTTTATTTCTTTTGATTAAAGCCAAAACCCCATTTAAATACCGCGCTAGGCACATTTTAGAAAATCCATTTAAATTTCAATAACATTTATAAATGAATGGGAGTTTCATTTCATCTCATTCACATTTAACATTCCCACAAAATGTGTTTAAAAGCTTTCAATCACATTTGAACGTAATCCATCAAATCGAAAAGCGAAAAAATCATCACTTTATCCCAGACCGTTAAACAAAAAGGAACGAAAATTTGAATAATTCTTCCGTTTTGTTTATCGCACTCGTAACATCTGAATTCGAAATTTCCATAACAAGTACAACTTTACGACTTAGTCATAAAATCTGTTAATAAAAACATATATAAAATACAAAACCTGACTATTTTTTATAAGTTGGACGACTGGTGTGTCGTATACGAATATACTTGTGGTATTAAAAATGCAATAGATATTTTTAATACGAAAAGATAGTTGAAGGAGGTTTACAATTCGCTGTACTGAAAACATTACAATTTTTAATTTTATCAAAGTCTCCATGGAAGGAATATATCTTTGAAAATGGCTTATATGCCAGTGTTGAAAACAAATATAGATTTTTTATTCAAAATCAAGCCTTCCAGCTTTGCCAATAATTAAATAATTAACATTGCGCCAGACTCAGGTAGACTCAGGTATCGTTATTGATGTTTTATGCGTTTTATAACACTAGCACACTAAACTTTTTATAAAGCACACTAAATTTTTGGTGTATTTTGGTAGAATAAATGATAAGTGAGTGAGCACCGACCATAAAGCACTACACCCAAGTGCATATAAATATTGTAACTATCGTGCAACTTGTATAAGGCACTTTACTCACAGATAGCAATGGTAGGTCAAATCTGGAAGCAACAGTTATTTACAGTACCAGCCTGTGAATGTCTCACTGCTGGGCTAAAGCCTCCTCTCCTTTTTTGAGAAGGGAACTTATTCCACCACGCTGATTCAATGCGGGTTGGTGGAATACACGTGAGGCTAAATTGCAGTGAATTTCAGTGATACAGATATATGCAGGTTTCCTCACTATGTTTTCCTTCACCGTTACAAGATGAATTATAAACACAAATTAAGCACATGAAAACTCAGTGGTGCTTGCCCGGGTTTGAACCCACGGTTATTGGTTAAGATTCACGCGTTCTAACCACTGGGCCATCTTGGCTCACCCACCATTTACACCACACCACACACCACAAATTAAAAATTATAATTTTAAAATACTAACTACTAATACTAAATACTAACTACTTTTTAGAAACAAAAAAAAACACCTTATTTTTTTTTAATTCAACAAAAACATTACATTAGAATAAAGAATACGATTTACAATTATATTTATTGCTATTTGTTTTTGAGAAAGAGAAAGCGTTCAATTGGGACGAGAAATCCCTACTATTTATCTTACGTTTTAATTAGATATTTAAATTTCGAAATCGAGAAAATAAATGTAAGATGACTCATAGTTAATTAAAAGAGTAATAAAGGTTGGAACCTTTTTGTACGATTGAACAAGTTGAATCTTCTGCACACTATAACCACATTTGTAGGACAAAGAGATAACTAGGACAGAGAAACCTCGCCACAAAGGTGTGTTTGAGATTTCAAATGTATACTTTTGTATTTTAGTGCATTATTAAAAGTGTCCTTTTTTTAAATAAAATTCAAAAACACAAAATAATCTATAATTTTTACTTATATTAAAATGCTAAAATGAGTTTGTTTTGCTTGTTTTTTTGTTTCTTACGATTTCCTTTAACTACTGAATAGATCATCGTGAAATATTACGTAAATTCTAACAAGTACAGAAAACGTTCTAACGTCACCTAACAGCCTTTACACGCTAGCAAAACCAACGGCGGAACCTAGTATAGAATATTTATTATTTGATATGTACATATTTTACTTACCAAATCGTAACAGATAAACAAACAAAATCACTTTAGCATCATAATAATAGGATTGCACTTGTCCGGTAACTAGGGACATAAAATCTTAGTTACCAGATGGGTGACGCATTAACAATATAAGGAATGATTAATATTTGTTACAGTGCCAATGTTTATAGGCGATGGTGACCATAAGTCTAACTTCCAATTTAAAACAAAAAAAAATGCAGCTACTTATATGAAGACAGGTCAGGTCGCTAGTACAGTATAAATATAAAAAAAAATGCTATCTCTCGATAAAAATGTTACGATGGTTTTAAAGAAATGAGCAAGGCGTGAAAGTGTTTTACGTAGAATATTTTCATCGCATAAAGTGGATAAGAGCGTAAAAAATTCTAACTGAACTTTTAAATGAATATAATCGAATAACGGCCAATTTTATAGAAAATAACTCATAACCTCCTTATATATCTAACAATACTCTTTGGTAATAATTATTTGAGTTCGTTTCTGAATAAATGATAAAATATAATTTACTTATTACTGGGTGATTAAAAAATTATAGGTTAATTTATATGAGTTTTTCTCATGCATTCTATTCTATTCTAAGACGTGACATTGGCATGTGTTTTTGTAAAAAAATAAACATGCAGTTTTATAATAAATTTTTCTTAAAATTAAACTATACTTGTACCGATTTTTCGATTATATAATATTTTGTTGGTGAAAAGTTATGATTTATTTCGACATAAAGTTTTAGCTGTGAATGTAAGTTTTTAAACTATTGAATTGAAAGTTGATGGCATGTTTTGTTTTCGTGAAAAATGGCTCTATAATGTATAGACCGAAAAATGAACAATAAAGTTTTAATTTATTTTTATAGTTTCTGAGGCAGAATATAAAAACGCTTATGAATGAGTTTACTGGTGGTAGGGCTTTGTGCAAGCTCGTCTGGGTAGGTACCACCCACTCATCAGATATTCTACCGCAAAACAGCACTACTTGATATTGTTGTGTTCCGGTTTGAAGAGTCATTAATTAATTATCATTAGTTCTTTGGAACGATGTAAGAAACTGAATTTTAATATATGTATTTCCATTGCTTCTTCAATTCGTGAGGATGGACATACATTCTGACTTCTCAATTAAACAGTGTGCAATTAAAATTTAAATTATTTATGACAACGTTTATTCAAGTTCACGCTTAAAATCGTTGTTTTGTTATGTTGATTTTGACCCAATGAAGAGGGTTATAAAAACTAAACAGCAGCTTTCGTCATTTTTATTTACCTCTACAAGTTGCATCAATTATGTACATGGATACATCACGCAGGCGTAACAGCGTTACGTGTTTTCCGGGGCACGGAAATGTAAACACGGCTAATTTCCATACTCCGCTGCTTCTGAGAAATTTTGACACAAAACCTAATTTTTAACGGCCTGACCCAGGATTTGAATCCAATACCACGGGATCTGCGTCCTTATATCTTGCCAATAGATCAACGAGGCAGTTATACTAATCCTTTTCAAAACTCCTATCTAAATAGATGGTAGATGATTTATCCTAGTAAGTTCAAGATATTTGATAAAAGGAAACAAAGATCTCAACAGTTACATCGAGAGCACGTTTCAATATTTGTCTTTAAGCTGCTCAGATTTTAGACTTGAGACCAAATTTAATGTACACGTAAATATATACGTATAATTATATTTGGTTTCCTTTAACAGAATTGACCAAATAACATTTCCAGCCAAATTGTACTTCAAGTAAGCTTAGTTCTGTTTGTATGAAATGGAAGGAATCAATGACTTATGTATATATTTGAAATTAAAACAAAACCGTGACGAAAGAATCTTAACTTCGGAAATTAATTGCACACAGGCCTTTTGGCGAAGTAAAAGTCGCAGGTTCAATTAAGAGATCAGCTCTTAAGCTATTGTCATCTCCAAACACATTCTGCAAAATATATATATGTAATTTCTTAAAAACACGTATTACTATATCGTTATAAATCTATCGACTACCGAACAATTATGGATTCAACGATAGAGGGCGTTACGATCGGGTTTAGAAAGGTAAATTAACAAAAGGGCTCTTTGATAGTGAGTGACCAACTTCCCCTATGAATACGTGTCGGATTAGCTGACCCATCAGTTAAGAGAATGCTATAAGAATGGGTGCCGTAAGCGAATTTGATCATGGCTCATCGTCATGCTCTAGTAACTAATAATAATAGCTTATGCTTTTCCACGAAGATTCTAGACGCTAATGAAATATTTGAAACAAACTTTATTGATATATATTCGTCTCCTAACCAATATATCTTACGGTGAATAGAACTCGTGAATCATAACCGACGATCGGGTGTTCTTATCCAAGAAAACTATCATCCCAAGCTAAGCTGTGAAGGAAAGCGTGAGGAAACCTGTATATCATAGATATATTATTTCTCATATCTATTAAACCTCAATGAAGCAGTAGCGGAATAAGTACCAATCCTTCTACTACTAGCGGAAAAAGTACCAATCTTCCTGATAGGAACGGATGCCATCCCAGCATTTAGTTATTACTTATTAACTATTTATTTAATATTCTATTTTAAAAGTAAGTCAGGCTTTTATCCCCATATTCAATTTTTATTTAAAATACGTACCTACTCGTATCTTTATGAGTTGAACATACACAGTTCATGTTCATGAAAAATATTTGCGTTGTCAATATATTTATCTGAGCCAAAGTTGTTTTCCATGTATGCGTCAATCTTTCTGGAAGTTACCGAAATTGTTACTTCTGAGTTTTCTTTTATGATACGAAAAAAACAAAAAAATTGAGTTTATATAAACTTTAACTCGCTTTCCACGCTCAAAACGCTTTTTGTCTGTAACATTAGAAACGTTGAAGTTTGACGTCCTCCGCTAGCGAGACAAGATTCAGTGTAATTTTCTGGGTAATAATATATAATTCACTGGATAATTGCACGAAGTCATTAAAAATATATTTAAATTGTAGTGAAAATTCTTAATTTAAATTTAAATATTGTAATAGAAGTTTCGTTTGCAAAATTATGCTTTTAAGCAAAGCCTCTGAAAGTTTTAAGCAAATTTTCAGAGGGTCGTTTAGTTTTGACATGCTTGGTGAGTATATCAGAATCCAGGCTATGACTTTAGAAAGATAATAAAGTACATTTCATTTATAAATAGTATTGAAAGTAATTAATCTATTTATTATAATTTTTTTAAAATAAAGTATCAGCTATTTTTTTCTTTCCAGTTGTTCTGTGTGGAGTTTGCCTCGTTGGTCTAGTGGCTTGATATAAGGCCGCAGACCCGGAGGTCCTGGGTTCAATTCCCAGGTCGGACCAATAAAAAGTTATTGGGTTTTTCTGTCAGAAAAATTCTCAGTAGCAGCCCGGAGTCTGGAAGTTGGAAGTGTGTACACTCCCGTGCCTCGGAAAGCACGTAAAGCCGTTGGTCCTGCGCCTGAACTCTTTCCGGTCGTGTCGGATTGCCGTCCCATCGGATTATGAGAGTTAGGGAATAGAGAGTGCATCTGTGTTTGCGCACACACTTGTGCACTATAATATCTCCTGCGTAGTTGGCTCATCTCTCTTAAGATTGGCCGCCGTGGCCGAAATCGGTCTGGAGGACATTATTATTATATATGGAGTTTACATTCCGAAACGAATCATGACTGTACCTAAACCTTATGGAAAAAAAATTATATTATATTATAATAATAATAATAATATCCTGGGACATTTTTCACACACGGCCATCTGATCCCAAATTAAGCTTGTACAAAACTTGTGCTATGGAAACCAGACAACTGATATACTACATATACTACTTTTCTTTTGTTAATACATACTTATATAGATAATTACATCCAGACTCAGGACAAACAGACATGTTCCTGCACACAAATGTCTGTCCTGGGTGGGAATCGAACCCACAACCTTCGGCGTGGAAGGCAAGTATCTACCAACCACGCCAACCGGCTCGTCGATTAGTTATGTATAAACCTCTTTTCAACTTACCATTCGAACTTTAGATTTTAATATATGATATACAATAAACAATATTAATGATTTGACAAACCTAAATTATTATATATATATAATATAATTCTTATACGATTAAATAGACGCTATTACATAATCAGGAAGACATTTAGGTATTTTTATAGATTAGGTATTTATAGATTTTATCGGTATTTATAGAGCCACCCGACAAATAAAACGTTGATTGATGAATGACCTTACTGAGAGATGGTGGCAGAAAATCTAATCTTCTTTATTGCGGGTATAAATCAAAAGACGGCTAACCAATTGATATATATTTAAGGAATATTTGTTTAACAATTTCTCGTGAGTAAATTGAATAGGAAAAATATTTATATTGGTAGTCTTACATTGATATGTATTTGTTTTCTTATATTTAAGTATATTATACAAGATATCTCAAGATTCATATTGTAACTTATGTATAAAAATAGACTTCAGACTGTGTGACCGGTTGCCACATGTATATATATAAATTTTTTTTAATTGAATAATTTTACCCTATCAATTTTGTTTCAAGATTGCGCCGCAGAACTTAATTTTTATTTTTTACAGTGCCATTGCTAACGTTGCCCACTTAACCCTAAATGACTCGCGCGTTTATCAGCCTTTTTAAAGTAAACAGGAAAATTAACCACCTGGTACTAAGTTATTATCTGCGCTAAAAGACATTGGAGCTGGTAGTAGTATTCCTAAAAAAAAATAAGTTATGTGTTGGTTTATTTTTTGTTATTGGTTAAAATTTTTTGACAGTTATAGTTAATTATAGGGCCCATAGTTTATATGATGACATTATAAGGCGAAGTGGACGTCTCGTCTCTCTGGCGTCTTTATACAATGACAAAAAACACAAGTCCAGGTTCTTTATTTTTAGATAATCTGATATCATTTATATATTACAATATCTACAGTAACGTTAAATAGGGATATGGGGAATATACACAGAATTAGCAAAAGAAAATCAATTTGATATTACAGTCTACTTATATAGAACATGTATGTGTATGGGGACGTGTGCGTGTGTATTTTAAGGTGTGTAAAAGTGTATGATCTTTATTTTAAAATACCTAGGATAATGAAATATTATATCTTTTATACCCAGAATGGTATGTTCTACAAATGCTGGGAAAAACTGTATTTCCATTTTTAAATGTAATTAGTGTTCATTCGAGGTTTATAGAAGAGATACGAATGTTGTGTTCTTTTTAAAACTTGTAAGGCCAGAAAGAATAAAAGATTATATAACTAGCCAGTGAATTTTAATGTTACAGGTATCTTTTAATTTTTACCTTTCATATTTATGGAAAATTAAACAATATATTTATCATAATTTCTTATAATTTCAAACATGATAATTTTAATATGAATTTAATATTATACATAATTTGAATTAAATTTTTCCAACGTGAAATTCTAGTCAATGTAATTTTAAACTCCATCTCGTTCGAGTTGTTTGAGAGATTGATTTGTAGTTCCAAGTTTCTTACTTTCGTAAAACTTCGAAAACATGATCGCTCTTTTGTTTTAACGAGCATAATTTGAGGACAAAATGATATATAATATTTTCTAGAAATTGTAGCAACCTTTTAGAAATGTTACTTGCGCGTAATACACCTTGTGGTTTATTTTGTATTTATTTGGTCGGCAACTGTGTGTTAGTTTTGACAATACGTTGTCATTTTCACAGTGGGGTTTCGCAACATAACATTCCGCGGCCTTTGATATTTTCTATCATTATTGATCTTGTTTCACCATCTTTCTCGTAATTGGTATGTTTATGGTTATTTACAACATTACAAACGAGGCCAATTGATAACATCGCTAATGCTATCTGTTGCTATATATTAAATAATAAAATAATTGATTAAATTGCAATGTGGTGTCATTCATATAGACATTAATTTATTAAGCTCGAATAAATTAGAGGCTGCTATTATTGGAAAATTCTACTTTGAGTGTTTTATGAGCTTGCCAAATACCTATTACCTAGAATCTATTACCGACTAATAGGTGTATAGTTCAGCAAAAGCCGTTTTAATTGATTGAAAGCTAAAGCTGTACTGTTCTGCAGATTGGAAATGTGAAACCTTTATCAAAATTTCTATCGAAACAGGTTTCTCCCGAAAATCTCTTTCAAAAGCTAGAGATGGATATAATTTACGAGGCATTTTAAAAATAAACTACAAAATGTTTAAAGTTTATATATAATATTTGTTTTATCTATTCTTCACAACAAACAATAAGTTATGGAAAACATTACCAATAAAAAGATAAGAATCAAAATCGCTTATGATATTTTAAGTCTGTTGAAAATTTGACTTTGTTTTATTTCATGGTATAATAGTATTATATTTACTTATTATATGTATATTATAGCTAAACATGTGTGCGTCTCCATTACCTACAAAGGTTCTACATTAAATATATTTTTAATTTAGTTGGACGGCTATGAGACCACCGATACTACATAATTAATTTATTAGTACTTAGAAATATTATGTTTATCTCATTAATATAGCGTTTGAGACACAAGCTCAGCCTCGTTCAGACACTTGTATCCATTGAAAAAGTACGTAAGTGTAACGTGTGTATACACTAGTTACCGTAACCGTAACAGCCTGTGAATGTCCCACTGCTGGGCTAAAGGCCTCCTCTCCTCTTTTTGAGGAGAAGGTTTGGAGCTTATTCCACCACGCTGCTCCAATGCGGGTTGGTGGAATACACATGTGGCAGAATTTCAGTGAAATTAGACACATGCAGGTTTCCTCACGATGTTTTCCTTCACCGTAAAGCACGAGATGAATTATAATCACAAATTAAGCACATGAAAATTCAGTGGTGCTTGCCCGGGTTTGAACCCACGATCATCGGTTAAGATTCACGCGTTCTTACCACTGGGCCATCTCGGCTCATACACTAGTTAAGAAGACTAAAAAATATTCTCGTTTTTTGTTAAAAAGCAGACGTGCCTGGAAGAGTTCACTGTGACTGATAAGCGGCGTTTGCATACTTAATAATCTACCTGTTCTTTATATATTTGTATATATATAAGTATGTATGATTCTAAAACTCAAAGGGAAAACATTTTATTTTTGAATTTTTAAATACATATTGTGAAAATATTAGTTAAGTGAGCCTTAGTTTATATTTAAGCTTCCATATGTGTTATGATCACAAAATAGGCTTTTATCCCTATAAATAAAATTTATGACAGTCTGTTTTTTTAGCGACACTAAATCCAATATAGGTAAGTTTTGCAAATAACTGATTTTTTTCATATTTTTGTTATACCTATAAACTTTTTGATTATATTTACATACATAAAATATACAAATTATTTTATTTGCTAAGTATACATCTTTTGAAGATACTTTTTCAATGAAAATGCCTTGTCTTATTATGTATTCGTCATTGATTTCCTTTAATAAAACCGAATAAATAGCGTCTTTAGCTACTTTATCGACAGGATAATAATAAAATAAATTTCAAGAACTCAATAAAATTGTCTTAAACTTCATTCATTGAGTTCATTGAACTTAAAATTCGAATTGATTGAATACAATATTAAATATATCGGAATCGCTTTGAATCAAAATGTATTTTTAAATAAGTAAATAACATTTTTGATTCCTAATTAATTTATTGAATAACGATAAGTAATATATTATATAAACACACACCAGCACACCTACACACATGCATGTGCAGCCTCTCCTCTTTGCGGATAAAGAAACTATATATAGAAATGGGAGCCATTGTTCGAAAACTAGAAAGAAGTATAAGCTACTTGTTATCGAGATTTAAACTCGTAACAGTATGTTCTGTGATATCCTCAACATATACCCAAGAGCTTTGTAGGGAATTAAATTATATACAGAAACAACTTAAGCCTTTACTTATACGAGATAAGAATCGAGATGGAAGATTGCGGGTTCAAATTTGGGCAAGCACAAATGTCACGTGTATATATTTGGAACAGCTTGGTGGAATTACACGGATTCTCCTCAAAAGAGACCTTTGCCCAGCTCTGGCATAACAAAATGTTACCGTCTACACGAATACGCCCTATCCCTTTTATAGATAAGCGGTCTCATAAATAAATAAACTACGCGACGTTAAACTAATAAATTTAAGTAATGATTCCCTAGGAATTCCTTCACGTCTTGGAGACTAGACGCTGATAAGAAATTTTTGAAATGGCGTTAAAATTTATTTTTATTGAAATATATACTGAAATCTAATACTCAAATTGCCAGGATCTGTTTATAATAAAAATCGTATGGAGCCATATTTTTTTTTTTGTTATGACTGCTGTCAGGGTTTTTTATTGAACACAAAACTCTCATAAAGTTAAAATTATAATTAATTATATCAATTAAATATTATATAAATCAAGACTTTTATTATTTGGCTGTTTGTTGAAAATAGTAAGATTGCTGGGGTATACTTATAGATGGTTTGATTGGTAGATATTTGTCTTTCACGACAGACAGATTTGTGTTTCAGAACAGACATTTGTGTGCATGAACATGTCTGTATGTTCTGAGTCTGGGAGTAATTATCTATATAAGTATATATTTACAAAAGAATAGTAGTATATGTAGTAATACAGTTGTCTGGTTTCTATAGTCTGCTTAGTTTTCCTGCCAGCCTTCGAAGCCAGGATGAGACGAAAGCGACGAGTCACCTTCTGAGTCTTGCACATAATTACCGGTCACGGTTGTTTTGGAGAATACCTGTTTTAGATCAGATGCGAATTGACGGTGAGTTGCAACCACTGGGTCTTGTGCGGACCGGGATACCGCTCAGCATACGTTGGAGGCGTGACTCGCGTGGATTGCGGAGAGGGAGATCCTGGTCCGTGAAGTCGGACAAGACCTGTCCCTGCGAGCAATCGTGTCGGCGATGCTCCACAGGGAATTGGCGTGGACGGCCGTAGCCTTCTTTTGTGAGACCTTCACGGTCCGGAAGTAGACGGCGGAGCGGGAACGGGAAAGGGTCGATCCTGCTCGACGGAGACGACGTCGGCGTTATCTCAGCCCTCCCACAGCCCCGGCGCCCGGGGCTTAAAAGATAGGGCGTAACCCTGGAGCCGAGGATGCGTGAGGTGAGGGCCACGCTCCACGCGGTATATATGTAACAGCTTTCATTATAATCGGTCAAACAGTGTTGAAGTCTATTAAGAAAAGATATAAAAGTAAAATTAACAGCCTGGAAATTATACTACTCTAACACGTTGCTACAAAGCGGGTTATTAGCACATACAGATTTCTTCACGATATTTCCTTCGCAGCCGAGCACAAGATGAATTATAAAGACAAGTGCTTGAATTTGAAATCGGAATCTATTAAGATTCTCATATCCAACCATTGGGCCATTATATATATATTACCACAGCTCATCAAATACATGTACCAAGATCCATTTTTATATATAAGATATTGTAAATAAATACAATAGCCGTAACTTAGATGTGAAAAAATATAATTTGATAGAGCAAATGAAGTGAATATCCTTATTATTTTCTTCCATTAAAGTTAGATGAGTGCTCGAGTAACATTCCTCATTCCATTTTCATTACAGTCCAAAGGCGAACAACAGAATTCATTGAAAGAATTTCTCACTCTCGTATTGAGTTCCGTATAAAAATCAACCAATATATCGTAATAAGTCTTTTAGTTTTCGACATTTAACGTAACGTATCGTAACGTTTAACGTGACATAATAGTTAATTTGATTTTTCGCTTAAAGTAATTATTTTATGCGAAAATAATATTTTTGTTTGTTAATCTAAGCTATTGTAATGTTTAAGCAAACATGAGAGTAACATGTTATGTACCACTGCTGGGCTAAGGCTCTTCTCTTGAGCTGAGATTTCTGTACTTAATTTTTATTTATTCCTGTCTGTACTGGCCGTCGTCGCGTTTGGACTGTACTATAACTTACCATCAGGTGGAGTGGAGTCATTTGCCCTCCCGGCAAATATAAAAAAAAAATGAAGGTTGAAGCTTTTTCACACGGGATAAAATTTAAAGATGTTTTAAATATATTTTCCTTAAAAATATAATCTCTTTTTTTATTTATTTTATGTATTTTGGTAGTTAATACCTTGTAACCAAAACTATTCTCAAATTAATTATCATCGATCGATCGATACACGAACGTTGAAAGTAAAAAAAAAACCTTTGAAATATTTCCTATGAAATATTATAATAGTAGCTCAAAAGAAAATAATGAAATACGTATCAACTATATTTTATTTTGTATAAATATTCACAAAGTAGTTTTAAAGAAAATATATTTACATATATTTCGAGAATATCGTTCGAAATGTTATACTTTTTATATTTAAGTTATTTAAATCAAATATTTCACATCTAAGAATATTCAAGCACGGCACGGTCTCTTGTATTTTACGATTCTAAGAAATAAATTCAACTTTCGTGAGTAACAACACTCAGAAACGCCCACTAAAAATAATAACTTTGACACAGGCGGTATGCAGTTATTGTAGTGTAGCATTTTGTTATGGCGCACTTGTGTTATAATTAAGGAATTTATTTATTTATTTATTTATTTATTTATTTATTTATTTATTTATTTATTTATTTATTTATTTATTTATTTATTTATTTATTTATTTATTTATTTATTTTGGACAACCAACAGTAGATACATTACAGATTTACAAAGTAGTAACAATAGAAATTTCAAAGTTTTTTTGACAAATGTTCCACTAATTATAGGTTATCACATCTTTCATAAAAGCATCACATTATAAATAGTTATTAAATAGGGTCAATAATTGAAAAATTTAAATTGAATATTACATTATAAATTGTAAATTATAAATAGTCATTAAATTAAATTAAGTAAAACAAGTCCATAAAATACAAACACATTATTAAAATTAAATTTACATTATTAAAATTATTAAAAAGATTGTGAAATGATTATTAAATTTACGAATATTGACTTAAATATAATTTTAGAGAAGAATATCCTTATATAAGCAGTAAATAATCAAATTGGATCTTAGCGAGATAGTTCAACGAGGGTAGGTGTTTAGGTAATTTAAAATGTTGCGTTTGAACTGAGACAGGCTATTATGGAAAACATCCAAATCAGCTACTAGTTTTGAAATGCTGTTGTATGAATCAGATAAGCGGGGTATAAGTGATTTTTTCCCTAAATTTGTCCTGTATGTTCCTGTATGTAAAAGATTACCTATTCGTCTGGAATTGCTACGAGGTAAATTAAATGTCATCGAGGCCAAAATCTCGGGACTATCAATATTATTATTAAAAATATTGTACAAGAAAGTTAGAGATAAAAGTGTTCTTCGGGATTCAAGACATATTCTCTCAAAATGTTTAAGCCTGTCACGATATGAATATTGGATAATTTTAAATCGATATGACATATGCTTCAGAAACCGTTTTTGGACTCGCTCAATTCTGTCAACATGTATGCTGTAATAAGGTGCCCAGATTATATAACAGTATTCGAGTCTACAACGAACATAGCTGTCAAAAAGTTTTATTACGGTCGAAGGTCTTTTAAAATCTTTGGAGCACCTGAGTACAAATCCGAGAGATTTATTCGCCTGTTCCACGGTTTTGTTAATATGTGAAATAAAACTAAGCCTGCTGTCAAGCGCAACACCCAAGTCACGTACTTCATTTACTTCAGTCAATTCTATGTCATTTATATAATATTTTGATGGAATTACTTTATTTTTGCGAGTGAATTTTATGTGGTAGCATTTATCGATATTTAATGTCATTTTATTGATTCTACACCATTCAACCAGCCTAGCGATGTCATCTTGTAATAATTGTACATCGGAAATCTGTTTAATAGTACGGATCAGTTTCAGATCATCTGCGAATAAGCTAACAGTGGAGTTTTTGAAAATATGCACAATATCATTTATGTATATATTAAAGAATAATGGACCCAAATTTGATCCCTGAGGGACTCCAGAGTAGGCTGTGAAGTTATTGGACTCATAACCATTTATAACTACTTTAGAGTGTCTGCATTCAAGATATGAACTGCACCATTTAAGCACGGTACCCGTAATTCCGTATACTGATAATTTATTGAGGAGCAGAGAATGATTAACTTTGTCAAAGGCCTTGCAAAAATCTGTATATATGGCGTCAACTTGATGACCAGCGTCAACAAAATCTGTAAGCTTTGAGACGTGGAGAGCTAAATTAGTATTTGTCGATCGCTTAGTCATGAATCCATGTTGATAGTCGCTAAGATACTTTTTAACATAACTATATAGAAAGGGGTAAACTAAAGATTCAAAGACTTTTGCTATTGATGATATTATTGATATTGGTCGATAATTTTTTATTTCATTTTGTTTACCTGATTTATAAATAGGTACAATTCTACTTTCTTTCCATACATCTGGAAACTGACCCGTTAACAAAGATCTATTAAAAATCATCGTAAGCGGTAAAGATAACGGTGCTGCACACTTATTAAAAAAATATTTGTTTAAATATACAATTAAAAACCACCAAGATCAATTTTGATATTTAATAAATCTAAATTATTATTCAGTATTGATACGTATTTATTAATTATATACCAAAATACACAACACAAGACAGATAATACAAGTCGGTAGGAAAAACTTCGAGAAGGAAGCCGATCGAAGAATTCGCTTGGGATGGAAGATGGCAGCATTTGGCAACCTTCGTCAAGTCCTCAAGTCGTCTATACCGCAATGTTTGAAGACGAAAGTCTTCAACCAATGCGTCTTACCTGCCATGACATACGGTGCCGAAACGTGGACACTAACTGCGGGACTAGTCCACAAATTCAA
The DNA here is from genome assembly GCF_905147045.1 of Nymphalis io. Taxonomy (NCBI): domain Eukaryota; kingdom Metazoa; phylum Arthropoda; class Insecta; order Lepidoptera; family Nymphalidae; genus Nymphalis; species Nymphalis io. The sequence continues at coordinate 4,281,756 of NC_065898.1, read as the reverse complement.
AGTCGCTCAGCGTGCTATGGAGCGAGCTATGCTCGGAGTATCTTTGAAGGATAAGATCAGAAATGAGATTATCCGGAAAAGAACCGGAGTCACCGACATAGCTTGCAAAATTAGCAGGCTGAAGTGGCAGTGGACTGGTCACGTATGTCGTAGGACCGATGGCCGTTGGAGCAGACGAGTCCTAGAGTGGAGACCGCGAATCGGCAAGCGCAGCGTAGGGCGCCCTCCAGCCAGGTGGACCGACGACCTTAAGAAGGTGGCGGGCACCAACTGGATGCGGAAGGCGGAGGACAGGGAGCTTTGGCGCACCTTGGGAGAGGCCTATGTTTAGCAGTGGACAACGATTGGCTGTTGATTGATTGATTGATTGATACCAAAATATTTCAAATGAATTGCATGAGGTAACATTTTGACAGTTGAGCTTCGTCAGGATAAGAAGTTCATTCCACCACGCTGTTCCGTTGCGGATTAGTTTATATTCATATGGCAGACTTTTATTATACACTATGGGTCGTAAAATAAATTATAAAAAAATTAAGCAATATTTAATACAAAAATGGAATATGTATATTTTTGTCGTTGTGTGTTTAACTCGTAATAAGTCTTAATAATTAATTAATATAGTTCATCAGATTTTTCGTTTAGTGTATTTATTTTTTATGTGAAAATAATATATTTTTATTGTTAATCCAGACTATTGTAACGTTTAAGTAAAACATGAAAGAAACATGTTATGTCCCACTGCTGGGTTAGGCCTTTCTCATCTTGACATGCAGCGACCCGTCTTGGCTTTTTTGAATATTTTTTTTAAATAATAGAATAATATATAAACACGCATGAGGTGCATCTAAACAAAATGTTTACAATTTATGTTTTTCGTACGTAGTCTAACAAATTAGAGGGTATAACTTGTTATGAATAAAACTTCGATAGTTCTGCCAGTTGTTGACCAAACTTTGAATTTATAATTGCGCTATACGAATATATTATAAGTATTATATTTAAGTTATTATATATATTTAAAGTATATTTTCTCTTTATGTAGCAAATTCTGTTAAAACTGACGCGGTAACTTTTTCACGTCTCAATTTTAATGAACAATTGTTTTAAGCGTTAAAAAAGAACTAGTACGTCGATGTTAGGTGATGATAACGTATACCAAGACAATTGTTTAATTTTCCACAAACCAATTATATCACAATACAATAAATAATTATTATGTTATATTATTTCATTAATACCAAACACCGCCTTAAAGCGGTTGCATATATTGTTATAAGGATAGTATATTCTAAAACTAGATGTCTGATATTATTAAGAATTATAATTTTTAGTATAATATTTATATTAATGAAGATGACAATCGCCACAACGCTAACGCATTGCTATTTGCATTTGAAATTCTGTAAGTTGTTACGTAGCCCGAGAAGAAATCAAATAACACAAAAAAAGAAGAAAGTTACACAATCCGTACAAAGTTGGCCAAAAATCCGTCCGGAATTTCATTTTCCGCAACTTTACGATACGCCCAATATAAGTACAGTACGTTCTAGTACTTTGGGTTCTAGCAGGTTACTTTGTACATATCGACGTTGTGTGAGTAAATATGAGTAATAAAATTATTTTGGACGGGACGTTTTATACTTCGGTTTTAGGTGCAATAATAAAACTTATTTTAGTGAGCCGTATAATTTCGAAAAAATCCTTTATTTTGTTTATAATGTAAACAGGAAAAATTTTGTTGTAAGAACAAATGGAGTTGAGCTCAACTTTTGTGTGAACTTTTTGTGGTCGTTTCATTTGTTCCTTATAAACACCACTCTAAATCTTAAGCGTCTCATATTCATTTGGTTAAAATTAAAACTTAGTACTTATAATATTTTATAAAACTTATTATTTTGTGATCAAGATCAACTGTGTTTTTTAAATAATATATAAAAAAAATGTTGCAAACTCATTATAAATTATGTACAGATCTCTGATGCAATCTTTTCGTGTAACTATCTGATATTACTTGTGTCAAAGAGAGTGACGAACCATTTCACATTTCGCTGTTTATATTCAATATAATATTTATAAATTAAAGAAATAATAATCGGATAAATTGTCTCTTTTTAAATTTATCTAATAAAATTGTCACCAACAGCAACAAAAGTAAAATACAGCCAACAAACCCCAACATTAGCAAAAACAAATATGTTTGCAAACTTTCATTAGCATTTTCTACATAATATATGACAACCAACAGGATATATTTTACTCAAGTTTTTACTTGACGTGTCTGCTCGTGGTCACAGCAGATGCACTCTTATGAAATAGGAAGTAAAATAAATATGTACGTATTTAAATTAATAGTAAATAGTCTCTCACTACTTCATTGCGGGTGTAAAAAGGACTTCGACACACAGAATGACATTTGACACGTGCAATTTTTTTCACAATTTTCCTTCATCGCCGAGAACTCGGGTATGAATAAACAATCTTTGGTTAAGTTTCAATAAACACTGGAGCATGTTAGGTTTCAACAAAGTATGATTCTGATTCTAAATACCGAATAAAAAAAAAAGAAAATATTAAATATTAATCGGGAACAGCAAACTTAATCATTTTTACGATTAAAAGTTTCTCCATTTTACATTTTAATTTGATTCAATTATTTGTTTCTCTTTCATTTTATACTTTCATACAGTTGAAGTGATTAAATATAATTAACTCAGGTATTCACGAGAATTCGTGCGTAAATTATATATTAAGAGAAATATATAACGATGAGGGCACAAAAGCTACAAATGCGAGGAAATAATTGAGAAAGTTGGAGGCATACGTGACATCTCGAATGAATTAATGTAAAACATGATTAAAAATTGCTTTTTGAATTAATAATGAAAATCCAATAAAAAATGTAAAAAAACAAGTACGTCACGGCTTCGCTCGCAAAAAGTTAAAAAATATATATTTGTGCATTTTACTCTCGATACGTTTCTCGTCCATAAACGTTTATCTTATTTATCTGGCTGTGCATAAGAGAATAACACTATAAACGAATTGAAAAAATTAAGTCATGATTAAGAAGGTACAGTGCTCGCAACTCAATTTCTTCTAAGTGCGCCTCTAGAGCACGAAACGAATATTTTCATATTTCAAGAGTAAATACAAAACTTTGTAAATAGTAGATCATCATTATTTTTAAGGCTTTTTATTGGATAAAATAGACAACCGATAGGACACGTGGTAAGGATTTTAGTATCGGTAACCACTTCTTACATTGATAAGTTATTATAATTGTGTTGTCAATAATATTGGCAATAATAACGGGTCATTCAATTTATAGTAATGCAAAACATTTTTCTTAAGTGGTTGAATTAATATAAGTGCGTAATATTAAATTAGAAGGCGAATAGAAAGAAGTGCCGTCTACATACTAATAATTTGTATAAAAATCTCTAATTGATATAATTGAAATGTTAAGCCTCGCTTACTTTAAAAATAATTAAATATATTATAATATTATTCTTTTAATAATAATAATATCTTGGGAGATTATTGACACACGGCCATCTGATCAGTGAAAAAAATCCGCGATGAAAATGGTTGCAAATTTTATACGCCTTCTTTATCATAACCATCTATATATTTTATGTATGTTTACATTTACTGAAACACTTTTAATTTATTATTATCTTAGTACTAATACACATTTGTTTCATTGTAAAACAGATTTCTGAGTGAAACTTCTCATTGAAGAAAGGCTTTAGATGAAGGATGTGGAATTATGCTCATATTCCTAGAATTTAGCTGGAATTTTCATTTAAAACTTTATTCATGGAACAAGTTTCCACTTTAAGCTTTCAGTGAACCTTATGGAGGGAATATGAATAGAAATCGATATTACAGGAAATCTTAGTATACTTCAAATATTATATGATGACGTAATTGTTTTATAATTACATTATAATATTACACAACGGTTGCGATAATAGTCTTATGACGTGTTTGTTAAAATTCTGCCACATTTGTGCACATTACACACAAGCCCACATTAGAGCAGCGTAGTGGATTAATTTTCCAGCAGTGGGACATTCAATTCAATCCAGCAGTAGTCAGAATTTAGGTAATAATGTATTTAAAACGTGGTCATACTTCATCTAAGATTCATCTTAAGTATTTAATTAAGCCTCTTTGTAAGACTTGTTTGAAAGATGCGGGCCCTCTGAGACATAATTAACGAATAATTTATCGGTGAGTGAAATACCTCCGCCCTTTCTTAGTCTAATATCCACCTGCGTGGGTATGAAAATTGGTATAATAAATTCTATTTTATATATTGAATCTAAGGAGACGGAGCATGAATTCGGAACGAAGATAATAAAATATCAATGGTTTTCGGATAATATATAAAATTAAATTATTCATATATGAGAGCTTTATGTATATATGTTCAGTGGTATTTAGAAGTGACTTTTGTTTGAATAGCGTGTACTTTGATTATCGAAATTTTAAAATGATTAGTAAGTTATTGCACATCAAAAACATAACGTACATAATTATAATAATATTTCCATCTAATTAATGAACATATTATAATTATTACTCTAGTACCAATTATATATAACTAAAATATTTCAGAAATTTTACAGCCAAATAAATTTAATAAAAAACATTTATTCGATGACGATGTCGACTTTGGTGTTTATATTTTGACGTGAAATTATTATATTTATAATAGAGGTATCCAGTCGTCTTGTCGGTCTAAAATTTGTCAGGGATGTATATCCCTTATAATCCTAGTTCGCACGGTGAGCAGTTTATATCGTTGGTGTATCGTTAAATACTAAAAACCTGATATTATAGGCCGTATTGACGGACGAACCCTAATAAATTTTATTCTAGTCAGACGAATAATTTTAAGTATTATTTATTTCATATAATAATAATAATATCCTAGGACATTATTCACACACGGCCAGCTGATCCCAAATTAAGCAGAGCTTGTGCTATGGAAACCAAGTAATTATAAATATAATAGACAGTATCGCGTTTGGACTCTACTACCACTTACCATCAGGTGGAGTAGAGTCATTTGCCATCCCGGGACATATAAAAAAAAAAAGCAATTGATATACTACATATACTACTTTTCTTTTGTAAATACATACTTATAAAGATAATTACTCCCAGACTCAGGACAAACAGACATGTTAATGCACACTAATGTCTTCCCTGGGTGGAAATCGAACCCACAATCTCTGGCGAGAAATGCAAGTACCTACCACCACGCCAACCGCCTCGTCTCATATGGTGCTTGAATATAAAAAAAGGTTCCTAAAACAGTAACAGCCTGTGAATGTCCCACTGCTGGGCTAAGGCCTCTCCGTTTTTGAGAAGGTTTTGGAGCTTATTCCACCACGTTGCTTCATTGCAGGTTGGTGGAATACACATGTGGCAGAATTTCAGTGAAATTACATTTACTACTTGTATTCAGGAACAAATTGAAGTGTAGCATTATACTTAAAACTTTACGTGCGGACTTTTTCAAACAATATATTATTTAATGAAGTACGTACATGTTAATTCTTGTCGTTGCATTTATTAATTAATGTACGTTTTATCTTTATGACACGCTTTTAGAGGTCCAATATTACGTTATATTTACTCCAAGTAATAGAAGTACTAGCAATTTTATTACGTGGTATTTAAATAACTAGCTTTGTACAATATTAAAGAAACGTACCACTATTAATTTAGTAAACGAGTTACTCTCAGAATTAACCAAATAACATTAAAGAAAATTACGTTTTCATTTTCCTTTTAATATCGTTACAACGAAAATGATTTAAAATATTCTAGACATTTTTTATCTCTGTGCAAGATTAAATTAACTAAGAAATACCCTATTAGAGTTAAAAAAAATTATCTTTATTTTTGTTTTAACTTTAACTTTACTAAATTTGACGAAAATAAACATTAAAACAAATAACTTGAAGCAATAACTGAAAAATGTATGTAACAACTTGATGGAGAAAAAATATCATATGCATTCGTACTCAAAACAATTCATTTGAATATAAATCCTGTTAGCAGATGTTTTCATGATATTCATAAAAATGTAAAGTACATATTAAAATACCGAGCGGACACGTAAAACGAAAAAGGCAACCTTTAACAATAAGGCAAGAAATTATGGATTACGAGATTTACAACATCTGTCTTTTATTTAATTTATATTTGCATTGGAATGCAAACTTCAGTAATAATGCGAAATTTTATAAATATATTACAAAAAATGTATTTTATTCGTTCCAAGCTGAGATAGTCTAGTGGTTAGAACACGTGAATCTAAACCGATGATAGCTAGGGATTAAACAATCACTGAATTATCTTACTTAATTTATTTTATTATTCATCTCTACATGGTTGTGTAGGAAACAAAGTGTGAGAAAACCTGTAGGTTTATTTCAATATAAAAATAAAATCATAACAAGTATTCATATCCTATATTCTTAAACGCGAAGGAGTTATTTATTAACTTTATTTAATGACTATGTATGATGTGATGCTTTTACGAATGATGTGATAAGCTATAATTGGTAGAACATTTGTCAAAAAAACTTTTTAACTTCTATTTAACTGTCTATCTAATATATCTACTGTTGGTTGTTCTAAATAAAATAAATAAATAAAAGAATAACTTACTGAAAAGTCTACGCATAGCCTAAAGTACTGGCGCTAGCACGATCAACATTTGTATAAGGGTTGCTTTAGCACAGAGAAAGAATTTTGGAAAATTGAACCGATAAGGTAGAAAAGAGGATGAAAGTTTTTTTGAAAATCGTTCTTTCTTTAAGAAAGAGCTATGGAAATTGGTATTTTGCAATTATGACGCGAGCGAAGGCGCGGGCTTAGCGCTAGATACTTATATAAACCTTTTTTTAATATTTTTGCACTACACGAAAACATTTTAACATAGTTATATTAAAATTTATTTTTATAACAAATGTAAGGGCGTCATTTAAAAAATATATATAAATTTAATGGTTGTTTAAAGGGTTACCGACCGCTGCTTTATTACTAGTTAACGTAATTGCAAGCTAACATCTACGTAATATATGAAATATATAATATTTACATTAATAAAATTATACATGCAACTTTGAGATGAAAATTTAAAAATAAGTAAGTATAATCTCATTTTTGTAACATGAATGATACGCCAACTTTTATTGAGATAGTATTTGTGTTTTTGTTAATTAGTTTTTAATTATTTTATAGTTCTGAAATAATACTCAAATTTCCTAAATTTACTTAAGACAATTGTAATTAAAGTGTGTATTGGATTCTTATAATAAGTGAGAAAGTCATATTACATATATTTATAGGTTTTCCTTTTTAATTTCATCTATATATTTAAAGGTGGTCGGGCTTTGTGCAAGCTCGTCTGGGTAGGTACCACCCGCTTATCAGATATTTTACCGCAAAACAGCAGTACTTAGTGTTGTTGTATTCCGGTTTGAAGTGTAAGTGAGCCAGTTTAATTATAGGTACAAGGGTCATAACATTCACAAAGTTGGCGGCGCATTGGCGATGAAAGCGATAGTTAACAATTCTTACAATGCCAATGTCTATGGGCGTTGGTGACCACTCACCATCAGGTGGCCCAAATGCTCGTCCGCCTACCTATACTATAAAAAAGGTAATATGCCTTTTTTGTACGTCTTTTTAGAAAAAAAACGTCACATTAACTTTTTCAATAACATGACTTCAGACTGTCAAATGTGCTTCTAATTATCCGACTGTTGAGATCAAAAGTGTAATAAATATTCGTTACATTCCAACAAATATGTTATGTCCTTCAAAATGAACTCAGTTGAATAATTAAAATTAAAAAATCCAATACACAGTCGTCCAGCTTTTATATTACTATAGATTCAGCGGAACTATTTAATTTACAAGTTCATGAATTATATTTATAACAGAATAAATTTTTCAGTCGGGAAAAATGATTTGTGTAAATAAATACGAAATTTTATGTGATAAAGAATATACAGATAAATTTTATACTTTTGGTCGTCTCGAATGTTCTATCTCGATTTCATATATAAAAAAGTTATACGAAATTATATTACAGCTGGAAAACATTTTGTAATAAGCATCATGAGCAACGAAGATAAATCGTATATCCAACGCCATTTCATCTATCGGGACGAGAATGGAAGACAGTTTTTCTTATACAATGAAGGATTCTGTTTGTAGACGATTTTATATTAAAAATAATATGTTTTCTTTATAGTAATAGCTATTTGTGATTTCTTCAATATTTATAAATGTATGTAAACCAGCTATCCGACATGGCTTGTCATGATTGAAGTATATGCTTTCACCATGTTATTTAAAAAGCTTATGTAAGTCATTATCGTCTTAGTAACGTATTATATACATTCAGTCTGGGCCAGGGCCCATAACGACAGGAATATATACAGGATTTGTCGGAAAAATAAATTTGACGCGATTTGAGTTGCAGGGAACAGCTGGAACCGATACACTACTATTATAATTCAACAGTATTTATCGAGCCATGCGATCTATTCGTGTGTATAATACTGCACGGTAAACGTTTTGTATATAACCATTTAATCCCAGCATTTAGTAATATTTTTAATTAAAATACATGTCAAAAATTGCATGGTAATTGTAATTTTAATTCACAAAACAGATGACAAATAAAATGAACTATAATATTAATTCTCAAAGAGGTCCTTAAAAGCGGTCCCTAAACAACCGACAAAACGGATACAAATACTATGTCAACTGACAAATTTACGAAGAACTTATATGTATATTCAGCAATTAAGCATATGACCAAGAATATTTAAGAGAAGCAGAGCCACGATTCAATTCCATTCTTTTTTTGACACACCTGTTGGTAAGGGATCACCACTACCCAGAAATAAGAACGATGAGAAATATTAACTATAAAGCTCATTATCTCATAGCTTCCTCAGAAAAAAATCAATAATGGAATAAAGATTTTCTATATCTTCACTAAGAAATACCTTTTAGAATAATACAAGGATAAAGTTTAAATGGTATATATAAGTGATCTTTTTCTTATTATAAAAATATTTGAGATATTGTATGTTTTATTGATTAATTATTTTGTGTTAAATTAATAAAGAAACTTGTAGTATAAATAATTATGACAACGTAAACATTGCATTATCACTCATATATAATTAGTTTACATCAAATGATTTTGTTATCAACGCAAAAAAAAACAAAATACTTCGTTGTTAATCTCACCTATAAGAATTTTAAATAGCTGGAATAATAGTGATTTTAATGTAACTAAACTATTTTTAGAACTCAATTTATATTTCGAAACTTTAGTAAAACACAGTGCTACAGTATACGCGGTTAGAAAGGTTACACAAGTAACTGTTCCTTTATAACACACATTCAAGTAACTATATATAAATACTATTCTATTTTAAAAACAAAGCTTCAATCCTTGATCTTGGAGCAGCAGACTCCCTTGAAGATATTCTTAATAAAATTTTGATAACACTTACCTATAGTTGTTTTGATATAAACAGTGGCAATCATTGTATAAATATGAAAAAAAGATAACCTTATACCTGGAAACTAGGTATAGTTTCCAAAGTGAACACAGATCTTTACTGGGATAAATAATTTATATAGTTTCTATAATAAAATAGAATGGGTCATGTTTCATTTGAAATTGTACCAAATTATTACAGTTTGCGGACCATCTAATGATTAGAATGTCGTCTGTTCGATCCTAGCCTCTTAGAATATTATAGTATTCTACACTCGACATTTAAAAATTATTACAGTAGAAACTAATTATTAATAAAAAAACATTCGTTTGAAAATAAAAAATTAAAGTAGACTGAATTAATTTATTTCTATAAATACTGTAGATTTATTTATTTTCATAAATTACATCTAACTTACGTAATTGGACCCTAATAACTGAAGCAAAAAGGAAATATCATATTCTCTTAGTAAAAACTCGAATTGTTTATGAAATTAATTGTTTACTGACAGACAACATTGAGCAGACGTTCTCCCATAAATTAACATAACAGTTTTCATTTGTATGTAAAAAATGCAAAAACGATGTAATTTCGTTTTATTATATTCATGAAGAGAGGCGACACTCGGTTTCACCCCAGTCCAAATAAGGTCAATTGTGAGCTTAAATACTTTAATAAAAAATACATTTATCCATACTATATACTACATAAAAACTTTTATATTCATCTTTAAATTATATTTAGCGGAGAGAAGTTAGAATAATTTTATACTAATTTCTCTCACGCTAAATATAATTTAACATGCATCTTACTCGTACGTCGTTTAACATCACTTTTAAGCACGAAATGATTATAATAAAATAAACCGATGAATTTCGGAAACTTGTATTTTAATAAAGTAAATTTGTATTTGTACTTGTATTTAATAAAGTAATACAATAAAAATTCTTAGTTTCCAATTTTAAGTCTATCAACTGCATAGTTATATTTAAATTTATATTTATGAACTTCAAATTTGATATTCTGATATCTTTTTTATTAAAAAACTACTACTAAATCAAATTTAATGAAATATTAGTTATGTTCATTGTTACATTTTTGTTGATATGTGCATCGTCGTGATCCTTAGAGAATAAACCAATTCCTACATTCATTTTCTGCCAACCACGGGATAGATGTTAGAAGAATATTTTGATTTTGATTCATAATTTTTATAAATTTCAGGAATGAGTACCCAGACGGGCTTGTACAAAGAACTACTACCAAGTAAAGAATATCTTAATAATAGACAAAGGAGTAAAAGTAACAATCCTCTAATTTCCCGCTTCTTATGACTCCAGCAGTCACCTCCTCTCGTCTTAAGAAGAACGAGACATGTGGAGGTTTCTTGTTGTCTCGATGTTTCGGTTTTTTATGAACCGCTAACGCAAATATCGCACTAATAATGCGTAAAAAAGTGTGGCATGAAAGCGCCGTTAGTGAAAATAAAATTAAAATAGAGGTAGACAGAATATACTCGTGCAATCGACGACGCGTGGAGCTCGCATTCAGTTCGTAACCACGGCAGAAATGTCAAAATGTCGGGCGAAATAAATGGTCGTTGTTAAAATCGGTGTATTATGTACGAGCATATACATATAAATAACACACCGATCGATCAGAATATATTTCGTTGCACATTATTCTTATTTTAATTTTTTTATATATTTCGAACATCACGTTGTGTGACATTGTTCTGTATCTTTTAAATTTAAGCTTATCGATATATTGGAGTTGTTAAAACACGTGAATCTTAAGCGTTGATGGTGAATTTGATCCAGAAAAACACCACTGAATTTTTATCTGCTTATTTCGTGTTAAATATTTATCTCTCGACACATCGCGAGGCAATTTTCACGTCTCTAATTTCACTAAAATTCTACCACATGTGTTCCACCAATCCGCATTGGAGCAGCGTGGTGGAATAAGCTACAAACCTTGCAATTAAAGAAAGAGGAGAGCCCATTAGTGGGGTATTCCCATTAGGTATCTATATATCCCATGAGGTATTCCCAACTTTGTTACTTTACTTTTTAATTTACAATATATTAACTTATCGAGTAGATATTATTTTTTAATCACTCAGGATTCCTAAATTGGTTATCCGCGAATAATTGCTTATCTTATAAAGTTTTATTACTTTACATCCAAGAGAAAATACTAAGATAGAAAAAGTTTATCAGCGATTTAAATGGAATACGACATTTAATTTAAAAGAATAACATTCTCCTTTTACTTTTAAAAGTATTATATTACTTTTGCGGGCAAGTGATAAATAGAATCGGCTTATAAAAATGCCATTAGATAGTTTAGAATAATCATTGTTTAATAAATATTTACGATTCCTAGTAAAAGGATTTAAATTAAGTTTGAAATAAAAACAATTATCAAATTAAAAAAAAAAAAACTTTGAATTGAACGTTTTATTTTGATTGGTTAGACTAAAATAAACACACATACGCAGACACACGAACACTTACGAATGTGTTAGTACGCACGCACACAAGCTAATAAATAAACTAATGAACCGGCAAGATTGATAAACTTTTTACTTTAATTAATATATTTAAATCAGTCATACATTAAGACGACATGCCGAGCATGCTAACTTCCCTCTTACAGTCCAACTATTAATTAATAACATATTGTGTCACACGAACCAAATAATTTCTTTTAACATTCCTTAATATTTATGAGAATACTGAACTGGTAATTATACTAATAATTATTATTAATGAAAAAGATATCACTGAAAATTAAGATTTTGTTATTTCAAAGATAAGCGTTTCGTGTGTCCAACTGCTGCCTTTTTGTTCTTTTATTCATTTATTTTCTCATTTGTCAGCAAATCGGTGCCCGCATGGAATAAACCAGATGTACTAATACTGGGAATTATTTTTATTACACAGAACTTTTTTACGGCCAAAATAAGGTCTTCAGTAATTCAGGCCAGTAATTTATTATTAAAAAAAAAGTTATTTTAAAGTATTTGTTTGATTTTAGGTACAGCATGTTAATTGAATGAAAATGTATTTATAATACATCATAGACATTTGAACAGTACGATATGTTCCTCAAAGTGAGGACTGTAAGGAGAAGTAAAGAGTACTTTTAGTTTACCGAGCGAAGCATAAAATGCTGAGTTTTAGTAGGAAACTTCAAACCCCTATAATCGAATTCTTGAGTAGGTATTACGTGCTCGTATTAAATGTCAGGTATTAAAGAGCTCGATGTACTATTTAGAGTGATGTATTTCGTTTGTTCATTTGATCGTTCCTATTTTAAGATGTAATACTTGTGTGGATAATAGTTTATATATATAGAAGTATAGATATATAGAAGTTATTATTATTATATATATGTTTTTCGATATCGCAGTATACTTTAAATTACCGTAGCTTTTTTTAATAGATTCGAACCAGTGATCATGTGTTGAGAAGTAAGTGTTCAACTACATTTTTTTCACGCAGTGGAAACCATCAGAGAGGCAGCCGGCTTCCTTTTTATATTAAATTCTTACCCACTAAAACCAATGCAAAGGCCGTTTTTGGAACTGATCGGAGCAGCTGCGAGATCGTGTTGATATGACGCACCCACGGACCCTCTCGTGCTGTGCTCCGCTAGTGGCTCAGTGGAGCTCACCTCAGGGAGCGAAGGTAATGTGGGCGACATTCACTCGCACTCCTTGCTAGTGCCGTTGCCATACAGCGCGAGGCTATCCCAGCTGCCGTCTTCCTAAGTGCTTAACCACTGAGCCATCATAACTTATATACAGTGTAGCAATATATTGAAATAACTGAATAAATAATGTAATCATAATTTAGTATTTAAAATGTAAATGCGAATCAAAAGCATCAATATAGCAAAGAGGTCAATTTACATAAAATTAACTCACAGACGGATTCATCTATGTAAGTAAGCATTGCTTTTATATAATTAAAACACGCTGTTGAATATAAACTACGAAAATAAAGTAATTAATCCAAGAACATTTGCTGCGTTAACTAACAGCCATATATCCTTTGCTGATGCAAGGATTTAGGCTAATTTCCCTTGACGGAGAGAAATGGTTACATTTCAAATTAGGTACCGCAAAAATACTACTCCGCGAAATAAAGCGACATTAGTAAATATCTCCGTATTTTTTGCTAAGTTGGTTTAAAACGAAAAATTAGCTTTATACGCCTTAATTATATGTTTAAGGATGATTTATTTACGTTTATATAGAGGTAGTTGACTGATGATTACGAAGAAACTCATCAGTTAAACGGGTTGGAAACTCATCAGTTATTCTACCACTGATGAAAATAAACAAATTCGAGGGGAACTGTCACGCTATTACTTAACTACACACACGTGCCAACCCTTTTCCTTTCAAGCTATCCTTCGATGTCATGTTATCCTAGTACAATTAAATTAAGAAAAGAATAGCTTCTTATTCACCAAGCTTCTGCTAAAGCTACTTCTCCTTTTGAGCTGAAGGGCATTTAACATATTGGCTGCGTAGGAATATGGAAGATTCACGCCCTAGTCCTTCGCTGAAACTTTTAGTGAACAGAATCTCCATAATATGGGTAATTTTTCGGAGCTATGGTCACTTAGTTGAACTAGGTCCAAAAAAATAAAACTATAACATAAAATTCAGTGGTGTTTGTCTGGGTCTTACAATCTTCGTTTAAAATATTAATGTATTTTAATCACTAATCGTAAGCTATCTTGGCTCTTATGTTATCCTAGTAATTGTAAATTGAATATCAGAACATATTATAATATATTTAATAATTTTTTATAATAAATAATTGCCAACTCACTTCGCGATGATAACGTAAGGAGCAGTAGAGTCCAAACGCGACGGCAAATAAATGATATTCCCCGGATTTGACCTTACGACCACTTATGGTATCACGTATTCCATTAGCAGGTCAATCTCAGTTTTCTGTGTATAAATAGTTAAATTTTCATTACAAACGTGGACTGTTTATTTCAACGCGGTTTCTATTTAAGTATCAAAACCTTTTACGATATTAACATTTCTTTTGAAACCTCGCACTATACTGTACATATTATATTAGTCCGAGTTCTACTATTTATATGTTTAATGTTATTTTATTTATCTTTTAATAAATATTTTTTTCTGTTTTATTTTTTTCATTTAATATTACAAATCAAAAGTACTCGTAGCTTATTATAATGAAATTTATATTAATTTATAATATCAGATATTTCATTTACTTCATGATAAATATCTAAAACTGTAGATTTATTATTATTATATAAAAGTTATATACAGATATTGCCCTTTTGGACATAAGATGATAGAAAATCAATGCATAAAATCGACCATTATTAAATACCAATAATAAAGATCAATGAATGGGATAGATTTACTTTGACATGGTACCATTTTTTTTAGAAAAGACAATACTTTAAGTAAGTAAGTAAGCAAAACCTTATCTAAGTAACCTTAGCCAAAGTATTATAGTCATTTCCGAGATACACAATATGAATTTTAAACATAGTCAACTGTCAAATAACTGGTAAGTGTGTGTAACCCCCTTTTATGGGTCTTCCTCTTCCTAAGCCTTCTTTGCTTTCTAGGATAAAAAGCTATCGAAATAACATTAAAGTTGAATGGCTTTTTGATTGCTAGTTAGAATTGCTAGAATAATTTATTTCCAAAACAAAGCGATGTGAAATAGATTTTCATATGAATTAATAATTACATAAGCGTAACCTATGTTAATATGAATTTGAAACGACGGTACGATACGTCTTTGAGATAATTATCAAATTCAGAAAGCATTTCATCATACGGTTGTTATCATCATTCTCTTTGATAACAAAACTTTAATTACACTGTTAATTGACTGTTGTCTTGAGTATCTATAAGCTCGGTATTTTAATGTAACAAACTTATACATTAATGGAACTACACGTGATGAAATTGTGGATATACCCGCGATAGATCGGTGGATTGTATTTAGACGGTAAAAATTGGACTTCTTACGCAATCTGGGCTCTTGAAAGCATTTTGCTTAGTAAGAGTGTTCCCTCTCACTTATTATACTTGAAGAATACGAGTCAGACTATAGGCGTTAGCTGTGGGTTAGTAGGATGAAAAAAATGTTGTCACAAGAATCAACATATCGAGAAATAGTCGGTTCAATCAAAGGTTCAAAAAAAAAGAAAATAATTCTATAATTTGCTACCTGCTATTTAACAGTACCGATTATACGATTGAAATGTGCTACTTTCTCTCGATTGCAATTTCAAATGCTCTATATAAAGGGAATTGAATTACATGAATCTTCATTAAATTGATCAATTCTTAAGAGAATTTATCTAGTAGGTGGAATCGAAATCTCAATCAATGTGATCGGAGGGCTTAATTACATTGTTTATGTCAATTACCGCCTTCGAGTCTTTGATTTTCTAAAGCATTCGTGGTTTGCGAGTGAAGCTTACAGCTTAATTGTATTACAATATTAAATTTATATTTTAGCGAGTATATTATTTGTATTAATTTTATCGTTATTGTATAAATCAGCTGACTATTTTTATTGTAGATTTATACGACTATCATGGTAGTCTTTTTATTCTTAGTTAAAGTAATAATCTATTAAAATTTAAATTCCATTTTCGAAATCCTATTCCTTGTGTAAATCAATAACAACTTTGTCACGCCATACTAAATTAGTTTCGAAAGATATAATAAACTACAATCGGAAGCCAAAACTGAAATCCGTTCACGAAATTGTGGTCTATTAATCTTAACTCTTGCTTTTCATAATTAAAAAAGTTTTAAAAGGGTAAAAGTTGAACAGACAACCCGAAATACATTTTCAATTACAACTTTAATGAAGTGAAAAATTTCAACTAAGCTAACGAAACAACTCAAAAAATCATTTTATATTTTATTCGCATAGACAACTTTTGGAATAGTTCTGAATAAACAAAGTGAGTTAAACATATCACTATATAAAAATCCGCTTGTGTATAATATTTGGCTTATAAATAATTCTTTTTCATACAAAGTTTGCCCCAAATTATATACATTTATGCATATGTAATTATTTACGAACACTCTATCGTCCCATTTCTATCTCAAATAATTTACAATTTAACGCAGATTACACTATTAGAAGGTTTCTTTATTCAGATATAACATGTTCTATATTATAGTTCTGTAATTATAAGATTTCAGACTGAAATTAATATGACATTTCTAAACGAAACCAAAAGATGAAGCGCACAAGAAACAGCTAGATAAAAATACTTTATCCGCCTGTGCTATTAGGAAATAATTTCCAAACGTTAAAAAAACCTATTATATAAAATTCGCATTAGTTTATTTTCAGGCAAAATATTAATGATATTAATTTAATTGTATATATTTTTCTATATGTTTCATGAGAAAAATAGTAACAACTGAATTTGTTACCGCTTCTTCTCTGTCTATTCTACATTTCAAACTTTACATTCAGCTTATTTCAAACATGGCATTCTGTAAAATGCGTAAAGAAACCTACTTTAATAAAAAAATGTTATACATGATTGATGAGGAGGAGAGGCCTGGTAGATAAAACATGTGATTCTTAATTTTTTTTTATTATAGGTAGGCGGATAAGCCCATTGGCCCATATGGCCACCTGATGGTAAGTGGTCACCAACGCCCATAAATATTGGCATTGTAAGAAATGTTAACCATCCCTTACATTGTCAATGCGCCACCAACTTTAGGAACTAAGATGTTATGCCCTTGTGCCTGTAATTACACTGGCTCACTCACCCCTCAAACCGGAACACAACAATACCAAATACTGCTGTTTTGCGGTAGAATATCTGATGAGTGCGTGGTACTTACCCAGACGAGCTTGCACTTGCATTAATATATAATATTCTTAAAAAAAGATTTCAAAGGTTCCATTTCGGCCAAGCACCTCTGAGTTTTCAATTTTTAACTTGGCGCCGCTTCTAGTTTTTTTTTTAAATAAAATATACTAATATACAACCTTAATTATAACCAAACAATATCAGGAATATGCTACGAGTACATTCAAAAATATTCATTTTAATTACTTCGCTGTAAAAAAAATCACTATGAAAGGTTGCACAATTTCTTGATTATTTGAAGTCGCGCTGAAATAGGTTTTTAATTATAGTTTTTGTCGGAACCGTTAAAACGTGGTAAAAACTATTTAAGTACATTTACTTATTTATTGATAAAGTTTTCATTAAATTTATTAATTATATTCTACTACACTAGTTTTCTATATACATATATATCTATATGCAATACAATTGGTATGTTTATAGAGAAATGTGTCTGCCTAGTGATTGAACTTGAACCTTAACCATTATTGAAAATTTGAAAAAAAAAAAAACATTTTATAAAAAAAACGACTAACAAAGAGCTTCACTGTTTGTTAAGCGTTTTCTTAAATATAATTGAGGTAGTTAGTATTAGTGTTTATGCTTTATTATCTTTATAATGTGATATAGAATTATAACTTTATTTTTAATAATGTTAGGAATGACCGTTTTTTTAAGGATTTACTTATATTCCTATTTACCCCTTCAATTAAGCGTAAAGCAGGTGTTCGGAGTGGGCGCCCAAGGAGTCAAGACCGAACCTGCTATTTTTACATCGCTACGCGGCCCCAAAGCCTACAAAAACCATTGCGCTATTAGCCCTTGAACATAGTTATATCATGCAACATGTTATTGATATTTTACTTTTTAAATAATTTGGAAATACAAAGTAAGGTGATTCCTTGATCCAAACAACAGCATTTTTTTTTAAAAAGACGCGTTCTAATTTAAAACCGCCATTTTGTAAAGAAAGGTAAAGTAATGAATTCATTATTGTCTTGACTTGTGATTTGTTGACGTTATTCAATTGTGTTATTTGAATGTTTTTAGAGTAATTCAATAAGTTCTTTACATTAATTTGTATGATTTTGTGTTCTATTTTTTAATTCGGGGTTTATATAGAATCAGTTTAAATTTTGGAAGGTAGATACATAAATAAAAAATTACAAGTAAAACGAATTTCTGAAATACAACTTTCATTTTACGTAACACGTAAATCTCCGTATCATATTCCACTTTAACGAGAGGAAGTATAAAAATAAGGTAAACTCATAACTTGGAGAAGTTCCAATTTTGTTTGCTTTGAATACCCGTATTTAAACGAGGTTTTGTTAAGGTTCATCTTAACCATAAGCTCACTCAAATAACCACTTACACGTGGGCTCTTATAATTATAATTGAAATTGTTTAATATTGTTTGTTGTGAAATTTATTCCAAAATAATATAGTAAGGGTCCAATTCATGTCACGTGATCGAAGTTTTTTTTTTTTTTTTTATTCTAAAAAAAAGGGCTTTTTCGCATAAGCGAACATGCCGCCCTGGTTGAGAATTCTTAGGACGGTACAAAATATAATATATTAAACTTAAAAATACCTTAATTAATCACAGATCTAAGACTTAATTTGGACAACATTTTTGCGAGATTTGACGTCGGATCTGACAGAATGACATTGCATTGTCCAACAGACTTTATATCCAAATTAAGTCTAGTTCTAAGAGATTCGTTCTGAGCACATTCCATCAATACGTGCAAAAGATCATCAGGTACATTACAAGTTGAGCAGTTTGGAGAAGTTGATTTCCGCATCAGAAATGCAAACTTATTGCATGGGATGTGCCCAGACCGAAGCCGCAGAATTAATTTCGTTTCATTAAAATTCATGTTACTATTCTCAATCCAAGGATATCTGCATGGATGAGGCTGGATCGTACGGTACCATATACCTTTCTCCTTAGCTCTTTCGTCAAAGTACTCTTTCCATAAATCATAGCAATGCACTTTTAGATTTGGCAAGTAACTTTCAAATGAAGGTGTAAAGAGGACTTCAACACCGTCAGATATAGCTTCTTTGGCTAGTACATCTACTTGTTCATTCCCTTCTATGCCTACGTGAGATGGTATCCATTGAAAGAAAATTACTTTGTCATCTGATTGTAACTTAGATAGAAGCTTTAGAATCGCGTAAGCTACAGGTAACCCTCGACAGATCGAGGTACACCGAGCTAGGTGTTGAAGCGCGCTTTTGGAGTCTGACAAGATAACTACTTTACTGTAGCTTGTAAACTCAATATAGCCTAAAGCCTCTAAAATAGCTACAAGCTCAGCTTCCATTATAGATACCTCTATTTTAATTTGGAATTTAGAATAAATGTTCAAATTGAAATCCAAAAATGCAGCTCCTATTCCATATTTGTCTTTCGAACCATCTGTAAATATTTTTTGACAGTTGGAGTAATTCGAATTTATGTATTTTATACAAGTATTTCGCAAACTAATTTGATGATACTCTCGCTTAGAACCGGTAAATCCTTCGATATTTGTTTTTAGAATGCTTGACATATCAATACTAGTTACCCATTGATCTAATGAGAACATGCCTAAACTTGAGAAAGAGTTGCATGGTTGAGATTTGTACATCTCGGAAATTTGTGCAAGTAAAGGTTTTTTCTTGTTAGTCCAGAATCTGTTATGTGTCAGATCTGTTAATTGATTAATTAATGAAAAAGAAGTATTATTATAGAGTGATCTGTTTTTAAGCCAAAATTTTCCTGCCAAATATAATCTTCTTAAATACAAAGGAGGTAAACAAAGTTCACTCTCCATCACATGTATGGGAGTGGTCCTTATAAACCCTCCAATGTTTCGCATTGCTTGATTTTGAATTTTGTCCAATTTCGATAAATTGGTTTTACAACAGTTGTCATACAAAAATGAACCATAATCTAATCTACTTCTAAGTAACGTTATATACAGCTTACGAATATGTTTTGGATGGACTCCCCAACCTGATCCTGTTAACACCTTAAATATATTTAAAAACTTAGACACCCTAGACACAATCTCTTTAATATGTTTAGTCCATCTAAGACCGCGATCCAGCCACATCCCCAGGTACTTAACATTATCCACGACTTCCAAAACTACATCATTTAGAGTAATAGTAATATTGTGCAATTTGTGCCCTCTTGAAAAAATACATATTTTGCTTTTTGTTGATGAAATTTCTAAATTAATATCATGGAATTTTTTGGCTATACAATCAAAAGCAGTTTGTAATCGGCTTTGAATGTCAACTAAATTATCAGAAGAAGTAAATATTACAAAGTCATCGGCATATTGCGAAAAACTAATATAATCCATCGAATTAATAGTATCACATATATCAATTGTTGCAACATTAAATAGTAATGGAGATATAGGATCTCCCTGTGCAAGGCCTACTCCCGTACATCTTACAATTTTAAAGTCTTGGCCTTCAATAATCAGACATCGTTTATGTAAAAAATCCCACAAATAATTACAAAGCATACTGCCTACACCTAATTGATCTAATTTACAAATAAGATATGTAACATCAACATTGTTATAAGCATTTTCTACGTCTATAAAACACCCCACTGTCATTAGATTTTTACTAAATCCAATTTGTACACTAGATACGAAGTCTGTTAGATTATCTAAGCAAGAGCGGGTTTTTCTAAACCCTTTTGTTTGTTCGGAAAATATATGATTTTTTTCAAGATACCATTCGATTCTATTCTTTAAGATAGCATGAAAAATTTTGCATATACATGACATCAGGGATATTGGCCTAAGAGATGATACTTGGGTACAGTCCCGGCCAGGCTTAGGAATGAGAAGTATGCGAATGTATCGCCATTGATTAGGAACTATATTACTATTGAGGAACATATTATAAATTTTTAGTAACGTAGTCTTTCCTATAGTAGGTAAATTAAAAATCATTGAATATGAGACATCGTCTAAACCTGGTGCCGTGTCCTTAGATTTTAAACATTTTTCTAATTCATGTGTCGAAATGATGGATTCTAATTTTAAGTTTCGAGATGTACAGCGAGGGTGGCATGGAGTAACAAAATCGGGTGTGAGGTTATTTAACATCGTTTCGGCTACAGTTTTGCCCACCATTCGCTTAGTAAATTTGTGTCCTTTTATCCATCTCATTCGCATCCACATTTGATTAACAGAAGTTTCCTCATTTATTGAAGAGCAAAAGTCCCACCATTCCTTATTCTTTGCTTTTCTAATGAGCCTTTGAACGTCAGATATTTTGGCTTTCAGTTCTTCTAATTTAATAGGTGTTGGGTTTTTCCGAAACTCTGATAATGCCAGTCTCCTTTCCGCTACGGCTTTAGAAAGTTCCGGTTTCCAGTAGGTTTTTGTGACAAATTTAGGACTAGGGTTGACACATACCTTAGTATATGGAATGCATAAATTTGCTGCTTTATTAATTATGTTAACAAAAACATCGTAAGCTTTTTGGGGTTCAACTGGCAAACTTATTTGTACTAGGTCATTTTCTATCGATTTCCTATATTTTTCCCAATCTGCTAATTTGTAATTCCGTTTTTTGTTAAATATAGGGTTATAGTTAGAAGATGTTGATAATTTTATGATGAGGTGGTCGCTGCCTAGACATTCATTGGTAACATTCCAGGAGAACCCCAATGCAATATCCGACGAAACTATAGAGATGTCAGGACTCGACTTTTGTAATACACCATTTGCAAGTTTTATGCGCGTATGTCTACCATCATTAAGCGTAACAAAATCATGGTCCATTAGTGCGTCAAATATTTGCATTCCTCTGACGTCAGTTTTATTGGACCAGTTTGGGTGGTGTCCATTGAAGTCACCGAGTATTATAGTCCTTCTATGAGAAATTGAGAATATAAAATCCCAATCTGCGTTTGTTGTACAAGCACTCGGGGGGCAGTACACTGAAATTATGTTTTCTAATCTTTCACAGTTCAATACCCTAACAGAAATAATCTCAATGGCTGTATTTCCACTTTGAATTGACAGAGGCTCTGTTTTAAAGGATCTATGAGCCACTATAGCGACACCCCCATAAGAGTCATCCCGGTCCAACCTGTAAATATTATAGTTTGTAAGTTTGAATGTATTTACTGAACTAAGCCACGTTTCACACAATGAAGCAAAATGTATTTTTTCCTGACACAGTAATTGTTCCAACTCAAGTATTTTTGGTTTTAAGCTTTGTGCATTCCATTGCAATATATTAATATTAATACTGTTCATAATTAAATATTAATCCTTGAAAAAAAGGCAAACTTGAGATGTTTTGTAATATCCAAGAGATAATCCACTCGACACATAATTTTGCTAACTTTTCTATTTTATCATTTATTGAGATATTGCTGTTACAAAAAATATTAATAAATTCTTTAACTAGACAAGTAAACGGTATATCTCTTGATAGTCTCTTTCCCTTTTGCCTACTCTTTTCCCTTTTCGAATAATAAGACACACTTTCCTCGGAGTCTGTAACCATCATATTTTCTTCATCGCTGTTTGCTTCCAGTTCTTGTTTTTTTTCCTTTTCTTTGTTCTTCTTTTTAGCGTCACTTGTGTTTCTATTCTTTACTTTATTAGTAATTTCTGTCTTCCTCGCACGAGTTGATGCAACTTGTGCATACGTCAGGGCTTCTGTGGTAGATTTCGCCGGGGATTGATGATTTGTAGGTGCCGGCGTTGGGGCACGAGGATCAGGATTACTTTGGTTCGCTGGGAGCGTAGCCTCCTTTGCATTAAGTTGCGGCGGAACATACATTGTAATAGCTTTTCGGTATGAGACATTAAACTCGGCCATTATTTCCCGTATCTTTTTTTCCCTACGATATTCCGGGCAGCTACGATCTAACGCCATGTGGTCTTTAGAGCAGTTAATGCACTTATACACTGTCGTTGGGCAGTTATCATGTTTCCCACCACACTTTGGACAAAATACTGTTTTCGTAGGACACATCTTAATAGTATGCCCGAACCGCCAGCATCTAGAGCATTGCGTCACTGGAAACATATAGGGCTCAACTTTCACTTGCATGCTATAAATGTGTATGTAGGCAGGCAAAGACGGCCCTTTAAATCCAAGCCTGACTGCTTCACTGTCTGTCCAACCTCCCTCTACTTCAGCCCGACGCTTAAGTCTTTTCAAACTAGCTACCTCATATACGCTAGTGATCGCATCTAGCAATTCTTCTTCAGACAAATTCAGCTCGATATGTTTGATAACGCCATAGGAAAGAGCAACTTCCATCGGTCGTTGAAATCTCCATCCCAACCCGAGAAGGTATTCGCAGGAAGTTAATTTCTCCATACTGCACACGTTAGTTACCTCCACGATTATTTTATATGGGTTTATATATTTAACGCGGCTTATGTCGGTAATTCCCTGATCCCTGAATATTTTGGCTAAAGCAAATTGTTTGGGTAAAATATTTGTTGAGGAAATGCAAATATCTATAATACCCCTCACTTCCCTTCGCCTTGCTTTTCTATTTCTGATTTCAACCCATTCCTCATCCCCTTCATCTTCCCTGCTTCTTTTAGCTAGTCTTTTTTCGCCGTATTCAATAATTGGTGAGGGTACTATTATTTCTTCCTCGCATACTTCTCCCACTTCACTCAAGATTGGATCCACACTCATTGCGATAAGGTCTAAATATCACTAACCGGTCCAGTCCACTAGAACCGGCCGTTAGCAAACAATTCCGAGAACTGATAAGCGATACTCACAATATAATAAAAACAATGAAACACGTCCAAGCAATATAACAATTACTCGCACACTGATGTGATCGAAGATTGAAGAATCAAAAATGACGTTGACAATTGTTTATTATAGATAAATCAATCTGTTTGATATTGTTTATAAAGGGCAATTTTTAAATTACCAGTAAATACGCCTCACCTTTGAAAACAAAACACAGTAATTGGACGGTAGAATAACTGACAAGTCTGTGGCACCAACTTCGACTGGTTTGCATAGAGCTATACCACTACTATAATATAATTGATACAGATAATTTAAACTTTTCAATTTTATTCTGCCCTTTATTAATGTATGTATTATATCGTATGACGTATATATTGATTAATATAATTTTCACATTTTTTATTTTTATTGCATAGTCTTTTCATTTTTAATATCGATAAATACCTGAGGGTTGTATAACAGACAAGATACGAGCATATTTGTTTTCATTATGAAACTAATATTTTAATAATCAAATCAATATGAGAATATAGACTGTATAATATTAATGAGTAATCGCCCAAAGCTGTTTAAGAACAAAATAAAAAAAAAGCTTAATAAAAAGGATACCACATCGTTTCGAAATGTATTCGTATCTTTTTAATTTTTATCAGAGCAGAAAATATTACGCGCATTCAATTTCAATCGCGGCTGCTGATGTTTATTGAACGAAGATTTTAATCATTGCAGTAATTATGAAAACGCGATGCGTATTTCGTTAATAATTAACACAAAAAGCGCCCTCGTTAATTATAATTTAGTTCGATATATGTCCTTGTTTATTTACGGCCATACATTGGTATACTTTACCAACTTCCACTGTATTACCAAACACAATAAAGGCAGTGAATGTTAGCATAATCGTGCTACTCATTTCCTGGCTTTCACGATTAAAGTATATTGTAAAAAATTGTTATAATACATTATGCGAAAAGTAAATTCGTGGCTGGGAAACTGATGGCGATGACACAAAAAACTAGTACCGAGAATGTTCTGGACTATAACCTAGTCAAACAATCCATAATATCATGGATCGATTGGTCAAATACAATACAGACCAGCCTAGACAGCCTAGAAATTGTGGGAAATCAACTACCAAATAAATTTCATAAAATATAATTTGCAACCAAAAAAAAATTAATAACCACATAGGGCAATTTAAATTTTAATTCCGAAATTTCGATTGTGCATTGTGGTGGTGAACGAAAATAAAAACATCCAGGCAAATAAAAAATGAACTCAATCAAAATAATAAAAAGGCCTACCAAAAATACGGACAACGCGTTTGTGGAGATTACTACTACAAAAAAAAAAAAACAAATAAATTATGCGGTAACAGAAATTGAGCGAGGGATTTTTTTCAATGTCAGTTGTCGTAGCGCGTTGGATTATAAGAATGAAGGAATAAAGCGCAGATGTGTTTGGACATGCACATGTGCACTACAATATTCCCTACGTAAATATTTAAGAGATTAGCAATCGTGAGCAATTTTCCAAATTTAATTTATATTGCCCAAAGCAACTAAATACTTTATAGCAGGAATTAAGGTATGTGAAGATTTACTCTTTATCATTTCATGACTTCGAAAATAGCTTAAATCTTTTGACTACTTTCAAAACTCCAAGATGTTTGTTATAATATTCCAGACGAGGCATCTATTGCAGTAAAACTTGCACAGATAACTAAAGACCAGATGAAGATTTTGTAGAAAGCGAGATAAAGTTTATTTCATTAAAAGGTAAATTTCAACTAATCGTTACACTTTAACTCAAAAGTGCAGATTTAAGGATAAAATCTTATATTCTTAGGTATTTACTATAGAACTTAAATTGAAGAAGAAAGTAAATTGCAATACATATAATTGTGACTCTTAACAATGATCTATTATATGATTATTATTTATGTAAAACCGTTTATAATGTCATGAATGTCATGTAATTATAACAGACTTAATAAATATATATATTGTATGATGTAATACATAAATCTATTGGAACGCCTTCGGAACTCGTATGCCGTGACAGCAAACGACAAAACGCTTTCTTATGCCCCTTCTACTCTGTTGCGTGAGTGGCCCATGTATTATATATTTCGCTGCTATATATATGTCTTAGTAAAAATAAAAAAGTTTTTTAATAATATAATATTTCTATTTTGCTTCTGCGAGGTGTCTTGTGATAAACTTTTTGTTTCTATAATCTCCGATGCTTATTTGCTGTGTCGTTTAAGTTAATGAAGTTAATGTTTTAGGATAAGCCATGCGTTTATACAACTTTAATACCGACGCGTACTGAATTGCAATATTTGTACTGTAAGGTTCTTAGCCATTGACTAACATAAAGCTGCACGTTTTAATCGCATCTTACCAACAAATTATTTTACATAAATTATTGATAAAATGTACAGCGGGTGTACATTCGATAATAATCAAATTTAAATATTTACCTAAAAGTTTCATTTTATTATAAATAATAAATTATAATGTATTATTTTTATTATTATCATGGAAGAGAGAGACTGAATAATTTAGTCCAGAAATTTAAATGGAATATACTCTAAATTATAAATAATATTATTTTGTATCACAATAAACGATGATTAAGCGTAGTGCTAATTACGCGTAGCGTGTAGCGATTATTTGATTCACCTCACCTAGCTCATAGAAAGTGTTTGTTGAAATTAATATTATTTTATATTAGTTATATCCGCGTATTGGGAGGACGAGTCCAGATGTTGGGTATAAAAAGTAACCTATGAACTTCCTTGGAGTTCAACCTTGTTTCGTACCAAATTTCATCAAATTCCGATCAGTGATTTACCCGTGATTGCGTTACAGATAGATAGACAGAGTAACTTTCGCATTTAAATTATTAGTAAGTATAGATGGTAAATACTAGCGTCTATTTATTTATTTTTGATGAAGATATTAACAACTTTTCTTTTCATGATTCTCGCTTTAAATATATGCTTAACTTTAAACAAACCTGATTCTCGCTTTAAATATATGCTTAACTTTAAACAAACCTGTGACTTTTACAGCAATAGCTCAGAGGTATACTAACTTTCTTAGTTAGTATATATTTGAGCTATCACTCTTAAATACTTGAATATATCTGATAATTCCACCATACCACCACATGTACCACCACACATAAAAAAATTTGTTTCAAATGTTAAATTATTGCTAAAGAATATATTATCAATAAGAATCATATTTAAAAAAAATGTACCAAAATTAATAGTTACGGAATTCTCGTAATTTAATTTCACTTGCAAGCGACGTTTATTGAACAACGCTATAGTCCAGCTAAAATGCAATTTCCTCGCTGCCAATATAACCCAAGCTTACAATATATATGCGTCTACCTAGTCATAAACTAACTGTTATATATTGTTTTGTGTTAATAGCTGAATTTTGTATTATAACAAAGTAATAGCAACATATAACAATATATGAAAGTTCGTACTGGTAGTTTTCGTATCTCTCCTGAAATCAAGATTTTATAGTTGACCCAAAACCTGTCAAGTTACTTAATATATCGGTCCTTTTCTGTAGAATTTGCATTCTGATCCAGTATATACTTTACCATTTATTTAATCATGTTAATTGATTCGAAAGTTCTAAGTCAAGCTTGGTCTGTTAACATGTTAAAGGTATCAAGGACCGTCAGCAAAACAGTTAGTTTTTAGAATTTTTGTCTGTCCGTCTGTATGTATGTGTACCCGCTTCACGGAAAAACTATTGCATTGAATTCAATGCGGTTTCACCGATATATTGCTAGAGGTCTAACTTAAAATATAGGCTACATTTTACCTTAGAAAAATATCTTATTCCGATTGTTTTAAATTTAATATTACCCGAATCTCACGTTATTTAATGGACTTAATGTTAAATTAACAGATTTTAACTGGCGCCGCACTTGCATGAACAGATAAGTTAGTCGTTGTGTATCGTTGTTTCTCAAAAAAATCATAGATGGATGCTGTTTATATTTTAAAGGTGTGTCTCAATCGATCTATTACTTATTACTATATAATATATAGCTGTTATATAGCTGAAAAAGCCGAGATGGCCCTGTGGTAAGAACGCGTGAATCTTAACCGATGTTCGTGGGTTCAAACCCGGGCAAGCACCACTGAATTTTCATGTGCTTAATTTGTGATTATAATTCATCTCGTGCTTTACGGTGAAGGAAAACATCGCGAGGAAACCTGCATGCGTCTAATTTCACTGAAATTCTGCCACATGTGAATTCTACCAACCCGCATTGGAGCAGCGTGGTGGAATAAGCTCCAAACCTTCTCCTCAAAAAGAGGAGAGGAGGCCTTTAGCCCAGCAATGGGACATTTACAGGCTGTTACGGAATTACGGATATAGCTGTTTCATCGAAAACTGAAGCCCAAATAAAATGTAGCCATAAAATAGAATAGAATAGAACACACATAAAGTTAAACAGAAATTTACAAAGGATAACAGAAATTACAAATCGCTGGTAGTTATTCCAAAAGCAAAATATATTTATTTATAATAATATTATAATGTATGACATGTTTATAGTACTCATTATTACCCACAAAAAAGTCCGTGAGGATATATATACATCTAACTATTATAGTTAAATCATAATTATGGTTTTTTTTATTCGAATTAGTCAATAAAAATACGGGTAGAATCGAAAGATGATAACATTCGTATCATGATATTAATCTTAATACAATTAAATAGTTTTGTAATGAAGGTCGATTACATATATATATATATATACATATATACATGTAAATTCCTCTTTAAATTATTTGAATCGGACTTTTCGTTAGAACTGGTATATAAAGCAAAAAGTAAAAAAAATGCCGCGGTGTGAGCGAATCATGGATAACAGGAGCGAACAGTACTACGCTTAATCTATTATTAAACTACACCTTTTATTATTTGTAAACTATTAGTAGTTGAATAGTACATTTTTAAGTATAATATATTTTTTATTATTTAAAACTTTATAACGCTACATAAAAAAATTGATCAACCGCGGTGCCCTTTCGAATTTTGAACATTAAACTATACACTTAGTTTAAATTAATAACTTTTTATTTGAACCCAGGACTTCGGGGTCTGCAGCCATATATCTAGCCACTAAACCAACGAGGCAATCACTCAGCACTTTATTGTATCGGCGAATAGATCGATTGTTTATACCTTATTGAACAAAAAATGCACGGGATAAAATCCTTATTTTACTTTTTTTAAATATAAACATAAACATATAGAAAAATACATTCAAGCTTTTATTGCTTATAAATAAATATTTATGTATCTAATTAGCTAATGGGATTACTCGGAATATGTAAATTGAAAAAGCATTTTCCGAGACAAATTTAAAAAGAAATTTTTTGCAAAACTTTCAAGGGAACACATTTGAATTATGTAAAACGGGAAATCGTAATTCTATATAAACATGTGACAATACGGTAAATAATATTTGACCGCTTTATTATTTAAAAAAGCCGAGATGGCCTAGTGGTTAGAACGCGTGAATCTTAACCGACGATCGTGGGTTCAAACCCGGGCAAGCACCACTGAATTTTGATGTGCTTAATTTGTTATTATAATTCATCTCGTGCTTGACCTGCATGTGTCTAATTTCATTGAAATTATGCCACATGTATATTCTACCAAACCACATTGGAGCAGCGTGGTGGAATAAGCTCCAAACCTTCTCCTAAAAAGGGAGAGGAGGCCTTAGCCCAGCAGTGGGACATTAACAGGCTGTTACTGTACTGCACTGCTTTATAATTTAGTATTATTTTATACTACATTGTTTAAAGAATATAGCGAATAAAATATTTTCGATTTATTTGTAATACGAATATATTTATCACAAATTATCACAGTACAAGCGGCAAGATCAAACAAAAACAATGGGCAAAAACTTTAACTTTTCCCGTTAAACTTATGGTTGGACTGCGGGAGGCATGACGAGGAAGCAAGTTCAACAGCTTTAGTGTGTCTTGGGACAGTTCTATATCTATATATAGCAGGGATTCTATTTTGGAATTTCATATACGACGCAGTCCTGTGTGCAGCTTCAATAGTAAAGGGATGTGAAAGTATCAGCGTTAAACGAAGGTGTCATGATGAAGTATAGTTGGTCTGGTAACGGAGTAAAACGGAATAGCTTTCAGATTCGGGATCTGAAAGACCGAGGCACTATCATTCCACAAATTGTCGGTGAACAGTTGATTATCCCAATTCCAAAAACTGCCGAGAAGCAGTTGATCCGAACGTCTAAGTTACCAGCTCAATGGGCACACCTTAGACAGAGCCGTACGCAATAACGGATGATTATAATTTACATAAAGAACGGCCATGCAATGATATTTTTACTATTAATTATTTTTCCATTAAAATAAGTCATAAAGCCTGGCTATCTTTGATAATTATTCAGTCCAGCAGTTGACTGCTATAGGCTGAATACCTATTTAGATAGATAAAAACTTAGAATTTTCAAAATTCAACAGCGTTTCTAGTTATCATTAAGTTTAAAGGGTGAACAATTTAATTTGCACTCGGTCAAAAACGCTCACTTCGCTGACAGTGTTAGATTAACTACCAACATAGAAACCGTATAATATTTATAGTATCATTCAGACTTTATTATCTACACGTGTAATAAAAAAAATTGCTAAATAAAGTTCTAACTTTATTTAGCAATTTTTAATAATTTGTACTAAGTACAAATTATTATTTAGAATAAATAATATAGAAATTAAAAAAATGGTAAATTAATTTATCTCATATAAGATATTGTTAGTTATCCTAGTGGTAAAAGCAAAGAGAAACAGTTTTCCATTGATAGATTTAAGCTTAGGTTAAATAAATAAGTCTATAACATTAATAGGCAAGACTAAATACAGTCTCAAATTGTTGTCTGATACTTGAATACAGACAGACAAGTCAAAATATTTTAATATTTATTGAATTAATAAGTACTTAGAAAAAAATAACAAAGGAATTGTAGTTTTTTAAAGTGGATTCGTTACAAACTTAAACCGCCCTGAAGACTCTTGAATGACAAAGCAAAAGTTTCATAGAATTTGTGTCAGCGGTTTTTCGAAAATGGTGCGAAAAAACATTTTCGAGCTATTAAAACATTATTACGTACAAAATAATTTATGTTAACAATTTTATATAAATACTTTTTAATCAATTAAACTTTTTCAATCAATTGAAAAGTATCGATTAAATCATCGAAAATTAAAATCGATAAAAAAACTTAATTAATTTTTTAAATTTTAACAATAAAAATTAAATAAATACCGACTTACCTTTTCAAAACAAATAAAAATCTTAACACTAGTCACATTTATTTTTTTAATAACTGAACGTCACATAGATAAGAAAAATATTTTTAAAAGTATATCAAACATTTTTCAACATATTACAGAGTATATTAAATTTTCAATAAAACATAAATCAAATATTTCACAGGTATATTTTATATGCAACCGTTAAATATTTCCCCGGAGGTCGCACCGGTACCGCGTTCTGACCGCGACTGACGCTGACATCGTATGTAACTGAGTCTCAAACAATTGAATGGCTGTGAGGCCGTAGGGATGAAGGGAAATTGTGAAATGAAATTGCAAATGCAAAAAACGTAAAGTCTAATTGAAATAATTGCATGATTACAGGATGAATTTTAAATAAAAAAGCTATTTTTTAGTTATGGACTTGAAGAAATGTAATAAAATATGTTATTATATTTACTAAATATACGTAAAAAAAGAATAATGCTGATGATGATGCTGAGATGGCCCAGTGGTTAATTCGAGTAAATTTTAGGTGAACGTAGCGTATTCAAATCCGGACAAGTGCTATTTCAGGTGCTTAGTTTGTGTTTATAATTCTCGTGCTCGGCTGGGAAGGAAAACATTCAGAGACAGATTAGTAAAATGTTTATCTTTAAAAGCAGAGAGCCATTTGCCCAGCCGTGGTATATAAGAGGTTCCTTTTTTACGTAAAATTACTAATTATATCTCATGACTATTGTTAAAATAATGAAAAACATAAAGATTTAAATGTAACTTGAAATATGTAACTCAACAAGATATTAATCATACATCATTCTTATATTAATTTTTTTTTTCAATAAAATTGAAATAAAATTTAAAGTTATGAAAAAATTCTAAAGTGATTGCTCTTAAGAGATTGGACCTTCGTTCTTTTTAAGAGCCTATCAAGCCCTTGTATATAAAAACAAACGACTATCGTCTACAACCTGACCGTATTTTAAGGAAAAGTACTTTTTTATTAAGACTTATGTATGTACGAAATGTTTTATTTATAGGGTATAAATAAAAAACGTGACCTTCACGTGATACATTGAAATTGACCAAAAATGAAATAGTATATATACATAAGAAATAAAACCAATACATAAATATGGAGTATTGTTACAATATTATTAGCAGTATTCAGTATACGCGCAACACGCGCACACCCACGAACATACACAAAGGAATGGAGAGCGGCGACGGAGACAGCTTCATGTCTTTTGCCGTGCATATGAGTCGTTCTTATGCCAAAGACTCGCCAATAGATATTTCATCAATATCTACTATGAGTAATCTGTTATTTTAAATACTTTTTTTTTAAAACATAGAAGCTCTACAAAATTGTTATAGTCCAACGTTTTGTATTTCTGATGACGTCACGTAGAACAACGAAACTGTGGCTTTAGATACAACTCAATTTACGAATAAATTTAATAGGACCCAAATTTATGTAAATTACGTAGCTATTCGGATATGTCACGTGATCGATAATTGACGAATACCAAATGAGAAATGCAAATGTTTATTTACGGTTAATTTGTTTGTTAGTATTCCTTACCACATGTCCCACGGCTTTTTCTCATGTGTTTCTAAAGGGGTTTCTCATAGATTGATTATATAAGAAACCAGACAAATAACCGCTTTAACAAGCGATTTTAATTTATTTTTATAACTTTATTCGATTGACAGTGCCATGTAGATATTGTTAAGGAAAATATTTTGTATAAGATAAAATTTATATGAATGAATGAACATACTACACACTACAAAAGGTCATACACCTTGACTTCAAAAATTTTTTTTTATCCTGGGACATTATTCACACACGGCCATCTGATAACAAACTAAGCGGAGCTTGTACTATGGAAACCTGACAACATACAACTGAAAATACAACTGACATACTGCATATACACTTAGACTCAGGACAAACAGATATGTTCATGCACACAAATGTCTGTCCTGGGTGGGAATCTAACCCACAACCTTCGGCGTGAAAGGCAAGTATTTACCAACTACGCCAACCGGCCCGTCGCTATTTGTATTTATGAAAATGGTATTTGTATTTATAAAAATACAAAATTAGAAGATTAAGAGATTATAGTTAACGTATATGTCAATTTACATACAATCTTATATTGTTATTAAAATCATCATAATGAATATATGTCAAAAAATACAATGTCTAACCTTCTACTCGTCATATAATTTAGAAGCAAAGATCGACTACCAAAGTGAAGATGAAACGTCAGAAGTAACCGATAACTATTCTTGATCCGAATTCAAGATACAAATGCTGAATATTACATAGCACTAAAGTTTGCTATTGACTACATTGCCATATAGTTAATTTTGTAACTAAAATTTGAAAATAGAATATCGTTATCGACTTCGGCATCGATTGGTTAAGTGGTGAAGCCAATGACGTTATTATAATTAAGACGTTATCTAGAACATAACGGTTATTGAAGCCACATATAAAATATATATGTATTAAATGAAGTCTTATAATACTTAAACAAGCAATGCAATGAAGAAATATTTTGTTTCTTTTTATTATTATATATATGAGCATATTTTAATTAAATTAATTTAAAAAAAAACATTTATATATTCGTATTTTTTTATGTAGTTTTCTTGTATTTTGTATAGCGTATAAGCAACCCTTATAAATGCACTTTGTGTAATGGACTTTACATGTAAAGGTTTATTGTGGCGGCATACCCTGTTACCGTTCGCAGCTTGAAATGAAACGTTAAACGCTATAAAAACATGGTCTAGGAAACGATGATGACATTGATATTAACAAAGTTTAAAAATACATGCTTATAAAACTACTATAATGATGACGCTAAGTTAATATTTAAATGTTTCCAAAGTTTATAGCCAAGTTGGCTCAGTGGTTAGAATGCGTGAATCTTAACCGACTATCGCCAAAACCCAGGCAAGACAGAATTTTCATGTACTTCATTTATGTAAACATCTTGAAAATACCTACATGTGTTGAATGAAAATCCGCATTGGAGTAGCGTGGCGTAATTCCTAATCTCCTTGAACAGAGAAGAAGTCTTAGCCAAGGAGTGGAACACTGACAGGCTGTTACTCTATAACGAATTTAGTATCTAGTATACTTTGTGTTGACGGCAAAATTGTGCGCAAAAGTTCGCCTCAATCATGAGAAATTAAGTAGCAAAAACTTGTAAA
This sequence comes from Nymphalis io, assembly GCF_905147045.1. Lineage (NCBI taxonomy): Eukaryota > Metazoa > Arthropoda > Insecta > Lepidoptera > Nymphalidae > Nymphalis > Nymphalis io. The sequence goes on along the minus strand of NC_065898.1, from coordinate 4,246,953 downwards.
AATGGAACATTTATAAATACTTTGAAAAATTCTTACAAAAAAATAAACACAATATGAAGCACCTACATCAAATAATTTCGTAAAGCAAAAATCGCCAACGGGTTAATTCCGAGAATTTTTCAGGTCCATTGTGGAAGCAAGAATGAGCGTTACTGAGTGAATACATGAATGTACAATTAGTAAATGTAGCTCGCTCACGACCCTGCATGTGTGTCATCTCACGTATGAATTTATGATTTACATCCCTTTCGCCTTTTCGCCTAAGGATAGTATAATTAGGTACTGAGGAAATAAAGGTAGGCAAAAAATAACAGCCTGTATATTTCATACTTGTGGGCAATGACCTCTGGTTGGCTTGTCTAAGAAAAGAATTTTCAAATTATTTCAACTTGCAGTTCCAACCCGGAATGACACCAGTTTTTTTTCCATACAAGCCAGTATTCTTACTATAATGTCCTTTAGTACCCAGCACGTGATGAATTATTAATTCAAATTTATATTTTACTGTCAAACAACAATAATTATAAATAATATTATATTAATAATATTAAGTATTCTTGTCTCCCAGTTACACATTGGCGATGTAAGGGATAATTAGTATTTCTTACAGCGCCAATATATGTAGGCGGTGGTGACCACGAACCCTTAGATAGTATGCCCGTCCACCTGGCTATGTTATAAAAAACAAGGTAGTGACGAAAATTCTGCCGCATGTATAACTTCCGCAAAGAAGCAGCATTGTGGGATAAGCTCCAAACTTTCTTCTTAAGGAAATGTTTGTCCAACATAATTCTTTTTACCTCTTCACTTTACTGAATATTTTCGTCCACGAATTGAAAATGATAAAAATGTACAAATTCATCCATTTATTGCTACGTAAATAATATTCAGAGATAATATTTAAAAGAAAAAAACGTTCCTATGTCAAGAAATAATATTTTGCACCAAATAAATTAAGCTCGCAAGAATATTAGTGCGCGTACAGTAAAGTGCACATAAAGAATGAATCACTAAATCAAGACTGTTCAGCTCCGGCTTTGTTTGTATTATTTTCTGTCACGGAACTCTAATTACGAGTCCGCTTCGCCGAACAAAGAACGAAATATTGCGAGAAAAATTGCTGTAGCAGGAAATACCATCTGGTAAAGCCCAGTGTCCACTGAGACGTACGAAAAGTACAAGTTTAATACCCCTTTATATCTGACATGTACAATATAAAATATAAGTTAGATGATAAATGTCTCTTTACACCATCAAGTATAAAATATTTTTGATTATGTATAGAAATAAATAAAACTGAAGCGTCTGGCTGTGATTTCAAAATAGCTAACTCTTTTTAATTGATGGCTATTTCCAAGTAACCAGTCATTTTAATAATTTAAATATTTCATGTGTATAATTAAAATAGGCATTAATTGAGATCGACAGATTTTAAAGGATTATAGGATACAATAAAACAGTTTCTAGTTTTTAAGACATGAAACAGTTCACATCTTTATATAATATTAAATGTTGAATGTGATATCATCATTACGTATATCATTTATTTTGATATAATCAGTGTCATATTATATTATAAATAAATTAAGCATTGTATTTAAAACTCGAAGAGTAAATATCGGCAAAGTTAAAGCATATTAGAAATATATTATTCAATTATATAATAAAATCCAAAAATTAACTTTACATTTTTCAATGAATACATGTAAATAATATATATATTTAATAATGTTCGATGAAAATATAAACTGCTAAGTTGCTGTGTTAGAAAGAAAAAAAAAATCAAATCAAACTACTTTTAACTTTGATGTCATAGTAAATTCACATAATAAACTTGTTTTTCAGTAAATGTATGATAATAATGTATTATTTTTCTTGTATATGCGTGTTAAGTTAGTGTGGTATGCAATTTTTATATTTAAGTTAGTTAAGATTGTGCTTTAGAATAAGAACCAATACTTTAGAATTACTGGTGGTAGGGCTTTGTGCAAGACAGTCTGGGTAGGTACCACCCACTCATCAGATATTCTACCGCAAAACAGCAGTACTTGTTATTGTTGTGTTCCGGTTTGTAGGGTGAATGAGCCATTGTAATTACAGGCACAAGGGACATAACATCTTAGTTCCCAAGGTTGGTTGCGCATTGGCGATTTAAGCGATGGTTAAATTTTTTTACATTGCCAATGTCTATGGGCGTTGGTGACCACTTACCATCAGGTAACCCATATGCTCGTCCGCCAACCTAGTATAAGATAAAAATAAAATATAAATTAAAAAAAAATCTATACAGCGTGGGCTTCCTATTTAATAAAATAAAATACTTAAAATATATACATTATCGTATTATTTATTTTTTATATGCGTTTTGCGTTTTCTTATTATGACGTAAAATTACGCTCCTGTGGATACCAGCATTTATTTGATATGGCCCATAATATTTACTGAGCTTAGCGTCACATGTCGTCATACTTAACGCACCTCAAGGGCCAAATATTATTAGTATTAATAAAGCCGACGTAAATTTCATATAAGTAGCAAGAAAAAAAAATTGACGTAAAAATTGAAAGCAATATAAACGTGACATTGTGAGTAACTTTATCTATAATCATATTATTAAGAGTAAAGATTTGTTATTTTTTTGATGTTTGTTTGTAATGGACAAACTCAAACTCTATTAAGCCGATTTTAAAATTTCTTTCACCTTAAGAAAGCTACATTATCAACGAGTAATGTAGGCTATTTAAAAAAAAAAAACAATTAGAGATCCCTACGAAAGTGCAATAATGTAAATCAAGGTATTAATTTTTTTCATTATTGGCGTAAAAAGGTCAATTTTTTCAAGTCTAGGCCACTAGTACATAATATATCGGTATCGGACTTAGGAAGTTTCATATATTACCTACTCTTAAGGTAATTTTACTATTAAGCAGAGATGGCCTAGTGGTTAGAACGCGTGCATCTTAACCGATGATCGTGGGTTCAAACCCGGGCAAGCACCACTGAATTATCATGTGCTTAATTTGTGTTTATAATTCATCTCGTGCTTGACGGTGAAGGAAAACATCGTGAGGAAACCTGCATGTGTCTAATTTCATTGAAATTATGCCACATGTGTATTCTACCAACCCGCATTGGAGCAGCGTGGTAGAATAAGCTCCAAACCTTCTCCTCAAAAGGGAGAGGAGGCCTTAGCCCAGCAGTGGGACATTAAAAGGCTGTTACTACTAACTAACTAAGGTAATTTTAAAAAGTATTAAAAAAACTATATAGTTTGCTTTAAAAAACCTGAATTCGAAATTATCATTATATAGAAAACCGGCAAAGCGAAAAATTTTCAGTACCTTTTTCCACTTTGTTTGTTAATGGAATTTCTTTTTTGTTAGATATCTATTGAAGAGCTTAGCTATCGATAAAAAATTTGAAAATAAAAATAGGAAAAAAATGTTCTACACTAGCACATTTGTTTTCCAGTTTCATCGAAATTCTGCTATATGTGGATGCCTCATTGGAGCAGGTTCATGGAATAATCACCATACGTTCTTTTCAAAAGGAAGAGAAGGCCCAGCAGTGAGACATGTGCAGGCATGTTACTTTTATTTTATCTGTATAAAAATTATTTTTATATCATTATTTTATATAACTATTAATAAGAAATGAATCATAAAATTAAGGATTTTCTTTGTCTCAATTTTTATTGATATTGACGAAAATATTTTACTATTGTGCAATATTGCCGAGTAATAACATATTTCATAGCTTGGCTTTAGCGCACAAAAATGATTAACGCTTTATTAAATTCTTACGTCACCGAGATTATATTAAACATACATATGTCGTCCATGGCTTTAAAATTCTCGTTAGAGAATGCTTCATGATTAAAATATGAACTTATAAGCTAACCTAAGCCCAATCCATGTCACAATTAAAATTTTAAATGAATACTAACTACACTAATAAAAATTAAATTAAATTCATTGATTGATGATTGATTGTTACAGCAATTAAATAAAATAAATTTAGTATTTGATTAATAATTCATTGAATTTGAAAGTAATTATAGCACAGATTAAAATCACTTTTAAATAATGGCAAGGATGCAGCAGCACACTTTTTCATTAAATATCAAATCCTTTTCTCTGAATTTAATTAGTAACTCGCCTAACCTCAGTGCGGGTAATAAGAAAGCTAATTGAATTTTTTGTTCCGCAATTGTAATTTTTTTTTATAGAATAGGTACGAGCAAATGAGCCATAGACATTGGCATTGTAAGAAATATTAACCATCGTTTACATCGCCAATGCGCCACCAACCTTGGGAACTAAGATGTTATGTCCCTTGTGCCTACACTGTAAATACACTGGCTCACTGACCCTTCAAAGAAAGTTTTGCGGTAGAATATCTGGTGAGTGGGTAGTACCTACCCAGACGAGCTTGCGCAAAGCCCTATCACCAGTAAATTAATATTTCACACCTTTTCATATTCATTGTTTTCACTGAAGCTTAAAATGATTGAAATATAATTTGTATTCTACTTGTTATGAAATTTTTCGCAAGGTAAAGTCTTATTATTGAAAATCGCTTTTTGGCGTATAATTTAAATAAAATCACGGCAATTGTGAAACGTTTAAATTAATAGTTATTCATAGATTTTATAATTAATGAAAGCCAATAAATGACATAAGAACTTAGTCGCATATTTTATGCATATATATATTTGCTACGTGTGCACACTACACACATGGAGAAGCAACGAAGTATTATAATTAATAATTATACACACATGGAGAAGCAACGAAGTATATTGTACACCCAAGACGCACACAAGGAAATAGAGAAAAGTGTCTGAGAGGGGAGATAACGACATAAGAGAGCGTTATGACATTTGTTGTCACATATCGGTCTTAAGGGTTTTATTTTATTATTGAATATTAAAAAAACCACTTCAAAGAGCTGGTAGATCCAACATTAATACCTCCTTTGAAATCAGACAGTAAAAAACGCACTGATTAAAATCCTTCAAAAACGGAAAGAAAAGTTTTCCTATCGTCTCATAATACAATTTTCAATAATACAGAGTGAAAATAAGACTATCTCTTTCCTATAAGTGAAATTAAAAAGGATAGAATTAGTTTTAAATATAACAGAATCAGCAATACATAATATTTAATTATGTTATATAATATATTCTACACTTAATCTGTCAAACAATATTACATAAACGGACTTTACAATAATGCTGTTATACCATTGGTCTAGGTATTATATTGAAATTAGGATCAGCTCAAGTGCTTAATATTCAAACAGAGAACCTAATCTATTTTAACATTAAATCAGATTCATTCGCAATATAAACAACAAACTTTAACCGAAAGGACAGAGACGCTACATTACAGATTCAGTACAAATAGCGCCTCCAACTCGCAATGATGAGGGTAAAAAGATATTTATATCAAAATTTTGTATTAATTATCCGTTTAAACTAAATATTGTATAAGAAATTTAATAAAATCTATCCTACTGAGTACGGCCTTATTATATCGGCAACTAAGTGAGTCGGCCATTAAAATGACACACTTTATTAAAATGCATCTATTCAATTAAGAAGCATTACACTTTCATATTTATAATCAAAATATAAACTACCACTGGTTTGGAAAAGAAAATATTGACTTGAGGAGAAACTTAACAGGTTTTTTAGTCTGTTTTTTTTTTTTTTGTTTACAATTTTCAATATACTAAAGGAATAACAAGGACGCGATCAATAAAATCAAACATTTTAGCAAGTTGACCATAAACATTAGCACTTTAAAAAACATTAGGACCAAAGATAATAACTTTGGACCAAATATGTTTATTTATTTATTTAGTTATGTCCCTTGTGCTATAATTACATTGTTACAAATCGAACACTAATGTTAAGTATTGCTCTTTGGCGGTAGAATAGGTCAATAGTGGTTGGTACCAACCGAGACGGGCCCGCAGAACGCCTTACCACCAAGTATTATACTACTTATAATGCCAATTTATAGGAACAGTTAATCACTGATCATCTGGCCTATCACGATATAAATGAATATATAAGATTAAATAACATTTGATAACGATTCTTCAAAGTTAACGACAATATTCATTTATCACAGTCGATATATGGGTACAGTCAAGACAATGTTAAACCAATGTGACACCTAAAACATTTATATATCCATTGTGTTGCTTTAACTTCGAATTAAAATAAAATTCGTTTTTGTATTCATTATAACTAACTCAACCATCGCGTTATCATAATTTATTCATTAAATACTATTGACAATATGACTACCTATATACTTGTTTCCGCCTACGGCTTCACCCGCGTGTGCTGCGGGCACATGTTAGGTAACCTATATCCTGTCTTATAATCCAGACAATGAGTATGCAAAATTTCATACTGATAAATTGAGTAGTTAAGACGTCAAAGCGTGACAAACGAACAAACTACCTTTCATATTAATATCATTAGTAAGGATGAGTGGTATATTTCGTATATTTATATTCTTAACTAACAAACAACTATTGTAATAATCATCATCACCTGAACAAGCTGCAGATCCAAAAATCCTGGGTACAATCCTCGGGGTGGACCAAATGTGTTTTATGTTCATATCAACAAATGTTTCGTATTGTAACAACAATATTTGTTTCATATTTTATATGGGGCTGACTGTACATAGAGACGCTACCCCATTGCATACTTGGGTATTGAATAAACGCATTACAGTAACAGCCTGTAAATGTCCCACTGCTGGGCTAAGGCCTCCTCTCCTTTTTTTATATTGAATAAACGCATTAACACTTCAATAATGGTGGATTTACTTACATTCCTTTTTGATATTGTTCTTTATTATTAAAAATTGTAGATATAAAAAATAAATTTAGAAAATTGGATTAGGTTTTTAATCTGTATGAGTTGATATACGAGAATAAATTAATTTATCCCATTTATTTATACATGAATTTTTAGTCTCTTGCTTACAGGGAAGTTGCTTCAAAATCGATTGCAAAATTTAAAGCGAACAGATAAACAAACAAAAAAGCAATTTAAAATTGTATTCTCATCTAGTTCAGAGCTGAGATCAAAGTTCCAAGAAACTAGCTCATCACCAAATTTCTTTGAAATCGACGCATGTACCGAACGGACAAACAAATAACAAATATTGTTTAAATAGAACAACAATTAACAACCAAAAATATTGATATTTAACAAAATATCTCAAATATTAATTGACATAAGAGTGTACTATCAATACAAAAATACATACAAAAATACATATATTAAGCTTTTCGTGACGTCAGTCGCAACGCAATACGATACAGCGTCACACCGCGAAGACTTCCTCGCATCCGGTATCATAAGACATAGACAGAACTAAACCTGTCCCATAATGTTTGGATTGCTGTCGAATTTATGGCTGCGACATCGCATAGAAAGTATTTTTGAAAGAGTCCAATTGCCGCAAAAAGGTTCTGCGTGTTATTTACAGTAGAACATTTATATTTAACCGAAATACAGACAAAATGCTTTGTCTATAAACCGAAACGCCGGCAAAAAGCCTTGTTACTTGTCGGTTAAATGTCATCATTTATATTTATTATCCAAGTATATCCTGTATGAGTTATAGCCTTATAAGTAACTGGTGTAATATTTTATATTATTTACGATGATTTTTTTCTCTACAGCCTCTTTTAAAAGTGTTTGTGTGGTTTTCTTTTGTGCGGTAACCATTATCTAAAGAAAGGTGTTGTTTTTCTGTTATTTCTGTAAAAAAAAATTGATTTATATTTATGACAGTTTTACTATACGTTACAAATTATTTATTTATGCACGTATTATGTTTATAATATTCTTTTTATATTTATAATTGTATTTGTATTTGTGATATTATTATTATATTTCATCTTGATTTTTAAAAAAATGTGTTGTTGCTGTGTTGAATACATATTCGTAATGTCTCGTAAACGTCAAGTCCATCTATTGTGCCCTGTAACTGCTTGTGGTTAAAAAGTTTATAAAAGTAAAAAAACGCACATTTAATTCACTAACGATTAGCAAGTAGCATCTTAAGAACGAATTATTAAATATTTTTAATAAAATATAAATAGTAGCACCCCACTAATATAACTATTGAGAACGGCCTCCGTTTCTGTTAAGGAGAAGGTTTGAGACTTTTATGGGTGGTAGATATATGTATTATTGCAGAATTTCATTTGAGAAGTCTCTTTCTTGTTATTTTTTTTACGCCGAGCACGATTTAAATTATAAATACAGTTAAAATCTTTTATCTTATTGATATAATTTAAATTTCAGTGAAATTAGACACATGCAGGTTTCCTCTCGATGGTATCCTTCACCGTCAAGCACGAGATGAATAATAAGCACAAATTAAGCACATGAAAATTAACTAATATAACTCTACTCATTAACTCGGCTCATTTTAGTAAATGAATCAAAACAATATTATGAACAATATGCTTACGAAAATCCTGCCAGCCTTACCATGTTAATACATCTCATTTCCTACCACATATATCGAACTTTCTTTGCTTATACATTCTTTATTATATCGCAGAAGCGACTGGTCCAAATTGCAAAACTTGCAAATCATACTGAAACTATTGCAAATTTTCCTGTTTCAAAAACTACCACACACCCAAACACACACACACAGTCATACATACACATCTATATGAACGGAGACAATGTGTATGATTATTTAAATTACGACATTATATTTCAAATATGAAAGTTATATAATAAAGTTCTTAATTAAGTTCTAAAACAGTAATAGTTTTCTATAAAGCAATAATTCTTAAATTTTGGGTTGACCGAAATCTTGTGAAAATTGTAATAATTTTTAAGAATAAATTTTAAAAATAACTCAGGTCTTCGAACGAAGCGTAAAAGGATCGCTTGCTTAATTAGTATAAATATAAAATGTGGTTACTTAGAAAAGAGTAATTCGATTACTTACAAAGGCTTCAATGTAATATTTTATTTATTATTCAAATCTTGATCTTCTTGAAAGCGATAGGGCTAGTTACTTTTTTATAATAGAATATTTTCATTAGTATAAGCGTTTGTTAGGTTAATTTCAGGATCGACAACGTCAAAGTTACAAAAATACTTTTTGATCTATACTTTATGACCCATAGGGTTGCAACTTATATTTAATAGGAATATATTATGTAGGTACAATATACTGCCCCATTAGTCTAGTGGCTAGATATGACCTTATTATTATTCTAACAAAACAATCGCCGCCTGGTGTTGCTTTAAAATGTAGTAATTACTTATTATATTCTAATACAACACAAAGTCATGTAATAACAGTTCAAGAGCTGATTTTGATTATCACCTATGTGATTTCTCCAGGTATTGATCAATACACGATTAAGTCTAGGGAGTTAGTATTCGTTAGTCTTACAGTAAATATAAATTTGTTAGTATGCAATAATATAATACATTTAATTTTTAAAACCGGTATGAATTAGGTAGTTTATAATCGATTCTTCTAGATATTATTTGGTCGGAACCGGCGGTAGTTTTATCTTTTATTCAATCTTAAAAAGAATCATTCAAAAATGATTCTAATAGCCAATTTCGATAAGGTATATATTGATATAGAATTTAAATATTGGGTGTACTTCTGAGTTTACACAGTAAATAGGAAACTTAATGCAACATACAACTGTATGAGACTGTTGTGAATTATGTGTATATTTCCAAGCTTTACTAAAACTGAGAACTATGTTTCAATTAGTTTGATATTTATTTTGCTGTATCAAAGTTCTGAATTCACTTCAATATATTGGTCGCTTTTGTACATACATAGTATACTACAGTTTCCATTTTCTTATTTAAAATTAAATCATATATTACTATAATTTGATAGAACTTACAATGAATTAATTTAAACTCAACAAATTTACTGATAAATAATTAATTGATACATAATTTGTATATATAAACATTGACTATAATATTATAAATATTTTCTTCTTCATAAGTCTCAATATGCAAAAATATTTTATGTAAATTATGGTATAATAATTGATATAAATTTCTCTTTATATTTGAAGGTTTTACAAATTTTAATGTTACATCCTAATCGAATATAACCTTTCAACGCGTGACAAGAGAAAAGCAAAAACATACAAGATCCGTATATTTATAATCAAGAAAAATATATTTGAAAATTAAATTAACATGGTAAACATTTTTTATTATGTTTTTCATGTCTTTTTACTGAATTTATAAAAAGGTTGAGTATCTAACTTTTTAAAATTTATACACATATATAATACTAAATACGAGTATCATCATCATCATTTTTAGAATAATTTTCTTAGCAAGTTATACAAGTCATTGTGTTGGTACCCTTTCGTAAAGTGTTTCCTATATAGTTTAACAAAAGTAAGTGTAAGGTAACCACTGCTAAACAAGTCCTTATAAAGGCTTGGCATTTCTTGGCATTTCTACATGGCTCCAATACATAGATGACAGATTTCATCCGACACATGTTGTTTGAGGTTACCCGGTGGTATTGGTACTGCGAGACTTTTAATATAAAACCACCGAGAATGTACTACTGATAAGATCAAATCATATCAGATAGTGTAATTGGTCTTTCTCATTTTAAGTAAGCCAAGCCTTATTAACTAGTTACAAAATAACATTGTTATAGCGCGATGTAAAAAAAAAAACTAGCGCTATCTATTCATAAGAAGAAAAAATAATATTTGGCATAATATCCTTTGATTTTGTACACATGTTTTTTCGAGTGTTTGCTTTCATAGCCAAGGTAGAAGAACAGAAATTAAGCAAATGAAAATTCAGTGATGTTTATTTGAATATTAACTCGCAAACTTCAATAAAAATTTACGCTTCTAAGCGGACTAATATATATTCAGACTCAATTATATTATTTTTAATGTATAGGTAGGCGGACAAGCATATGGGCCACCTGATGGCAAGTGATTACCAACGCCCTTAGATATTGGCATTGTAAGAAATGTTAACCATCACTTACTTCGACAATGCGCCACCAACCTTGGGAACCAAGATGTTATGTCTCTTGTGCCTGTAATATCACTGGCTCACTCACCCTTCAAACAGGAACACAACTATACCGAGTATTGTTATTTTGCGGTAAAATATTTGAGAGGGTGGTACCTACCCAGACGAACTTGCACAAAGCTACCACCAGTAAAATATTAAGTTTTATATAATGTTTATATAACGTAATATATCGTTGTAGTAATGGTAATGTTCTAGTGACAATATAAGCTATACATTTGTCATCAAGGCATTTTATTATCTTCAACTTAACAATGTGACATTTCACTTGAAATTATAATTGTGCCAACTTAGAAAATTAATGCTTAGAAATAATTTTAGAATTAAGTATAATTCAAGACTAAAATATATATACCACTAATGTTTCATGTAAAGTAATAATCATAATAATATTTGCAAGAAACGAGCTTTTATCACTAAATAAATAATTTTACCCTTTTTATGGACATTTTGGAGCGAATTGGTTTCTTTATGTTTACTGGTAGAATATTCCATGGCATTAAGTTTATGACCTGTAAGTTAAAGGATTGATAAAAAAGATTCTATGCACGGGCATTTTAAGCATGAGCGTTGATTTTAATAAGTAAATGTATACTTATTAAATAAAAATTTACGTTTATTACGAGCCGAGATGGTGCAGTGGTTAGAACGCGTGATTCTTAACCGATGATCGTGGGTTCAAACTCAGGCAAGCACCACTGAATTTTCATGTGGTTAATTTGTGTTTATAATTCATCTCGTGCTTGTCGGTGAAGGAAAACATCGTGAATATACCTGAATGTATCTAATTTCAAGGAAATTCTGCCACATGTGTATTCCACCAACCCACATCAGAGCAGCGTGGTAGAATAAGCTTCAACTCTTCTCCTCAAAAAAGGCGAGGAGGCCTTAGCCCAGCGAGTGGAACATTCACAGGCTGTTACTGTTAATAAGAAGGCTAGTGTTAAATAATGCTAAAGGTAATTTTTCAAGATTAAATTCTATTTGCCCTGGCCACGGTAATAATCTGGTAAGCACACTAATATATTTTACGGTAGAAGATAAAGATAAATTTACAATTTACATACAGCACTGTATATAGAATAGCATTATATATAGCGAATGGCAACGTTATAGCATTAAACCCTCCTAAACGACTGGACTACCAATTATAAGATACCATTTACCAGGGAAAGTGGGATAGGATGCGACTTTTATGTACGCAATGCTTGCCTTGGAGGAGTAAAGCTTAAATTCGAATATTCGAATAATATCCTCATTATTTAATTTCATATTTATTAAAATATAATTGGTGAAAATTTAGAAGTTGGTAGCGAGAAAATAATATCGTGCGATCTTTGTCCACATTAAACGTTCGATGACAATTTTTATGTAAGGATTATATTATGATGTTTTTACAATATTTCTTTTAGTAGCGCGTCGTTGAGTAATTCACTATTATTTCTATGTTATTATATTAATTATCCTGAAATGTATAAAAAAATCATCATTACGGTTATTATCATTTAAATTTAATGATATTATATTTTATTAAACTCAAATTGATTATACACATTCAAACTTAAAATAACAACAATCTTCAATAATAATTACAACAATCTTCAATAATAAAAAAAAAATAAAGTTTCATTTTCAAAATTGACTATCATCCGCAAATTTAATTTCTCAAATTGTTTATTGTATTTTTTTAATATTAACGCGGACAAAACCATAGTCAGTAACTATTCCTCTATAAATTGTTCGATAAAAGAGATAAACACTCCGCTATAAATGCAAATGGCACCAACTGTCGTAATGAAATTCGAACTAATATATTTAAATAAGCAATTTACTATTCGTTACTGCTTCTATGTAGTTCCGTTAATAATTAAAGGTCTTTGATATATACTTAGTCTTTGAAGCATTTAATTTAATTCAAATATTTACTCAAGAGAAACAACTTCTTACGACCAAATCAACAATATTCATGTTATTTTAGACTAATTTTAGACTTCACTGGAAGTAAGGCTTTGTACTAGCTCGTCTTTGTGCTTTGCATTGTTTTGTTTTCAAATATGAGTAGATATATATATATACATATATATGTGGCGGATTCAAATGGATTGCCATTTTAATGGCCGCCATTGTCACCCAATATGTTGATTTTATTCATTCATTAAATCAGTCAGTGCGCACGTCCGGCGCTGGCGCTGTTCTGAGACCAAAGGACCAAGAGACTAAGGTTACGCTACTGACATACTCCTTTATATTTTATATTTCCATTAGTCGGCTACATAATAAAATAGGCATCCGTCTTATATTTTTCACACTTGACGTCTGACAACCGACCAACCTGCATGACGTACATCACGTTGTGTGGTGTTGCTATTCTAATAAGTGACGTCGTATACCCTCTTAAATTTATTATCTCTGACATATAAATAGAAAAACTTACTAAATAACATTTCACCGCACAGCCCAAATTACTGGGGTCAGCACCATTAAAATTTGCATACGGGTTCTATTTACACAGTAGGTTAGCACTAAGGAATGATTTTTTAAAAATTTAATCCCTAAAGTAGTTATAAAGTTTGTATGAAAATCCTTCATTTTTGAAGAAAGAACTATGGACATTTTTCGTTTCTGAATTATGATACGAGCGAGGTCACGGGTGCGCTTGTTACGTTACGACCTCAGTTCCATGTTTACCGAATAGTTTATATATATTTTTAGAGTGTCAGGACTAAGGTATACCTTGTATACAAAAAGTCGTATTTGAGGCTAAAAATAAATAAAGTGCAAAGTTTAAACTTCAAATTGGCTTTTACAAGCACGTTCGAACGGTCGAAACGAATATTATAATAGTTACATCGATTCTACGTGCTACGAGCTATAGCTGATTCGGAACATGATTTCTACCGGGAAGAAACTGCGAGAACTTTACGTAGTTATTCTTTTAAACTTATGTTAGTTCCCATGTTGTTCTATTAAAGTTTTATTAGCACAAAAACATTTTACATTTAAAAATTAGCCAAATGCTAAATTACATTTCATCTTGTCAGCAGACTTGCTTGGGGAGTAACTCTGAGAAGTTTTATTTCGCCTACAGAATGATTGCGTGATGGACCCAACTTAAAACTTAAGCTCCTGAAGAAGACAAAATACCTTTTTCCACACTATTATAATGTTTTAAAATTTGGTATATATAAGCTCTCAAATGTATAACTTGCTATGATTAAAATGCACAAGTTATTGAATTCATAAATCTATAAATTATACTGATAATAATTATATATTAAGAAGAATCTGGCTTAGTGATTGGAACAGGTGAATCTTAACTAAATATTGCAGGTTCAAACCCAGGCAGAAACCGCTGAACGTTATTTTTGTTATTAATTCATCTCGTGCAATGTGTCTCGTCATGTGATGGAAAACTTCTGAGAAATTCACATGTGTAGAAAGCCAACCGCTACATATGTATTCCACCTACCTTAATTAGAACATAGTGTAATAAGCTAAAATTTCTTCTCAATAAGAAAGCCTGAGCCCCAAGACATTAACTTCTTTGTTTTAGTTACAAAAGAAATATACTTACAATTTTTATTTGAAACCAGGCAGATGACTTATCCAAAGAAATGTGATTAAAAAACTCTGAAATACCTGAAACAAAGTAAAGACTTCATTAGCAGTTGATATTACATCTTAAACAGTAAGAAACTCATCTTTAAAAGCTTAATTGTCGCCATCTTCGCTTCTCTTCGTTGTTTCAGTTTTTATTGCTTTTAAAAATACGAGTACAAAACTGCTCTGTTAATTTTTTTTGTTTTATATTTTAACAATTTCGTTATATGTCTTGCAATGAACAATCTTTTGTGAGCTTAATGTATTTTTTATCATCTGTGGTTGAATATCTTATTCCATTAGCATTATAGATAAAAAATATCGGGAATATGTAATGTAAGAGTTTTTCTCCATTTTGTGTGTTGAACATTTTTGAAGTACAAAAAAGAGCTCGCTTCCTATACATTTTATTTATGATGTAACATACGCGCAATTTATCGTGCTTTCGGAGATAAAGATAAACAAAAAAGTGTTTTTTTTATTATTTATAAAAATACTAGCAAATGGGCCTGCTGATGGTAAGTGATAACCACTGCGCAGAGCCATTAGCGTTGTAAAAATATTTATGGTAAGGATTATTCCTTGCATCGTCACCGACTTCAAACCGGAACACAACAATATTAAGTAGTGCTGTTTAGCATTAGAATAAGTGATGAGCGGGTGGTACCTACCCAGGGCGTGCAAGCCCTGGGTAGGTAACCCAGGGCTTGCACTAAGAATTGAATAATTTATTATTTATAGTGAATTTATAAAAAATATAATCTTAAATGCCGTGAACTGGACGAATTATATTATAATAGCAGTCTGGCAGCCCTAATGGAAAAGTGACACAGCTTGATTGCTTAACTCATTCGGGCCAGCCACGTCAGTTTGCGTATTTTTTTTTTCACATCCAGGAGTGAACTACGCCGTAATGCGATAAATTATAGTTGCTTGCTATTTATTAAAGATTAATTTCCGCACGCGACTTCATCGAAGCTTTTATGGGCGGGGCTAGATGTTATGTGCCGCTCGTCCTTTTCTGTACCCCGGATAAAGTTTATGCAAAATTTCATCATGTTCGTTTATGTAGTTCAGACGTGAAAACGTAACTAACAACCATATAATAAATAATTTCGTATTTATAATATATATTGATAAGATAAGGATGGAACTGCTGCTGAAATATCGGAAATCGGAATTAATCCATTCTACCATAAGACAAAGCACAGAATTTTCGATCGCATTAAAACCGTACCTCACTAATAAGGACAAATTTCGTCACCGCATGGTATAGGAGCTTTGATAGAGCGGAAAGAAAGTCACTTGCTTATAAATATTCTATTACTGAAGCGTCTCTGAATTTAATAAACCTGTTCAGGACTAAAAGAAAACATGAGCATTTTATATTACATATAACAATTAGAGAACATAATTAGATATTTTTATTTACTTTACTGACTGCCTCGTTGGTCTAGTGGCTAGATGTAAAGCCGCAGATCCGGAGGTCCTGGGTTCAATTCCCAGGTCAGGCCAATAAAAAAAGTATTGGGTTTTTCTGTCAGAAAATTCTCAGTAGCAGCCCGGAGTCTGAAAGTTGGAAGTGTGTACACTCCCGGGCCTGGGAAAGCACGTCAAGCCGTTGGTCCTGCGCCTGAACTTTTTCCAGTCGTATCGGATTGCCGTCCTATCAGATTATGACGGTTAGGGAATAGAGAGTGCACCTGTCTTGCGTATACACTTGTGCACTATAATATCTCCTGCATAGTTGGCTAATCACTATTAAGATTGATCACCGTGGCCGAAATCTCGGTCTGGAGGACATTTCTTTATTAGAAGATAAAATATATAACGTGTACTATTATACCAACTGCAGTTTGACATATATTTTTGAATTATTACATAAAATATAAATCTAATTATGTTTTACAAATTACAATACACATTATTGTAATATTAATTAACATTAAGACTGTGTAACACAGATTTCACGTATTATAAAGACGGCACAGGTTAATCTAATTAAAATATACAAGAGAATTTTAATTGTTATTGTGGAAGTCTATCGACTCTATTTATTGTACTTGTACTTGTAGCTACAATCGATTTCGAATATAGATTACTAAAGAAGAAGAAGAAAACTAAGGTTTCTTCTTTAAACTTCATACAGTACATAAATATATATATAAACGTTAGTTACAATAACATTATATTATCGTTCTTCTAGAATGAGTACCGTAAAACAGCATTACTTGCTATTGTTGTGTTCCGGTTTGAAGGGCGAGTGAGCCAGTGCAATTACAGGCACAAGGGACATAACATCCATAGGTTGATGTAAGCGAAGCGAGTATTAGTACTAGAAGTTCCTTACATTTGTTTATGAAAACATTACAGACGCAACTTGAAGTCTTATCTAAATTAACTTTATAATAAATTCACGACGATTATATTTATCTAAGAAAGTAACTTTCAAATAATAAGATCCTTTAGATTATCATTACATTTAACTTTTGTCATTTAGCTATTGACATTTCGAATGCTTAAGTATTGTTTTCAATTGTAGTACATTTACAAAGACGATAAAATCAAACGCTTTAAATGAAATACGTTAAGTATAAAGAAAATCGACTTAGTTTTAGAATTGACTTAAAATATCGTTATATATATATATATATATATATATATATATATATATATATATATATATATATATATAAATAGCTTTATTAGAAAAACACGCTGGGTAACACTAACACCAGTAAAATATACAATAGAAAACTTTTATAAGAATAACCACACAAATCAATTAATTGTGAATGGGATGGCATTTTTTTAAATTAATTTTAGGAAGACACCATCTCTTTATAAAACATCATAAAACACTTACAGCGTCAATGCCACCACGCCAACCACCAAGTCTAGGGATCTAAGATGTTATGCTCCAATATCCTGTAATTACTTACAATAGTGAATCGACTGCAATTTCAAACAGAAATTTACTCAATACATTTTATTATTTGATATAATAAACAATTATTTTCTCATGAATTATTTGAAACAATATATTATACTGAAGTCGTATTATTTATCTGCTAAAATATTTTTCGTTTTTCGCTAAAATAGTTTTTAAGTTTTCTTACGAAGTTTTAGAGTAGATAAAATGAATTCAAGGCTACTAAAATTTGAATAGATATTTCTTAAAATAATAATATATACGCACTTAATTTAATTCACGATAAATTAATATAAAATGATGACTTAAAATCACATTATAAATAAACAAGTTCTATTTAAAAAGGTTACTTAATCATACCAAACATTTATTTATTATAGCTTATTAAAATGATATGTGCATATAACAATTGGTTATTGACCCACACTGGGCAAATATATCATCTCATTTTTGGGATTGATGCATATTCCATCACGTGAGTTGTATATTATTAAAGCTAACCGACTTTTTTTAATAAAAGTGTACTATTGTATTTTAATATATAAAAGGTTATATAATAAAACATTTTTGAAAGCAACTAAGCATAAAGTGGAAACTAAAAGGAAGCAAGTTTTCGAGTCAAGTGAAATGTCAATACGAGCGATTCCTGTTTTAAAATATTCCGTAAAATATCCCGAACATTCTTATAGAAAAATCTATCATAGATTTAACATTTTTGGCTTGAAATATTTAAAATATATTCGTTGTTATAATATAAATCAAACGACAAATATTTCTTTATTCAAATTTAATATTTATTTATCATTTTATTTAAAAGAAAGTAACGAAAATGTTAATGAATTTCATCCTGAAACACAATATTAATTTACCTATTAAAAATCAGATATTTTTATTCCCGGCTTGGTAACAAAAAATGAGTTCACCCGTTACATTATCTTATATATGTAATTAGTTGAATAAATACTATGAAGTAGTAATAATAATTATATCGAGTTAAGTGACCTATCTATCCATACTTTTTTTTCACGCAGTGGAAACCTAACGCAGCAGAAAGGTACCCGGCTCCCATGGGGGAAGATGCTAATACATCACGCACGGTCTACGTCATTTTGCACGCCTCTATATAAAAATCTTATAATAACTAAAAAAAATACTTCTTTTAATTGCAAAATGTAAAAGACATTTGTCATTTAAAGATAACTTTTAATATTAATATTATATTTTCTGAAACGTTCGTTGTTCTCCTGAGAATTATTTTTGACAATGATATTGACTTCTATACTATTTATAAAAAGATGTTTATCTTTCAGTGTTCCATTGATACTGGTGTCTCTAGAGCTGACACTAGGTATTTGATACAATGCCACAGGACAATCAATAAATGGCGTGTATTTTTATAATTTGTACATTATAATGATTATTTCTTATTTCAGTTTTAAAAATTTCTTAAAGTAAAAAATATTTGAATTATATTTTATACAAACTATTACTATACTATACTAATATATCATTTTGTTAAATTTTTAACTTCAGTTCCATTGCTTAAATTATTTAAGTCCGGATTTTTTTATAATAATACAATTATTTCATTGGCATTCACCTGTTTTTTTTTTTGCTTAAAGAACATTATGATGCTTAAAGCAATTCCTTTACAGCCTTTTTTATTAGAAAAAAATTTTAAGCTCGACTTCAGTTCATTAATAGGTTAAACTCCAAGTGCCAAGCGATGACTTTTAGCGCTAAGCTATTTATATTTGATTTATAGATATATTAGTTAGCAACTTACAATTTAAGTGTTTTTAATTCCATACCCTATTTGCCTTATAAATTATTGTATTTACAGATGTTTTAATCATGCGATAAATTGAAGTAAATAAAATAACGACAGTCCTTTTAGGTTGACTTTCTCAGCTAAGGGTTTGTAGCTTAGTCCTGTATATGTACTTTTACTTTGTTGGTACCACCCATATATCACATATTCTACCGCTAAACACATTGGTGTTTATAACACATAACAACACCTATTGTCTTAGTGTTGTTATGTTCCGGTTTGAAAAGTGAGTGTAAGTACAAGCTCGAGGGACATAACACCTTAGTTCCTAATATTGGTGATGTAAGGGAAATTAATGTTTCTTATAGTGCTAATATAGGCTATGGGCGGTGGTAATCACTTACAATCAGATGGCCCATATGCCAGAATACCTATAACTACAACACACAATCATTGTTCATTAACCATATTTTTCTTCTTCCAGTTATTTTTTTTAGTAATAATTCTAGCAAGGCCTATTTATATTTTGTCCTTCAGTTAAGAGTGAAACTTATGCTAGCAGTATGTAGTTACGACTATGACCCACGGGAATTGAACTTGAGACAATCACATCGCTAGGCGACTCGTATAGCCTGAAACTATTAAGGCGTCATTATCAATTTTATTTACGTGGCATTGTATTAATAACATATTTAAATTAAATTAACTCGTTGATAAATAAAATACAAGTCAATTTCTAATAAATACATCCAAAAATTTGTATTTTGGTAGTATCGTAAATGTACATACAACCTCAAAACATAACCTCAATATGTCTATCAAAATAAAACGCGGTGAGCCGCACGTGCAAACAAATGTCATAAATTTGCGTTAAATATAATTGAACCTCGTTTAACAATAATATAAATGTGTTATTGATAATGAAATATACGAATGGCTGCCGTGAATAACAAACACGTATGGAATGCAGCTGAGATGGCCCAGTGGTTAAAATAAGTTAAGCTTAACTGATGACTGCAGGTTCAATACCAGCACTACCGAATTTTCATGTGCTTAATTAGGGTCTATAACTCGGAAACATACACAGCATCGTGAGGACCTTCATGTGTCAGATGTAAATCTGCCACATGTGTGCCACCAACTCGCATTCAAGCAGTGTGGTGAATTAAGCTCCATTCCTTCCAAAAGGTAAGGATAATATTATTCATCAAACACAAGGTTTTGTCTTGATTTAGTACGTGGAAGCATTCAGTAGATTTTATCGACGATAGTTGTTTCATAATTTCTCTTCAAAATATTAAAAAAAGGCCGGAACAGTGTTGAGATAGTTATGTCTGTAAAAATCCCGTTTAATTCGACCGTTCCTGAGGATTATCCCGAACAATTTGATAGACAAGCAACATGGGTTGTGTGGTTTTTGACAACATTTTCAATCAATCATAATATGATAACTACCTAATTAAATATTAGAAAACCTAATGTAGATTATTATTATATTATAACGCTTATATATTTCTGTCTGGTCAACAGTCAATAGACATAGGCCACATAGGAGCTATTGTTCGAAAGTTTTCATAAACGATTGATTGAAATTTCTTTAATCCATGATCGTGTATAAATTGCGTAACTCTAGAAAACTCTCAGCTTTAAAATTTTGTTAATACTTTAAAATTCAACTTCACTAATTTAGATAATTAGCTCCATTTCTCCGTCACATCATCTTTTCATCTCTTAAGCGGTCTTCCTCTATTTATTTATTTTATTTTTTGGGTACAATTCTGTTATCTGTCCGTATAGTTCATCTGTCTACCGTTGTTTTCATAATTCATATTATATATTGATTTAAAAAATATAATAGCATTGATATTATTAGTAAAGTAAGGGGCAGTTACCGTTCTACTGGTGAAGAGTGCCTCGTATTTCCACCACGCTTCTCAAGCGTGTAGTGAATTTATTTATAAGTATTGGAGTTTCATATGACTGGCTGTGGTTGAAACGTTAAAAAATGTTTAATGCCTTTATTTTAATATAAAGCAAAAGATTGCTTTTCCAACACAACGGCTTTCATCAAATCTATATTTTATACTGAAAACAAAAGCCCCACCAGGAATTCGTATTACACAAAAATTTATAGCACAAATGTTTCCAGCATTAAATGCAGCAATCAATAAAAGCTATCGTTTATTCTATGATTTTATATAATTTAAAATCACATTATCACCTCGCGCTGCAGCAGCTTAGTGGAATAAGTCCCATCCTTTTTCTTCAACTGCATGATATAGAAAGTCATAACCTATTAGTCCATTTGCGCCCTTCAGACTATGCAGCCATTCTATTTCCGAATTGCTGAACCATCAAAATAGGTATCGTTATCGGAACGGTACTAATCTGCAGAGCTTAACTAAAAAGAACAATTGTGAACAATACTCTCGGATATAAGTCCAATCGTTTGATGTGCCCGTTTTCATTATAAAAATAATTTCACATTTTTCAACCACTCAGGCACGTCTTCTTTAATACTTTGCTTCGATCATTATTTTTAACATTTGTGTTACTATGTACTCTTGTCGTCTTACCTTGGTGTCATTTATTATTTCAGGTTATTTATATTGTTTTTCATAGTCAATAAATAGGACAAAAGAAACGGCATTGCATCACAGGTGTTATTCAACGATTTTACTTCCGTGCGCCGTAGACTCACGCTCCGGACATTTGCTTTATTTTAGCGCTAAGTTTCGGACTCCCAGAATCTAGAAAAAAATGAGTTTGACGTGCTTTCGTTTTCACTTGGTCTGTTTCAAACTGGAGAGCAATTAATTTAGGAAGTCGCTAGTACTGGCGTTGGATAATTGTTACGATACTTTCTGTTTAAAAAAAACAATTAACTTTAGTAGTTAGTTGGTAAAATAAGGAAACGTGTAATTTGACGAGCCGGTTGGCGTGGTTGGTAGAACACTTGCCTTTCACACCGAAGGTTGTGGGTTCGATTCCCACCCAGGACAGACATTTGTGTGCATGAACATATCTGTTTGTCCTGAGTCTGGGTATAATTATCTATATAAGTATGTATTTACAAAAAGAAAAGTAGTATATGTAGTATATCAGTTGTCTGGTTTCCATAGCACAAGCTTTGTGCAAGCTTAATTTGGGATCAGATGGCCGTGTGTGAAAAATGTCCCAGGATATTATTATTATTATAGTTTTTTATAGAATAGGTAGACGGACGAGCATGGTACCTACCCACTAAGCTTGCACATAGCTCCACTATCAGTAAAAGTATGTATTTACTATTTACGTATATGTATTCACCATATAACAAACCGCAATAAGCTCCAAACCTTCTCCTTAAAAAGTAGAGATGGCATTCGCCCAGCAGTGGGACATTTACAGACTGTTACTCACTTTATATGTATTTGTATCTCATACTATAAAATATGTTATATTTAGTCTTAGTGTGTCGACTTCTAAACTGCTACTACTAGATCTAGTTCAACGCCCAAAGGTTGTTTCGAAGAGATTGTTTTTGTAACGATGAGACCGCCTTTATATCTAATCACTATCCTCTTTGTTTGTAATATTATTTCAATGTGATGTTATAATAAAAAGTACTTGAATGGAACTGAGTCGATGATTTAATTAAAGAAAACAACTATTAAAATATATTTTAATGGAATTTATGTATATAAAAATACCTTATTTCTTTACTACAATTTTTATCTGTCAGAAAAATCATTACATACACTGGAATAAGTACATTACAGCATTCTGTTATTTTGCTGTATTTCTATCTTTGGTACCGTACCGTAACAGCCTGTGAATGTCCCACTGCTGGGCTAAAGGCCTCCTCTCCTCTTTTTGAGGAGAAGGTTTGGAGCTTATTCCACCACGCTGCTCCAATGCGGGTTGGTAGAATTCACATGTGGCAGAACTTCAGTGAAATTAGACACATGCAGGTTTCCTCACGATGTTTTCCTTCACCGTAAAGCACGAGATGAATTATAATCACAAATTAAGCACATGAAAATTCAGTGGTGCTTGCCCGGGTTTGAACTAACGATCATCGGTTAAGATTCACGCGTTCTTACCACAGGGCCAGGGTATAAAAACTAATTTAAGTGATCTAAATAAATTATTATTTATGAATATTCCATATTCCAAAGTTTAATAGTTTTATAAAAAGTTGAAAATTGTGTTCAAATCACTCTTAATCACGATCTCGTGATGTACTTAGCCTCTCATAACTATAAAAAAACCAAGATGATAAAAACTACAATATATCGCATTTTGTGAACATTATATATAAATGAGCTCATGCCGTCAATCATTCTAGAATGTAGCGTAAAGCACACTATATTGACAGACATTTCATCGCGGTAACATCGAATGAAATGTTCAGCAAGAAATACGATAACGTCAGCTTGATATACATAGAGCTCAGTTTATTTGACACATCAAAGATGAATATTAGGGCTTTGTAATAGAATTAATTTGCAAGTAGTACAACATATTTTTCGATACTTTTACAAAATATTTTGACGTGAAAAATGTACTAGAAATAAATGGATGGATAGAACGCGACGAGGATTAAAGTTATACTAATTTAATTTAAAATCGCTGGGTTTTTCATATTTTTTGTTTACAACTCATGTGATGTTCAGAATACCATTTTGTTTATGCGTCGAAAATTATGACACACTACGCTATTCAAATGCATATTGGCTATTACATACATAGTTACAGCGTCTGAATTACATCTATCAGCATTGATTTATATTTTCTTATATGAAGATGCCTACGTCTTAATTCTTATTTCGGTATATATTCAAATTTCACAATTTTGTTATGCGTATAAATCTTGCTATATTTAGACGCATTACATGTTAAAGGATGCTTACAACCGTCAATGGATATGACTGAATGCTTAATCTAGGCAATGCATGATACGTAGATAGATATGCGACAGCAAACTGTCAACTGATAATTAATTGGTTGGTAAGCGTAAATAGGGAAGCACGAGCGTCTCGCTGAGTGATCTAGACGACGATAGCCCCTTCAGCAGCTGAAAACAAGCAACGTCCACTCATCGAATCCTTTTAATAAAAAGCCGTCGCGTGTACGTTTGTCCAAGACCATCCAGCTAAATGCAAATCGATGGTAATATTTGTAATTCAAGCTGTTTAGGGCTAAGCTTTTTAAGGCTAGGCTTTTTGAGGGCTAAGCTGAAATTTTTGATAAAGTGTTTGTATTCTTACTAGCAAATGTAAGTATATTATTGTAGAATAGAGATGCGTAATATTTTGTTAAAGATAACTAAATTTATTTAATTACTCTCGAACATTATTAATGTCATTGTGTCCGTTATTTAATATACAATATGGTATTTCTTTTTTAATCTATTTCTATGTCTATGTCTAGCCGTTTAAGAACAATCTAAATGAGTGTTCTACAACGGCTAGACATATTTACAAATACAACTTTAGTTTAAAAGAAGTTTCCCATGTCTTTAATACAGAACAAAGTTTTTCAGAAAATCGACAATAAAATGATTATTTGACGTTATGACTGCTACATATATACTGTTTTATTCTTCAATAACATGACTTCTGATGTCGCCTTTATATATTCAACCGATGAAATAAAAATATGAATTAAAAAACTGTTTCTATACGACCTTTTTTTTGTAAATGATTTTTGTTTTCAAAAAAACTTTGTTAAAACTATTGTTACTGTTGTTGTTGAAAAAAACATCAGTTAAACTGAATGTTAAACAAGAGAACGACAAAGTTGCATTACGCTTATTTTATTCGTACGTTCTGAGAAGCAGTCTTTAATTCCTACATCACGTATGTCTCAGAAGCCTTAAGAGCCCCATTAAGCCTCATCCTACGACTGTCTACCCTCACTCAAAAGCATAAGCCCCGCTTTCACTCTGGTAAGACGATCTAAAGACGTACTAATAGGTAACGTACAGACAGATAGAGACGGTTTTATTATAGTTATTACTCGACTACATCATAGCCAAATAAGGTAATCATTGTATATTTATATAAACAAAAATGCATACGACACAAATTACATATATCAATCGGTTTTTACATAATTTTTATTTTTGGAGTCTAACGATTCTTTTATTTCACGCAGGGAAGCGTTCAGTATAGTACCGGTTACCGAATTATGTGAGATTCTTAAGCAATAAAACCAGTGCGATGGCCATCCTTGGCACGGACCAGAGAGGTCGCGGGATCGTGTTGATTTAACGCATTAGCGGCCCCTCCCGTGCTGTGCTCCGTGGCTCAACAAAGCTCTCCTCAGGGGGCGTAGTCTATGGCGTCATTAGAGTCGATTATAATGGACGCTTGACGCGTCTTCTAGATAAAACCAGTTACAAGTAGATTTTTATCAGACGACAAGTTAGTTGATAAGTTTATTTTTCGTGTACCTATTAAATAACATCAAAACATTAATCATATTCCAACCAGAACGAACGAATTTTATGACTATTATTTAAAGAGCTAAAGCAAATTAATTAAAGGAAAATATTCGTCAAATTGACTTCAAATAACAAAGCTTAATTCAAATATAAAACAAGAAATTAGCTTAACCCATTTATCTGAAATCCAACATAAACCTCTTTACAGAGATAACTAAGGTAAAACTTCGCAAATGTTTTGATTAAATTCTAATCCTACATTGAAATTCGATATCTTTGTGAACAGTGACGATAACAAATCGAATATAAATCAAAACGTTATAAAATGTTTATAAATTATTTAACTACTTAAAAAAGCGTGTTTGTTTTATCTTCTGCGAAGGTTGTGTTTAATTGCAAAAAAAAATCTAGCCCAAGGACGGAACTACGAGCGATCCCTAGTATTCCTAGACGTTGTATGTGCGTAATGTGTATTTTGCTCGTAGTAGAAAGATTACGATTACCTTTATGATGAAAGAAAATATTGATGATAGAAAGCACAAATATCATAATTTCCGTTTTTATAAATTATATTAGATTATTACGTTGCAAATTTAAAATAAATATAAAATTGCTTATTTAGTAAAACATTTTATACTTAGAAATTTATTAAAAAACTGTATAAATTACGTCTTTTATTTGAAAGATAATAATAATTTAATTAATTGAAAGTCGTATTGGTACAAATTTTCGTTTATGATTTCGAAAACAGTAAGCCATCTTAAATTTTACTATATAGCAAAAGGTTTACTTCGAAGTAATTACCAGTTAAATTCTTTAGTCTTTAAAAATAAAAATAGAAATGGCGTAACATTTAAAAATAAAATTTAAATACTGGTCTATTTTTACTTAACTCACGCAGTAATTGAGAATATTGAGTCAATTATAAATTTGAGGTCTAAACGTTTAATTTTCTTTTTAAATGCTAATTTAGTAAAAATTTAAATTACATTTAAAATCGTGCTAGCTCTAGCTAAGCTAAGAAACAATATCACAATTAGGCAAGGCAAGTTTTAGACTTCTAGGTCAACAGATCTTTTGAAGTATTTAGAAAGACAAACACTGAAAGCCCTTCTGTGGTTATGAAATCGTTTCTATAAAACAAATTATCTTTTATCTGCCGTTTTTATAAAATAAATAACAATATTTTATCTATCGTTTTTATACGGATGTAGTAAGAGATTTTAATTGCTAGAAGTGAATATCTTGAATAAAACAAAACTTAGTTTTTTTTTAAATGTATTAATTTTTTTGTACTTATAAATAAAATTATAAACAGCGGATTTAATTACCAACTTTTACGGTTAATAATGAGGGTCGATTTAACTAAAATTCTGTTGAATTATTAACTAATATATCGGCTAAAGTGGCTCATTCTCAACAGAATCCAGTCAACGTCGCAGGATAAATTATAGTGCATTTAATTAGTGTGGCGCATTCTTTATTTCCTCACTCTCATAATCCGACAGGTCGGCAGTCTGACACGAACGGTAACACTTAAGTTGCAGACTGAAACACCGAAGCACGAGAATGAAGTTCAATCAAAAAACCAATTACTGAAAACCACGGAATCGCCTTGGATTCAAATAATTATAATGAAAGACATTATTATTTTCTAATTATAAGTATAATTCAATAACATTTTGATATTGTATTCAAATTTAAAATTCTTAATTCAAAATTACTTATTTATTAATTTATACACGGTTTTATTGTTTTGATAATTCACATTGTTCTAAATACGATAATATCAAAACAATAAAACCGTGTATTACTAGTTTCATTATGACTTATGTAGGTAGCATTCACGAATTATTGTTTTGTAATGTAAAACGTCAATACTTTTGTGCGTTTCTCATAAAAGGATTGATGGGCATGAGATAGCATAAGAGATATTTTATATTTAAGATTCTATAGAATAGGTAGTGTCATGAGTAGTTTATAATTGCAGTACCGTTAGATGACCAATATTTGTTCGTTTAACTTCGAAACAAAACAGATGTGGAGTATATGAAACAATGAGATGTGTGAGAACTTTTCTTATATAGCAAAAGTTTTATGCCTTTAGATAGCAGACAGGTGCGATTAATTTATAATTATTTTATACTGCTTAAACAAAACTTGAATCCATTTTTATTACAACTTTTGTGGAACAAACTTTTCATATACTATTTTAAATTAAGAAGCATAAAACATGAGTTCTGCCCTTTTATTTTCAGTTTAATAGTAAACGAGGTCAGATAAACAATCAAATATAAAACGTATAAAGATCCTGCCTTTGTCCAATGGTAAACATAACGAAATAAATGTCGTAATATACATGTGATGGTATGTAATATACATGTGGTGATGGAACGGATTTTAAACAACCAACTGATCCATTACCTAGAAGATCACTGTCTAATTAATGATCGTCAGTACGGGTTTCGACCAAAACGGTCCACAGGTGATCTTCTAGCGTACGTAACGCACCTCTGGGGTGAAGCTATCGACAAGCATGGAGAATCGTTGGCTGTCAGCCTCGATATCTCCAAGGCTTTCGACAGGGTCTGGCACAGAAGTCTTCTCTCCAAGCTACCGGCATATGGTCTGCCTGCTCAGCTATGCACCTGGATTACCAGCTTCCTACACAAGCGTAGCCTTCGTGTTTTAGTAGATGGTTGCGCTTCACAATTCTATGTAGTGAATGCTGGCGTCCCCCAGGGATCTGTGCTATCTCCCACACTCTTTCTTTTGCATATCAATGATATGCTCTCTCTTGGGAACATACATTGCTATGCAGATGATAGTACAGTGCATGGTGTATACCACGGACGCGCAGTGGCTGGGCGGGCGGAAACTGAGGAGAGGCGGGAGAATCTTGTTATTGAACTCGATAGGACATTAGAGCTCATCGCCAAATGGGGTTCTGATAATCTTGTTGAGTTTAATGCCAAGAAAACACAGGTGTGCGCTCTCACAGCGAAAAAGTCACCATTTTACCCTCATCCCTCCCTCTGTGGCACACCGCTGATGATACAAAGCAAAATCGCCATGCTGGGGATGGACGTTCGCTGCGACCTTAGTCCAAGGGATTACATCGAGGCTATTATAAAAACAGCTTCACGAAAACTCGGAGTTCTGAACAAGGTGCGGCGTTTTTTCACGCCACAACAACTGTGCCTGTTATACAAAACACAGGTACGGTCTTGCGTTGAATATTGCTCGCACCTTTGGGATGGCTCCGCTAAGTACCTAATGGAGGCCTTGGACCGGTTGCAGCGACGTGCAGTACGCATTATTGGCGACGTAAAGGTCACAAACACCCTTGAACCTTTACAATTGCGTCGCGAGATAGCAGCACTGAGCGCTTTCTATCGTCTGTATCACGGCGAGTGCTCTGAGAAATTATTCTCTCTAATTCCTGCTTCCCCCTTCCTTCTTAAGTCCACGCGAGCTGGTTCTCGATGTCACCGCCTAACTGTGACATCAATTCCATCGCGCACAAAGAAATTTGGCAACTCCTTTCTTTGTCGCACTACCAAAGAATGGAATTCCTTACCAGCTCACGTGTTCCCCTCCTCTTACAACCCGGGTTCCTTCAAACGAGGCGTGAAGAGGCATCTTGCGGGCCGGCAAGGCGGGGACGGCTAGTACAGAACATTCTTCCCGACTGTACTGGCCGTCGTCGCGTTTGGACTCTACTACCACTTACCATCAGGTGGAGTAGAGTCATTTGCCATCCCGGGGCATATAAAAAAAAAAAAAAAATAACATTACATCATTTTACAATATATTTAAAATTTGTGATTTGAAACATGACGTGTTGGTACGGCTTGGGGTCTGGCTCGTATGCCGTGACGGTAAATAGCCTGACGGTCTCTCATGTCACCCTTGTTAGTTGGTTGATATCAATTTAAAATAACCCTTACTCATATTTAATCATTATTTTCTGTCTTTTTAGAATTTAACGTTAATTATCAATAAAAAACTCATTGGTATTCTTTGTACATGTATCACGTTACATACATATTTATTTACATTGCTCTAAAAATTCATATGAAATATCGAGAGCACCAAGATAAGTTGCATTACAAAAACACACTAGATTAATAAAATAATAATAATATATAATAATATAATATCCTGGAACATTTTTCACACACGGCCATCTGATGCCAAATTAAGCTTGTACAAAGCTTGTACTATGGAAACCAGACAACTGATATACTACATATACTACTTTTTTTTTGTAAATACATACTTATATAGATAATTACACCCAGACTCAGGATAAACATACATGTTCATGCACACAAATGTCGGTCCTGGGTGGGAATCGAACCCACAACCTTCGGCGTGAAAGGCAAGTGTTCTACCAACCACGCCAACCGGCTCGTCAAATACATAATATAATTAATTTAATTTTAACAAGTTGAATGAATAATTTCTTTTTTCTTTTACTTGTAATGTCTAAATTAATATAAAAACAAACTTTATGTTTTTATTAATTTTATTTCTTCTTTAAATAATTCTCTAGTACTTATAATAACAACATCCTAACAATATAATAACAATATCCTTAAAATAATGTTCCCAGGAGATCAGCTCTCGGAAAACAAAATAACTGAAAAAATAACAGATATCTCAAACTTTATTGACAAAAGAGGATTTAATAACGTAACAAAATAGGAATCGTTTATTTTCTCTATATCAGACAGATACACAGGGTCTCTTGAGAATTTGTTGTCCCAAAAATGTATACACATATAAATTCTGAGATCTTGACATCGAAATCCGAGTGAGAGTAGTAATAATTAATACTTTTTGCTAGAATTACTAGCTAAACCCCGGAAACCCCAAAGTTCGGTAGCTACTGAGACTAGAAGAATACTTAAAATCATTGGTTCTGCTCCTATCAGTCAAGTCGGAATACCGTCTCATCGGACAATGAGAGTGAGATAGCTAAGAATATATATATGAATAACGCATATGCGCTTACGGACATACTTGCTCTAATATTTTTTGCGCAATAATTGTTCCGCTGTCCAGTTATAAGTCGAGATGGTCTAGTGGTTACAAAGCGTGAACCTTAACCGATGATCATGTGTTCAAGCCCGGGCAAGCACCAATGAATTTTCATGTGCTTAATTAATAGTAATTTGTGTTTAAAATGCATCTCGTGCTTGACGGTGAAGGAAAACATCGTATTGTAATTCTACCACATGTGTATTCTACCAACCCGCATTGAAGCAGCGTGGTGGAATAAGCTCCAAACTTCTCCTTAAAAGGGAGAGGAGGCCTTGGCCCAGCAGTGGGACATTCACAAGCTCTTACTGTTACTGTTGCTGTCCAGTTAAAATTAGTAGAAGTAGTATCAGAGGCCATTTGTTAAAATCGTTCTATTATGAAGATCAGCAAGAATTTTTTAGTTCGAATTGTACATAATTAAACTTATTAGGTTATGACAAAAGTAAGATGTAACAAAATTTTCTTTTTCCGAGCAATGAGATAATCGGTCATAAATACTTATTTTCTTGTCCGCGGGCGTGGAGTTTTACAAACTACCATTTAGTTTCTATCTATTCTCATCGTGTAATCAGGTTGCAGTTGTTAATAATGACGATACTTTAATCATTTTTATAATAACTCTTTAGTTAACTTTCTTTTTATAGACTATAGGTAGGCGGGCGATGCGCCACCAACCTTGGGAACTAAGATGTTATGTGCCTGTAATTACACTGGCTCACTCACCATCCAAACTGGAACACAACAATACCAAGTACTGCTGTTTTGCGGTAGAATATCTGTTGAGTGGGTGGTACCTACCGAGACGGGCTTGCACAAAGCCCTACCACCAGTCATAATACTGATAGCTCTTCTGCGTCATTACTGGCAATTTATAAAAGAAAATAAAAGACAATAATATGTATACATATATTATTGTGTTCATATTTTATTTTAACTTTAAATAAAATTATGACGTCTTAGTATTACCCTACCACCAATAAACTATACCAGTAACTGCTTGAATATAATTTTATACCTATCTTTGTCTCTAACTTTTCTTAATAAACCTTTTTTGTCTAATCAAATTAACTGTTGCTTAATTTTCAACACGTTTGATAATTACGAAGGTAAACACACGGTTGATTCAATTAATGCACGTGCCTAAATAAGACACGTTGGTACTGCCATTACTGAACCCGTATTTAATATTCCTGTTTAGTGAATAAATTAGTTTAATCAAAATAATTGAAAACTGGTCTATCATGAAATAGTAGCGTTGTTAAATGTTAACTTATTTATAATAAGCGGACTATCAATTAAGCCCGATTCTGTTACACTGCATACAAATTTCTATATCTGTATACAAGATTGCTATGTAATTCTTTTGTTATTTTAATGTTTTAAGTTATTAATTCAATATGCGAATAAAGTTTTAAGTCGTTTTTTTATTTATTTTGTTATTTTACCAGTGACGTTATCACATCTAAACCTGAACTAACTCACTAATTACGCAATATGAGATTATTTCTTACGAAAATGATGATAACAGAAATATTTTAAAGTTTACTTAATTCTCAATTAAAAAATTAATTTTAATTCGTTTTTTTATTCTTTTTTTGTTTTTAATTGTCATGTTTTTAATTAAGTGACGTAATCACGTCATCCAAAACCTTCAACAACTGCAAATTAAAATAACGCGAAATCGTAGCAGCTCTTTACGCAATATGAGATTGTTTCTTACGAAAATGATGACAAAAGAAATTTGCTTACGTTTTATGAACAGCAAAATGTATTTCAAGAATAAATTATAGTACAATTGTTGAAATTATTATTTGTTCTGTGTTTCCGCTTTATTCGTATCACTCGCTGTTAATTTAGAGGGATCTTTTCTTTACAATAAAAGGAATTAAAGAACCATCGTATTACTATATAATTTTTTTTTTTAATTTCATCATCAAAAGGAATTGACATTTTTTATTTTCTGAATACTGTTTCTTGTAAATGGTTCGTTGGATTTGATAGTAGAAAGGTTCAATGGACTGAAAGTTAAAAAAAATCATTTCTATTTTAAATTATTGTACATACTCTTGTCAAAAACATGTCAATACTCGCATTGAACAGCCGCTGACTTTGGTGTAAATATCAAACAAATATCGCAAATATATTTTCAAACATAGAATGTATTGCTGTTACAAACGAGGTTATTTTTTTATTTATATATTATGTTACCGGTAATAACTGTTAATAACTAATATAGCCGGATTGTAAACTGTCGAAATATTGTAGATATGATTTTCATTGCTATTAAGGGTCAATTTTATTTTATTTTAAACTCCTCCGTTCACAATTTTTTGACAGCTTTAGAAACCGTCCCGTTTTATAATGATCGTAAAATTATAAAGATCCTTATAATTTTACGATGACATAATATGTTTATAGTAAATTTTATCTTTAAGCCGATGTTGAAAAAAAAATATTTTATAAGCAAAATATTGACCATAAATTGTACGCATTTAAATATAGAATTAAAAATCAAATGAAAAAGACAATTCAAGCGGTAAATGAGAAAATCTTTCAACCTGAATTAATTATCTGTCTATCTCTCTGTGCGGCTGTTTTCTTTTTCCGCCATTCTAGTACAAAAGATTTACTTTTAAAACCTCCTTTATTATTATTAATTACTTGACTGTAATAAAATTTATTAAATACTTTGGTTTGTTTTTGGTATTCAACTTCTAAACTCCGAGCTGCTTCTGAAAATCTTCGCTAGAAAAACTCAATTACTTTTGAATGACCATTTTGGGTTGTGAACATAGGACCTCAGGATCTAAGGCCATTTTTATATCCACTAGATCAACGAGACAGGCATTATTAATATTATAATACCAATAACTTAAGTCATTACAAATTATTAACAAATATTATTACTTAAATAAAGTTTATCTAACCGAATTAAGTTTTAATCATATTATCAAACATAAACCATCAACTCCATCCGCGTGTTTGTTTAATCAAACGCTTCGTCCTGCTGCCGGTCCGTCGGTCAGCTCGTTAGAGTTCAGTGAAATAGAATTTGACAGCTATGTGTCGACAAACTTTGTCTTTGGCACTATGCCTTCTGTTTATGTTTGCTTGTAGAATTAACGAAGTTGTCCGTTGTATATACATCCGATATAATTGCATCAACAACGAATATGTTTTACTTAAACAACTGTCCGAGTATTATTGTATAACTAAGCCGTCCCGTCACACCGGTTGAATAAGGGTACGTAAAAGTTTTATATCGTAATATTATATATTAAACTCAATTGGTTTACGTAGTGCACTCTGAAACAGCCCCCAGTAGGCATATTTCAGCCAATATATATAAAATATTTATGAATTATACACCTAAACCTTCCTCATTATTTGCTTCATCTATGAGTCAAAACCGTATTAAAATCGGTTTGGTATTTTTCGAGTTTATTGCGTTCAAACAGACAAACAAACAGCGTGGTGAGGTGACTTTGTTTTATTTGTAGCGGTACATTTGTATACTATGATTTTTTATGCATTATTATAGTTAAATTATTTCGTTTTAAATAAATAGTGAAGTTATTAAATTAATTATATATTTAAAACCGATTCATAAATATGTCTTGCCTAAATTATAATTTTATAATAAATGTTATATCCTATATTTTGTTCGATTAATCTTCCATTTAAATCAATATAACAATGTATATTACATTTTTATATTGATTCGTATATCAATTAAAAGGGATACTGAGTAGTATTACGGATCATTCGATCATGAGCTATCGTTGTGTAAATATCGTCTGCAATAAATGATTGACGGAGCTCTTTTGAATATTTATTACGGACGCAAAAACTGGTGTTAGAGTTTTGTGCAAGCTCGTCTGGGTAGGTACCACCCACACATTAGATATTCTATTACTACTGCAAAACAGCAGTAATTGGTATTGTTGTTTCGGTTTGAAGGGTAAGTGAGCCAGTGTAATTACAGTCACAGGGGACATAACATAGTCATGCAGATTTCGTATTGAATATTAACTTACTATCTAGAACGAAATTAATTATAAATTATTATTAATAAATTATAAGCAAAAAATAAGTACACGAAACCTCTGCGGTACTTGTGGCACTTATAGTAACTACATAGTTAAATTTGCAAAATCAGTGGATATATCATATCTCGACATTATTGCGTCAACTGTTGATTTTAAAGTTGATACACAAACAGACCAAAAAATCATAAGTAATAATATAAAGTGACCTTTTTGTGACGTACTTCTCAGGGATACATAAACGGGAAATAGGGTGCCTCACGCCGGCTCCCCTCACCCCCAAGCTGGTGAAACAACGATCGGAAACTAGTGAAAATCGTAATTTGAATAATGTTTTCAGTTAAAGTTTAATTTAACCACAAACGTCTAGTTTTCGCAAATAAGATTCTGTTTTTGCGTTAAATATTCTGAATTTCCCATCTCAAATTACATTAGAAATATTTGTTAACAATGGTGTTATTTAAAATAGCAGGACTATCTAGGCAGTGTAATTAGCACCAGGTCATTTTGAAGCGGAAGTAGGTCGCCTAGGAATTATGACAGTCCATGACCTACTTTCTATTTATGTCTAATAGTCATATTGTTACTTTAAGTTATTCTATATATTATACTATATACATATACAAGCCGACATAATAAGTCCAAGGAAAAAAAATGGTTCTTAACTGAAAATTCACGTGATCAAATCCCGACGAGACTGAGTTTTCATGTGCTCAAATTGCGTTTTTAATTCAAGCTTGTCAGGATTCAAATCTTTGACTTTTGTTAAAAAAGCAGGTATTTTACACGTTACATCATCGCGGTCTACCATCTTATACGAGATAAATAATATTTATCACATAAAATGTTAAAGTTCCCCAGGAATAATCAAAAGGATTTATTTTGACAACGTGATAAATATCAACTCCAAATGCCACCCGCTCATTGACTCGTCATCTCTTAAACTATGAGCTTTAGCTTGCTGAATATGTTTCAGTTTGTGGACGCCAAAATTACCAATGAATTAATTATAATTCACCATATACATATATATTTAAGCTGGTTTAATTAAATATTTAGGTTGAATAATTTTAATCGATTTAGTTTGTTAACATAATTTATTATCTCTTCAATTTGTTAATAGAATTTGTTTAATATAATATTGTATAACTATAAGCTTCGTATTACATTTATATATATAATCTACCAATTAAAATTTTTGATAATATATCCTATTATATTGCAAAAAATATCACCTACCAAAATATGTCGGTCTTTTCCAATGAAATAATTTCGCTATGACAATTTTGAATCTGGGTCAATCCGATATTTTGGAATTGGCGGTAGAGGTGCGCGGAAACCGTCGCAACTAATTCAATAAGCCCTTTTTGTTCGGCGTAGTGCATTTAACAGTTTCCTATTTGTTATTTCATTATTTTTATGCAATACTCATGCAAATATTATTAATATGTAAAATAAATACACATGGAGATCCACTGGTTTTATCTTTATTGAAAAAATATATTATAATTAAAAGTCCTACTTACTTACACATACATATATTTTTAATTTTAGTAAAAATATGTCTCAGACAATAAAACTCATTGATTTTAAATAAAAGTCAAATTTGTCTTCCATCTCATGTTTGGTATAAAATAATTTTATACAGAGAAGCGCGAACCTGATATACCTGCAGTTATTCTAAAAAAGAATATTCTAAGAAATCTTAAAGACATTTAATGCTACTTATGTTTGGTACTATTTCAATATTTACATAACAAACGTTCTTTTGAAATGAATAAAAATTTAAGAAATTCTTGAAAACCTACTTCTCTTCATCAGCACAGAAAGGAAAGAAAAAAAAATAGCCTACAAATGATCTACTGCTAGACTAAGGCATCTCATTTTTAGGAGTAGGCTCGAAGTTGTTTCACCACTTTACTCCATTACGCATTGGTATGAGATAGAGTAAGTCATGTAGGTTCCTCACGATGTTTTTCTTCTTGCCAATGCCCGAGATGAAAATGAAAATTCAGTGGTGGCCCGGGTTTGAACAGGTAATCGGTTAGGATTCACGTGTTCTAACCATTAGGATATCTCACCTCTTTACGTAAACGTCTGTGTAAATTACGTATAAAACAATTAAACGTTAATCACTGAAAATGAATACACAGGTACTAAATTACACAGAGATTTGTTTAAGATAGATGACTTCAATTTTCAACAACTTGGAAACATTTCTGAATAGATCTTAAGTAATTTAGAGTAAGCGTATATTATTTTCGAGAAAATTCAGAGAACTTAGATTAAATATATTAATACCGCTTATGGGCTATTTATTGGACTAGATAAATATATATTTTTAAATTTTATCATGGATTTAAATGAAAAGGATAGTACTTACTAATAATAATATAATTTCTTAAGATGGATATACATTAAACTTTTGAATGATCATTAATATCAATTCCAACAAAAGATAAATCGCTGCCATTAATAGTAAAATATGTCTTTAATAAATCCAGCTTTATAAAGTGGAATACCGTTGCAGTACCAAAACTAAGTTGAAATTGACTTTACTTGAGTCGACTTTAAAAACAGACGAATCTTATTTTATAGACAAAGTTTCTTAAACTTATAACGTGCGACTTTATACTTTCTCACTCCCTTAGAATTTTTAATATACCTAAGTATTTACTTTTTTTAGTGGGTCGAGGAAGTAAGTTTTTATAGCAGTAATTTAACTTTTAGCTTATATTCCCATAAAGTTTTGACTTATCCTAATTATAACTAACCTAACTATCTCGCACTTTGTGATTTATGCTGTTATGTTGAGTTATATTGGGCGAGCAATATACCAAAATTGGCGACCAACGTGGGACTTCGTCGTTAGGGATTTCAGTAAAATAATGACATCATTCATATCTGCTGAATTATCTTAAAACGCTTAGCTTGACAAATAAGGTATCCTTAAAACCTCTCATAGAGAGGCTATCCCAGCGTTATAAATGATCGTCCCTGATGACATCGTTTACGAGAATATGAGTAACTTGTCAGGCCTTTCGTGTAATTTGTCAGTGTTATTATTTCATACCTCTTATTAATATTTCACAATAATTTTACACTTATCGTGAACATAATTATGATACTGAAACTGTATTCATTTTTTTTCTTTTAAATACGATAAAAAATCTCGATTGATAAAAGTTTTTAATTGTAAACAATATTTGCTTCGTATTTTATTTGAATTCATATTCGCAAATATGTCGGTTTTTAATCTAGTCTATACTCGAAAGCTTGAGAACTCATCAGCTGACTAAGACTTAGCAGCCATGTGCCAAGTGAAAAATCGATAGTACAATTAGTTAGACGAGCAGGTGGCGTGATGGATCGTCACGACGTCTGGTAAGCGGCTTTAGCTAGCAACGGTTCGACGCTTGAACGATTATGAACACTTCTAAAGCTCTTTAAAAATGACATTAACAAAATAACAAAGTTTAATCGTTAAAACATTCACTGATTATTATTAATTATTATTATTATTATAACATGCAAATTATTGTTCAACGTAAAAAGATGAACGAAAAAATAAGCTTAATAGCACTTAATAGCACGTAGGTGATTGTTATCCCGTTTGAGGGGGGAGCGAGCCAGTATAATTACAACCACAAAGGAAATCACTTCTCAGTTTCCAAGATTGATGGCGCATTAGCGATGGTTTATATTTCTTAAAGTTCTAATGTAACATAGGCGGTGATGTAAACATAAAACCAGATTCCCATTTCCAGTCCACCTACCTGTTATAAATAATAATAAAAAAAAAACAATATATTATTTCGCAGTGAAAGATTCAGTTTACGACGCTGTCAATCATCATACTTCTCGATTTTCCGCGCTTGTTACTCGTGACTCATTTGATGGAATTATTATGAAATTTATCATGTGCGATAACTGGGTCAATTCTATTTAGACGCCTCGTGCACCAATGTGATTGATTATATTGATATTTAATTAGTGGTAACTCAATTTTAATATAGCAGTTTTATGTGGCATACTGTGTTGATAAAAATGTTTATTTATAGGCATTTGTCATTGAGCGATGTTTTTTATTTTGCTTTTACTTTAATATTAGAATCAATTTCCTTTATAAAAAACACTATTTAATTATATTTATGTAATTAAATAATAAAAACATACTTGTCTCGGCTAACTACTGCTGCTGCTGTAAGCTGCTTCAGAGATTGTCAGAGGAAAATAAATAGAGAGAAAGATAAAGACAAAAGAAGCATAAAACTTTTTTAAATTAAATAATTTTTTAACTGAACTGTGAGGTTATTTACCAACTATTGTCATTGTCATCATCAAAATCAAAATATACTTTAACCAAGTAGGCTCTTACAAGTAATTTTGAATCTTCATATTTGTACGAGATTAATTTATAATTATATTTATCACCGGTTCACAATGAAGAAACGGAAATACGGAAAAGACACGACGAGAAGCACAGTAGGTACATTTAAATTACATAGTATGTTAATTATGACTGCCTCGTTGGTCTAGTGGTCGGGTAGCGGGTCGGGCCAATAAAAAGTTATTGGGTTTTTCTGTCAGAAAATTCTTAGCATCCCGGAATCTGGAAGTTGGAAGTGCGTACACTCCCGTGCCTCGGGAAGCACGTTAAGGCGTTGGTCCTGCGCCTTAACTGTTTTCGGTTGTATCGGATTGCCGTCCTATCGGATTAGAGAGTGAGGGAAGAGAGTGTGCAACTCTGTTTGTGCACACACTTGTGCACTATAATATCTCCTGCGCAGTTGGCTCAATGTCTCTTGAGATTGGCCGCCGTGGCCGAAATCGGTCTGGAGGACATTATGTTAATAATATACAATTGAATTATTATTTATCCTGCTTTTATAAGCTATTCGTATATTGTCTTTTATCGAGTAATAAGCCTTATTAATCAAAGCTAAAATCTAACTTCCACTGAACTTAACAAAATATAAAAGTCGCCTTTCTTGTATATCCTGAGGTTATTCCGTTTTTTTATGAAAATAGATTGGCCAACAGGCAAATGGGACATTGGCACTGTAAGAAATATTAATCAATCCTTACATCACTAATGCGTCATCAACACTAGGAACTAAAATGTTATATTCCTTATATGTATTTACAGTTACGCTAGTTCACTCCGTCTACGACTGGAACACAATCATACTAAGTAATTCTGTTTGGCGGTAGAATATATGATGAGTAGGTGGTACCTACTCAGACGGGCTTGTACAATGTAAAGTTACCACCAAGTAAATGCGTATTCACGTACATGAAACAAGCTACGATTTTAATCCCATAGGTTGTTTTTTGTATATCGAGACAGTTTTTGCCTATATTGATAACTTTATAGGCTACATGGAACATTTCATTCAATTATAAACTAAAAGTAAGTAACAGTATGCCCCATTGTTAATATTTCAACTATATTATGTTAAGTCTTTAACTTTGACATTAATACGAGTCAAATAATTATAATTAATTATTGCATTGGAAGGCAGCCGTAGGCCGTTGTAGCAGTACTAGGAAATGCCGCTCTGAGCGCTACGAATTACACGGCTCGGCGTAGCAAAGCTGTGATTGATGCTTTAATTATGTTAAATTTGACGCTATATGTGACATCATTAATATATAACAAAAGGTTTCTTGGTTCTGTATTCTAAATGACATGAGAATTTTTATTATTTAATTAGGAAAATTTTAAGAGTTATAAAAGTTAAAATATACAGACACCATATACGTGCACGGAGGTATAAAATTAATGACATCATAGCATCCGGGTCAATGATCACCCCTCTGACTAGGCGTGAGTAACGACCGGCCAGCGTGACGTCAGACTTTAAAAACATCCTTGGACATCAAACGACACTTTCGACTAAACAGAGCATGAACGTTCCACTAACGAAGTATTTTTATTCATTTGCACTCATTTAATTATAGCATTGTTGTATTTAGTCTTTTCACGAAACTGCTGTAACGAAGAGCGTGAAAAGGTTGATGATTACTTTATGAGTTCTGACTGTGTGAGTAAATGAGTTATTGTACACTGATATGAAACCTCAGCAGTGGCGTTTATGTATGTGTACTTGCACGTGTTGTACTCATATATGTATATATATGTAGATAGACAGGCTAACATACCGATCGGTGTGAGGTTTTATATGCGTGTACGTGGGAGTACGTTCAAACTCAACACATTTTATTTTATTTTTTATTCTCATTTAAATATAGAACTTAATTTGAACATTTATTTTATTACGTTTTATATATAATATGCATAGATACGTAAAAAGTATAAGCTTTTAATTTATTGCTTGCATATTTTGCTTTTATTCTACAAGAGACTACAATTTATTAGAAAACTCATTCATGTCCTTCTTAGCATAATCCTCAACATTTCTAAGAGACCGAGTATTTTTCTCTATTTGATTCGGTTCAGGATATTCAAAAGATGTTTGAATATGATATTCTTAAGATATTATTCAAATATACGTTTTATGTATTTTCTTTTAAAACTTATGCAAAACTCAATTTCAAATAATAAAACAGATACTATATATAATTCGGACTAAACTTCAACCATACTAGTTTACCAACAAGGGCTGTAAGATATGAGGACTTACTTAAATTAAAGCCACACAATAGCTTTGTGTGGATTAAGCAAAGTAAAACCTATGGAAGCTTAAGAGAGCGTCTTTGTATATTATTTGTCACCATTGAGAGAGGTGCTAAGGTATCATCAATTTATAATAATTGCATTTAGAATAATATTTATACGCTTCTTTATAACTAACAACTGAAAAATTAATTGAGAAAGGTCTCGACAAAGCGATCGTGGTCGTCAGTCCGATGCTAAATAAATATGTACTACAAAAAAGTTACAGAGTTGTATAAAAAGACAAACCTGATCCTTATTTTTAAGTCGGTTAAATTAATTTAGTTAATTAAAAAAATAGTTTAATTACATTAAAAAAGAGAACAATAGCAATGCCCGTTTTAAGGAATTCCTAGTATTTCTATTTAACCCTCCAACTGTGTGATAGGAGTGGAGATGTTTATAGCCTAAGGGGTCACGATGAACCTGCGAATTTTACATTCTTAGGTGGCCTGTGAACCATATATATTGCATTGTTGACGCATTTACGCCTGAATGTAAGGATTTTGATTCGGGCAAACACATTTATGTTTCAGATTAATTTATTTTAAGTAATAATTTTAAAGTAATATACATGTGTATATCGGACAGATCTTATTTTAACATATGACTGGTCTAGCCCACGCCTTCGCCCGCGAGTGAGTAGGGTGTACGTGCTAAGTACCCTTTGTCCTTTTCCTTACCTCCGACAACGTGTATGCAAAATTTCATGATGATCAGCTGAGTAATTAAGACGAGAAACAAGTACAATATTATTTAGAATATAGGTACGCGATACCAATTGACAAAACACTAATGTAGAATTGGCAACCTCCGGCTTATGAATGAGTGGCATAAGTGCTTAGATATAGTAATATTTCACAGTGCACTGTACAACAATGTAAATTCTGACCCCTACCAACCAACATGTTCTGACCTATAATACTTCAAAAGAAATAAGACATGTGTCCGTCAAACAACTGTGAAGCATTGCGGCTTATACTTAGAATTCATTTATTTAAAAGTAGTATTTTTTTCACACGAGAATACAAGAACGGCTTGTTACTTAAAGTTAAACATTGATGATTGAAGTATTCTGTCACCAATATTTTATACTCAAATAAAATTGTCTGTTGCTTAGGGCATCCTTAATTAATGACAGTTTATAATTTGACACACAATCTTAATTGTTAATTGGTTTTGTTGATTGTAGGGTCTTGTCAGGTTTACATGATTTAGTTAATAGCTCGCCTAAAGCCAGTAAAATTTCAGATTTCACCCTTACACGACCCTCTTGGCGAGCGATCTCATATCTATGCTTCTTCTATATATAACCGGTAGTATTTTATTTACTTGTATTATTCGCAAATGTGTTTTACAAATTATTCTGAAGCATGTGATATAATTCTTTTATGTATGTATAATATGATAAACACAAAGTGCTATCACTTTTTTCCGTAGTCCTCTTGTCTCAATACCATCGCAGCGAATGATTTAAGAAACAAATATATGGTAAGTATGGGTGACATTTGACGGAAGATGTGGTTTATTGCGGAAAGAAATTTAGTAAATGCCAACATACTTTTATCGTTATAAATGTAAAACAAAACGGGGTTTACAAAACAACCCTAGGGACAGCCCTAGATT
The DNA here is from genome assembly GCF_905147045.1 of Nymphalis io. Lineage (NCBI taxonomy): Eukaryota > Metazoa > Arthropoda > Insecta > Lepidoptera > Nymphalidae > Nymphalis > Nymphalis io. The sequence continues at coordinate 4,203,707 of NC_065898.1, read as the reverse complement.
ATTTGTAAATATAATTCATTATCCCATTTTTGTCTCAATAACCTACAGCTAAATGTAAAATTAGATACATTTCGTGATTTTTTTAATCCAAAAAGATTTTGTACTTTTATGCTTATGATCAGACACAATCCAAGTAAATATTTAATTATATTTATACAATGTCACTGTTAGTGTTTTGATATACCGCCTTCATGAATTCTCGATCGGACATCAACATTATTATTTTTTTCCTATGTTTGTCAATCAAGTATTTTTCATAATAATAAATAAATGATAGTTTTTATAATAACTTAAATTAGCTCTTCACCGTGACAAATTTATATTGAAATTAATCTATTTCTATCTGGGAATCAGGTTATCTATTACGTTTGCCTTTTGATTTTGATATAACATACTTGATATCAAGTCCCTAGTGCGTTTAAAATATTTCAATTGATAAAAATAGCATGATTTTTTTGGCCACATTTGTTTATTCATAAATAACGAGTTTTTTAACTAAATTATTATATTATTATTTAATATTTTAATAATATTTAATATTAACATTTAAACAAAATAAATAATATTGTAAATATGATAAATGATCAAAGATTCAAATTTCGTTAGATTGAGATGAAACAGGTCAATCGGTATAGTTTATTCTATTTCTTGCAACATTAAATAAGGAATCCATTTCCTGCGAATCTGGTTTGAATCAAACAAATCTTATTAAATTCAGCGAGAGAGTTACTCGCTCAACTTACTGACCCACCTCCGGTTCATCCCTTGTCAGATGACTTCCGTGAAATCCGTTCTAAGTAGATACGTACATAGCATAAGGAATATACTTCTCAAACTTCGAGCTTTTATACTGTGTCAGGAAAAAGTAATAAGATACTCAATCGGATAATATTTCGCTGAAAGGTTTTTGTATTCTTTCTAAAATTAATGGTATTAAGTACCAAAATTAAGTTAATACATAATATTATAGGCTTAACGTTTGCTTAAAATTTATCTCGTATTTGATAATGAAGAAAAACATCGTGAGAAAACCTGAAAAAAAAAATGTGCCGAATATATGCCTCTTGCAGATTTCCCGTGTTGGAGCATCATGGTGAAAATAGCTTCAAACCTCAATAGGACTTCATCAGGGGCCATTTCCTCAACAGTGGGTCATTTACAGACTGTCTTTATATCACAGCGCTACAAGCTATTAATTTTAAGAATGTGAACTTAGTAAACGCTACCAAAATGAAACCTTTTTACATCAAAACCTCAAACGTTATTTATAGAAACGTTGTGTTTCAATTCAACCTTGAAATGTTACACTCATCGCATCCAAAGAAAGTTTAGTCTAAGCCACTATTTCATATGTTGCGATGTACTACATCCTTGACTATATATTTTAAGAATGTACATTATATAGCATAATTAATTTTTTAAGCTAAGGCCTCCTCTACTTTTTTGAGGAGAAGGTTTGGAGCTTATTCCACCACGCTGCTTTAATGCGGGTTGGTGGAATACACATGTGACAGAATTTCAGTGAAATTCAACACATGCAGGTTTCCTTACGATGTTTTCCTTTACCGTCAAGTACGAGATGAATTATAATAACAAATTAAGCACATGACAATTCAGTGGTGATTGCCCGGGTTTGAACCCACGATCATCGGTTAAGATTCACGCGTTCTTACCACTGGGCCATCTCGGCTTTTTTTATAGGTAATAAATAAAAAATATAAAATCTTTACAGTTCACGTGTTAATAAAAACAAGCTGAACCAATGATTATTATTAGGAAAAGGTCGTGATAGCACGATGGAGTCAATTAAAATCACCTACACGACACTGTAACAAGCGGTCTTTAAGCGACGCCTGGGCAAATCAAATTACAAGCACCGTAGGGCTTCCACATATTCATTATAATTAAAATTATCCTGCAATTTTATTAAAATATCATATAACAGTTTTATTTCAATGTTATAATCAATTAATTTTATAATAATAAAAAAATAGTTATATAGGATTACTATTAGTCATATGTACTTGGTTTAAAAATAAAAATTAAAACCAATACTAGTAAGGTTGTGTTTAGTGGTTATCTGATAGCTGGCGCCACTGTCCGTAAAATTGTCAAAATGATAAATTCTCGGCTATAATTGCAGGTCCAATCAACATAACCAGTATGTTGTGTTATTTTTATCTTAGATTGATATATATTTGCAATCAAACAGAAACACCAATTTTAAAAGGAATTTGACCATAGATTATCTGATAATATTATAAAATAACATTGTAATTATAATCATTCATAATAATCAATTATATAGTATTAATTCTTTTACTTAAATGATTTTTGATTATAGATTAATTACTATTATTTTCATTTTATAACAGTAACAGTAACAGCCTGTTAATGTCCCACTGCTGGGCTAAGGCCTCCTCTCCCTTTTGAGGAGAAGGTTTGGAGCTTATTCCACCACGCTGCTCCAATGCGGGTTGGTAGAATACACATGTGGCAGAATTTCAATGAAATTAGACACATGCAGGTTTCCTCACGATGTTTTCCTTCACCGTTATTCAATTTCTTTCTAATCTTCTTTTATAAAACATAAGTAAAAACTTAAATTTGAAAATTAATCATAACTTATAGTAGATAACTACTGGCAACACTAGTTACGTCATCAAGAACGCATCGACAAATTAGTCTACTAGGTAATGTTCGCAAACTTCGTAGCATAAGTTATAATGTGGACTGAGATTGTGTTTAAACTGACGCAATTATCTTCGCGTATGTCTTTCACAGTCACAAGAGCCATGAAGAACATTTATGTCTTGAAGTAGGTCGGTTGATATAATGTTGTTATGTAGAAAAATTAACAATGATTATGATCTAGTTTCATATTCCTAATATGTGTTCGATTTTTGAAAGTATGCATATTTATATATTAGAAGGGTGTATTTGTGTGCGTATATTTTTTGTTTTCTTTAAAATCAAATTAAAAAATTTAGTATCAAATGATTTCACCCGAAACATAATGCGTAATTAAAATTTAATTAAGTTTTAATTAAATTCGATGTAATAATAATTCGATAATTAGACACATTTAGGAAATTTAGTAAGATAGGTTTTAATAATTATACTTTCATTATTTTTATTGTTATTTTACATTATTTAGCAATAAATTAAATGAAAAATATTAAAAATCAAAATGTATCTTCATTAACTATACTCTTAAAAAGACTGGCATCGTCACTTTACAAGGTTAATTTCAATGTAAAGCTACCACCTTATCAAAATGTGAATTCTACCGACAATAACCCGCAAATAAACCAATAATTTCTCTTTTTCAACATTAAAAAATATGCACGTAATTATCACGTTTTAACTGACCTATACAAATATTTATAGAATTTAGATGATATATATAACAGTAACCATTATGCTTGAAGATTTTTATTATCCATAAGTAGTATAAAACATGGTATTCCTAATTTCTTATAACTATAATCGCATTGACAAATCGGTTGGTTAATGTTTACAACCTTGCTACTCTTGCAAACAACCGAAAAAGAAATTGTGTTAAAACCGATACAATTATCTTTTAGTATGTACCATAACAACAAAATGAACTGCGAAAAGTTTATAATTGTAGACCAGCTGTAATTCGCTTGCATTGAATTACTGAGCGAAAAGCATTTTTTTTTAAATCATTTTTCATTAATTTCTTTTTAGTGTAAAAGTTATGCTGTCGTACAAAAAGTTTTTATATTAAAATACAAAAAAGGTATACGAAGAAATTAATGTATAAAACGGAAAATAAGCAAAGAGAATTAAATCAAGAAGAACAAATGACCGGTTCACATCACACATACATCGAATATATAAACAAAAGCCTTCGAAATTCCTTTAACTATTATTAAAATATTTGAAACCTTAAAAAAGGGTAACTCTTATACATTCCTGTCTACTGAATCTGAAGCCTCAAAATAGCTATTCAACCTTAAACCTGATTACAAAAGTATTGATTGCTTTGGTAAATTAAGATTTTAAATAAAAAATATTTTTTCATTAACATAGGAAATGTTATTAGCTAAATGAAAAAAAAGGTGTCTGTATGGTCACATACGCTTATTCGCTCATCGGTCACAATACAAAAGCGCGTGCTATTGCTTTTTATGGTTTTATTTCAACTGGGCTAGGGTTCTTCCATTAAGGATACGAATTTATTAACCACGATACTCTGCTGCGATAGTAAATTTTCCATAATTTTCATACAATTTTGTTGATATGTTTCCTTTTAAAGTTATGCATAAATATCTATTATTAATTAAATCAAGCAATAAAAAGTGTTCAAATATGTTTATTTTGCAATGCTAATATTTTTAATACCAAGAGCATATGAGTATTATACCTGTTATTGTTTTCATTAAATTGTACACACCCATTGTTATTTTTTTAATGTAAGGTTGTTTTCCAGGAATTATCAATATTCTATTTTCCCTCGAATCATGCGCGAAGCTTGTGTTTGGAGCACGGACCCTATTTCCGGCGGCCCTGGGGTGTGAGGCAGCCAGAATAACCTTGAGCTGCCGTACGAAACAGTGAGGAATTCTGGGAGGTAATATCTCTCTCTTTCCTATTGAGGAGTGCCCCACTGATTAATAGCCGGAGCACGGCATGGGACGGATAGCGGATATGTATGCTATAATTGTCCTTCCGATCTGTCTTGAGTATGGCTATGTATAGGCGATGACAGGGGTTTTAGTAAAAATCACACATAAACGGGTTTCCGGTCAGGACCCAGGAAATATTTTACAGACGTTGCAGAGACTTAATAATCAGGGTCGATCAAAACACATCAACAACGCTAGCCAACATGTTATCCATTCAGCTATTGAAAGTTTATTTATTTATTTATTTTATTTATTTAATATTTACCAACAGCTATTTTTAGTTGTATACACTAAAAATAACACGTAATACATAAAAAAACACATAGAATAGCGTAACAACTAATTCTAGGTTAACACCGCTTGTAATTAAACATAAAAAAGAAAAAAGTAACTGCAGCAAATTCATGTAACACTAAATATAGATAAACTTAAACTTAATTACAACTTAATAAAAGAATATCCGAGACAAGGAAAAAAATAACAAAAATATGTATATTCAAAAAAATTTCTTGAATACAAATTGTTATTATGCTAATCAAAGTAAGATAAGCCAGTACATGTTGATTTCAATTTAGTGAGGGATTAAAAACAGATATCGATTTTATCACTTTCAACATAATATAATTGTTATTGCACAATAATGTTCAATATATAATGATAATGGAACAAAACTAAATTTGTGGTAATTATAACCAAAATGCTCACGAAATAGAGATCATTGAAAAAAATACCATTACGATATTTCCATTTAGATAAAACAAAGAGAATATGTATTCCCTTGTAGAGCTCTGATTGCGGAACAAGCTTTGTTTCATTCCTCGAAAGAGCTCGGCTTTACGTGAAATTAGAGGCGGATAGATCCGAATATTTTTATGCATACCTTTTAATTTTCAGCGTATAATATTTCATAATTGGAAAGTGAATTATTTAATAAATAGTGAATAATTTTCCGGCATATAATTCTTTAATGTTTGACAAAAAACGTTTAACAAATGATCATTTTTCAAAGAACCATTTACAAATGTGCTGAAATTTATTTATAAAATATTTATGTTTTTTATATATATAGGTATTTATAGTATATATATAGGTATATATATATACATATATATATATATATCCCAAACTAAGCAGAGTTTGTACAATGGAAACCAGACAACTGATATACTACATATACTATTTTTTTTGTAAATACATAATTATGTAGATAATTACACACAGACTTAGGACAAACAGACAGGCTCATACACAAAAATATCTGTCCTGGGTGGGAATCGAACGCCAACCGGCCTGTCATTATTTTTTCTATCAATTTGAAAAGCCATATGAACAAATGGATTTTCCTGGATTATCTTGTAAGTTGTAATTTTCAAACTATCTCCATAATGTAACTTTGGGATCTATGATGCTATCTCACTTGTGCCTATTCTTACACTGTCTTACATATCTAAAATATTACTGTTAAAATAATTGATGAGTGGGCGAAATCTCCTAATCGAGCCTGCTCTAAATTAATGGAAAATCTTCATGTCATCGTGTGCCAGCCGTATATCGTTATATATAAATGCCTGCGTGCTAATAGCTAGTGTTTTTTAACAGAATAACAATGTTTTATTTCTTAAAATGTTGAGATCGTTTTATGTAACAAAGCACTTCACGAGGTTCATAACTTACTTATTAATTACAAACGACAGTTGTGTATATTCATAATTATGTTAAAATAAATTAATGATTGTTTCCTAAGAATAATAAAAGGCGAAATATATAAACAAATAAATGATAAAAATGAATATGTATACACATTTTGTGTATCAATTTATAATTATCAAAAATAAATAAAGTAAGCTCTTAGTATCTTTAAATACGAGATCGAAATGCATGAATTTCATTTATATACCTTCATTAAAACATCTAAACATCAGTTTTAGTTTTGTTAATCTTGCTAAAAAGAAGGGAAAGAAAGGTCAGCAACCCCATTATCTGTGGTACCCGCAGGAATCATCGTTAGCGTCTAGACTGCAACATGGTATTAAAGCATTATGAAAGCTTCGTTTTGAAGTCCTGCCTATTGTTTTGCTTTAATATATTACAGATATTAAAAAAAATCAATACACAGAATGAGTAATTAAAATTGATTGATGTCCTGATCGATTTTGTCAATATTGAGTGCGCAAACACAGGCGTTACAGAGAATTTTGTGGGCGTTACAGGGAAACCCAATCACTATTTATTGTTCCGAACCAGGGCTTGAAAAAATTGGTATCCCCCTCGTGAAATATAGGAAACCGACTTACGGTTAAACGCTATTTTGATAAGTGTGTAAGATATATATATTTTTTAATAATAAAAATATTATTTAATGTTGGGACATTTGTCCTACACGGGCACATCAGTCACATTGTCCCTTCTATATTTTGTAACATCACTTATTATTTATTGTTATTAGATAAAATTCCAGGAGCATCCTAGCAGATTCTGATAAAGGATCTGATAGAATGCTCTGAACTTATCCAACATCGAACAAACATACTTTTAAATTATTAAAGAGTAACTTTCTCCGATTCTGTGTCTTGACACATTCCATCAACAAGTCATCTAGATCTTCAATACGTCCACATGTATCACAATTAGGAGAATCAATCAATCACTCTTTCCAATTACCATAAATCTCTTTTTTTTACTTAATTAAAACTTCAGAAAAGTCTGGTTGTATATTAATTAACCTTCTTGATAAAATTGCTTCTTTTGCTAAACGGTCAGCCTCCTCATTACCATTTTTTTATTTTTTAAATAGGTAGACAGACTGGCAAAAATGGCACCTGATATTAATTGATCACCACCACCCATAATAGAAACAGCCTGTTAATGTCCCACTGCTAGGCGAAGGCCTTCTCTCCCTTTTGAGGAGAAGGTTTGGAGCTTATTCCACCACGCTGCTCCAATGCGGGTTGGTAGAATACACATGTGGCAGAATTTTAATAAAATTAGACACATGCAGGTTTCCTCCCGATGTTTTCCTTCACCGTCAAGCACGAGATGAATTATAAACACAAATTAATTAACCACCACCCATGGACATTGGTAATGTAAAAAATATTTCTTCCCTTACATTGCCATTGTGTCACAAACCTTGGGAACCAAGATATTATATCCCTTGTGCCTGTAGTTACACTGCCATTTTAATATGGTGTTCTGCTGTGAGCTTCTATTTATTCCAGGAATAAAAATTAATATTTTGACTGTCTGACGAATGGTGCATATCTCTAAAAGTCTAAATTAAATAAAAAAGCATTCGATACCAAACCAAAAATACTGTAAAGATTTACTTTCACGATTAATACAGCAAACCTGTATCAGTCGCCAAAAAAAAAATACTTTGACTAACAATAAAAAGATTTGTGGAATTTTTTCTTACTAATTTAATTTACTGACTCATTTCCGAGATAAAGTTGGAGATGAAATTTGGGTTCCCTTTAATAAATCTTTCGGACAACACTTTTTTGCTTTGTAGCGAACATTGTTTCAATTAATTTTAATGTTGCTGAATTCGTTTAAAAGATTCCATTTAACCCTTGTTTATGTATTATCTTATAATATAACTATAAAATACATTCAGAATAATTTAAATATAACATTTATTATTATTAAAGAGAAATATGGTTCAAGTTTTCGAGAGTTCAAAATTTTTGAAAAAATCTTCATCGAAATTCGGAGGCAATTCAGCAGTAACCATTTTTTTAATTAGCAGATTACATGAAATAAAACGCAGTAAAAATCGTTCTTATTTAAAACTACATGCCATAGATGATTTTGTATTCGTATGACGAACAAAAACAATGAAAATTCGAAGTAGTCAAGTTGCAAAAGGAAAACTCTTCAAGTATATAATGAATCACATAAAACTGTTTTGGTCGACGTTACGCCGCCACATCGACTTCCACGCCTTCATTCGTTTACTTTTATTTGTTTCCTACTTTTCTTTCTTCGAGACCATTAAATCTGTGTAGAAAAACCTCTAACTACAAAATCTCTCTTTAGTAAAACGTTTATGAAATAGACTGTCGTTGACTCGAATATTATTAACTACAATATTTAATAAATATGAATAAAGCTCTTGATAATTACTATATATTGTAATCATGTCAATGCTAGTTTTGTACAGTCTCAGTTTTAAGACCTTACTAAATGAAATTCAATATATTTATTGTATATAGAAGCATAACACTTGTTTAATGATTACCAAAAATTCACCAGCAGTTCGGAAAAAATAACTTCCGACTTCAGATTAAAGTAAAGTCAACAGCCTGTAAACGTCCTGCTAGGGTAATATTTCATTTCGCTTTGAGGAGAAAGAAGGCTTGGAACTTTAGCACGCTGCTCCAATGCGAGTTGGTGGATAAGCACGTGGCAATATTTTTTCTCACGATGTTATCACAGACGAGATGGATTATAAACAACAATTAAGCACATGAAAAACCAAAATTGCATTCCCGGATTTGAATCTAATATTCTTCAATTAAGATGAGCCAGTGAACTACTCCGGCTTATATTTTAATAATGATAAAAAATAAATTTACTTATATATTAGCATTCTCATTTTATACAGAATCACAGGCACAAGCTGACCCAGTTTCTTCTCGCATTTTAACGATTGTCAAAGCTACGAGCAGCTTATCTACCAAAACGTGTTCCTTTCGTCTATTATCTAACAATTCCAGACGGTATAGAATCAGCTTTTTAACCTTCCGAATATACTGGCTAGTTTCCAATTCCATATATTTTAACTTATTATAACATTGCCTCTTGAATAACATTTATTGTTATAACATTCTTAAAATGCACACTTCTACAAAATGTAATTCTTTTAATTTCTGTGTAGTTATTAATGAATTAACAAAAATTATATGAGTTTTTTTTTTAATAGCTCGCGTTCCTGAGTACACTTGATAGAAGTGAAATCTATTTTCCTCCGTCATTTTTGCATGATATCAAAGTCATTTTATTAACGATACGCAAAAAATATTGAAGTCATTAGTTATTCTGTTGTTTCTGTTTGAAATGTGAGCGAATCATACATTGATTACGGCACAAGTGATCTTACAGTGGCAATAACTGGCGTCGTGATTAAGTATCACATATCTTACATTTACTCGTATAATTTCGTTTATTAATTAAAAAAAACGCAATTTCAACTTGCATGCAATTTTACTCTCACTCCAATACTACAAAATGATATTAGCAACTATATTCTTGATCAGATTAAGCTTTAAGCGAGAAGTTTTTGATCCTCTGTCTACTGCTAAAGTAATTAAATATTAGCCTTTAATTTATTGTTGACTTCATTATAAGTCATAAATGATAAGTTAATACTGTATTAATTTAGCAATTCTGATCGTTCTAAATGCTAAATGTGGATGGAGATTGAGAGCTGAAGATCGAGATCAGTAACGTGCCATTGGAGAGGCCTATGTGGACGACAAAGGGATGATAGTGATGATGTTGACTAAATATTTTGTTTGCTTTATTTACACTCAACTTTAACTGACATTTTGTATGGAAAACGCGATAATATTCCAATCTTACTTGAGATGCCATTCTTTAATTCGTGAAAGCTGAGTTATATCTCAGCTGAGTTATAGCTGAGCTATATCATGGTATAAGAATGGCTTGAAAAACGATATGAAATATTTTTTTTCATAAGAGCTTCTTTGTTCTTTCTTTTAGATTTTTTCGTTTCATTTGCGTTACGTCTTGTGAAATGAAATTTAAGTTTGTTAAGTTTGAAGTTGTTATGAGGTGAAAATTTATATTAAAGATATGCTTAACACTTTAATATAGGGCTGTCAACAGTACTTTTTAAGTACCTTAATATGTGGATGATGATTGATGATTTTGAAATTCTAAATTTAAAAAAAAAACTATTCCTATATATTATTGTAAAGTCTTAATGTCATGGAATAAATGAGCAGTGAGTTCATCTTTTTTATAAATGAAAGACGTACTCATCAAGAACAATTTACATAAGACGAATACGTCAAAGAGGGCGTTTGATATAAAGGAAGTTTTATTTTACTATTTTCCGAGAAATATTCCATTTTGTAATACGAAAGGTGTATATTTTGGCTCTTGGAAGCTAAGCTTAATTTCTTGAGTTTTATCAAAATCAACACAGTCATATTCGTAATAAATTATCATAAGTCACGTTAATTCATAGATATTTATTATTTCTTAAAATAATAACCTCATTTTAATATGCTGTCTAGTTAAAACTAAAAACTAATTTCGATTATACTATAAAAGCTGAAAACTGAATAGAAAGTTCAGAGTGAAATATGTCACTTCTATATAATAAAAGGTTCCTGAATTAAGTTAGGCGTGTGGTTTATGAACTAAGTCAAATAAAAGCTCCAGGGATAGCTATAGCTATAGCATTTAGCAGGATTACTAATATTTCATAGTTTACCAAAAAGTTTATATAACAGTCTTTATAATAAATATAAATAGGATATTATAAAATTGGAATTATTTATAATTAGTTATTATTTTATTATCATGTAATATATAATAATTGTAGTTGTTAAGTTGATAAAGAAAATTAAATTTAAAGGTTCTCTTTGTGGTACTCCATGTTTATTATATAATAGCTAGATTGAAATTGACTTATTTGGTTTTGACTAACTGAATTTGATACCTCCAAGCATTGTTCACGATCTTGTAGATAATTTTATATCAAATTAAGTTAGTTTTCACATATCTGTTTCTGTTACGCGATATCTGCTTAATTTATCTAATAATAACCGGGGGCAAACTAATTCAAACGCTAAACTCATGTTCAAAAGCACTGCGAGAGAATATATCTTATTATAAAGAACTATATCATCATTTAAGCATCGAAAATAAACACGAAATGTATTTATTGAATTATTTTTCGCTTGCAAAAAGCTCTTTAAAGCTATTACCGTACCGTAACAGCCTGTGAATGTCCCACTGCTGGGCTAAAGGCCTCCTCTCCTCTTTTTGAGGAGAAGGTTTGGAGCTTATTCCACCACGCTGCTCCAATGCGGGTTGGTGGAATACACATGTGGCAGAATTTCAGTGAAATTAGACACATGCAGGTTTCCTCACGATGTTTTCCTTCACCGCAAAGCACGAGATGAATTATAATCACAAATTAAGCACATGAAAATTCAGTGGTGCTTGCCCGGGTTTGAACCCACGATCATTGGTTAAGATTCACGCGTTCTTACCACTGGGCCATCTCGGCTCTTTAAAGCTATTAGTATAATAAAAATTAAGCTTATAATTGATATTCATCCTGAATTCAACTGACTTATTATATTAAACTGCTTAACAGCTACTGCTACTGTACAGTCATTCTTACTCTTTTCACATTTATTTGGGGTTGGTACTGTATTTTTTTTCTTTTTATCACCTAAAATGAATTATTAGATTAATAATATAGCACTTGAACATGTTAAATCTCACGTAGTCTATGTTTTCTGGTCTCACTGGTTCTATTGCTTATACCGTTTTATGTATTAAAAATTAATGAATAAATAAAAAATCGGTGATATGAACAGCAAGCAGACTAAATTGGCAGGACACTGTTTAAACAAGCCAAGCTTTCAGCTGAGTCATTTACCTTTATAGTGTTTACACGCAAGGAATTAATTGCGAAAGGTGGTTTATAAGTTATGACGTCATACTTGAATGCGTAAACATTGAGGACACGAGTATCGTCAGGAGGATACACCAAATTCTAATAAAAGTATAATCGTAAATTTGAAATACTTATTAAGAGCAGGAATCGTAACTGCATTAATCTTTACTAAGCTCATTACAAATATTATGTTTTATTAGGTAGTACTGGGTTATAATTCTACCCCCTATATAGATATTATGTTTGTATAGTTCAGTTTCAATAAAAATAAGTAGGAATAAGTGCATAATTATATTTCTTACAGTGATACTGCAGCTGTGGTTTCCGAGATCCTCGCATAAAACCTAGACAATTTTTTTAGGGTGTTTTTGTTCTCGTGGGCCGCCATCCAATCGGATTGAAACCCCTCATTGACTCATACGAGTGTCATAATATTAGAGAATTCATTTGCACTCTCATGCTCACACGCTTGTTCACTATAATATGTTCCGCTTTATTGGCTAACCTCTTTTAAATGGCCGTCGTAGCCAAAATTTTTCAGGAGGATCGATCTATCGATCGCCTAGATAATTAAACAAATAAAATGTCTTGTATCTGTAATTACACCGACTTATTTAAACATCAAACCGGAACACAGTAGTGTTATAAAGCGTTAATGAGTAGCTGGTCCCAAGCCACGAGCTTGCAATTTCGTTTATTGCTTGTTATGCAACTGAAATTCCTATTACAAGTTCAATATAAATAAAAACTTCCAACCAATTTTATTTGATTTTAGAGTGAAAACTTTTAATGATAATATTTAGAAATGTAATAAATAAAAAAATAGCTTGTACGATTTCCAGATACATAGCAGACTTTCGTATAAACCTAATGCGAGTGACATACGCGTTGATATTGTGTATCGAAGCAATGAAGTTCAATTATTTTAATAATAATTGTTTCAAGAAAGAAGAGTGAAGATATTAGACTTATTGAATAATCGTTTTTATAACCAAGTTTCCTACCGCTGGTTTACCACCAAATGGCGGAGAGGGGGGGGGGTGTATTGATATGTATCCTATGTCCTATTCTGTACCCTATGTGTATGTAAAATTTCATATTGATCGGTTGACTAGTTAAGACGTGAAAGGGAAATAAACAAACAAATAAACAAACTCACTTTCGCATTTATAATATTTGTTAAGATATCGAATGTTAAGCGAATAATTTACATCGTGATTTTTCCGAGCGTGAGAATCCATAAAGCAGTGGACGCTTATTCGTCGGCGTCTCGTATTAGCCGTATAAGCCTTCCTTTGCTGAATTTGCTGAGTGCTCTTGTTAACCCATGACTCATAAAGTTACATTAACACACATAGATATAATAGATACATATAAGAAATAATGAAGTTCGTATTTAAAATATTTTATATTTAATATTATACACAATGTTTTTTATGCATGAATATTATGGAAATGAATGGTTTATGATAGGTCATCAAACTATCTCAGGGTAGCAACGAAAATAAGAAAATAATTATATAAGGAGTGGAAGGTTGTTTTGTATGTAAACCTGTCATAAAGATTGTTATTACTTTTATAAGTGAATTTCAGTCAAATTTTACAGTCTACAGAAAAACCCAATTACGTTTAGATGACTGGAGCTGTATGGCTATGTAGCCAGAATTAGGCTATGTACCCAATGAGGCTATTCACATATAATATATATACATCCTGGTAATCTTAGCACTCCAGTAAATGAAGCAAATAGCAAGTTAATGACATGAACTTACATAAATTTAATGGTAGTAGAGCTTTGTGCAAGCTCGTCTGGGTAGGTACCACCCACTCATCAGGTATTCTACCGCAAAACAGCAGTACTTGGTATTGTTATGTTCCGGTTTGAAGAGTGAGTGAGCCAGTGTAATTACAGGCACAAGGGACATAACATCTTAGTTTCCAAGGTTGGTGGCGCATTGGTGATGTAAGCGATTGTTAACATTTCTTACAATGCTAATGTCTATGGGCGTTGGTGACCACTTACTATCAGGTGGGCCATAGGTCCGTCCGCCTTCCTATTCTATAAAAAAAATGAAACGTAATATATGAAATAGCTAGATTTGATCTATCCTTATTATATCAGCTGTATAGCACTAATAATATTATAATAGAATAATATAGCATAATATTATGATAGAATTACTTAAACCTTCATAAACCCTCGTTTACGCTGATTTTGTATGTAGCCAAGCAAACATATATAAGTATTTGCGCTGCGTTATTAATTTTTATCGGTATTGAGTTATATTTGATATATGTTGATCTTATTTATCACGTCTCCTATCAAGTGATATGTTTATATTTCATCTTGTGTTAAGGGAAACATAGTTATGAAACTTGCATGTTTCGTATCATAATTCGATATTTCTGCAGCAAAATCTGATAACTACTTCCCATAAGAAAAGTTTGCATAAACAGATGATTAGCGACTGTTACTTATGTAAGTTTTTCTTACACACACATGCATAATAATATAGTAAATAAGTAAGGTACGATTAAATTGTATACTAGAAAATTATGACTTACTCATTTATTTTTATAAAATAGATAGGCGAAGGACGAGCAAAAAGGCTTCTGGGTAGTGAGCGGAAACCACCACTTATAGACATTGACACTGTAAGAAATATTAACCGTTCTTGACATCGCTAATGCGCCACCAACCTTGTGCCTGTAGTAACACTGGCTCACTCACCCTTCAAACTGGAACACAACAATACTAACTATTGCTGTTTGTCAGTAGAATATGTGATGAGTTAGTGGCACCTACCATCAGACGGGCTTAAAAAATTTTAGCTTTCAGTTAAAACCATCCCTAAAAGTACTTAATATTTTTACACTAATCGACATTAGCAGAATATTTTGTGCCTAGCTACCCCAGTTAAGCGTCGTATTAAATAAAACTATATTTTAATTATGTCAAATTTTTGCATCAAATTTTAATTCAAATAAACAAACAAAGTAATTTTCAAAACAGACCTGACCTTTAATCTTCATTGCTTACAAAATACAAAAATATAAATTAATATCAGGTCACTATAATAATATGATAGCGAGTCTAACAATATGGAAACAAATGGTCTCTTACATCAATTTCAAGTAATTTTAGAAAAGGTTTTCAGAATATAATGTGATCATTTAAAAAAAAATATAAAAAATAACTTCACGCTTATTATAAATTATTAAAATCTTAAGAGTATAAGTACATTAAATTAAATTTTAAATAGTCATTGACATACATTTCTTAATACTTGTTAGGTGTAAATACAACAAATTTAGCTGATAAATGTTTCAATAAATATACAACATTTTCGTGTAATAGGATAATACATAACGGTTAACACAGGCACTCCAATAAATGGACCAGAGAGCGAGCTAATGGTACGAGGCGACGACACACAATCGCCTATAAGCAACTAGATTGGATTCACCCACAATCATTATCTCGTCCTATAACATAAATTCTGAAGGATTCCCGCGGATTAGGTGATATAATACACGTGATTTCATACGAAAATTCAAAACAGAATATTATATGTGTTTATCAAAGCAATAAAATAACTTCAAAGCTTAGGTATTAAGTAAGATTATGTTTTGTTGCAATCATGTATACGTAATAAATTATTATCGTTATTCATTTGTTCTATTTATAATATTATACATAGTATAGTAACATAATAAAGTGTTATATATGTTGTATGTAATAATTAATTGTAAATACATGTAATTACATAATTGTTTGTACGAACTAGTGCAACAGAAATTCTTTTCGATTTCAATTAACGGCAAGAGCTTATCATACTGGTAACCTTTCAAATAGATTGAGTAAAAACAGATGAAATAGAATTTAGCTTATAACGAAGTTCGCTTTATTCTTAATACGTTTGACAATGATGATCCTTTGATTGATTTCGGGCATAGTCATGATTATCTCTTTGGGGAACTGCACAGGATATATTACAGTATAAAGTAAGTATTTCTTAATCCCTCAATCTCATTTTAATCCGACGACTGGAAAGAGTCAAACGCAGTACCAATGGCTTTAATTAACATGCCCATGGTTTTTATATTGACTTAAACCGGAGTTTGAACCCTGGACCTAGAGATATGTGGCCTTATACATAGGCTAGTCACTTGAGCAAGAGGGGCAGTTTAATAAAAAATATTCAACTGTAAGACAATCTGAATGAAAACACAAAACACATCACAAGGCGATAATGCCAAACGAAAACTATTTTTACAAGACAACGGGCAATTTTTAAACGGAATTAAATTTCCACACGCCATAATGGAGTTTCCTGCAAAGAATTTTTGTGGGGGACCATTATCTAGGAATTCAGCTATATAGTGAGAATTCCGTAAGTGGGGACGGCTTATGACGTAGCCAGGAGATAGTCTCGTATTTCCGTGGATCGAGCTGAACTCAGCTCTTTAAGCGCTGTGAAGTGAAAAAGGAAATTGCTTTTATTTTTTTTGTTTATTGTTTACTTAATACAAACAAGTTGGTTATGTATTTTGCAATACTTTCATTTACGTATATACGCGCAATTGTTTTAGCACTTAAAGTGCTTTGTATATTTTAATATTTTCTTATAGAAAAAAATAGAATAAAAACAACTTAGTTAATATTATTAGATCACTTTTACACGCAGCCGATGTAGCGTGTATACCGCAGATGTGAAGAACACAGGATACTCGATACACCCAAGCAGTTTATTGACCAATAACATTTTATCGGTTAAACTTGTTCAGAGTGCATAAATATAAATATACGACGTTGTGTTTCGTTGCAGTTTTCCAAGTATCCTCTGAGCAATTTAATTTCCAAAAACAATATGTATCTTGTCAAACAATCTATAATAACAATGTCGTTTCGTCGAATAATGTAATTATTTGTAAACAAAAAAATAATTATCAATCACTTATTTTTGACATTAGAACCAGTTTTTTTTCAATACATTATTTTTTCTCTACAGGTAACCGTAAAAACTTATTAAATTAGGAGTGGATAAGACTCAGAGTCTCAGAGACTCAGAGTCAGAATTGAACCCACACCTCGCGCATCACCAGACAATCTATTTACTATTAAAGAATTGAGATGAATATTACATGATTAGTTTCTTAACAATATATATATATTTAAATTTTAGTTGTATTATTTTAAATAAAAATAACAGAGGTCTCTCCTTGATATATTTTTGCGTATATTTCGTATCCATTTTCTAGGATATATTTTAGAATATTCTGGTATATGTATTTCTAGCATACACACGAGAATTTCTATCAAATTTTCAGGCCAATTTATGCATACCACAATCCACTATAAAACAGGAATCATTGATGTTACATCAAAAGCTGCTCCGCTAAAATGAAGCTGAGCTGAGATATGTTCAGCATGTTAAATGACATTTGAGCCAATATATATTGCAAAGTGGTCCTCCGCAGTGACATCGCGACGGGAGACTTCAAAGGAGATGAGCCTCTTCTCTCTCTCTTCTTGAGATGGACTCTTTCCAAAGTGTTTGATCATATCTAGCAATAAACAAGTAGTTGTGGCTAAAGAGAAAAGATGCATATACCTTGTGGGTCACGCCAGGATAATCCTTTATAAATAAGAAGTTATATATATAAATTTTTCTACATTGTAATGAAGTCATAATACTCATTGCGTAATAGTCGCCAAACCACAATAATTACACTAATTGACTCCTTTAGCATTGTATTGAAAGGTGCTACAGCTCCTAAGCAGCTTAGTGGGCTCGACCATAACGGATCAGTACCAGTTGACTCGCTGTCCATTCGCTGAATTGTAATCGAGTGACATCTAGTAATTAGGTTTCTTTAGGCCACAATACATAAACATAATTTTCTTATTTTTTCATTTATTTGGACAAAATATTCAAAAGTAGACATAATGCCATAAGGAATTATCTTCAAGTCAACACAAATTTAAACAGAGAACTAAACACCCAAAATTTAAAAATCACACAATGTACGGAGCGTATTTAGGTAACACAAAGTTTTTTTACCGCTTTTATTCTATAGCGGTATTCCAATTAGTAGCAACACATTAAGCAAACGCTCACTTACACTTTCAATTAAAACTTTTAGTTTGCAACTCGTCTAATTATTCAATTAAAGCAAAAGTCATTTATTTTTTCCCCTAACCCTTTTGGACACGTTATTCTTAGAAAAGACCAATGAAAGGTAAGCAATTTAAGATTATTATTGCTGTAAGGTAAAAAATGCAGGTTTGTTCAGAAAAAACAACAATCAACCAATTGATTTTTAAAATTATTTTTAGTATTTGTTCTATTAAGCGTTTTATTTTTAAATTCATGCTTAAAGAAGCTGATAAGCAAAATCAATTCGTTACGAAATAACAAAAACACTCCCATTTCATTTCTCTTTCTCGCCGTTCATACCAACCTAATCTTATCAAGATTCCTTTGTCTATTTAGAACTGTATGTCAAACAAAAAGAATTTCGACAATTCGTCCGTAAATGTCGGTCCCTTCACACGCTACAAACACTTAAGGGAAATTTCTTTTTGCCTCTATACCATCGTTTCAGTAAAGCGTTGCCTATGTTTTTCACGAACCCTACCCATAATAATAAATCTTCACTTTGGAAATCAGGTCGCATCGTGACATTCTCGCAGCTTTTAAACACCATCCAATTTTATGGGATGATATTTTGTGGATTTGTATTTTTGTTAAGGACTTGTACAACATATTCAAATACATTGGTCAATCAAAAAAGAATACCGTCAATTTGTCTAAATAGAAGGTGTAAAGTATTTTGATATTTTAATATACGATTACAACCACGTACCATTCAAACAGTCCAAATAATACAACATCGAATTAGTTACATTATATTAAATACAAATACGAGTAATGTTTGCATTATAAATGTAATTAATGAACAAAAAAAAAAATGAGTGATTGGTGAACCATGAATGATGAGTGAATATTTTTATCGTTCAATTAATTATAATACTCACTTAATTCCGAAAGATAAAAGCAACCCCAGAAAAAAGCTAAGAAGTTGCACATCACCCAAGTCATTAGGGAACCAAAAGCAGTAGAGAAAGGCGGGGTTTTAATAAACGTCCTCTCTTCAACAAAAACCATTGGTATTCGTTAGACGAATTCAGTAAAGCGCCGCTTAATTTATTTTTCACGAATAGCATTCAAACGCGTCTATCTATACATTATTTGTTTATTTTTTGTTTCGTTTTAAATAGATAGGTAGCTTATGGGACAACTGATGCTAAGTGGTCACCAACGCCCATCGCTTACATCGCCAATACGCCACCAACCTTTGAAAATAAGATGTTATGACCCTTGTGCCTGTAATTACACAGGCTCACTCATCCTTCAAGCTGGAACACAACAATACCAAGTACTGCTGTTCGGCGGTAGAATATCTTAACCACTGTTGTGTCACATTGTGTAATATTTTCAGGAAGACATATACTTTTTATTCTCAGTCTATTAATCAACCATTTATTTGAGCTTTTCGTACTAAGAAATTAAATTTTTAATTGTGGTTTTGTTAACACTGAAAACAATGGTTATTAATCCTCATCTTGATTTTCTCAAGTCAGGCTCTTATTATAATTATTTAAATTTAAAATGGAATTTCACCTTGGGCTTTCTTTACTTATATTTTATAATTACTTAAGACTTAATTTTTGTTTGCTCGAAACCGGAATTTAAGAACACAAGACGGTCTCAAAAACTTGTTATATATATAGTTCTTTTAATTTCAAAGCTTATATATAGTATATAGACTATAATATATAATATAGACTATTCCCATAGAGAAAGAAATGATTATAAACAAACATTACATTTACGCATTCCATGCGATTTGCTTGTAGATACTACAAACTGGTATATTATATGCTTTACTACAAACAGTTTTTGAGCAATATATCTTTAATTCTAATGCAACATTATTCCACTTGATTTATATCCTATTTAATTTTACCTTCAAAGCTTCGATAACATTTTTGCTGACTTTTAAAACGATATTTTCTCCAATTTATAATGAATATAATAGATTATTCAAGATCTTAATCAATAATATCGCATTCAATGTTGTTTATTTGTCTTTACTTTACATTTGTTAGAAAAGCTTATATAATAACATCACGATACGAACCACGAGGGCGTAGGGGTAACGTTTAACGCGGCGAAAGAGCGCAATTCATGCATTATTGTAAAGCATGTATTATACTATATGTAGATATATTGTATAAAATAATGTAGGACAAGAAAATTCAGACGGTTGATTATAATATATTTATATACTTTATTTTAAAAGAATTAAATCAAAATAAACTTTATTCAAGTAAGTCCTAAGGCGTTGAATTAAACGCCTAGTAACGCCTTTCAAATACTAGTGTATATGAAATATCAGATTTTGTCAGATTTTCGAATAAAAATCATCAAGTAAATCAACAGGAACCTATTATAATATTACTTTATATATACCAATAATTACTCATTATAAAAAGATAAGAGACCAATGGCTATGACACGTGCATCTTAACCGGACAAAGCTCAGTGAAATTTATGAGTCAAAATATCGTAAGGTATTTCAGGTAAAATATTTCACCACACACATGCAGCTTGCATGTGTGTGGTGAAATTCTGGCACATGTCTTCAATGGAGCATTCTTGTCGAAGTTATGAACCACCAACCTTGCAAACTAAGATGTTATGTACCTAGTATCTGTAGTTATACTGGATCACTCACCCTTGAAACCGTGCAAAACACAACAAGTGCCTGCCTAGACAGGCTAGCACAAAGTAAAATGACATTTCCGTGTAAAACCGTTAGCTTGTAAAACCGTTGCTTTTCTTGAACTTTATACTTTATTACTATGTGACAGAATAGAAAGTAGGCATATATTTGCGCACACACATGCACAAATTCGTATAATACCAACAATAATTACAATGTTAGTTGATATTATCATATTTTTGATTAAAATATGAACTCACAATCATTCCTGCTAACTACAGTAGCTGTAAATTTGGTTAAATTCCGCGGTTTCCAAGGAGATAGACTAATTTTTAACGTGGACGGACTTATTTAAAATTTGACGTGTAATGTATGCTACTTGTTGAATATTTTAACATAATAATATTTTGGAATTAACATCAAAGCTTTTTGTATACAATAAGAACGTATCTAACTAGCTACCGTGATGGCCCGATTATTAGAAGGCGAGGATATCACCAATAATTCCAATTTCAAACCCGGGCAAGCACCACTAAATTTTTATGGGCTTAATTTGTGTTTATAATTCACGTCGTCGTGGTGCTCGGTAGTAAAAGAAACCTGCATGAAATCTGCCACGTGTATCCACCAACCCACATTGGAGCAGTGTGGTGGAGTAAGTTCCAAGACTTCTCAAAAAAGAGAGGTCTTAGCCCAGCAATGGGACACTTACAGGCTATTATTCTTTACTATACTACCATGGTAGTCGAGATGGCTTTAAGTCAAAAAAAATAAATTTCAAGAAAAACGTTCTTAACTTTCACGTTATAGATAGATAGAAAAAAAGGTTTATTTCATTGAGAATTTCAATAATATTAGACACATGCAGGTTTCCTCACGATGGTTTCATACGCCGTCAAACACGAGATGAATTATAAACACAATTTAAGCACATGAAAATTCAGTGCTTGCACGGGTTTGAACCCACGATCATCGATTAAGATTCAAGCGTTCTAGCCACTAGACCATCTCGGCTTTTTTTTCTTTTGTTGTATTAAAGTTTTTTATTCTTTTACAACAAAACTACTTTTTTCCATCTAATCTCAAATCTTTAAGTCCGAAGAACTTTGCATTCGTGGAGAAAAGTTTAAAGTGCAGTATAAGAAAAAAAAAATGTTACGAAGGAAAATTTCATTTGAATAACATTTAAATATCTAATCTGATACGTATGGCCTGATTTGGGGTTATGCTAACCTTGAACATCGCTTAAATAAATTCACAGAAGATAAATATAAAGTACAAAATAAAATAGACGATACGACGCAAATAAACGAAGAAAATCTAAAGGTTGCGCATACTTTTATTAAAGACTAGCCTCCGCCCGCGGCAAGCTACGCCCGCGTGTGAGGGGGCACCCACGCATACGCGGGCGTAGTATTGCGTAGGGGGCAGCTCTGCTGGTAAGTATATTCCCTTTAGGTACCCTATATTCTTTTGTGTGCCTTTGACAATATGTAAGCGAAAAACCAAAAAACCAAACTCACTTTTAAATTTATAATATTAATTAGTACCCAAAAGAAATTGAAGCGACAATAGTCAAATACTAGCCTTCTTATTCTATCACTCCCGTAAACGCTGATGGAAGCAATACTGACTGTAATTGGACTTTTTCTGAACAAAAGCAGCTTTCCCTTTTTGAAAAAAACGTTGGGCAATATTAGGAATTCTATCGTAGCCTTTTTGCGTAATGACGTCTAGAAACGTTTGAATTGAGATCGTAATTGCTATAATTCGACCTTTCCTCGATATCGTAAGCGACCTATCTTTGTCTCATATGAAACATGTAAGTCTAAAACCACAAATTATATCATCAATAGCTAAAGCAAAAATCCAAAGGTTGAATAACCTCCACCGTATTTAAGAATACAAATTCATAAAAGAAAACAATTCGAAATTCAAAAAGCTACATAATATATATTTCTTAGCGAAACTACATATTCATGAGGGTACGCGTGCCAATCCCTATTAAAATTGGGCTGCAAGTTCAGTCTTATTTATATAAGTTGATAAAATTGTAGTTTTTGTGAATATATATTATTTCAGTGATAAAACAAAATACTAGATTATATTCTTCAATAAATCACATTTTGTTTTCATCATAATTTACGCGTCTCTCTCGATAAATTTTAATTGTAGATCGTTCAAGGAGTCGACCTAGAAATCCTGTGAGCCTCGAATATTTTAATATAAGAGTATCTTTTCGCGAAATTTTATTTTTTTAGGTCATTACTCTGAAAGTTAATGGTGCTTTCTTTTTAGAACAAAATTCAAAGATTATCATCGACTGATTCTATTTTAATCATGGATTGAGTTTTATGCTGTGATAAAAAAAAATAAGTTGGCTTTTCTCACTTGAAACGTCCTCTATTGAAACGCCTAAATTAATTTAAAAAACAATAAATTAAAAATATTGCGAAATAATAAATTAGATTAAAGACAGCTGAGAAATTCCATCCTTATCTAAATGTTATATCTGCCCAAAAACTCTTAAGCTAAACTAATTTAAACTTTATGTGTACTTAGATATTATTATTATTATTTAACTGTAAGACATATTTATAAGAAATAAGTATACCTTCTATACTTTATTATATACATGCTTTGTGTTAAAATAAAATTTAGAAGGAAGAAATTCTACATCATAAAACGTTATATTCTTAGAAAGAAATGCATATGCATTATGTTTTATTTACAATTTTTAATGAATCTGATTAAAGACGTTCATATTTTTTTGTACTAAGTTTTCATAGTATGCATTTTGTCCCTTGTTATTATCAATTGATAAAAAAATACACTTAAAAATGTATTAAGAATTTATGTTATAACAAAATACAAGTCATTTTTGTAACTATGTTGATATAATATACGCTACACTTTACACGCCATTTTAGCTTACGAGAAAATGTAATATTGCAATGTCACATAGAATTTTTCATCTCAACTTTGTTAGCTATCAAAGATATTTTCGTACCGACAAAGTAAACTTCAATTTATTAATATTTAGTTTCAATATTTCAAAGGTATAAAAAAGAGCCATGCTATATAATTTATGTGATTTTGTTTTCCATCAGAAATTTTCATGTGTATATTTTACATAGAGAAACTTAATTTTTTAGTCACAACTAAGGAATGCCACACTTTGTATTCGCACAAACAGCCCAGGTTATACAGCAAGTATAGAAACAACAAATAAATAAATATTTTTCTTATATATTTTTTTATCTGTATATAGATACTACACCTCAATTTTTATTAAATTTTAACTAAAACCTTACGTAGGTATAAAACGTATGTATACGTTTCCCTAAAAAATATATTTCAAATGCCTCAAAAGATAACGAAATACACTTAAAAACTGTTACTAATATTTTGTGCAGTGTCTAATACCAATTGATATTTTTATATTTTTGTTTTTGGCATAAGAAAAGCTGTTCATAACATTTGAATGCTTTTCTAATTTCACGAAACACATGCAGCTTTTAAAACAATTTTCGAATACTAATATTATCAATAAAAATAATAAAACATATACACTAAACGTATATGATATAAAAGCAATATAATCATTTTATCGTATATTAAAATATATTTTTTCATTTTAAAGATAGCTCCCTGAAGTTCTATCATGTATTTTTAGCTTACACCATTTTCCAAGAAAAACCACCGTATATTTACTAATAAATTATTCTAATATAAAACATGATAAAAAATTCTCTATTGATAATCGTATATTTTTTAAAGTTATTTTTCAAGTCGCATAATTAATTACTTGCGACTCAAGTATTATTCCATCCTTGGTACGGATATAATAAAAAGAAATTTATTTATTTTGTTAATAGAATAAAACATACGTTACGTTACACGTAATGCGTTTGATAATTTAACTGATTGACAGAAAACTGTTAAAAATGTAATTAATGTAATTATAGCTTAGGAAATATTAGAACCGTAATCATTATGCAAATTTTAAAACGTACGCGCCATTCAATAGATTATCTTGTTAGTATCTTTTTGAATAGCCGGGCTTAGTCTTTTAACTAGGCAAGCATAACCTCTTGGATAGTGTAGTAGTGTGGACGAGTTTCATAGAGACGAGGGTCTTCCAAACTTTGTTAGTGTCTAGTTATAATCACATCACGCTAATGATGGAGCTGCAAACTACTGATCTTAGGTTTAAATTTTGTTTACTTGGTAAACATATCATCAAATTCATGACATGAAAATTTTATAATAACATTTTTTATTTAATTATTATATTTCTTTACAGCATTGTCCTATATCGGATAAAGGTTTGCTATAAATGTTTCAATTTATATTATTTTTTGTAATAAAAGAACACAATGAACAACAGCCAAAAATTTTCGCATTTTCAAATCATTCGCAGTCATGCCCCGCGATTCTATAATTGTATTGTACCAGTTCTTTAACACTCAAATAGATTAGTAATAGTAGTATAAGTAATCATAAATAACATCACTTACAATACATACGATGATCAATCTAGCTTTAATCTCCTGTTTCAATCAAATGGTTTAGAGCAATTGAATCCTTTAGTAATAATTTGATTGGCTGGTTTGCGTGGTTGGTAGATACTTGCCTTTCATACCGAAGGTTATGGGTTCGATTCTCACCCAGGACAGACATGTAGTATATCAGTTGTCTGGTTTCCATAGGACAAGCTCTGCTTAAATTGGAATCAGATGGCCGTGTGTGAATAATGTCCTAGGAATCTGCTGTCCGACTTCATCACTGGCATTTTTAAAGAACTAGCCAATTACGAAAGACATATTATTTGCACGAACATGCGGACGAACGCAATTGCACTTCTATTATCCGATGGTATGGCAATTCCGACATAACTGGAAAGAGTTCACATGTAAAACGAATAACCCATGCTTTCCAAGGGCGGCAACGTTAAAACTTCCAACTATCAAACAATGGATTCCTACTGAAAATTTTCGATAAAAAATTCCAACTTTTATTGGTTCAACCTAGGCTCAAGCTACGGGTTAAGCCAATTTTTTTTGTTAAGCTCCCGATTATAAATAGAGGTGTCATTAGCTTAAAGTGTGTGTGTTATTAGCTTAGTTTAAAGTGGAACCGATTTTGATGCAGTTTCATCTGTGATCAGGTTTCAACGGATATGATCGAAATGGCTCTTATAAATTATGAAAATTTGGTTAGGCCCTTGAAGATCACCAACTCATTTCCTATTGACAAAAGAGTTTTACCATTACTCGCAGGTCTGATTGATTTGAAATTGCAATCCTCGACGTTTGTATTATAATATTAAAAAGTGCTTATAATAAAGTTAATGAACCATTACACATTATTATAATTATTATACATTATTATTATATATAATTATATTTATAAATACATTTGATTTTTTACTTGTTATCTGACTTTGTTTAAATTTTATTAATATATCATTCATGTTTTTAATTCAGACATTTAATCACGTCAAATTTAATGAACATTTTAACATAGTCATTTTGTTTGAATATATTGTAAAACTAAAATAACGCGGTATTGACTGTAGACGCTCAGAACTGTCCGTGCTCTTGGCTACAAATTAATTAGCAATATTTAGTCTTCCAACGTCAGATGTGGCAAGCCATTTAAATGCTATCTATCAGTGAAATTAATCAATCCTCCAGTGAATGCTTACTCATAGTAATGTCCAGTTTACATTGCTCATCGACATATACTCGTATATATATTTATTAATGAATTTTATAAATGGTCAAGCAAAGGCACTAACTACTACATGGTAAGTGGTCACTACCACACATATCGTACATCTCCAATGCGCCACCAACCTTGAGAATAAGATTTTATGTCCTTTGTGCCTTAGTTACACTGACTCACTCACCCTTCAAACCGTAACACAATAATACTAAATATTGCTGTTAGTCGGTAGAATATCTGATGAGTGGGTGGTATCTACCCAGACGGGTTTGCACAAAGCCATATCACCAAGCATTATGAAGATATGAACATCGATACACCTATTTACTAAACTAAATAAATTCAAAGTTTACTGTCAAACACATTACACTATTTTATTGTTATTGCCCTACGTTACACTTACCAGCTTATTTTAATGCGCACTTTTATATACATATTACTACTTAACTGTCAAACGAATCACAAATTCTCGTCATTATGTTAAACAAATCAGTGAAACGATTTGGGAAACCGTTTAAATTTTATAAAAAAAATACGCCTAATGAATGTACTTACTCAATCTATCTCTTCTATTACGAATATATTAAAAAAAATAATGAGAGTGCCCTGGTAATCACGAGAATTGATGTATAAACGTGTGAGCTCATGTACCGATCTTACGCACACATTAACGTACTTACAATAACAAATCTTACGCTGACATTATTTGACGCTCGAAACCTTACGCTAACGTTATCTGACGCTCGAATTCTCAGTTAGCCCCTAACGTGTACCCAGCGTTAAGATGTTTACACATCAATAAATTCATATTTTTATATGAATATATTATTCATTCAATCCTTAATATATTAGGCATATATTAAGGATTGAATGATTGTTGAATCTCGTGTAGAAATTAACTAAGTGTAGGTAATTTATATAAATTTGTTTATTTTTTTAAAAATAAGAGTAACTTCTGAGTTTCTTGCCGGTTTTTTTCGGTAGAATCCACATTCCGAACCAATGGTAGCGCTTAAGGATTCATAAGTACTTGTAAAAGTTTATTTGAATAGAAATATTTTGATTTTAATATAATTAGGATGAAGTATGATGATAAAAAAATACATATAAATTCAGTGCGTACGTCAAAATATATTCCTGGTGATATAGATGAGGATGTTCTTATACTTTATCGTTTATTAATATACATAGCTGTTTATTAAGAGTTGTATGGTAATGTTGATAATAAAAAAATAAAATGTAATAAGACCCAACCAAATTTATTGTGATTACGTTCATTAATTGTTAGGGTAATTTTAAATACAGAACCCACCGCATCACTGAGCAATAAACTTGAATCTTTATCTAATTAAGCAACACACAACGCTGACACAAGTATACAGCTTGCGTTTAAATTAAAATTAAGAGTCCGCAATTAATTGATAAAAAAAAAACAAATAAAAATTCAGTGATCCTTGTTCGGCTTTTTATCCACAATATTCAGTTAAAAATGTAGGTATTCTTAAACCATGGGGCCATCTCGGCTATTGCCTTTATAGGCTAACTCAATTTTTTATTTTAATTCAAAGCTACGTCGTCATAATTACAAGAGGTCTTACTTTTGACAAGCACATTGTGAGAGCACACGTTACATCTATAGTTTATTAATAATGACTTGAGTTCAAACAAACAAAACTATATAATATTGTTAAAACCCACGTTTGTATCCACTATGCATGAACTGATACTTTGAACATTTTTTTACAACTAAACTCCATTTCTATCCATTACTTAACGCGTCAATTGGCTTGCGAAAATTTTATGTTATTCATAATTGTCATTTTTTCGGTAAGTGATGTTGTAAATACTTAACATTGCTATATTCCGGTTTGAAGGGTGTGTGAGCCAATGTTAAAGTGATGTAAGGGATGACTATTTACCATCCGGTGATCCATTTGCCGTCTGCATACCATATAAACAAAAACTTCGTTCGTGAAATATAGTTCAGGCATAAACAGCCCATTTTTTGTTTTGGTCTCATTAAAATTGTTCTCATAAATAAATATTTCCTACAAAAAAAAAGAAGGGCAATGATTATATAATCTTTTGAGCTTGGATATACGATTACATAGTTTATTAAAGATATCTTCAGTCTATAGGTCCAAAAGCATTATTAATATTGACAGAAGCTAATATCAATCCAGAATCGGTAAACGCGGTCGAAGACTGATCAATCTGCGG
This sequence comes from Nymphalis io, assembly GCF_905147045.1. Classification (NCBI taxonomy): domain Eukaryota; kingdom Metazoa; phylum Arthropoda; class Insecta; order Lepidoptera; family Nymphalidae; genus Nymphalis; species Nymphalis io. The sequence goes on along the minus strand of NC_065898.1, from coordinate 4,174,649 downwards.
TCCATCGAGTTGGCTTTGAAATAGGAATTTAGGCTAAGTAATATACAGACTTGTTATGGACAAAATGTGCCTGCAGCTTTGTTTGTGTTTGAAATGTTAAACCAAGATACATAACATGTAGCTTTTTTATACGATGTTTTGCTTGAATTTAATACAATCTATAGAATCGTTTTTCTTTATGCGTGAAGATAAAATAGTCATTTACTTTAATATTATCGATTGTTTTATTTTATTATCCAAACGTTAAAACCTTTTTTTGCTAACCTCTTTGCTTTATTTCTACCCAATATCAATAATTCCTTGTAACAGTAAAAATCTTTCTGCGAATATGTTCAGTGTTGGTGTAAATTGTATATATATCCACTACGTATACATGTAGTTGACGAGACGAGTGACAGGATATCAAATTTACATAGGTCATAGTGGATATATCCCCAGTGACGTTACATTGCTGTTTCGCATGATATATTTTTGAGGTGATATACATATAAGTAGATTTTGTATTTATAAATTTCAATCTGTTTAATGTTGACATTATACTTTTTAAACCAAATTAAACAACATAATTTAACTGACAAATCTCGGTTTTTTTTTCAATGTCTGTATGTATTTATATACCTGGACGTTTCTTTTATATACTTTACATTTTTTTATATACTTATTCGGTATCAAAATAATTTATATCTATTCTTTACCCATTACATTATGTACAGATTTGTATTATAATAAAATTCAACAGATAAAAAAGAAAGAAATAATACAATGGGCAACAGATTCAATGTTTATAGGAGATTAAATCCAGGTTCAATTAAGATTTTATTTAATATTGAAATATCTGTATAATAATTAATATAAAATTTGCCTCTAAGACCGTTTAGTTACTGGAGCAATTAATAGTTACATATAGGCCTCTGCTTCTTTGACAGATAATTTAAGCAGCATCTCGAAGACACTTGCGTTCATGACTGAAGAGACCAATGCGAGAGAGGATCCTTCGGCCGCACTCCCGACAAGTGTACGCGCCCCCAGATGGGCGGGGGTTTGAAGTCCGCTCATGACGTAGTTCGTTTTTCTTTTAGTAATTCAAACCAGGCATAGTCACAATTAATAGTTAGGGATTTAATATCACACAATGTTAACTGATGGAACTTCATCTAGCCTTTTTTTCATTTATTTACGAAAGTCATAAGAGCAATGGTACCAACTGATGGTATGTATTTATCACCCCTTAAAGACACCAGTACTATAGGAAATGTAAGCCACTTCATACACTGTCACCAACCATATTTAACTTGTGGTACTGTTACTGGCTTTGTGCGAGCTCGTCTGGGTAGGTATTACCCACTCATCAGATATTCTGCTGAAAAATAGTAGCAGTAAGCAGTACTTGGTATTGTTGTGTAGAACATAAAATACCAATACAAAGCACTTTTATTTTACGTTAGAATAAGCAGCGTAAGATTAATAGAGAATTAAAAATATACTAAAAGTGTAATATTAAGTACAAAACTATATTCACTTATCCCTTTGGTCGTATACTTACTAATAATACATAATTATATTAACGTACACTACACTATAATTATTTTAAAAATGAATCTAACATGTTTAATTTATGTTAAAAGTCAAAGTTTCTCGCAGACGTTACGAGTGACATCGTACGTAACACCAAGAGAAATGTCTTCTTCCACCGTTATAAGACGAACTTTCATGTGACATCAATTTTCTATATCACTTTAAAGGGGTGAGAGATTCCCTAACGATGCCTTTTAATTGTAAGTCGACGACCAATTACTCGTCCTATTGATTTTAATATCTTTATAATAGCGTTCCTTGTCAAAGCTTTATTTAAGCAAGGGTTGGTAATTTAACTGATTAGAATTCATTCAATCTAGCGAATTAATTGAATTTAAGGATTAAAGATAAATTCACAATTATTATGTTATGTTATAATATTACAAAATTGAGAAAATATAACTCACTTATATCTGCAGGGTAGCAGTAATGTATTACAACAATAGGCCCAAAGACTTCTTATACCGGCGACGTGCCGACCACCTTATAATGCTATGTAGTTTGTAATTAGTTAATATTTATTTAAATTACTGAATACAATTATGGAGCCGTTGAATTAGTATTCCTTAATTTCTATGCGGAATATATATATATATATATATATATATATATATATATATATATATATATATATATATATATTTAAATATATATTTTTTTTTTAATTTAAAAAAGGCTACACAGTTTCTTGCTATTTTAACTCGGTAAATTCTACAGTCCTAACTGGTAGCTTTACAATTTAATTAATTTTCTAAAATGACGATTCAAAAGCTTTTCAGAGCCTACTTTAATGAAATATATTTTAACTTTTATTCACGGAGACGAATTTTTTTCGTCATCCATCCTACAAATCCTATAGATAGAATCTATGATCTGCGTAATAATACAGGAAAATAACAATTGAACACATATAGGAGAACTAGTTTATCAAGTTAAGGTTATGGAGTTATACGTAGAGTTTCTCTGAAAGACCACAACAGAAATGGACGCTCAGTTCGAGGAATAACGTAGCCGGCATAGTATAGAGAATTATCTAAGTTGCATTGCTGACGGGCGTATGTCATGTTATGTAGGCCAGGTTCTAAATGATCTTGCCCGTGTACTTCGACATGGTGACATGTACAAATTCGAGGAATGCCTTGAATGCGCTATTCAATTCACCGCAAGCCATAATACACTCTTAGTCCTCTGATTATATTATTTCACTCATATTGAAAAATAATCAATCAATAAAACTAACAAACATCTCAAAATGTAACTACTGATAATAAAACGTGAAATAATAAAACTTCGTATATTTATTCACAGCATTTTCAATATATCGTTTTATTTATTTTATCGCGAACCAAATTTATTTATCTTTCGCAAGAATTATTTCATTGTTTATTAAAATTATTCGACTGTAGAATTGATGATGAAACACGATTTATTTAAATTAAGTTAACACATAATTATGATATATAATAACTTACTTGTCAGGGTGTATCTTGTTATTAGGTAAGTTAGGAACTTCCTGCTATATTACAATACTAATTGTCGGTTATTATTTCTGTACTATGACCAGATAACTCTATAGAACGGTGCAGTAATTGAATATATCAGCATACATCCGCTATATTCCATTTCTGATGACGTCATACATAACCGCATATAAGCTATAATTTATGACAGTCCGAATGTTTTTCTTTTAAATTATTAATTCTTTTGAATGTATAATAGCCTTCAAAATAAGTAAATCTTCATTCAAAATTATGTAAGTAGTATAATCATAATTACTTGTCACATTCGTTTGAACTAATTAGGTTAGGTTGATTTACTTGGTGGTAGGGCTCTTTGCAAGCCCGTCTGGGTATGTACCACCCACTGATCACATATGCCACCATCAGCTATACTTATTATTGTTGTGTTTCGGGTTGAAGGTTGAGTTAGCCAATATGTGTAGGTACAAGCGACGTAACATCTTAGTTCCCAACAAGGTTAGTGACGCGCTGACGATGTAAGGAACGGTTAATCTTACAGCGCCAATGTCTATAGGCGATGGTGAAGATTTACCATCAGGTGACCAATTTTCCCGTCCGCCAAACTATCTTATATAAAAAGCTCTAAATGCCCAAAAATAAGTATTGGACATAATAAATGTTTTTATGATCGAAAAGAAGTAATGATTACACTAAATTAATCGTCATACACATTACGTTGAAACGATATGCTTAACAAAGTAATGCTACAAAATTACATTTAAAAAAAAAACCATTTGTTCATTAAAACATTCTATCTGTTAAAAGGTTTATTAAATCCAAAATTAATATCGGACATGACAGAAAAAGTCAAACAAATCACCAGTTAAAGGTACCCAGCAAAGTTACACAGCAAAATAAACAGCTAAAGTTAATCAATGCATCCTGCATAGAAAGGGTTAATTTAATGCATTTATGAAAAATATTATCAAAAGACAATTTATACAATATCTTAAATGATATGTATTTAACATGGAAATCTAATACTTTATGTGAGAAAGCGACTTTTACAATATTAACATGAGAGACGTGACCATCATACTTTATTAACTTGCTATTGAAACAAAATACATGCTTTGAATGTATTAAGTGCTTCTTAGAATATCACCGCCGAGATGGCCCAGTGGTAAGAACGCGTGAATCTTAACCGATGATCGTGGGTTCAAACCCGGGCAAGCACCACTGAATTTTCATGTGCTTAATTTGTGATTGTAATTCATCACGTGCTTCACGGCGAAGGAAAACGTTGTGAGGAAATCTGCATGTGTTTAATTTCACTGAAATTCTGCCACATCCCGCATCATTCAAACCTTCTCCAAAAAAAAAAGAGGAGAGGCGGCCAGCAGTGGGACATTCACTGGCTGTTACGGTAGTATATTACCATAATCTATTTATTAGATATTGTGTAATACGCGAGCTTGCCTTAAAGATAACCTGATTGTAATGCTCAGAAAACCAGGATGCTGGAAGGATATTGCACATATTGGCCAACATGAGAATCGAGGAAGCAAAACGCTTGCGAATGTATGGAATGTCGATGATGTGGGGGTGTACACTTTCACGGCGCCTAGTTGTCCGATGGTAGAAGTGTAAAAAAGGTATTAAGTCATCCAATTCTTGTGTATACACATCTTTAAAAATTTGCAAGCTAACCAAACTTTGCTATTAACGATAAATTAAAAAATATATTTAAAGGAAAGTTTGTATGCAAAAGTTTTTATACATTCAGTAATTTTATAGTTCACCTGCGAAATGATATTACCGTCTACTGACTATTTAATAATTGTAAATTTGAGGGCAAAACCGCTCAATTTTTCCACCGGTTCTTCTCCCTTCTCTATTTTTATGGCCGAATCAGTTGTTGTTTTTTTTTGACTATATACAAGTACATAGCATTATTATTTAAAGTAAAGAATGGAAAAAAATCACTCACATGCGAATACGTACATACTATTATAAACACATAATGGAATATATATTGCAGAACAAGCCCAAGGAATTCATCTGATTGCAAATATCTCCAGCTTCGCGAGCACATTAATAATGCAGTATTAGACATTTACACTGTCAATGCAATACCATCTGAGAGATCGTAGTTCCTTGTGTCTGTTTATATATAACCCACAAACCGAAATCTATATATCTATACATATTCTGTCACTGATCGATGTCTGTACATGGAAGATATATAAGTAAAACTAATAACGGGGGCCTTTATCACCGCAATAGAACCCAAAACGATGATTGTTAGAATTTTTATTTGTTTGTCTGAGCGTTTGTGCACGCTAATCTTAGAAACGGCTTAACGGATTTGAGTGCGGTTATCACTAATGTATTGTGGCTGTTTTTCCAATGTAAGTTAAACTCAGATCTATATCGTCAATCATATTACTTAGTTAGTTTGACAAGTGAAGTAAAGCCTTAAATATATGCAAATAAAAATTAAAAATAGTACAAATCGTGACCGCGTGGAATGATGGCAAGAATGCTAGCAGCGAATCTCCCTTTGAATCGCAATTTCGATTCTCTGGGCGAAAAATGAACCAGTTAATAATAAGTACTTATTAAAAAAACAGGTTTACGTTTTAATTTTAAAAGGATACAATTTCCTGTGAAGGTATCGTTTGCAGTCACAATAAATAAAGCACAGATAAAGACATTCAAGTATGTCCAAGTAGATTTAAGGGAATGATGTTTTTTTGTCATATATAATTCTAATTAAATGTTGCCCTATCTAGATCCGGGTGCGGCAAAACTGAATAAATACTAATATCCCACGAAAATAAAACTAAAAATGTTATAAGTCCGCTCTTAGTGTTTTTTTTTAAGTTATACGCGGGTGAAACCGCGGGCACAGCTAGTCAATAATAAAATTAAAAAAAAAAAACGCTTACTACTACTTTCTTTATAATTAATAAAAAGGTTTTACATGTACTACAAAACTCTGGGATAAGACGGACACGTGTGCCGTGACGGCAAACGGCATGACGCTCTCTTATCCCTGTATCCACCACCGCCTTCGCTTTCTACTGCCATGTGAACGTGAAGCGTTTTATTTTACTACTTTTAGTGGAATGGAAGCGAGTACTGTTCCGCTTCCGTGGGTCGTTGCGTGATGCAATGTATTCAATAACCTTTCTCACTAAGTGGGCTATCGAACGGAAAAGTCCAAAAAGTTCATAATCGTTCATAAAAAAAACCTGTAGATCTTGAGAACTGTCGAACGAACGAACAAAATCTTCAGATATATTTATTAACATAGTATAATAATATAGTTCTACTAACCATCATCATCAGATCTATATGGATTTACCATACTTTTTTTACTTTTGGTGATAAATATTAACACAGGAAGAGTCATTGTTCATATGATGCTGTAAATACGCTGCCAAGTTGGCAACTTTTTATGGGAGGCAGGAACGTCCACCAGATGGCACATCGTCATCTACATTCATATACGTTGCCAAGGAAAAACTCTACGTTGCCAACGCTATAGGATGTTATGACCCTTGTACCTGCAATAACACTCACTCACCCTTCGAACTAAAACATAGTTAAACAATATATTGACGGTAGAACAATAGATGAGTACTGCCCAGACGGGTATGTACTAAGCCCTACTACTTCAAAAATTGAAGCTTAGTTTTCAATATTACCCGATTAGTAAATGGTAAAGGTCAACTGATATTGACTTATAAATATGGTCTGCACTATTCAAAATTGTAATAAAATTCTGCAAAACCGCCTGGGTAGGTTGCCACCCACACATCAAATATTCTATCGCCAAATAGCAACACTCACTGTCGTGTTTCGGTTGGAAGGATCGGTGAGCCAGTAAAACTTTAGGCACAATGGTTATAACTTACGGCTTCAGTGTCATGGGCGATGGTGACAACTCACAATCAGGAGGCCCATTTCACTGTCCGCCTACCGATATTATAAAAAAAAGATTGTTTAAAATCCTTTGAAGCTCCAGTAAGTATAATTATACTTACATACTATATTATATACTCCAAAGAAAATGATATTAAATATAATAATTTTTATGTGATACGATAGATGATATTTTTAGGTTAAAGCACATTTATTTCTTTTCTTAGTATATCTTACTTGTGTCAGAGCTTAGATTAATTCACCAGGTTGTCATAGCGAAAGGTGAAAACTCGAAGGAGATTCTATAAAATCGGTCGGTTTCATAAAATCCTACAAACTCGAATAAACCTACTTACCATAATGTAATTGACATTTCACCCTATCATTGTATATAAAATTTTATGTAACTTATCGCAGAACTCAAGTTAATGCTTAATAATAATTAATCACCTTAGAGACCGTGGAATACACTTAAGGGTCGTATTCGAAACATTTACCTCGAGGTTAACTTTTATCAACTCAACATTTTGGATAAATAATATTTTTAACATTGCTTTCCCAGAATTAAGAAATAATATCAGTCGAAAATATATTAGATTAAGATTTACATAATAAGATCAAGTCTTCCCTCCAATCTTCTTGTTATTACATAGAAAACTATAAAAAGATAATATGGCTGCATTTATACATTTACATAATTTAAAGCTAAAGCATTTACTTATTTTTTATTATATGACGTGTTTTAATTAATAAATATATGTTCACAAATTTAAGAAAACCTAAATATACCTAAATATACAATTTTCTTCTAAATGTATAGTAAACGAATTATAATTAATTAAGATAATACTCAATGGATATAAATCAACGTATAAAGAACAGGATTTGAACAATATTATAGCTTCAATCATTGCGATCTGAATACAAAACTTATTCTCAAATATCCAATTTCTTCCGTTTAATTCCAAAATTTTATGTAAAAAATCACAAAGAGCAAATGCGCCAATCCGCAGTGATATTACGTTGCAACATTATTAACAACTATCAAACCACTAAATGCTAAAGGTTATAAGTTTAATTTCGAAAGTACCTTAAAATATTTACATACAAAATTAAATAGATTTCTATTCATAAAAGAACTGTAGCAAACGTTCTTGATCATTTAGCAGCTGAAACAAACGACTCATTCATAAGCAATTCGTAAGCGGCTTCAGTAAAGCTTACCTGATCTCAATTCGAAAGGCATGATATTAAGCGTGAAAGAGCCCCTCCCCTGCAGCCAGTCCCGGTCACATTTACGTTCCACCTCTCACCATTGCACGATACCTATAGCTACACACACTCATACACTATCACTTTGACGAACACCACTTTCGTTGTATGAACCAGATTGTTAGCTGTCAGAGGGTAAGCATGACGCAGTGTGTTCCCGTTACGTCAAAAAACTGTTTAGGACGGTTCGACACAGCCTCCGCAGCGATGGCGATTACGCTTCTGCCGCTGGGATGCGGCGCGCGCCGCCAGCGCCCCCCGTTGTCATGACAACGGTCCGGGCGATCTACCTCGTCCTCTCTAGCATACAAAAACAAAAATAGCGAATTAATTGCGTAATCATGTGACGAAATAACTTTGCAAAGTTTTTAAATGCATCGAAGTTGTCGGAGATATTAAAAAAAGTGGTAAGTTAATAGATAAAGGTACGTCTGCCACCTCTCAATGCGTTCACTGGAATTGCTTTCAAAGAAACGTTTTGCAACTTAAATATATGTATATATCATAGTTGATTTTTTATGAATTAAAAGTTATTTGGCGATTAGTTAACTTCAAGAAACATATGAGATACTGCGGCTGATTTTGAAGGTTCTGTCTGTCTGTCTATCTGTCTGTCAAGATTCTTTTTCTCAAAAAAGCGTAGCGGTATAAAGTTGAAATGAATACCAAATACTGAGGTCTGCGTTCCCTTGGAGCTGAAAAAAAAAACAAATTTCTAAGTTAACGCAATAAATGACGGACGTTTGTACCGCGTATCACTCTCACTCGCAAGGGAATCTAAACCTATAGGTTACTTCCCATTGACCTAGAATCATGAAATTTGGCAAAAAGTAATATCTTGTAGCACAAGTATAGGAAAAAATTCGAAAACCGTAAATTTGAAATGACTTTGAAATGAAACTTAACACTAAGCCTATAATTTAAAAAAAAAATTAAGTAATTTTTTTCGAACAACAAAGGAAAAAATATGAAGTCTAAATCTTAAAAAAAACCTGGTAAATTTTTCAGTATTGTATGATGGTACGGAACCCTCAGTGCGCGAGTCCGACTCGAACTTGCCCCATTTTTTTTTATTATAGTATTGCTTATTTATTTTTGCGCTATGATCAAAGTTGTAGTGAAAGACGAGCATGCAGTGAAGGATATATATTTTCCGTATTTACAACGTAAGTAATAGAACTTGTTGGTCACGTAGCCTTCGAGGGTGGTCCTCTCGTTTTCCGAGGGTGGTGATATAAAGAATATTTTTGGATACGGCTCTAGACGGAAGATGGAGTTTCGGGCCGCACTCCAATCCACTCACCCTAAGACTTATAAATGCTGCTACATTGTGTAGTCTCTTTCATCGTGCGAAATAAGACACACTTGTGGAGACATATAAGGGGATATCGAACGGTATCTTGGGAAAAATACAACATCTTAGCTGTTATAATCCAACCTGGAAACTCCAGGATAATATAGCTGAGGTGTTGTGTTTTTTTTTATATTCGCCGGTAGGGCAAATGACTCTATTCCACCTGATGGTAAGTGGTAGTCGAGTCCAAACGTGACGACGGCCAGTACAGACGGGAAAAACGTTCTGCACTAGCCGCCTTTGCCTTGCCGGCCCGCAAGATGCCTCTTCACGCCTCGTTTGAAGGAACCAGGGTTGTAAGAGGAGGGGAACACGTGAGCTGGTAAGGAATTCCATTTTTTGGAAGTGCGACAAAGAAAGGAGTTGCCAAATTTCTTTGTTCGCGATGGAATTGATGTCACAGTTAGGCGGTGACATCGAAAACCAGCTCGCGTGGACTTAAGAAGGAAGGGGGAAGCAGGATTTAGAGAGAATTATTCCTCAGAGCACTCGCCGTGATACAGTCGATAGAAAGCGCTCAGTGCTGCTATCTATAGTAATGCTCAGTAATGCTATATATGTGTTTGTGACCTTTACGTCGCCAATAATGCGTACTGCACGTCGCTGCAACCGGTCCAAGGCCTCCAGTAGGTACTTAGCGGAGCCATCCCAAAGGTGCGAGCAATATTCCACGCAAGACCGTACCTGTGTTTTGTACAGCAGGCACAGTTGTTGTGGCGTGAAAAAACGCCGCACCTTGTTCAGAACTCCGAGTTTCCGTGAAGCTGTTTTTATAACAGCCTCGATGTAATCCCTTGGACTAAGGTCGCAGCGAACATCAATCCCCAGCATGGCAATTTTGCTTTGTATCACCAGCGGAGTACCACAGAGGGAGGGAAGAGGGGAAAATGCTAACTTTTTACCAGTGTGAAAACACAGGTATGCGCTATGCCTGTGTTTTCTTGGCATTAAGCTCAACAAGATTATCAGAGCCCCATTTGGCGATGAGCTCTAATGTCCTATCGAGTTCAATGACAAGATCCTTCCGCCTCTCCTCAATTTCCGCTCGCCCAGCCACTGCGCGTCTGTGGTATACACCAAGCACTGTAATATCGTCTGCATAGCAATGTATGTTCCCAAGAGAGAGCATATCATTATTGTTATTCTTAATCATTATAAGCTGATCGATAGTAACGTGATACTTAGGAGATATACGTGTAATTAAATTGACTAAATATTCCACTATAGTTAAGGGTCATGCTTGATGCGATATCTGAAATTACTAAGTGTACGTTACCTAGTGGACTCCGTTTTCGGTACATCAACTCCGTGATGATGGAAATTGTAGTCTTCTAAACATTTCGAGTATTTCTCGATTAATATTTTTAGTAAAACCGGAACATTATAAATGTTACGCAATCAAAATCGTTTGCTATTAAAATTTAAATCTTTGATTGAGTCTTGAGTCGTAACTTATGATAACTTAAGACTAACTTTGGCCTTTTAAATTGCATTCTCTAATTCTCCGCTGGTCCTAAATTAATTCTGGAGTTTATTTATAAAACTTAAAATAAAACATTTTGTCGCTATGAAATATTATTAAAATAGACAAGATTTTACTTAGAATGGATAAAGTGTAGCCAAATGAGCAAATTTAAGATGTCCTACGAACTAGAAATTCTGGAAGGGGCAACGATCAAAGAAAATGTCCACAAAATGGGTACGCAATCTATTTATACTCGTATAGGAGTAAGGACGACCCATTTGCCACGGTACGATTTTGTTTTTTTCTTGAGATAAATTTGTAAGTATTATAATGTAGATACATATTTTATGACAATCAGGGGAGTCCAATGATTTTCCTACCCATCTAACGGCTTACGATATTACGAGTAAATCTTCCCGCATGTTTCGCGTCTTACTGTTCGATGTTTCATTGATCTTGTGTCTTGTTTATGTCTTTTTTTAACATTGTAACTACTAATCTAATTAGACTTAAAATGTTTGTGTGATCTATAAAATTTTGGTAAATATATTATAGTATTTAATGCTTTCAGAAAATCTTCGGTTCGATTGACATAATTAGCAATAAAAATAAACAACGTATTAAATATTTGTGTTGTTCCAGCATCTAGTGCAAAATGGTAAGTAAATAATCTACGTCTACGCCTAACTTTTCACCGTTATTTACATTGTTTTTATATTTATTTATTTTTTATACAAAATTCGAAGGCGGACGAGCATATGGGCCACCTGATGGTAAGTGGTCACCAATGTCCATAGACATTGGCAATGTAAGAAATGTTAACCATCACTTACACCACCAATGCGCCACCAACCTTGGAAACTAAGATGTTATGTCCCTTGTGCCTGTAATTACACTGACTCACTAGCCCTTTAAACCGAAACACAACAATACAAAGTACTACTGTTTTGCGGTAGAATATCTGATGAGTGGGTACCTAACCAGGCGAGCTCATGTAAGGTATGGTTTGTTAACAATTGGTTTAATAATTTTGACTGCTTCTGAAAAATAATACACAGATTATAACATTTTAAGTTTTGTTGCGGCGCTTCACTATCTATCATCGCGGGGTGCGGGGACGCGCCTACCAACTTAACTTCACTTGTCGTCTCGACGCGCGTGCGCGACACACATCAGTTATTATAATGATTTATCATTAATACAAGTATTCAATTTCCAAATTCTTCGTTATTTTTACCACCACAAAAGCAGCTATCGAAGCTAACAAAATGGTCCTTCGAGATATATTAAATAACGAAGACTCCTTCGGCTCGAAATTAATAATGGTAACAAAGGCAAACAATAAATTATTGTAAAACAAATAATAGCAGTTAATCCTTAATAAGGATTTGAGAAATCGCATAAATCTGCCATCATGTTAAATTAAATGAAAATATCATTATTTATATTAAATCCACTAGAACTCTGACCCATCTCCTATTAATCCGCTTTACACCAAATAAACCCACCGTATAAACCTTCGTTTAGATACAATTGTCTTAAAATATATTGTTAGAAAATTAACCAAAGAAATTTCTTTGTGTTATTACGTTTTTCGTACTTAGAATGATACTTCGAATTACTTGGAACGTTCGTGTATTAATTAGAAGCTGGTGGCCTACATTTTACAAGAACCAACTAGTTGATGAAACGGGATAAAACATGGTAAAGTATTACGAGTTGTTCAAAACTAGTTGAGATAGTCTTTGCTTAAGAAAGTTAAAGCTAAAGATATAATTTTATTTCGCAAAATGAACATAAGCTTTTCAATAGGAAATATTTTTAATCTTTGATGAAGATATTGTAAAATACTTAATAGCATATGATGTATTATGTATGCGAACTAATTTATCGTTAACATTTTTTTTTTAAATTGGATTTTATTTAAAAATAATAATAATATTATTTTAAAATAAAGAGAACAATGGTATGCTGATTTAGTAACATATTTTATATACAACGTCAAGCTGTTTAGGATGAGAAGAATTACGCACACACGCACACCGGAATTTTACATAAAAAGATAAATAAATGAACAATGATAATAATTAAATGTTTGCTTACATCATGAATGAATAATTATGCGAATGAATATGTTATTTATACGATTTAATAATATAAATGCGATAGTAACTATGTCTGTCTGTCTTTTATGTTTTCACGGATTAACCACGAATTTTTTATGAAATTTGGTATGAAGCAAGTTTGAATCGCAAGGAAGAACACAGGCTATGGAAAATCTTTTTTTTTTTTTCGCTGGAAAAACACATTTACGCGTTTCCCCCACATGAGGTGGGGAGGTATGTGGGGCTCGCCGGCACTGAAGGCGCCGGAATAGCCACTAAAAAACCAGCGGTACCCACTCCGTCTTGTCGAAGGGGCGTCACGGGATCGCTTGCGCATCCTACCGTGACGCACCGACGGTTGGCCTGCTCAAGCGGCCTCCATTTTTAGGGGGTTCTCGGGGTACTGAGTACCCCCCTAAACCCAGCGGCGCTTACGGTGGGGGAAGAAGGTGAGCATAGCGTCGGCGCCTCCTCCCGGGTCTTCATCGGCGGAGCGAATCAGCGGCGGCTGACCTCGCCTCTCGCTCTCGCTCCGCGACCTCCTTCTGCAACATAACACACTCGCAAAAAGAGACCATCTCCATCCAACACCTCTCGCTGCCAAGCATAGCATTAATCACGCTCGGCAGCGAGATGTCTCCGCCAACTATCGCCGCTAGGGTATGCCTCTGGGGCCCCCACGCAGCACACTCCGTCAAAGTGTGATGTGCCGTGTCCAGTGGCGCACCACACTCATGGCAGGAGGGTGATATCTCCCGCCTCGCTATCCCGTGCAGGTACTTACCGAAGCAGCCGTGCCCAGTAAGCACCTGCGTCAGTCTAAACGTAAGTGTGCCGCTCCTTCTTGTTACCCAGCGAGTCAAGTGGGGGCGGATCGCCTCCACTGTCACCAGGCCTGCTGATGGGGATCTCAGATCCTCCTCCCATCTGCGAATGAGAGCTTGTTGGGCTACAGACCTGATTCACCCCACCTCCGCTGATCCTAGACGGTCGCCATTCGCCCTGGCTTCCACCCGAAATCGATGCACTTCCGCGAGTACCTCGGCTTGGAGTTCCCAGGGCGGATCACTCGCAAGAAGTGTCGCCGCCGTCCACGACACCGTACGGTAACTTCGTACCGCTCTCACCGCTATAACTCTCTGCGGTCTCCTTAGAAGAGCTCTATTACGAGCGGTGAGAGCGTCTACCCATATGGGTGCACCATATAGCGCCATGGAGCGCAGTACACCGGCGTATAATCGCCGGCATGGTGATTCCGGCCCTCCCACATTAGGTAGGAGGCGGCCTAAGGCGGCTGCGGCATTAATGAGTTTCGGGCTCAATTTGACAAAGTGCTGCCTTAAGCACCATCTCCCGTCCAGGATCAGACCCAGATATCTCATCTGGGCCTTCACCTTAATCACTGTCCCTTGGACTGTGATAAACACTCCACGAGGGGGACCCCAACGTGGACCGTGGAATAAGAGGGCCTCCGTTTTAGAGATGGAGACCTTCAAGCCTAACACTTCTATCCGGTCCATCGTGAGCGACGTTCCAACTTCGGCCAGGATGGCCGCCTCTTCGAAATTTCGCCCCGTCGCCGTAAGTAGAGTGTCGTCCGCGTAGCACAACAGCCTCATCCCGGGAAGGACAGGAGCCAGTCAAAACCGACGTTCCACAGGATTGGGCCGAGAACGGACCCCTGTGGAACGCCACAGCCTACCTGACGTCAAACAATTCGCCCATCGCTCCCCTCCCAGAGAACCACCGATCCTGGAGGTATGCCCCAAGAAGCCTCTTAAGATAGGAAGGCACCCCATGATGTTGAAGCGCCTCTCTTATTGTCTCGAAAGGAAGACTGTTGAAGGCGTTCGCCACGTCCAGCGATACTGCCAGGACCACGTCCCCTCGGGCCACCGCCGCCATGGTCCGGGTCTTTAGGGCGTTCAGGGCGTCAATGGTTGATCGACCCGCCCTGAACCCGTATTGAGCCTCTGAGAGACCCGGTCCCACTTCCTCGAGATGCTGAACAAGACGGGCAGCGAGAATTTTCTCGAAGAGTTTGCCCGTCTCATTCAGCAGTACAATTGGCCTGTATGCCGAAGGAGATTCTAGAGGACACCTCACCTTCGGCAACAGGACCAGCTTGCCCTCTTTCCATGGCTTTGGGAATTGCCCGCTGGAAAGACACTTGTCAAATAGTTCCCGAAGCCTGCCACCTAGGTGTTCCAAAGCGTCTCGCAGAACACGTCCTGGCACCCCATCCGGACCCGGCGCAGTGGTTCTGACCCTCAGACGATCAAGGGCCATCTCCATCTCTCGCTCCGTGATTTGTGGTGGAGCCACAATTTCTTCTTCGATCACGGAGCGAGGAGCCATTCGCGGAGGGACATGCTCACCCGGAGGGGGAAAAGCTCCCCAACCAGGCCCAGGAGAGGCTCCGGCGGCATCGTTTACGTCACGGGAGCGCCGTGGGTGCTAACTTCTCCTCGCACTCCTCGGTACGGGCGCCCCCATGGATCCCTATTCAGGTCAGCCAACATCTCCTCCCTCGCTCGTTCCTTGGCCCGACAAATTACCTGTTGCAACTCCTTTTTCAATTGGCGGTAAGCGGCCAGCAACTGTCCCTCTAATTCCGTGTCGCAGCCGTTTCGTCTGCGACAGCGGATGTAGTCTCTCCGCGCCCGGTTGCACGACACACGAAGTTTAGCAATTTCGGCCGACCACCAGTACACCTGACGGCGTGGTGTTCTAGGTCGGGCCCTCGGCATGGCCGCATCGCACACCTCCTTAAGAGCGTTGCGCATGCAGCTGGCCAGCTCTTCTACATTGGTGTTCTCCCACCTTCCCGCGGAACCCCATCGCTGCACGATCGCGGCCTCTTTGATCAGCTCGCGATCTAGCTGGCCAAGAGACCACCTTAGGAGCGTGGTTGGCACCCTCGGAGGTTCTATTGGCCTGTGGGAGGCAGAAATCTCTGCCAGGCTGCGGTTGGGAGAGAAGTACGTACCTACAACTGAATACTCCCCCCATTCCACCACTACGTATCCCGAGCCCCTCTCAATGAGTGAGAGGGGGGGACCCGTTCCGCTACGAGTGACGACCGCCACGGTGTCGTCTAGGTCTCCTACCCAGTGAGGTAGGGGAGGGACGTAATAGGGCTCGCAGGCCACAGCCAGATCGATCCCCCACTCAGTCATGGACTACAGTAGCAGGTCCTGAGCCCCAGCACAGTGGTTGATATTCGTCTGAAGGAATCTGTATACTTCTCTCATGTCGACATAGCAGTTTCCTCCTCGGCCTAGCGCCGTCCAACGTTATTGTGCTGGCTGCCTAAGACCACCTTACCCTTTGTGATGGGTGGATTGCACTCCCTAGTGCCCATCGCGTGCCCGGAGGGCTTGCCGGCGTCTGCACAAGCAGCGCAGCGCAGCTTTTCGTTGCATTCCGCTGATTTGTGGCCATCGAGGCTGCACCGGAAACAAAGGCTCCCTCGTTCAGCCTTGGATGGGCAGACTGTATTTGTATGGCCAAGGCCCATACACTTGAAGCAGCGCAGAGGGTGCTGCTCTAGTACGCAAACTCTGGTTGAGCTCCACCCAACCAGGAGACGACCGGCGTTGGACACCTTTCTTGCCGCAGCTATCGGACATGTCACGATGGCCATACCCATATATCCGGGTCCACATGACACATCTCCACATCTTACCATTTCAGTAGGGCAATTCCCTGCTCGATCAACTGCAGCGATAATTTTTTCCTTTGTGACGGAGTCGTCTAGCCCCGTCACCTTTATATCCACCCTTTTTATGGGGCGGACGACGCTGGCCACTCCATCCAGCACCGTGCGGAGCTGGTCAGCCAGCTTATCGGCCTGGTCTGACTGCGCCCTCGGCAGCTCCAGCACTCTGGCCCCTGTAGCTGATCGTCGGACTTTGAGTCCGCCAGTAATCCCGAGGTCCTGCAATTTCACGCCCTGCTCGGCGCGCTCCAAAACTTGGGCATACGTAACGCCCTTCTGTCTGCTTCTGGCTGCAGCGTTACCACCACTGCAGCTGTACGAGGGGCAGCCAATTTGGGCTTGGCCGTCTCTGGTGCCTTAGAAATCGTGGACGCCACAGTGTTTGTGGTTCCAGCTGAAGGGGAAGTATTTTTCCCCTTCTTCCCCTTTTTGACCACAGTGGACCAGGACGTCTCCTGGACCATCTGTGGCTGGATCATCTCCGGCGTGATTGCGGCGTTTGAAGGGCCAGCGGTCGGTGTCGGCGGAGCTACTGGAGGTGCCCGCTAAGGTGCAGGTGCTGGTTTCGGCGTTAGAGCCCGGCTGGCCGCCTGCGCGTATGTCGGCGCATTCTGTAGCATCGACTCCCGCTTTTTATCAGCAGCTAACGAAGGGCGTTGCACCTTCGCAGGCCGGAGGCGCTCTTCTAATCCCGCCATGTGTGCATTAAACATAACGCCGACTGACGACATTATGTCCGCCTTGAAAGCCTCCATCGTTTGACTATCCCACGCAGATCTGTTGGAAGCCTCATTTGCCACTGCCACCGTGGTCCGTCTCTCAGCGAACTCCCGGCGGTGAGCCTTTATTTCGGCCTTGAGACTGTCCACTTCCTTACGCAAGCGGCTGTTATCGGCACGGAGTTTTCGTGTCTCTTCCACTTCCGTGCGAGACGCTAGGGCGTCAATTATTTCTTGCAGGGCAGCCACTGACTCCTGCAGTTTTTTAGAAACTCCTTTTAGTTTGGAGGATTTTTGCGCCACGTCCAAAATGAGGGCTGCATTGCGGCCAGCCTGTGCGCGAAGTTCCTCCGTGTTCATCTTCGCAGGATCCTCCTTAGCTTCTGATGCGGACTCTTCGGAGTCCAGTATCGCCTGCGAAACGTTCTTTTTGAACGCCCTACTCCTCAAGGAACGCTCAAATGCCTCCTCCTTGGCCTCGGCGACCTTCTCCTTGAGCTCGGCCTTAGCCCGAGCGAGGCCACTACCGCGCCCCCTCGACGCTAATTTACTTCGACTATCGAGCTTATTTTTGGCAGCCATTGTCGTTTCCGTCTCCGTATCGGAGTCGGAGTCAAAAGTGGCGAGCCCATCATAAGGCCTTTTTCGGCCAATCAAGGCGTCGGACGGCAACTCAGTGTTGACGTCCATCGCCAAAAACAAATAGTGCTACACGAATAACAATAGCACTATAACAATTACAAAAAAAAAAAAAAACAGGGTCTACAAAGACCTAGTCCGAAACAATAAATCCACTCATTAGGCAAAACAATAGTCCATGTACAAAGCAGAATGTCCAGATGTGCCGCATAAGAGATAACAACACAGTTTTACCACGCCAGATGTCGTTTGAATTCATCAAGTCCAACAATCTTCGCAGTAAACACAACCTCACTCAACGACGTCCGAACGTCGACTCCCCAGGCTATGGAAAATCTAAAAAAAATATTTTTTACAAGTTTTTTTTCTTAATTAGTTGTAACTAACAGCCTGTACTACAGACTGCTGGGTTAAGGTCACCTCTCCTTTTTCAGATTTGAATACTGTTTGGTGTTTTTTTTAAACTTAAATGAAGATATTATTTATTTACATAATAATTATTCACTTTAATGACTCAGATGTGTGCATTTAAAAATAGCTAGTGTACAAATCATGACCGCGTGATAAGGTGGCAAGAACGCTAGTAGCATTTCCCTGTTGAGTCGTAATTTCGATCCTCTAAGGGAAAATGAACCAGCCCACCTGTCACCATTAGAGGCAATAAGATGGGGATTTATATTTCACAAACTATATTGATGGCTTACAAGAAATATGAAATGTCTAATAGAAAAACTCTTACCTAATATAATGATAATACAAAGATATCATCGACTTTTTTGATGTATATATTTTAAATTTAGAATAATGTAAGAAAATAATGATTAAGGGATTTTTCTTTCATACATACATTTTGGTTAATTTTGTGTATTCATTTTTAATTGATTACGAACATATACCACCCACTCATCTTCTATTTATATTCTACTGCCATTGTTTTGGGCGGTAGTGAAGGCCTATATTTTTCAAATTAAAAAAATATCTTTTTCAGGCTATTTAAAATAGATTGTAATAAATATTATAGCTCCTTTCAATATGCCTCTATTAGCTCGTAATTATAATTATCTAATAAGTTATCAATACAAGTAATTTATTTTATAGCATCATATATTCTTTGATGGTAAGAAAATTTCCAAATACATTTTGTTTACTTCAATGTGCAGATTATTTCCTAGTCAGCTTTATGCGATCGCGACCACATGTACAACCTGCAACAATACTCTTATTTTCTTACATTAATTACCTTATAAAGTACATAGTGAAACATATGACAACAGTACAAGTATATGGTATACTGAAGTTACATTTGCAAGTGAAATCACATGCAATTTACTTAGTAAGTCTGTAACTTGCAAGAGGCTTATGACACTACGGCACTTCATGGACTCTATCGACTGTCTGTGAAGCGCATTAAATAATTACAATAAGCGAATAATGAAGATAATTCCTTATGTAAATTTTATTATGAACTATTTTATTTATATCTATTCAATTTCAGTCATTCGTAATTTCCCTATCAAACACAACGGACAGAAAAAAAACAAATTCAATCTAATTACTTGCCAGATAACAGGCGTACCATTAATCATATAAATATTAACAGACAGCTTTTTGCCAGTAACTGGCAAAAATCTAGCTTAACATTATGCAAGTTACTGGCATGGTATTCCTGGCTTTACGAAAGAATTAAATTTGGATTAAATTTAATTCTTCAGGTCAGGTACTTTTACTGCAATTACTTTCTACAATAAGATTGCTATTGTAACTGTGCAGGCGCTTAATTTTGTTCTAATTCAATACATTTTTAAAATAAATGTATTCGCTGGCATTAGCACGAATTTAAATAATTTGTTTTATTTATAATTGTGCATTATAAGTGTGCATCTATAGTAAATCTTTTATTCAAGATTGTAAAATACTAAATGGTCTTCTAAATATATCTGAAAATTAGATTAAAAGATTAATAATATCATTAATTAAATTATGACGGACATTTTCATTAAGCACAATTATCATTATGATTTCATCAAAAATCCACAGTCATAAAATAGCTGACAGTTAGAGGTAGAGTTTTTGTATTTTTTGTAGTTTTTTAATAAATAAATAAATTAATTAATTTTTAATAAAGAAAAAAAGCCGAGATGGCCCTGTGGTAAGAACGCGTGAATCTTAACCGATGATCGTGGGTTCAAACCCGGGCAAGCACCACTGAATTTTCATGTGCTTAATTTGTGATTATAATTCATCTCGTGCTTTACGGTGAAGGAAAACATCGTGAGGAAACCTGCATGTGTCTAATTTCACTGAAATTCTGCCACATGTGAATTCTACCAACCCGCATTGGAGCAGCGTGGTGGAATAAGCTCCAAACCTTCTCCTCAAAAAGAGGAGAGGAGGCCTTTAGCCCAGCAGTGGGACATTCACAGGCTGTTACGGATACGGAAATAGAAACAAGCCACTGAAATCCTTGGACAGTATGAATTGCTAAGTTTACACAATTATTAAATAGATTTTTCCGTAATAAACATATTATTAAAAACATTTTGCAATTAGGTCTAGATATTTAAAAAATTGAACTAAATAAAGACGTTTTGGCTTGGCGTATTTGTATTACACTAAAGGAAAATAAATCGCTTAGCTCGATCCTTATTTATTGTATTATTATGTAATTATTTTGTTATTTAAAATATATCGTGAGCTATATCTGTAACCGTAACTTACGCCGCAGTAATACCTCATACGTAGTATCATAAATTACTGTTTTAAAGCTAGAGAAAAGTATTGTTACTACGAACACCTTAGTCTCAAATCGCAGACGCTTAGGGGTGTCAAATTTTAAAATAAAAAATATTTTTTATTATAAAATTAAAAATTGTTGTTATGTAATCTTAGATTTAAAAAATATCAAACATGTGTTTGTAGTCCTCTGGGTGTTTCGTTTGAGTCATGAGTGTTTCCTAGTAGGTAACTAATTTTAAGAATTTAGTTAGTGTTTAATTACTTATTTACTAACAATTCCTAATTGGTGAAAAAACTATAATTGCATTCCAATTAAAAATGGTGAAAGTTATTATAGTTAAGCTTTCTGATTAAAGATTAAGGTCAATACTTAAACCATATGCATATATATTATATGACATAAAACTGTTATAAAATAATTGTAATAAGTCTGGAAGTATTTTACTTTACTTCACTTTCTTACATATATTTATTATATTTAATGGCAATGTTTAACTCTACTTTTGACAGCCCTATTATACACGTTTCAGTGATTTAAAGTGGTAATAGGTGTATGTAGAAAGTGCTCTTACTGCATAGTAATAAAGATTGTAATGGCATACATTAATTTTAAAACATACATCCTTTTATGAGGTATTGTAAAGTAATGAATGGATTTTATTATATTCCAAATGGTCCTTTTAATTCTATACACGGTGGTTCAGGTACTCGAATCCTTTGTTGTACAAATTGTCTTCCACTATTTATTTCATAGTACTTGAGATAATAGCGGAATACTTTATTCATGATATTTTATATAAAAGCTTTTGAAAATGTGACAAAAATCGCAAAAACTGTGGTTTAATTCCAATATTTAATAATTATTTATTTCAAATATTTTTTTTATTATATGATATATTTACTATTATTGTATTAAAAATAATATTTTAAAAATTCGACTGTGATAGTGGACACTTAAGAGTTTATATTTTAACAGAATTCCCGCTGCGTCGGTCAATCTTGACATTAGCCAACTATGCAGGAAATACCTAGATGCAAAAATTTTGTACCCAAATAAAGGTGCCATCTCATTTCAAAATTCGATAGGTCCGAGCTTTTACTTTCGAGGCACGTGACTATTTGCCAAATTTGAAGCTCCGGCTAGCTACTGATAATTTCTACGTTATCTTGGCCAAGACTTCAACCCAGGACCTCGTGATCTGCATCCTTAAAAACCAGCCTCTAGGCAGTTATATATTACGGCAGTAACTTTATACGCTTTATTTTATTAGAAACAGCGAGAATAAAAATGTTGTAAATTGGAATCCATTTCCAGTATACATCTTTAAATATTAAATGAGCCAGCCTTGTATGAGTATTTATATGTTTATTTCGAGTATCTGGGAAAAGGCTCAAGAGAGTTCAAATTTTCTAATTACATAAGGTTTTGCTATTTCAGTTTATCAATATAGGTGTTTGATAAAATACAATTTGTCACTAATTAATATACGAGCCGAGCGAAGCTAGGTCGCCACGGTAATTCTCTATAATACATATATCACAGTCTTATAATTAAAACATTAAATTCCAGGCCACCCATTTTATTCGCAATGTATTAAATAGTTCAATGTAATATAATAACATACCTTAAACGGACGTATAGTTGCTCACAATTGAAGATGGTTTCAATATATCTGTTATTTCCAGGGAATTCCCTTGTGACCTTCCCACATACAAAAGAATTTGCTGAATGAAAGATGCCGCGACAACATGACGAGCAGGTAAAAATGCTTTTACGTAAGAGGCAAGAGCTATTGCTCTAAGTATGGGTTTTGCGACAGCCCGCTGGGATATTTTCGGTTAAAATTAAGCCCAATGTTAGTGTGAGGAATTGTTAAACTTTATATAGTTATATAAGTTTTTGGTAAGGTTTTGCTATGGAAATTTAGTGTAAATAAATTGAAGATTGATAGCTAAACGCTATCTGAAACAACTTGTGATTTAAGTAAGTTATAATTGTTATAATTTACTGAAATTAAATATTGGAGGCTATTTTAAAAATGTGAGTAGATGTATTGCGTCGTATATTTTGCTATTATAATGTTTTTTTGTATTAAGAAATTTCTCATATTTAAATTATTTTACTTGCAAATTTGGGTTATGCACTTTAGATTACTTGATACTTACGGATATACTGATTACTGAGTCTTACTAATTTAAAGCATAAATAATATCTTGATGGATAAGATTATTATAAGAATTAGAATAAATATAAATTTAATTATATATATAATTTAATTATCGGAAAAGATATGCTGCTAATTCTTGCTGGTTTTTCTCGGTACTTTCTGTATTAACATTTAAAAACAAATCTACAATCCTTTCTGATGGTAGCTTTAAATTAAATTTAATATTACGAAATTAATATTCAAAAGTGCTTGTTAAGGACAAATTTTATAAATATGTATTTTGTGTAGGTATATTTTAATTACGATTTCTTTTATTCCATCACTTTGACGGGCGAGTATAGCGACCTTACCTTGCACTCAAGTTCGTTCACATAAATGTTAGATGTGAGATATAGTCTTGTGTTTATCTCTTGGGATGTCTTTATTCCTCGAGAATAGTATTTCATATTTCGTAATAAATAGTTTCAGGAAGAGCAATCGCCGTGAGTTTTATTCAAATATAATAAGAGTTTTTTTGGATATGTCATTATAAATTTAAATCGGTTATAATACCTTAGATATATAGTGGCAATTAAAGGAGCCTGAGTCTGATATTACCACAAATTGATGCCATAATTGTCTTCAGGTTGGTTTAAGTTACAAATGGTTAGGCATGTGTATTTCGTCTTTGTTGTATATAATAAAGCGATATGCACTCAGCTATTCAGGAACTTGCATCAGCTGAAGTTACATATGTGATTAATTGGCTCCATGTGTTACCTGAATTGTATATATATCGTAGTATTAGCGTGAGAGTTCACCTTTCAATTTGTGAAGGTCATTTAGAATTGTATGGACAAGACGACAATCCTATATTTTTTTGAGATTCTGTTGCAAAAACAACTAGACACAAATTTTTAGTGAAGTGCTGAAGAGCTTTAGTGTAGTGAACTTTGACAGTTTTATTAAATAAAATAGTAGTATTTAAAAAATATATATTAGTATTTTTTGTTGTCCGCTCACTTTTCGTGTCATTCCTGGGTTAAAGCTTATTTTATGGAATGGCACCAAAACTGTGTTCCTACGTCTTATAATGAATATGCCAACAAGCTTGAACGTTAGCCGGTTAATTTTTCATATAAAAGGAAAACAGAAAATATTCATGATATTAAACGAGCTTAATATTACTTCCCTATAGCAAACTAATGCTACTTTGATATTCTTACTTCCTTAACTTACTTCCATTTTACGTAATTAATGTCGCGACAGAAATTACAGCTTCTTTTAATATTCTTTCGTATTTTTAAATGGCCCCAAAGTCAAATTCGAGTCACCTTATTAAATCCAGTTGCATACGATAATGAAATAATGCGGTGATTCGTCTTCATAATACGACACCCACGGGTTTAATATCAAACTGAAGAACAAAGTAGCGCTAAATTTCAATTGAACAATATAATATTAGTATATAATGTACGAGTCGAACGATGACTTAAGTTTAAATGGTTGGCTAGTAATCAAACTTAAATATTTTGTCAACAATGGAAGCCATAGTTTAATTCAAATAATAAAGAACAATATTTAATTAAAAATGACGAGGTCGTACAGTATCCCTCTATATAACAACATTGATTATTAAATCACTACATATTTTAAAACATAGTGCCCCCGCCATGTCTGTCTGTTTGAACGCGATAAACTCGAAAACTATTAAAACAAATTGTGATACGTTTTTCATCAATGGACGAAGTGAACCGGCGACAATTCGAAAGTGCTTTTAAAAGTCTACTCGAATAAACTATATTTTGACTTGTTTTCATTTTATAATTTCAAGAAGTCTGTAATTTTTTTCATCAATATTGGAACCACAAGGACCTACTCGCATACATTCAATCAGAAATACAAGTTGTATATACATATATATATAAATATACCTACATGGTAACGATGGTTATTTAGGTATAAAAGAAGGTTATATATCACGTGGGTTTTTACAGAATGCTTATTATGTTTAGCCCTTGTTACCTTGACATCGTTTAAGAAGGGCGATCGCAAATATTGAGATTGACAAGGAATAACACACGTGAATACGGTCCAAAACTTTGTACTATAATAACTAACAACATAATAATTAATGAGATATTTGAAAACTGACTTAAAAAACACACTCTTAGTAACGGATATAAACTGATGTGATACTGAACTGAATAATTTAATGTTGTAATCGTTTATAATATGAAATAAGCAATCCTTATATAAATGCATGTATATATTATTGTGTATCTTGATAACGGCTCTAACGATTTTGCTCAACTTTTTTATTTAGGTATTATATTGCTTTTTAAGTTTATCAATATTAGTCTTTGCTAGGCCTTCGACAACAAAGTCCAGGCATCGGTTTCCGACATAGTCTGGCGGTCTGCGGCTAATGTGGCCAAACCAACGCAGACGGCTTTCCTGCAACTTATCCGCTACATCGCAAACGCCGAGGCTGCCACGGATGCTCCTTACGAATGCGATCTAGTTGCGTAACGCCACACATCCACCGCAGCATCTTCATTTCCACGACGTGAAGTTGCTGGGCATGTCTCGCGAGTGCTGGAAAAAAATGTAATATGGCATAAACAAAAAAAAAAATTATAAGTAACCATTATTAGAGCCAGATGAAGCTCGGTCGCCCAAACATTTATTATACGTAATATACATATAATAGTTAGTAGGTATATATAAGGTAGTTTCGATTGATTAGTTAGACGAAAGCATCTTTTTCAATTTATTTTGGCTATTATTTGTATCATAATAATAATAAATAACTTTATTCACCAAAAAGAAACAAAGACAAAAAAATTAAGGTACAAAACCATAACGAAAGAGTTAACAATATCATAATTTGGTGAAAAGGTCGTAGTCTCAGCTAGGCTGCTTTTCAGTCTATGTCTTATACATATGCTGCCAACACAAACGCTACATTCAGTGCAGTAAAAGGTAAAAGGAGATAAAATTACTTAAATAATGAAAGTTAATACAATTTATAAAACGCACAATAGGCTAAAACAAAAGAAAACATGCAAGCATTACTAAAACAGTGAGGTTTTTTTTTTAAATTCTAGAAAAAGGAAAATATTTCATTTTGAATAAAAAATGAAAATAAAATAATAATAAAATATTAAAAATTAAGTAATTGATTTTTCCATTCTTCAGACATGAATACTTTCTACCTTATTGCCTTAGTGAATTCTTCTTGATGTTTTTTATAAGTTTAAAAAACGAGAGTTCAGAAGCTGTGGGTGCAAAAAATATCGTTTCCGAAGCCAATGTGTTTTTTTAACTTTCAAGTGCTTCTTATATTTGTCGGTTAATGTACTTTATTTACTCAAAAAACAATAGAATATTATAAAATATCATGTATCTCTTTCTAGCATATAATTGTTGAAACTAAGATAAGCTAGGCTTAAAGCTTAGGGTATAGCTTATATATAACTTTGTTAAGATCACGCGTAATCTCAATGAAAATATCAATATTCTATATTTGAAAATTATTCACTTTAAATATATAACACAATATATATTTAATGATATTTTGAAAAAAAAATGGTGTAAAAATCATTAGACCACTTTTTGTATTAAACAGGAATTTACGAATTGAGCAATTTAATATACGAATCATCTGTTCCAGACGCCAAGTGAAACTAGGTGTTTTTTTATCCCCACTTCAGAACACGTGCTGGGTTTTTTATAGATCCGACACGTAATGAACCGTATGTTCGGAAACCGTCGCCCTACCCAGGATATCCTGTTTGAAAAATAAAAGAGCTACCCCACACCTTTGTAAGAACAAAACGCTTATGAGACATGCTACAATTACAACGTAATTTAAAATAAACTCTCTATCAATGCTATAGAGCAGAGAATCCAGCGATAATTTAAAAAGCGCGTGTTGTGAGTGCGTTCAGAAATAAATGTTCCAATTTTGAATATATTTTATTTTCAATATTAATACATTTTAAAGAGCGGGTGACGCTTTTTTAATGCAGTTCATTATTTGCACGTGTAGTGACGTGTAGCTTGCATTCCACATGAGAAATTAATACCAATCAAAGTACCATACCATTCTAGTCTGTTTTAACCAATTAATTATTATTCGTATTCGATATAGGTTTGCGCCGTGTTCATAAATACTTAACCGTACTGTATGTATTACAACTGCATGTATCAATACAAAATAAGCTCTAAAAGAATAGCTAAAACAAAATGAAGCAAAAATTGAATTAAGTAGGTTTTACTGGTGGTAGGGCTTTGTGCAAGCTCGTCTGGGTAGGTACCACCCACTCATCAGATATTCTACCGCAAAACAGCAGTACTTGGTATTGTTGTGTTCCGGTTTGAAGAGTGAGTGAGTCAGTGTAATTACAGGCACAAGGGACATAAAATCTTAGTTCCCAAGGTTGGTGGCGCATTGGTGATGTAAGCGATGGCTGAGATTTCTTACAATGCCAATGTCTAAGGGCGTTGGTGACCACTTACCATCAGGTGGTTTATATGCTCGTCGGCCTTCCTATTCTATAAAAAAAATAGAGTTATATATAATAAATGTAGATCATATTTGATAACTATATGATATATATATATATATATATCACATAAAAAACGTAATGTACATAAAACGCTAAGAATATATGCAAAGTGAAATTCATTAAAAAGTAAAAATAAAGATGATGCACATTAACAAACCGAATATTTTGAATAAGATAATTTTATTATTTCGTGTTTATGCAGATGTGCAAATTTAATTTACATCCTTCGGTCTGGTATTGGGGCGCAAAAATATATGTTTCGACAAGATGATAAGATAAATCTAATTGAAGTGGGGAGCCATGACCTCATGACATTGCTGAGGGACAGCTGGAACAAGCGAATGCGCCAACTTCAAGTTACGTAACAGTTTTGTAACGTTTAAGTTGATGAGTGAAGATTTCTTTTTTTATTTTTAAATCTGATACTCTTGTTTAAAATGAGTAGACGTTTTTTTTTTTAAATTGAATACATTTTTTTCATGATTACATGTTCCCATACCTTTAATTTGTATATTAACATTTATTCTAATTATAAATTACAATTAAGCGTGTAATCGCGTGGCTCCAATCTTGGTCAACCGACTTTAATGCCAATTTAAAAACCAATGTCCAATGTCCAACTAAACGATTAAGCCGAAATATTGTGCACACTTTTGTTGCTTGTGACAAAAAATCTGGTTTTTCAAAGGTTTTAAGCTTGATCAAAGTATGTAAAATGCAGAAAGTAATATGTATATATATATGAATCTAATAATAACAATTGTTGCCTCATGGGACGAATGGATAGCTTATTTTTTTTATTGTTTTTTATTTGGGAAACATACAGCATAATATAACACATAAAAATTTGATAACAAAATAAGTCTCATATAAGCCAACAAAGTTTCCACTTTAACATTGAAACATGGAGTGAACCTTACCAGAACAAGTTATTTAGCAAGTATTAAAGTATATAAAATAAAGTCATCATCATCATCATCAACAGCCAATCGTTGTCCACTGCTGAACATAGGCCTCTCCCAAGGTGCGCCAAAGCTCCCTGTCCTCCGCCTTTCGCATCCAGTTGGTGCCCGCTACCTTCTTAAGGTCGTCGGTCCACCTGGCTGGAGGGCGCCCTACGCTGCGCTTGCCGATTCGCGGTCTCCACTCTAGGACTCGTCTGCTCCAACGGCCATCGGTCCTACGACATACGTGACCAGCCCACTGCTAAAATAAAGTATTAACGAGTAATTTAAAAAGCAGAACAACAAAAAAAATAAGATAAGAATATACAGTATACATAATAGTAATACAGTTTTTTAAGGCTTCTAAGAACTTAAATAAATTTACGTTAAAGATATCTTTATTTTTACTTTATAATTGTCAGTTGTTCTTACCAAAAAGCGATTTCTAGCATAATTCGTTCTACACATAGGAACATAAGAGGTATGTTTTGAACGGGCAATGGAATGTTGTCCACATTCCATTCACTCCACTTGATATTATGAGGAGGATTGCAGCTGGGATGGCCTCGCACTGCCATCAGTACTATGATAGTATATGAGATCACTTCGCCCCCGAGCAGAGCTTCCCCGAGCCACGAGCGGAGCACAGCACGAGAGAAGCCAAGGAGATAGAAATCACATGGTTTTAATAGGTAAGAGTCCCACGTGAACCGCCTCCCACCAATAGCTTGAATACCTTTATGAAAGTTTCCACTGCGTGAAAAAAAAGTTACTTGTTTGTACGGCCATTGGAATATCAGAGTGAAGGTTTAGTTAGACAATGCATTTATGTTTGCGAACATATTTGTGCACTATACCTATTATGTCCTGCGCAGATGGCTATGGATGTTCTTTGAGAACAGCCGTCGTGGCCCATGGCCGAAATCAGTCAGGACAATATCATCAATTATTTGTATATTCATTCGAAACTTTGAAATGTTTGTAAATGTAATTCGATTGACACTTTAGTATCAATTTTATCTGGTGATTGTTATTGGAACACTTCAAAACGAATTAATTGCTCTACTTTATGATTTTACAAGTATTAATTCACTGACGATATTGTGTTGTTAATTTTATAATCTCTTTGATATATATTTCGTTTCTAAATTTGCCTATTGTTAAATTAATATAAATATTATGTTAAGAATCATAAGTAGGCTTATTATTACACAAGACAAGGAAAAATATTTCGATGATAAAAAAAGCGAAGTTAGCTTTCGTAGATTTCTAAACAGGATACATAAAATAACTTATAGACATGTAGTTTAAGTTTCTTGCCGGTTCTTCTGGGTAAAATCTACTTTCTGAACCTTCTGCGATAGCTTTACATTCAATTTAATCCCGTAACATACCCAATCAAAAGTGTATAGGCATTTAAAAAAAAACCTTCTTTTGTTTTAAAAATAAATTCAAATACAATTAATAAATCGTGTTTTACATAATATATAAATGTACGTATACAGTACACTATTCCTACTTTTAAAACAATGGAAATTTTATTTTTAATAACGAGTATGGCACTAATTTTTTTTATAATGTTGCCGTGTTAAATATTCTTTAGAACATGAAGTACAATATGATTGTACAAAAAAGATACTAAAAAAACAAAAATGCATTATGTACTTCTCCCTCAACCACCATAAAATTCACATACGCTACCATTATTTCCCATTCGCTCTCTTTCTGCCTCATTCACTAGTCCGCCGTGCAGTGCACCGGCTTTGTCGAAACTCGAAATCGTTCGCTCAATCAAATTCACCGACTCCAGTCCAGTCGCACGCCGGCCGTCGGATCGAGTGTTTCGCGCATGCGTCGTGCCGCTTCACCAACGAACTGACATTTCGAACGTAAATAAACAAGTGAATGTTTTAGTGTCTGAATTATTTATAAGTGTGTGTTGAATTACATATAAAAAAAATTACATTTAATAATAATATAATCTCATTGGTTTCGAATAAGTCCAATTTGTGCAGCGATTCTGCGAGTAAGTAACCTCTTTTGTTTTTTTTGCACGAACCGGCAGCAGACTGTGATTTGTTTTATGCAACGGCACCAACGTGCATCGTAAGATTTATTAGTTTTTTATTGAATCAATTCATTGTAAATAATATTTAATTTATTTTATATATTATTTCGACTAAGAACTCGATTAAAACGTTCAAAACAAAGTATCGAATGTTTATTTACGATGTTAATGACGATGAAATAATTTTAACTTTTAAGATTAGTCAGGGTGTATGAACTAATACTAATTAGTACAATAGGTTCTATTTTCTTAAGTTATTTTTTATCTAAAACCGTTAAGATTATGAGAAAATAAAAATAAAAACGGATGTGTAATAGAAAAACATTTTAAATGAGTTACATGTTTGTTTTATGACAAATAATTATATTAGAAAGGGACAAGGCTAGTTTATAACATTTTATTTACGTCATTTGAATGTTTGTTAAAAAAATCCAGAGCATAAAGTTGATCATAGACAACCCACAAAACCTAAGTTCCGAAAGATAATTAGGTATTTACATGCGGTCATTGAACCCGAGTCTTGAGCTAAAGATAGCCGCCAACACTAGACTAGATTAAATCTCACGTAATGTTAATAATTATATTCTTAACCTATTGTACTTTTAAGCCTTGAACATTTTTCCGTATTTGAAATTAAAAAAGGTATATTAATATATAATTGTAAATCTAACTGTAACCCGGGTCTTCGTTTACGTTGGAGGCCCACAGAAGCGGGCCAACCGTCGGGACGGCACGGTAGTATGCGCAAGCGATCCCGTGACGTCCCCCGACAAGATGGAGTGGGTACCGCTGGTTTTTAGTGGGTATTCCGGCGCCTTCAGCGCCGGCGAGTCCCACATACCCCCCCACCTTATGTGGGGGAAACACATAAATGTGTTTTTCCAGCGAGAAAAAAAAAAAAAAAAAAAAAAAAAGGGTCTTCGTTTACGTATAATCTTTGCTTTGTTTTGATATACAAAAATTTAAAACGAATTCATACCTTCTGTAGGTTTAATCCCTTTATAATTATTTAAAAGTTGCGTACATATGTTCTTACCCAAGTTGTGTCCATATTAAATTTAAGCAAAATTGGAGCAATACTCTAGGCATGAAAACGGAACTAACAAAGCTGCTTTAGCATTCGCATACATGTATAGCTAATCATGGTAGACTATTTTTTTATTAAAGTAAAAAATACTGGTGATTTTATTTATTTTCCATGATAGCTCTTATATGGTATTTTTATCATCGGTAAGTAATATTATATATCATCAGTATTATTAATATTAAGCAATGTAATAATAAAATTAATACCTATATTTATTTTTAACGTGTGTGGGTAAAAATAGACTTCGTTGTGTTAGAATGAAATGTTCGCCCACTGATTGCAATTTTAATATTATCTATCGAAATAATTTGATTTATGTCAATATGAATTATGCAAATTCATTCAAATTTCGAACATTTATTTGTCTATTCTTATTTCGAACATATTTGTATTTTTAACACCAATGCTACTAAATAAACAGAAAAAAACAACAGGTTCGCTTGATAAACAAAAGAGAAAAAGATACTGAAATGTATATGTCGTCGTTATCGATTAATAACATTCATATTTTTTTATTTAATACCACAGATTATATAATACAGATGGGTTTAAAATTACAACAGTGATTTAATAACGAAATAATGGTTTTCTGAACAAGAACAAAGGGGTTGTTGAAATTTGAGCGGGACTTATATTTGGTAATTTTAGGGGTGATTATAACTGCTCATTGTTAAAACGTCTGTATAATTATAGTCGAATGCATATTAAAATATATTAATGATATAAGTTTAAAACCTAAAGGTTTATTTCAAATATTTTACATAGTCACGTACATATATTTATAGTAAAAGAACGTGAATTTCATGCTTGTTACACAATAGTCTAAACTTAAAGCGAGTGAAACTGTGAAGTGCAGCTACTTTATATATTATGTATAAAAATATAATAGTAACGACACACGCTGCATCTTCTATATTAATATTGTAAATGCGAAAGTAACTTCGTCTGTCTGTTACGCTTTCAAGCCTAAACAAGTGAACCTATTTTGGTAAAATTCGCTAAAGCAAGCTTGAGCCCGAATATAGGCTACTTTTTTACCTAATACCCGCCCCTCTCCCCTTAACACGAAGACGAATAGTAGCTGTGGCATACACACGGAAGTTTCATTTGGCATTATGTAGTTAATTATCATATTAGATTTAGAGAGATAACATTTACAACATTACATATCAATTATGGGAACAACTAGAAAAATGTTTCGTAAAATCAATTAATTTGTAATGTATCATAATTTTTAATCTCTTAATTTACCATTTTTATTTTTATCGTTTTAAGTAATAGTCAATTATAATTCCGTGTCGTCTAAAATAAGCCTAATATCTATGGTAATTACCTATGGTACAGGTCTTATTTGTCCGGCCGTTGCGTCACAGATAAAATAAACTAATTAGAATTCCAATTAACTGTATAATATAAAACCTACTTAAATGCGTGATGATGTTAGTTGAACAAACTTTTTCCATCTAACTTTTTGAATTATTTAACCTGTATGTTGAGGGAAATTTATGAAATTTTAATGTGTTGTGCGATTTGAAATATTAAATATTTTATATCGTTATATATTTGTTATAAATTGGTAAGAATACATTACGAGTTGCAAATTAAGTATATGGAAGTCAGGATTTCAACTCGCGATTATAACTTCGGTTAATGGGAATTGGGTGCAGGTGTCAGTTACATATATGTCCTTTTATGTACCCCTGACATAATGTATGCAAAAATCACGATGATTGGTTGTGTAGCTAAGACGTGACAAACTTAGTCACTTTGGCATTAATAATATTAGTTAAGATTAGGCTTGCATAAGTAAATAATGGAATATCAAAACAAATAACGAAGCCATCGGTGAAATTATATGGATGTATTAGGTATTTCAAAGGTTCTATAAATAAGAAGTTATTTATTAATTTTGTTAGGATACGTTCGCTAGCGTATATTGCAAAAATATTTCGACATAGCCTCTCGAAGCTGGGAGCGGCTGACATACCTGATACGACCGACCGATCTAAGTTCACATTCCTTTTAATTAACGCGATTAAAACTCATGGGAAGGGAAAAGTTTCGAAAAAAAAAAACTCAGTTTCGACTCAGAATATAACAATTGCTGTTAATTGGTAAACAAACGAAGTTAAGTTAGAGATGAAATTGAATTTGCTTTTTATAGCCAACGTTCGGATTTGAAAGTAACGAAAACATAAACCATATTAAAATATAATCGATAAAATATATGAAAAGCGAAAAATATTACAAAGATCAGTTATACAGAACAAATAATATGATGAATTCCATGACAATATGAACTAAACAAAAAAGCCGAGATGGCCCTGTGGTAAGAACGCGTGAATCTTAAGCGATGATCGTGGGTTCAAACCCGGGCAAGCACCACTGAATTTTCATGTGCTTAATTTGTGATTATAATTCATCTCGTGCTTTACGGTGAAGGAAAACATCGTGAGGAAACCTGCATGTGTCTAATTTCACTGAAGTTCTGCCACATGTGAATTCTACCAACCCGCATTGGAGCAGCGTGGTGGAATAAGCTCCAAACCTTCTCCTCAAAAAGAGGAGAGGAGGCCTTTAGCCCAGCAGTGGGACATTCACAGGCTGTTACGGTGTATGAACTAAACGACCTATAAAATGCATTTGTTTTTTTTTTAATTTAAATATAATATATTTTTTTAAATACTAATATTATAGAGGTATAGTTGTATTTAATAAGTTTTTATCGGTTTCACGTAAAAGTTATTAATCCTACCAATATGGAACTTTCATTTATTATTGTCAAAGTCGAAGCTTTATTGAATTAAGAAGCATTACACATTTTTGACTATAAAAATTCTACTACCGGTTTGGAAAGAAACACCGCAGAAGAAGATCTGACGAAAGAAACAACGAGATTTTTCTTTATTTATTTCTTCTAGTGGAAGTAATTGAAGGTTTGGAATAAATTTTTACCATTTAGAAATGTAAAGTAAAAATGAATTATTATATCCTATTGTCACACTTTTATTTATTAGCTTTGAAAAGTAATGTTTTTTATACGTCATAAAATAATGTAACAATTAAAATTTGCATACTTAAGTAAACTACAACCAGTTTAAGACACGGAAACGCGTCGCACCTCTAGATAACACAAACATTAACATCCTGTATGTGATGGTGACCACAAATCATTAAAAAAAACACTCATTCGAAAATATGATACAACTAAATTACATTTAAATTTACGCACTATTATTAGGAAGAGTACCGCATTATAATTTCAATTTCAATGTATTATTTATTAATAATCATGTAATTGACTTATTTTTCACATCACACTAAAACGATATTAAGTAAAAAAAATGGTTTTCATATTTTATCAGCGTCTTTGTAAAAAAAATATCTGTAAACTTAAAAATAAAAAATTGCGTTTTTTAGATAATATTTTAATAAAAATTAAAACCATGGCCACGATATTGACAGTGGCGTTGACTCCAATAGTGATTGCCGCGGCCTCGACCCCTGTGAGACCACGTATTTTTAGTTTTCATTGCATACCTAAACGAAACTAGCGTGTGACTCACGATATTAGGTAGGAAGTTATGCGAACTTTGCCTTAGTAAAAATACATTTTTATTACAAGTTCTTGAAATCGAGACGTCATTCTACTTACAAGTACATTTTAAAGAATATTTTTAGAGTTAAGACATTTTTGTCTATCATTTGTATTTATTATTAGTAATCAAATATCGAACAATACAATTGTTTGTATAATTTAGTGTGATAATTATGATAATTGGATGTCCATATTAAATATGTAAATGTTCACGCTATGGGTAAACAGCATTAGCTAGCGAATTACTAGTAAAAGGAATATTTGCATACGTTGGAAGTTCACTCGCAAATGTCAAATCGCGATTTTTCTTATTAGTTTATTGACACTGCAAATAGGTATTTCTCATTTGCTTTGCATTTAGCCGAAACATTTAAACTATATAAAAATAGCATTCCAGTTCCAGGTTATAATCATGTTCAGTAAAATTATTTATTACTCATTATAATATATTATGTGCTTATATATATATATATATATATATATATATCATCATAAATAAATATCAATTAATATTTGTAGTAGTCGCCTCTGCGGCGTAGTTCTCTCATAAACGTTTTCATATATATATATCTCTTTCCTGTGCCTTTTGTATTCAATGGGATTCACATCTATAATCATGTTTCACATATAATAAGAACTAATATTTTGTTATCGTGGTCTAATGTTCAATTTGGATACAATATAAATTAAATGTTTATTTATTAGTTTATTTACTGGGTACCCGTCCTGTCATCGCTTAGATATGGCTAGGAGTCTGAGGGGTGAGATCCCGCCGAATATGAGCGTACAGCACGGGACGAGCCGGGGATACGTTATAACGACACGTTCCCGCAGCCTCTTCATTTCCTGGATTTAACGCAAGTGGCTTTAGTGGGTAAAAATTCCATATAACCTGGTTCTCCCAAGGGCCCACGTAACTTTGTTAAGGTAACTACTGCGTTAAAAAAGGGTTTTTATGAAACGTTTATATTGAAGAACAAACGAAGACCAACTCGCCAAAGTTTCATCACAATCTGATCTAACGCTTAGAAGGCGAAAATAATCATAAATTCGTATTTATTAAGATATAACATTTTATAATAAAATACTATTCAAAAGATATATTTTTTTTATAAAGCTGGCTTAATGCTAAAATCATTACCTATCTCTCCACGAACCTTAGAAAAGGCAAGACCGAATATTTGTAGGCGTGCAAAAGAAAAAGTAATAAATTTAAGTGAAAAACAATTTTCACATATAAATATAATGTATAACAAAACTAAAAACCAACTTGTAATAAGTTCCATCTGAATGAATGAAATGAATCTTTTTAAAATTTGATAACCTAAAACGTAGATTGTGATGCTGCCTTCGGGTACATTATCAAATTAAAAATAAGATACATCGCAGGCATGGTCAAAAAAAAAAACAATCGTAGTAAAAATTTAATATAAGAGAAATAAAATACCTAAAAAATAAAAAAAATATTGCTTAACTTGAAGTTTAAATGGGTCGTGTGAAGTAGCTTTCCTTATGGACTCTGTTAATTTGTTACAAATCTAATACAAATTAGCATGCTCACGTCTATTATTACTATAACTATACTATTTATGAATTTACATGTTTCAAACTTCTTTTATATATTTTTTAAAAAATAACAAAAATAGACATGGGTTAACAAACAGTGTAAGAAGTTACTGAACTGTTTTTTCTTTGACTATTTAAATATACATAAATGTTATCTTTAAATTTTTAGCAAAAATAATTGATCGATCTCTTATTAAGATGTAATTTATTTGACCGAATTATCAGCTGAATTAAAATGAATGCTATCAAAAAATTCATGTAAACATTTCAATCCATTATCAACCAGCGCTAAATTGCATTGCTAAAAACAAAGATAACATTTGATTTTTATGCCATTCATAACTCAAGCATTTCGTTCTCGAAACTATTAATATTCACCTTCAAATAAGCAAAGCTATTAATAATTTAGACAGGACATAGAATGTGTTTGTTGGTTTGTTGTACGTCATTCAAATTGGCGTAATTATAGAGTTAATTCTCCAGGGAAATGACGAGAAAGCCACAGTCATTAAGTGACCAGTTAAACGGACTACTAAAATATTACGGCCACACAGGAGGAAATGTCATTCCGTCAACTTTATTGTTCGACAACACATAAAATGTTGTAAGCGGAACAAAAATGTACTTTATTTAAATTCTGTCTTTAATCGTTACAATATTGGCAAAATATTTTACTCACTAAGAAATATATACTAGAGTATTATATATATACTAACAAGAGTAAACTTTTCAATTCATACTAAATGTTTTAAAATGTTATACTAAAAAGCCACATTTCACCGTAGTTTGAACGAGCTAACAGAGTAGAAGTGGAATTCAAACGGATTCCCAGACGGGAGCGTATTTAGTAACGTGGGAGTGGTCGAGGTGCTAAACAACTAGGATCTCGCTCTTTAAGGATACCGGAATTGAGTTTTTATGCGCTTTTGAAAAGGAAGTTTGAAGAAGAAATAGTTCCATTCCATTTAAATTTAATAGGTAATTAAATGACAACGAAATAAATTTTAAAATAATATTAAAAAATGATTAATTAAAAGAAGACGCTAGGTGACTTATAGTTCACTTTTCTGTTGGAAGTGCTGTTAGCGTTCCTGCCACGCGGTTATGATGTATGCATTAGCTATTTTTAATTTTTATTTGTATATAAAAATCCTCAATTTGGAATGCAACAGAGGAATGATCACTTGTTCTAAATAAGTTTCCATTTTATAAACCCCTTAATTTATTTTCTATTCTTGTTATTTATTTTGATTACCGTATTTCGAAAAATTTTGTAATACCATGCTATTTCATGTTACCAATAATAGACGATGTTTGTCAGAAGAATTTGGAGCTTCAGATAAATATACAACCCATTGCTTGTCTTCAGAATGTTCCTTGTCATCGTTAGTTCATTTTGGAAGCTGTGCAAGATCGCAATAAGATAACAATAACATAATACAGCATAGCGTTGCACTTTAAGAATTTTCCAACTCAGTTTTGAATTTTGTTTTAAATACGCGCTGTTTCCATGATCCTTAATGATTAATATTTGTCGATAAATTTCATTTATTTTTTTAGTTAAACTTAAATCTTTAAGCCTTCACAGACGTTTGATCTGTTAGTAGTTTGACGTGATTTTATATTTAAATTCAGGATTACAATTTGATTTTTTTAATATATAGCATTACAATTTATATTTAATATTGGATTCATATTGGTCAGTGGAATATAAATATGAAACATTGCCTGTCAGTCTGTTCGAAGTTATTTGGTCTAAGTGCGACACAGCGTATAGTAAGCGATCTAATAAATCAACGAGCAATGAGAACATTACTCAGAATTTATCATATATGACTCATCTGTAATTTTATTACATCTTAGCCTGAACATGTCGTGACCGGTCGATTCGTGTCATGAACTTGACTGATCTTATTCCATTTGTTAGACGTATGTTACTATTAAACTGTATGGATTGAAGTAATTAGTGTAATATGTCGTTGACAAAGACCGGCTGAGTGATATTAATAACCAGAGGAAGTGCTGGTTACTAAAGTGTTACTATGAATTTTTATTTAATTGACTATAATTGTTACTGAACTATGAGCACGTTTTGAAAGACAAGCGTAAATGCTAATACGCGCCGAAATCCTTTAACCTTTCAAAACAACATTTTGATTAATAATAATCATCAATTTAGTTTGCATCGTTATTCAAAATTAACATCTTGTTAAATAATCCTATGCAAATAATTGTTTTACTTTTTTCACTCCATTAATTATTTTTGAAAGCGAGCAAATTTTACAAAGATCAATTTGCATAAATTATTGTTTTTAAGTTGTTCATTCTGCGAAAATTTATGAGTTTCAAGCCCACCTCAATGTGTACTGCTTCTAACTTGTTTTGTTGAAGCTCTGTTTCGAATTGTTCATTTTTTCTCTCGTCAGCATTTACTTTTTCGGAGGAAGTATCTTATTAACAGGTTTCTTTATCTTCATGAGTCTCCTCTGATTCACGTTCAACCAATTCATATAGTGGAACCAATTCGTCATAGTCGAATCACTAGTTAGTGCTTAACGATTAATCATACTTTTTTATTTTAAAACATGTAATTATAGGTTTTGTTATATCTGATTGTATTGCTGTCTGTTGTTACATTAGTATAGCAAGTTTTTTTTAATTTATTTATTATTTCCTTTCTTATTATTGACATAAAATTAATCATTATTTTAAATGCCTCAAACTTGTATGGGTTATATCCGTCAGGCGTTTTTTTACGTCCGGCGTTTTAACGGGCATTCGCCTGGTTTTAAAGTATAATAAAAAAATATATATACCAAATGTTATAAATTAAGATTATAGCATAAGTAATAAAATTAATAAGCTTATAAATTTTGTTGTGATTATACGTCTAGGTTTAGCCTAAGATTAATAAACTTAACGAGATTGGCTATAACATTTATTTGTTTTTAAATTATAACACCATTTTCAAGAATTTTAAATCCTTATCAGACTACACTTAAGCACGAAATGAATACCGTCATGCAATGTACGATGAATAAAAATCGAGAACGGCTTATTGCAACATTTAAGGAAGAAATTATACATATATCAAGCGATCAGCCATTAAAAATAATGTATGTAGGTGTAAACTGTTCTAGATTTACAATTATTGTAGTTATTGTTCTGTTTAAAAGTATGTTCTATTTTTATGGAAATAGTGTTCAAATTGTAATTCAGGTGATAAAATGAGCTAGTACGGTTCATGTAAGCAAAAAATATGGATTACTTCGCACATAATGACCCTCGTGGCTGAACAGCGGATATCCTTCACATATGTTTTAGAGGAAACAAAAAGTCGGCTATGTTTTTTATCGTACGGCTACCGTACATTTTATTTCGTTTTACCCTAAGGGCACATTCGCGTGCCGAAAATTATCCGCAAAGGAAATATCGAACAATTTCTTGTAATCTCACTAAAAGGTATATTATATTACGCGTCATTTCCACGACGAGAATGTAAGAGCATTGGGTTCCGCATATTTACTTTTTATATAAAATATAAACATACAATACAAATAGACATTGGCGCTATAAGAAATGCTAACTATTCTTTACATCGCCAATGCGTCACCAACCTTGGGAACTACGACTATATGACCCTTCTGCTTAAAGTTACACTGGCTCGCTCACCCTTTAAATTGTGTGTGTTCACACAACAATACTAAATATTGTTGTTTATTGGTACCTACCCAAACGGGGTTTCACCAAACCCTACCACTAAGTGTATACTTACTTACTATTACCCTCTTTATATTTATTTCAATGTCTTTATATAAATTTTATTATAAATATCCTTGGACATTTTTCACACACGGCCATCTGATCCCAAATTAAGCTTGTACAAAGCTTGTGCTATGGACACCAGACAACTGATATACTACATACACTACTTTTCTTTTGTAAATACATACTTATATAGATCACTACTCTCAGACTCAGGACAAACAGACATGTTCATGCACACAAATGTCTGTCCTGGGTGGGAATCGAACCCACAACCTTCGGCGTGAAAGGCTCGTCAATTATCTTCGCCAGTCACTTGGAAATTAAAACAACTAGCTAGAATCATGAAGGGATGTCAGTAGATTCTATAAAAACAAACCAGAAATGCAACGTCGAAGACGATTGTATGATGAAAGTGATATTGACTACAATTATTATAACATTTAAAGAATACACATAAACCTGTCACCTATACCTATCACCTATCGCCGTGCATCAGTTTTCATCATTTCACTATTGAGATATTGAGTGCTTAAATAAATGCTATGATGTTAATTAATGTCAAATAATGTTACTTTATTGTATCTCTCTTGAGCTTCATTATATATTTTATAAATTTAAATCAATGGAATACTAAAAATATTGTAATAATAAAGTATAAAATTAAAATTGATATTTTAATTTGTAATTAACAATTTGTATTAAATAGGTCGAGCATACGAAGCGTACGATTTTTATACTTTTTA
Organism: Nymphalis io; assembly: GCF_905147045.1. Classification (NCBI taxonomy): domain Eukaryota; kingdom Metazoa; phylum Arthropoda; class Insecta; order Lepidoptera; family Nymphalidae; genus Nymphalis; species Nymphalis io. The sequence continues at coordinate 4,133,178 of NC_065898.1, read as the reverse complement.
ACCCAAAAATGATAAGTAATATTTTTTTTTTTGTAATGAGTGGTGTTTGGTGCTCGGGGCTACATATAATGAGCAAAGTTCCGTCCCGAGGAGAAGATCAATATTTATAAGCTTGTATTATTAGAAGCGTGCCCAATTTGAAATAATAGCCTTACTTTAGAGTTCAGTTTTCAGATTTCAAATGATGAAAAGAAACAGTTGATATAACGAAATAAAATAAAAAAACAAATATTTCATATGTGCTAATAAATTCAATAAAAGTTAATCATATATTTTCTATCTGTTCAGTTTTCAGATTTCAAATGATGAAAAGAAACAGTTGATATAACGAAATAAAATAAAAAAACAAATATTTCATATGTGCTAATAAATTCAATAAAAGTTAATCATATATTTTCTATCTGGATGAAATTTAATATAATATAACATTCTAATCATTTATAAATTACCTGCTTACAAAAAGTATAGAGTAAAAGTATAGAATACGGGGTAGTTCAATAGGTATATACCATGATTTGCTAAAACACTGATCTTTCAATCTTATATTTCTTTAAGAAACCCAGTACTTTTATTACTTAATTTTTGAGCACTGTTATGTCAGTCTAAGCGTCACATCATATTATAAACATAGTTAATTCTTTAACACGTAAGCTAGACGTTCTACGGGACCCTCGCGATCGTGTTAACCGGTTATTTTTTACTCAGTAGGCAGGTTAACCGTCGGACGAATCAATGTTGATGATAAATGATTGCAGAGATTTAATATAATGACGGACCGACTTCCAACCGGGCTTCCAAACGCGAGATTTCTTTTATTTGTGTTCTGCCGTGTAATGTAATGTGTAATCTTTTACGTTGAATAAGTTATCTCAAAGGATGTATTGATAGTTTTAAATAATTCGTATTAGTGTTATAGTCATGCGCTGACTTCAAGACTCATCAATTTTTGTTGTTTTGAAATTTTTCTTTATTTTCGATAGAGAAATGTAATCTAGAGATTGATCTTTATTTGCCTATCTGGAACACATTCCTTTTAATTTAACACCAAGAATTGCTTTGTGTGCGTGTATTGGTGTGACAGGTGGTTAGGTCAGTCTTTGATCACTTTTTATTAGTGATCGAAGGTCAGAGTGATATTAACTGTGCGTCACGGTAGCATGCGAAAGCGATCCCGTGGCGCTCTCCGCTAAGACGGAAAGGGTACCGCTGGTTTTTAGTGGGTATTCCGATGTTCGGGGCGCACTCGGCGCCTTGGACACCGGCGAGCCCCACATACCCCCCGCCCACTGTTCCCGTGAGGGAAACGCGTAACGCGTTTTTCCAGCGAAAAAAAAGAGTAATATTAACTAGGTGTTTCATGTGAAGTTGCAAGTGGCAGGTCACTGCTCCAGGATTGCAAATTCGATTCTCGCCCCAAGTCTGAGCGTAATGTATATAAAAGTATGTATTATATATTTAAACGTTTATTTCAAATGATATATGTAAATATGTATATCAGTCGACTGTTATTTATAACACAGGCATTAAGTTGTCTACCTCAGGAAACAACCGTGTGTAAAAAAATAGTAATAAGATTATATATTAAATCAATTATTTGTCAAATTATATTTTATGAAATCAAAACATGTCACGTACACAATTTATCAAATAAGCAATTATTTATTGAATCAGTGGTTTGTATATATATGTAAATATAATTCATAATTTAATTTCTTTTGAATTAAATGACAAAACATCGAACATGTAAAGATTATAGTTATCTATTATGGTTAAGGTGAATCGGTGAACTCTGAATCGAGATAGTAAAAGTTTTATTTTTAAATTAAGGTACTAGTAACTCGGCCACGAAACCTGCACAGAAAACTGATTACGGATTCCCTCCAACGTAAGCTTTATGCAAATAATTTAATGCTATCGTACGAACACTGAATACGGCAGTAATAACTCGTCGCATTCCAACAAACGCCTTTAAAAATTAATGGAGTTCGAGTGTGTTTGTACATAGAAATCAGTTTATTATTCTGTACTAGAAGAACAACTAAGTTACATGTAGTTTTTTGAATGGCATGTTCATTTTTGGTAATTGTATTGTTTATGCTACGAAGGATTTTGGAATATTAAATCTCGACGCTTATTATTGTTATTTTAACTAATAAAAACTTAGTACTTTTCGTTTGGTAGCTTATAATCTATAATATTAACGTATTTGAATAAAAAGTCTGATAGAAATGATTAAAAAACTAGATAAAGTGACATAGCGATTTTTCAATTGCGTTCGTAGAAAATATCAAAATGTATAGAATGTATGGAAATGACGTATGCATTCAATTTATCCGTGATCAACAATTGACGTATTGAATAAATAAGACGCAAGCGAAGATCGAAATCGTTTCGACGATTGAACAGTAATTACAATCACAAGGGACATAACATCTTAGTTCCCAAGGTTGGTGGCGCATTGGCGATGTAAGCGATGGTTAACATTTCTTACAATACCAATGTCTATGGGCGTTGGTGATCACTTACCACCAAGTGGTCCATATGCTGGTCCGCCTATTATAAAAAAAAAACCGTGTTCTAAAATAATACTAAGTTACTAAGATTTAAAAGACGAAACCATGTTTTTAGTAACAGTACCTGTTTCATAACATTATGTAACAGGTACAGTCATCATAAAAATGGTTGTCTCCGATTTTTTTATGGGTTGGAACATTCCTGTAAAGCGCTCTTCGTTTCTCGTACTACTATATATAAAATACACAATGAACGTAATATGTAGTATAAATTAAATGCTATACCCGGATTATATACGCCACAAAACATACCAAGTAATTTATTAGGCATGGGGTACAATTAACTTGACGTCTAATTAATTGTCTGTATGTGCGTAAACGGTAGTTACGGAAGGATCATATTATTTAGTACTTCATATTATTTACTCTTAGAAAATTATTTCAAGGCAAATAGTATTATAAATCGAGTTATTATCATAATTTCGATCTTTATATAAGATAGAAGATAATTAAAGGTATTATGGATGAGTTAATGGTGGATCTTATTTTATCATTGTCATATCAATCATTTGTTGTTTGTTTGAAAATATTCAATAATATCTCAATATGTGTAGTGTTCAGTAGGGTGTATATTTGGTCTAGTTATGGTCAGGTCCTGGGTTCAAACCCCAGGTCGGGCCAATAAAAAATTATTTGGTTTTTCGTGTCGGATGCCGTCTCATCGAATTATGAGAGTGAGTGAATAGAGAGTAGCTTTGTGTTTACGCACATACACATAATATATCCTGCTCAGTTTGCTTATCTCTGTCGGGAGTGGTCGCCGTGGCTGAAATCGGTCAGGAGGACATTATTAGCCAATTTATAATGAAATATTAAGTTCAATATCAAGTTTAGTTTTAAGCATTATTTACCGCTTAATGGAGTTTAAGATTATTTTGGTAAAACCCAGCGTCTTTCAGGATACGATAATATTAAAAGAGCGAAAACATTTATAATTTATTAGCTTTACGAGTCTATATGTATTTAATGGAAGTATTTTTCGAGATTTAATAAAGATCAATGGGCCATTATGATTCGGTATGTGTGGCATCGTGGGCGCGTGAATGATGCTGGCAAAACAATCTCATTCTCATGGAAACAAAAAAAATATTTTTTTATATATATAGGTCCTTATAATTATATCATGATCAGGCAACACAGGTCAAGTTGTTAAATATATATATATATATATATATTTACATAAATCTCTATTTATGATATAGATATATTTTGATTACGAAATTAAAAAATACAAAATCAATTATAATGATTTTATTTTTCAAAGTTCCACGCATAATATTTTAATGTCAGTGTTTATAATTTGTAAATAATAAATATTAAAAAAAACAACATCCGATCAAAGAGACATAAAGTAATAACAAGAAAGGAAGCAAGTGGAACTCGTTGCGTGAGTTTGTTGACTGATCCTTAGAACTGGTTATGATGTAAGAGAATGATCTGATTTTAAACGAATGACACATCTAGTGATCGCTACGAAATTTATCTCGATATTTATGTATTTTTAATGATTTATAACTGAAGATTAGTAGGTGTTTACAGGAATTTTATCATAAGGTATACAAATAATACCAATTATAAACCGGTTATGAACACTCGTGTTTTCAATGTTATGCTTTAAACTGATGATAAGATACAACGGCATTGTGTACCCCTATAATTTTGTCACTTGAAATACAAAACAGACATTTATTTTACTCGCCCATCATTGTTCTAATTCTATTTTTAAAATGATGTACGTCAAAAGGAACGAAAAGGAAAGATTTCGTTCGAAAAAGTGCTCGAAATTCAAAATTCAAACAAGGCATTGTAAAGGCCGCCATTCACCCGTCCTCTTCAAAAACTGGCAACACTACTGACAGGTGTGTTCCCGTCGTGCCCCTTTTTTTCAACGTCCGTTTCGTACTAAGGGACAACCTTTAAAAGGACGTAATAACAATAAATAATGAACGAAAAATATCATCTTTAATATTGGAGCACAAAGTTCAAATTGCATTGTATGAAAATAGGAGCGATACAAGCGTAACAATGAATGGATCATTTCCCATACAATATGCTACAACGGTTAAATTTAGCCGCCACGGTAAAAGGAGTTTTAAAAGGGTTAACCTTAGTGTCAACTTTGTACAAATCAGATTTTAATTTTTAGAACTTTAATTGTATTTTTAATATATTTTAGGATATCGTATATCTCAAATGAAGGCTTTTGTGTTTAGTTGTTTTTGTATTTAGTTAGAGGTCGCGAGCTTCCAACAACAACGAAATGAGTTTCTTCGGTTATTTGCTTTTGATTAAAATATTTCTGACTTCTCAGATGATTCATTGCATTGAATTTACCGAAGTGAAATTCGATAACAAATTGACATGATGTTATTCGATTGTACGATTTCTTTTAATTCGTTAGAACGTTTTGTTCACGGCTCGTAACTATATCGATTTTCATGCTTCACACGCGGTGATAATTTCGTATACGATGTTAGAGTCTTCTCACGTTACCTACGACGTGGAGCTATCTTGATAATTGTTTCCTGATACGCTCTCAGTCAATAAATTATCAATAAATGTGCAAAGAATTTGGCGATATCAGTATCTCTATTTTTGTAACTCGAATTATAATATAATGTAACATGTGAAATTGTATTTGATAAATTCAATCTTTTACTAATTGTTGTTTATGATAAACTAAATTGCAAATCACCTAATGAAGGAATAGTACTCATTGCTTAATGTATTGTAAAATAAGCATTATCATAATGACTTGCAAATTATGCAATTTACACAAGTGACAAAGTAATTGTATAATTACTAATATATTTTTGTTCACTAAGAAAGTTAAAGGTTAAAATTAATTTAATCGATCTATACGTTGACATATTCAATAGTAAAGTTTATAAAAACTCTTAAAGAACGTTAGTGTGCTAAAGGTTATTATAAAAATAAACACTGTAGATAATAACGCACCTTGCGAGTGAAATGATCTCCTCCAGGCAGGCATATAATATATAAAAAGAAAATAAAATTCCGTTGAGTTTGAGGTTATTCTTTACAAATCAGTGGTAGATTTTTGACAGTAAGCTATTTATATACTGAATAATGATTTTACTTTTACAAAATACCAGTTTATTTTATATTGAAACTAGAAAATGGCATTTCTTACATCGTCTATAATCCGCCAACTACGAAACTATAGAATCTTGACCAAGATAAGTTACGTCTTTTCGTCATTAAACTTTAATTCCTTTAATGGACTCACGATACCAAGATGTGATATTTTCAACCGATGGTATTTCAATTGCTGTATTTTCTTGTGCATTATTCTTTGGAAATGTCAGCTTGCCAATTACTTTAACCTTTACATTTATCTACACTATTTTGTAGTTATTTCTTTACAGCTTTTATCAAATGGAAATATATTTTGTCATATTCTAAATTTACTAGAGACGTTACTATTAAAACGTGACGTATGGTTAGTTTAGTCATATCATACGTTAGTCAGAAAACACCTAAAGTTCGGTTGTCAACTGTTCTTATCTGTAAATCCAATACAAAGAAGAAATTAAGCATTGAGCTATTTATATAAAAGTAACGTCAAATTTAGTCAAAACTTCCTCCAGCTTAAATATAATTCAATTTTATTAATGTACTTTTAGATGTAAATATTCTAAATCTAAATTTTATTGAACTTGTATAAAAATATATGTATGTATGTACCTATTTATTGTTGTCTGTTCCTATCTGAATCAACGATGCCATCGATTTAAGATATTTAAGAAGAGTTAAATGTATTATTTGTACTCTCGATGGTATTCGGGATGAAATATTTGCTGACCTAAGTAAGTTTGCTTTGAGTTGATAAGCGAACTAACTTATGGATTTACTTTACCAGTAGGAAGGTCCCTTGGGATTGACTAAAATGGAAGCAATCTTTATGAGAATTTTATATTACTTCAAGAATAAAAAATTGGGTTTGTCTAAAATTTCTCCCGGGCATTCAGTCATCCGAACTTCATTATTTATTAATGGATTTATTATTATTTAACTATTTGCTAGATATTTATTGGATAATAAATTCATTCAAAAGTTAAAATAAAACGAAGAACGAAGCGTTATTTGTATTTAATATCAAAGTAGTAGTTGAAAGTATTTGAACAGTGCTATATAGTTTGAGAACCGAGGAATCTGGAGAATATCTCTCTTGCCAGTCGATTAACCCTCAGATATCCAACAGTGATAAACGATTTACGATAGAGCGAACCGAATCGGAAACGAGGCCGTTGTGGTAGAACGGCGTGCTCGGAATAGTCTTAATTATCGAATCTTTGTTGAAGCAGACGTGCCAGTCATTAATGAGGCCGTGGAGAATGGTGGACATGCTGCATGCGCCGATGCAGCTGTTGCACGCAATGTGGCGGGGAAATCTAGAGATGAACTATGATTGGCCCTTAATTGATATGATGCGTGTCGTGTTTATTGTTTATTTTTATTTTATTCTATACAAAAGTATTTTTGCTAAAGAAATGGGTTATGAAGTAGCTTGAAATATTAAAGCATGCGTAATTATACATTTTAATTATAGTAATCAAGTTTTTTTTAATACACTTATCAAGTTCGCCAAATTTTATTTGTTTTTTTTTTTTAATTTTTGTAACAATTTAGTTAATTTAAAATATGGAATCAATTCATAGTTTATGTATGTATTTTATCTTATGTATATTCTATACTTCACATTTGAAAGTGAGCGACGTTGGCTAGTAACAGAAATGTGGGTAAGATTTCTTTCCGGCGCAAGCGCAGATACTATTTCTTTATAAGCGTAAAATTAATGTGAAGTTATTTCCGACTTAGCGTTCTTCAACCATGTTATCGTTTAATGAATATATCAATTATCTGGAAAGCTGTTAAAAGCCAAGTTAATTAAACATATACATAAATTATTTGATACCTTTTTTGATCTAAAACTAAAACAAAACATTCCTTTTTTAAATTAGTATCAGCACATACGGCCTTAAATTCAAAATCTTTATACAGTACAGAATTAGTGTTACACTTGCTTATTGTAATGAGATACTCAGCGGGTTTTTTTTTCTCGAATATAAGTTTTACCACTAGTCCAATTGAATAGAATATTTTTGCCCTATTAACATATAAAAGCATATGTTAAGCGTTATTGTTATACAGCCGAAGAAAAACGTCGCGGTAATTGTTGTAGAAACAACACATATCCGTCGAAAATCTTGTTTTATCTCTTTTTAACTGTTATCTTTAGAAAGCATGCTGAGATAAAGTTTTGTTGACGTTTTTGTTTCCAGTTCGCTCATGCTCGGTGGTTAAGGAATGTTCACGGTCCGTGGCGTCTTTCGTAACAGTGTTGAGCGTGCTATTGCGAATGTTTTTATGTGGATGAACCTTAATAGATTTGAGCCGCGATAAAAACATCAGCTCGGGTTTTAATACAGTCGCTGATGGAAGAACGAATCCTTCACGATCGAATACAGCTATAATAGCACCTGACGTTACTTTGTGGTATTTTTAGATATAAAAAATGGCTTGGCATCTATCGTTTGATGGTTCGCTTAAATAATATTGAGAATATGTATTTCATTTAAAACTAGATTTCAGAAAGATGTCCTTCCTTGAGGTGCAAGATTCCTTCATACCAAATTTCATCAAAATTGGTTCAGTGAATAAACAATGAGTATAGATTCAATTGAATATATTGATATGTATTTAATTGTATGTTATTAATGTAAATTAAGGCCGAGAAGTCAGTGGTTAGAACATGCGAATCTTAAACTACGATTGCGGGCTCAAATCGTAACACACCACTGATTTTCTAGGAGTTTCTTAGAAGAATAAAATCCCTTATTGTAAATCCCTCAAGCTTACTTGGTTAATTATGATTAGTCCCATACATAACATTTGATGACGATGGCCTGATGATGACACTAGAAACAGTGTAGCAGAACGGAGTTGGACAGGCCGTTTATCGAATGTGATGTCGTTGCTGATTTCCAGATTAATTAAGGGGTGAGCCTATTAAATAATAATTATCTATGTATACATCAATGTTAATCCCGGTTAATGTTGTGTCGTTTTCGATAATTATGAGTATGAAATACCGATTTGAATACATACATTGAAATAAAAATTTTTTTTGTACGAATTTTCTTTTGTTACTCGATTTTCATTTAGAAAAGATATATCTAAATGAAAACCGAGTAACCAATGTTTAAGCCACAACGTGTCTCAAAGTTCTTATATTGCGTTTATTTATCCAATAAAAGATGTTTCAAAGCGCTTGAAGAAAATTAAATATTGTTCCATTTTCCGCGCTGTACTACCACCAGTGTCTGTCGGTGACCAAACACTCATGTCGAAGAGTTAAAAAGACGCAATAAAGAATAAATGGAACCACTAAAAACTATGATATTGTCTTTACCTTTTGTGTCATATGTTTATTTTAACATAATCGTTAATAAAATAAATTAGATATCAATTACTCATTACAAGTTTATATAGACAATAAAAACATGAAGTTACTATTTGTTGATTTTCAGGGATGATTTATAAATTAAATATTAATCGACCAATTCCAAGTCTTTTTTAGCACATCAAGAAAACATTTGCTGGGAAAGCCGAGACGTATAAAGGTCTTTTATTCGAAAAATAAAAGTTTACCTTTAATATTTCATTATATTGTGACGGTGGATACATACATATGTAATTCCGAATTTAAGTCCGGGCGAGCACCACTGAATTTTCATATGCTTAGTGTTTAAAATTCATCTCGTGCTCAGAGTGAAGAAAAACATCTTGAGGAAACTTGCACGTGATGGATAAAAATCTTCCACGTGTATGAATCAGCCCGGGTCGGAGCAGCGTGGTGGAGTGGAGTGGTTAAGTTATTCTCAAAAAGCAGAGGAGGTCTTGGCCCAGCAGTGGGACATTGGCAGGCTGTTGACTTTTATCATAAATAAGTTCATTCCAATACAAATCAACACAATATTAGAATATTATTATACTAAAGTTTGATACGAAAACAAGTATTGATCAAAACATATGTTTATTGAAATAACCGTAAATTCTCAACCAATAAATGTTACATATTATGAATACGCAATGAGGTCCGAAGTTGCAAGAATTTTGGGAACTTTCAGAGGTAAAATAAATATGCTATTATTCACAGCGCTACAACGTATTATTGGACCCTAACCTTATGAATAATGACATTTCAAAGACCACTTGTTTATTTGGAATGTAAAATTTTTACTGTTGGTGTGTTTTTATTATTATTATTGAAATAAATGTATGTATGTACTTATTGTATGTATAAAAAAATGAGGCAGTCACTTAAAAAATGATTAACATTAAACGAATTAATAATTAAAATAAACCAATAGGTAAATAAAAATATAGCGTAAAATAAATAAAAGCAAACTTTCGTTAAATACCTCAAGCTAAAAATAATAATCTACAAATATTTTTCTTATTATTATAATAATATTTAGAAAATAATTTCATATATTATAAGCACCAAGGGAATAGAGAAGCGGCGGAGAGATGACGGCATAAGAGAGCGTCATGCCGTTTGCTGTCACGGTATATGAGTCGGTCTTAAACCCAAGGCGCGCCAATACATGTTTCACATCAGAGTTTAGCTCAAGTAAACATTAGCAGTTGATCTATTTGGTAATACGGATGAAAATTCGCTTTGCAATATTGTCGAATTGTATTGGTTTCAATACTACTTTATTTGTAAAAAGTAGCGGCCTCGCGGCTCTATTTGTTTTTCTTGTTCAATAATAATGTAGCTCTATCACAAAGCCCATATCCTTTAATTAATTGATTTAAATTTTAAAGTGTGATATACCAAACAATACCTTGTAATTAGCTTAAGAGCTTAGATTAAGAAAAACGTTGTTCTATCCTATAAATAAAAAAACCAAAACGTATCATAAAAATAATATTATATATAATATATATCATATATATCATATGGAAATTTTTAATATGGTGGGATTGCTTTTTATTAAAAAATAATATTCAAACAGACATGTTATTAACGTAGTTGTTTCTACGAAATAACGCTTTATTAAATTTGATAAACCCGTCTGACGACACAATGTTTTTTTTTCTCTTTGGGATTCTTTGTAGTACGTCTATATATTTTTTTTCTTAAATGAGAGAACTATAAAACAACTTATAATACTTTTCCATGTAAATTGTACGTTTTATTGAGAACATTTACTACATAAACGAACATAAACAAGATCATCTAGATATATACAACATCAGTTATTCTGTCGCCAAAAGGGCGCTGATTCTATATGCAACCGAAAACAAACGAGCTAGTTACCCGCTCGCGTTGCGCTATCAGCCACACTTCATATTGCGGAATATACTTGGACATCTTATTTTTCATAATTGATAAGGCATCGACGGTTTAGGTATATAAGTTACGTACGCTACTAATCCTAAAAGACTGTATTGACCACTTACCAACGACAAGTAAACAAAAATAAATATAATAAAACCGTGCCTTGTATAAGATATACTAAAAAAAAATTAAAACATCGTTGATCAATTAAATAGAATAAAAGACATCTTCGAACGGATAAAGTATTGAAGCAATCAATTTCATGCATCAAATAGTGGAATTGCAAGTAGCGCTCCGGAATGTCACGTCTTCGCAGGTGTCGGAACAATGATCTCTATTTTTCGTTCGATCTCGTTCATTCGTTCATTCCTCGAAGCAAGTGCAAATACTGGACAATATATTGCATAACCGATATCACTGCACAAAGCGATAATATCTATATATTTTTACCGGGTATTTTTTAAATGTTACTACTAATAAATAAATGAGAAGCAATGTTTTATGATGTTTTTCTTTTTACTTCTTTTTCGATTTAATTGTGAAATATTTTTAGCACTACAATTCTACGGGGCAAGTAGAAGTGGCTATTTTCAATTTAGATTATTATATTCTTATTTAAGTCCTCGCTGTAAATACGAATTTAAATTATTATTAAAAATTAAACAAAACGTCTTCCATACTTAAAATATTTATATGATATTTAAATTGGCACTGAACGTTCTAATCTGCGTGCTACACATGATTTTATCGAGTGTTTATCTTTTTGATAATATAAAAATAATTCCGAATTTGAACCCTGGAAAAATCTGGATTTTCGCGGTTGAATGTACATAAATAGAAGTGGTACTCTGCATTCATGTATCTTGTAAAATAACGATTTAAAAGTACTTGCTTGAATAAAGTATATTTTGGTTTATATTTTAATAATTAAACAGACGAAGAAACCGCCTTAATAACAAATAAATGCGTAATTATGATTATTGCATGTATAAATCGATTATAATTACGCATAAAGAGTTTTTTTTTATTACAATGTATTTCCTGGAATTGTCTATTGTCATTTTACAGTGTCGTTTCTCACAGCTATCTCAATTAATCTACTGTAATTGCATATCTTATTACCAGAGCTTAAAGCGAATATTCTACGAACGCGCGATTTAACGCCACGTCAGCAATGTGAACTACAGTTGTTTGTGAGAATTATATAAGTAAATTGATTTATATTTTACTTATAATTTGACATGCAGTGCTCTGTAAACACATTTCCATCGGTGACACGCTAGTAAGCGTGTATCCTGTAAATGTTATAATGACTACACATAATAAAAGTCCCACGCCAAGTCTGTCTGTCGAAATGTGATAAACTATCGATCGGATTCCCATACGGTTATCACCAATGGAAGGAATGATTCACGAGTAATGCTTAGGTGTTTAATTCATTAATGTTTTCTGTAAATTGGAATATGATGATGTTTGTTGAAAAGGAGGAAAAAATAATGCCGACTGGGAATTTTACTGGCGTTCGCCGCGTAAACCATTAAATGTATTACGATATAAACGTTTTTATTCTACCCGTAAGTATCTTTACTCAACCCGTGCGAAGCCAATTCCCGAATGTTGTCTGAATTACGATATTATTTTTCCTTCTTGAAGAGTTCGACAATTGCTTCAGAAGAATATGTTCCTGAAGTTAACATTTAAAATTACTTATAGAACGTTCACGAGTTAACTTTCAAACTTTCATTGAATTTTTACAGTTAAATGATATTTATTATTCAGGTACGCTCGCAATCAAGATCGCTTTCTGTTTAAATAATACACGATTGTGTTGATTTTTTAAATAAACTCGCATTATTTAAACAATGAATTTTAAATATTTAATTATCTTACATGTTTTTATATGTGCAATGTCCAGGCTATATATAAAGTATTAAAATTAATGTAAGGAATTTCTAGAACATTACAAAAACAAAGAAGAACTCTTTGAAATTCTTATAAAAGATGAATTGTCAAACGGAATAAAGTTGAAAAGCTAGAAAGTAAACTTAGGACTGGAACGTGTCACGAGCTACTTACGTCCTGCAATTTATTCTAACTGAAGAAAAACTTCACTTTATTTTAAATTTGAAAGGAAATGCACATTGTTTTCTTCGCCTTTGTGTTAAAATTGAATACTGAGTGTACTCGTAAATTTAAACGAGATTGTTATACTTATGCGAAGATTTTTGATTAAAACATTTATAATTATAATTAAATTTGTAAGTGGTAATACTAATAATTTTCTTATAATCATGGAAGTATATTCGACTAGTATTCGCCCGCGTGTTAAGAGGAGAGGGGCGGGTATTAGGTAAAAGAGTAGCTTATGTTCGTCCTTTGGGTTCAAGCTTGCTTCATACCAAATTTTATTAAAATAGGTTCAGTGGTTTAAATTTGGAAGCGTAACAGACATACAAAGTTACTTATACATTAATAATATTAGCATAGATATCCGAGATCGCTCAGTGATTGGAATACGTGAACCGATTAAGTTTATTTTTATAATTCATCTCGTTTGCAAAGGGAAACATGAGGAAACCTCGGATAAAATCTGCTACATGTGTTTCCATTTGCATCCAATCAGCTTGGTCGCATCTTCAAATATTCTCCTCAGAAAAGGAGAGGTGGCGTCAGGTGGATTTCTACAATATTAAAGGGCATTTATAGGTTGTTAATTTACTTTTTTCAATTTATTTAATAGAATAACATGTTAAACGAATCTATGTTATAAGCTGTGCCGCCTAATTTCAACTACTAAGGTATTATCCGAATGTAACCATTTTTTAATTTAAACATATATTGTAATACAATCTATCATCTCGTTTTTGTTCAGATTTTTGTGTTCGTGCCATTTTTCGTGGTTCATTTTATGTGCTGTTTCGCTTCGTTAATTCCGTAACAGCCTGTGAATGTCCCACTGCTGGGCTAAAGGCCTCCTCTCCTCTTTTTGAGGAGAAGGTTTGGAGCTTATTCCACCACGCTGCTCCAATGCGGGTTGGTAGAATTCACATGTGGCAGAACTTCAGTGAAATTAGACACATGCAGGTTTCCTCACGATGTTTTCCTTCACCGTAAAGCACGAGATGAATTATAATCACAAATTAAGCACATGAAAATTCAGTGGTGCTTGCCCGGGTTTGAACCCACGATCATCGCTTAAGATTCACGCGTTCTTACCACAGGGCCATCTCGGCTTTTTTAATTGTGAATTTAAATTGTAATACATGGTATATGTATCATTTTTTATTTTCTTCGTTTTTGTAAGACAGCCGTGAATCCACGCTGTTTTAGTATCGTTCCGCCTCCTCTTTGTATATATCCACTGAACCTATCAAGTTTTAATTTATATTAAATACTATTTTTGATGTGTAAACATCTTAGCGCTTGGTTGGGGCTAACTGAGACTTTTAGCGTCAGACGAGTAAGCGTAAGATTTAGAGCGTCAGATGACGTCAGCGTAAGATTTGTTATTTTAATCAATTTCCGTGAGTACCTTGGCACTCACAGCATTTTTTCTAATAAATTTCTAACACACTTTCATACGAGACTAGAAAAGTTTTTATTCGAACTTTAACAACAAATTATTTTTATTTAAATTATATAATAATAATATGTGTATTTAATCATCTAAAGATACAGATAAATCGTTTGAAAACTGCATTTTTTTGCCATTTTTAAGTTAAAATTAGCGATTATCTATTATTTTTTCTCGTTGAAATATTATCGTGGTATATTTGAAATTATACCAACACTTAAAGTTGAAATAGCATATGCTTTTTCATATTAATGTTTCCTTTTACGAAATATTACAGAAATATTAAAATGCTTTAAAATTTTTAACGGTGCATCCGAAAAATTAAATTGCAAAACCGGTACAGTTCGCTGAAGCGTAATCTTTCATTATTTAGGTGCGAATTGCGTTCCAGTCTGTATATTTTATTGGAATATTCATTTAATTAAAAGTCAATATAAATTGATAACTTATTTAAATTAATTAAGTTGAAATTATTACGATATAATTAATACGTTTATATTAAAATTAATTAGGTATTAAAGTCTTCATCGGCTCATATACTATTTCATTTCATTTTTGGAAGTTCGATAACTATTTTTTTTCTTGTCAATAATGATTCGTTGTACGTACACCTACACTTACACGTCCTCAACGTGTTTATTCTATAAATATCAGTTTCCAGACTAAAAAAATGTAAAAGGCATATACGAACAAATATATAACATTGTTTTTAAAAAACATGCTTCATGTTATGCTTCATACGCTTATGCTTCAAACGTCAATTTTGAAGTTTTCACCTAACGCAGCCGGCACCTAGATCACCGTGAAATTGACAATTGTCGGTCAGTGTAATTACATCGGCAGCACAAATTATATTTTAGTTTCGTGTTAATTTTTCGTGAGAATATATTTAAACGAATAATAAAATAAAATTGATGAATTTAAAATCGACTATTCGGATGCTTTTCTTTTGTGTAAATACAATTATATAACATTTTAATTCAAAATATTAATTGACGTCATATCTGGTGAGAAAAAAATTGTATGGTCATGTAATTCTTTTAATGTTATAATGGAAGCAATACGATAAAAAGGCTAAATTTATCCCATTATCATTGTTTCAATTATTTTTATTGTTTGCAAGATACAAATCACGTTACAGTGTCAATACGCTACGTATCATGAGATGTATATAATATACAAATAAAATTATATTATATATGTTAGTTTAAGACTTGGTATTAGCATAATAATATATAGCTCAAAGAGCGCATAGAATCTGCAACATTCAAATTGTAGCATTGTGTGAAATACCATTAATTCATTAAATTGGCTTCTCTTTCTCGCTTTAGGATCTGTTTGTCTTGCGCAATGTTTGATATTAGTGAACGTAGGCGATGCATTAATGTATCACGCGAATAAACCTAACTTTACGTAATATTCGAATGTTCATTTGATTGCGAAACTAAGCAATGGTATTAAGATTTAATTTTAGAATTTATCTTCAATATTTCAACATTCAATTACTAACATTTTCGATACATTCAAATTACATGACAACTGACTCGTTCGGCAAGTGACTAGTTTGTACAGCTGTAGAACTCGAGGATCTTGATTCGAAACTCCGATTGATGAATTATAGCAATTGATTGCATTGAGTGTCAAGAAATTTTCAGTTAGGAGATAAGCGAAGTTACAATTCAGCGCCCCGGAAAACACGTGACGTATATGTTCTTTGATGCGATTAGCACAGGACCGGGAGAATTGACGCGCCTATGAGGAGGCCTATGTCCAGCAGTGGATTAATGTGAGCCGATGATGATGATGATTTGTTCTCCACATCTATATCTGATCATCATGACTACTATATAATATTGCTTGCGATATGTATCATTTAATCAAATTATGTAAACAATGATCTTATGCATTATTTTTAAATATATAACAATAGTTTGTTATGCATTGTATTCAAATTATAAATTTTCTATCACTGTAAGTCTGGTGACGTAACCTAAGGAGTGGGTAGCCAATCTATTAGCATTTTACTTGTATGTAAGGTTTGTCATCCACTGCGTGTGAATTATATCGATTGCTTATAAGGTAGCGATAGCTTTTAACTTCGCTATTTAAATTTTGATTATTGTTATTGGTATATTATTATTATTGGTTATATTATTTCAATTAATTCGGTATGAAATGAAAAAATTAAAGTCTTTAGAATGAGCTACGAGGAATATTGACAAAACAATATCCGATTAAAGAATTTATAATGTAATTAATGAGGTTACTCATTATTTAGATGAGTTGCGCTAAAATCTTACGTCTTTATTTAAACGTTATTTAGCGCGTGTTTGTAAAACTATAACTTCTCTTTCTGTCAGTATTTATTTGCCATACGAAAGAAGAAGACACAATAATGTTTAACCAATCATATACAACTAAACCAATTTTAAGGTAAAGCAGTGAAAATTTTTTGCTTTAGTAAAGCGGTGTAATCAATGGACGGACAACGTAACATATGTTTAAGTTAGGCGTATATTTCACTTCTAAATTAACGATCCCTTCATACTCTCATGCAATAACAAAGCTATTCTTCCATGACATGATTTTTAATGATTGGCAATTTTCCTAATAATATTAAAAAAATGTAATCAAAGTTCATGATTTATCAAGAGGTTTTTAGAGGTTATTTATCAAAAAGTTTTATATGTTAATTATATGTCTGCAGTCGGTGCAGAGATATTTGAAGTAATCAAATTGATAAATGTTTAATGATTTACTATTTTATATAATTAACCATGAATTAATGATTTATCTCATCAGTCGTTCGCTCTTGACAGAGTGGTCTTGGTTAACGATGACGCATCGTTTTTGGCTAATGTAGCCCCCGATATGTGTCTCCATTTGATGCGGTCTTCAGCATCTCTAGAATATTGGACTATGGAGGTCTGTGTTGCAGCTTTTATAATGTCTGTCCAACGCTTGGGTACTCGAACACGCGACCGCTTGCCTTCCACTTGTCTTTGGACAACGAGTCGTTCCATGGAGTGAGTGTTCATTTCGAACAATGTGTCCGAAGTATTTGAGAATTCGTGTTTGCACAGTCGACGATAGTCTTTTTTGATATTTAGTTTCTCCAAGATCGAGATGTTAGTCCGAAATGCTGTCCAAGGGATCCGCAGCAGTCGCCGCCAACACCACCACCATTTCGAGTGCGTCAATTTTGCGTCGGTCTTTCTGT
The DNA here is from genome assembly GCF_905147045.1 of Nymphalis io. Classification (NCBI taxonomy): domain Eukaryota; kingdom Metazoa; phylum Arthropoda; class Insecta; order Lepidoptera; family Nymphalidae; genus Nymphalis; species Nymphalis io. The sequence continues at coordinate 4,115,437 of NC_065898.1, read as the reverse complement.
CGAACCGTCCATGTTTCTGCACCGTAAAGAAATATAGGGAAGACCAGGCTTCTCATCAGGCGGACTTTGGTGGCTTTTGTTATATTGCGGTTGCACCAGATTCTTTTTAGCCTATCAACAGCAGACCTTGTGATAGCACATCTCCTTTGAATCTCGTCCTCACATCCACCAGTGTCACGAACACTGGAGCCGAGCCGAACGAATCGTGGAGCCGAGGTACACGCAGCTAAAAAGCTAATTAATGATTTATGCAATTACAATTTGAATATATATCGCCTATAAACTTCATCAGTAGTTTGGCGACTATTGATATTTTCTTAACTATGTGTCTTGTATAAATGAATTATTTAATAAAAATTAATTATTATATTAAGGTAATTTTGTCATTACACACGTGATATAAATGCAGCACTTAGTAACACGCAAAACGTAGTCACGGTCAATAACCTAATAAAATATTTAAAAAAAAAGTGTTCTTATAAACAGTAGAATATATACTTTTAAGATATAAATGAGTAAATACATCAATTAATAAATTTCAATCGAACTAAATCCAACTAACAATATCAAACAGCTTCTGAATTTTAAATAAAAATAATGTTGAATTATGCGTGATAATAATTGAAGTACCGAATTAGTGTCATTTATAGATTACAGACATTAATTTTTTTTGTTATGACTCATTGATCAATTAATTCTTATACATTTTTTTTCTTTTCATTAAGCGGAAGCCGTATAAAATTAACGTATATGTTACAGTTTCCTGACGAAAGAAATTCTAATATACGTAGGTATCCGCTGAATCATCGTGGCTCATCAAAGTTGCTCTCTGTTTTCTTTTGGTTAACAGGTGAAAAGGCATATATATGCATAATAGTTGAATAGTTCGGGCGTATTTAATAGCAAGTGGCGCTGTGATAATAATTTGTTACCATTTCATACACTACCAATCTCACTCTGTGGATAATTTAATAACACTGGCACACTTAACCTACAAAATAATATACAGCAACACATAGTATTATCTGTTTGGCGGTAGAATACTAAATGATAACTGCGTGGTACCCACCCAGATTTTGCACAAAACTCGCAGTTATCGAGTATCACTTGCCTACCACCGTATTCATTGTATATTACGTAATGAAAATAGTGACTTATCATACGTGTATCTACGTTGCCACTGTGTACATTTGAAAACGTGCAACATCGTTTTTACGAGCTCAGATAGAATATTAATTAATATGTTGTATTAATTAAACGGTTATTTGCCGTTAAAAGGTAATAAAAATCATTTACTTAGGTTTAATATATACAGTTACAGTTGGAACCAGTAAATGTTACTGCTAAGCAAAAACTCCTCTCCTTAGGGAGGAGATTTGGACGATAAATCGTTGGATTTACTTGTGACATAATTTCGTCATGATGATTTTTGCACCGAGCTTGATAAATTATAGGATAGGTCATATTTGTGATTATTATTCGATTAAGTTTGGTATGTCTGTTTGTTTGTTAACTTATTACGGCTAAACCACAGGACTGATTGCACTGAATTTCGACACATAGGTAGAGAAGTAATAATATGACCTGTGTTTGAGCGAACAAGGTACTTTCATTTTATGAAAACGTATCTTTTAAATTATATTTACTTTATATATATTATTAGTATTTTAATGCTGTCATTAAAAATCCTTGAAAAAGGTAAAAATAATCAGTACAATAAGTTAAATGACACCGTATGTATTATTTAAAACTGGTATGCTCTAGTCTTATATTACGGTGTTAGTTAAACAATAGGTACATTTGTTTAAAACAAACAAAGAAAACTAGTTAGTCTGAGAATATACGTATGAAAAAATAAGACGGTACAAGTGGAATGAATTGCCTATTCAACAGAAACTAGGGAATAATGAATGAAATTTTCGCGTGATCTCTCCACGTGGGCACTTTTCGCCAGTTTTCTGTAACGACGTATTGTTCAAGAATTTTGTAGACAACAGACAAGACGTATTTGTCGGGAGTTCAATATTTTATACTCATTATAATTGCTTACTATTTAAAGGACCTATTGAATAATAATATCTTCTGCGCTGTTGCGCTTTTAAGACTGGATCTATATATAACATAGTTCATCCAATTTAGAAATTAGAGTTAAATGTCGTATACATGTCAAAGTTATTAATTCGTTTGAAACGACAAAATAAAATTATCGAAAATTATCATTTTTTTAAAACTCTATACGTCATTATACGTCAAAATTATATTCGAAACAGCAGTTTTATTTCCATATACATATATACTGTTCCTATTTCGAAATGTTCTCTCCATGGCATACAAAGTTCGAACTTATGCTAGTAGCGGCTTGTTAAAGTTCAGTAACTAGCATATAGTAGCAGAACCTGCTATTTATAACTTGAATTCAAAAATAAATGATTTATTTCGCTTGAAATTTGTGATAATTATTATGCAAACGTAAATTATAATGCAATGAAATACTATGACGATTTAAAGGCTTCAATACACCATGTGACTTCATTATAATTTTTTTGAACCACTCTTCAAGTAATCTAATACGGCTTTTATTCGAGCAATAAATATAAAAAATAAAATGTATTATTTTTACACATTTTTCTTACAAATACAAATAAAATAAATGAAAATTACGTAACTTCACTGTCACAGTGACATCCAGTGCTTTCACATATGGTTCCTACTGTCTCCCCTTTGTTTTTGTCAAAATCAAAATCATTATTCAGTTTAGGCAAGTATCGTTTTGGATAAAAAAACACCTCAGCCCTCAGAGGAACTAACGGAAGATTGATATTGATAGAAGCTAGTATTGTTTCTTTCAACAATTAATGTTTTATTGAAATGGCATGCAGTGTTCTTCTAATGTAAGAACTCACTTTATTAGACACCCGTGATATGTTTTGACAATCGACTTATTATGAGATTTTTTTTTTTTTATAGAATAGGAAGGCGGACGAGCATATGGGCCACCTGATGTTAAGTGGTCACCAACGCTCTTAGACATTGGCATTGTAAGAAATGTCAGCCATCGCTTACATATCCAATGCGCCACCAACCTTGGGAACTAAGATTTTATGTCCCTTGTGCCTGTAATTACACTGGCTCACTCACCCTTCAAACCGGAACACAACAATATCAAGTATTGCTGTTTTGCGGTAGAATATCTGATGAGTGGGTGGTACCTACCCAGACGAGCTTGCACAAAGCCCTACCACCAGTATTTAGTATTTACCAGTATTAAGTAGAGATTTGATGCGTTTATTTTTGAAATGTTATGATTATTATGGTCAATGTCGCGTAGCACTTTCTGGCATTTCACGAACGTTTTCTGCGGGTATCGAGTTAGTTCTCACAGAAAAACCCTTCTGGTGGCGATCGTTGTGTTTCCAAAAACAACATGGCCTGTAACCTAAATGATGATGGTTTGTAGTTAGTGAGCGCTTTAAAATCTAAATAGTATGCTTATATTGATAATGTTTTCACTTATGAATGTGTGTATGGTCTCAAGTTTACTTACAACTTAAGTAAATTTACGGAAACATTTATTCGTAGTCAATGATGCGAAGTCTAACAAAGATTGATAAATTATATAGCTGTCTATATATCAATGTCTTTTTGTGTAAGAGAATGTGATGTTTATTTTACAAATTACATTAACATTGCAAGTTCATTTTGCTCTTCTGACTGGAATATTAAAGAGGACATATTTTGAATGTAAATATTCTTAAGTATTGTTTGTATTTGTTACGCTACCACGTCTTAACTACTCAATTGATCGTCATGAAATTTTGCATTCTCATTTTCTGTGTTACAGAAATGGACAAGGGGTACTTTACACTTGTCTGTTGTGCCCACACGCGAGCAAAACTAGTTACAAATAAAATTGACATACTGAAGACTCCTTTTAAAAAGTTTAAGTTACTTGCTTACTTTTGAATTTGTTGTTTGTTTTCAGTTATAAATTTGTGCTAAGGTAGTAGTGTATAATTTAGTTACTATACAATAAAATGTTATATAAGCGCCGAACAGCAGTTTTGTAATACGCTTTTTTGCTGTTTGTGGTAACTAATTAACTTCACTTATAAATATTGGTATGGTACTGCGAAAAATCATAAACATTCCTTAAATTCCGGCCACTTACTTTCATGCCGTCCTGTGCGGTGGTAGTGACTTTCCATCGGGTGCGCCTCCTGCCCTTAAAAAACGAAACGATACAATGTGAATACTTAGCCAACAAAAGGATCTTAGATGTCTTTTCATCCAAACTTAAACCGGAACACAGAGACACAGACTATTGATAATTGTCAAGAATTGTTAATCAACCAACCGTCCTTCTACTATACTTTATGATTTTTTTTATCATAGATATAGAAAAATCATAGAGTATTGGTATTGTAAGATGAAGTTTCCATATTACATTAATAATTTCCATATTAATAATCAGTGCACCATTTCCTTAACCATCGTAGTTGATAAAGGAATAATTTCAACAGAGTCGTAAATTGACATCCTTTGAAAGAGCAAAGCATTTTATTAGAATACTTTCTAAAATTAAAAGCACTTTTAACGCTTTTAAAACTAGTCTCGCTCAGTATCAACCATCCGTCTGGATTTTGTATTTGCTGATCTATCTAGATTCCATTCTTCCTTTGTCTACGATAGAATTTGTAATTGTAAATAATATAACATTTAAAGCAGGATGAATGACTTTTATTCGTATTTATGTTTGAGTATTTGATGATGTATTTGATGATTTTATTATTATAGAGCATAAAATATAAGCTGTAAGAAGCTATTTATATTTTCAGCTTTTCCCTCCTCCAAATTATAACATTTACTAGAGTAGGTATTTAGAGTAGGTACGAAAATAGCCCTGGAGTTCCAGCCTTAGCACTTTTTACAGTGACAAATTATTCTGCTGCTAAGATTTAAATATAAAAATGTAATATGTTTGACTCTGTATAAATAGCCTGCTTTTGTGCAGGCCCAATGAGTACCATTCATTGATCACTTATTATTCGGCTAAACATGAATAGGTATTTTCTTTGTCGTATAAAAGTATAAAAAGTATTATGAGTTTGTATATAAAGAGTGACTGAAGTATAAATAAAAGCACAGGGGACATAAAAACTTAGATCCCATGTTTGGCGACGGATGCTGTAAGGAATTATTCTTGCAGTGCACGTGGCACATTTGTTAAACATACTAAAAAAAATCATTATGAGAAATATTAAAAACTGATAAGTACAAAATATTGACATAAAATCGCGATGTATAAGTTTCTACTCAATGAAATAGAAAAATAATATTATTAACGTTAAAGTACAATGCTATAAAAAAGAAAACAATTTTAATATTACAAATATCGAATTGCTATCTTGGGGTTTAAAGAAAAACATTGGTTATTTTATAACGAGTGGCGAGCGGTTTACACTTCCTCTCAATAAGTGGATAATCAGATACCTTGTTTCGGTGTGACGGGCTTAAGTTACTATTTCGGTCGTTACACTGAATTCTTAACTGTAATATTGTATCAAATAGCTGTCACTATTATATTTATTACGATTGTACGTTGTGTTTCCCTTAATCACTTCCGAGTCTAATATCTCGATTTTAAATTTGGAACGGACAAATATTCTATACTAATACATATTAGATGAGGTAGCTGGTACATAATGTATTTGATATGAATTATAGATATAACAAAAAATATTGTTTTTACCAAACGTATTTATGAGGTTTTTATATTAAGATAATTGTGACTTTGTTAATCGAAAAATTTGAAAACTTTTAGCCCATTCTAATCGCAGAAGTAAAGACAAATAAACAACATTAGACATTGAGTTGACACGATATCATTGATTGAGATATGAAATAAGCTATAGTATTAATAAAAGATTCGGGAAAAAATTGCGTCTTGAATATCGGCCAAATTATTACGAAAATTCGGAAGTAAAGTCAAAATGGTTATAAGAAGTTAAGTGGAATAGTTTTGCATTATAAATATTGATATATCAATCAAGAAGTGTTTGTAGTTCATAATAAATCAGTGTTATTATCAAATCGCTTTGTAAATTTAAAATTATGATTTGTTTATTATACTCCTTTTTCGATTGGAATTGATAAAAGAAATGACAAGTTGCCTTTCATTTAAATATCTAACCGTTCGATCTCGGGTATTTAATGTTCAATCTGTACCTTCATAAAAGTTAAAATTTGTTATATTCATTTCACATTTAACTCTTTATCAAAATAAATAACTGTATACATTAGCCTATTTCCCTACTAGCCAATTCTGATGAAATGAAAGCGTTACCGTGTTGTATGATATATTTTAATTCCCAGAGTAATACGGCTTAGACTATATGATTTATTCGGTGACTCGTTAATTCCCGCGCGATATACTCAAACCGCGGGAGCAGATGTTGGTTTTTTTGCACATCTCCGTGGATTTTAGCTTTAGGATGTTCGACATTATTATTACGTATTCCGACAAGGCTATGAGAAGATATCTCCAAGTAATTTATATGATTTGATCCTTTTTTATTAGGTTTTAAAAGCTTTAAAAGTTTTTGTAGATTAATCGAATAAAAAGTTGCTAAAAAACAGTCGGTAAATTATGTTGTTTCATTGCGGCGCATTTATTTGAGATTTTTCCCTTATCGTCGAATAAAAGAATCATTATAATAATAAATTAATACTGAAGTGCTTATAAGGTTTGGATTATAATTTTCAGTTTATTTGCTTAGTTGTAGGGCTTCAATCAAACCCGTCTGGGTAGATACCCATTCATCAGATATCCTGTCATAGTATTGATTTTCGGTTTGAAGAGTGAGTGAGCCAATGTAGCTTGTGACATAACATCTTAGTTCCTAAAGGTGGTGGCGCATTGGCGATGTAAGAAATGGTTAATATTTCAGTACCTTTTGCTTGTCCGTAATACCTATAATAAGAAAAAAATAAAAATAATCTTTGTATTAAATACAAGGTCATCCTGGAATTTATCTTAAGTTATTTACCAGTACTTTATATTTTGTACGTATAACACTATTTTTACTTAATACCTAAAAGTATGGTTTAACAATAAACACTTTCTAAAGTTATATGGTTAACTTTAAAATACGTTGATAATCTCCCGTACGCTCCGGTTCGTAAACTTTGGCACAATATGTACGAAACTTAATTTGCATATAAAGAAGATATAAAAAATTTAGCTCTTTATGTGTGGTCACGGTGTATGCTCTGTATAATTATAGACGTTGATTGAGTTTTTGCGAATTAGTCTTATTTCCATTCTAGTTACTTTTTGTTCATCTTACGAACGTGAGAGTTGAACAATAGGTTTATTGTTGTCATGTTTTTTTACTAATAATATGCGTCTAGAAAACATGTATAATTAACCAAATATATTTGAACTTTTCATTATACGTAATTATTTACTCCACAAGGGTCAAAATAATAGTTTTCATTAAAACATACTGGTAGCGAATTTAATTAATGTTTAAATTACTTGTAGTGTTATTTCTCACGATTTTTTGTGTGTGCTTTTACAATATAATTAATTATAATTATTAAAATATTGTTTCATAAAAAAAATTTGCTATTTGCATTCATAAAATGAAATTGAAATTGGAACTAAAATTATTAGGCGAAGCAGGAATGAGCATTGAAAGATTTTTTTTTTTTTAAATACTAGCAATTTTCGTAAATTTTCAAGGAATTACTAATATTCCTTATATATATTATTCACCTCTCCAATAAAGCGTACAGCTTGTGTTTGGAGTATGGACGACGGTAGCCCAAGGGGTGACGATCGAACTTGCGGCTTCTACATCGCTAAGCGACCCATTTGTTGACGCTTATTAATAAGCCATATCTCAAGAAATATATTACATATTCAATAACCTTTGTCCGTTCTAAAACTGTACACTAAAATAATACGAAAGTTCAATCTTCCAAATTAGTGGCTTTTCCGTAATATTGGTAAAAATAAAAATAAACTTGACCTTTATAATCCTTGTTTTTTTTGTTAAAATATTAGTTACCTTTCCAATAAGCCTGTTAAAGAAATCAGAACTTTGGAGGATTTTTTTACCGAGCTGCTAAGAATGTTTATATTGACGGAAGGGTCTTTCCTAGTAGGATGTATGTAACCGGAAATTGTAACACTTCGATGCTTAAATATTTTTTGTTAAGTTATAAAAACGAAACCACATCAATGAGATGAGACGAGATGTTGCGTTATAACGAGTATCATTGAATATTGTGTTTTAAAACAAACTTTTTTAGGATATAATTTAACTAGGTATAACATACCTATCTATCAATCAATGCTAGACTGGCTTTGCGGATATTCATAAAAATCGATTATGGATATATTATGTGAATGCACTAATTTAAAACAAAAAAGTTGTTAAAAAATTCAAGTTTCTACAACCACTAATAAAAATTTCGCTTTAAAATAAACGAAAAAACAATTACATTTACTTAGTACGTACTTTCAATTTACATTATTAAATTATATTTAAGATATTACTAATATGGCTTTTTACAAGATTATATAACAATTATACTAATAACATAATATGTAATGATTATTATTGTATAAATAGTACGAAATTAATTGTCTTTCTCTTTGTTTCAGATTAACTCGAAGTTATGTGCTGAAGAAGATAAAAATAATAATTATTATAATGCATCTTCAAACTGTTTTAATTTTAAGCGCTTTATTTCTTTGTGATGCAAAACTGCCGAGGTTTAAGCAGCACACGCAACCCAACGACTTACCATTCAATTCCGCACAGAACTCTCAATCGACACAAAATCTACAAACAGGAAATAAGAACGAGAAAATAAGTCGAATAGTCGACCAATATAGAACACGACATAGAAGGGAATCCTTTGCCTCGAATTCATACGAATCAGATTTAATATGGGCACACGCAGAGAGGTTAGATGAAAACGGTGACGTAATTTTGCGGTGGGTGAATACGGATTCGACTATAACGTTCAGATTAGAAGCGAGGACCCGTGGTTACGTCGCTTTAGGATTCAATTCGGCGAGAAATATGAGAGGGGCGGACTTGGTCGTCGCTTGGGTGGACGACAGATACGGCAACGCTCAGATCTTGGTAAGTGCACCTGTTATCACATTCTCACGATATCCAATTCACTTCGAGGAGGTCTTACTACTTTTACGTAAATAAATCTGATTAGAATTAAGATTAATTTGATTAAGTGAAATATATTTAATTATTTCAAGTTATTTACTTGGTTGTAGGGCTTTGCAAGCCCACCTGTATAGGTATCGACTTATCACATAGTCTACCGCCAAACAATATGAGCCAGTCCTTGTTTGCTGACGGATTGACGTTGCAAGGGATGGTTAATCTTTCAGTGCCAATATCAATGAGTGGTGGTGACCACTTATAAACAGGTAGCCAACCCATATTAAATAAATTAAAAAAGTTTTGATAAATCGTTTAGTAGTATCGAATTTAGTATTATTTTTGCGCGTGTAATATATATATATATATATATATATATATATATATATATATATATATATACGTTTTTTTTAATTTCTATCGCTTAGAAAATATTTGAGTTATTACATATACCATTTTGCGAAGTATCCGCTAAAATGTCGGATACTTTTGATCTTTGATGAAATACTATCGTTGCAAGATTAACTATAAGGGAGTTGTATTTCTAGTTTTTTTTAGTACTGGCTAACAAGATACCCACTTGAGTAATTTTAACAAAAATACAATAACGATTGTTTGTTATGAAATTAGACCTTATTACGTTGGAAGAAGGTGTATTCTGTGTGCCCTTTAAATGTTTTTTTTTTATGAAACAATAGTTCGTTCGGCTGCGGTTTTTGAATGCTGTCAACGTCCCGAGTATCGAACCGTGACGGGTACCGCCATCATCTTAACTGTCTCTTTTGTTTACGAGATTTCATTTCTCACCTGCCGATTAAAAAACGCATTTATATTTTTAATATCTAGCAAATTACTACACTTTTCGTTTACAGATATAATTTAGATTACCATTATTTTCTTATTTTTCTTTTGAATCTTGTAAATTTGGCTCGTAATTTATTAATAAAAAATGGGCTTGAATTAACAAATTTGGGTAAATTTCATATATTTATCGGTAACAAAAGTTTTCCCAGTATAATTATTTACATGTACAAATTCGTTGGTATTTCTATTTCTTATATGGTAAAGTCATAGATATTAATCTAATGTGTAACTTTTCTAATGCTATAAAACATACACCGATCCCAAAATAAATGGAAGCAAAGGAATTATGATAACGATTTAAATTTCTATCCTGTAAGAACGAATATCTTTCGTAAAATGTTGAAAACCGTGATACGCTATTTTGATGCTAAGGCTTAGATGCTAGTAAAGGATATACCTTTAAATGTTATAGTTATTATAATCAAATGTCGCATATCACTTTCTGACATTTCACGAACGTTTGCGTTGAGTCTTGTGTTCAGTCTTATAGAATAGTTCAACTGTGTTGATAGGCTACGTTATGGTACATGACTGTCGAACATTTTCGTGGTCGATGTAACATGTAATAACAATGATTTATACCTAGATTACATTACGATGAACACTCGTAAATTAACTAAAGTATGTTCCATACAAATCAGTTTAATAGTTTCCATGACAGTTTAACCCATTATTGTAACTGTTAGTGACGCTTATATTATTCACATATAAGGACATGCACAGTATCGTGTTATTCGAGGACGGACTATCAGAATTTAGTTACAAAAAACTCGACGTGGAATGTCAGAATATATGACAACGCCTACATTAATATTGATGATTATAAATTATGATGTTCTCCTGGTCATCGTGACCATTCTCAAGAAGACAAGCCAACTGCACAGGAAGTATTATAGTGCATGACAGGACGGAAAATCCGAAATATATGGAAGATATCAGGTGCAAATCCAAAAGCTTTACGTGATTTCCGTGGAAGTGTAAACACCGCTAAGTATCCGAATGCAGGCTGCTACTGTTTTTTAAAAACAAACAATAACTTTGTCTATGCCTTACCTGAGGTTTGAACCGAGGACATTGATCTCTCTAAGTCAACGAGGTATTGACAATAATAATAACATTTGGTCGTTGCAAGCATCAAAATAGCGTATAACAGTAAGTCGGCTTTTAACATTTCACGATCTGGTCGGGCATCGAGTGTCGAATTTCATCTTTACTGAATAGCTTTGCACGCCGCGGCTTCGTTCATGTGAAACTTAGACATTTAATACAATTTTATTTTTAACAAAAATAATTATCGATATGTTTCGTCTATATATATAAATAATTTATTTCTGTTTGATGCATAAGAAAGAGAAAGAAAGCTAAACATTTTCGAGAATGATTCGTTTTTCAGGTTTTATATTTATGCAGGGTAATATCGGCACGTCAAAGCCAATACATAGAGGTTCAAAATGGAAAAGAAAGCTCTGTTGCACCGTTATTTGAAATTCCTATTAGCCCTCTTTATTCAGACTCAGTTCGTCCGGGTATTAGACTCAATCCAGATATCACAATATACCCGTAGAGCCTACGGGCTCAGAATAATTTTAGAAAAAAGGGTGAAAAATCTCCTGTAGATAGCACCTCGCCTCTCAACGAACTTAGTTTTATAATATAGAATAATTATTTGCTACACAATAAGATAAAACGGTCGAAATATATATATTTAATATAATTACATTGCCAAACCTAAACTATATATCTGATAGTTGGTGCAAATATTCGAGATCTTAATGTAGGTATTTGAATTACAGTGTAATTACAGGCACAAGGGACATAAAATCTTAGTTCCCAAGGTTGGTGGCGCATTGGCTATAAGCGATGGTTGACATTTCTTACAGTGCAAATGTCTAAGGGCGTTTGGTGACCACTTACCATCAGGTGGCCCATATGCTCGTCCACCTTCCTATTCTATAAAAAAAAAAAAGAATAAAACAACGCTTAAATACTTTAATGGTTGTTTTGTTTAGCTATGAATGATGCTTAAGTGCATACTTAGATATGATAGACATATCCATCTCTATTATGTTACTAGCTGCTCTGCGTGGTTTTACCGTGAAACGTCCCTGCTTCGAACCAAGGGCGTACCGTGACTTTAACTGGTAGTTCCAAAGAATAGCGCGTGTAATCAAACAAACAGACTCCTCAACTTTATTATATTAGAGTAGATTGTCTTTTTCATACAGAAAGTATATTTCTTTTGAAATATACTTTCTGTATTACCAATAGCTATCACCTCAGTACTTTGTAAGGTGATGGAACGGATTCTAAACAACCAACTGATCCATTACCTAGAAGATCACTGTCTAATTAATGATCGTCAGTACGGGTTTCGACCAAAACGGTCCACAGGTGATCTTCTAGCGTTCGTAACACACCTCTGGGGTGAAGCTATCGACAAGCATGGAGAATCGTTGGCTGTCAGCCTCGATATCTCCAAGGCTTTCGACAGGGTCTGGCACAGAAGTCTTCTCTCCAAGCTACCGGCATATGGTCTGCCTACTCAGCTATGCACCTGGATTGCCAGCTTCCTACACAAGCGTAGCCTTCGTGTTTTAGTAGATGGTTGCGCTTCATAATTCTATGTAGTGAATGCTGGGGTCCCCCAGGGATCTGTGCTATCTTCCACACACTTTCTTTTGCATATCAATGATATGCTCTCTCTTGGGAACATACATTGCTATGCAGACGATAGTACAGTGCATGGTGGATTCCACGGACGCGCAGTTGCTGGGCGGGCGGAAACTGAGGAGAGGCGGGAGAATCTGTTCATTGATCTCGATAGGACGTTAGAGCTCATCGCCAAATGGGGTTCTGATAATCTTGTTGAGTTTAATGCCAAGAAAACACAGGTATGCGCTCTCACAGCGAAAAAGTCACCATTTTCCCCTCTTCCCTCCCTCTACACCGCTGATGATACAAAGCAAAATCGCCATGCTGGGGATGGACGTTCGCTGCGACCTTAGTCCAAGGGATTACATCGAGGCTATTATAAAAACAGCCTCACGGAAACTCGGAGTTCTGAACAAGGTGCGGCGTTTTTTCACGCCACAACAACTGTACCTGTTATACAAAACATAGGTACGGTCTTGCGTTGAATATTGCTCGCACCTTTGATATCGCTCCGCTAAGTACCTACTGGAGGCCTCGGACCGGTTGCAGCGACGTGCAGTACGCATTATTGGCAACGTAAAGGTCACAAACACCCTTGAACCTTTACAATTGCGTCGCGAGATAGCAGCACTGAGCGCTTTCTATCGACTGTATCACGGCGAGTGCTTTGAGGAATTATTATCTCTAATTCCTGCTTCCCCCTTCCTTCTTAAGTCCACGCGAACTGGTTCTCGATGTCACCGTCTAACTGTGACATCAATTCCATCGCGCATAAAGAAATTTGGCATCTCCTTTATTTGTCGCAATACCAAAAAATGGAATTCCTTACCAGCTCACGTGTTCCCCTCCTCTTACAACCCGGGTTCCTTCAAACGAGGCGTGAAGAGGCATCTTGCGGGCCGGCAAGGCGGGGACGGCTAGTACAGAATATTCTTCCCGACTGTATTGGCCGTCGTCGCGTTTGGACTCTACTACCACTTACCATCAGGTGGAGTAGAGTCATTTGCCATCCCGGCGCATATAAAAAAAAGAAGAGTATTTTTTTTGAAAATTTGATTTTATGTATATATGTATCCTGATTTTTATCGTAATATATGTTGTCGGTATGACTATATAAGCTATATAACACCAACATAATCATTTAACTTATGATATGGTGCGAATATAAAAAAGTACTTAGCTAAAGAGTCCACTTATTAAAATGTTTCTTTTGTTACAACAACAATAGTTATTCATGAGGCTTCTATTACTGTAGGTCGTCGTGTTACTCTGAACTTGAATATTTAAAACTCTGTACCAGAACGTTTTCATGTGCTTAATTTGTGAATATAATTCATCTCGTGCTTGACGGTGAAGGAAAACATCGTGAGGAAACCTGCATGTGTCTAATTTCATTGAAATTATGTCACATGTGTATTCTACCAACCCGAATTGGAGCAGAGTGGTGGAATAAGCTCTAAACCTTCTTCTTAAAAAAGGGAGTGGAGACCTTAGCCCAGCAGACGTTCTGGTAGTAGTAACAGCAACAAGCTGTTACTGTTACTACTACCAGAACGTCTTGTTGAACGAGTTTTAAAAGTTAAAAAAAAAATTAATATAAGAAACAAAACTTGACAATCGGTAACATCCAGTAAGTCCCATTACTTTGCAATGACATTTCATAAATGATATATATATAACTAAAAATGAGTATTTTATTATTACATGTAATATTTTGATTGTTATAAAAGTGACTACACATTTGTTTCTTGAAAGTTCTTCTCGGTAGAATCAATATTCCGAGCCGGTGGTTGCTTTATAATAAAACTGTTGACTACTTGAATAAAGTACATTTTGACTTATGTCATTTTTCCATTAAGGATTATTACTCACGTACAGGTTTTTTACAATTCATTTCTTTAATTCAATCGAAGCGAGTACAGTGTACTAGTAGTAAAAAAGCAACGTAAATAAAAAAAAAAAACACTAAGTCAAGTAATAAACATAGATTATATGTATAATTATTATTTACATATATTGGATCAATTCAATTTTCGTTAACGGAAACAATGGGATCTTACAAACTCGATGTTTTATTAAATAAAACTAGCGCAAATAACACTGATTAGATTTGCCGAACAAAAGCGAACCATTCGATCGAGCTCAACAAAAAGTGTATTAAGTATCCCGCCGGCCTGCCAATTGGGATTAACTTGAAATCTCTGTTTATTTAACCGAGGAATTTTAAACTTAACCCAATTCCAGCTTTGTTTTATTGCTAGTATTAAATTTTTGATTTATAATAAATAATTAAGGACTACATTACTTATTATTATTTGGGATAATGAAAAGGTTATTTTGTTTCATTTCAATTAAAAAATCAGTTAAATAATAGTTTTTTTTTGTAATAGTTTATTTTAGGTTGATATTTATCACTAGCTAGAGCCACTGTGGTTCTGCTGCATGCAATCACAGGAACACTGTCTATTCCTTTTTATATTATTTAAAGTAGTAAGGCAGACTGGTAAATGACCCACCTGACGGTCAGTTGTCGTCCATAGACCTTGGTGCTATAAGATATATTAAACATGTTTTAAATCGCCAATGCGCCACCAATCTTGAAGACTAAGATGTTATGACCCTTGTGTCTGTACTTACACTGACTCACCCGACATTTAACACAACAATACTAAATATTGCTGCTTAGCAGTAGAATATGTGAAAAGCGGTACCTACTTATAAATAAATAAAAGTCTCATTATTATCGGTACTTACTTTAATTAATTAAAATAACTAAAACCATGATTATTTGTTCTACGATAATTACAAAATCCAAGTTGAACTTCTGAAAAGTTTCTAAGGATTGGTAAACCCTTTACGAAGTACAATTTTAATTATTCAAGTCATCAGTTACAGACATGGACATATTTTATATACAACTGGTACGTAATTATAATGTACATGTTTTATATAAGCTTACTTACTGTTCGTATGAATAACAATGTGGTTTGAATTAAGTATGTCAATGTAAAATTTTACCGCTTAATCAAAAAGGTATTGATTCGTTTTGCTATTAAAGCGTATGTGGTTACTTTATAAATTGTATATTTTAGTAAGCGTCCTGTTATATCCATGCAAAAAATGATAATGTTCTCTTGACTCTTTGTCGTCACGGCAGCCATTTTTAAATTAGCCAAAGAAGTATTTGTTAAGTGGACTAGTGTGTGAAAAACGCGCGCGCTGTATTCCCTCACTCTCGCAGCAAAATGGGATGGTAATTCTTCACGACCGAAGAGATACGTATATATATATATATATCCTGCGTATATCCTGCGTATCTAGCTCATATATATATATATATAAGCTAGTTACGCAGGACTAACTGTTTTACATGTTCTTCGAGAAACGGCAAAGCATACACTGTCAACTTCCTTATTCCGGCCAGTTGTGATGTTAACCCAGACCTCGTATCGATAGCCTTATAAGCTAGCCAATACGCAGACGAAGCAAATCGTTCTTTTAACTTTTATATTGATTGTAGCATAGATATTAAATAGTGTGTCGGCTGATATAGTATTTCTTAGACCGCAAACGTTATCTCCGCAATCTATATCTATTAATTACATTTATAGATACGACAGGTGAAACTAACCGCCTGCTGGTCAGCTGCTCTTCACACGAGGCACGAATGCTTTTGCCATTGATATACTTGTATATTACTTACCCTACTAATATTATAAAGAGATAAGTTTGTTTTTATCCAGTTCCACGCAAGAACTACTAATCCGATTAATATAGGATTTCTATATTATTTTAGTTTATAGTTTAAAGACGAATTCTCAATATATGGGTAAACTAATGCAATTTTTTTTCAAGTCGAAGTTGTAGGTATGAAGATTAGCGCGTTCGAACAAACAGCAAGTTAGCTGTTTAGCTTTATAATAATAAAGAGGACATAAAAGTATTTAAATTGAATATGCAAGTTAAATTTTATCTATTTATATCAACTGAGCTTATTTTAGATTAGCTCATAATACTATTTCGGTAACTAGACTTAATTTATCGCAATTATACCAGGAAATAACGTAGCGGTGAACCCATTCAATAAACATAGTGTTAATGAACTTGTTACTTTACATACAATGTATGCGATGTATGTTATGAAATTTATATATGTTATACTACATTTCGCCCGCTGCTTCGCTCGCGTGTTACGGGTTTAGGGACAGGTATAAGGTAAAAAATAGCCTATATACGTACTTGGGATTCAAGCTTGTTTCATACCATCAAAATTGGTTCAGTGGTGTAGCCTCGAAAGCGTAAATAAAGTTAGTTTCACATTAGTAATATTAGCAAATACATTTGAGTTTTAACCGCGATCATACATTTTTATTATATAGTATGATGTTTAAAAATAATAGCACCTGTCGTGGTGACGAGCTGAATGTTTTTAAAACAAAATCCGTTTCGATTTGTAATTGTACACTTAAAAATTTAGCGATGTATGTTATGTAGTTAGTTTCCGCCCGTGACCTCGCCCGCGTAAGGGGCATGTGTTAGGTTAGGATATAGAGTTGGGGCCATGGACGCGTGAGGTGGGGGACGATCGGTTAATTAGTAAAGACATAAATGCGTAACAAACAAACAAACGAACATACTCACTTTCTAAATTCGGGTTTTAAATATTATCCTCGGGGTTCATGTAACACTGTCGGAACCAGTCCTAGTGTCCAATAGAAATTAAAAAAAAAACACTAAATTTTCGTGTGCCTAATTTGTGTTTACAATTTATCTTTATGTTTATATTTCATGATCAGCGGATAAGGAAAACACCCCGAGAACCTACCCTACACACTAAAACCTACACTTGTCAAATTTCACTGAAATTCTGCCACATTGTATATGCACCAACCAGTTATTAACGTGGTGGAATAAGCTCCAAAACCTCCTCAAAGGGAGAGGAGGCCTTAGCCTAATAGTGGGACATTTACAGTATATTAATTTAATTTATTTCATACTTTTTGACAATTCATTAAATTACATTTATTAGTGAGATAATTTGGAAAATGTGAATGTGATGAATGAATGTAAAATTGATATGAAAAATAAGCAAAATCCTATTAATACTCCATAAATTCATTCATATTTAAACTCAATGATTGGTCAATGCTATGGGTTGTTTCAAGGGATTATGTGTAAAGCCATACAGCACTCGGGTTGTATGACGAATGGTTAACCACTAGGGTCTGAATCCCGGTTAATGAGAGCGAGTACTGTCAACGAGAAATGTGGTAAAAAATACCTTATTTAAGTAGGCTCCTCGAAACTTTACTTAATTTCTTGTGTAAGTAAGGCTACTCCCGGTTCAGATGTGAAATTCTACTTAAAAGAGCAAATAAAAATATAATTTATTACTTGGTTTAATTCAATGCAGATATTACACAAAAAATACTGTACTAAATATCTACTGAGACTAACATTTTCCATTCTTTTTCAAAGTTTTTCTTAAGAAAATGTCCGCATTTTCTGCACCCGCACACTAAATGTATGTATTCAACTTGTATTCGGAAAAATATATCTGTGTGAACAATCCGAGCGCGTCTATCATTGTGTGAGTAGTTCTCGCGCTCGCGCAACAAAATACTTCTAAAATTCACCAGAAATTGGATGATATTACAGAAATATCGATATAAAGATCCGTCCATGTTCCATTTACTATAATTGTAATAATATTATAAGGTCAAATAAACATTGAATCACACATACACTAAACTAAACATCGTGACCTTCGATCTAGAATCACTCTTGCAACAGTCCTTTCCCGATAAAGTTAAACAGAATTACATTTTATTTATTTATGAAATTTTAAATGTGATATAATTTTAAATAAATCAGAAAACATTGATATAAATGTATAATATGCATATCAGTCATATGTTACCTGGCATTAAGTTGCCTACCTAAGGAACAGACGATAACTTGTGCAAAAAATATAAGCTATTTAAATTTAGAATACCGCTTTTATTTGTAATAAACGACGGCTTAAATTAAATTGTTTCTTAAAACTTTACAAGAAATCTTAAAACAAAACACTGAATTGATTTAAATTTCGAACACATAATCTTTAAAAATATGTTAATTCACGAAGTTATCACGGGTATTTGCGAAACATTTGTAAGTACTATATTAGTATTCGAATCGTTTTACATGTACCTTTTCTTAAAAAAATACGTATCAGATTCTAACGATCGAATAAATTAGGATACTTTAAATTAACCAAATTAGTATTCAACATAACGTGTTGTGCCGTCATTGCTTCGGAAAATCCCGATTCTATCATTTGTGTGCACGATGGTACTTAGCCCCCTTACACCCTGAGTACGATCACGTAGCGATGACTCATTCGATGTTTTCTTGTCACATATTGACGTACCAGTTGAACAACAACGTGAATATTAGAACCGTGTTGAACTAAGTATTGATGAGTCAACGATGCAGTTCCAGTATTATGGTTTAAGAGAATATTTCGAAAAGGTTCTAAGACGTTTTTTTTTATTTTTGGTCACGGGTACAAATTTTACGATTAACTATAAAAGTGTTTTTTACAATACGTCTTGTTGTTTTAGTCTTCGTTGAATACTAATTATAATATTTTATGATAATATGGTCTCTTGAAAATGACACTGAACACCGTCTAAATGGTGACACCAATTTTGGTGATTATTTTCGATAAAAAAAAACATAATTGCTATTCCTACAGATATGTACATGCATATGATATGTAATAATTTAATTTGACATCATTGGTTTTTTTTTGTAAATTCGTTTCTATTATGGAACCTAATAACTCAACAGCACTGATATTTTCATACAAATACTAATGTTTTCTATGTACGAATGCTTGTTACTCAAACACGCAAAAACTTGGCGGATTTGGACGCAATTTGCATAGTGATAGCTCACACCCGGAAACTAGTTTTGATTAAATTCAAATCATCATCTATGATGTCCTCTAGAGTTATAGGTGTCATGAGCAGGCTTCAAACCCCCGCCCATTTGGGGACGCATACACTTGTCGGAAGTGCGGTCGAAGGATCCTCTCTCGCATCGGTCTTTTTAGTCATGAACGCAAGTGTCTTCGCGATGCTCCTTAAATCACGTGTCAAAGACGCAGAAGCATTTATATATCGGAAACATTATATTTAGATATTTTATGAATGAAGATTTTATTATATAAACAACCATGGTCATTACTTACTATTAGGTACCTATGCTATATTATTTATACCTATATTTTTTCTATTTCTGACACTAAAGTATTTCAAGGATAATATTACACTAATATTAATTAATGTATACCAAATCTTATAAAAAAAAATAGATTTTCCCACAGAACATGAATACCCAAGCGATAAGCAATCAATAAGTGACATTTAAAATATAATCTATCTCCCGTTTTTGACGCATAATTATATAATATTATGGTCGATTTTTCGTTATCGCGTCATTAGATAAATATCAAATTCTCACGTTTATACGGTAAGACCAGTAACGCATACAACCGAATTAATTAACGCAATTTCACCTGGCAAGTTAACTCATTTACAAAACGATACGATTGCGTTATTGGTAACTATTTAGTTACGATTGAAAATTGATAACTGTTGGTCTTAAATTCTAAGTGAATTTGTTTGCTTCATTATATATACCAATTTTAACAGATAAACGATCATTGCATATAAAAAGTAATTGCTAAGCCTGCAGTGCTATTATGTAAGTACTCAGTTCATTCCTTATTTGTGAAATTTTGATATAGTATATACTATTTTGATGCGTTTATTCTTGAAATGTTAATATTATAATGGTCAATGTCGCATATCACTTTCTGTCATTTCACGATCATTTTCTGTGACGAGTTTCGAGTTTGTTCATACAGAATATATATCTAGACTCGATAATCATTTAGATGTGAGATCCTCAAAAACCGTGTCTTGACCAAAGATGGTATCTATATTCGAATTTTAAAATTTCATTTAATTTGAAGCCAAAGCGAGTTCCTGGCAGCAATCACTAGGTACGTTATGCTCAAAGATTCAAAACATATGAAGATTTCGTTACACGTCACGTAGTTTTCGGTCGAGACACTTTAAATTCCATACGTTACGGCATTTTAAATGAATGCAGACATCACACTTATGGACGAATCGCTGTTAGAATAGATAATAGAGAAGTTTCTTTATAAATAGATCTAATCAGACCCTTTCCTGTGATGGATTCCCACAAGAAATTGTCGTTGTCACAAAATACAATGCCGTTTTAAGTGGTTCGAGGTTTGACGAGCTTGCTATGTATTTCATGGGATTGTTATACAAAGTTCATGGTACTTTCTTCTTTTTATGAAATAGGTAGGCGTACTCGCAAATAGGCTACCTGATGGTAAGTGGTTACTGCCCATAGATATTGGCGATATAAGAAATATATTAACCATTCCGTACCTCGGAAATTAAGACGTTATGTCCCTTGTGCCTGCAGTTATACTGGTTACCTCACTCTTCAAATCGGAACACAACAATACTAAATATTGCTGTTTGAAGGTAGTGTGATAATTGGGTGTGGTACCTATCTAGATGGTCTTATTTTCATAAATCATTAGTATATGATACTAAGCCTATTTCTCTATCAATAATTTTAATAAGCAGACATATTTTAACGTCTGTACTGCCAACAAGCCATGTTTGCTAAGCATTAATGACATTCTATCTTCCAAGTAAGTAAACTTGACTAATACCTTGACCTGGGACCTACTCGTCTACTAAACCATTTAACTATAGAGGTTATTACATCTTTCTGTTACAAGTGTTTAATATTTTTTTGTTCAGTAAATTTGAAGCATTAAATTTTTGGCTACGGGGCTCATAATTTTTTAATTAATTACAATTTATTATATTGTGAACTTATTTATATTTATATTTTTTATGACACAGTTATTGTGGTTATCCCAAGGGAATCCTACTATTTTTATATTATTATTTGTATAAAATGATATTTTATTAACTTAGATGTACATACAAACATGTTGACTTCCACTTATATTCCGTTTCCGTATTATATTGTAGTCAAATATATGTATAGCACCTATTTTTGATATATGAAATAAATGTTTTTATGTTTGCCCTCCATGCGATCTTAAATGATTGATCCGTTTATAATGAAACTTTGTTGAATTGTTCTGATTTCACTTGAGAAGGTCCAAAAAAATGTTTTCCTTTTTCGCCGAGCACGAGAAGAATAAAATTGTAAACACAATTTAAGCACCTGAAAATTCAGTGGTGCTTGCCCGGGTGTAAGAAGATTCATGTCTTATATCCACAGGGCTCTTTACGTTTTACGTAATTAGGTACATTCAAAATTACATAATATTTTATTAAACCCCTTTAAAAAGGAGAGAACGCCTTAGCCAACAGAGAGAAAAAAATAAAAAAAACATTCAATTGTTAATATTTTTTTAATTGAAAATAGAATAAGTATAAAAAGACAGCCATGTACATAAATTGTTAAGTTGGTTATCACTCAAAATAGAACGTAATTTAAAACAATTGATCGATATTAATCGAACTTATAAGTAAGGGACGTGTAATATCGAACGGAACGCTAATCTCACTTCAATCTGCCTTGCATTCTTGCCATATCTCCGAGTACATCAATACGCAGTGATACGTGCATCAATACCAGCTTTTGATCAGTGGATTGAATCTTCGTATGGATTAAAAATTTCAAATTTAATCAATTATATGTCTCATCTGTATAATAATACGTGCCATTATTACTTGAATTTTCTATTTAGTTTTGACGTTTTTAGAACTCAGTCTGCATAAAACTTTTTATTAGCATATAATTATAAAATAGAATTTATTAGTAGAATAGAGGTTTGTTTCATTATTCACGAGATTTCTCTGTCTAAAGGATAAAATCTTTGTTTTTCTGTGTATATTAATTATTACTATTACAATAAATTATAATTATATCTGTAAATTATTATAATTTTAAATTACTATTTAGATTTTGTGTATAGATATAGCATTATAGATTTATTTATACATTTTGTAAGTTTTCATAAATATTAAACTTTATTATTAATTAATTACTTGTGACCAGGAGGTAGTTATAATTAGCTTTTAAAGTGCTTTTAAGATTTCAGTATTAAATTCAATTAGCGCTAGGAAAAGGTTACCATTTTTTCTCTAAGTTTGTTAATATCCTTTTTATTTTGTTTATATGCTTACACCCAGCTATTTCTGCTTCGTAAATAGGGGTTTAAGCAGAGGGAAGTCTACACAGAACTTCTCACTGATGATGTAACACAAACGGATAAATGACTTACCGACGAATAAACGACAAACATACATTTACTATACCGTTCAGCTATGAAGGCTATTTGCTCAGTGTTTTTAATTTGATATATTTTAGTATTTTTTCTCAAATGTAATAAATTATTTATGTTTGTATTTATACCTATGTTACGGTTTACTACGTGCTTAATTCAAAACATGAGGTTCGATCGAGGTCATACATAATGCAAGGTGCGCGGCAGACAGACAGACACCTGCAGTTTAATGTTTATACGTAGAAACATAAGTAGAATTAATACGTTTTCTTACCCACGACGCAATATATACTTTAAATACATAAGGTAGAGTCTAAATTTGAATACATATTTATTGAACTTTGTTACTACAATATCATAGATAGAAAGAGTCTATTTTGTTGACAGTTTGCATATAGAGTTTAATTATTACAATTAATTATGCACAAAGCTATTTTAATATTTAACGAGTTGCGTGCTATTCTGAACCAACTCACTTCGTATCTGATTCACGGTAGGGCAAATAGGCCAATGGCAAGTTGGCACATGGGAACATTGGCACTGTAAAAAATATTAAGCATTCCTTACATTGCCAATGTGCCGCCAATCTTGCGAACAAGATGTAATGTCCCTTGTGCCTGTAATTACACTGGCTCGCACACAATTTAATCCGGATCACAACAATGCTAAGTATTGCTGTTTGGCGGTAGAATATTTAATTAATGGGTGGTACCAGGCTGGCTTGCACAAAATACCACCTACCACCGGATAAAGGTGATACCCTATTTTGATGTGTGTATGTGTAATGTTTGTGTTCTGCGGTTAGTTTCAAATTTGTGCTTTCGGAATATATCTTTTTTTTATAGTATAGGTCTCTATTTTGTGCAGTATAGGTATCTATTTTAATAAAAAATATTATGCATAAGTGATATGACGGAAATGCTCATAGCATATGGGCCACTTGATGTTAAGTGGTCACTAACGCCTATATACATTGGCATTATAAGAAATGTTAACCATCTCTTATATCGCCAATGCGCTATCAACCTTGAGAACTAAGATGTTATGTCCCTTGTGCCTGTAATTACACTGGCTCACTCACCCTTCAAACCGGAACATATCTACATATGTTTAACTATAGTTAGTTCATACATCGTAAATTAACATATAATTATCTTGTTTTCTTTGCCTTGGCTTAATTCTGCTTGTAAATATCGCAATAACAATATTATCGTCGTTGTAAATTTATTTTCTACTACGTTACAGAAATATGTATATAGTTTTAAGAATATATGCCAGAATATTTTAAAAATTCTTTAAATAATTCTTTTATTTTTTATCAGCATTATAAACATTGTCAGTGTTCTATAATAGTAATACATAGTAGGACGCGAATATATCTATTTGATTTGCAAATGACATAATTCAATAAATAAAAAAATTAATAATCACATTATTTAAAACAAACTTAAATTCCATATTGCGTGAAATAAAATAATATTTCATATTATTATTTGTCTTATCACAAAAATAAGGTTATTAGTATTGACAATTATCGCTTCACAATATTAAACTTTTATGTAAATACAGATTAAAAATATATTTTGATTCGGTTTTTTTTTTTAACAAATTATAATGAATTATCAATGCATACCCATAACATGTTTATAACATGTTTATCGACTAATTAGTAAATCCTTTTTTATACCTGATAGCATCATATATATTGAAATAAGAAAATATCATTTATTTTAATGATTTTTAAGTCGTGTTTATCTTGCTTAACATTTAGATTACTAAGTAATAAAAAGTTCATAATGTCTACTTATTTATCACTTGTACCCATAATACAATAATTGTAAACGGAATTTTTACGATATTAATAAAAGGTTTTTTATTTTCTCAAATTGATATGGTTTGTGCTGAACGATCGGTGGGTATGACTTATTCATCAAATTATCATATTGTGTTCCGATTTTAAGGATGATTGAGATAATATAAGAGCGGGCATTAAGGATGATAAAATCTAGCTATATATAACTTCTTAGATCCCATAGTAGGCAGCGCATTGACTGCGCAAGAAGTGTATTCTTGCACTGCCAGTACATATAGTCAAAGGACTACTTGCCTCGTTGACTTTCCTAACAAACAATCTAACTGAACCTTAATACAGCTATAAGAATGTATTGGGATCACATTCTTCATTCAAATTCACATGGAATGATATGAATGGGTCTACTATCGCTTGACGTCAACGTTTCACGCTTATTGTGTTGAAGATTCACATGCGCGAAACATCATTCGATTCTCAAAACTTATTCTTTTGTGTAAACGTATAAGGAATTTTAATGCTTCCGCCTGAACTTGGAATATATTTTACAATAGAATCGATTGCGCAATGTCGGCTTGTTTCATAGACAATCATTTACCTGACGTGGTTCCAGATACCCTATTCTTGGTGTATTGTTATTGTCGGTCGTCTCTGATATGTATCAGCCTTTTGTATAATATATTTTAAAATAGACTGGGATAAGTTGACTGTATTTGATTTATTTTTCAATTCGAATTTTAAAATTCAAATTGAAACAAAAAAAATGACACTGAACATTAAACTCAAAAATATCAATACCGAATTTGTTTACTTGACATTCGATAATTAACAAAAGTCTGTTTGACTGAATAAGCACTGATATTTCTCACATTTATGAAAATTTACATTTCGGTTCTTTTTTATTTTTATTTACTGAATTGGTGATAGCAAAGTGGTCAGTACCGTCCATAGACATTGGCACTGTAAGTAATATTAACCATCCCATTCATTGGATATGCGCCACCAACTTTAAGTTTCCAGATTATTATCCTTGTGTCTGTAGTTACACTGTATCACACACCTTTCAACTTAAACACATATTAAGTATTACTACTTGGAGGTAAAATATGTGATGAGCCTACCGAGATTGGCCTGACAAAATCTAACACCAAGTACATGAAGAAACAGTATTAAAATACATTGATTATATTATTAGTATGTCTCTTGATTGTAGACTATCTCATAGCATTGCTATCGTTTAATTTTTTAGAGCCTAATTGAAGCAAGTTTATGTGGAGCTTTGTCTCCTTTCTCATATTTAATCGTTTTATCGTCACAATTGTTATTGATTGCGACCGCATTATCTTCATTATTTATAAGTTAAAAGTGTTCGAAAAAAACTCGCTTTAAAAAAATAAAATATGTTTAGGTCTTTGCTTATACCATTGGTGATAAATAATAATAATTGATATAACGTCAGAATTTTTCTTTAGCAATCAGACTACTAAGGTACTTCGTAACATTTATTCTTTTATATTGTGTAGAATAGACCCAATAAAAAACAATTTAGCAAAAATTGGTCATCACAAATTCCCCCTTATTCGTCAGTTTGTCTGCTTGTATGAACAATTTTCACCAACGGATGCAATGATTTATGATGAAGATTTAGGTTTTATTAAGGTTCTGTTTAAGTTGGCTGAAATATAACGATGATTGTTGAATATGTCGAAAAAATCATGCCTAGGGCGTGCGCAGCGTATACAATAAAGTCATAAATATGTATTACGATATAAACGTTTATTGTAGACCCTTATTATATCCGTGCGAAGCCGGGTCGGGTAACTAGTGAAAATAGTACACCCAAAATGTCCTTTTAAATTCTTATCTCTATGAATATCAATTAAAAATATTTTACATCAGGAAAATGAGCTATTTAACTTTTTCATTTAAAAGTTTTCTCATAAATTTTATGAAAATTTATTCTTTCGTACATTCTGATGCGCGATTCGCGTTACTCGTGTGGTAATGGGCAATTTAAACGTGAATCAACATGACATCAAAGTGCACTCTTGCTTTTACTGGATTATTGTTTTTTTTATAACAACACCAGATTCGGTTCGCAGCTTCGCCCCCGGGTAGGAGAGGTAGGTGTTAGTACCTCGTGTCTTTTTCTGTACACCTTACGCAAAATTTCACAATGATCGGTTGAGTAGTTAAGTCGTGAAAGCGTAACAAACAAACAGTCCATTGGTAGTCTTATATTTAGATATTGGTGCACTCCGATAGAGATATATGCCATTGCTTGCTGTCTCCCTTCCACACAGTCAGGTCATCATTACGTCTATGATTTAAGAGTAGGGCGCCCTCTACGCTGCGTTTACCGATACAGCCTCTCCACCCTAGGGCTTGATTTTATTTCGTATAATTCAAGAAACAAGGGCGTGTACACAATATTTTAATATTATAAGAGCAGTGTCTTTAAGTTTGGTTGGTTTGTTGACATCATTACTGTCTGACTGACTTATCTAACGAATTTTCGAATAAAACTTAGTTACCTACTCTCCGTTATTAAAATGAATTTAATGTCTTCTTAATTATATAGGGCATAGATTTAATAAAAAAGAGCGGGCAAATTAGTATTTGTGGTAAAAGTGAAACTTTTTAATATATAAGGTTTTACTCAATTTATGACTATTTAAGTCGAAAAAACATCTTACCTCTGCGAAACATTGCTTAAAAAATATTTATTAGTATGTATCATTTGTATGTTTAGCAGTATTAATTCCATTACTAGTTCATATAAATATATATTTTTATTATTTAAAAATACTTTTATCTATACCAATAAATAAAATTGGAATTTCTGTGATTTCAAAATAATTGCCTCTTTTTAAGGTAATACGATAAATTTGCGATTGCCAAAACTAAATTAATCATTTTACATTATTAGGTGGCAGCAGAAAGCCTCTACATATTAATTGAAATAATTCAAAGGCGAAGATGTGGATTATGATAGATATAATATAAAATCATCGATGCAAATATCGATATTATTACGAATATTTATATGGAAAGGACATGTGTAGTGAAGCATTAATTTTTGGTAAATCGCACGGTTCGGCGCTTTGTGGGTAAACGTGATTTCATGCGAGAATCAACTATGGTAATTGGTGAATCGGTGACCCCATGGTTATTCTACCGTGAACCAAACGTTTCGGAAGGAATTCCGTTGGAGAAATATATGACATTTCGTATCAAATATAAGTCAATGTTAGAAAAAATAAACCAGCTAGGCGATTATATAAAACTTTATACAATAGTGAACATAAATATTACTGTAACTCCAATAATACATATATTTATGGTGTTTCTCAAGGGAAAATAGCCTATTGCTACTGAGTCACTATAGTTCTCTGACGCGACCGGAGAAATTTCAGGCGCATTAATAACTTTACTAATATCGAACTGCTTCTGAGAATGTTAAAATAAAAAAATAAAACATACCATTCGAGTAAGCAGTCACTTAATGTTAGTCATATGTTTAAACCTTGTCTGAATTTATTCTACCGAGAAACAAATAAGACTTTATTTATTTTATTACTTAAAACATTTAAACATTGATATTGTTCTTCTTAAAAAAGGCATTGATTTCGTTTTTATATAATTTCTAGTTTTTCGATAATTCATAAAGTACACTTTGTTTTAATCAACATGTCGTGACATAAAACGTTTATGGCAGTTATTTAACAGAACTAGCCCATCAATTCTAGTATGAGTGTTTAACAAACTTTTACTTCAATTACAGTCAGATATGTGCTAAATATATTGCAGTTTTATAAACGACTTTCAATTACATTAGTTCTCGTAATTTGAGGAACATTTGTTTACGATATGTACAGGAACATGAAATTCACGCTTGTCACGTCAATAGTATATATTTAAAGCGGATGTTACTGCTAAGCGCGGCTACTATCGTAATAAAATATTATATAGTGCAGTATAAAAATATTATATAATAAAATATTATATAATGCATTATATAGTGCAGTGCAGTTATTTTTGGAAAAGGTTTTAGCCTTTTCCAAAAATAACTGCACCTTGTGGTATACGTTTTATTTATAATTGCTTAGTTAGTTTTTTCACTTTAGTATAGATTTGAACGAATAAAATTTTCACTAACACCATTCCAACTAAAATGATTTAAAAAAAAATCGGTTTTATATTTGCAAACCAGCTGTGTAATAGCAGACAATATTACGATGAATATTTCTTCTATCATCAAAGGCTTATGTATTTGCTTAATAATGTTGACATTATATGATTATTTCTTTTACCTCGTGTTATTCACACTCTATATTCTCTGTTCAAGTTAGGGCTGACTGTAAAATAATGTATTTCGGCATGATGGCAACTATTACATAATTTGTACAAATAAAAAAAAAAGTGCTTTGCCAGAGTAGCAAGACATGAACCGTTACAATATTCTACCTACCCGTATCTGATGGTCTGCATATATAACCGTACATACATATATTCCAAGATATAATGTATAAGTAATAATTTTATTTGTTTTTCTACGCGTATTTGTTAACGACATGCTATCCGGTAGATGGTAGATAATAATCGTTCAATGCTAACGCATTATTGAATCGCAAATTAAATTGTAACTAATGAAACGTAACATGTGCTATGCCCTTAATTAGGGTTGCCACTGCAAAAATATTGAAACCAAAAAAATATCTCTCTCTCTCTCTCTCTACTCTGTGCAATATTAATGATAAAAGAGCTTAGAGTTAGTATTCGTTCATTTTTATATAGGATACATGAATTAATTTATATATGATTATTACATAATATATATTATTGATTAAAAATAACAAGCTCCTTATCAGTTCTTCTCCGAATAACCCACATTCCTAACCGCTTTACATTAAATTCATTCTTATTTTATATTACAATTCATTAAGATTTAATATTTATTTAAGGATTATAAAAAGAACCTTCTTTCATAAAGTTTATATTGGTTTTAATTAATTTTAAAACTTATTTTGAATTCAAATAATTTATTTTAAACATTACTCTTTACATCACTTCAACATTATATTTCTGTATCTGAGTAAGAAACTAATACTGGTACAAACATGTTGCTTCGACAGCCCTGCTGAGTAACACTCAGAAACAGGCTTTTGCATGAATTCAGCGATTCGACGCAGAACGCCAGAGGTTCCCACGACTCAATAAAACCTCTTTATATTACATCCTGAGCTTAATTGTTGTGATTTCAACTCACCAGACCCGTTTCGCAACGTTTTCCTGCTCGCTTCCTATAGTAAAACAAATAGGAGCTGATAGGGCTTCGATAGTCTAACCTTCACTTTGTGTTTCTTTTGTTTGAAATTATATGGCTGTCTCGCTCGTGTTGGTCTTTAATGAATACGATTAAGACGCGTAGAAAGGATATCAAACAATTATCAATTATGTAATAATCCTATAAGTTTATTTATTTTTAAATCTTATAATATATTATTTACTAATAAATATGTTAATATTAACCATTTATAATTTAATATACATACATACTCACAATTTTAAATGTAAAACGTAAATAAAAATAAAATGTAAAACGAATAACTATCGCTTATTTTGACTTCCATTGTTTAAAAATACCTACTAAAAAAAGATAAGCATATGTCTAAATTGACAACTATTTCACATTTCATTGTGATGAAAAGAAAACATTATTTTTTATTTATTTTAAATACAAAAGTGCATGTCTTATTATTGTTCAATACAAAATGAGTATATATATATATTGTATTCAATAATCACCAACAATGCGTTGGAACGCTGACATTTGGTAAATGACACCCCTGTCAGTACTCAGGGCCAGATGCCCCTGGCACGTGCGCTGCGACATCTGCCGCCACAAAAAAATCGAAAATAGTATAGGAATCATTATTATTTATCTTTATAGCACACCTCTGACTCTAACGCATCTGCCATTTTACGTTCAAAGCCCTTTCGTCAGCTGTTTCGACACAAAATTAAAACTACCGTCAACTGTAACGTAATAGCTATGAAACATCATATTATAATAGAATTGCTTATTGCTTGACACATATTAATTTAGTATTATATTCGTAGCAACAATGAGATAGATTTAATAAGGAGTTTTAAAAGATAGACTGCTCCTTTTGGAAAGTTGATCCTCGCCTTTATAGCGATGTGGATGACGAATGCAAACGTGATATAGATGCCGAATTAGTGCGGTTTAGTAAAATATAACAGCAATCTAATTCTTTTTGTTGTGTATTTAGATTAACAAATTATATAAGGTACTCATATAAAATAATCGTCTGTATATTTAATGTGTGTATTTTATCTATACAATCTCAATTCAATTCAAAATTTTCTTATAGTAAATAATGTTAATATATTTGATTCGGTTGTTTGTTTTGATTAATCTGGATAAGATTGGAAGATACTTGAGATTTGAAAGCTTAAACTTGGATTGATGCCTAGGTACTTCCTTATTTCTTAAGAATCTTTAAAATGTACTAAATAATATATCCATTTCTAAATTTGTATTTTCTTGCAGTGTTAATAAATATATATTATTATAATATGATCTCAAAATATACTTTAAAGTATCTGTATATGTAAGTACATGTAAACTACTTAAATTGTATTACAAAAGTGTGTATTTTTTAAATTTATAATTTTTCTATAGTAAAAGCTTTAAGGAGCATTTTCGAATATCGAATGATCACAAAAAAATTTAAACTGTATTGTACTATTTCTTCAGACCAAACATACCAGATTCAAATGACTTCAAATATTTCCAAAGAATATCCTTTATTTATGTTCATGATGCGTTGGAAAGATTTAAGGCGATAATATACCAGTTCTACATATTCTTTGAAATTTAAATAATCCGTATCGATTTGCAGGACTGTCACGGACTAGCGTTCGATGACCGGGCGGTTGCGGACGAGGTGCAGAACTACGAGATGGTATTGGGCTTTCAAAACGACACGCACACAATCGTGGAATTTAGAAGACAGCTGGACACGTGTGATCGACAGGACTTCGTCATTGGTGTGAGTAACCATACAAAAATAAAAGTTTTCGCTGCGTGCGTTTTTCGTGCTTAAAAAAGAAATTCCATTTACAAAGGAATATTGTTGCACGATGCTTATCAATAAATATCAGCACATTTTTGTTATCGCTATAATATTCTGTTTTAACAATTAACACTAGCTTACCATAATTAGTCACTTTTACTATATACACCAATACCTGGTAGCAGTGTTAGAATAATCTTTGCTAAAGTCCAGCCGCTTGGAGATTGCGATCCTGGCGTCTGTCGGTTAACCGTGACAAGTGATACACTACAGAATGGATGGAAAATTTGATAAAAAAAAATATGTTTCTATAATTAAATTTAGCGTTTAATATATTTATTGTAATTTGACATTTTTTTCAATATAAGAGCAAATAAACGATAATAATATATTCATCACTTCAAAGTCACATCGTCCATTCGATCATGGACCTGTCACGAATGCATTCTCTCAACGGCGGGACTTTAGTGAAATAGTAAAAAAAAGTGACTGTTTATTATTCTCATTTACAACGTATATTGGTGTGTGTGTCTCCAATAAATATTTATACTATTTTGATATTGTATACATCAAATGATCACATTAATGTGTGTGTACTCGTACCTTTCGGTATATATTTGAGTTCACTTCGACTGTAGGATGGAAAGTATTTGCGATTTGCAAAGTATGCACTTGAGCTAAGGCGTGTGAATATGTATGTTTGAATCCGTAGGTGTCAGTTTGTTCGTTAGTAAGTTGCAATATAATACTTTCGAAGAACTTTTTAGTTTGTATTTCGTTCCGATTGTTAAATGATATTTCAAACGACTTTGATTACAGTCTATGTTATTTACTAAATAATATTTTGTCAGGTATTTAATTAATTACTGTAGAACTTTCCCGAATTCATAAAAAAACTAGCTTTCCGTGGATTAGCCCGCGTGTGAGAGGGCTGGCCCTAGGTACTCTTAGGTACCCTTTTAATTAAGTCTCGGTATAAGCTTTCTCTCTCTAAATTAATTCATGCAGTTTTTGCGTGATTGTTTAACATATATCCAAACATTCAAACTGACACATTTATAATATTAGGAGGATATAGATACTTAATTTATTCATTAAAATTTATTCAGCCATGTTATATTTTAGTGTTAGTATATTTTTAATTAATTTAAAGTCTTTATCATTCTATTCACTACACTATTCTAGGTACTATTATTCAATACATTTATACGTGAACAGAAAACTTGAACCCCTTTTTAAGCACTTGTGTGTTTACACTTAAGGGTTGTGAGATTTGCCATGGTAAAAGTATATATTTGTGTTATAAATACACTATATTAAATAAATTAAAACATTTATAGTTTATGTTCATTGAAGAAAAATAAATATTCGATGTTAAATCTCATATTTATTAGCAACGAATTAGTCATATTTAGACCAATGCGGTACCCCTTGTTTGAATTAAACGAAAACTTCAACTGCTAGCGAAAATCATATCGTTACTTAGTAAGTCAATTTTCTAAAATTAAGAAGTAAAGATACTTGCCTTCTCATGTCTCGACTGTTTATAAGTCTTATAACATTCCTCAATAAATATACTATCTGATGCAAAAAGATTATTAAATCTTTTTGGTTGCCTTGGTTATTAGGATGTTTTATAAAACAAGTCGCTAGTTTTTTATATAAAGTTGCATGTCCGCGAGGTTCACCACGTTACTGCTTCGCCCTCGTAAGTCGTTGCGTGATGTTACATTGTATAAACCTTTTTCAAGAAATGGCCTCTCTAACCCAATAACATTTTTTCGAGTTGAGCTGATAAATGCTGATATTACCGCATTCAAGATAAATCCAGATCATTTTTATTTATTTTGATTTTGAATGAACGAATAAATGAAAACAAGAACCCGTAAAAAACGGTAATTATTGATTAATTCACAGAAGTATAATTGTCTTTTATTTCCATATTAGGAAGACACAACCCAAATTTTATGGGCGCTTGGACCAGAAGGCTCGGACGGTGAACTTCCAAAACATGTTGAGAGTGGTTCTCGACCTCTACGATTATTACAGCCACTGTCCAAACCAGACACTATACCGCTAAAGCATTGGGACGTTAAAATTAATAACGTAAGTATTTTGTTGTCTTATTTCGTTCATTGAGAATCCTGTAAGTAGACAATGAGGAATTTGATTCTCCTTTCAAATTAAACCGAAATATTATATTACTATTTTAATAATGAATAAATAATATCTATACCAAATATTGTTGCGTAGCATCGCCGCAAAATAAAAGTCTTTATTCATTTAGCTTCTATTATTTATATTATTAAAATATGTTTATAAAAATGTCAAAAAAAAATAAATAAATAAGATAAAGTATCGTTTTCAGCTGACAATTCCACATGTCATGGCAACATTATTCTGGTGCAAAGTTTTCAAAGCGCCCGAATTAACAAAGAAGCACCACATAGTTGGCTACCAACCTTTAATAGACAGCAGACCAATCAGAAATGGAAAACCAGTCCAAGAAAAGAACAGTCTTTCCCCTGTCCATCATATGGTGTTGTACGAATGTGCTGAAGACCATGATAAGAGGCAATGGAATGAGTGGTCCGAAAGTTCAGGGTTTTTTGGACCAGCTCGACCGGGCGAGCTCGCAACATGTGTGACTCCCATTGCAGCTTGGGCTATGGGATCCAAGGGTAAGATTAGCTACTTACATCACCGTGTAAAATCTTCATACATAAATATATGCTAATTATAAAAGTCATTTTAAAAAAAATAACATTATGGACTCAAACCGGATATTTCTAGTTGTTTTTTAGAGTCACATAAAATGCTCAAGCTTCGTATGCTTGTAACATTAACCTAGGTTTCAATAAATTCCGGTATAAATCGCAACGGAAAATTGTTCACAGAATTCCCATACCGTGTTAATTTCAAACTTTGTTTACATACTGCCTATAAAACGTGTGAAATATTTAAACGATTCAA
Organism: Nymphalis io; assembly: GCF_905147045.1. Lineage (NCBI taxonomy): Eukaryota > Metazoa > Arthropoda > Insecta > Lepidoptera > Nymphalidae > Nymphalis > Nymphalis io. The sequence continues at coordinate 4,080,478 of NC_065898.1, read as the reverse complement.
ACATTTCACTTAGACAAACTAAACTTATTCAGCTATGACATAATTTAAATCACTATTTCTGCCTACGCTGAACTGCAATTTACGTCTTAAACATATATCTTTAGCGTCGAATTTCCTTGAGAACTCTTATTTGTATCCACAATAGATTATGAACTTAACACAGTTGGTTTAAAGACTAATTTGCTTTGAATTTTGTTAAGTAACATTGTGATTGTTTACAGGTGAATTCCTGCCTGAGAACGTTGGCATCCCGCTAGGCGAGAAAGGAGGAGTCTCCTACTATATGCTTGAAGTTCATTACGACAATCAAGCGCTTCATGAAGGTAAGCACCTAACACGTTAAGTAGGTAATATTGTTTGTGGTCTTTAGTAAATTGAACACTTAATATTTGGTTTAATATAAACTAAATAGTTAATTAACATTAAACATTATTATAACTTTGTAACTGGAAGCCGAAATGGCCTTGAGAACACGATCCGAAATCATGTCCTTAAGTTACAAACCAAACCTTCTCTAGACAAGGATAGACCTTCCAGTCGGATTTGACGCCTCTTCGAATTCACACACACTTATGGCCAATAATTTTGCGAAGATGGTTAGTCTTACTTAAACATGGGCGCCGTGACTGGTCCGGATGGGTTAGGAATACATTTTCAGGTTCATACGATATTAGTTGGTAGCATTGATGCCCTTAACACAAAAAACTTTATTGGAATCTTTGTGTTTGAATGAGATAGCACATACATAGATACAGTGTCAGAAACAACATGATCTTCAAACTATACTAATTTTAAATGCTATCTAAATATAAGGTGTGTTTATTCAGTTTTAGATAGTTCTGGCATCCGTATCCACTATACCCCAGCTTTACGAGCGCATGACGCCGCGCTCTTGGGTGCTGGTGTGGGTGTGTCCGCGCTTCACGTCATAGCGCCAAAACAGAACGCGTACAGAACTGTGGGCATTTGTAGTCCAGAGTGCACCAATAGCGTAAGTTCTAGAGATCTTTTTGTTTTTTACAGTATAGTAAAAAGTGTTAACATATATAATATTATATAAGATGCATTAAATAGTCCCAAATGGTTATAGTCAATAGCGCAATGGTTTACAGGCCTTGCGATATAAAAGTATTAAAATATATAAATATTTCGATCCAGACCCTTTGGGCTATTGTCATCCCCACTCTTAACATAAACTGTATGCTTAATTGGAGGGGTAAATACAAATATTAGTATTTCGTTTCGAACGGCGGCTATTGCTAGTATTCATAGGAAAATAGTGCCACTGTTGGGTAGAAAAATTTCGATTAAATTAAAACAAAAAACAAATACAAAGTTAGCTTGTAAAGTCCATAGTGCGTGCCCGAATGTGTTCCTAAGATTTTGGTTGAGTTCCACGTTTATTCACTTTAATCTCACTAGACCATCTTGCCTATTTTAAGAGATAACTTAGTAAGAAAACCCCTCGAACCTTACATGACGGTTGCAATAGCCTTAATGTTAAATTGATAGCTCTCATGATCACTTCTTCTCGCTATCTCGAGCATACAAAAAACGCAAGCTCATATCGCTGGTTATATATTTCCACAAAAACGCTTATGATAATAAAAGGGTCTAGTATTTATTTCGTTAAGTTAGAAGTAGTTTTCTATTAAAATAAGATATTAAATCATATAGCGTGACAAAACGGCATTCGGCTTTACTAGGCACACTGCGGGACGTGTGACATTACCAACTTAAAAAAATCCGGGGTCGATTCAGGAATCAAACCAAGGACCTCGGGAATTGCAGCCTTTTGTTAAAAATATTTTACAATAGTTTACAATAGTTGTGAAATCATTTATCTATCATACATAACTAATTCGGTAATTAAGACGTTCAATTCTAAATATTCACCGTGGGAATAAATGATCGGTCGACAGAGATGTTGGGAAACAAAAATGAGCTAATAAAAGCTTATTCCGATATGATACATATACAGTAGACGAATTTTATTTTATTTTTAATATTCTAGTTGCCGATTATATAGATAATATATTAAAGTTAATCTCAATAAATAATAATAAATGTTTGTTGTTAACGACTCATGTTCGACTTTATTCTACACGTCCGAAGACGGGATGAGTAGTTCGTTAAACAATGTAGTCAATGGTTCTAATTGCAGTCGAAATTGTTAAATTAACTTAATATTCAAAAGTTTTCCCATAAACCGCTAACTATCCGCTAAGCGTCGTTGCAAATGGACTTTGCTTAACCATCATAAATATTTATGGATACCATTAGGGGTATGGCTTTATGCATTAAACATATTATATTAAATTAATTTGTGCGCGACTACCGGTACTATGTAGTTTCATTTTTCTAAAATATGAATTGTTAACTATGTATCTAAGCATATATATATAATTACACTACCAATATATGATAAATAGACAACCGTACACAAAGCCCATCACCAAGTAATATACGCAATTATTTAAATTATTATATTTCTAACGGGCCGTATGTGTGCAAGCAAAAAGTTAACGTTTATTATATAAGGGACGGAAAGGTACTTCGATTGTGCACAAAAAAGAGGGTCGAATTTCGACCACAAACGAAACTAGTATTGAATAAAGTTAATTTATAAATTGTGTACGTATTTCAGACTATGCCAGAAGATGGAATAAATATTGTATCAGTTTTGTTACACGCTCACGGTACTGCGAGAAAAATTTCACTGAAGCACATACGAGGCACCGAAGAACTACCTAGGATATCTGAGGTAAAATACGCCTATGCATTCACAATGCTTATCGTTAGCTTAAAAATTTACATTTTGCTTAACAGTGCCATCTATTAGTTATTTTGTTAATTATTTTATACTTGACATATTGCATTGTTAATAGATGTTATACTAGATGGCGCTGAATCAGTAATAGTCTGATCTTTATTTCGACCGTTTTAGCTAGATGGCGCTTACCTTAAAACGTATATAATGGTTTTACGATTATAACGACTCGAACTAAATTTTGCTTACAGGAAAACGCTTATGACGCTCGCTATCAGCAATCACGAATTGTTCCAGGTGGACGAAAGTTCTTTAAGGGCGACACATTAATCACTGAATGTACTTACGATACTAGATCCAGAGATAAACCTATCTTGGGAGGATATTCTGCGGCACAGGTATGTAGCTGGCTAACAGGCTGCCCAATGCTAGGCAGTACGTACCTTCGCGTTTGCCCATAGACATTGGCACTACGAAAATAATAAATAAGTTTTTACACCGTCGATGCCTGCCAAGCATAGAATCTTTTATCCCATATAATATTTTACACTCTTTTTTTAAGACAATAAGATTATTAGGTTTTTAGAAAGTTATTACAGTAAGGTCAAAATTTCAACCGCACAAAAATAATTAATTATAATTTTCGTCCATATTAAACCTTTATTTTTTTTCTAGGAAATGTGTCTGTCATTCATATTATACTATCCACGAACCGAATTAGCTGGCTGCTACTCTATGACTCCAGTCGTCGAATTCTTTGAGACATTCGGTGTTCGAGAGTTCTATGGATTGAGTATGATGCAGGTTGAGAACATATTTTTATCTTCAGGGTGAGTTGATGGATTGTTTTGCATATGAATATTATCTTTAAGCTGGCGTCAACATTAATATCGACATTTAAAAAAACATGAAGAAAAATGAATAAAATAAAAAGCAAATATATACTATAAATAAGGAACAATTTACTTCAATCGAACAGATTGTTTTCTTCGTTGTATAAATACATTTATTTTTTGGAAATAATAGAGTGACACATAAATGACAATTCGAATTTGTTACAGGTATTTAGAAAACTTGCCTTCAGAACTGGAAGAGATTACAAGGGATCACAGTGCGGAAGAGACGGCTATGCAAGGAGACGACCAAGGCGTTGGTTTGATGAGTAAGTTCATGAGTTACACAATAGATGGCGCAATGCGCTACACCGCTTAAATAAAGTAAAAAAACATTTTCATAATATAAAAACCTGTTTTATTGGATTTTCTTTGCATACTCTCGATTGGGTAAAATTAAAATTAAAGCGGTTACTTAGCTCGATATCTTATGCGAATAAAAGTTCACCTCATCACCTAATCGAGATAAAAATAACTTTCTAATATTATGTGTCAATCAGTACAAATAACACACTAACACAATTTTTTTTATTTTTATTTTTAGAAGAATTAGTAATTAAAGAACCCTCGGAATTCCGCAATAAGACATTCATGGCGCACTTGAACGAGATGCCTTGGCATGAGCCGTTATTAACCGAACAAATAGAAAAGACCCTGTACAGAGGCTTTCATATGACCTTCTGTAAGAAGAGAGACGATAGCTGGGGAGCGGTGAGTTCGTTATACATACTTATACTGTGCGCTTGCACATTTGTTTTAAAATGTAATTGTTTTTTACCATCACACAGTGTTGGTTTGTTTTATAGAATAGGCAGGCGTACAAGCATATGGGCAACCTGATGGTAGGTGGTCACCAAACGCCCTTAGACATTGGCATTGTAAGAAATGTCAACCATCGCTTACATAGCCAATGCGCCACCAACATTGGGAACTAAGATTTTATGTCCCTTGTGCCTGTAATTACACTGGCTCACTCACCCTTCAAACCGGATTACAACAATATCAAGTATTGCTGTTTTGCGGTTGATGTTATTAATTCTGCTTTTATATCGTATACATTTTTCTTAGATGTTATCAATATTAATAAATGTTTTGATCCTTTACTTTATACAGTTTAAGCGACTAATTAATACAAAGCTATAAAATGAAGTAGCACTGAAGTAGTTTATAGTGAATTTGGTTCCATTTTTAAATATATTTTTTTAATTTAATTCTTGGAAATATTTATATAGTAAAGGCTTCACGAACTATAGACTTTATTCATTTGTAACTAACTATAAATATGTTTCTCGAACAGCAAAATTTTAATCTCAAGAATTTACTTGTGATTTAATTTAGTGTATAATTTACTGACCTGATCTATTTTATATCAGAGAATTCTATGTACGATATTATTGAATTAATGTCATATTACATATATAGGTACATATATCATTATATACTCCTAATATATAAATGTGTATCGGCTTCAATTAATGGTATAATCTATGACATTTATGATTAATTGACGTAAGTTACAGTGGCATAGTTAATTTCTAACCGTAGCAGGTCACCCGATTCGTGTAGTTACGCTAATTGGAAATCTCGATACAAGAGAGTGGCATATTAATTTTTAAATATCTGTAATTATACATATTATAAATATTGATAAAAAAAAAATATTAAAATATAATATACTGATATAAGTAATTCCCGGATTTTTAAGCTGTTTTGTTATTGTATTAGCTATCTTTTGCTCACTGCTCCTTTAGAACGATATAAAAAAAAATATGTCAAAATAATAATATTCTTAAATGTTATTTTCTGATCCTTAATTTAGATGTGTTTTTTTAAAGACTAATTACGTTACCTCGATTCACTGTTTTTATTTATAAATTTTAAACAAAAAACAAAAGTATACAATTTTTAACACAACATGTACCAAACATAATTTAAATTCAATTCATTCAAACAAGATAATACAAACAAACTCTGCCGATATAATAATTAATTGTTTCAAGGTATTGGGAGAATTACATTTTAATTTATTAGTTGAATTTAAAATACTATCTAATTCTTATTTAATGCTTTTATCCTTATTTCATTTGTAAGGTGTAAAAGGGTTGTGCTTAAAGTGATTGTTTTCTTTTTCAGCCTATCCAGATACAAAATTATCCGAATTACACAAAAATAACGAGCAACGACGCTTCAGAGAAATCGTGTAACTATAAAAGCGTTAGATTACACTCAAAAACGAATACAACGGGTTCATCCACGATAAATAAATTGCAATCCGTCATCTTGGCTGTTTGGGCTTTGGTCATAATCGCGCGGTAATAAAAAAAAAAGAAACGAAATTATTCTGTTGTTTTAGTTTTTGAGTTTTTATGGCGAGAGCTTATTCAGTTGTTTTTGGAATAATTTCCACTCGTTTTGTACAAGTATGTATCGAAAAATGTTTTTTGCCAAATTATTTTATATTATCCGTATCATTATGTGTATTTATTATCTGTGGATAATGATTTTACAAGAGGACTCGGTTTTGTGTGTAGCATTAAAACTTGGCAGTTGTCTGATTGTTATGATATAAATATAAAATAAGCATTAATGTTAAGAGTCAACTCGCATTGCAGATTTTTCAGGCAAATAATTGTTTTGTACGTGGGTATGGAAATGTATATGCGCTTTAATCGAATAGGAATAGGTTTTCAGGAATATACATTTTTTTGATATCGAACGTAAATTAACGGTATTTATGTAGTGTGAATGTATTTGTGATAATTGTACTTATGTTTTTGCTCACGGAAACGTTTCAGATATCAACGTGTTCAATTATGAATGTGTGATCAACGATACCAAAAGTATGGTATTAATGTACTTTTTTTTTTGTTTTAACGAATTCCTTTTGTATTTTTTTAATATTAATTTTTTATTCAACGAAAATATTCCTGTTTTTTTTTCTTTTTTGAAGTATTTAAATATATTTAAACAAATGTTCCTTTGATTATTTCATCAGTGAAATGTAATTTATATAATGAGGCGCATTTTTTGTACATATATTATGATATTACCAGTTGTATTTTGTGTGTATAGTTACAATCGAGACAATTTGGTTTTTTTATTGTATTTGGTTGTTGGTTCATTAAAAATGTTAACCTCCAACTTTGAAACAAACGTACACCGTGCGTTAGAATACAATATGAGTATAGTCAGGTAAGGTTAGGGATAGGGCTCCCCCCCAAGATAATCCGTTGGTATATTGACAGACAGAAAGAACTCAAATAAATGATCGATCATTTTTAAATCAGCCTTTTTCACATCTAAGTACATAATAAAGTCTCGTGTACAGCAATCTTACATAATTATTGTATGAACAAGCGAATTGAGAATCGACCTTATTTTTAATGTCGATTTTTTGTGTTTTTTTTTTGAGCTCTCGTTCCTGTCCTTAGAACTAAACTTTATGCCAATAATAAACGATAACTTTGTATATTCATACATACTTATGAAAATAAATAATTGATATGCTGTATAGTTAATTTCAAGAGAATTTGATTAAGAAAAGTAAAAAAGTTCTAAGTTTTATTTAACCTCTAATTTAACTTCAATTTGTCGAGGAATCTGTGCTGAGATGAATACTTTTTATCATAATATATACAATGTATGTTTTCTATCACATTTTTTCGTGCACTAAAACAAAAAATGCACAAAAATAGATTTAGCCCAAATAAGGATATTGTCCAGTTAAGCTTAGAGTACTAATTATGCAGATACAATAACATTTAAAACCATAAGTAACAGCCTGTAAATGTTCCACTGCTGGGCTAAGGCCTCCTCTCCCTTTTTGAGGAGAAGGCTTGGAGCTTATTCCACCACGCCGCTCCAATACGGGTTGGTGGAATACACAGTGGCAGAATTTTGATGAAATTAGACACATGCAGGTTTCCTCACGATGTTTTCCTTCACCGAAAAGCACGAGATGAATTATAAACAGAAATTAAACACATGAAAATTCACAGGTGCTTGCCCGGGCTTGAACCCACGTTCATCGGTTAGATTCACGCGATCTTACCACTGGGCCATCTCGACTTACCATTAAAACCATATTAATATTTTTAAGTTAATATCTTTATAATTGTACAAATTCCATTGACATTAACTATACTAATAATAAAATAGGGCTGTGGTAAAATAGGCTCGAAAATATTCTGTAACCAAAATATTTTGATAGAATTTTTTATGTTATTTTTTTCAATGCAAGTTTTTTTCTATTTCAACGGTTGTTGTGGAAATAGAACAAAAAAAATATCTTAAAACATATTACGAGTCATTCTATTAGAAACGAATGCATTTTGCTATTATTTTCTTTTAATTTATACGTCACTAAGGTGTTAGCTATAAGAAAACGCTTAGTATTAATTAAGTTTTATTTATTTAAAAGTCAATATAATGTGTTTTATTACTTGGAAAAATTGTTTTATTTATCCTTAGGGCCATGGTATAGCTCGAGCAACATTGCTTGCGACGACAGCGGTGTTGTTTGTTGACGACATACATACACAAAGGGTATATAGGATGACTATGTACAACACAGATAAAGTTCCTTTCTAGATTCGCGTCACGAGACCTATTAATATGTGATAATAAAAATAAAGGCATGTCGTCAATCGTTATTTTTATTATTATCAAAGGAAACGTTACCGTTGCTTGAGTCGTTGCAAAGACAAAACATTTTTAACGATTAAAAAATCCACATCAAATTATTGGACCAACATCCGAGAGTTTTGTGCGATATCGTTTCATTTTGGACATCCTGAATTTCGTTTATTAATAACGCTTTTGAATTAGTACTATTTTTTTAACGGGTAATATTTTGTTATTTCGAATGTTACTGACTCACGAAGACGAACCGTTACTGTATCACGGCCCTCATTATAAAATTCAAATTTAGAACCTGTTATGTCTTCTATATGCTACATTGTCGTTCGATCTATTCTGTGTGAAACCAGTGATAGAGGTCTCACTTTGACTGGCACTATTGGTGCCAAATCTGGAATTAAGACTACCAGAGTTACTGGCATCATTCTGCCCTTGATTGGTATTCAAATTTGTAAAAGAATTCGGTCTCTGTTCGTATGTCTGTGGATTTTTCCTGTTCTCTTCAAGGGCTTTCCAATTTATGTACCAAAAAGGTTGCTTGTCGATTGGGAGTTTACTGATGCGCTCCACAAGATCTCGGTCCCCTTTCGCTTCGATGGGTAGAACTAATGGTGTACCATCGCCGAATCTTAAAAAAACAAATACACATTATACATATACTTTACCATTAAAAATTATATACAGAATATTGACAAGATATGTGTTGTTATCGTTCTAACAGCTATCTCTTCCAGACAGCTCAGAAAATTAATTAAGTACCTATAAACATTAAGTAGAAATAAATAATACATTTATCAATTTAATGGTTGGATGTTGCAAGATAACATATGCCTTATGCTTTTTTAAATTGTTTTTTTTAAACTAGCAACATTAACGGATAAAATATTCAGTGACTATGTGTGAAAATTATCTAATAATTTTCTTGGTGTTCAATCTACGTATGTTACATGTAATGCTATTTATTTATTCAAACACGTCAAATAACACATTACAAACACATAGCAGTAATTAAAATTGAAAAAGATTATATTTAGGTAACAAGTGTGATGAAGCTTACCTATTTCCAAGTGAATCCGATGTTTTGTTGGTCAGTTCAGGAAAACCTATTGGCTTTGACCCAGCGAAGGTCGGTCTTTGACCAGATGCGAAGCACGCTGCCATTAGCAGGACTAAAGTCTGTTTAAATACCATCATCTAGAAAAACGAAAATAATTATACAACAAGGTCGTTTTCGCCGATTTACTTAACGAATATTTAGGACACATCAGATACATATAAACAAATATATATAAACAATAAAACCTTTAAAAACAGCAACAATATCACGAAGAATAATAATTATCGTCTAATTCTTAGAGTTTATATTAAATAATTATATATATTACCATTAGGTAATTTACCTGCTGGTACATCAAATAGTCAGTTTTAGTTAACACGACAAATGCTATTAAATATAAACACATACATTTTCCTGTTCCACAAACACCTTTATATATACAACAAGAATTTAACGCGAGAAATATCTATCGTGTTGTTTTAAGTGTATAAATATAAACATTTATTATAATATAATTAATGAAATTTATAATATACTTTGTTTAACAGATATGTACTTACAATAGGATTTATCTTGTTTTCATTAATTTGTTATTCGAAAGGAGACAAAACGGCACACACCTTTAACTTATTAAAATGTGGTATATAATATAAACGCACTATGAGGAAAATCAAACCATTAACTATTACTTATATATATTTTAATATATAAATGACTCACATTTATACATAAAACAAACACATTACACAATAATAAATATTCCTTATTGATATGTAATTATATACCGTTAAGTATTATAAAATAAACATTTAATAAACATTGTACAAATAACTCACTTGTGATAATTTACTTGCTCAAACACATCAGCCTTGGTACACGACGCTAAAACAACTGGTTTATCCGTTATAATGCAAAAAGCGAGTCACTAAAAACTGCTTCGCTCATCACATACGCGAGGTCTCATGGGTCATTATTTAATTAACAATTTTATTATAGAATTGCAATGCCACTCAAAGCTTCTATTCTTACAAAATATAAGTTATCTTCGATATATCACAAAAATATGATTACGTATGTGTTTAGTGTAATATAATTATAAAAAGATAAGGAATTATAAAAGTCCGTGGACATAAGTGCTTAAAAATTAAATTTAAGTCATAATTGATTTATTATAAAAGGTCATGACTGCCTCATTGGTCTAGGGGCTACATGTAAGGCCGCAGACCCGGAGACCATGGGTTCAAATTACAGGTCGGGCCAATAAAAAGATTATGAGTTTTTCTGTCGAAAATCCTCAGTAGCGGCCCGAAATCTATAATTTAGAAGTGTGTACACTTCTGTGCCTCGGAAAGCCCGTGAAGCCGTTGGTCCCGCGCCTGAACTTTGTATTGGATTGCCATCCCATCGGATTATGGGAGTTAGGGAATAAAGAGTGCACCTGTGTTTGCGCACGCACTTGTGCACTATAATACGACTCATGCGCAGCTTGCTAATCTCTGGCCTGAGACTGGCCGTCGTGGTCGAAATCTTCGTATTGATATATTGTACAGAAACTATTGTTGATAATATTATAAACAACAGACTATCGCTGAGTTAAAATAACATTTCAGATTTTGTTTTGTTTTATACTTTTCACAGGCTCATAATTTAATATGTTGAGGAATAATCCAATACTTTAATGCTGTTTATATAATTACACTCTTGACTTGCTATCTCGCATTGACCTTTTGTTTTTCAATAGAAGATAACCTCAAATATAATTTTAAAATATGGGGCAATATTAATATCGTGTCAGTTTTATTTTATAATACGATGGGAGTGCACGATTAATACGATATATAATATACTTAATGCGAATCCCTAATAGTGTATATATTAAAGGTAAAATGAATGGTAAATGTATATTGAAATCTCACAATGTATTTTATGAAAAAACCTTCCAACATGTACCATAAGTATGCATGAAAGCAACCTCAGGTTATTGATCAGGGTCCAAAATTAGGAAGTAAAGTTAAAAATTCTCGCTTAATGTGTTCTTTAGAGTTCAATTCGATGTGCGTGTGTACATTATAGTGTATGTATGTGTATGCATCCTTTGTAATTGAGTTTGCATGTAGTGAATATTGCTTTCGAATATATCTGAAAAGTACGTACTTTCATCCGAAGATTATTAGTCCAAGTTTTCATAAAAGGCCAAAATATTTAAATGTATGAGAAGATCAAATCGCAAACAGACCCGTTTTTGGGGTCTCTTAAAAGAAGAGATTATTATTTATCAAAGAGGCGATGCGACTGAATAAATAAAAACATTATTTTTTTTATTTATTTAATCACTAAATGAAAAAAATATGTATGTGCAAATAAAACATAATTTTACCTCTAAAATTACAAATGAGTGAGTTTATTTTAAGCCCAAGAAGTACAATTCCTTTGTCCTCTTTATCGCTACGTTGACGTTCAAACAACCAAGTTTTATGAATAATGGTCTGCAATCACGAAACTAGCAAAACAATATGCGCATATTGATCAATGAACGAGTTAAGATTTACAAGGACTTAGACATCAAACGCCAGAATGCCATTTAAGCGAATATTTTTACTAATACACAGTATTTTTAATACGATACCACGAATACAAGAGTGGTACTCTTTACTTTATTATTGAAAAATACACATCGCAATTCAATCATCTTCATTTGATTTTATATTTTTTAGATATATTTCGTTTCTGTAAATATTTTTTGAGATGTCAATAATGTAAAATATTTTTGACATTGTATTGATTGATTTATATTCAGGATTTTCTACGTATTTTTTATATAGTTTTTATTTTAATATATTCTTTTACCTAAAAAAAAAATATTATAAAGGTTTAGGTATTAACCATAAGATTATTGTTATGGTCTAATTAAGTAAAACACAACTTTAAGTATTTATTTGTGTTTTAATAAATAAATATGATCAATATTAATTTTAATACATTACATTTTACAATAAATTTTCGTAAATAAATTGCGACTCTATTAATAGACTATACAAAAATAATGTTAGAAATTTACACATATTACATTAAGTGCTACAATATTATGGTTACGATAAAATTATATAAACTAAAATATGTAAACAGACTATATTAAGAATTAATCTCTTTGCCATAATTGAGTGGCTACCAGAGTCTTCCTGGTTTTCTTTACAACATTTTGTACCAATTTCTACAACTTTTGGGTAAAAATCCGTCCAAAATTCGAATGCTTTATAATTAACTGTTTGCTGTGTACTCATTGTGAAGTTCTGTCTGTCAATGATAAAGAACCCTGGCCTTTCAATCTCGAAAGTATCCCATTTAATAATAACACCCGAATTAGTTGGATTTGAATACCACGCAAAATTGGTCCACATTTTCATAATGATCTCGGATATGCTTTTATCTCTATAGTCCCATTTGGTTAAATCTTCAGGTAAAGCTAAATATGGCATACCGAAAGTAAATATCAAGTCGAAATTGTGTGGCACTGCGATCCAATCTGGTATACCCTCGTTGGCTATATCAGAAAATGGTTTCAAATCAAATCTATACAGGTAGACAGGAGAATGTTTACTCATATATTTTGCTAATTGGTAAGTTGTAGCTCCATATACCTTATCAGTATAAAAGTCCAAAAATTGTTTTCTCAATATAGTCTCATTTGTTGTTGGTGGAATTGGTTTGTAGAAAAACGCAACAGCGTCTTGTATATGGTGTTGATTTGTAAAACATGAGCTATTGTCCACTGTAATATCGGAAAGAATAACTTCTTCGCGCATTACGTCAAATTCTCTTTGACTTATACCAGAATCTTCGTTCCCATCTTTATCTAGGAGAAGAGCATCTTCCATATTAGTGTAACCAGTTAAAATTGGTACAGGGCTGAATATTTCATCGTTAAACATTTTACTCGGTAAATCAGTTAAAAATGGTTGTGATATATTACTAAAGCCGCTGTCGATAATCGGTTTCCACGAAGCTAAAGGTTCTCCAATATCTAGTAATGCTTGGTAGTTTACTCGTCTCAAACAGTCTAACAATTGAAAAGTTGGCTTTCGGAAACAGCTGAACGCTGTAGCTACTTTATCGACCGTTATCAATTCCTTTCTAGCTATATTAACTGTTTCCGGCGATAGCACATTACCGCTCATGGCTATTGCCTTTTGAAAGAGTCCTGAAGAATACGGCGATATTAAATGAAGTCCAACGCTCACAGCGCCGGCGTCATGTCCAAATATACATACATTTTCCGGATCACCTCCAAAAGCTTCAATGTTATTTTTAACCCATGTCAGAGCCGCAACTTGATCTAACAAGCCGAAATTTCCTGGGGCTTCGTTATCTAAAGTTGAGAAAAAGCCGAAAATATTTAAACGGTACGCCACAGTAACAAATATTACCTGGAAAAATGAATATTTCATTAGTCGTATTAAATTTAAAGACAAAATAAAATTATAATAAACAGTTATTCGTAGTTAGGTAACCTTTTTATTAATAGTTTAGAAAATGTTAAATAACACTAAAATAAGTCAAATTAGTGGATAATTTATTGGTTATGTTATTTAATGGTATAAAACTATTATTACTACATTACCTTTTGCTTTAGTACCAGATGAAAAGGATTGATGTTATTCGGACTGCCTCTGACGAAATCTCCGCCATGAAACCAGACCATTGTTGGATAGCCTTCGACTTTAAGATCTGAAAAATAAATACACAATACATTTATTTATCAAAAAATACAAATTATATTTAAATACAATTTAGTTTCGCCTTTTGGCGATAGAAGCTCTTTTTATAATAGTTTCACTGTTTTTGTTTTTATTTTCCAATTAAATAAACATATTATATAATTATATTACATAATAGATAGAATTTAGTTATGTTTATGTATATGTATAAGATAAATTCAATTGGTAAACCTAGTCTTATTATAACAATGCTGCACTTGCCTATAATTATATTTATTATTATACAAAAATGCATAAAAGTAAAAATTTCATAATAGGCTAATCTATTTTTTTTTTATTTTCATCTCGTACGACGTAATTTATTTTTTTTACTAAATTATCTAAAAAAAAACAACAGAAAGTGTATAATTACCTTATAAAAATAACTTATATATAAATATATCATAATTATAATCATACCAGCGTCAGAGCTTTTCGCCTACATTTTTATTAATAATACAACCTCCGAAATTTTAATAATGGCAGTTAAATGTTTGATATTGCGAGAAATTCGTACAAATCTAAAATGAAGGTATTTCTAATAAACGGTCCGTCGATCAAAGTGACGACACGATAGGTATTAAATGTTATACTAAACTAAAGCGTCCTATTATTATTATTTTTTATAGAATAGGAAAGCGGACGAGCATACGGACCACCTGATGGTAAGTGGTTACCAACGCCCATAGACATTGGCTTTGTAAGAAATGTTAACCATCGCTTACATTACCAATGCGCCAACAACCTTGGGAACTAAGATGTTATGTCCCTTGTGCTTGTAATTACACTGGCTCATTCGCCCTTCAAACCGGAACACAACAATACAAATTACTGGTGTTTTGCGATAGAATATCTGATGAGTGGGTGGTACCTACCCAGACGAGCTTGCACAAACCTCTACCACCAATAATTAACAACTAAATAATTTCAAATACGTGTTGTTTAGTATGCAGTTTTGTTTAACGAGTTTATCTAACAAAATAAGTGATAAATATTTTTAATAATTGTAGTGAATTATTGATAGGCTTATTTATAGTTTAAAGGTATTATATAGCTTATAATTTGTGACTAAAAAAACACTATCCCAGTTCAAAGAGATTAAAATCACTGTCTTTACCTTGACATCATAAAGCACACTATACTCCTTTACTTTAATTAGCTTATGAAAATCTAATTAAAGTTGACTAATTTCATTTTTAATCGACTTCAAAATAGGAGGTTTTCAATTCAATTAAATTTCTTTTTAATGATTTTTTACCAGAGTAATCCGTTTTTTATGAAACGATTTGGAAAATTATTTTTTAATTGAGATTGAAATTGGGTAAGCTACCCATTTGGTCCCAATTAAATTTAAACCAAAGTTCTACTAAGGGTGAAAAACAGATGTAGAAGGGAGATTTTTTATGAGCTTGAACTTTATTTTAGCTCGGTTTTGTTTTATAAGCAGTTAATTATAATTTCTATAGTCATTATCAACTGATTACACAGTAAACCACCAAAGAACATTCAATATTTACTCCGATCACAAAAAATGTGTTTTTGTTGACATTTCCGAAACTGGCTACGTCAATTGTCGCTTGGGCATGAATTATATTTCTTGTGATTTTTTATTTTTATGGGAACTAAAACTTAAACATTGTATAAAAAAATATTACAGAATCACCGAGAACTTAAAAAATATTTGATTTTCTTGTCATTATTTAATAAGTCTGGCGTTTGACTAACAAGTCATCCAAAATAATAATGACAGCGATATTTTGGACATTGAGCATATAAGTCCTACCATAGGAAATACGTTATTACATTTTATCATTTGACATATTTGACATTAGTTTACCATATATGATTGCTTTATTATGCTTCAACATATCTGATGGCTCTGATGCCTTCACCGGCTCACTTAGTAGCTACGGACCCTCCAAAATTACGTAATTATAGCCTCATATAAGACCACTAGTTGAATTTGAGGGGGGCAAGTCTTTGGTACGCTGTGTCCTTTTCTGTATTCCTGTCAACGTGTATGCGTAATTTTATGATGACTATTTAAAACGTAATAACGCAACAAAAAAAAACCAACTCACTTTTGCGTTTATAATATTAGTAAGGATATGTATTAGATTTAATACTTTTATTATGATCACAAATAATATTATTTAGTAAATTGAAATTCCTTAGTCTTCCTTAGACCTTATTAAGGCAGACAGATAGAACTTATAGACGTCGCTATATATTAAAAAAATCATGTTCAGTTACTTATTATTACGTTATTTTTAAGCAAATTCTAAACATGGTAACTGTGGTTGGGAATTGTGTGTCTATAATTACTTGATAATACATAGTTTAGGTGAATGTAACGCACGTGTTGAAGGATTTTTTTGAGATCCAAATAAATAAATAAACAGAATTGATAAGAACAGTGGTATAAGTAAATATATATAATTGCTGATATGACTCAAACACAGATGTTAACCGAAATAAGCAGATTTAATTCCCGTGAAAGCACTATTTAATTCACAAGTGCTTAATATGTGTTTAAAATAATTCTCTTTATTTCTTTCTCAACGGCGAAGGAAAATGTCTTAGAGAAAATAGTATGTGTCGGATGAAATAACCAACTTATTTAAATGTTAATTTCTGTTGAGCATCGGATCTTTGAAGTTATTTCATGATACTAAAGCCTGTAGCTCTACTGACTAATTGGATATCTTTCTCTTCGAACTGTTGCAATACAAATCATTTATAATTCTAAGTTATTTTATAATTTATTTTAGGATGTGTTATTTATTTTTCTATATTTATCAATCACAAAATATTTTTAACGATCAATGAATGAATTATGCTTTTTTCAGATTAAGCCGAACGTACAGAAAAACAAGATAATATGTACGTGTCAACAACCCGCATTAGAGCTGGGCTGATGGAATGAGCCTTCCTGGTGGTAGGGATTTGTACAAGTTAGTCTGGGCAGGTACCACCCACTCATCAGATATTCTACCGTAAAACAGCAGTACTTAGTATTGCTATGTTCCGGTTTGAAGAGTGAATGAGCACAAGAGTGCAGGCACAAGAGACATAACGTCTTAGTTTCGTTGGTATTCTATTTACAAACTTATTTCTCTTTGGTAGAAACTAATATAATCGTATGAAATGACGATTCAACAGTACTTAAAGAAGTTAACTTAAATAAAGTTTATACATAAATATATACAAACTAACATAACATTTATATTCTTAGCATGTAATTGGTTTAAATATAAAACGGCTCGCCATGATCTCAAAAGCCGGTTAGTTACAGTTCATATAATTCCGAAACAAATAAAAATTTTGAATAAAGTTTGAAATTAGCATGAACTTCATTCCACTCTAAATAAATATTTATGTTGAATATTTTACATTACTAAAACTCAATGTAATTCAAAAAGAAATGCACATACAAGGGGAAACGTTCTAAAGTAGTCCGAGAGTTCGATGTACACAACTCTAATATAGTTAAGACAGTCGCAATATCATAACATCATGTTAGTAAAAACCAGTAAATGTCCAATTCAGAGCCAAGGCATCCGTTCTTCTTGAGGAAAGGTCCTTAAACTTTTCATATACTTTAGCGTGTGACATCATCACAAAACATTGTAAGCACCAAGCCTTCTACATAAGACATGATCCTAATGAGATATTTACGGACGGTTAATGTCTTTTTACTAACCAAAACAGTAAAAACTATGTAAGTATCTCAAACGATTTATAATAAAATGTCATTGTTACCTTATTGGTAAATATTGCGACTGTCGTAATGACAGTGTGCGTGATTATTTATTACAGTGCTATAATTCAGGTCAGGTGGTAGATTAAGGTTGGGCGGCCAAGTCAAAGTAGCTTAACAAGAGTATTGGCACGGAATTCCTGCATTAATGTCAGGAATTCATACTAAACCACGAAGCTCAGCCGTAGTCTACATTGTTCACTGTTTTAAGCCATACTTGGTTGACAATTAAGACAAACTTCGTAAACTAACATGTTTAATGTTGTTCCAAGTAACAATTTTATATAAATCTCATCGTGTCCACAAATATAATGATTTATAATTGTTTTGTAAGGAGAGGTTAAGGTGAAGATTGTATTACGCTAGTAAATTAATTTCTTACGGAGGAAAATTTAATATTGTTATCTTGTTGTTTTTCAGTTAAAGTTTTAATAAAGCATTATGATTTTTTACTGACACTGGAGAAGCGTGACAGTAGCAAATCAAAATCACCTAAAAAAATAAATTTTTGTCCAGCAATGTGACATCATAGGCTGTAAGTAAACTTTTTTTATTAGAACTTTTTAATAATAATAAGGATATAACATAACACATACTGTAGAAATGATGATGTATGAATTACCACTAAACTATTGTTATGACGCCTTTAACTGGGTAAATTATACCGTAGGTATAAAGTAATCTAACTTTGATAAGAAGTATCGTAATCGAAATACTTGATGGAGTAAAGACTGGTAACGAGCAAAGTGTTGTAAACGGTCCAAATAACATCAAGGAAAGAAGGTCTTAGCTTAACAGTTTAACCTTTTTTTTCTCGCAGTGGAAACTTTTAAATAGGTACTTGGGTCCTATGAGGGTGGAACCGGGTTATGTTGGATTCTTACCCACTAAAACCACTGTGATGGCCGTCCTCAGCACGGATCGGAGAGGCTGCGGGATCGTGTTGATATAATGCATCCGCGGCCTCTCCCGTGCTTTGCTCCGCTCGTGGCTCGTTGGAGCTCTCCTCAGGGGGTGAAGGTAATCTCACCCCCCAACAGTTTAACCTCTTAGTTCAACCTTACACGACAAAAGGTGACGCCGTAAAAAATAACCCAGTTATTTACACCAGTACAGTACAGTACAGTAACAGCCTGTTAATGTCCCACTGCTGGGCTAAGGCTTCCTCTCCCTTTTGAGGAGAAGGTTTGGAGCTTATTCTACCACGCTGCTCCAATGCGGGTTGGTAGAATACACATGTGACAGAATTTCAATGAAATTAGACACATGCAGGTTTCCTCACGATGTTTTCCTTCATCGTCAAGCACGAGATAAATTATAAACACAAATTAAGCACATGAAAATGCATGTGGTGCTTGCCCGGGTTTGAAACCACGATCATCGGTTAAGATTCACGCGTTCTAACCACTAGGCCATCTCGATTTTTTACTAGGGATCTATGTAGTTATCCCGTTGAGCCTGTAATTATTATGATTCCGGTCAGGAGGACATAATCTTAGGCCACGGTGGACATTCTCAAGGGAGAATAGCTAACTGCGCAGTACATATGATAATGCTCAGGTGCACTTTCTATTCCCTCACTCTCATAATGGAATGGCAAATTTCATACGGCCAGAAAGAGTTCAAAAGCAGGACCAACGGCTTTATGTCTTCACCTCGAACTTCTAGATTTCGGAATATTACTGAGAATTTTTCAACAGAAAATCTCAATAATTCGATTCGAACCCAGGACTTCGGGATCAGCTGTTCACCTAGACACTAGACCAACGAGGCATAATCATTTTCGATTTTCGATTAAGTTCCCAATTCCTATTTAACACAAAATATTTTGAATCAATAGTAATAATCTTTATTAATCCATTAATTAATAGATTACGCTTTTCATTAAGCCGACCATGCTGACGTACAAGATAACTATTACTAATTTATGTATTTCAATTATCTTTCTGAAGACGTTAATTTTATTATATTTGTAAATAATTGTTTCATATTTTATCTTAATATTTAATTGCGTCAATTTGATTAGGTTGCTATATAGAGTTACATGATATGAAAGTATTGTTTACTTAAGATAAAAGCCCATAAAGCCCCATAAGCCCACGATTACCAAGATTGGTCCATTTGGGCAGAAACGTATTATAATAATATTGTAATGAGGTAAGGTTTGTTTGTTTATCCTAAAATCCTTATATACTCGAAATTAGATAAATAGCTAGCTCATCAATATTTTTTTTTTATAGATTAGGTAGGCAGACAAGCATAGGGCCATCTGATGGTAAGTGGTCACCAACGCCCACAGACATTGGCATTGTAAGAAATGTTAACCACCGCCAATGCGCCTCCAACCTTGGGAACTAAGAATATCTTATGTCCCTTGATATCACCCTTCAAACCGGATCACAACAATACCAAGATGTGCTGGTTTGCGGTAGAATATCTGATGCCCTACCAGAAGGCATATCAGAAGCCACTTATTTATAATTTTTATTTCAGGTGCTTTATTTTTCACGCACGTGACAGTTACACCAAATAACCATCAGAATATAAATGGACCCGTTCTCACATCCTATTTCGCAAGACGGTGATGCGATCACATCAAAGCGAAGAATACATTTCTCATAATAAAATAACGGAAACAGGTAAATCGAACTAAAGGAATGTATTACGTATTTATAGTGTTTTTTACTTTAGTATTTGAATGTAAATATTACAGTACAGTAACAGCCTGTTAATGTCCCACTGCTGGGCTAAGGCCTCCTCTCCTTTTTGAGGAGAAGGTTTGCCCGGGTTTGAACCCACGATCATCGGTTAAGATTCACGCGTTCTAATCACTAGGTCATCTCGTGAGGAAATCTGCATGTGTCTAGTTCCACTGAAATTCTGCCACATGTGTATTCCACCAACCCGCATTGGAGCAGCGTGGTGGAATAAGCTTCAAACCTTCTCCTAAAAAAAAATAGGAGAGGAGGCCTTTAGCCCAGCAGTGGGACATTCACATTCGCTATTACGGATACGGATTACGGATACATATACACTTTATTTGTAAAGGGAGATGGCATATAACAATATATGAATACTTAAAACAATGTTAAACACTTCAAATACCTCCTTTGAAATGCTTAATCGATTAAAGCAATTAATCGACACAAGATGGGGTTTTCACGGGGTAATTGCTAAAGAGGGCCCGGTGCAGTTACCTAGCTTTTAATTAAGGGCGTCAAATGGGATCATACCGCATAAATTAAGTAATACAATTACGAGATACACATGATGTATCGTAAAATGTAAATGAAATAAATCACTATCAAAATATAATATATCGGAATGTTTGACTCTAAAGTGCTTGTAAACATTTGTAAATTAAAGTACTTGAATGTCATTTCTCAAGATAAATTAAATGTAAATATACGAGTACAGAGTTTAGGAATTCAGATGATACCTAGAATAGTAAAGTTCATCAATCATAACAGTATATTTACATGTAATACATAATAACCATAAACAATATAAATTTTATCTATTCTCTATGAAAATCAAGCAATAAGCTCTACGATTTTTATCATTAAATAAAATATTCTATTTAGGCCTAAAACACAAATTTTAAATTAATTAATTAAGAAAATTTGACAAAAATGCGACCATTATCACTTTGGGAAGAAAGTATTTTTTTCCGTCATTACATACGTGTGTTAATTAAATACAATATTTTTTTTAAAATCCTGCAATAAACAATTTATAAATTCAGCTTAAAGCTAATCAGAGTTCAAAGTTGTTGTCCGGTATTTGCCAAGTGAGTCGGAATAATATAACTATTCAGAAGTTTACAAAGCCGGAGGACAATAGAGCTTGCACTGAGTGCTTTTCTGTAAAGGGAGAATGCGGAGTAATAACCGCACGAGGTATCTAACTGTAAATCTAAACGTAAAATTTCCAAATGATTCTATATATGTACCTACCTGGCAGATGTAGAATATCGATATTGTGTTTGAAATAATTTATAATGAAAGAAATCTAATAAATAAAAATTGAAAATATAATTAAAAATAACATAAATATTTTTCTATTATAATAAAGTTATCTTGCTATTACAACAATGTATGAATATCAAGAAAGTATAGATAATAATATAGAGACGACATAAGGGAGCGTCTTGCCGTTTGCCGTCACGACATACGAGGCGGTCTGATCGCCAAGTTGCGCTCATATCTTTCACATCAAAATGATATAATTGCTACAATTTGTCGCTTCAAAGAAACAATCCTAAATTGATATACTCGGCTTCATATGACAGTGTGTTTTGACAATTCCTGAAGAATACGCGAGATGACATCTATACATATAATTAATCTGTAACTGATCGCTGTCTGTACATGGAAGATATATGAGTAAAACTACTACCGCGGGCCTTTATCAACGCAATAAAACCTAAAACATTGATTGTTAGAATTTTTGTCTGTATATCTGTTTGTCTGTGCGTTTGTGCCCGCTCATCTTAGAAACGGCTTAACGGATTAGTTGTTGTGATATGCGGTTCCCTAATGTATTGTGGCTAACTTTACTTAAAATTAAGTATTTGTTTTATTAATAATAAAGTTATGTCAATTTAAAAAATCACGTCGAACATTTATTCGATAAAATTGCTATAAAATAACTGTGCTTCCAATGTAAGTTTAATATAATTGAATCTATATGATCAATTATATTAAATATGATTCAGCTTATGCTTGTATATGTCGGTTAATTCGCCCATGCAATTTATGTCTTTCTTTTAAGATTGACTATAACCTATTGTATAGTAATTACATATTACAACGGGTAGTTGAGTAGGTTGTTTGAAAATACTTCTACATATATACGTATTTATTTTCGGTTTGTAAATAACATTGTAACGTTTCGTTGCCGCATATAAGTTTTGTTAAATTTATACTTCGTCGGTTAATTTAAAAAGCGAAGTAAAGCCTTAAATAAATACAAATAAAAATTAAAAATAGTTAAAAATAGTACAAATCGTGACCGCGTGGAATGATGGCAAGAATGCTAGCAGCATTTCCCCTTTGAATCGCAATTCCGATTCTCTGGGCGAAAAATGAACCAGTTAGTCGGTTAGCTGATAATAAGTATGTATTAAAAAAAGATTTACGTTTTAGTTTTAATAAGACACAATTTCACGTGAAGTTATTGTTTGGAGTCAATAAATAAAGCACAGAGAAACACATTAAAGAATGTCGGAGTATACTTAAGTTGAAGGATGTTTTTTCTCACGTAAGATTCCAATTGTATGTTGCCCTATCTAGATCCGGGTGCGGCAAAAACCAAATAAATACTAATACCCCACCAAAATAAAACTAAAAATGTTGTATATACTGAAATATTATAAACCTACTCTTAGTGATTTTTTTAAGTTATACGCGTGCGAAAGCTAAGGCACAGCTAGTACTAAATATATTTCGAACTCGTTTCAGCTTTAAATTGTGTCTAATGTTATGAGGTATCCAGATTTTGCTATAATACTACAAAACTCTACATATGATTTAGAGATATAACTAAAAACTTTGGTGCTGTTGTAACCGTAACAATATTTCTAATAACAAATCTATTTATATCACATTTTTCTCTTTTTGTTTTTGTTTTCTTGAAATAACGCCTCTTGTGTATCTTGTCTGTGTTCTATATCTAAACTATCTTTGGTGTACAGTACTGGTGTAATACTGGTGGTAGAGCTTTGTGCAATCTCGTCTGGGTAGGTACCACTCATCAGATGTTCTACCGCAAAACAGCAGTGCTTGGTATTGTTGTGTTCCGGTTTGAAGGGTGAGTGAGCCAGTGTTATTACAGGCACAAGGGACATAATATCTTAGTTCCCAAGGTTGGTGGCGCATTGGTGATGTAAGCGATGGTTAACATTTCTTACAATGCCAATGTCTATGGGCGTTGGTGACCACTTACCATCAGGTGGCCCATATGCTCGTCCGCCTTCCCATTCTATAAAAAAAAACAGTAAAGATAATTCGTATTGTGTTTTATTTTATTTGTATTGTCATACAATTTTATAAGGAATTTTTAAAATAGTTTTGAATGCTCATAAATATTCAGTCATTCTAATTCCAGACTACTTACCAACTAAATTCTTTAGCCTTGATTTTCGCTTCAGAGCATGCAAAGTTTGCCTTGTTGGTAAGGGAGAGGATCTTCGCAATGAAGTGCAGTTTATGGATCCTGAGAGCGGTTGAGTTACTTTTTTAGTAAACTTTAGTAGAATAGAATTCGGCAACCCTGATGCAAATGATCTTTTTATTTCGTAGCTTATTTAAAACTACTTAACTTAATATTATACGCAGACGATATATTCATATGACTGTTCTATTTCGACAAATTAATTAAAAATCTATACATCTATACAAATAAAGACAATTGAAGTGTCTGCGATTTTAAAATAACTACCTCTTTTTAAGTTAATATAGTTATTTGCGAATTAGCAAAAACAAAACAATCATTACTTTTTTACTTTGTCTTTCTATCTATCTGTTTGTTCGGGGTAATAAAATGGCCGTACATTCCGACGTCAAGATGACCGGCCATTTATAATTCCGCACAATTGTGCAATTGTGTTTATACAACCATTTAGTACCTTTTTGGCACCAAAACATACGTTTTTATTATATCACTAACATAAAAAGTAAAGATTACATTAGCGAAATCAAAGAAAAACGCACCTTTATGCGTAAATCTATCATTCTGCCCTTCATTGCATGTTCGCTGCAAGCGTGGAGGCTTAGCACGCTCTTACCGCGCATTCACTTTATTATTATTATATTTTTTTGATGCACGCTTCAAAACGGCTAAAAATCAAAAAATGTATATAGAATTTTTATAAGGAGTATTCTAAGGTACCGTGTAGTCTATAATTCATCAATATCGTTTGAGTATATCAAAAGTTTTTTGCCGTGTGGTGACGGCGACGAATATCACCACCCCATCTCATCCCGTGGGGGGCGTAGAAGTCGACCCGAGGGAATATACACCAGAGAACGGGCAGCAGCGTCTCTCTGAGTACTATGACTAACATACTGCGATCGCCAACCCGTCTGCCAAGCGTGGCGATTATGGCATATCCCCTCATGATTCGCGCAACTAAACCACGGCCCCTAGTCCCCGGCAGCCCTGCTATTCCTAGCCTTGGTAACAGCTGTGGTAACGGCGGGGCAGGGGGTGCTAAGAAGCCCCGGCAGATTTCGTGTTACCAACACCGACGACCTCTGGCCCTGGCAACATATAACACGCGTACACTGCGGACCGACGAGAAGATCATCGAACTGGAGGAAGAATTGAGCAGGTTACACTGGGATATCGTCGGATTATCCGAAGTCCGAAGACAGGGGGAGGATACGATGATCCTGAAATCCGGTAACCTTCTCCATTTCCGAGAGGGCGATCAACTGTCTCAAGGTGGTGTCGGGTTCATAGTCCACAAGTACCTCGTTAACAACGTTGTGAAAATCGAGAGCGTGTCGGCTAGGGTGGCGTACCTTATACTCAGAATCACCAAGCGGTATTCTTTGAAGATCATACAGGTATACGCGCCGACTTCGACACACTCCGACGATGAGGTTGAGGTCATGTATGAGGATTTATCTAAAGCCATACATACCAACAAGACTCATTTCACTGTTGTAATGGGGGACTTCAAAGCGAAGCTGGGCAAACGATTCGGTGATGAGTTAAAGGTGGGACCTCATGGAATTGAAGACCGCAACGCTCGGGGCCAGATGTTGGCCGACTTTATAGTGAAGGAGGGACTCTTTATGATGAACTCCTTTTTCAAGAAGCCAGGTCAGCGTAAATGGACCTGGGTGAGCCCTGATGGGAAAACCAAGAATGAGATAGACTTCATCTTGTCGACGAGAAGACAAATATTTAATGACGTCTCCGTGATCAATGCAGTCAAAACTGGGAGCGATCACAGACTCGTAAGAGGCTCGTTAAATATCAATGTTAAACTCCAGAGGTCCCGACTGATGAAGTCTACGCTCCGACCATCACCTCTTCAAATCCGAAATCCCGAAGCCTTTCAGCTCGAACTCCAAAACCGATTCGATTGCCTAGCAGACTGCGAGGAAGTGGACACATACAACGACAGGCTTGTGGAAACTGTCCGTACGGCTGGGTCTAAGACCTTCAAGACCAGCCGTACAAAAGGAACCAAAAAGATCTCTGCCTCTACCCTACGGCTTATGGAGGAAAGACGGAAAATGATTCTGACGTCCCCAGCTGATGCTGCCGGCTATCGGCTGATCAACAGACGGATTTCAAAGTCTCTAACTCGCGACACTCGCCAATTTAATACAATGCGCATTAAAGAGGCCATCGAGCGGAACAAAGGCTCTAAAGTGTTCGCCAGAGATCTGTCTGTTGGTCAGAGTCAACTGACAAGGCTGAAAACTGAGGATGGCAGAATAGTCACGTCAAGATCTGAGCTGTTGGAAGAGGTTGAGAAGTTCTACGGTCAGCTGTACACGACAGCTCAATCACCTGTCAGTAGTCATGCTGCAGATCCCAGAGCAAGACTAACCCGACACTATACTGAAGATTTTCAGGACGTCAGTCTTTTCGAGATTAGAATGGCTCTCGGACAACTCAAAAACAACAAGGCACCTGGTGATGATGGTATTACAGCCGAGCTTCTGAAGGCGGGTGGTACACCGATCCTCAGGGCTCTTCAGAGGCTTTTTAACTCCGTCATTGCCAAAGGTCAAACGCCAAAAGCATGGCACAGAGGTGTGGTGGTACTTTTCTTTAAGAAGGGTGATAAAACCCTTCTGAAGAATTACAGGCCCATCTCACTGCTGAGTCATGTTTACAAGTTGTTTTCGAGAGTCATTACGAATCGTCTCGAGCAAAGGCTTGACGACTTCCAGCCACCCGAACAAGCCGGATTCCGGAAAGGCTTTAGCACCATAGACCACATACATACGCTGCGGCAAATTATACAGAAGACTGAGGAGTATAACCAGCCACTTTGCTTAGCGTTTGTGGACTATGAGAAAGCCTTTGATTCGATCGAAACCTGGGCCGTGCTGAATTCTCTTCAAAGGTGCCAAATTGATTATCGGTATATCAGGGTGTTAAAGTGCTTGTACGAGAACGCCACCATGTCGATCCGACTCCAGGATCAGAACTCAAAACCTATCCAACTGCAGAGAGGTGTAAGACAGGGAGACGTGATATCTCCGAAACTGTTTACCGCTGCATTGGAAGATGTTTTCAAGCTTCTGGACTGGAACGGACTTGGCATCAATATTAACGGCGAGTACATCACTCATCTTCGATTTGCCGATGACATTGTAATTATGGCTGAGACCTTGGAAGACCTCGGCACTATGCTCGATGACCTCAGCAGGGTTTCCCAACAAGTGGGTCTAAAAATGAACATGGACAAGACGAAAATCATGTCGAACATCCATGTTGCACCCACTCAAGTCAAGGTTGGAAATTCTGCACTCGAAGTTGTAGACAACTATGTCTACCTAGGTCAGACCATCCAACTGGGTAGGTCCAACTTCGAGAAAGAGGTCAATCGTCGAATTCAACTCGGCTGGGCAGCGTTCGGGAAGCTACACGATATCTTCTCATCCCAAATACCGCAGTGTCTCAAGTCGAAAGTCTTCGACCAGTGTGTGTTGCCAGTGATGACTTATGGATCAGAGACGTGGTCGCTCACTATGGGCCTCATAAGAAGGCTCAAGGTCACTCAAAGGGCAATGGAGAGGGCTATGCTCGGAGTTTCTCTGCGAGATCGAATCAGAAATGATGAAATCCGCAGGCGAACCAAAGTAACCGACATAGCCCGAAGAATTGCTAAATTGAAGTGGCAGTGGGCGGGGCACATTGCTCGCAGAACCGACGGCCGCTGGGGCAGAAAGGTTCTCGAGTGGCGACCACGAACCGGAAGACGCAGCGTGGGCAGGCCCCCTACAAGGTGGACCGACGACTTAGAACGAGTCGCGGGAAGCCGTTGGATGCGAGCAGCGCAAGATCGGCCAACGTGGAAATCCTTGGGGGAGGCCTTTGTCCAGCAGTGGACGTCTTTCGGCTGGTGATGTGATGTGATGTGATATCAAAAGTTATAACATAATATTGATATACGTATCTTAGTTGTCTACTCAACATATATTTAGTAATTGCGAGAGTTGAAATGGCAGGTTTTAAAGAAACTAAATTTGCTGGCCAAGCCGCGGCTTGTGTGTCAAGTATAAAGATACCTCAATTAACTGGATTAATGATTCAAATCTAATTAATTAACAATCAATACGATGAAAACATAATTTCAAAAAAATCACAGCAAGAACAAAGGCAAATTTTTCAAATAGGTTCTTCGCGATTATAAAAATGTTATTTAAAAAAAGTATATTTCGTATTAAACAATTTAAAGCTTGATTTAATCTTAATATAACATACGAGTATGTATCTGTTCGTTCAGAAATCGTGTCTATGTTGATTCATCTATGCGTTATGTATATATATATATATATATATTTGATGATGATGAGCGAGCAATGATGGCCAAGGCGATCTTACTCAAGGCGATAGAGCATAAGTGCAGTTATTTAGTTACTGTTTCCGCACCCGTATCTTCGCTTATGTGTGAGGAGGAAGGAATGGGGTACCATACGTCTTTTTTGTGTATGATAACGTATATGCAAAATTTAATGATGATCGATTGAGTTAAGATTATAATGAGTTTATTTGTTACGCTTTCAAGCGTAACAAATAAACTCATTTAAATAGTATAATATAAGTTACAAAGTACTGTAAGTTATAAAGATACACTAGCAGAGTTACCTAACACAAATAATATAAAATACTATATGCTATTGAATTCACAAAATACAACTTGCATAAATATTGTATTAAACTAATTACATAAAGAAACTTCTATTTACTTATTTCTGTTCTACTTTAAACTTTACAATTTAACAAATATATTTTAAACGTAACACGAGATATTTGTTTAAGCATTACGGTCTTACGTTTTTTTTCGAATATTAGGTAGTCGGACTTGCAAGTGGGCCACCTGATAAAGTGTTCACCATCGGCCGTGGATATTAGCATTGTTAGAAATATTAATCATCACTTACACCAACCTTGAGAAGTAAGAGGTTACGTCCTTTTGCTTGAAATCTACTGGCTCACTCACCCTTTAAGCCGGAACACAAAAATTCTAAGCATTGCTGTTTGGCGGGAGAATATATGACCACCAATGACCACCATGTACCAAGTGAACGTAACATATATAAGTTGTTTAACCAAACACTGATTTCTCTCTTTCTCTCATCATTGATTTAGCATTTTGAAGAAGACCCAGTATTGTATGAGTAGTCAAGCCCTGAATAATATTTAAAGCTGCATTTGTGAAGCCGCAATTAAAATAATTAATGTTTGCCAGGATTTAAGCTCTTCATATTCCTTCAAGATCCACATGCTATGTTTTTGTAAAAAAAACGCGATAAATTTGTGTTATTTCAAAACAAAAATATAAATTGTACAGTGTTACTACATTATCATAAGAAATTAGGTGCAAATGGCTGAGGCGTGTTTCACGAGAAATTTGAATAAACTACGCATAATAACGTCCTATTCGACGCAAGATTTTCTTACAGTTTTCTAACTGATTTAAAAATAAATGGTTCATGCGTGTATTAGCGGTAGTACTATAGTCGTATGAATTAACTAGCGCCTTACCCGCACTCTCAACATAATTGGTAAATACCAATTTCCATAGCTCTTTCTTTAAAAATAAAGGAGGTTTGTACAAACCTATAGTATCACGGTTAGTCAAATCTTCAAAGTGACTGATAAAGTAAATAACAGCCTGCAAATATCTCACTTCTGGGCTAAGGCCTCCTCTCCATTTTAGGAAAAGGTTAGGAATTTTTTCCGCCACACTGCTTCAATGCGAATTGGTGGATACACCCCTAACAGTTGAAACATCACAGGCAGGTTTCATTACGATGTTTTCCTTCACGAGCACGAGATGTATGTATAAACACAAATTAAGCACATGAAAATTCAGTGGTGCTGTTATGAACCCACAATTTTCGGTTAAGAATTTAAGATGCAGGTATTCTAAGCTACTAATTTACCTTATAAGTTTGCATATAATTCATCTCGGCGGTGTCATGTCAGACGAAAATCTGATAGATGTGTATGAAGCAGCGTCGTACAATAAACTCCAAAACTTTTTAAGAGGATAGGAACCGTTTACTGACAGTTATTTTATAGCGCTAATAATTAAAAGTGATTTTATTTGCTTATTAAATCGTGAAGAGTTTTGGTGGAACGAATATAATTCAATGTCAATATCAGGCCGGTAATTAGTTCGACATTAATTGACTTAAGTTTAGTAACTTTTTTAATAGGAACGAAATTTAAGTAATTTTAACATAAAATCTTGCCACAAGTAAGGTAATTTTTCCTTCATTAATTTTTCCCCTGTTTGCGTATAATTTTTAATTTACCACCGTTGATTTAATTTCCGCCGATAGAAAGTGGTTTTATAAAAATACTTTAACAGTTATAGTTTTCACTTTTAATATTATGAAATTAACATTTTTAATGTTTATGGGCAAAATATGTCGAATAGCATACATAGAACAAATAATCGATCGATGGGCCTAAGTCTAGAGTTGCCTAATTCTAATAAATTTTACTTCACGTCCCAAGCTTTTTATCGTTTTTTTCATTTGCCTCAAATGCCACCGACTCTGCTTACTCAAATTAAACAGCCTTAATTTTAAACTTTACTTAGCGACTATTTTGTTAATCATTGATTTCGCCCTTTCTGTAATTATTGATTTGACATTTAAAAAAAGCTTTACACCCGCTAAGCAGTGTTTATATAAGTAAGACGCATTATACGTCTTTAGACGTTTTATAATAGTTGTAATTAAAAGAAAATATTTACTTTTGTGTATTGAACATAATTGATTTGGCAATCAAAAGAAGGAGATACTTCATTATTTAACTAAGCACCCCCTAAACAACAATTATAGGTAAAGCGGTTTATATTTAGGCATGTACTCATAATGTCAAACCTATATACCGCATTACTATACCATTGCGATAGATATACGTCAATTTTTTTATCGAAATCGAATAAATTAATGTCACTGAAATACTTGCAAGTAAATCAGACTGCGTGTCACACCAATGACCTAACAATAATAAATTCTTGTAGAATTTATAACCCCATGGAAAAATATACCTATTTCCCACAATGGAAATTCTTATTTTTTTAAGCCATTACTTAATAAATTAAATCGAGTTTTGTTTTTTTTTTTAGTATGTTGAATAATAATAAAAGTAAACGACTACGAATTCGATTTGAGTTTTAAAAGTTTTATAAAATAATGACTGTTATCTAATTATAACTGAATTTAAGCGAGATTGACCAAATCACATAAAAAAATTAAATTTTTATATATTATACATATAAAATTTAAAATTTTGACGGATATTTATTTCAAAAAGAAAATGACTACTTATTCAACGCTATGCAGAATAATAAAATATCATTGAATATATTAAATTCGAATGTGCCTTGTAGTTTTTTTTTTTCAAGAATAATAGTGATGTCCGTTTTAATTTAAGAAATTATTAATATTCCTTTTTACTCCTCCAATTAAGCGTACAGTTTGAGTTAGGTGTCCTACACCTAGATCAAACGACAATAGCTCAAGAGGTCATGATCGAGCCTGCGACTTTTATATGTCTAGGCGGCACGTAAGTCATGCTCTATTGACTCTTCAATTATATTTCTCTTTTCAATTTTAAGTAAATCATAATTATTTTAAAAATGGTCATCCATAGATACTGACCATATATGAAACAGAAACCACTTCTTAAGCTGTCAATGTGTCAACTGGATCTAAAATACTTTGTCACTTGTACCTAAATATGGAACACAACATCTTATTTATTCTGGTACATCATTTATACCGGTGTCTTGAAACCAGACGGGCCTACTCTATTTCTACTATCAGTAAAAAATACTACAAGTAAAAAAGTAAAAGTAGTACATTACTTAAGAATTCTTTAAGAATTTTTAGGCACCATTATATAAGGAACATTAAACTGAACGATTACATAAGCATACGCCCACTTATTGGTTCTGCTTATGGCCACTTCAGATCTTATTGAAAAGTTCAGCGATTTAAAATCGCATGAGTTGCCTTTGGTTTTGGATGTACTTTTACCAGTTATATATCGACAAACTTTATGAGATCTTCTATTTTTTAATTATTTAAAATAGGTAAGCAAACTGGTAAATGGTTATCCTGATGCTAAGTGGTCACCATCGACCATAGATTTTGGCAATGTAAGAAACATGAACCGGGTGGTACCAAATGTATAATTGCGTCATCAAGATTTAGAACTGAGATATTATGTCCCTGTAGTTACACTATATTATTCACCCTTTAACCGGAACGGAATAATAATAAGTTTTTCTGTTTGGCGGTAGAATATGTAAGAAATGAGTGGTACCTTCTCAGACGGGCTTCATAAAACCTTACCACCAATGATATTGAATCTCGTATATAATTTGATTAGATAT
Source organism: Nymphalis io (assembly GCF_905147045.1). Lineage (NCBI taxonomy): Eukaryota > Metazoa > Arthropoda > Insecta > Lepidoptera > Nymphalidae > Nymphalis > Nymphalis io. The sequence goes on along the minus strand of NC_065898.1, from coordinate 4,047,995 downwards.
ATTTGTGTTATTGATCACTGAAACTGGATTCTATGATGCTGGTCAGAGTTAGATCTTATGTCATAACAAATATTTGTATTGTCTCTTAGTGTCTTGTATCTTTGCAAATCGCTTTCACGTTTTTGGGTATTTAAGGTAGCCAGTATTATTGATACGTTTAAGCAAACTCACGTTATCATTAACAATTAGAGAAAAAAACATCAAAAGCAATGAAAACCGACAACTAATGTCGAACTGAGACTAAATAAAATAAACAATTTTGGTTTTTACCATATTTGAAATATTGTAATTAGAAATATTCTAATGACTGGTTATTAAATCATACTAATCAATCTTTTTCATGTCTTCTTCATTCTCCGTGACATAGATAAAGACAAACTATGTGACTTCTTGAAACAATTAAAATATACTAGTTTCCGAATTAATTTGAATAAAACCCATACATACTTGCGGATCATAATTATCAGCATCGTTTAAATTTTCTGATATAAGAAAACGGAAAATCGGAATTAATTTTGTTGTTCAATCTGATTGTTTTCAAGTAATTAGACCACGAGTACAGGCCAAATGTTTTATTTACCTTCCTTTTACATGTACAGTTATTTATTGTTGTATCATTTAATTATTGTCTTCGTTCTGAATGTGAATTGAATTCGATAAAGCATATCTGAAATAAGTTAGACCTACGACTTATTTAGAGATTTAAAAACACCGTTTCGCGATCTGCTCAGTATCCATATAAAAATGTACAGAATAAAATGTGTAAAAATGTATAGAATGTAGGTCACAAAAAATTTACTATAAACATAAAGTAATTCTAAAATGTAACATAATGAGAAATATCTTGTTACCCAGAGATCATTTTGGGGTACACTTATTGTCATAAACTTGACCAAAATATAATATATTCTCATGAACTTAATCTTTTAAGAAGATCAAACATTTGATTTTCTTCAAAACCAACAAAAACATGAATTAAGGACATAAGCCGGACCCGATAAAAGTCACAGACGAACAAATCATAGAAAAAGCTTTTTCGATAAGCCCTTCCAAACGTTAAATGGGTCGGATTCTTTGAAATTCTCTTTATTAAAGTTATCCAGATGTTTTTAGATATTTTTGAAAAGTAAATGTTTCAATTGATTCAAAAAATTACAAATTGCAATATCATACCATTATTTTTCCACTCGAATATTTTATGCCATTTGGTCGTTGATTATTTTCTTAATTCGATTAAATTTGAACATTTGAAAACGTTTACATTTTATAGTATAATTTTTTTAATTCTTATACATAATAATTTTCACGAAATTACCTAATCAGTAAAAGAAATATCTAGATGTTATACTTAACGATTCATGCTTACTATAATTGAAGTAGCCGAATAATTTTAATGATCATAGAATTATAGTATTCTGCCTTAGAAACAACTTGTTTTGATCGCCCTCAACAAAAAGTGCGTGTAATAATTAAAAAGCGAAAAATATTAAAAAATAGGGTAAAAGAATATGATTTATAGTTCTACCAATCATTAAGTAATTAGTGAGGGTTAAGCTAGATACGTAAAACGCCACACGGCGAAATGGTGCTCTTATCTGATGTTAGGGAAATCACCTGTATTTTAAAAAGTAGGCTAACAATGAATTAGGCAGTTTCACCCAAATTTAGTTCGGAGTTTTACGTCATGACTGATAAAAGATAAGAAAATCTTTTATTTACTAAGTAAAGTATATATCATTATCAACTTATTACTAATTCTCTTAAGAATATTTTAACTTTTTACTCTTTAACAGTCCTCTTATTTTTGGTTTTTGTATTAGAAGTTACGCTATTTTTATGTCATCGTAAACGTGGTGTTAATGTAATATTTAAAATAGCATACCATCTGGCACATAGACGTTAAGATAAAGACAGTCTTCGGAATACTCCTTCTTTCGAGGTTCCTCCATTTGAGATTCCAGTAGTTTCGTAAATAGCTCGTCATGTTTATTCAGTGGGTGTTGTACGTCCTCTGTCTTTGGGTCGCTTTGCATGCAATCATGTGCGTAAATCGTCGCGTTTCTCACACCTTCCCATTGAGGAAGATCTGTATATTCAGGGGGGGTGAATCGTCTAAAATCAATCGGAGGCTGAGCGTAAGGTATTCCAACGTACGCCGCTATCCTCTTTGTTCTAAACCTCGTTATGTACATCCCCGCTATCGTCCCTTGATTTGCCAATGTGATTTGTTTCGGTTCCCTGGCTGATAGAACTGTATTCAATAACACGGATATCATCAATATAACAATCTTCTCCATAATGTTTGTGATATTTCAGTCACGTTTTAAAACTTTCAAATGATAGTTCCATGAATACAGGTCATATTTTTGTTTCAAATTTAAAATTTATTTTAAGCCCATCTTAATATCGATATTAAATATTGTTAAATTATTGCACTGATTTTCGAGGCGGTAGTTCACTTTCGAAGGTGGTGCGTTACTGTTTCTCGTGCAGACTTCGGCTCGTAAACAGTAGGGCCGTTCGTCGTTATAGCGACCAAGGAATTGGTTGTTAGTTTTAAGAAGTATTAGAAGTGGCCAAACTATTTTATTGACGCCAAAATATTGCTAACTTCAATATTAACTTCCAAAAAATGACTTAGTGACTTTGAGTTCAAATCAGCAGTAAAAAAAAAACATTTTATCAGATACAAAATATTCAAAGTTAATTTATTTGATTATTTTTTTTTATTAAAACATTTATTTACAAATAAATTTGGGTTCGCGATAAATAGTACCTGTATTATGATGTTGTTTTATAACATAAACAAGGTTTGCCATTTCTATTTATATTAATTCTATAATAGTTGGCAGTAAGCTTACGACGCGAACGAATCGCGTGACTGAAAACTGAGCATTGGAGTCATTGCATTCCGACTCCGGACTTTTTGTTACTTTCCATCTTCCCCTATATGGGTCAATGCGACCGAATTATTGATCTTTTGATATTTACTTAAAGTATTTAGAATTTATATTGTCTTTGGATAATTATTTGTCTACTTATAAAATGAAAATTCTTTCTGAAAATTTTATATCTTAATTCATTTTGCTTTGTTCTTGTATCTGATTAATATATAAATATATTCTTCAGAATCTTCAGATTTTATACTATAATGAATAAAGAGTGTTACGTAATTGATAGACAAATGCCAATAGAAAGGCCGCATGAAAATTAACGGTAATCTACTGACTTCTAAATGACTCATTAAATTATACATTTTATCTGTATATTTTCACCCTCCAGTTTGTTCACGTTAAATTATAATCATATACATATACTTACTTGAAAAAAATCGCAATAGTGTACATGTCGTATTTATATAAAATACCCTAATATGAGGCTATTATCTTCAACATGCGATAAATTTTAATGTTATAAAAGACCGAAAATGCTTTCATGATTCGAATATACTTTTAACAGCCTAAGGAATAGTGTTCAAAATTGCATAAACGGAATAGGCAAATTCATGATCGAGGTATTTAGTACTATCGTCATTTGCATGAAGTGTTCAAGGCGTTGGAAGTGTGATTTTCTACGTTTTTCATTTGCATATATATCGTAGCGATCTTTGTATTAGATCTAAACCGTAAATCAAAAGTATATATATAAAAGTATATCAATAATAAAACTTAAAAGACTACATTCAAAGCTATTAAAATAAATAAAAAGGATTAATAAATAATTTTAACACAACTTTTAACAATGTACATAACTCATCCCAAACGTTTTCTATAGGATATTTTAGGTTGTATTTCAATAATGTAATCAGGTCTAGGCATGACTATACGTGCTTGATACTTGCTCATAAAACTCGCGTGCATGCATGGTAAATAATCAATGCGTTATGCTTCGTTGTTCAGGTTATTATTTAACAAAATAATGAAAACCTGACCGAAATTTCTGACCTACAATTGGATCAGTGCCGATGATTTGTATATTATTATATAACAAATGATGGTAAGATATTGAATGAGCTAAGATGAACATATCTTAGCCGAAGTTAGACTGCCTCGTTGGTCTAGTGGCTGATGTGGTGGTGATGTAAGGCCGCAGATCCGGAGGTCCTTGCCTTAAATTCCCAGGTCGGGCCAATAAAAAGTTATTGGATTTTTCTGTCAGAAAATTCTCAGTAGCAGCCCGGAGACTGGAAGTTGGAAGTGTGTTCACTCCCGTGCCTCAGAAAGCACGTAAAGCCGTTGGTCCTGCGCCTGCTCTTTCCGGTCGTGTCGGATTGCCGTCCCATCGAATTATGAGATCTAGGGTAACCTGTGTTTGCGCACACACTTGTGCACTATAATATCTTTTTTTTTTTTATATTCGCCGGGAGGGCAAATGACTCTACTCCACCTGATGGTAAGTGGTACTAGAGTCCAAACGCGACGACGGCCAGTACAGACGGGAAAAACGTTCTGCACTAGCCGCCTTCGCCTTGCCGGCCCGCAAGATGCCTCTTCACGCCTCGTTTGAAGGAACCCGGGTTGTAAGAGGAGGGGAACACGTGAGCTGGTGAGGAATTCCATTTTTTGGAAGTGCGACAAAGAAAGGAGTTACCAAATTTCTTTGTTCGCGATGGAATTGATGTCACAGTTAGGCGGTGACATCGAGAACCAGCTCGCGTGGACTTAAGAAGGAAGGGGGAAGCAGGAATTAGAGAGAATAATTCCTCAGAGCACTCGCCGTGATACAGTCGATAGAAAGCGCTCAGTGCTGCTATCTCACGACGCAATTGTAAAGGTTCAAGGGTGTTTGTGACCTTTACGTCGCCAATAATGCGTACGGCACGTCGCTGCAACCAGTCCAAGGCCTCAAGTAGGTACTTAGCGGAGCCATCCCAAAGGTGCGAGCAATATTCCACGCAAGACCGTACCTGTGTTTTGTACAGCAGGCACAGTTGTTGTGGCGTGAAAAAACGCCGCACCTTGTTCAGAACTCCGAGTTTCCGTGAAGCTGTTTTTATAATAGCCTCGATGTAATCCCTTGGACTAAGGTCGCAGCGAACGTCAATTCCTAGCATGGCGATTTTGCTTTGCATCACCAGCGGAGTACCACAGAGGGAGGGAAGAGGGGAAAATGTTGACTTTTTCGCCGTGAGAGCGCATACCTGTGTTTTCTTGGCATTAAACTCAACAAGATTATCAGAGCCCCATTTGGCGATGAGCTCTATCGTCCTATCGAGTTCAATGACAAGATCCTTCCGCCTCTCGTACGTACGTACGTACGTACGTACGCGCGTTACGTACGCTAGAAGATCACCTGTGGACCGTTTTGGTCGAAACCCGTATTGACGATCATTAATTAAAGAGTGATCTTCTAGGTAATGGATCAGTTGGTTGTTTAAAATCCGTTCCATCACCTTACAAAGTACTGAGGTGATAGCTATTGGCCGATAATTGGCCGGGTCAGACCGATCCCCTTTTTTGGGAACCGCTTGCACATTAGCTCTTCTCCAAGCCTCCGGCACACTTCCCGAAGAGAGAGAAAGTTGGAACAGGCGCGTTAACACAGGAGACAGCTCCGCTGCGCACTTCTTCAGCACTATGGCTGGTATTCCATCGGGACCGCTAGCTTTCCGTACATCAAGTGATTGCAGCTCCGCACGCACATCACGTTGTCAGTGAGTCAATGTTAGATGCCCCGCTAATACAGCCGTTGATCCACTTGTGATATGCCGCCTGCTTAGATGATACAGCATCGGCACATTCACGAGTGAACCAACGGTTACGCGTACTCCTACTGACGAGATCTGAGCTAGGAATGTAGTATTCCATTCCCAGCATGATCTCGCCAGCAACAGCAGCGGCACTAGCTGTCGGGTCATTCCCACTGAAGCAACGTTCCTTCCAAGGGACCGACGCATAGTAATCGCGCATACCGTCCCAATCCGCCGACTTATAGTGCCAAACGCGACGTTTGCATACCGCTAGTGGCGGCAGCTTGGCCTGTGGCACTCTTGTAGAAATAAGGCTGTGATCCGAAGAGCCAAGAGGAGCCTGAACCACAACCTGATATTCCACCGGGTGAGAAGTCAGCAGAAGGTCCAGTAGAGAAGGTGCTTGCCCATCAATGTCTGGGATCCTGGTGGGCTGATCAACCAGTTGGGTCAAGTCATGTGTGAGAGCAAAAGCATGAGCAGTCCTTCCAGCATGGTCAGTTTTGAGGGATTTCAACCAGGATTCGTGGTGAGCATTAAAATCCCCCAAAAACACCAATTCCGCGTTAGGAAATTGCTCTTGCGCAACATCTGCCACCCGACTAAATTGGTCAAATAATCGGCTTGTCTCCAAGTCACCATTGTGGGATCTGTAGAGGCACACGTAGACTCGGCTCTGACGAACCAGGTCCACACGTACCACCAACATGGAGAAGGAGGGGTCCTCCAAGCAGCGCAGTCGGTGACAGCAAACATCCGTCCTGACGAACAAGCATACTCCGGCTTTCGCTTTGAAGGATTCTTCAAGCGTGTAGCCGGGATAATTAAGGTAGCTAGTATCGGCAGGACGGAGTATTTGTGTCTCCGTGAGAAACAACATTGCTGGCCGTGCTGTCTCGAGATGGTGGTGGACAGCGTTGAGGTTAGTGTGGAGTCCTCGGATGTTAGAGAACTCGACCTCAAACAGCGAGGGTATGGTGGGGGTGTGCACCGCTGTACGACCGTTATTTCTGTTTTGTTGCGCCATTTGGGAAAAATAAAATGGAAAAGAGACGTGAAGCGAGCGATGTATTGCCACGATAGGGATGGGCAAAGTGTGGAGGCGTGTTTCCCCAAGTGGTTGCCAAAAGGAAAAATACACTGACCCGCCGGACGGAAGGGCCCCCGAACCCCCCCCAGAAGTGGCCGCCGGGACCCCACCTACCGGTCACCAACCGGCACGACGGTCCACCCCGAGATTATGCGTGGCCTGGTGGGGCAGCCTCACGAGCTGGTTAGGCACGCTCGGGCCCCTTTACTATGCCACGGGCGGCCAGCGGAACAGCCGTTTCTTCGGGTCTCCCTGTCCGGCAGGTCAATACAGTTTCCCCCGGCATTGGTTCAACAGCCGTCTCCAATTGGACCAACACCCATCGCGGCAATACTCGCCCGGGCTCTGGCTGTACGCTGGCTGACCTCGAAACGCGGCTGCAAGCCACTTCACGAGTTTTTCACCATGCGTACGGTGGTAACAAGCCAGGCGGATGTTAGCATCCTACCACCAGATAAAATCTCCTGCATAGTTGGCTAATCTCTCTTGAGAAGGGCCACCGTGGCCGAAATCGGTCTGGAGGACATTATTATTAGCCGAAGTAAGCACCACTGAATTTTCATTAGATATTGTGTTTCATCACGTGCTCAGCAGTAAAGGCAATAATAAGAAAACCTGCATGTGTCGAAATCCTCCATATATGCAACCACATTGAAACAGCGTAGTGAAATAAGGTCCAAACCGCCTCAAAAGTAGATAAGGTCTTAGTCCAGCACTGGGTATTTTTTGGAATATAAACCATATCTTACATTGCCAATAATAGTAGTAATGTTAATATGTAGCGGTGGTCTATATGATGAGTGGATGGTACCTACCCAGACGGGTTTGCCCAAAGTAATTGGTGATAGGGACTGAGTAAAAATACAAGTTACTTATTAACAGTACATTTACAAGTTGTTATTCTACTTTACAGAGATTATTTGGATATAAAATAAAATTAATAAAAAAATATATGTATACTCATTAAATACTTATTTGTTTAAAATATTAACAAGTTTGTTGAACTATTTTTAATAGGTGACGAATTCTAAGTTGGCGTGATTAATTTTGCTTTCTGCGAACAGCTAACATTGGTTAGATCATAATCTTTAGTGTTTAGAGCAAATGTATGAACTTATGTTGGTTAAAATCGCGTTGCTTAAAATAAATCGTTGAATAAAGGAAATAGTAATTTAAGGTCAAGCAATCTTTCGTGATTATAATTGATTTGATTGATTGATTGATTTGTGATTATAATTCATCTCGTGCTTGACGGTGAAGGAAAACATCGTGAGGAAACCTGCATGTGTCTAATTTCATTGAAATTATGCCACATGTGTATTCTACCAACCCGCATTGAAGCAGCGTGGTGGAATAAGCTCCAAACCTTCTCCTCAAAAGGGAGAGGAGGCCTTAGCTCAGCAGTGGGACATTAACAGGCTGTTACTGTACTGTTACTGTACAATCTTTCGTGATAGACTGTTTTAGGTTTTTCTTAATTTATTTATATTGATAATTTCATTATTAGAAATCAAATATTGTAAAAATGATTTAAAATATTCGACGATTTTTTTTTATTGAATAATAACAATGTCTTAATTGGATTAAGGAAAAAAAGAGCCTTACTTATAAGAAACTTTTGCTCAACTCTGTGTAAGAAGTCGACCGACAACATTTTCTCAAACTGTATGTAACGGCATAGCTTGAACCAAATAATGTTTATTTTTAATTAACACATAAGAACAATGATTTAATTATTAAAAGTTTACCAAGTAACATACATTTCGTGTCATATATTTAAACTTCTATATACAATAATTATATATTTATATATATTTCTCGGAAACGTGCTTTTTCTCGTATGTTTTATGTATACTTGTGTAGTAGTTTTTCACGTTTGGCATTACAAAAAAGGTTCTTCGTTTATTAGTACAGATATTGTAAGAGAAAAAGTTTGATTCACGTGATTTTTGTAAGAGATAAAATAAAAATGTTGCTACATTTTACAGAAAATTCATCGTCGTATGTTTCCCCCGATTGGCGTAAGAAAAAAATACAATTATGAGTTTATTCTAAAATCTGTTTTTTCATCAATCTACGTCCGGATACAAGGTTTCATTATAATTCATTATTCCCAGAGCGTACTTAGCATAGATACTGCCTCGCCTCAGCTTACAAGACAGCGTACTTTCATTATTATGCCAGTATTGAATAAATATAGATTGGAGTTATATAACGTAGGTATATAATTAATCAGTCATGTCTTATGAACTATTTATTTATTAATTATTTTGATATTTGGTTATAGTTTTATTTTTATATTTATTTAACATATCTTGTATTTATCTCTACGAATGTGCATTTGTTACAAGGTCCATAAATGCGTTATGATTTAATTGTTTTTTTTTTGTATAAATTATGCTATGGCATAAAGCCATTTTTTTCCAACTTTAAATTGAACAGATAATAATATATTATAGTGCAAATAATATAAGCACAATACACAAAACTTAAATACATATATTTGGACAAAAGCGAACATATTTATTGTAATAACAATATAGAAAAAACTAAGCAAATAAAGGGAATAAATTAGAGCAGCGCGAAGAAAAGTCTTTAAACCTCGTAAATGCCAAATAAACTAATATGCTATTTATAAGTAGTATCCGACAATAATAACACATATCAATTGCTTTAAAACTTAACATGTACGATATAAATAATGTTTTGTTTCTACATTTCTTCTTGATAACGCTAACTATTGTCAATATCGACAGACCGGTTGGCGTGGTTGGTAGATTATACTTGTCTTTCACGCCGCAGGGTTCGATTCCCTCCCAGGACAGACATTTGTGTGCATGAACATGTCTGAGTCTGGGTGTCTTGATTGGTGATTATCTATATAAGTATGTATTTTTAAAACAAAAGTAATATATAAGTTTTCTGGTTTCCATAGTACATGCTCTGCTTAGATGTCCCAGGATATTATTATTATTATAGGAACCAAACAAATAAAAATCGGTTGACAACCAGAGGAGAAAAAAGTACTGAACTGTTTTGTCTTTGCCTATTTATATATTCAATCAACTTGTCAAGACTAACATCAAATAAAGGAACTTTAAAGGTTACATACCGATAAAATCGACCATGGTGCCGCAATGGCAATATTCAATAACATCGGATTGTATAGCTTTCAACCACGCAATACTGCAGACATCGTTATTCCCGTATCACATCAACGACACTATAATTCTCGTATCTACGTAATGAAAGCAATGATTGTGTTTTGCTAGCAAATCAATGCTATTATTGTTGCTTAAACATTGTTTTTTATATTGATTCTATATTCTTATGTGAATACTAGTTGCTATATATCTATAATTCAAGAACTAAATACTGTGATGGAAGCATTCTATATTAACGGGGTTGTTCCGAACCAGCATAAACTTCTAATTAAATTCTTATCAGAATATATACTACAAATTTAATTATTACTTTTGTTTCAATTTATAAGACAACACAATCTTTAATACCAAGATTTATCTAGTTTTTTTTTTAAAAAAGAGTTTGACTACTTTCTTCATCCATAATAGAGAAAACCGAATAGAAACGTTCCTATTGGTTAAACGCGCGACTATAGCGCCACATACGTTGAACTATTCAGTTATCATCGATATTCGAACTGACCGGTCGATATTTTACGCGCTCTCATAACAAACTGTCATCTGTGTTCTCTGTGAGTTCTATCATGTGTGTGTGTGTATGTGTATGTGTGGAGACCCTGGTTCCATCAGAAACTGGTAATCTACGGAATACGTATAAATAGGAGGACCGAAGACACGTACTGGGCGCAGTGTACGTAAGCTGTAGCGGTGCTGTTGAAGGTAGGTGCTTAGGCTTAATTCCATTTTGTACATTACAGGTGTAAAATTATATAATAGTTTGCCGTAAAAAGCGTGTGCAGGTAGGGTTACGTTTAAACATGAACTAAAACTTTTTTGTAAGGGGAAACGTATGTGAATAAATTTTAAATTTACATTATTTTTTGATTTTAACGTTACTAAATTAACTAAGCAATTCTTTTTTAGTCATTGTAAACATTTAATAGTACCGCTACTGATTTTATCACTGTACCCATGTGTACTTTTTCGATTGTATTGCTCATTGTATAAGTAAACTTAAGGTTCTTTATGAGTAATAAAGTTCATAAACTTGAACTTCATATAGGTAAAATTCATAAAAAAATGCCCATAAAAATACAAAAGTTGACATTTCTAAACATCCTTGCTTAGTGGTTGCTTACATTATAAACTTATGTTCCAAATTTAAACACAATAAACACAAACTCAGTCGAAACACACAGAAATTCATACGACAAACAATTTTAAATAATAACATTTCTTATAAAAGATAAGTGTAATTAAAAATTCTAATTTTAATAATATATTGAGGATGTCCTTATCACGATGGCCATTCACAGCGGAGTCTTGCCAACTTTGGAGGATATTATAGTGCACAATTGTTTGCCCAAACACAGATGCACTTACTAATCTCATAATCCGATGGGATGGGAAAATAAAAAAAGGAACTGTTTAAAACACGTTTTTATATTTAAGCTGTGTAATAATTATATCGATTAAGTTGCGTGTCTGTTGCGACATATTCATAACTATAATAGTGTCTAAAGGTAACACCAGTGATTTGCATAATATTAATGGCTGCATAATGCAGAATATGATTAATTTAAATCGTTTTATTTTTTCTCATTGGATAATTCCAGTTCCATAAAGAAATTTTACCACTTACAACTTTTAGTAAATATGTCGTATAAGCCACAGTTTACTTAATTTTTTTCTGACCAAAAGTGTTAACTGGTTATTCAAGGTAGTTTATGTAATAACTGAATGAATTCAATAAAAGCATCTTCCCGAGGAAAAGCGATTCTCGTACTATTTTCGAATGAACTTTGAGTCTAAGACAATTTCAATTTAAGTATGTCCACTAATAAACTGCGATTTGCTGAGAAGTTATAGTAAAATTAATATTATTTAATTTAATAACGATGGTTTTCATGGCTTTGTTTCCTTTAACAGTATTACTTACCTACCTAATCTGGGTTCATAAACAATTGAAATGAAAATGTAACCAAATAATGTAAATTAATTCATGCTAGAAGTGCGGTTGAATATCTCATTTCTCGGACATTGTTTTGAATATCCTGTCCAGTCAAACCCTTACAAATTAAGAGTTTTGTGTTCATTATATTATAATTCGAAAGATACTAAACATTTTATTGTAATATATACACAAATGATGGAATATTTAACAAAGTATTTATTAATATTTGATCATGTGGAATGTTTGCAAGAATGCCAGCAATATTTCGCCATTGGATCTAAATTCCGATAATTTGGGTGAAAAATGTGCTAGCTTTTGTCACAAGTGGAGACAGGTCGGGTTTTAAGTTTGGTGCTTAACTAAATTGTCTTGTTGTCCATTAAATTCAATTTTCCTCTTTTAGTCATTTCTTCTAACAGTATGTTTAACAACGAGTACATTTTAAAGATTGACATTAAATACGTTTCAGCAGCAATTTTTAAAGCCATAAGCAAATTCATATTTTTTACATTTAAATTATCAAATAAATTCTTTATTCTGTTAGAAAATAGGTCATGTTCATTATATCTGAAATTATAGTTAAACGGTATTGCCGTAAGTTTTCTTTGAAAACGTTTCATTTTATGCGAAAAATTCTATACCTTCCGTCATGCTTTAAGAACCTACCCTTATATTATGGTTGATTACTGTGGCAGTTAAAACAAATTACCTCCCTCCTAGCGTTCTAGTGACCTTGACGTTTGAGACGTTAATATCAGGATTGTTCAAGGGCAAATTTTATGATAACGTGTTACGAGCAATATTTTACAGTCCAAAATTAGACTACAAGAAAATTTGATTCAGAAAATAATAATAAGCCTGGTTCTAATAAAATACATGAATCTTTACTTACGAGTAAGTTCGTGGATTGAACTGCGGACAGTCAGGCTTTTTATTTGGTCAAAATGTGTTTATGATTCAAGTTGTCCTCGGTATTAATGGAAAACGTCGCAAAATCCCTTAAGATCGAGAGCCATGGCTGAAATTCAGGACTACTCAGATTTATTGTACAATTACTGTTGAGTACTGAATTTCATATTTTAGTTTACAACTCTCAGGTTATGACGTGGCTACGAATCTCAAGTACAAAAGTTTGATATATGGTTTAGGTATATAGTAGTACATTACATTTAGCAGAAAATCGCCAGGACTGAAGAGATTATTTTAATAAGATTGCTAATTAATTGTATGTTTCATCCTACTGCTCTAACAAATGGGTGTATATGTATGTGGTTGATTTTATCATCTAACACATACAAGTTTCCTCACGATGTTTTCCTTTAACACCGAGCATAATATTTAAATCATAAATGAAACATTGAAAATTCATTTCTTCTTGCTTAGATCTGAAATTGTAGTTTGCTTATTATTCACGTATTTTAACAAGAGAGTAGTTTTTTTTCTATCTCGGCAGAACGTTACTAGCTACACGTAATATGGCAACCAAAAGTGGCTCGAGAATAACATTCTCTCTCTCTCTCCCTCTTCTTATTTTAAATGACTAAAGGTATCACCTTGTCCTAGTATATATTCAAGTAGGTGTAAAGGTTTCTTACTTGGCACAAAGGTTGTCCATTGCTGTACAGTGTGGAAATGCAATCTGTGTTATGGGCAGCTTTGAGTCGGATGGGGATCGGGGTGTACTTTTTTAAATTTGATTTAAAAAAAAAGGTCATTAATAAAAGTATTAATTTTAAGTATTTGAATTTAATAAATATATTATTCTAGTAGGTAACTACTAGTTTAATATTTTTTAAGAAATGACCCATATTTGCTATTATAACCAAATATCAAGATACAATTTATTCATTCTTATTATTTAAAGTAATTAATTACCAAGTATTCGTTTGTTTCGTGCCATTTTCATAATACATAAATCCATTTAATTGCGACCGTTTATCGAAATTACTCGAGTATTTTTCTTATCGCTTTCTTTAAAATGTTATCACGATCTGACCTTCTTTTTAGGGGGTAGTAGTCAATGCCGTGAATTGAGTAACTACACAGTTCGTTCAAGGTCCAGGTACATTTTGTTATTCATGAGGCCCAAAACAATTTTATCTGATCGTAGTAGCTCTTTTAAAACCTTCTTGATATATTTACGTTTTCAATGTCCTCACTGTTTATCCAAAAACACGAGTAATGAGGGTATAATACTAGCGCAAGGTAGCGTTTATATAAGTGTATGCTCAACTGTCTCATTAGTGTATTTGCTAGTGATAATACTATTCACCAATTTCACCGCCACATTGTGTCTTCGGTACAATAGAAGTTCTTCGTGTGACGCGTTATTGCAACCACTGTGGTAGTGTGGTCGTAACATGTGTTTCGAAGTTGGCAGTACTACACATCCGGGTGTCCGAACATAGTATGGGGTACTATGGAGATTCATACAAATTAAACTTGGAATATTAAAAACCAGTACGATTCGTTTTAAAGTAGTTTCTTTGAAAGAACCCTGACAGAATGACTCTTTCTATAACAGATTTTTATTTACTGCTGTCAAAGGTACTATTTAAATTTGAAAAATGTCGACACTAAAGACAAAGTTCATTCAAAGACAACAGAGCTGTAATATTTGAGAAACACTATTACTATTTCTAATGTGAAAATTGTTCATTGAAATTTAAAAATCCATGTGATGGCAAGAAACTGAAACTAAAAAGTGATATTTACAAATACCTTGTAATTTTTTTTTTTGTAAAACTTAACTATTTCGATAAAGCGTTAATTTCATTCCATCATAAATAAAAAAAAATATAAATGAAAACTTAAAAAAATGTAACTTATAACTTAACCATTTGTCACGTATAGGTCACATAATGTTTGACGTCATCAACTACGACGTAAGGTTGTAAAAATATTAACACTGTAAAAATATTCAACAAAAATTGAAATAACAATTAACATTTTAATGTATTATAATTATATGTGACATGTACAATGTTACGTATGTGTATTTTATCAAAAATGAATAATTAAGACATAAAAAATGCTTTAATTTTAATTTAATTTAAATTGTAAATAGTTATAAAGATCTATAGTTGTAGTAAGTTTTTTATATTTTATCGATTCTTTTATATAATTATTGCTATATTTTATTACATATATAATATGATATAACATTGATGAATGGAATGTTAGGAATATATTAAATGTATTTTAAAAATTGATTATTACTTAATTATAATTTTCAATAACGAAGGAGTGTTTATTAATTTTATACAATACGTTTAAGGTTTCCTTAATTAAATAATCAGTCAATTACATACATTTTTTAAATCGTAATAAACGAACACAGCTTAAAATATTCTTTAATAAATAACCGCTTTCTTTACTTAAACTCTTAAATATGTAAGCCGGGGTGTCCTTTCACTTTGACGATTTATATATTCTCGTTAAACTCGTCGACTTGTTCTATCAATGATTCTAAGTAAATAGTAATATCTGCGTTTAGGAATGTTCTAGTTGTTGTGATATTGTACCGACGCGACGATCGACTACTTCAGCGAGGATTTCCGTAGGAGTTTATGACAAATACTTCACAATTGATTGCGTTTTAGTCGGTAGTAAATTAATCAGAATCGACGATGTCTTCCTGCCTCATTGATTTAGTGGCTAGCTTATAACTACAGATCTTGAAGTCCTGGGTTCGACCGGGGTCAGGCTTTTGAGTTTTTCTGTAAATTAATACTCAGTAGCAGGTCGAAGTTCTCAGTAGCAAACAACGTCCGTGCTTTAAAAAACACGTAAATTTGTTACTTGTATACCTTACGTGAACTTTCTGTGATCATGTCAAATTGTCGTCCCATTAGATTATGAGATTGAGGGAATAGTGAGTACTCTTGTGTTAGCGCACACGCATGAATACTATAATATCTTCCGCACAGTGGACTATTCTTAGATGAGAATGACTACTGTGACCAAAATCGAAGAACATCGCTATTAAAGCTATTGGATGAAATATTTTACTACGTTTTTTGAATGACGTAATAATAGCAACGATTAAGATCTCCAATATGATATTTCATTATTATTCTTCCTTGTAATTTTTGACAATCCGTTTTTCTTTATAAGAAAATTGAGACAGCATTATATTTGATTCTTTGTCTTATACTTACATTAAATATATACTTACTAATTGTATGTACTGCTCTTCTATTTTTAAAAATCAATAGACATTTCTTTATAAAATACATTGGCAGGCGAGCAAGCGATACCTGATAGCGAGTGGTCACCTTCTATAGACATCGGCGCTGTAAGAAATGACTGTGCCACCTACCTTATGATGGACCTATGATGTTATGTCCGTTGTACCTGCAATTACACTGACTCATTCACCCTTCAAATTGAAGCACAACAATAAGAAGTATTGCTGTTTAGCGGTATAATATCTAATGAACAGACGGGCTAGCACACAGCCTTACAACCAAATATTTATGTTTTTCTACCAAAAGTTTCGGATGAAATTCAAACTCTGAACAATAGCGATGAAATATCGCGTGTGTCATGAGTGTGCTCTGCAATTAATGCGGGTCAGTTTAACCAGATAAAAATATATAACTGGCATTTTGTCGTGTCATGCATTATTGCAAATAAGCTCATGTTGTTTTCGTATTCGTTTATAAATTGATTTGAAGGATTACTTTAGTAAATATTTATTGATGTCATCTGTATTTAATTGGAATTGCATTTATTATATAGAAAATGTAGTATGGTGATGTATACTCAAAGATAGCTCTGAATTATAGTTCAAGAACTTACAAGTCTTCGTTATAATTTATTCAAGGTAACTTTAGAACTATTGAGAATTCTGAAGTTAAGTCTCATTAAGACTAGAATATTCAATGAACTTCATTCTCATGTTTATTTAAATAATAGAAATTGTTTTCGTAAATCTTAAACGCTTAATCTTAATTCATAAAATGCATACATATATGAGAATATTTCTGAATTGTGGAAATAATGTGGTCAGAATTAATTATTTCAAATTGAATGTGCAATTTCTCACATATGATAATTAATACTCAGGACACGTATAGCCAAATCAGTTTTAGTTAAACGTAATTTTTAAACATAAATTTTATCATTTCCAGTGATTTCGTAGGCATGCTCTTTCTCGCTCTCATCCGATAAATATTTAATGTTAATGATAATTCTGATATTGTATCTAAGGTTTCGCACGTTGAAGTTATTTTTCCTCTTCAATAGCATGTAAGCAAATATTTCTTAGATAGGTTTGTATCGGTTTAAATCATTACGTGTATTAAACTACAACAAACGCAAAAAAGGCTTGCCCGTTGGTGCAGTTGGCAGTCGAATTATGAGAGCTAGGGAATAGAGAGTGCACCTGTGTTTGCGCACACACTTGTGCACTATAATCTATCTTGAGATTGGCCGCCGTGGCCGAAATCGATCTGCAGGACATTATTATTTTATATATAATTTAAGTATAACCTTTGTGTTTTTCAATGAAGTTACTTTATAAAATTTATATTTTAATAAATTGATTTAATAAAGTATGTATTACGCATAATAACTTTTTAAAGCTGATTTACTTTTAATAAATACTATATTTATAGTAATATATTAATTCAACTTTAGTTTGTAACGAGCGGTGTGGCTTCGCTACAGGCTTTCTGCAACCTCTCACTAGTGGCTCCAAGAAGCTGTAGTGCATGCAGCGGCCATCTTGTGTTGTTACATCTTGGTAACCGCGTTGGCTCGTGGGCTAAACCTGGTTGAGGGGCTTGCCAATATGGTGGACCTACAAGCGGATCCTACCCGCTTAATTCAAGGCAAGGAAGGCAACCCAATGCAGATATGCAATCGGGCTTGACGGAACTGTCGAGGTAGCTAGGCAAGGTCTAGGACGGTCTAGGGCGACGGTACAAGGCGCACAGTTACTGTCGGCTACACACATCATCGCATCCTTCCTCCAGCGGCTCGTAGCGGTTTCCCATTTCATTGGATCAAGGAAGGGAAAGACGATGGTGTGGTGATGGTGATTACGCACAAAACGCAGGTGCACACCTGCGTTTTGTGCGTAATCTTGTGCACTGAAATATCTCCTGCGCAACTGACTGCTTCCGTTTTCATCAGTAAGAAGATTGGCTACATAAACCACATGCGAGCCCATGAAAGACACCAAGCATGGAGGTGAAGCGGTCACCGTGGGCGAAATCGGCGGGGTTTATATGTTATTTTCAACTTTAAATTGATTACCTTACAAAAATATTGTATGTTGCAGTTGTATATTTTAATTTTACCGTGTAGAGTACCTGCCCATTTTTTCTAGAGGTAATTTAAAAAAAAAATCTGTATAGTACAGTAACAGCCTGAGAATGTCCCACTGCTGAGCTAAGGCCTCCTCTCCTTTTTTTTTGAGAAAAAGGTTTGGAGCTTATTCCACGACGCTGCTTCAAAGCGGATTGGTGGAATAAAAAAAAATATGTAAGGGAAAGAAAATTTGATTGTTGTAAAATAAAATTATAGAACTATTTATATAAAAACTCGAATATATTTTTATTTAGTCGAATTAATCTATTGTACTTTCGTTCCCGTAGCATTAAACAGATTAAAAATAAACAAGTTTTATAGAATGACACTGTAAATGAAACTCCTTGGTATAATTAAATACGCTATTTGATCGTTTACTTAATTTGCGCTTCGTAGGTTCTGAAATTGTCTTCTTAATGGCCACTCAAACAATTAAATGGGACATTTTATGATAAATAGTGATGATTCTAAATGCAAATTTGTTTTGAACTTCATTTAAATAGCAAGGTAAGTTATTTAAGGTTTTCCTTTTAAATAACATCATGACACCTTAGTCTAAATTGTCTAAAAGTAGTTAATTGAAATGTTTTTCAATATGTTTTTAGAATTTTTGCTTATATTATAACACTTTAAAGTATATCTATACTAATCTATATACAATAAATTCGAAATTAACTCTGTCTGTATGTTACGCTTTCACGGCTTAACCACTGAACAGATTTTCATGAAATCTGTTTTAAAGCAAACTTGAACCCCAAGAAAAGAAATGGACATACTTTTATATTACTTTATGATCCCATATACCATTTTATACTTAACACCTGTACATCTGTGTTTGCGCACACACTTGTGCACTGTAATATGTCCTGTGCAGATAGTCAATCTCTTTTAAGATCAATCTCGACCATCATATTATATTAATTCATACTTAAGTTAATCCATACATAAATGAAACAATATACATACATATATATACACAGGTAACTAAATGTTAGTAGCCTCTTGATGTCATACCATACTGAGCTATTTACTTAGAATCGATATGACTAATACGTAATTACAAAGAAAATCTTGCGACACATACGAGTATACGATTTTTACTTTTAATATACGAGTTACCTTTACATTATTGTTTTGGTAGCAACAATACAAATCCATTATATACAAAAAAAGTATATATTTCTTTTTACTATATTTTTCAATATTTTTTATTGAAATAAATTGTCAGACATTCCAATTAAAATCATTTATATACTAAATTCGTTTATTTAAATAAGTTTAGAACGTATAGAAACATTCGTTTCTAAAAGTAAGTAGTAGTAAGTAGTAACAGCCTGTAAATGTCCCACTGCTGGGCTAAGGCCTCCTCTCCCTTTTTGAGGAGAAGGCTTGGAGCTTATTCCACCACGCTGCTCCAATGCGGGGTTTCCTCACGATGTTTTCCTTCACCGAAAAACACGAGATGAATTATAAACAGAAATTAAGCACATGAAAATTCAGAGGTTCTTGCACGGGTTTGAACCCACGTTCATCGGTTAAGATTCAAGCGTTCTTACCAGTGGGACATCTCGACTTTCG
Organism: Nymphalis io; assembly: GCF_905147045.1. NCBI lineage: Eukaryota > Metazoa > Arthropoda > Insecta > Lepidoptera > Nymphalidae > Nymphalis > Nymphalis io. The sequence goes on along the minus strand of NC_065898.1, from coordinate 4,028,223 downwards.
TTTCTAGATGGTTCATTAATATATATTTTATTTATTTATTGCTTGGCCTTTATATAAAAGCACTAAGTCAATTTCCCATTCAAAGACGCGGCACAAAACTGAAAGATAATTTTATTTACAAGACCTTCCTTTAAGTCTAAGTTAAATCGACACGAATGAAAACTAACATCGTTTTATCACGAAAATTTCGGAGTTGTAGAATAATTTCTGTTTATATATTATAAGGTCTTACGAACATAATATTAATCTTTGTTAAAGAATTTATGTACATTAATTGCAAATATCCTACTTCTGAGTTGGCCTCCCATTTCGAGGAGTTTATTAGTTTATTCCACCATAAGGCTTTAATACGGGCTCGGTTAAACATGTGACAGACTTTGATCCGACACATGCAGGTTTCATTACAATATTTTCCTTCACCTTGACAATTCAGTGGTGCTTGCCCGGGTTTAAGCTCGCAACTTTCGGTTATGATTCACGTGTTCTAAATACTAGGCTATCATGGTAAATTCACCATTAGCTTTCATTACATAAATAAATATATCACATTGACGTCACAGGTCAACATACTTTATACAAACACTTCCCTTTGATTATTAGCTTGTTTGTCTCATTTGTGACTTAAAATTGGGTATTATATCCGAAATAATTGCAATTTACTCTTATTAAATATACAACTGGCCAAAATACTTAATAGCATATCGTGGAATAGTTTATTATCCAAATATCAAAAGTCAATAGTTGCTTTTTGGTCCTAACGACCTTTAACTTCTCAGCAAATAAGTTCAAAGTTGAAATGGAGATACAATAATAGACTAATTGTATAAAGGAATATATTATTATAACAGTAACAGCCTGTGAATGTCCCACTGCTGGGCTTAAGGCCTCCTCTCCCTTTTGAGGAGAAGGTTTGGAGCTTATTCCACCACGCTGCTCCAATGCGGGTTGGTAGAATACACATGTGGCATAATTTCAATGAAGTTAGACACATGCAGGTTTCCTTACGATATTTTTCTTCACCTTCAAGATGATGAGATGAATTATAAACACAAATTAAGCACATGAATATCCGCGATGGTCGGTTAAGATTCACGCGTTCTAACCACTAGGCCATCTCCTCTTTTTATAAGTCTCATATCATTATAGTTCAAGATAAATTTATTTACAAGAAAATTAATATTATACTTTTTTAAAACATTTTAATTTGATTAATATTCATGCTGTTGAATTTGGATGACTTCTTCCTTGTATTGTGCGAAGAGAACGTAGGTAACATGAATACATTGCTATACCATCTATATATTTTAATCTATGTATCTGTAATATTAGTGGAACTAGAAAGCATGTAAAGCCGTTGGCTCTGCACCGGACAATTTACTTTATATTAAGCTAGTCCAATCAATTTATAATATAGAAACTATTATCCTCTGCGTAGTCTGGAATCTGGAAGGATATTTTTACTAAAATATTTTCCGTGCGTTACATTTACGTACTAGAGAATATAATGGCCTTCTTATAGGAGAGGAAAATGTTGTTTACGTAAGTTTCCTAAGGAAATGTTATTGTTGAAAAAATTGCTCGCATCTTAGTAAAGTCACTTAAATGACAGACACGTCACGATAGCTTCTCAGACATTGCTTTGATGATGTTATCATCGTGTACTGGAAGACTTCAAAAACGATTATGGAAAATATATATTTTTTTTAAATTAAAAAATAGCAAGAAAAAATAATATTTAATACACATTTGTGTATAAGAAGAATTTTATTTACCAAACATTCGAAACTTTTAACAAGATTATTATTATTATAGCCTTCGGTTCTTTTATGTTTTAAAGAGATAATGAAATAATGATTATAAATGAATGGGTTTTTAGAATGATTTATTTATACTTTATCGTATACCAAATAAAACAATTTCTATAGAGTAATGCTTAGAACTAATAGATAACTAAACGTTGTGAAGTACTGGCGGTCTTATTTACTGGTGGTAGGGCTTTGTGCAAGCTCGTCTGGGTAGGTACCACCCACTCTTTAGGTATTCTACCGCAAAACAGCACTACTTGGTATTGTTTTGTTCCGGTTTGAAGGCTGAGTGTAATTACAGGCATAAGGGACATAACATCAAGTTAACATTTTTTACAATGCCAATGTCTATGGGCGTTGGTGATCACTTACCATCACGTGGCCCATATGCTCGTCCGCGTACCTATTCTATGAAAAAAAATATAACCATTTCTTCTAGATAGTTCAATCAAAATGGATATTTTGAAAATGGATTCGTAGATTATGTTAGCGTCTTAGTTTTATATAAATTATATTCTTAATCATTCAAATTGTATTTAAAAAAGATACCTCGCAAAGTATTAATTCTGTTTATATTGCAATTATAGTAGTTTTAAAGTATGTGATACTCATTTAATTTTTGTTAGACGACTATTACAATAGCATTATTAAGACTTTGCAGGATGCGGCAAAGATGAGTGTCGCGATGTAACATGCAAGCATAAAAGAGTGATGGGCTGGAATCACCACGTTCGTCAAAGCCACTTAAACGCGACAGACCATTTTAGATCTTGGCTGGCTTGGCATGGTAAACCTCACACTGGTGAGATATACACGTACATGATTGAGAGTCAAAAGGTATTTAAAAACAGGTTGAGGTGGTGCTAGAACAATAAAGATCAAATAAGAATGGACATACTGGCTTCACATGTCGTGGACAAAAACTTTGTTAAATTCTGGAAGGTAACAAAAAGTCTTGACTACAAATCGAGGTTGCCCGTAAGTGTAGATGATGTGCTCGATCCAAGGTCGATTGCCGAATTGTTCTCGGAACATTTCAAAACGGACCCTTTGCTAGCTAATAAGGAATGGTGTCCCTCTATGCCCAATAACCATAACAATAATGAGCAGGCCATTCCTGTATTCACACCGGATAAAATTGCCAATGTAGTAAAAAAAATGAAGAGGGATAAAGCCAGGATTTGATGGTCTGAGTTTTTTATCTTTTATGTGCAGGCGCCGATATTGATCGTGTTTTCTGAATTATTCACATTTTGTGTAAACTCTGGTTATATACCAAAGGATCTTATGAGAACGGTGGTAATATCAATCCCAAAAAATAAAACTGGTGACCTTTCCAGTCTTAAGAACTACCGGCCGATTTCGTTAGGGAACATCATAGGTAAAATTCTGGAAAGGGTACTACATCACAGTATTCGTCATAACATAAAGTTAAGTGATACGCAGTTTGGTTTTCGGCCAGGACTCTCAACGGATGCTGCCGACGTCAGCCTCAAATCGAGGGTTAACTACTACACAAACAGGGGAACTTCGGTTTATGCTTGCTTCTTAGACCTAAGCCGTGCCTTTGACTTAGTTAACTATCAGCGTCTATGGCAGAAACTAAAATTTTCTAATGTGTGGTACATTAGACAGTACTAAGACGGTGAATCTGTTGAGATACTGGTACGAGAACCAAACTAACTTTGTGAAATGGGGTAACACCGTCTCTAGTGATTATGTACTGGAGTGCGGCGTGCGACAAGGTGGGCTGACCTCTTCGGATCTCTTTAACGTTTACATTAATGACCTGATTGAGGAACTTAGAAGCACAAGCTTGGATGCCACATAGGCACAACGTGCGTTAATAATCTTAGTTACGCTGATGACATGGTTCTTCTGAGTCCCTCAATTAGAGGATTGAGGAGATTAGTGAGCATCTGTGAACGGTACGCGAGTGAGCATGGCCTCATGTACAATGTAAAAAAGACGCAAATGATGGTGTGCCGCTCGGGCGGGGGCCCAAAGAGGTTACCGCTGGTTTCCTTGTATGGTGTACCGATAGAAAGAGTAGTGCCGTTTAAGTACTTGAGGCATATTCTTACTTCGGATCTACGTGACAACCTCGACTTTTGCGCTTTGGCTGTTCGGTGTAATATGATTGCACGTCGGTTCGGGCGATGTAGTCCTGAGGCAAAGCTGACACTGTTTCGAGCGTATTGTCAGTGTTTTTACACGTGTCAGCTGTGGTGCAACGGCACAAAAAGTGTATGTAGTAACTGCATGAGAGTGCAGTATAACAACGCGTATCACATTCTGATGAAATTGCCTCAGTACTGCAGTGCGTCAGCCATGTTTGCCGAAGCCAGAGTCCCTATTTTGCGATTGTTAGGTCGCGGATTGCGGCATTTTGCTACCGCACTAGGAATTCTGGGAATGAGATTTTAAGGATATGCTCTGAGTGCCCTGAAAATCCAATTGTTAAGTACTGGCGTGCCGTACATCGCGGCAGCAATCAGAAATAGTTTAATTGTGTAGTCTAACTTAGTTCTTAGGTCTTGTTACTATCAATAATATAGTAAGAAATTTGTAATTTTTTTTGGTATCTCAATTGTATGGACTTTTGTTTTCTGAGAATAAATGATTATTATTATTATTTTGTTGTTTAATTTTTGTAATCTCGGTATACACCGGTAAATTAATGATCACGGACCAAAGTTAAGTGAACATCAGCTGGGTCCTAATTGAAAATTTTAAATAATCTGTATGTTTGTCAATGTAATGTGATCTTTGTCTGACTGCATAAATTTTCTTACTATCCTACACGTGTTCAATATTGCAGCTTTTTGTAACTGAATAAACGTATGTGGAGGTAAATCAAGAGCTTTAAGTGACTGGTGAAGTTGCTGTGGGATAACGCCTGTAGTAGAAAGAACTATCGGTACTATAGTAACTTTTTGTAGATGCCAATTTCTGGTTATTTCATCTTTTAATTCTGTGTATTTTGCTAATTTTTCAGAAACAGTGTTTTGTAAATTATGAGTATTTGGTATAGCAACATCTGTTATGTATCCAGTTTTATTTAGTTTGTCTATAACAGTGATATTCGGTCTATTGTAAGGTATTGTTCTATCGGTTAAGATAGGTCTGTCGAAATATAGTCTGAAAATTTGGTTTTCAAAAACTGCTTGAGGGTTATATTTATAATAAGCTGTACGATTCTGAGGGGCTATAAGTTTAAATTTTAAAGCTAGTTTTTGATGTATTATATAGGCAACCTGGTCATGTCTATGCTTGTAGTCAGTTTGAATTATTGTTTTGCATGCACCAGTAATATGTTGTATGGTTTCAGAAGAGCTATTGACACATGTCCGTCGGTAAGGTGGAATTTTTTATTATATACTTTTTGATAGTTGCATGTCTCAATAATCTGATCTTGTATTGCTATAATAAAGCTTTCTGTCTCAGGGAAGAGCACACCACGACTGAGCCATTCGTTCGACGCAAGTTTGTCGACGTTGGGTTGGCTCAAATCCTGATAGTGTCTTCCATATAGTGACTTTCGGGCCCAATCGTTTAATTTTGTTTGTTTGTCAGTTAAAGTTTCATTTCTCTGTATTGTAGTGTCTTTTAAGTTTAATGGTGTGAATTTGTTATCGTTTTCTACTATAGCTTTATGTAAAGTTGATGATATAGCCTTGTGGTGGAAAAATTCTCACGATGTGGCGGGCTATTTGCTTATTATGAAGATTGACAATATCAATAAAGCCTATTCCTCCATCCTTTCTAGGAAGTGTTGTGCGCTGAATACACGAGCGGGGATGGTGTTTTCTATTCTTTATCATTGTAGTGTTTATTGTACGTTGCTGTTTCTTTAAATCATATTTTGTCCAATTAATGATACCAAACGAATATGTCAATGTGGCTATGGCGTAGGTGTTGATGGCTTTTATTAAATTTCTTGAATTTAAATTACATTTTAATGCAGAGTTTATTCTATACCTAAATTCTTACGTAACTTTTATTTTTGTTTCTTATTGTAAAATTTTCTTTGATTGATCATAACCTAAGTATTTGTAAGTTTCATTTTCATCTAATGGATCGATTTGTGTGCCATTTTCTGTTAAATAACTGTATCTCTCAAATTGACTTGTTTTTACTGAACTGATTTTACACTTATTTACCAAATTCCATACAAATGTCCTGTGAAAACCGTTCAATAGTTTTTGTTATAATTTTTAAATCTTTTTGAATAGAAGTGTAAAGTTTTATGTCATCCATATAAAATAAGTGATTTAGTGTAATATTTTGTCCATCTGTGGGTATGTGTAACTGGTATCCTTCGTGCATTGTATTTAATGAATTAGATTGTGGGTTAAGAGCAAGGCAGAACCAAAGAGGGGAGCGTCACCTTGGAATATCCCTCGTTGAATTTTTATAGGTGTGGTTTCGATTAACCCTTTCGTTGTATTAATTCTGAGTCTAGTAATCCAATTGAGCATCGTATTTTGTAAAAAAGATATTATTTGTGGATGTATTTTGTAAATATTTAGTACTTCTACTAGCCAGGAGTGTGGTACTGAATCAAACGCTTTTTTGTAATCTATGTAGATGGTATGGTATTGTACTAATTGTTAAGTGTAAATCTTTAGCTACATTTTGTTTAATTTGTTCAAGACGCTCATTATTAATATATTTATTATTAGCCCTTCGTTGTCGTTTCTTTGTTCGGATAAATGCGAAAGAGCTGGAAATATCTCGATAAAATTCGTATACAATTGCTTCCTATATGTTGTTAAATTAGTTTCCATTAATGTGACTCGAATAAATAAAATATTAATAATAGCTTCATTATGTTCCTTACTCCAGTGCATACGAGTTTGTACTTGTGTTTGTGTTAAGGGTGTGTTGTTTTGAGTGGAATGATACTTTTGAGTAGATTGCAATTCTTTGCTAAGTGTCTGTAAATCGGATCTTACTTCTTCATATATATTTTCAATAATATCCTGAGGCAACAATTTGTTACGCATAATTGCACGTCGTTTATCACCAACACGTTGTCGGCTTACTTGCATATGAGGATATTTTTCTAGAAATGTTTTATGTAATGGTGATAAATAGGCTGCAGTATCTGTTTCCATGGTGGTAAGATAGAGATAAGTGCGCAGTATGAACGCAAAAAATGGACGCAAGACATCATTCATGTCTTGCGTCCATTTTTTGCGCTTAGTGCTAACGGTGGGCACAAGTTGTTCGACATTAAGCGTCTCTTGTGCAACACTTGTATGTATTACTCGTAGTGGAAGGTGGGGTTTGATAAGATGTTCCTGAGGAACTGTCATCGGCTGTAGTAGACTTTGCGATTGAAGCCCGCCTGTTCAACTTCTCATCGCCGGTGGATCGCATGCTGTCACATCCAGCATCGGCTCCAGATGTGCCCCGGTGCCCCCTGGGTAGCGACCGTAAATTGTACACTCGATTAAACATTTCTCCATAAAAAAAGGGTTTTGGGATCTTCAGTAGGAAGGTGTAAGTTTTTGTGTCAGATGTAAGTGACTGTAAATTTGGTATCTCCCTAAAGGGGTAGAAGGTGGTATAGATGGTTAACCTTGTTAATTGTACCTGCTTCCCGTAAGCCCCCCCCCACCACGACAAGGTGATCCCACGGGAGAGGTTATTATTATTATTATTAAGAAAAAAAAAGAAAACCAAAATATTCTTCTTATAATTTATTTGCTAATCCCTTGAGATTGGCTGCCGTAACTAAAATCGATCAGGAGGATATTATAAAAGTACAACGATAAATTTCTTAAATAAATGCTGTGTTTGACAGTGCAATTTTAAGTTTTTAGTTTTTATAAAGTTCATTTCTTACGTAATAGTACAGAATTTTAAATCTACTCAGACACGTTCAAAACGAGTCCATCAACAACAGATGTCACTTAATTTCCTATTTTCCTTACTTTGTCGTTTATTTTTATTCATTTATAAAGTATCGAAACTTTTATGAAACACTACATTTCAACAAGATCTTGACAAATATGTCCATTTACTGTGAAAAAAGGTTTTTGAGGACTGTGCTAAAATATTCTTATACCTTAATTAAAAATAAACGTCATATCTAACATTGTTTTGAAACTAGTTCTAATCAAATACATGGAATAATGGTAAATGGTTGATGGTTATTAACTACACATTGGAATTTAGAAAGCATTTGACAATCGTTGTCAAATATTTATGTCACTTCTACAGCAATACTTGAAGACAAAAGTGTTCAACCTTCCTCTTACCTGTCTGTCTTGCACTAACTGCGTGTTTAGTCAACGAATTCAAGGTGACCCAGCGTGCAAAAGAACCGGATTTACCGAGATAGCCTATGAAATTAGCAGACTATAGTGGCTGTGGGCTTGTTACGTTTTTTCAAGGACTGATGGTCTTTGGAGCGGATGACCGTGGATGCAGGCGGGAACAGGCGGGAACGGGAGACATGGACGGGCGGGATGCGATTGGTGGAGAATCGGAAGCCTTGGCGCGCTGCAGGAGAGCCTAATAAGAATCTTTAGTGCAAGTTAGATGCCGTTGCCTTAATATTCAGACTAAGACCCCAGATACTTTCTAAATATGCAAAAGGAGAATGGCGAAAATGGACCCACCAAAAATATTGACGCTCTAGGATATACCCCTATAGGGGTCAAAAAAAGAAAATATTATAATTTATTAGTAAATTAGTCGTTGTGCAGTAACGTATCGGCGCGATAGAGAATTTGATAACATGACAATTAAATTGAAAGCTGTAGTCATTATTTTTACTTTTGTGTTAGTTGTGTGTGTTCAATTCAAACGTGACGTTTTAACTTTTATGCGATTTTGGTTTATTATTTAATATAGTTTTATTCATTTTTTATTCATTCATTAAAAAAAAACTTATAAAAAGTGCAAAGGTTAATTTTGAATCGGTTGTAAAAACCCTATTCAATCCTATAGGACACTACAGGGATCTACAGTCCTCTCAACAGATATCCCAGGTCTCTTTTCAGTCAGTAATTAACAAGATATATTATCATAAATAGAGTTTGATTTAAATAAACCAAAAATACCAAAATATAATATAAAGCACACCTACACGTATTTACAAAATACTACCACTGCAATGTTGGGCTATGTAATAAATCTTAGGACTTTATACTCACATATGCATCTCGCTAGAGAAATAAAGTACATACCTATATCAATAAATATTAATTATACACACAATTGAACAATAACCTCTACCCGTACTTGGTACATTAATTATTCAACTCGTTCATTTAATTGACTGCCTCGTTCATCATCGGGTCATAATCAGTGGCTTGATGTAAGGCACAGACCCGGAGGTCCTGTATTTAATTCCCAGGTCGGGTCAATAAAAAATTATTGGTTTTTTCTGTCAAAATTTTTTTAGGCATATAAGTATAACTATCATATTATATCATATAAATACATGTATTCTCGCCGTTTTCTTTTTGATCTTACGACTTTTAAGAAGGCATATTCGTTTGATATTGTCTCACGAAAAGAAATAAGATCAAAGATCTTTGATCTTTCAAATCATACAGAATTGCAAAAATTTATGAAGGAACAACATTTGGAAGGATTTTGTTTTGATTCCATTAACTTATATTAATATGTCTTTTATTCTATTCATCTGACAGTTCTCTTATATATGTAAAACCTTTTTCCAATTTTTTTTATATTTCTAATAGGTAAGCAGATTGGCAAATGGGCCACCAGATTATGAGCGATGTAACTGTCTGTAGAAGTGCGCACTATAAGAAATAATAACTAACCCTTTCATTGTCAATGGCCGCCAACCTGACCTAAGATGTTATTCTTTAGTGCCTGTAGTTACACTGATTCACTAACCATTTAAATCGGAACTCGATAATACTAATTATTGCTATTTCACGTTAGAATATCAAACATGTATATTCCTGTATACTACTTGTATCATTTATGATTTTGAAGAAAATGCTTATATTATGTAAGTTATAAGGAGACAGTTTTTATCGATTAAGTAATTTAATTTTCAGTAAATAGTGAAACGGAATTCTTTACCATTTAATTTTTTGTAAACGCATTGTGGATAAAAATTTTTTGCAATTTATTTCAAATTATTTATTCTTCATCTGCTGAGATTAACCAATATACGCAGAAAGGTTAAAGAATAACATCGTATGGAATACCTGCACGTATCGGATAAATTTCTATCTCATTTATATCCACTGATTATATATAACCAACATAGTAGCAGCGACGTAGATTATTTTTTTTCATCAAGAAGCCTTTGCCCAGCGATGGGACATTTACATTTCATTACACTCCACTCTTGACTGCGTTTTCTAATTATTAAGTAAATATGTATGAATTTAAAATTTTGATGCAATAATTTAATTCCTTACATCAAGCTCGCATATAAAGTTCTAGTCATAACAATTTAGCATATAAATCGAGTTGGAGTTTCTATATGTTTTCGTCCTTACAATCAATAGGTCCATAATTTAGCTCATGAACTGCGTTTCTATTCAAAGTTTAATACATTATAAAATCAGACAAAAACACATTGAAAAAGTTCTAGAAATAATATAGTAGTAAAAATATATTAATTTGACTGTCCCTTATTCGAAGCTTTATTAAATGAGATAGGCACTTGGTTTCCCGCTTGTCATTTTGACTTATTTTCTTCCTTTTACCTCTCCTTCCTTTTTACGTCACTTCTACTTGGCAGTATCGGCGGTCTTTGGGATATCGCCGATTATGATACACATTGACGTTTTAGATTCCCGCCAAGTCGGACGCGTCCAAGTTGCTATTCTGACTCCTATATCATTTAAGTAAGTTCGAGCTTAACGCTAAGCTAGAAGATTGTTTATGTGAGTACCCATTATTTCTTAAAATATTTATATTTTTGACTTTATAATTATTTGATTTGTTAGCTTTGCTAAGTTTTTAAATCGTAGCATTTAGAAACGTTATAATTTGCAAACTACCAACATAATTTGTATTAACGTTTTACGTTCGATAAATGTTTTTTATACTTTTATTTTGAATATTATCGTACTACCCACATATTTAAAATATCAATTTATATATTAAAATTTAAACAATTTCAATTTTATTTTAATTACACAGATTGTCTATATCTTTAAAAGATTTTGGTTTTATTATTTTCAGATAAAGTTTTTTATGTTTGGTATGGATAATATCGTGCTCTCTGAAGCGCCTGGTCCCTCATCCACGCCGAATAAACGGCGAGAAGAGTCGCCGAGTTCAGGTTCGAGTTCAGTTTCATCAAGTAGCAGTAGCTCGTTATCAAGTGCTCCAAAGCGTAAACATCGTAAAAAGAAAAAGAGCGGCAAACGGTTGGCGCGTATGAACAAAAACTGGCTGAAGAAGTCCGTTGGCTTCGCAGAAAGGTTGCAAGCCAGGAAGGACAATGTCATGTAAGTTTAAATTTTAATAACGATGATGTCGTGTCACTTATGGCAAGTGAAAGTAACCATTTATATGAAGAGGTTCTTGATGACAAATCTGAAAAATCGTATGATTACGATTTTATCCTTTCGTTTGAAACAAAATTAAACGAACCGTCGATTCCTAAAGCGTTGGTTACCTTTTTACAAATGCTTAGTGACCATGATTAGATAAAAATAACCGGTCTGATGTCAGATATGCGGAAGCTCAGAAATTGATCAGATGTTAAAGACGAAATAATTGCATACGAAACCCCACGGCATCTTACTCATGCTGATAAGACTTTTGCAGCCTTAACTATGCGCGTCTTTAAGCAAATGGAAGCTTTACAAAATTTGCTTTGGTTTACGGGACCTACTTGCCCGGGCGAGAAACTGCGATCCTTTGAGCTATGACGAGTTACATCAAAAGGTGAGCACACTGTGCTCTTCCGGCGACTTTCACAAAAGTTCGTCAGATCTGCCACAAATTATTTGTGGTCATCGTGAAGTAATACAAATGAGACGCGATGCGATCCTAAAACACGTGAAGGATGCTACCATCAAATCTAATCTCCCCAAAGTTCCACCGTCATCTACCAACCTTTTTAATCAAGAAAAGTTTACTGCAATTTTAGAATGAGTTCCTGAAAGCAAATATGACTTCTGCCTCGCGGGCAGAAATAAAAGAAGTCACACGGCCCCTCGCAGGGGCTCATTCCACGAAATAAACCCTCACAGGACTTTTCACGTGTGTATAACCGCAATTACCCACATACTTTTTACTCTCATAATAACCCATCGCCGCAAGGTGGTTATTATCCAGGCTATGTGCCTTAATTAAATTCGGTCGCACCGAATAATCGTTATTTTCAAAATAACTTTAAGGGAAATTCCTTTCACCAGAAATGGAAACTGCTCGTTCAAAATAACGCTGGATGAAAACGAATCTTACCACCGTCCCCTCAAAATAGAGAGAATAAAAGACGGAAATTCTGAATCAGGTCGATTTAATGCGGGGCGTTTGGCGCAGTATCAGGACCAGTAGAAAAGTCTAGGAGCTCCAGCTTTCATTCTAAAAATAATATCAGGGTATCGCATACCCTTTAGCCGAAAACCACCTCTTGCATATCCCAGTGTCATCGAAACAAAATTACATGTGGCAGAGTCTACCAATATGACAATAATTATCAACAAAATGAAAGAACAGGCTGTATTAAAACGGGCAGTAACTTCTCAAGTTTCCTTTCTTCAATGTTCCTGGTCCCCAAAAACGATGGCTCGTACCGTCCAATATTCAATTTGAAAGCATTAAACCGGTATATCTTAGCTCGCCATTTCAAGCTGATAAATGTTCAGCGTATACCAGATTTTCTGCAGCCAAAAGATTGGCTGTACAAAATAGACCTGTTGCAGGCCTACTTCCATATACCCATATCTCGCAGCCACAGGCGATTTCTGCGTCTCTATTATCACAACGAACTCCTGGAGATGACCTGCTTACCTTTCGGCCTGAGTACGGCTCCACAAACGTTTGCGGTAATATCGAATTGGATAACTCAGTTTCTCAGGGAGAAAGGCATAAGAATTATCGTCTTCTTAGATGATTTTTTGATAGTCAATCAAAACAAACACATTCTGCAAGGCCATGTAAAAATAGTGAGAATTTTTCTGGAATAACTAGGATGGATAATAAATTACGAAAAATCATCCAGGAATCTAGAAAAAAGCTTAGTATTTCTGGGGGTACTCTGGAATCCTTGGACAAACAGGAAAAGCTTACCAGCAAACAAATTCCCTGCCCTTTTATCAGCATTAAGCCAAATGTTGTCAGAACAACGAACAAATCTCAAAGACCTTTAGAGTCTTATCGGAATTCTCAATTTCGCAAGTTTTGTTGCACCGAGGGGCAGGCTAAGTTATCGCGAGCTTCTAAGATTCTTGAACCGTATTCTAAAAATGCACCCCAAGATGGTTCAAGGTGTCCCACCAGCTGTGTCGGACAATTTTTTTTTTTTTATATAATAGGAAGGTGGACGAGCATATGGGCCACCTGATGGTAAGTGGTCACCAAACGCCCTTGGACATTGGCATTGTAAGAAATGTCAACCATCGCTTATAGCCAATGCGCCACCAACCTTGGGAACTAAGATTTTATGTCCCTCGTGCCTGTAATTACACTGGCTCACTCACCCTTCAAACCGGAACACAACAATATCAAGTATTGCTGTTTTGCGGTAGAATATCTGATGAGTGGGTGGTACCTACCCAGACGAGCTTGCACAAAGCCCTACCACCAGTAATCAATCAATCAATCAACAATCTGCTGTGGTGGCTTCAAAATTGCAGGCGGACGACACCTCGAACCTCCCTCTCATTTTCTCACTACCGATGCCTCCGCTATTGCTTGGGGAGCCCGCCTGAACAACCTGTCACTCACCGGTCCATGGCTAGAAGTGGAGCGAAATCTCCACTGCAACCTAAAAGAAATGTTGGTAATACTCAGAGTATTGCAAGATCAATGTCAATTATTGAAACGCAGAACTGTTCTAATTCTGTCCGACAACAAGTCAGTGATAGCGTATCTTCGACACGAGGGAGGGACAAAATCAGTGTCTCTAATGAATTTGACATATCAGATTTTTCAAGTTCTAGTTTTTCATCAAATACAAGTGAAGGTGTTTCACATTCCCGGAATCTACAACTCATTGCATTGGTGGTCATGCCGACCACCTGTCGAGGCTTCGAGCGAGTCCCGAGTGGCACCTGACACGGGATTCCACGAACAGGATTTTTGCCAAATGGGGATTTCCATTGATAGACCTGTTCGCCTCAAGTCGAGCTCATGTGGTGACGAATTATGTATCGTTAGATCAAAACGACGAACAAGCATTGTTTCACGACGCGTTCTCCCGATCTTGGACGTTCAGCCTAGCTTGGGTTTTTCCACCACTATCTTATTGTAGTTCCACGATGGAACCGAGTATTTTGGCGTCCAGATATCAAGGCGCGTGCACTAGCGAGCCCATTCACAATTCATCGCCTGAACGAAGTTCTCGTAGACATGAGCACGGGATTGCCTCCCCCAAAGTTATTCGAAATGACTCTAGAGGTCTGGAAATGTGGGGGCGGTCTAGGACATTGAAAGGATGGAATACTAACCAATTAAAACTGCTACAAGAAACCTGGCACCCGTCAACCCGTAAAGATAAATAATCAACACAAAATAAATCAATCTAGTCCAAGACCTAGCGATTTTGCTAGACCATTTTATCAGACCTCCATTAAGTTTACAAATTATCGTATAGTTCTGTATTGTTGCACAAATCAGTGATTTCTACCTTGTGCGATCCAGATTTGTCTGGTCAGCTTGGCTCCCATGCACTAATAAAGCATATTTTTAAATCAATAGCATTACGTAATCCTATTGGGCATGTAATGGACTCAGTTTGGGATATTGACGACTTAGTCTCTCATTTGGAGAGCTATAGTATAGATAGAAGTAATGTATTCCAAGTGCAAAGGCATACAGCTGCACTTCTACTGCTTTATTCGGGAAGAAGAATCCATGACTTGACGCTGCTTACGGTTAATTTCGATAGCTGCATTTTTGAAGATGACTCTGTAATATTTTGGCCAGCATTTGGTTCAAAAACTGACTCCATTGACTACAGGCAGTCAGGTTGGAAGTTTTTAGCTAATAATGAAAAGGAGAAAGTAGATCCCGTTCATTGGATTAAATTGACGAAGTCTCTTCTTGAAGATCGAAGAAGATTAGCTTAATCATTAAACCCTTTCATTAACATAAGAGAAGAGCCTAGAGCTGCATTGCGAACATTATTGGCTGGTTGGATCAAGTCTTTGTTGGATGCTGGTATATTAGCTACTCCCGGTAGTATTGGATCTGCTGTTGCCTCAAAAAATTGGCTTAACAATCGATCGCTTGACGAAAAACTGGCGTTCACAAAATACTTTTACAAAGTATTATATGAGATTAATTAAGCCGATTCATAATACAGCATCAGTTACACAAATTTTTGAGCCTTTTATTTGATTTTGTATTTTTTTTAATATATAAGATTATATTATTTGTTGTGATTACAGACGTTGGTAATGATCATTAATTTAAAACTGATTATATTGTATATATAAAAATTTTCGCAAATATATATGTTTTTTTTTTACAAAGAACACAATAAAATAAATACACAAAATAAACGACAACATAATTGTCTGTTTTATATTATATGATATTTATTTTAATATTTTTTTTATAATAATTAAATTATTTTTTCTTACATTATTTCTTTTCTGAAATTTAATATATGCATTATCTAATTAATACACTTACATTTTAATATTAGAACAAATATATATTTTTTGTTTGTTTACTACAATAAGATTCTTTAAACCATCACATTGGCGTATATCACTTCCACCAGGCGATAATAAGCATGTCTCATTTAATAAAGCTTCGAATAAGGGACAGTCAAATTAATAGCAGCGTTTTACCTGAAATAAAACGCTTATTAATTTACTTACCTTATTCGAAGCTTGCGATTAATCGCTGCCTGGTATTTAATAAAACGCAATGAGTATCATAATCGGCGATATCCCAAAGACCGCCGATACTGCCAAGTGGAAGTGACGTAAAAAGGAAGGAGAGGTAAAAAGAAGAAAATAAGTCAAAATGACAAGCGGGAAACCAAGTGCCTATCTCATTTAATAAAGCTTAGATTAAGGTAAGTAAATTAATAAGCGTTTTATTTCAGGTAAAACGCTGCTATTATGTCTAATTAGTGTAAACAAATAGTTAAATATGTAACCATTTTATTTCAAGCATTTTTCAATGATCTCATCGTTTATATGAAATATTTTCAACGTTAGACTATGTTTTTATCAATCATATTACATTCAAAGTAACAGCTAACAAATGATGCAAATTTCCGTCTCTTATTCCAAATTGTGTCTTTATTCTGTTTGCAGTTGAGACACTTGGATCTTGGAGTAATAGTGTAAAAACTTTTATTGAAAATACAATACCCCATCTTATTACCTCTACTGGTGATAAAGCTGAGTTAGAATAATTTAAAATCAAACTTTTAATATATAATATTATATTACATAAACATGTCATGAATCTTTAGAAATGCAAAGGTATTCAAAGATTATCTCTTCTAAATTTAAACATACAAAAAAATAACAATGACAATAATACATACCCAGAAAACTTTAGTTCCGAAATTTTTGACGCCATCGAATTTTCACAACTTAAGTTAAGTAAAAAGCTTAACACAAATTCTCATTGCAACAAGTATAACATCAAAGTGACCCATGTTCAAAATTCTATGATATTATAAAATTAATCAGATTACGGGGAATTTGCATATAAATTTCAAATTTAGCCTCAAGATAGGGTATAAATTGCTGTCAAGATTTATAAGCCTAAATTATAAACCACTCATAAAACAAAATACAAAAGTTCCAGAAAACTACATTTAAAATAAAATTAAATAACAAATGAATAATTTCAACTTCTATTTAAATTAATCGTCTTCATCATTCATTTTAAATCTGTATAAGTCATATTTTTATAGAGAAGATTTTTATAAAGACCAGATCATCCACACAACTGGGATGCTTAGCATCCATCCAATGTTCAAGTTGTGGTAAAATTCTTCTACGAAAGCTACGTATGTTTTTGGACCCATGCAGAATCATTTTGTACAAATCATACATTTCAAAGTTGAAAATAGTTTGAAGGGCGTGAAGAATTTTTTTAAAAGATATTGATATACAATTTAAGATATATCATTAATATACATGACTTTTTATTTTACACTCACGAACATCGCTTAATTATATTCGTTTAATATCATGAGTCGCAAATTTTTGTGTCTAATCGGGTTATTAAAACAGATAAAGAAAAACCCGCTGAGTTTCTTTCGCTAGTTCTTCTCAGGGCTCGGTGTTTTTTCTAGGTTGACTATCAATAAGCAAGTGTAATGCTTTAATGTTGAATAAAGTGTTTTGATTAGATTTAATTTGATTTATATATTTTTTTGTAGTATTAATGGTTCTTCTCGATGAAGAGAATACTGTCATAGGATTGGATTCTAATCATTAAAGGTGCATGAGAGACAATATTAAAACTTTTTCCAAATTCCTATACTCAATATTTTATACGATTATGGACATCATATTTGGTATTTCGTTAGGATTACAGAGGAAGGTGATATTCGGGCGTTCATGTAAGTTACGCGCGTGAGCTATTACCAGTGAAATGGGGCACGTGTTTTATCCTGATTTTCTCGTCACGAATTCACACCATGTTTCGCGCAGGAATTGGGGACTTGCTTTAAAATGTAAAAAAGTAAATTTAAACTTTTTTATAGTATAGGTAGGCGGACGTGCATATGAGACACCTGATGGTGAAATGTTAACCATCACTTTCATCGCCAGTGCGCCACCAATCTTGGGAACTGATAAACTAAGATGTTATGTCTCTTGTGCCTGTATTACACTGGCTCACTCACCCTTCAAGCCGGAACACAAGAATACCAAGTACTGCTGTTTTGCTGTAGAATATGTGATGAGTGGGTGGTACCCACCCAGACGAGCTTGCACAAACCAGTACCTACATAATAAATGCTACTTGCTACAATTAAGTGATATTACATATATAAATAGATTGATTAACAGATCAACAACTTGATTATATGTTTAATATCAATGGATTTGTAAAACGTTCAAAAATTCTAATTTAAATATTTATTTATATTATTAATTATACTTTTTATTTGTATTAATTTAAGAAAATTACAATCGGATTTCAAAGCAATGATAAAAATATAAAAATATTCAACAACATAAATATATTAAAAAAAAATATTACAGCTCAAATTGTTTTATATTTTTTACGTAATACGATAAAATCATGACAGGGTTGACAGGGCCGTGTCTGCAGATGAAGCGTTATTTAAAAATGTGACATTATAGATATAGATTATGTAAACAGTAACTAGAAATATATTGATTACCTAACATTACTATGTGCGTAATTAAGTTCTAGCGCGATTTGAATACCAATAATTATACAATATAATATAATGTAATACAATATAATGTAAGGCGCAAATTCGGCCCACATAGATTTTCAACTGTGAATTGTCGATGGTCAAGCTCTTTCTGTCCAAACCTTTAGTCTTCGGAAGAGTGTTTTGAATTTTTGTTTCCCAGTTTCATTATAAATTTGTATAGAGAAAAGCAGGACACGTTATACCGCCTAAAGTTCCCCAATATTCATTATATTTAACACGCGTATTACACGCTTATGTCAAGTTTATTTAGTGTATTTAAACTAGGTAGGAATTTTAATGAAACATGTATTCAGCATGCTGATAGCTTTCACCGTGAGTACACTAAGCGAAGATTATAAGTTAGGCTGTTAGTGTGTAACGCTGATATTAATATAATCGCAAGCATTGCAACTCGCATAATAATAATAAATACTTGTGAATGTATTAACGTAGTCAGTTAATATTTCTTATAGGTCTCGTGGGCAATGGTGACCACGTATTATAAGTAAGCCCATTTGCCAGACTGGTTACCTTTATAAGAAAAAGTGACCTGAATATGTCATTTCATTCCCATATCGCGTTAAAAGTCACTGGTTTAGTAGTTAACATGCAAACGTTCTTTATTGTTCTTTTCTTTTATTTACAACTGTTTTGAAATATTTATGCGATACAGTTATAAAATTATATACATTGAACTATAAAAGAGTTGCTAACCTGTGTAATTGGTAACAGAAATAACAACTCTAGTATGTACCAACGACACTATTTGTGGAAAAATCTTTTATATTTGTACGAACACACGTTGCACTATTAATAAATAATACCCGAGCGTCCGAGCTTCGGTCTGATAAAGTAATTATATATTTTTTTACCATTGCGTTTTTAGAAAAGCTACATGGATAAACTTAATATGCAAAACTATCTAAATACTATCCACTCATCGCACACTCGTATTCAACCGCTAAACAGCAATACTTAGTATAGTTATGTTTGATTTGAATGGTGATTAAGCCAGTGTAATTACAGACACAAGGGACATAACTATTAGTTCCAAACGTTGGTGGCGCATTTGCGAAGTAGGGGATGGTAAATATTTTTTACAGTTCAAATGTCTATGAATGGAAAAAAAAAATTGTAAATGTCAAAATATAATTAACATTGTTGCGTTGATAATATGTCTTTGCTAATATGTTGTATGCTTAAATAATAATGATGAAACTTATTATATAATGAATGATAACAATTCTTATTTTGACTTTAGTACCTAGGCATACATTAATTTAGTTACTTGTTAAATCGAGATATATATTATGATTTATTTTACTTTAATATAATATTCGTTGCGTGTGAGAGGGAGAGGTGTAAACCCGTTTGTCCTTTTCTGCAACACTGACATGTATGTAAAATTGTATTTGAGTAGTTAACACGTAAAAGCTTAACAAACCGGTTGGCGTGGTTGGTAGATACTTGCCTTTCACGCTGAAGGTTGTGGGTTCGATTCCCATCCAGGACAGACATTTGTGTGCATGAACATGTCTGTTTGTCCTGAATCTGGGTGTTATTATCTATATAAGTATGTATTTACAAAAGAAAAGTAGTATATGTAGTATAGCAGTTGTCCGGTTTCCATTGCACAAGCTCTGCTTAATTTGGGATCAGAGGGCCGTGTGTGAATAATGTCCCAGGATATTATTATTAAAAAAAAAAAAAAATTACATTTATAATATAACTTATTACTGACTTTTATGTTTTAAATATTTCTGTATTTCTAAATGTGTTGAATTATAATCAGTGATGTTATAACCTATTATTAGTAGAACACTTAACGATTAACTTTTTCGACGCATTATTTCTATTAACTAATTTCTTGTATCTACTGTACTGGTTGTCATAAATAATAAAATATATAAAACGAATAATACGGCATGTTTCATTCATGATAGTAAATGGAATATATGTTTCCTATTTGTATAAATATATAAAGGTTTTACGAGATTTAGTATCGAATTATTATAAGTTTTTTTTTTTAATTTAATTTAATTTTAATTCCAAGAGTTTCTTGTCGCTTTTTCTTCGCAGTACAAAACGAGGCAGGGTGCCACTCACACTCGCAAAAAAAACTATATAGATTTTTTTATATTGGCAAAAATCTATACAAATATCAAATTAGTTATGAATCTGATTATACACAGTTACTATATAACACTCTTATATTAAAATGACTGTTTATGTCACAGATTACTCCATTTAAAAAAACTCCCAAAAGAGCATACGATTGAGTAAATACCTTCTTAATATAAACAATATAAGGTAAAGTTTACAAACATTTAGTGAGTTCGTTCGATGCTACAAAAGTTACTTGAGATAATTGGAAAAGTTTGTCGACATCAAAGCGAATGTTAACCACATGGGATAGTCTTAAGAATCACTCATTAAACTTCTTTATCAAATCCTTGGAAACTCACACGCTTAAGAACTTGATACGTTTACTAATTGCTTAAAGAATTTTAGAGTCAAGGTGGGCCGGATAAATTGACCGTGAGGGCAAAAACTTTAAGCTGAAGTGGCAAGATTAAATCCCGGTAAATCTAAGTTATTTACTTGTAATTATATATATATTATATACAAAAAGTAGTAAATAGTCACCACCACCCATTGGCCACCACTACCACTATACATAGCCAATACGCCACTAACCTTTAGTTAACCGTAATGGATTATTTTAATAATTAACTTATAATTAATTTCATAAGAAAACGTCTTCATTTTAATGTAGTATTTTAACTCATTCACCCTTCAAACCGATATAAACAATTCTAAATATTGCTGTTTTCCGGTAAAATATCTGATACTTGAGTGGTAGCTACCCAGTCGGGCCTGCTACCACTCAACTAGAAAAATGTAATAGTCGTCCAAAATTGCAATTATTATTCAATAGAATATAAGTGGTGGTCACACACATTATCCTTACAATATTTTAATATTTATGCTGCAATTGCAATACTCGAGACAGTGGGAGATTCTGTAAGAACTGACTTCATTACTCACCCGTGAATTGTTGACAACCGAATTATGGTGATATACCATTTTGATGTATGTGTTCTTTAAATGCTATTTACAATGGTCAATATCGCGTATCGCTTTCTGATATTTCACGACCGTTTTCTGCTGAGAGTTTCGAGTTTGTTCTTACAGAATAGCTCTACAGGTCACGCTTGCTATATATGCATTGTTGACTTTTTTTTCGAAAAATAGTTCAGTAAATACTTTTAGTATTTAAGATAAACAAGGACATCGACGCTTAGTCCTTCTCCCACCCGGTTACGCTGTAGAGGCCATTAGGGCCAACAGCAACTAGATGTTTCGAAAAAAATAAAAAAAAGACGCTTAGTCTATGTAGATACCAACCTCTTTTCAAGTTTTGTCGTTATTTACGCCTAAGAATCACTTCACGTTGATTCACTGTCTTATATGTGTAGGAGAATGTGATAGTGTGAATTTTTAATATTTCGTTTATCACTGAATGGAAAATGACCTTTTGTTTTAAAGATGAGTCTATTTCTGACCAAAGTCAGTGTTTATTTTGAGAGGATATATTTTTAATTCAAAAAGGTAATACAATTGTAATATTGTTATAACAGAAAAAGATTCTCTTTGAATATTATAAATGTATTTCGAAAAATTCCTTCAATTTCCGTAATATTTTATTTTCATAATTAGGCTAAAGAGTTGTTGTCGGTTGATTTTTTAATATTTTTCGTTGTATTCATATGTAACTATGTACGTTTAAAATATGTACCCAACATTTCTAATTTGGAATTCAAGCAGAATTTCAAAGTTTAGCTGAACAAATATTACAAATTTCGAAAAAAAAGTCACGTTGTTCAAACAATACAATTTCAATGCCTGCAAAAAGGCCTGTAGTTTTGCAGCAATAAACCCGTCGTGTCGCTATGAAAATGTTGGTATGAAAAACGTTGTGTGAGCCGACGTGGCTTTGGATAGCAATTACTGTGACGTTTGTGAATGATAAATGACTTTTGTAAATTGAATTCTTATGGCTTTCCTTGCTATGTTTTTGTGATTATTTTATATATATATATATATATGAACAAGTTATTCAAAAACGTCTAAAGTGGAGTTAATATTGTAATAAAATTATAATTTATGTATTTATATAATTGATATCCAAAAATACTTTGTCAAAAAAAAAACAATTATAATTCTCTATTCATTCGTTAAAATCATACAAAAAAGTGTACACATCTGAGAATCTAGCTTACTTTGTTAGCAAATAACATCTCGCTGAGAAAAAAAAAACATTACTTTTTATATTTAGGATAAGGTTAGCACACATTTAACACTATATTCATTTTTAACGCGAATAAGAACGTTAATACGTATCGCCGCATATCTCCAATACACTTATGCATCTGAATGTACTTAAGGTATGTCATTTGGACGGTACTGGGTGTAAAGTTAAAATCCAAAAGTAGTTATAAAGGTAACTGCTAATATATAAAACATAATATTTGTCGCTTATGTATAAAAGTTGTTACACAATTTTTTGCATAGTTTAATAAAAATGAATAAAACTTTTAAGCGTAAACTTAATTCTAAGTATAAACAGGCTGAGTGATCTTATATCTTTCTCATGTCACGTAAATTTTTTTAATAAAAAATGTAATTAAAATCAGATAATGTGGTACTTGAATAAAATGTAAAACCTCTGTTGATAATTATTCACAGCGGGCACGTTTCGATTATACTTATTCCGACTGATGCCCGAATTTATGATAATTCGTGTATAAATTTTCAACGCGAATTATGAGAATTCTAAACTTAGGGTTAGGACAATATCTGCATAATAATACGTGATATTTAAATTTTATAAGCGCGTTTAGATGTGACATTAGCGAAAAAATACTAATGTCCAAAAAAATGACAAATCTATTCATAAAATGATTTAGTAAATATTTATGACACAAACGCGATGAGATGTCTGGTTGATGAGATATCTATAGCCTACTCCAATTAAAGGAGGAGTAGACAAATAAACAACTTTGACAATGAGTTGGCATGATACCATTGGACTTGAATAATCTATGGTATTCATTTTGGTTTGTAAGTAAAATTACAGTGGATGTAAGCAGGTATGTAGATTTGTTTCTAAAGATAAATTAATCAAGAACTGTTTGTAGTGCTTAATATAGCTATTAGAAAATCGCATAGAATATTTACATTTAAGGCTTTTTGTCTCTACTCCTTCTGTTGATCTGATTCTGGTGATTAGTTTTACTAGTGGTAGGGCTTTGTGCAAGCTCGTCTGGGTAGGTACCACCTATTCATCAGATATTCTACCGCAAAACAGCAGTACTCGATATTGTTGTGTTCCGGTTTGAAGCGTGCGTGAGCCAGTATAATTAAAGGCATAAGAGACATGACATCTTAGTTCCCAAGGTAGCGAGTAAAGTAAAACTAAGGCGAAGTAAGCGATGGTAAACATTTCTTACGATGCCAATGTCTGGAATACGGTATAGTGCTCGAACATCATATGAAAAACCGGCTGAGTTTCATTCGCCAGTGAGGAACCACTCACTGGACTGGGTATTTCTTTTCCGAACCGATAGAATATAAGTTTCTATGCTGCATAAAGTAACTTGATTTTGATTTGCTGCAATGGTGATGGATATCTGTTACGTAAGTTTGAATCTTTGTACATATCTTATATATGGATAGGCTAAAAGGGTCGTGTTTGTTCCGAGTGCTTGAATTGTACGTGTCCCCCTTCAATTTGGTATAATATTTTTTTAATTGTCATCATTTTGTTAATTTATGATACTAGAATCTGTGCTGATGTCAACATTCTACCCTGCGGTGCCATCAACCAGTAATCTATTATATACATAAAAAAAACTTAAATTTGATATTTTTTTAAAGTTTATTTATTGAAACATAAACAAATAGCGGTACATGTATTACAAATTGGTATGCTTATACACTAAGATATAGCAATATGGGTAGCATTAACTAAAACAAACTGGTTTTGTTTTTGTTTTATTAGGTGACTGAAACTCACTATGCTTCATTGCTTATATGAAAAATTATGGAATATACTCGTAATAAATCTTATAATTATATTTTACTACTTGCTTAGTAGTAAATTGAACAACAGACGAACGGAAAACCATTATTCATTTGAAATTAAAATTAACATATATATCACTAGTGACAAATAATTTATAATTAGTAGTAATACATAATTTTTAACCGGAACAAAGCAATACAGATGAAATAATTAAATGATATTTACCATTAAATTATGTTAATAGATTTATAAATCAATTTGTAATAAAAATCTAAGATACTTGTTAATTTAATCAAAACTCGTGCCGAACAATCTTAATAATTAAAATATGTTCGAAGGTCGTCTTTAGACATTATTTATCAAAACTGGAAATTATTTATTCCGTTTATATTATTATAAGCTGAGTATAAGAACTGTATTACTATGTGTATTGATCACCATAATAGAAATAATAAAAAAAATGTTTGAAAAACGAATGGACGTTTGGAAATAGGTGGGTAAGCAGGTGGTGAAGACGCCATCAAACATTCTCAGCTCACTTACGTTCACTCACTTCAGCTCAGCATTGGCGAGACGATTTCATAGGGTCTGCTAAGGCTGCACGGTAAAATCGACGGCCAATATAGTCTTCATATTTTTTTTAATTTGATAATATTTTGTGTCTTTTGTAACTCTACGTCTTCCTACTAATAAATAAATACTGTTCTATAGTATATAAATTCTGCTTTCCTATTATAATTTATAGCGTGATTGTAAATCGTATCATGCCGATTGGCGTACAAAAATTTTTCCATCGTCGTTAAAAATAGTAAAAAATATAAAAAATATACTATGTACTGCATAAGCTAAGTGTATGGATGTTTTATAATTATACGCTTAGTCTAAATTCGATACGTATGTTGTGGTTTTATATAATTGAAGGAATACACAAATTAATTATACTTTAGCGACATTTTTGTTATAAATGTTCACAGTACAAATATAATATAAATTTTACTAGGTGGGGCGTAGGTAGCCATCAACCACCCACTCATCAGATATTCTACCGCTAATTACATTGTTGCGTTCTGATTTAAAGTATGAGTATGCCAGTTTAACTACAGGCACAATTACATAATATAATCCATTGATAATATTATGTAATTGTGCCTGTAAATCTTTAAGATTAAGATTTTTAAATGATTAATACCTATAACATAAAAAGAAATAATTGTATGGAGGTGTTTACTTACTAGGTACATACATATAGATTAATTAAAACAAAGCTTGAAAAATAGTTCCATGCACTCAAATACTAAATCGTTATTCAAATATTTATTATAATTACTTCCAGGAGTTTGAGCAATTGTTGGAGTCCTACGTTCCTAGCGCTGATCACACTATAATCATGGGCGACTTCAACACTTGTTTAATTAAAAATGATTCACGTGCTAAACGGTTACATCAAATAATCAACAGGTCTAATTTAAATCTGCTTAATACGAGTGCTGCACACTATTTCCCTAATTACGCACCTTCTTTGCTGGATTTAATGATCGTATCCTCACCGTAGCTTGTCAGTGTACATGGACAGATTCCAGCCGACGCTTTCTCTTATCATGACTTGATCTATTTGTCATATAAAGTCCAACCTACACCCACACAAGGCTAAGCCAGCCATCGTTATGCGCTGCAGTTTCAAAAACTTTAATAATGATGACTTCATGCGGGACTTGAACTCGTTTGACTGGAATTCAGTTTTCAACGCTCCCACGGTAAATGATAAACTAAGCATTTTTAATTCCCTACTTACTGAACTTTTTGATAAGCACGCTCCTCTTAGACCTACTAAATTAAAACACTTACCTGCTCCTTGGCTGACCGATGACATTAAAGCTCTAATGACAAAACGCAATGCTGCGAAGGCCAAATATAAATCCAGACTAACGGATGATAATCTGGCTAGGTACAAACGATTGCGTAATCAGTGCAACAGGATCTGTAGGAATGCTCAGAGGACTTTTGTACACACTTCCGTCAAAAATAAAAACCCGGCTGATGTATGGATATTTTTAGAATCTCTGGGAATAGGACGATCAAAAACTAACATATCTCTTACGATGGATTTAGACAGACTAAACTGTCACTTTTCTAACTTAGGTAATTTCAATAACGTCCATAAATATGAAACCATAGCACATCTTAATGCACAAGTAAAACCTGACTATCCCATGTTTTCCTTCAGTACTGTCACCAACGTTATAAAGCACGTGTCCGCTATTACCTCTGACGCGACAGGTGGTGACGGTATAAGCAGAAAAATGATAACCTTGGCCCTGAATAAAGTTGTACCTGTCCTCTGCCATATATTTAACTTCTCGTTATCCTCTGAAACATTTCCTAGTACCTGGCGCGTTGCCCATATTATTCCTATCCCTAAAATTTTAAATCCTATAACACCTTCACACTATCGACCAATTTATATTCTTCCTTTTCTGTCTAAAGTCTTTGAACGTATTGTCCACTCTCAGCTTACTCTATTCCTATCACAGCATGATATCTTAAGCCTTTTCCAGTCTGGTTTTCGTTCGGGACATAGTACTGTGACGGCACTTACTAAAGTTCTTGATGACATTAGATACGGATTAGACCAAAGACATATATATGTATAATAGCTTTTTTTTTTTTTTTTTTTATTTATAGAATAGGAAGGCGGACGAGCATATGGGCCACCTGATGGTAAGTGGTCACCAACGCTCTTAGACATTGGCATTGTAAGAAATGTCAACCATCGCTTACATATCCAATGCGCCACCAACCTTGGGAACTAAGATTTTATGTCCCTTGTGCCTGTAATTACACTGGCTCACTCACCCTTCAAACCGGAACACAACAATATCAAGTATTGCTGTTTTGCGGTAGAATATCTGATGAGTGGGTGGTACCTACCCAGACGAGCTTGCACAAAGCTCTACCACCAGTAAATTTACTAGACTTCAGCAACGCGTATAATACGGTTGACTTTGATATCCTCCTAGCCATTTTGGACTTACTCAACATATCTCCAGATGTTGTCGAGTGGTTCCGAACCTATTTATATGAACGCCAACAGCGTGTACATGCTGGAGACAGGTTCTCATCGTATTGATGTCTCAGTGCCGGTGTTCCCCAGGGTAGTGTATTTTTGCCGCTTTTATTCTCTATCTTCAACAACACTGTTACCAATCTTCTCTCCGTCCCTTTTCACATGTATTCCGATGACCTGCAAATCTATTTGACTACACCAGTTGAGAATATTGCAGATGCTATAGCTAAATTAAACTCTAATCATAACATTATTACCTGCTGGAATAAATCATTTGGATTATCAATAAATGTCAGTAAGTCACAATTATGCATTATGGGCACCCTTAAGCAATTTTGTAAAGTTGACAAAATTGACCTACCTGATGTTATTTTAGATGGGATGACTTTGCCTAATAACAATGTTATTAAAAATCTAGGAGTTTTAATGGATGCTTCCTTTACCTGGCGACCACAGATTGCTGAAATTAGCCGTAAAATATTCGCGATAATCCATTCTCTTCAAAGGATGAAAAACTTCCTACCCACTAAAACCAAAATACTACTTGCTAATTGCCTTCTGCTACCGATTTTGGATTATGCGGATGCGTGTTACCCTGATTTGTCGGAGGAACTAATTAACAAGTTTTCCAACTTGTCTGCAAAATATTTGCATAAGGTTTATATTTGGACTGAAGGTGGCTTACAATCAAAGATCGCCGCAATTTACATGTTCTTTCTCTCCTCTATTCTATTCTATTTCTCTGTACTCCTCCCTATTTGAAGGAACGCTTTAATTTTCTTGGTTCGGACTCAACTCTTCAACTTAATCTTCGCTCCCAGAGTGACAACAAATTAAGTTTGCCTATATGTCACTCTAAACTATATGCTAACTCATTCACGGTTAAGGCAGTAAGACTGTGGACACTTCCATCAGATATCCGTCAATTCTCTTCAATTTCTATCTTCAAAATTCGTTCTAAAAACTATTACCTATCTCTGTAACCTATCTACTTCCTTCACACTTCATCTGTCCACTCTTAATGTTATAAATATTTGTATTGTAAAAAGATAAATGTATGTATGTATTTATGTATATATGTATTGATATATGTTTTATGTTTTATAAATGTATCTTTGTGTATGTATTGTTTACATTTATATATATGTATGTATAATGCACTCGCCCGTTTGGTCCTGCCAGCGACATCTTAAAGCAGTGTTGTCTGGAAGAGATCACTACTTGAGTGATAAGACCGCCCTTGCACGCATCATGTTGATGTCCACAATTTTTTTTTATATAACATCGCTTTTCTTGAATTTTGTTTTTCTTTTTTTTTACTTGTGTTTGTCTTTTCTTTTTTCGTTGTGAGTGTGTAATAAAGTTATTTATTAATAATAATAATATTTAATTCAAATGACAATTACATTCAAATTGGGTATAACTTAAACGTAACTCGAGAGATGGAAATTGTATACAGAAAACACTTAACTTATAAAAACAGTTAAATCGTCACTTAAAAGACTTGAGTGCCCGTTAAATGACAGTGCCAGAATGTCTATAGCATTTAGTCGAAGTAATGTTATTTCATACGACATGAATTATTTTGAAAAATCCTTTCTTAGTGTTCACCTCCGTTACAACACCTAAGCTATTTAAAAATGTTATTAAGAATTTTAATTTTATTTCTAATGTAATTATAATAATTATTATTATAGCGTCTTTTTAATGTCTTAATAATAATTTATTTTAATTTAAGAATGTATAATACGTAAACAAAATCGGTATGCCTAATGATAAAAAGTCACTTTTGCACTTAAGCAGTGTAAACATATAAATATTATATTGTGTCCCTTTAAAGTTGTAAACAATTGAATATTACTTGAAATAAGTTTTATTGTAGGTACATTAAATTAGAACTACTATATAAAATTATTTTTATTGAAAAAGTTTTACGCAATAAGACTAATTTATCTAAGACGTTATAAGTGGAAACTTGACTGCTACTATGTGTGCTAACATTAATATCATAGTTTTAAGAATGATTGTACTGTTTGTTTCCCAAATAAATAAATAACAAGACCAAATTTCAGCTATCGCAAAGACAAGCCACGATGATAACGGATATCCTCCTGATCTATTTCAGCCACGGCGGCCAATCTTAAGAGCGATTAGCTAACTTTTTAGGACATATTATAGAGCACTAGTTTTTATTAGACATATTTGGGCAAATTTGGCATTGTTGCTTGAATTGCTGGAACTATATTATTATGCTTTAGTAGAAAATTGCCATTATAAAAATAGCAACTTATTTAATCATTCAAATGCCAACCATCAGTAACCATATTACTCGAATTTGATAAAAAGGCTAAACGTCTTTAAAAATACAATGAAAGCCAACCTTGAATACAGTTCCGTGTAAAAGAAATTTTATTGTATTTGGAATTATTGAAGTGATCGAGCTTTAAATATTATTTTTCAATAAATTGAAGGATAGAAAAAAACTATAATTGCTAAGTGATACGATTAAGCGTGCGAAGACCATGCAAAATACCGCACATATTTTTGTATGATTGACATTGACATTGCATTCCTGCAAGTTTTTATTACATAATCAGTCTTGAATATTATTATAAATTAACAACAATCATCATTTATTTACAAGAATGCAACTCAATAAACATCCTTACTGATAATTGCGAAAGTAAGTTTGTTTATCAATTGTTTGCTTATTACGCTTTCGTGTGTTAACTACTCGTAACGTAACGTAATAAACTCCAAACTTCTCAAGAGAAGAGGAGGCATTTGCACAGTAGTGGGACATTTACAGGTTGTTACTTTACTTCCTTATTGCATACATTTCGTAAAAAGTTGATAACTCCTCAGTTAGACGAAGACGCTTTGCATGCATATCATCATACTCATTTTATATTTCTTATATTTCTTGAAGCATTAATTGGTTAAGAGCTTGGAGATTGTACAATTATTCATGCGAGCATTCACATAATAAGCTAAGTATTCGAATTACATGCATAGTAACTAGTGTGTTGTAATAAAAAATTTAAGAGATAGTATTATATGGATTTAAGTAATGGGTCACCCCAGCCCGGAGACATTGGCAATATAAAAAATATTAACCATCTATTTCCATCTCCATACATACATAATTATATGTATTTTTTACTATTGATTTTGTAGTTCTACTAGATTGCACTGTTGTAAATCAATTTTTGAAAAGGTATTTACAAAATGTACCAACAATTTGATTTAAAATGATATGATATAAAATATGTTATTTTAATAAACAAATAGAAATATATTATACAGGGTTACAGGGTAATATGTCACGATCCTTTTAAAGGGTTATAGTTCAGGACAATAGCTATCAAATGACCCCCAAAATGCTTATTCAAAAGTGTATCGTTTTCGAGTTATTAATTTTTTAATATTTTTTTTATTTAAAGGATGTTTAAAATTCTAAAATTCAATAAAAAAAAATCAACGTATTTTCCCTATTTTTTTTGTATTAAACGTCTGGATGGGGATTATCAAGATAATCTTATTGGGCCACATTTCCTACCTGATAACTTAAATGGTGAAAGTTATGAAAGCTTGCTTAGAGAAATCCTGCATGAGTTACTCGAAAATGTTTCGCTGAAACTTAGGCAGAGAATGATATTCCAGCATGATGGTTGCCCCGCACACTTTCGAATGTCCGTAAGACAGTGGCTAGACAGCAATTATCGTAATAGATGGATTGGCAGAGGAGGACCAATCCCATGGCCAGCGAGAAGTCCAGATTTGACTCCGATGGACTATTATGTCTGGGGGCATATGAAAAGCCTGGTTTATGATGTTTCACCAGTACAAACAATTGAAGAACTCAAAACAAGAATAATGAATGCTGCAAATTCTATTCGACATAGCTTGAGTATATATATATAGGCCTCTGCATCTTTGTCAGATGATTTAAGCAAGCCACTCTCCGTGTTGTTTTCCACCTGCAAGACAGGTGAGCGAAGTGTCCTCTCCGTGGATGCTGCTACGCCTGGGCAGGCGACTTTATGGCAACACGGGCTTGCCCAGTACCCATGCCACCCTCTCCTCCTCCCCAGCAGGATCCGCAGGAATGACGAGTCAATACGTGTGGTGCTGGTTTGGCCGCAGGTGACTGGCTTACGCCTAAACGGAGGCACCGCTCCGGGTTTAATATTAGTTTTCCTTCTTCTTTGGCGTGAAGCTGGGATAATTTTGGGAAACAACGTATCAAGGAGAGGGGTGAGGATACTGTGATCACGGAAGATACAGGAATGTGACACTAGTAGCTAGAGCAGTCCGGGGTCGCGTACCCGTAGTGATTCCAACCAGCTATCGGACAGATAACTGGTAGATCCACCCTCTGGACTAGCTTGAGTAGTGTTGTAGTAAAAAGTGAATTAAGAAAAAGAATGCGTATTTGTATACGAAATAGGGGATCTCATTTTGAACACGAATTATGAATAATAAACAGTGTAATTTCGAAAGTATGGAGTAACTAAAAAGATTAAGTATTTTGTTTTTGATTTAAATTCAAAATTGCAATGACAGCTCTGGTTTATCTCTCCTTTTTTACCTATTACCCCTATTAAAAATAATCTTTAACTACTTTGCATTGAGGTCCTTTTGTCTTTGATCCAGATTTAATTTCTTAACAATAGCATTTCTTAGAATTTCCTACCTGGTCTCTTTGTTATCTAATTTTCTCCTGAGTTTATGATTGTTACTGTACTTTTTATGTACCGATGGATAGCTAAGGAAACGCAGATGTTTTTAAAATGATCCGCACGATAAGAGCCATAGTGATTTTTACAAAAAAATTGCGAGTAACTTAAAGAATCAAAATTAAAAATCGAAAAGTTGTACAGTTTTGGATCTGTAATTTAAAAATGCTTGAAGATTGTTTTTGTTTTATAACTGGTTATTATTAACTAGGATGTACCCTAGCAAGAAATACAAAAAAAAATAGGGAAAATACGTTGATTTTTTTTTTATTGAATTTTAGAATCTTAAACATCCTTTAAATAAAAAAAAATATTAAAAAATTAATAACTCGAAAACGATACACTTTTGCATAAGCATTTTGGGGGTCATTTGATAGCTATTGTCCTGAACTATAACCCTTTAAAAGGATCGTGACATATTACCCTGTAACCCTGTATATATCGATTGAAAACTAGAATGCTTCTAGATTTTGTTTTATCGTAATTCGTCATTGTCAAGCTTGCCACGCCAAGAGACAAAGATGATAACTTCGGCAAAGAAATAGGACATTATTTACGTCTCAGTCATTTACTTTCTTCTCATACATGTTATTCATTACAGTTTATCAACCTTATTTCAACCTTTCTCTTGTTATATTCATATTTCTCATTTGCGCTTTAATATTTCTTGTAATATTATGACATACCTCGTTTTTGGAATTTATAGTCATTCACATTTGTATCTAACATTTTATTTAAAAAAATCTATTTAAATCGCTTAATAAAAAATATAGAGGGGACCAAAATTTTTAAATTAAAAAATGTTAAGATACAATGATTACAAGTTTTAAGTATGCAGAATTAAAAACATTCTAAGTCTACTTTACTTTGTAAGTTACTACTTTTGTACCAATGCCTATTACTAGCTTGAAGGACATAATGACACTACATTGCAAGCTAAGTAGTCAAGAACGTAGGTGGTTACGAACGTCATAAGACCAAGTTGTTAATAACTGCTAACCGCAAAATCAGTAATTAAAATACCGTCGTAAAATGTAAATGAACTTATAATTATTACTTTGACGTAAATTATAGTGTTTAGTTATAAAAACAATCGGAAAACGGGAATTCGTCGATTGGAGTGTCACATATATCGATGAAAGAAAAAACATATATAAGAATTTTATTGAGAAAACATGGTTTACCGTTGCTGAATATGTGTGATAAATTGTAATAACGAATTCAAATTGTGTGACAAATTATATTAAATTTAAAATACATATTTATATCATTTGAATCAAAAATAATAACATTTTTCACTATTGCCGACTATCATGAGCTGACTCATGACCCACGACGACATGTTTGATCTTTCAGTGTGTTAAACATATATATAATTTACGAAATCCAAGATGGCGCAGTGACCACGGCTCATGAATTTTAACATAATATTACAGTTTGAAATCTAAGCAACATCGAATAATATTTTTTTAATAGTATAATTATAATTTTTTACTTAAACGTTTGCTTAGCGGATTTTTATAACTTTATTAATAAGTTATTCATTTTATTGTTAACCAAAATAATCGATGTCAAAAGTGAAATATGAAATCACGTTGAGCTTCTTTTAAGAGTTGTTCTCAAGTAAGAGCAGAGAAGAATTACTATCAGGTCTTCATGTTACTCGAAAATTTTTAATCATAAGGCATTAAGATTGATTTTAAATGTTCTTTATTTGAAAAATAACTGATGAATTAATGAGAGCGTTAACAAATAAATTTTAGATTTTCCTTAATTACTTGTTGTATTTCTATTGGTCTGTGCAGATGCTTCACTTGTCGGTGTAGATATTTGATTTGTCTGCTCTGGTACTTGATTTGCCTGTGCAGATACTAGATTTGTCTGTGTAGTTTGGACGGGTATGATAGGGTTTCCAATAAATGAGCTTGGTCTCAGAGGGTAAGACTGTGGCTTTTGTCTGTGCTGTTCCAGAGCTTGCCAATTGATAAACCAGAAAGGCTGTTTATCCAGTGGAAACTTTCCTAGGCGATTGATGAGATCTCTATCACCCAGAGCTTCGATTGGTATTCGCTGTGTTGTTCCATTTTCCGGTGTATTAAATCTGTTACAAAAATACTTTATTAAGACAAATTCTGTGTAATTATTATGTGATTATAAAATTACACTTCTCAAATAATCGAGTAATACATAAAAATATTCAACATTGTATTTCGGGACAAAATATTGTTATGATTATACTAGTGTTTGGAAAAATAGCTTATGTGCTTACTTGGGGCTTAAGCTTGCTTCATACGAAGTTTCACCAAAATCGCTTCAGTGGTTTTGCCGTGAAACCGTAGCAGACACACTGAGCTACTTTCGCATTTTGAGCAAGTATAATCGACTTATATTCAACCTGAAGTAATTATTTTGTCCCGAAATACAATATTGAATATTTTTAGGTATTACTCGATAATTTGAGAAGTGTAGTCTTACATAGACCTAGTTTAGACACTTCTGCTTGTCAATAAATAGAAATAGTATTTACATCAAAATTGTTGTTATTATATTTATTATCTTATTTTATGTTTTAGAATAAATATATTTATTTCCAAACTAAATCCGGACTGCTATAATCTATACGAATATCATTGGACGCCACCTTCGATTCGAACCTGGGATATCGGGATAGTCTTATGAACTAGCCATTAGAACAATGAGACGTTTTATTTTTAATTTGATTTGAGAAAGTTTATTCATTCGACATTGTGTATAAATTCTATTAAAACTCTATCAGGCGATGTCTTCCGGTGCAGTTTTGAATTAAGTTTCATTCGTTTAACTACTCTGTTTATTTCTTAACTTTTCCCTCCAACTTTAGAGTATTTAAAGTAATATAGTTAGAAAGTTTTATTACCTATTTCCTAGTGAATCATTTTGCGCACTTGCTAATGTAGTAGTTTCGATTTTTGGGAAACCTATGGGCCTGCGACCAGCGTATGGTGACCTCTGGCTCCCGCAGATAACTATCAGTGCTGAGAATAAGATAAAATGGCTGGCATTCATCTTGAGTATCTGAAATAAAAACACATAAATAATACTTGCCTAATTAATTTACTACTAATGGTCGTCCATTGATTAAAATTAAATTTATAAATAGGTAATGAAAACAAAACTTGACAATTATATAAATATTTGAAGCTTATATAAAATAATAATAATAATAATAATATCTTCTGAACCGATTTCGGTCATGGCGGCCAATATCAAGAGAGAATAGCCAATTGCGCAGGACATATTATAGTGCTCAAATGTGTGCGCAAATACAGAGGCACTCTCTATTCCCTAATTCTCATAACCCGATGGGACGGCAATCCGACACGACTGGAAAGAGTCCAATGACTTTTCGTGCCTTCCGAGGCACACACTTCCATCTTCCAGACTCCAAGTTGCTACTGAGAACTTTCGACAGGCTCACCCAATATTTTTTATTGGCCTGACCGGGGGGATTTGAACCCAGGACCTCCGAGTCTGCGGCCTTACATCTAGCCACTAGACCAAGGAAGCAGTCATTTATAAGTTTTCGAGGCTTTTATAAATATCGTAAGATAGGAAAAACTAAGTATAGCTTCGCGAAACTTGGTCAGTATAGCAATAAAAATACCCAAATGTTATAAAACCCGTTATTGGTTTTTAACTTTGTTTATTGTGTTTGACATTGACAGTACGCCCATTAACAATGAATATTTTAGTTTTCTGAATTCCACCTCCATCTCATCTCACACACCATGCACGATATGCTTAAAATGGGAACAAAAATAATTTATCTAAAAGTATTTAGTAAAGTCCTTAGAAAGTCTTATATTAAAAAAAACCTGTGAGCTTTTTTTCATATAGAACACGCATAATTTGTTCGTATTATTATTTTTCTTTATTTCAAAGCAAAGTTTAAACATTTTCAAGTGTTAAAGCATATGAGCAGAGTTCTTCTATAATTTTATAGGAGCTTTAATGACTCTAAGCGCTAATTATTTAATCAGTGATATGAAGCTACTATGCAAATCGTTTATAGTGCTAGTACGTCACTGCAATGTAGGTTGTTTATTCGTCACAACGACGAATTTCCGTAGCAAGTTCTCAAACTGGTTTGTCAAAAGTCAATTTATTCATGTCCGATACACGACGAAAACAAAATATGCACTATTTAATATACTTTTTTTTACTCGAGATTCTTTTCGGAATTACGTAGATTTTTTTTCTTTTAACTTTTAGTCAAGCAGGTGAATTAATTGACGTTATCTGCAATGAAATAAAATATCTGATAAATATTTTAAGAAAAATAATAAAATAAATACATTTTCATATTTACTTCGCCATCACGGCACACGAGTCGGTCTACATCCAAGGCGTTCCATTAGATTTTACATCAAAAATATTTTTTTATATAAACTTATAATGTGAAAATAAAGGTCAAATTTTATTTCAAATTAATGATAAATTAGATGGAGTTATAAATTGCTTGTTTAAAATTTTTGTTTAAAATCTTTATGTGGTTTTATTGGTTTTATTACGGTGTCCCTTCATAACGTATATTAAAGTAATTCCGCTAAATGCAAAATTATACACTAAATTTAAAAAGTTATTTTAAATATGTATTTAAAAAATCGTCGTATTAAGCTTAATGTAATTTTACCACCTTTTTTAGCTTATATTCTTCAACGAAAAATTTTTCATTATATTTTTATTATGGTGTGTAATTTGAATACGCGCTGAAGACATGTTAAGCGCACACGTTTAATTAAACTGTTAAGAAACGGTATCAGTACGCATTTCGCAGTCATTTTTGTGGTAACCTCACAATTTTAAAAATAAGTTGGTTTAGTTTGTTTGTTTATGTTACTATATTATTATTATTTAGCACCGATTTCGTCAACACATATATTGTAGATATATATAGTAAGAAGATGTTTGTTTCTTATTTTACTATTTGCGTATGTTAGTCTTTATGTCATGATATCTTAATAATACTCGATTATTATATTTATTATATTTGTTTATTGAGAGCTCGCATGTTATTTATTTATTTTGTTTATGTTATTATAAATATAACATCAAAATATTAATTAAGTCAAAATATTTATCATAAATAAAATAAATTTTTCCATATACAGTTTACAATTTGAACAAACGATTTCAAATACTTGTATAAAATAACATTTGTAAGACTTTAAGAAAGGTATATGGATATCATGATAACATTGCTCATAACGATGCACTGACTGACTGATCACACCAGCTTGATATTTACGTTTTTATAATTACATAGAATGAAAATGATTTTCTAAATGGTTTGAATATATTTTTTTACCAACCGTCACAGCCTATGAATGTCCCACTGCTGGGCTAAAGGCCTCCTCTCCCTTTTTTGAGGAGAACGTTTGGATCTTATTCCACCACGCTGCTCCAGTGCGGGTTGGTGTACACATGTGGCAGAATTTCAGTGAAATTAGATACATGCAGGTTTCATAACGATGTTTTCCTTCACCGTAAAGCACGAGATGAATTATAATCACAAATTAGCACACGAAAATTCAGTGGTGCTTGCCCGGGTTTGAACCCACGATCATCGGTTAAGATTCACGCGTTCTTATCACTGGGCCATCTGGGTACAGGTTTTTTACCATGTTTCATCTTTAAAAGTGATGTATTTTTCAACGGTAATAATGTTTGTCTAACAGAAGTTCCTTTTTCATTGAGCTCCAAGGATAGTCGGTATGAATTCCATGCATAACGCTGATACGCATGTTTTGTTTACAATCTGTGTTTTGTGCAACTGATATCAAATTCTATATATCCCATTGAATTGAAATTGTACCCTCAATTTTAGTATAAATTCTATAACTAGTATAATATGAATATGTAATACATATTAAGATTAAATAAGTTTAAAAACATTATTAAAAGACTCATAGCATAAGCCGTTTGAATAGCAATTTCGATCGTCTGTGTCGAACAGTGGGATATGTTGGGTTCGCCGGTGTCCAAGGCGCCGAGTGCGCCCCGAACGTCGGAATACTTACTAAAAAACCAGCGGTACCCTTTCCGTCTTAGCAAGGAGAGCCACGGGGTCGCTTTCGCATGCTACCGTGCAAACATAAACATAGTTTTTTTTTCTCTTTTTTTTTAACGCTGGAAAAACGCATGACGCGTTTCCCCCACGGGAACAGTGGGGAGGGCGGGTGTTTTGCTCGCCAGTGTTCAAGGTGCCGAGTGCGCCCCGAACATCGGAATACCCACTAAAAAACCAGCGGTACCCTTTCCGTCTTAGCGAGGCGCGCCACGGAATCGCTTTCGCATGCTACCGTAAACATAAACATACTTACTTCGACTTAATATAAATCAAATCAGTGATTTACACTTAAAATTATTATCGGTCTAATATT
Organism: Nymphalis io; assembly: GCF_905147045.1. Classification (NCBI taxonomy): domain Eukaryota; kingdom Metazoa; phylum Arthropoda; class Insecta; order Lepidoptera; family Nymphalidae; genus Nymphalis; species Nymphalis io. The sequence goes on along the minus strand of NC_065898.1, from coordinate 3,989,559 downwards.
AAAGTATATTTTTAAAATCATTGTCTGACTATACAACAAAGAAATTTACTATCTAATAAAAAAATTAAAAATATTGGTTAACGATATTTGAAATAAGGTTTCACATCAATTTTTATATAATAATAATTATATTAAATGATTTAAAACGTAATATTTTCTCGATTAACATATTTTTATTACTCACCTCAAATATTTAAAAACAAATGAAATCCAAAAAAATATACACTAGAACTTATATCGTCTAAAACATTAAATAAGACTATGCCGGTATTAAATGTGATGTCTCTGACAAACATAAACAAACTGCCTTAAAATAAGAAACAGAATATTATAAATACTTAAACGCATTAACAATATGAAAGAGATAACTAATGATAATTAAAAAGAGAACGAATGAGACAGCGAGACATATTTAAAGAACAGGTAAATGAATCATCTTAGTTTAATTCTGTTGAAGACTGGGTTTTCCCTGGGTTGACAATATTAAACCAGTTTAATACATTACTCCATAAAAAATATAAAATTAATCAATTTTAATAAAATTAAAACAAAAAACCTTTTAATGGAATTCAATTTCGAAAATAATTGAGACATAAATTAATAAGTAAGAATAAAATTTATTATTACAGTAGAATTATTAATGTTTTTTTTTAATTCGTTATGTTATGATTAAACACACGAATAATTAATTATTACATTATTTAATTGGTATATATGACTTATTCCTTTCATTTTATTAAAAAAATCAATGAATCACCCATTAATTTTATTTAAATGAAAAAATTAAGACATGCTTCGTCTATTTGGGTGTTCACTTTTTGACATTTGCCTTTAAACGTAACTGTTTCAGATAACGTAAAAGTTAATTTTAAAATAGGAATTAAAAAAAATAATAACCTTATTTATGGCATCTTACAAACATGTTATATAAAATATATTTAATTAAAAAATCATAAATAGGGACCTTATACATATTGAAAAGAAGCTTTAAATTGTGGGTTTTGTACATCAAACATTAAGCAATCAATATTTACAAGTTAAAATTGATATATATCTATATATAATAAGTTTATTCGGTTAATAAAATGTAAAAAAAAAATCTTATAAAAGTTATTACAATAGGGCGCAATTGATAATTAGTAATTTACAGTTGCACATTTATTCTCAAAACGTACACACATCTGTGCAAGCACAAAGTAGTTATGCGTAAAATATTAATGTAATATATAACATTAATATGTAAAAATGAAGACATCAGAAGTCATCAGACTTCCATCGAATTTTATGCTTTATTGCCGTTCGATCTATGATTTTTTTTAGTCTCTTCATTGTGAAAAATGAGCAAAGATTATTCGGTAAATGTCACGTAGTGTAAACCAGACACGAAGATTTATTTATGCGTTCGCGATAACGTATATATTACAATATGACATTTGGAAATTAAACGCTTAGTAAAATCACTAGCGTTTGAAATAAACGGGAAGAGTTGACATCACCTATTAAAGTAGTACGTTTAGTGCCTACGAAAAAGGAGGTTGTTTCATTGAAGCCACAGGGTCTCCGGTGGGCCAAACCCTATTGAGCTATTAGGGCAACGGGGTCACCGGTGAGCGGCGTGCCTTCAATGTCAAACGTATTTTACAGGCTCGTGTATCGATTTCAAGCTCACATTAACGCACTTACAATAATAAATATTACGCAGACGTCATCTGATTTTCGTTATGTAGAAGTATTCACAGTATCACCATTTTTCAGACTCAAGATTGCTTACCCAGGAATAGTACAAAGATTAATTTGTTCTATTTGTGACGTTATTTTCCTTCAAAAAGCCCATAACCAAAAAAAAGGATCAATACAGAAGTATTTTTAATGTGTTTGATTAAATTTGTGGCACGCATGTACGTGTTCGAGGTGCGCGGGTGGGGCAAAGGGTGACCCTGCGGGTCCCGAGGACGAAAATCTTCTCTATATCTTCTATATATCTTTCCGAGAAGGCCTCGCTACTCCACCCTTGTGGGCCAATGTCACTAAATCTAATGTTTGTGGCGCAATCATCCATCAACAATCCTCTTATGAAGTCGCTTTTTTATATTTTTTTATATGTATAAGTTGCTCACTAAATATCTTAGACGAAAAAGTAATTTATACTTTGCAGTCGTATAGTATTGTAGTAATGACGGTGAAGGAAAACATCGCGAGGAAACCTGCATGTGTCTAATTTAATTGAAATTATTTCACATGTGTATTCTACCAAACCGCATTGGATCAGCGTGGTAGAATAAGCTCCATACCTTCTCCTCAAAAGAGAGAGGAGGCCTTAGCCTAGCAGTGGGATATTAACAGGCTGTTACTGTACTGTACTGTATAGCTCCAATAAAAAAACAAACATTATTTTGTAATGTTCGCTCATTCCATGCTCTGCTACATTCCGAACACCGAGAGCATCGTGATAGGTGGAGATTTGAATGGCCATGTTGGTGAGGAGTCACGTGAATATGGACGTGTACATGGCGGCTACGGCTATGGTCGTGAGAATGCAGAGGGAGATTCAATTCTCAGCACCTGCTTATTATCAGACCTTGCCATTGTTAACACTTTCTTCAAAAAGAAACCCGAGCACCTCATCACCTATAAAAGTGGGCCGCACTCCACCCAGATCGACTACTTGCTCATAAGAAGAAGCCAAATTGGTAGAGTGACCAACTGCAAAATAATTCCTGGGGAATGCCTCGCATTACAACACTGCATCCTTGTCATGGACATGCTGGTAGTACCAAGCAAAAAAGTGCCTGAACGACGCAGACCTAAAACTAAATGGTGGCTGTTGAATGGACCAAAACAGCATGACTTCTGTAAAGTCGTAGCTAGCTCCAACTTAAGCACAGACACAGATAAATCTGTCGATAGTCAATGGTCTAGGATCCCGTCAACAGTGAACACCATTGAAAAACAGGTCCTTGGCACTTCGACGGGAGGCCGCGTCATCGATAAGGAGACGTGGTGGTGGCACAGCTCAGTACAGAAGACAGTTCGAGAAAAAAGACACAGTTTAAAAAGTGGCAAGAGACCAAATCTCCTGAAGACCGGGACGCGTATAAAGCAGTTAAATGTACCACCAAACGAGCAGTTGCCAAAGCCCGCTACCAGAGGTTGTCACCTCTTTATGACACGCTTGAGACAAACGAGGGCCAAAAGACTTTCTTCCGTTTGGCAAAAGCTCGGGAGAAAGCGACACAAGACATTACAAAATGTCTTTGTGTAAAGGATTCAAATGGCACTTTGGTTTGCGATGCAGTTAAGGTGAAGGAGAGGTGGCGCGACTACTTTAACGTGTTGCTTAACACACAACACGGTAATGTCTCTTCTCCAGAACTGCCTCCTCATCTCGGATTTGTTGCACCGGTAACACCTGACGAGGTACTCAAATGTCTTCGTACAATGAAAAACCGAAAAGCCGTAGGCCCTGACGACTTGCCGATTGAAGCGTGGAAAGCGATGGGTTCTCATGGTGTGAACCTACTTACTGACCTTTTTAACCAAATACTTACTAGCCGGAAGATGCCCAACTCTTGGAGATTGAGTATCATTACTTCAGTATATAAAGGCAAAGGTAGTGTACAGGACTGCGAAAGCTACCGCGGTATTAAGGTTATAGAGGGTGTATCTACCAGTTATCTGTCCGATAGCTGGTTGGAATCACTACGGGTACGCGACCCCGGACTGCTCTAGCTACTAGTGTCACATTCCTGTATCTTCCGTGATCACAGTATCCTCACCCCTCTCCTTGATACGTTGTTTCCCAAAATTATCCCAGCGTCACGCCAAAGAAGAAGGAAAACTAATATTAAACCCGGAGCGGTGCCTCCGTTTAGGCGTAAGCCAGTCACCTGCGGCCAAACCAGCACCACACGTATTGACTCGTCATTCCTGCGGATCCTGCTGGGGAGGAGGAGAGGGTGGCATGGGTACTGGGCAAGCCCGTGTTGCCATAAAGTCGCCTGGCCCAGGCGTAGCAGCATCCACGGAGAGGACACTTCGCTCACCTGTCTTGCAGGTGGAAAACAACACGGAGAGTGGCAGTCACCGGTTATAAGTCAGCACGAATAGGCGTAAGTGCGGAGGCCAGGGGCCACTCTTGACAGTAGGAGGATCCATCGTAGATCCATTGATCAGTTACCGCCTGCTTTAAGTCGGGCAGCCCCCGATCAATAAGGTACTGATCCGCCTCAGCGTTAACTTGTTCCGCCTGGGTGAACGGAACACAAGCCTTACAGCTAGACGTTGACGCTGTGACATTAACCACCTGCTCAAAGAAACAAAAATTTCAAAACCCACACCAACGCTGCTTACATGCGCTTTGCGACATGGAATATCCGAACGATGAGGATAGGCTTCCCGAACACCTACGGAAGCTCCGATTGCGCCCAAAAACTGCGCAAAACCTACAGTATCGACGTGGAGCTTAAAAGGCTCAATATCGATATTGTAGCCTTACAAGAGACCAGAACTGAAGACGAAGGGTCTTTGCGTGAAGCTAACTACACTTTTTACTGGAAGGGCAAGAGTTCCTTGGAAACACGAGAGCACGGTGTAGGTTTCGCGGTTCGAAACCATCTCATCAACGCCATAGAAACACCTGTAGGCGTTTCCGAGCGGATTATGGTCTTGCGTCTAAACACAAAAAGCGGCTTTGTCACGCTAATTTCCGCTTACGCACCGACGCTTAGTTCAAAACCTGAGACCAAGGATCAATTCTACGGCCAGCTCGATGAGACAGTGCGCAGGGTGAATCCAACTGACAGACTGCATATTTTGGGTGACTTTAATGCCCGCGTCGGTCAGGGCACATCAGCCTGGCCTGAATGCCTTGGTGCACACGGCATAGGCAAGCTTAACGACAACGGACAACGACTGTTGGAGTTTTGCTCAAGGCACCAGCTGTGTGTTACCAACACCTTTTTTAAAGGCAAAATGATGCGGAAAGTCTCGTGGATGCACCCTCGATCTAAACACTGGCACCAATTAGACCTTGCTCTTACAAGAAGGAGGGATCTACGGGAAACGCTCCACACGCGGGCGTTTCACAGTGCCGATTGTGACACCGATCACAGCCTCGTTGCTACTAAAGTCCGACTTGTCCCTAGAAGAGTCCATTTTTCCAAGCCACCCGGTCGAAAAAAGATAAATCTTTTCAAGACTCGTGACATGGAAGTAGTGGAGTCTTTTGGGGAACTCGTCCGCGAAGAAGTTGCAACTTGGGATAGTACGGCATCAGCGCGAGTCGAATGGAAAAAAGTCAAGTCTCTTCTGACTGACACTGCAGGCAAGATTTTTGGCTATCAAAAGGCAAAATCTTACGACTGGTTTCAAGAAAACGAGGAGCACTTACTTCCCTTGATTGACTCGAAACGCCAAGCCGCTTTAAATTTTCGCCTTAACCCTTGCGATGCGACGCGTAAAGATCTCATGAAGGCAAAAGCCTCACTCCAGCGTAGCACGCGCTTCTTTGTAAATGCGTATTGGACAGAGCTTTGCCAAAGCATCCAAGCGTGCGCAAACGCGGGGGATATTGGCGGGGTGTACGCGGGCATCAAAAGAGCTCTTGGACCTACTCCAAAAAAGACGGCACCTCTCAAGGAAACCGACGGTTCTGTTATAACAGACAGCACCCGTCAGATGGCAAGATGGGTAGAATACTACAAGGGGCTCTACTCGTGCCCAGTGGATATTCAGCCAGAAGCAATGGAGCTTGTCCCGAATCTGGCAACTTGGCACGAGCTAGACGTTGCACCCACAGTAGAGGAACTTTATCTGGCCGTCAAGAAGCTCAAATGCGGAAAGAGCCCCGGAAAAGACGATGTTGTCACCGAAGTCGTCAAGCTTGAGTGCCTCTTGCCCATCCTTCATAACCACCTGGCTAAGTGCTGGGAAGAAAACTACGTCCCTCAGGATATGCGAGATGCTAACATCGTCACTCTTTATAAAGGCAAAGGCGATCGTGGCGACTGCAACTGTTACCGCGGAATATCTCTTCTTAGCATCGTCGGTAAAGCCTTTGCCAGGGCCATTTTAGGCAAACTACAAAGGCTCGCCGACCGCGTATACCCTGAGGCACAATGTGGTTTTAGGTCCCAACGGTCAACTGTCGACATGATATTTTCACTCAGACAGCTACAAGAAAAGTGTAGGGAGCAACATACCCCCCTAGTCATTGCATTTGTAGACCTAAATAAGGCTTTTGACTCCGTGAGCAGAGAGGGGTTGTACTCGGTTCTTGTCAGAATTGGATGCCCCCCAAAACTCCTAAGGATAGTGCAATCGTTCCACGAAGGTATGGAAGTCACCGTCCTGCACAATGGCAACGCATCCACGCCATTCGACGTACGCCGTGGTGTTCGTCAAGGTTGTACACTGGCCCCCACCTTGTTCGGAATATTCTTCTCAGTGCTTCTGAAGGTTGCTTTTGGAGATGAACAGCAAGGCGTCCACTTACACACGCGAACCGATGGTAGGCTGTACAACATCTCAATGCTCAAGTCCAAACGCTACAGGGAGGACCTATTTGTAGATAGTCTCCTCTTCGCTGACGATGCTGCCTTCGTTGCTCATGACCAAGCTCAACTCCAGAGTCTAATGGACAAATTTGCCAGAGCGTGCGACCTCTTTTCAATGTCCATAAACTGCAAGAAGACCGTTATTTTAGCGCAAGGATGTTTAGAGCAACCAGTCATCTTGCTTAACGGCGCACCTTTACAGGTGGTTAACAAATTTTGCTACCTTGGGTCGCATTTGTCGAGCAATCTCTCGCTTGATGCAGAGATCGACTTCCGCATCGGCAAAGCAGCCTCTATGTTCGGGAGGCTCTGTTCAAGGGCTTGGGATAACAGACACCTTACGGTAAAAACAAAAATACTTGTTTACCAATCATGTGTCCTAAGCACACTCTTGTATGGAGCAGAAACGTGGACAACGTACGCAAAACAAGAACGCCGACTAAACACATTTCACTTGCGCTGTCTTCGGAACATTCTGGGCATCACATGGCAGGATCGCGTGACAAACGAGTCTGTTCTAGGCGAGGCACAGCTGCCTAGCATCATGGCCATTCTCAAAAAAAAACGGTTACGGTGGCTGGGACACGTGCATCGAATGGAGCAGACCCGTCTTCCAAGGCAAATACTACTGGGAGAGGTTGTGGATGCAAAGAGGTCTGTTGGGCGGCCTATGCTCCGTTACAAAGATTGCGCTAAGCGTGATATGGTTGCGTTTAACATCCCTAGCAATCGATGGGAGGAACTGGCAGAGGACCGTGCCAAGTGGCGACGCCTTATTCACGAAGGTCAATCAAAGCATGACAATGACTGGTTTAAACTACTAAAAGAAAAACGCACTAGGCGTTATGAGTGGGCTTCAAACCCCCGCCCATCTGGGGGCGCATACACTTGTCGGAAGTGCGGCCGGAGGATCCTCTCTCGCATTGGTCTTTTCAGTCATGAACGCAAGTGCCTTCGCGATGCCGCTTAAATCATCTGTCAAAGATGCAGAGGCCTATTATTATTTTATTTATTTAAAGGCAAAGGTAGTGTACAGGACTGCGAAAGCTACCGCGGTATTAAGGTTATGTGCCACACCAAGAAACTCTTCGAACGCGTAATCGACTCAAGGCTCCGGCAAGAATGTACTGTCTCGGAATGTCAATATGGGTTTCGCCCAAGCTGTGGAACCATAGACCCCATCTTCGAACTAAGAATACTGGCCGAGGCCCACAGGGAAAAGAAGAAGCCGCTGTACATGGCGTTTCTAGACCTGCAGAAGGCATTTGACTGCGTCCCACGCCAAATTATATGGTGGGCTTTGAAGATGAAGAACTTGCCACAAGTCTATATTGACATTATCCGAGACATGTACCATAATTCGGAATCAATAGTAAGGACCGCCGTTGGCGACACACACCCTTTCCCGATCACAGTTGGTGTCCACCAAGGCTCGGCTCTGAGTCCTTTTCTGTTCAGTGTAGTGCTTGACGTTGTCACAGTGAAAGCCCATGAGCCGTCCCCCTGGCTCATAATGTATGTTGATGACATTGCACTGGTAGATAAGGACAAACAGGTATTGGAGCAAAAGGTGAACCAGTGGAAGGGTATGCTAGAGAGGGTAGGTCTGATACTAATTGTTGCGAAGACCGAGTATATAGCCTGTGGCAGTACGGACCCCGAACCCATAAAGATAGGAGGAGAATTCGTTATCAAGACGGAAAAGTTTAAATACCTCGGGTCCGTGTTGCACGAGTCTGGTACAGTCGACCACGACGTCAGAGCTCGAATAAACGTAGCCTGGGCCAAATGGCGGGAAGTTACCGGGGTAATCTGTGATCGCAGGATCCCGGTGAAATTAAAGGACCTTGTATACAAGTGCACCATCCGACCAGTTTTATTGTACGGCAGCGAGACGTGGCCAGCTTTCGCAAGACATGTTCAGCAACTTCACGTCGCGGAAATGAAGATGCTGCGGTGGATGTGTGGCGTTATGCGACTAGATCGCATTCGTAACGAGCACATCCGTGGTAGCCTTGGAGTTTGCGATGTAGCGGATAAGTTGCATGAAAGCCGTCTGCGTTGATTTGGCCACATTAGTCGCAGACCACCAGACTATGTCGGGAACCGATGCCTGAACTTTGTTGTCGAAGGCCCTAGACGCCGCGGCAGGCCCAAGAAGCGCTGGCTCGATGTTGTGAGGGACGATATGAGAGAGCACGATCTAACTAAGGAGGACGCTTTAGATCGGGCAAAGTGGAGGCAGAGATAGATAGAAAGAATAAAGATAGATAGAAAGCGGACCCTGGCGTTACTAGGCCGGGAAAACGTTAGGCAGAAGAAGAATGTATAGACCCGTTCCAACGTTATATCATTGACATACATTATAATATAATGCAGTTATTCGCCAATAATTCGCTCAAGTTATCCGCCAATCCATATTGAAGCGACGTGGTCGAATAAACTTCTTATCAAACGGAGAAGAGGTCTTAGCCCAGCACACCGCACACAATGTCCCACACATTTACCAGCTGTTAATTTAACATCAGAAACAAGCATCCGATTTGTATTACTGTATTTAATTAAGTACGTTCAATAATAATTATAAAAAATGAATAAAAACATATTAAGTATATTGAATATGGTTATAGAATTGTTGATATTTAAAATTATTTACTAGTGTATGAGTAATGTTTGAAACATAAATAAAAAAACAATAATCGGAAAATATTCCATACATATATATTTTTTATATACCGCGCAATGTAAATACTACTATAATACAAAATGTTATATTTTTATATGTTTACTTACCTAGAGATGTTCGTACTAGTTACTACACAACTCTTAATTTACATACGCAGTTTAATTTCAAATACATATATAAGCGCATTGCTTTTAAATAGGCTACAAAGGAAACCCTATCAACAAGTATATACCATTTACTTCTTCTTTTTCCATATATACATCCTTAATCTAGAACAAAGTTTAATATTATGTTATTACGTAGAAGTGTTCCACTCAAAAATATCAACATTAATGTCACGACAAATTACATGATGAATGGAGTCTGAAGGCAGAGCTTAGGTCTTAGAAATGAGTAATATGGTAGCGGGACTTTACTGCGACGTTGAGAATACTAGTAAATATTTTATTTTAATAAATGTCGGCTTTTCTTTATATATATTAGTTTAAATATTTATATGATATTTTTTTTGTTAAGCCTTTTTATAATTTAACGTCATATCGTATATTAGATATTTATTGCTGACTTATTAAGTTGATCGATCTGTGTTAGTGTTATAATACTTAAATTTAACTTAAAGAAAAAATTGAATAGTGAACCTATCGTAACCGTATTTCCTGATAGGTACAATGTTGGTATCTTCAAATCCAGAGTAAACAGGTTTCTTATAGGTAAGCGTGCTACATCTTAGACCGTGTCGATGCTTAACATCAGGCAAGTCAACGGTCGACAGCGGCCTATTAATTGTAAAAAGAAAACCGTTATAAATTGACAGAATTGAATAATATGGAATATTTTTTAAATAATATTTTTTTAAAAAAATAACTAATACTTGTACTTTATTTTATTTTAATGAAAAACTTTTTAGCTATAACGAAACACGTTCTCATAAATTATAGTTGTACGGGTTTATGTGTGTTGTTTAATTAAGGTTTTCCTCCTTTTTACATTCTTGTTTATCAACACAGCAGGAAATTTTTATCGACTAATCGATAATGGAATGGCTTGCCTTACTCGCATGTGCCGCGTAAACCAGAGGAGTTATATGTATAACGATATGAACGTTTTATGTAGGCACTTATTCTACCCGTGCAAATCCGGTACGGGTTGCTAGTTAACAATATATATTTAATCAATTATTCTATAATAGTTTACAAATCGTTTTCATAAGCTGCGGCAATAGTAATTTCGAAAACCGGTATTGTACAGGAAATTAATTTTAAGCAAAAATTAAAGAAACTATGTCGTTTAAATTTAAATGTTTATTTAAATATTATAATGCAATCGTTTTTGTTATAAATTATTGAGTAAATTCATTTTATTTTCACGCAAATATTAATATTTGTTAATACATAAGGTCGAATGACAGTGAGCCAATTGATGGTGGTCCCCACCATTCATTAACACTGGTATTGTTAAAAATATTAACCATCACTTACATCGACAATGCAACCTAGGGAATGTTATGGCTAATGTGCCAGTACCTATTTACATTTTTTTTATTATTACTAATGAAACTATATGAGTAGGTACTTATTTTTTTTTATTTTTTTTGGCTCACTGTCTGTCTCAAACAAACAAATTAACTTTCGCATTAATAATATTAGTTAGCATTCCATGTTATAATAGAAACGAGGACTGCGGGCTCAGTTAGAAATTATTTTGTTAAAGCGAAATAATATTTTTTTAATATATTTTAATATAGAATAGTAGTTAGGCGGGCGAGCAAATGGGCCACCTGATGGTAAGTGGTGATCACATAGATATTGGCATTGAAAGAATTGTTAACCATTGCGACATCGGCAATGTCCCACCAACTTTGGGAACTAAGATATTATGTCCCTTGTGCCTGTAATAACAGTGGCTCACTCACCCTTCAAACTAGAACACAACAATACCAAGTACTGCTGTTTTGCGGTAGAATATCTGATGAGTGGGTGGTACCTACCCAGACGAGCTTGGATATAGCTACCACCAGTATATATATTATGGCATTTCCTATTGTTAAGGTACTTAAATTACTACTTCAACAAGAATCTCTGTCTTGTGTAGCGATATTTGAGACTCATCACGTGAAATACCGCAACTGTATTGAAATCCTTACCTAAACAGCTTTGAAAGCGAAGTATGACTTCCTCGCTATTTTTCAATAATCTTATCAATTGTTTTCTTGTGTTTTAAATGGTATAATTTATTCACAATTAAAATTAAAATCACTATTGCCAAAAGCAACTAGTTCGATATATATATTTTTGGTAATAGAAACTTCTTCTTCTTCTTATATATAACTTACGTTTTTTTTTATATTATCTGATTTATATATCACCGACATCTAATCATCATTAATAAAATAATAAGAATAAGATATATCAGGTGGAATAATATTAGAAAAAACCTGTAAAATATATTTCAATAACAGTATAAATACAGGCACAAGGAATGCAACTTCTTAGTTCCCAACGTTGGTGGCTCATTAACGATGTAACGAAAAATTACTTACAGATATAAATATTTCTTACAGCGCCAAAGTTAATGGGCCGTGTGTGGTGACAATCAAGCGGCCCATTTGCCGGTTTACCTACGTGTACATAATAATATGAAAAACACAAATAAATAAAATGTGTCGATTAAAAAGTGCCTGTATAACTTAAATGAGATAGATTTTTATATGATTTAATAACATGTTTTTATTTTCGATCATAAAGTCGGAGCCGGAAGAGAAGAGTTTATTATTCTAATATTAAATCCCTTTGTATTACCATAATTGCTCAATTTATGCTGCGGTCCAAAACTTTTCTAATAAAAACAAGTGTTCGTAATTTCATCAGCCAATCCCTTCTTTTCTTATAAACTAACTCTGACAAACAAAAGCTATTGAATACTCCTTGGAAACGACCCAATATGAACTAGATGATTTAAACGTGAGTTAAAACGATTTAGTTTTTTTATGATATTATTTATCTTAAATAATACCAATTATTTTATTACCAAATAGTAATAATATTGATGTCTTCCTGTTTAATAAGTGAGTGAGCTAGTGTAAGACAGAGTTTACGGGCACAAGAATCATGTCTTAGATGCTTAGATCACAGTGCTAGTCTCTATAGATGAATATCATCTACCTTACCATCAGAAGGCCAATTGTCTGCCTTTCTAACATAAAATAATGTGGCCGTCACGGGATTGGAAACTAGAAACTTCTAGATTGACGGTTTATGTAAAAAAAAGATAAATATAAACTAACATTAATTAAAGGGAATTTCCCTAATAATGTTAAATATATTTTTATAATAATAATGATAATATTATCCTGGGACATTTTTTCACACACGGTCATCTGATCCGAAATTAAGCTTGTACATAGCTTGTACTATGGAAACCAGACAACTGATATACTACATATACTATTTTTCTTTTGTAAATTCATACTTATATAGATAATTACACCCAGACTCAGGACAAACAGACATGTTCATGCACACAAATATTTGTTATGGGTGGGAATCGAACCCACAACCTTCGGCGTGAAAGGCAATCATCCACCAACCACGCCAACCGGTTCGTCAAACAATTTATATAGCAAAAAAGTACCACGACACACAAGGGGCAAGGCATGACGGCATAAAAGTTTTTTTTTCGAATTGACTGTTTGCCCAATGCCCCAAAGGTTTCGACAGCGCCACCGGGCCAGGATATTGAACTTGAGAGAGCGTAGTTTTGTGACGGTATCAGATACGAGACGGTCACCCCCAACAGATGTTTTTAAAATAACTGATTATAATAACAAACAAATGTTTCTTGAACACGTTGACGTAAATACGAGTTTTTATGTCATAATTTATTAAACGAAAAAAGTCGGTAGGTAAAAGCCTTTTCATCTAAAATATTTGCATTATTTTAGTGTTTAAAATCAAAACGTGATTATTATTACGACGTTGTGACTGCTTCTGCACCAGGAATTCCTCGTAAGTTACGACCACAAGATGGCGGATGTATCAATCAAACCGCATTCTTAACCAAGAAGGTTCTTTGTTAAGAATATTAATGCACTTACCGAATTTTACGTCGAATAATATGTCAGTAATATTTTGATATTCAAAAAATAATTACATCACTTCTCAATGCTTTCAGATTTAATTTAAAGCGTCACCATCTTTCTAACCACATAATAATGATAGAAACAGCTTGCTTTCTGACAAATTAAAAAAACATTATTACCATTGATATATTTTCATGTTCTCTTTTAAGTTTTTAAAGTTACATTAATGAATTATGGAATCAATGAAATGTAATAATTGTTTTTTTTTAACAATGGTTAAAAATACCCAATAACTTTTTTTTGGGTTAAACCTCAGGTCATCCCAAAAAAAAAGTTATTGGCTTCTTCCGTCGGGAAATTAGCAGCCCGGAGTCCGTAGGTAGTGCACGAGAAACTTACACTTTTTTCATAAATATTAAAAGTATGTAATTGGTTAGATCTTTCATATATCCTATAACTAAAATTAAAATAAAAACAAAATACACAATACGAATTTTTAGAAAAAACAAGCCGTATTGGTTAATTACATAAAAAAATCGAATTTATTGTATGACATGTTATGATCAAAAAGAAAACCGGTTCCGAAATAATTTTATCGGACAACAACAGCGGATTAGCCAAAATAATTTTGAAATTTTAATTGTCTAAGTATTTTTATTTGAAAGAAAAGGTTTCGTTAGAGTAATTTTGTTTCAGAGTAGTTAGAGGAGTGTTGAACAATTGAAACGGTAGCTGAAACTTACAAAGTCCTAAAAAACAATACTTCAAAATATCATAAGTATGATAGTAAAATACACTATGAGTTACTCATTATAAATGAATAATTCTATTTCATAAAATATGTTAATTTTATGTAATATCTATTTTACAGTTTATCATAATATATTAAATATTCTATTATATTATTTTAACCCAAGGGTCGTCTAGAAGAAATCAGTAGTACCTAAGTGATATCGTCTTTTATGCCGCACATATTTATTTATTTTTAAGAAGACAAAAACAATACAGCTCAATACCCTTCCTCTATCTGTCAAACGATTTTCTTTCTTCTTTTCGCTTCGTAACTTTTGACGAGCTTTAGTGCTTTTAGATAACAGATGAGACCCTGGCGACCAATCAATGGCGGTATACCGGCGGTGTAATGGCAGATACGCATGCAACAGTCATTGGAAAAGGCAAGCAGCGATCTTAAGGTACATGTAACCTCTAAAATGTCTGGTGCAGAAGGCAAGGGGAAACCACTGCTCTATTTTTCCCTAGTTATCGTCAGCTTTATGGAAAGAAGGAGTATTCAAAGCTGACAACCTTCGCTAATCGGAGAGGCACTCGAAGAAGAAGAAATGCTCTTAGAAAGAAGAACTAGAATAAAAATAGTTCTAAATATGTAAATACCTTATGTATTGTTCTCAAATTTTCAATACTGATTATAATTATTAATATTGGTTGTTAAGTTTTATTAACTTTATCAATCAATCAAATCAATCAACAGCCAATCGTTGTCCACTGCTGAACATAGGCCTCTCCCAAGGTGCGCCAAAGCTCCCTGTCCTCCGCCTTCCGCATCCAGTTGGTGCCCGCCACCTTCTTAAGGTCGTCGGTCCACCTGGCTGGAGGGCGCCCTACGCTGCGCTTGCCGATTCGCGGTCTCCACTCTAGGACTCGTCTGCTCCAACCTTATGCAACATGATATATCATACATTATTATTTATAATGTATATTTGTCATGTATTACTAACGGACTACAACTCGATAATCTTCATATTATAAAATAATTGTTTGTTTGTTTCAAGGGTTCATTGTCCATATTAATTATCATCAATCTGAAATTTAATTTATTATTTCCAGTTTATCGTTGATCTCGTTTACAATTTGCTGCACAAATAAATTAATTTTCAATTTAAAATAGGACACTGACAGCGAAGTTTCATTATAGCAACATATCACTTAATTTATGTCGATACCTCATGAGAACTTCCATAGCACAAATGTGCATGACAGTAAATTAATTCTCTTCAATAATATCAGGCACTATAAAGTATTAGTATTGCGTGATAAATTCAGAACAATTTTCATCTAAGTTTTCATTTTACTGGTGGTAGGGCTTTGTGCAAGCTCTTTGTCTGGGTAGGTACCACCCACTCATCAGATATTCAACCGCAAAACAGCAATACTTAATATTGTTGTGTTCCGGTTTGAAGGGTGAGTGAGCCAGTGTAATTACAGGCACAAGGGACATAAAATCTTAGTTCCCAAGGTTGGTGGCGCATTGGCTGTAAGCGATGGTTGACATTTCTTACAATGCCAATGTCTAAGGGCGTTTGGTGACCACTTACCATCATGTGGCCCATATGCTCGTCCACCTTCCTATTCTATAAAAAAAAAAAAATAAGTAAGTTTTCGACTAAGTGGAAATAATAAGTCGAAAAAACTGAAAGAAATAGATAAGTACTAAAAACTATGCGATGCTCAATCAATTATGTTTTTATCTGTAATGGATGTGGCATAGATCTTAAAATTAATAAAACATCAGTGCTTAAGCCGTATTTTTTTTGGTTAATTTTTTTTTTATTATCATATAATAAATTTTAAATGTATAAGTCTTAAAGTTTAGGTGAGTAGGTGTTGTTGATAAAGTATTGTTTTTGTTGCTGAAATTACCCTCAAGTTACTGTCGCTTTAAAGTTTGTATAGGTAGTGTAGGTAGTTATTCAAATATTATTACAAATAATTTAGCACAAATTCCTTTTAAAAAGAAGACCTTTTTATTAATAATCACGGTGGTCGTAAACATTGGACATTATGAGTTTTTCTTTGAATATATTTTTCATTTGATGTCTTTGGCAGAATTGCAGTGGGACTTCGACGTAGCCTAGAATTAAAAGCAAATTTTACTTATTAATTAATAAAAACAATACGCAAAAGTTATACTTATATTACTATGAATAAATAAAAACTCCAAGAAATAACGGAAATGATTTCCATTGACCTTAAAGAACATCAAATATGTTATACCGATTAACCACAGAAAAATAAGAAAACAATGATTCATTATTAATTTAATTTTTACATAATTAAAACCCTGAAATCTGATTTATACGAATACTTCTAAAGAAAATTCCACAATACTACAATAATATGTTTATCTGCCGTTCCATGACGGGCGGTTATATTTAACAAGCAGCTTCGCGCAATTTCAACCAAGCTTAACTTTATTCCATTCCCGTGAGTCCTAGCGTGATGTTACAGTCTAGAACATTTCTCAGTAAATGAGTTATCTATCGCAAAACGATTTTATTAAATCGATCTGGCAAATCTTTAGATTAGTGTTTTTAAATAAATAGACAACTTTATATGTAATATGTGTATCTGCCTGTGGATTCGCCTTTTTGTGTAGGCGCCTAAAACCTAGTTTAGGAACCCTATATCATTTTCCGTACTCCTGAAACCGTGTATGCCACGTTTCATAATGATCGGTTGAGTAGTTAAAACTTAAAAGTATAACAAACAAACAAATTAACTTTCGGATTCATAATATTAATAAGGATTACTATAGATTAAAAATAAATTAGACTTACATAAAATTAAAAAAAAAACTACCTGTGTAATCGTCATCTCCTCTGCAATTAATCATATCTAGATAACAACCGTTAGTGAAAGTCCTGTACAAATAGTCTCTGTATTTAGATGAACCGCATACGGGTCGGTAATGATTGGGGCAAAACACAGGACAGGATTCACCGTACATGCGTCGAGTTAATGCGAAGTGTTCTTTTATACAATATTTTAGCGGCGTCCTTACAAAATCTGTAAAATACGTTATGTTAAAGTATGTATTGGTAAGTAACTTGGCCTATAAATTTCCCATTGCTTGGACAAGGCCAGCTCCTTACAGCTGTTTCAAAATGTGGGTTTAAAAGCCCCCATTGCCCCCCTCTGCTTCTATCATGGTAACTATTAAGTAAATCATTTTTACGTTGCATTTACAAATATGATTCGTATTTTATATAAAAAAAAATTAACATGTAATTTTTATTTTTTCTATTTTAAAATAATATACATATTATTAATAAAAAATGTCTAAAATCGACGCAACGTAGTATAATATACAAAGCTTGTAAGAACATATACATATATAGGCGTATCAGTAGAGACGTTAGGTAAATCCATCTATCTTATGTTACTAACCAAAGAATAATTCAAACGTAATGAAAATTAACGGCGATCCGTCGATGACCAACCAATCACGATATAAGGCTGTCCGTTTGACGTTTTGCCAGTGACACAACAACAAAAAGTATGCGTTCTCGTTTCAAATTCAATAGTCTAAATCAATGACGGCACTACAGTCTCGCCGACATTTATGTTTTGTCTTTTGTTTGTTGTTTTTGATGTTTTGTGTTTTGTTTTGTATTCACGTTTAATAAATAAGTCAAATTGTAAAGGAACGCTAGCGTGAAAACTAGAAGTAAGTAACAGAATATATAACTAGAAATTTGATGGTTGGCACATTGGGAATGAAACGATTGCCTCCTATTCTTTTTATATAGCTATTTCTTTTTATACTGAATATTTGTAAATAATAACAAAACATGAAAAAGAATTAAAAAAACGCTGATTTCTTTTCCCCTGTTCTTCTCAGGTCAAGGTATGTCTTTTCCGAACCGATGGTAGTTTCTAATTTGACAATCAACACAAAGAGTAATGCTTATTTATTGAGTAAAGGAGTAGTATAAGTCTTATTTCTATACAATTATTATGAAAAACCATCGTTTTGGCTTATTAACTTATTTTATATACTTATATTTTTTTCTATGTTTGTCGTAAATTATCCTTTATATCGTGCAAAAGATTACATAAGAATATGACAAAATTCAAAATTGAACCTTTTTTCAAGAACAGATTGAGACGAAACAAATAAAAATGTGATTTGAATATCCAACGAATGTATATAAACACTGTGATTTGAATATCCAACGAAAGTATATAAACACTGTGATGCAAAGTCAACCATTTAAAAAAATTACTTAACGTTTTCTTTAGACCCATTAGCCAACCTAACATTTTTTTTTTAGGTTTTTGTTTTAAAGTACAAGTAATGTACAAACACGCCATTACAGTAGTTTATTATAACATTATATTATGTAAATTAGTGGTATGTTAAAAAATAACACGAATATTTGTCATTAGGTGTTTATATTTTTGAATTGTTTTTTTTAATAGGATGTGCCTGTCATTTATTATTGTTATTATATTAACATTTTCATAAATAAAATATATTTTTTCATTTTCATAAATAATACGATAGCTGCTACAAGATGCGCTTACAGACCGACATACTATTGCTTTAGTATTTTTAACAATAGAAAGTATGGACATATACATTCTTCTCTTCATAATCATAATCCTGGCCCTTCGGGCCAAAAATAAAATGCCACGGCAAGTATGACTTGCCGGAGAGGAACAGCCCGGGTAAAGAGGGCAGGGGGTACACCGAGGACCGCATCCAGACTGGCTTTTTAGGCCAGACAGGAAGAACCCTCTTTCTGTGCCTGTAATTACACTGGTTCACTCACCCTTCAAACCAGATCACAACAATACCAAGTACTGCTGTTTTGCGGTAGAATATCTGATGAGTGGGTGGTACCTACCCAGGAAAGCTTGCACAAAGCCCTACCACAAGGTAAAATGATCTGTGATGTGGGTTTAAAAAGGTGTCATAGAAAAGGTCAGTTACCGCCGCACCGCTCGGCGTAAATGCTGTAAAAATCGAGATCGCTGTCAAGTTTTACATAAAATTGCTTGCAAAAGTACCAAAACCCGTAACAGCTGTCTAACAATTGTTATATATACTAGATTTTGTAAACATAACAACGTGCTTATAATGTTTTTTTTTTTAATATTAGTGTTATTTGGATCTAGCATAAAACCTATACTTAAAATATAAGCCTACACTTAATAATCAGTAAAGAGACAGCCTGTCTGACATATGCTCTACTGTTACTGTTTTAGGTTAGCTTATTTCAATTTTTACAATTGGTTTGGTGGAAGCACATGTGACAAAACCGACTCATGCATGGTTCCCGTCCCCGATGAGCATGAAATGAATTAAACACACAAATTAAGCACTCGAAGTTTTCAATTGTTTAATTGGTGGCGAATGTATGTTTTTGTAGCCGCTGTTTGATAAACGCACATGAAACTTAACCCGATAAGTTTAAGTACGGTTCCACTTAATAATAGTGAGTATGTCTTACGACATACTATACATACCTAGGCTCTTAGCCGAGCTGTTAAAAAAGAATTAAAAAAAAATGGCTTATACTTCCTCTCATGTCATTTTTTCAGTATATTATAATTGTAAAGTTCTTTTTAATGTACATATTTATATTGTAAGAAACTGTAAGTAAAATAAAAATAATACAAACAGAGAGGCTTTTCAAAATTCACGGCTTCATTTCTCAAACTAATTAGTTAGTAACAGCCTGTTAATGTCCCACTGCTGGGCTAAGGCCTCCTCTCCCTTTTGAAGAGGAGGTTTGGAGCTTATTCTACCACGCTGCTCCAATGCGGGTTGGCAGAATACACATGTGGCATAATTTCAATGAAATTATACACATGCAGGTTTCCTCACGATGTTTTCCTTCACCGTCAATCACGAGATGAATTATAAACACAAATTAAGCACATGATAATTCAGTGGTGCTTACCCGGGTTTGAACCCACGATCATCGGTTAAGATGCACGCGTTCTAACCACTAGGCCATCTCTGCTTTTAAACTAGTTGTAGTTTAATTAGTTGCAAACTAATTAAACCATACGTATTATTATTTAGCTGTAAAGAAAATATTTACCTTGCTTTCTGTTAAATATATAGTGTGACCAAGTCGATATTAATTATCTGTATTAATATTATAAAGGCAAGAGTAACTTTTTCTGTCTGTCTGTTCTGATGAATTTTGGTATGAAACAAGCTTGAAGGACAGAGGTTATTTTACATAATACTTGCTCACTTGACAAGCGGGCGAAGCCGCGTGCAATAACTTGTTAAAATATGTATTGAAATCAAGGAAATATTATATTTAAAATAAGGTAAACGATAAATGCAAGGAAAAAATAACATTATCCTTGTTTGGTCCACGGTAAATTGCACATTTCTTGTGAAACAAATGAATATTATATAATGTATATCAATGCATTTGTTAAATTTTTTTATTAAATATGAAAGCATAGGTAGGACTTAAGACAAAGAAGCATCACAATTTCTAGTTTCATTGTTCTGCAAAATAATTTTTCCGTTCAAATGGTTATTAGTATTTACAAGTTATTAGAAAATAATTTATTTCTGAAAGCAATCCGTATTAAAGTGATAACGACAATTTATTGTATAAATTATTTATTCATCAGATTTTATGTGATTCCTTATTATATAGCTATATTATGCTCAGGACAAACCTACTAGGTTACCAGTAGTTCTTCTCTTATTATAATTTTAAGTCGAGGAGTCCCTATGGAGTCCTTTGGCAGTTTTTCATAACACTTCATATATTTATTAATAAATTTTAGATACATAATGATTTAAGCGACAGTATACAATAACTTTTAATAATACTATTGAATATACTTAATTTAAGATTATTATTGTACTGGCTCATTAGTTCTCAACTCACCTGTTAGGTATATTTTTAATTGTTAATCTTAATATATAGAAACGTATTAATTTTATATTTTTATATCATGTACACCCTAACGTTGTTTTTTTATGTCCTCTATCTTACGTTTGCTTGGAATAAATCACCATCTTAGCGGTAAGGCCAGCTCTTGTATCTCATCTTCCTTGTCTGTATTCTTAGTTTAAGTTTGATTTGTGTACGATAAAAAGTAATTTTATTGTATTGTATAAAATATCAAGTAATTTTGGTATTTAACTATATTTTTAATGTCTTAATATTGTAACCAATATTGGTTTTTGAGTAAACTATGTCTACATTTTTTTTTACAAATTGAGTCACGATAACTACATATTTTAAACATTAATTAAATAATATCTTACCCATGTCATAGCATTTAGCAAAGCCTTCCATTGCACATTTGCTCGGAAACATATTGTAGGAGCTTTTGTTTATTTCGAAGGCACAAATCATGTTTTCATTTTCAACAGGGCAGTCTATTTGACATTCTTGGCTTATTGATTCCAAAATTTCTAAAAAAAATATAAATATCAAATCAATTTACAATCTATAGTCAAGTACTGCATACTACGCCGAGGATGGCGAAGTGGAAGAAATCTAAACCGAAGATTTCAAGCCAGGGCACATACCACTTTATTTTTATGTCCTTAATTTGTGATTATAATATTTGTCTTGGGATTTGTGTGTATCCATCAACTGACATTAGAGTAGCTTTGACACTTCACTTGGTAGGACTTTCTGCTAGTCCGTCCGAATAGATTTTTCCATTTCTCCATATTACATTCGTTATTGTCGTGTTCCGGTTTGAAGGGTGATTGAGCCAGTGTGGTTACAGACAAGAGAGTTACTAAAGTTAGTGGCGTATTTGCGGTATAAGGGATGGTTAACATATGTTATAGTATTATATGTTATAATAATAATAATATCCTTGGACATTTTTCATACACGACCATCTGATCCTAAACTAAGCAGAGCTTGTACTATGGAAACCAGACAACTGATTTACTACATATACCACTTTTCTTTTGTAAATATATACTCATATAGATAATTAAACCCAGACTCTGAACAGACAGACATGTTCATGCACACAAATGTCTGTCCTGGATGGGAATCGAACCCACGACCTGCAGCGTAAAAGTCAAGTATCTACCAACCACGCCAACCGGCCCGTCGATAATGCCTTTGGCCAACGATGACGACATATCATCAGGTGGCCCATTTGGCAATCTGCTAATCTATTTTCAATAAAATAACCTTTCCTTCAAAAGGAGAGGTGGCTTAGGCCCAGCAATGGCACATTTACTTTTAATACTTATCATTTTTTTTTATATTTTCCGGAAGGGCAAATGACTTTACACCACCTGATGGTAAGTGGTCGTATAGTTCAAACGCAACGACGGCCAGTACGGCCATTATGCTGAGATTTAGTTTACTTTTATCGATTTACCGTTGATCTTTAAATACTTATTGATTCTATGGTATTGTTTTATATTTTCCTTACTTAACATGATATTTGTTTCGATTTTGTTTTCACTTAAGAAAATGTTAAGCAATTTTATTCTTTCCCTTAATAGCTCAATTTTTGTATGATTAAAATAAGTGTTTTTAGTTTTATTACTCTTTTTAAATTCTTTTGTGATACAAGCTCGATCTGGATCTATTGAATTCTATTATTGAGAATTCTGCGCTTTTATCTTATTTAAAAGAAAATAATGAATATTGAATGCAGTCTTTATCAGTTGTTGTGTGAACTGACATCATGAAAGGTTCTTAATTATTGTGTTACAGTTTTTTTGTATGCTCAGGTTTTTTTTTTTTTTGTTTACGAACAATTTTCATAATTATTTCTGCGTTGAGTTCAATATAGTAAGTTGTGTCAAGTAAGTTCCGACTTAATTTCATTATATTTAGACATTTTATATATTTTAACCGTATATTCAGGCATTTTTTACCACACGTCAAGTATGTCACAAGTCAAGTAATAAATATCTCTGTATGTTAACATCAATACCAAAAATGGACGTCTTTCACGTTTAAATGGACTATTTTCTATGATAGATTCAAAAACTCTACTTATAAATACTACTTATGAATGAATAATACGTTTCAATGAAGTAGTAATCTGGACTCTAAGACGAAAGTTTTTAATTCTAAACGTGGATTGTGATGCTGCAAATTTAAATACATTAACAAAAATCAAGATGAGATACACAAAAAGCACGGACAAAAGGTCTTTGAGGATACAAATACAAGAAAAAAAAAGTGTAGCATCAAATAGTCTAAGCCGTAAGTCGACATAATATTTTATATTTTTTTCAAATAATTAATTAATTATTCAATTCATTCGGAACCTTTTCGGAACGTAACTTGTCAACTCGGATTAACTTATTCGTTTCTTAATATCTATGACAGTAGCATGGTTGGGTGTAATCTGTGAGCGTATACCACAAGTCACGTAAAACGTACTCGTGACATTATCGTTCGTTACACAGGATCAAGCGGGAAATTTGGTTCAAATAATTTGATTCCATAGAATCCATCTGGTTGAGTTGATTTAGAAGGAAAAGTGTAGGAAAAATGAGATTACTCTTCAACTCTATTCCATTTATAAAATCTCGTAACGTAAAGAAACTTTTTCATGTCTTTTTATTTAATGTTGTCAAATCCATGGATCAAAACTCAATTATCGCTAAAATATCAAACATGATATAGTATTACGTACGAAATAAATTATTTTCAATATCAAAAACCGTACAATAATAAAATACTTCTACAAAGAGTAACGGAATATTAAATGTGGGTTAAATTTTATACTCTTAAGGTCTGAAGATAATTTAAGTCTATACACGAATTGGTCTATATTTATAATGAACGAAATGATAATTCTCTGCGATTCTTATTAGCACCATAACTATCACTCACAATCGGATGGGATAAATATGCCTATGGGATAAGGGCCGATGTGAGGTACCGAAAATTGATGAGTTAGTTTCGATTTCTTATGGTTATATTTAAACTTATCAAAGTACTTATATTATAGTATATAGTCATATTATAGTCACACGCATACATAAGCGAGTAGAGAGCGGTGGCGAAGAAGGGTTACCATAAATAAGAAAGCGTCGCGGGGCTTAGCGTCACGGTATTGGTCTTACCCTAACCCGTTCTAGGAGATGTTTCAAATACTAACCTAATCTAGCTAGGTTACTTTTTAAGTCCTAAGCTCTAGCCTACCATATAACGAGATAATTATCTATATACACAACATTTACAAACTCTCATCTTGTGTAATGTTTATCAATTTATCATTGCGTGATATAATTCTAAAATATATATATGTAATAGTTTTAACATAAAAGCGGGTTTATGTTTCGAATAGAGAATTGGAAGTGCGATTTAACGGTAAATACTGCAATTTCTATATCATGCGATTGTAATTTGTACACTTATTTTTAATTTCGATTTGTAAATAGTTTTTTAAATCCATAAAATATTTTTCTTTATGTAAATAAATTTATTGAATATTTTTATTGGAATCTTACTAAGGATATATAGATATAAGCGGTCTTACCATTAAATAACACGCCAAGAATAATCACAAAATAATTCATTTCTGGTGACTGAATGTAATCATTTTAATTGAACGTAAGATGAAATTTCAATTAAGATAAAACGTATTTTTAGTTATTGATGTTGTAAAACAAATTGGACTTAACCGAAGAAAATTTACCTGTTATTTTTTTATATATTGTGTAGTATTATTGTAGTGTGTGTAGTATATGAATATTCTAGAAAATTACATATTTTTTTACACAATAGATAGGCGGACGTGCATATGCCCATATGGGCCACCTGGTGGTAAGTGGTCACCAACCAACAACCAACATAGAAATTGGTATTGTAAGAAATATTAACTATCGATTACATCGCCAATGCGTCCACCAACCTTGGGATCTAAGATGTTATGTCCCTTGTGCCTGTAATTACACTAGCTTACTCACCCTTCAAACCGGAACACAACGATACCAAGTACCACCTGCTGTTTTGCGGTAGAATATCTGATGAGTGGTATGTACCACACATACACAGACGAGCTTGCACAAAGCTCTACCACTAGTAAAATTAATTAAATACAATTATTAAAATATTATTTTTACGATGAAAATCAACAAATACTAATTTTAACTATTTTATCAATTATAGAATCTTACATATATATAGGCTTATAGCCTAAACTAGTTTTCGGCCGTAACTACCTCCGTATGAGGCGCGGAGATGTATATTTTGTATGTATATAATACATACAAAATTTCGTGTATTTAAGGTGTGGAAGCGTAACAAACATACAAAACAAACAATCTCACTTTCGCATTTATGATATTAGTAAAGATGCCCCAGATAATAAGTTGTAATGATGTATATATATTTATTTAAAATATATTAACTGAAACAATGGAATAAAAAGTTAAAAATTATATATTAGTTATTTATTTAACATAAACAATAATATGTCAATATCATCATATTACATAAGGAACAGAAGAATATAAAAGGGGTCGACGTTTTGAACAATACTTGGCCGGAGAGGGTGTAAATGGGTCGTAATGGAGCCTTTTGTGTGTTATCTCTAAGAAAAGATTTATTCATTGTAGAGAATATTGTAAAGCTTATTATAGAAAACGCGTCTTTTTTCTAATTAAACGAATTAATTCAGTTTCTACTGTTTATTGTCATGTACAGTAACAGCCTGTTAATGTCCCACTGCTGGGCTAAGGCCTCCTCTCCCTTTTGAGGAGAAGGTTTGGAGCTTATTCCACCACGCTGCTCCAATGCGGGTTGGTAGAATACACATGTGACATAATTTCAATGAAAATAGACACATGCAGGTTTCCTCACGATGTTTTCCTTCACCGATAAGCACGAGATGAATTATAAACACAAATTAAGCACATGAAAATTCAGTGGTGCTTGCCCGGGTTTGAACCCGCGATCATCGGTTAAGATTCATGCGTTCTTACCACTAGGCCATCTCGGCTTACAACTATTGTCATGTACTATTATTAAAATTTTAATTGGTTCTTACTCGTGATAAATATCATAATATGAAACAAAAAATATCTGTTGTATTCATATATAATAAGTAAAAAAATTTACAAATTCAAATAGTGCGTCATTCAAGTTTAATCGAATAAATGTGAATAAAAATAAAAACGACTATTTTTCTGTACAAATATTTTTATCCAACATGAAGGATTACAATACAATTTATTTAGATTTACGCTCTTTAATTTTTAATTCTATCCCATTGCAATTAAGTCTATTATCGCTTGGTGAGCTTAGTAAAGTGTATTTAATATAGATTTATTTAACGCATATCAAATTGTGAGCAACACACGACGATGTCGTGTTCAGTGAAATGTAAGCAGACATATAATGGAAGCACTATTTATGACAGGAATGGATGTCGACGTTGGATTGGCAACGAAATTATTTTGCATCATTATGTAGTAAGCTGTCAAGAGAACCGAGATGGTTTAGTGGTTAGGACGAGTAAATTTGAACCGATGTTGGGGGGTTCAAATCAGTGTAATGTGATATGGAACTCGGCAAAATATAAAAATAAACATATAAATAAACAAACTCAAAGTAAAGAGATTTTAGTAACACATATCTTAAAAGAAAATTAGTTGTAAAATAAGACTAAAAAGAGTTGCCACGATATCCTGAAAGAGTAAATAGTAAGTGTTTAAATAAAACAGCAAATGAGCGAATTCCTTACAAACAGCATTAGCCGTTTGGTGACTAGAAAATTTTGTATGTATATCTTCATTATTAAATGAAATCAATGATTCCGAATTACTCAATTTACTGTCACCCAAATTAAATATACTTGCAAAATTCAAAATCGATACGACAATAAACAATTAAAAGTTGCCGTAAAACGCATTTCAAGATTTGTATACAAAGTGACTCTTCTACAGTCTACAGTGACATTCAATTGATAAGAATTAAGGAAATTTAACGAAAACCAACAAAAATAAATATTAAAAAAATACTTATATACCACAATAACAATATTATAAAGGATAATTGTATAATTGCTAAAAAGGAAAAAGCAACTCAGCAAACATTTATCGAAATCATCATGACGCATGAATTTAAATCAATCAAATGTCAAATCATAATAGTGGGATTGTTGCGTAATTTTGTTATATTTTTTAACTGTTTTTTTTTATAGAATAGTAAGGCGTACGAGTATATGGGCCACCTCATGGTAAGTGGTCACCAACGCCCATAGACATTGGTATTGTAAGAAATGTTAACCATCGCTTACATCACCAATGCGCCACCAACCTTGGGAACTAAGATGTTATGTCCCTTGTGCCCGTAATTACACTGGCTCACTCACTCTTCAAACCGGAACACAACAATAACAACACAACAACAAGTACTGCTGTTTTGCGGTGAATATCTGATGAATGGGTGGTACCTACCCAGACGAGTTTGCACAAAGCTACCAGTAAAAATACTTTAAAGTAAAAAAAGTTAAACTGCCTGTAACTTTGTCATTGTAGTCAAAGATCTCTCCTCCTCTTGAGGAGTTGAGAGCTTATTCCACCACTCTGCTCCATTGTGGATTGGTGGTTAAATAAATATGTTGTAATTTCGTTTCTTCCTTTCGTTTCAATAAGGCGCATAATAACATAGCTTGGTCAGGATTTTCCCGAGAGCGATGCTAACGCTGATTAAATAGAATTCACTATAAAACAACACGTATTTACATAATTCCTTCGATCTATCTGTACATGTTACGTGACTCTCTTTGTCCTCTTTATATTTATGATCTGTGTATTGTATAGATAAAGATATGATAACATGTCCAAATGAAAAAGTCTCAAAAAACATAAAGATAAAAACCTTTTACCACTGATAATAACTACAAAAGTTCATAATATTACATTAATATGACTCAAGTTTTAAAAAACACATATATTTAACCAAAAAATTTTATAGTGACTCATGTTCATTAAGAATATAGTAATAATGAAATAACATAACAATGAAATAAGTTTGTGGTTGATTTGTAATAATTTTGTTTTATAGTACGTTGACTTTTTGAATATTTTGTGGTTTATGAACAATACGTGTGACAAAAAAATTACTAGGAAAAAAATGTGATTATTTCCGATAAGTATACGAATAAAAGATTTCATAAATGAAATTTATGGCAGACTGAAGTAACAGTTTATGTGTGTAACATTCGTACGTACTACTTTCTTGTAGTGTATTAAATAGGCTGAATGGCAAGTGAGCCACCTGATGGTAAGTGGCCACCAGCACCCTTATTTCTTAACAAAAAAAAACAATAACTTTTTATCCTAGGATTTTGGGATTTAACAATATACAACAAGATGGCCCAGTGGTTAGAACGTGTAAATCTTAACCGATGATTGCGAATTCAAACCCGGGCAAGCACCACAGAATTGTCATGTGCTTAATTTGTGTTTATAATTCATCTGTACACACGGTGAAGGAAGACATCATGAGATTACCTCGTGTGAAATTTCAATGAAATTCGGCCCCATGTGTATCCACCAACTCGCATTGGAGCAGCGTTGTGGACTAAGCTCAAAACTTTCTCGTCAAACGCAGAGGAGGCTTTTCCCATTGCTGGGCACATTTAAAGGTTATTACTTACTTATTCGGGATCAACAAACTTATAAACTTATCACAAGACAAGTGAGTCAGTTTTACAAACTGTGGTTAGTAGTAAGTACGATGATAAGCTATTGTGTGGTTTATTAATAATAATATATTCATATAAGCGTGACAAAAAAATTACAGGAAAAAAGACAAATATTTATATTGTACATGTTTATATAAGCAGAAATGTATGTTGGAATATTAATGATATAAAAAATCTATAAACTTTTTGGATTACATTGATACAGAGTGCCTATCAATCAATGGTCCTCCTGGCTGGCCTAGGCCAGTCTGGGTACGGGCCTCGGGGTTGCCCCCCCTACCCGGGATGGTCCTCCCCGACGGTTCAACCGTCGTGTCGATTCATTTAGGCCCATAGGGCCAGGGTCGTTGTGACCCAGTGGCTATCTAACAGAGTGCCTAGTGTGGGATTGTATGGGATTCCAATTATTGTCACTAGATGGCGCTGTTTTCATTCCATATAAACGTAGTTAACATCAACGAATAAGTATAAAAACTCCCACTAGACATTGAGCTGAGTAGATAGAACTTATTACACTCTATTTAAATTACAAAGTTATCGTTCAAAATATGTGTCTAATATATGTGTATAAAATAAATGCGATCATATATGTCTCATTAATCATAATTATAAGACATATTTAAACAATTATTTTTTATTAACTATATTTTTTATAGAGGGTGGTTCTACCAGTTATCTGTCCGATGGCTGGTTGGAATCACTACGGGTACGCGACCCCGGACTGCTCTAGCTACTAGTGTCACATTCCTGTATCTTCCGTGATCACAGTATCCTCACCCATCTCCTTGATACGTTGTTTCCCAAAATTATCCCAGCGTCACGCCAAAGAAGAAGGAAAACTAATAATAAACCCGGAGCGGTGCCTCCGTTTAGGCGTAAGCCAGTCACCTGCGGCCAAACCAGCACCACACGTATTGACTCGTCATTCCTGCGGATCCTGCTGGGGAGGAGGAGAGGGTGGCATGGGTACTGGGCAAGCCCGTGTTGCCATAAAGTCGCCTGGCCCAGGCGTAGCAGCATCCACGGAGAGGACACTTCGCTCACCTGTCTTGCAGGTGGAAAACAACACGGAGAGTGGCAGTCACCGGTTATAAGTCAGCACGAATAGGTGTAAGTGCGGACGCCAGGGGCCACTCTTGACAGTAGGAGGATCCATCGTAGATCCATTGATCAGTTACCGCCTGCTTTAAGTCGGGCAGCCCCCGATCAATAAGGTACTGATCCGCCTCAGCGTTAACTTGTTCCGCCTGGGTGAACGGAACACAAGCCTTACAGCTAGACGTTGACGCTGTGACATTAACCACCTGCTCAAAGAAACAAAACTCTCAAAACGCACACCAACGCTGCTTACATGCGCTTTGCGACATGGAATGTCCGAACGATGAGGACAGGCTTCCCGAACACCTACGGAAGCTCCGATGGCGCCCAAAAACTGCGCAAAACCTACAGTATCGACGTGGAGCTTAAAAGGCTCAATATCGATATTGTAGCCTTACAAGAGACCAGAACTGCAGACGAAGGGTCTTTGCGTGAAGCTAACTACACTTTTTACTGGAAGGGCAAGAGTTCCTTGGAAACACGAGAGCACGGTGTAGGTTTCGCGGTTCGAAACCATCTCATCAACGCCATAGAAACACCTGTAGGCGTTTCCGAGCGGATTATGGTCTTGCGTCTAAACACAAAAAGCGGCTTTGTCACGCTAATTTCCGCTTACGCACCGACGCTTAGTTCAAAACCTGAGACCAAGGATCAATTCTACGGCCAGCTCGATGAGACAGTGCGCAGGGTGAATCCAACTGACAGACTGCATATTTTGGGTGACTTTAATGCCCGCGTCGGTCAGGGCACATCAGCCTGGCCTGAATGCCTCGGTGCACACGGCATAGGCAAGCTTAACGACAACGGACAACGACTGTTGGAGTTTTGCTCAAGGCACCAGCTGTGTGTTACCAACACCTTTTTTAAAGGCAAAATGATGCGGAAAGTCTCGTGGATGCACCCTAGATCTAAACACTGGCACCAATTAGACCTTGCTCTTACAAGAAGGAGGGATCTACGGGAAACGCTCCACACGCGGGCGTTTCACAGTGCCGATTGTGACACCGATCACAGCCTCGTTGTTACTAAAGTCCGACTTGTCCCTAGAAGAGTCCATTCTTCCAAGCCACCCGGTCGAAAAAAGATAAATCTTTTCAAGACTCGTGACATGGAAGTAGTGGAGTCATTTGGGGAACTCGTCCGCGAAGAAGTTGCAACTTGGGATAGTACGGCATCAGCGCGAGTCGAATGGGAAAAAGTCAAGTCTCTTCTGACTGACACTGCAGGCAAGATTTTTGGCTATCAAAAGGCAAAATCTTACGACTGGTTTCAAGAAAACGAGGAGCACTTACTTCCCTTGATTGACTCGAAACGCCAAGCCGCTTTAAATTTTCGCCTTAACCCTTGCGATGCGACGCGTAAAGATCTCATGAAGGCAAAAGCCTCACTCCAGCGTAGCACGCGCTTCTTTGTAAATGCGTATTGGACAGAGCTTTGCCAAAGCATCCAAGCGTGCGCAAACTCGGGGGATATTGGCGGGGTGTACGCGGGCATCAAAAGAGCTCTTGGACCTACTCCAAAAAAGACGGCACCTCTCAAGGAATCCGACGGTTCTGTTATAACAGACAGCACCCGTCAGATGGCAAGATGGGTAGAATACTACAAGGGGCTCTACTCGTGCCCTGTCGATATTCAGCCAGAAGCAATGGAGCTTGTCCCGAATCTGGCAACTTGGCACGAGCTAGACGTTGCACCCACAGTAGAGGAACTTTACCTGGCCGTCAAGAAGCTCAAATGCGGAAAGAGCCCCGGAAAAGACGATGTTGTCACCGAAGTCGTCAAGCTTGAGTGCCTCTTGCCCATCCTTCATAACCACCTGGCTAAGTGCTGGGAAGAAAACTACGTCCCTCAGGATATGCGAGATGCTAACATCGTCACTCTTTATAAAGGCAAAGGCGATCGTGGCGACTGCAACTGTTACCGCGGAATATCTCTTCTTAGCATCGTCGGTAAAGCCTTTGCCAGGGCCATTTTAGGCAAACTACAAAGGCTCGCCGACCGCGTATACCCTGAGGCACAATGTGGTTTTAGGTCCCAACGGTCAACTGTCGACATGATATTTTCACTCAGACAGCTACAAGAAAAGTGTAGGGAGCAACATACCCCCCTAGTCATTGCATTTGTAGACCTAAATAAGGCTTTTGACTCCGTGAGCAGAGAGGGGTTGTACTCGGTTCTTGTCAGAATTGGATGCCCCCCAAAACTCCTAAGGATAGTGCAATCGTTCCACGAAGGTATGAAAGTCACCGTCCTGCACAATGGCAACGCATCCACGCCATTCGACGTACGCCGTGGTGTTCGTCAAGGTTGTGCACTGGCCCCCACCTTGTTCGGAATATTCTTCTCAGTGCTTCTGAAGGTTGCTTTTGGAGATGAACAGCAAGGCGTCCACTTACACACGCGAACCGATGGGAGGCTGTACAACATCTCAATGCTCAAGTCCAAACGCTACAGGGAGGACCTATTTGTAGATAGTCTCCTCTTCGCTGACGACGCTGCCTTCGTTGCTCATGACCAAGCTCAACTCCAGAGTCTAATGGACAAATTTGCCAGAGCGTGCGCCCTCTTTTCAATGTCCATAAACTGCAAGAAGACCGTTATTTTAGCGCAAGGATGTTTAGAGCAACCAGTCATCTTGCTTAACGGCGCACCTTTACAGGTGGTTAACAAATTTTGCTACCTTGGGTCGCATTTGTCGAGCAATCTCTCGCTTGATGCAGAGATCGACTTCCGCATCGGCAAAGCAGCCTCTACGTTCGGGAGGCTCTGTTCAAGGGCTTGGGATAACAGACACCTTACGGTAAAAACGAAAATGCTTGTTTACCAATCATGTGTCCTAAGCACACTCTTGTATGGAGCAGAAACGTGGACAACGTACGCAAAACAAGAACGCCGACTAAACACATTTCACTTGCGCTGTCTTCGGAACATTCTGGGCATCACATGGCAGGATCGCGTGACAAACGAGTCTGTTCTAGGCGAGGCACAGCTGCCTAGCATCATGGCCATTCTCAAAAAAAAACGGTTACGGTGGCTGGGACACGTGCATCGAATGGAGCAGACCCGTCTTCCAAGGCAAATACTACTGGGAGAGGTTGTGGATGCAAAGAGGTCTGTTGGGCGGCCTATGCTCCGTTACAAAGATTGCGCTAAGCGTGATATGGTTGCGTTTAACATCCCTAGCAATCGATGGGAGGAACTGGCAGAGGACCGTGCCAAGTGGCGACGCCTTATTCACGAAGGTCAATCAAAGCATGACAATGACTGGTTTAAACTACTAAAAGAAAAACGCACTAGGCGTTATGAGCGGGCTTCAAACCCCCGCCCATCTGGGGGCGCATACACTTGTCGGAAGTGCGGCCGGAGGATCCTCTCTCGCATTGGTCTTTTCAGTCATGAACGCAAGTGCCTTCGCGATGCCGCTTAAATCATCTGTCAAAGATGCAGAGGCCTATATATATATATTTTTTATAGACTATTTCTCTTATAATATATACATTAGTCATATATAATGAGCCCTATTATTCCAATATTAACGTATTTATTTGTATTATAAATAAAATACATAATTGCCCGTCACTGTCAATGTATGTACGTATGCTTGTGTTTTCATCAGCGACTATTACTATGTGGAGTGCAAATTAGGTTAGATATGATATTATAATACTCTTATTTGTCTGATATCGAAGTTGTATAACAATATTTTACCTATTTCAGGAGGTATTTTATCAATAATAATATGTTACATCCCTTGTGCCTTGTGCCTTGTGGTTGGCGTGGTTGGTAGATACTTGCCTTTCACGCCGAAGGTTGTGGGTTCGATTCCCACCCAGGACAGACATTTGTGTGCATGAACATGTCTGTTTGTCCTGAGTCTGGGTGTAATTATCTATATAAGTATGTATTTACAAAAGAAAAGTAGTGTATGTAGTATCAGTTGTCTGGTTTCCATAGCACAAGCTTTGTACAAGCTTAATTTGGGGTCAGATGGCCGTGTGTGAAAAATGTCCCAGGATATTATTATTATTAATTATACTGGCTCACTAAACTTTTTAACTGTAACACAACAATACTTCTTGTTATTAGGCGGTTGAATATCTGACGTTGCAAACTAACTATACGATCTTGCACAGGGCCCTGCCATCAAGTTAAATTGAATATAATTCATATTATATAATTTATAAATATAAAAAAATATTCCGTAACAGCCTGTGAATGTCCCACTGCTGGGCTAAAGGCCTCCTCTCCTCTTTTTGAGGAGAAGGTTTGGAGCTTATTCCACCACGCTGCTCCAATGCGGGTTGGTAGAATTCACATGTGGCAGAATTTCAGTGAAATTAGACACACATGCAGGTTTCCTCACGATGTTTTCCTTCACCGTAAAGCACGAGATGAATTATAATCACAAATTAAGCACATGAAAATTCAGTGGTGCTTGCCCGGGTTTGAACCCACGATCATCGGTTAAGATTCACGCGTTCTTACCACTAGGCCATCTCCAAAAAAAATATTAATTATATATAATATTGTATTAATATCCTTAAAGAACATCAACAAATACTAAGTAAGTATTGTTTTTAAAAACTGTATAATAAACTGTATAATACTTATCTATAATATTTTTTTTTATAAATAACCGTCGAAACATAAACTTATTCCACATATATAAAATATAACGAAATTGACTGTCTTGATTCTCAAGGGAAATTACGTTGAAAACTCTTATAATTTCAAGCTAAAATCTTACTTTAAATATTATAACGTTTGTATAATATGCGAGGTACGTCAACTTTCAAGGTCAGATGGTAAACTTTTTGCTGGATATACTGTGACCTATGTTAATTTGCTTTTTTTATAGAATAGGAAGGCGGACGAGCATATGGGCCATCTGATGGTAAGTGGTCACCGACGCCCTTAGACATTGGCATTGTAAGAAATGTCAACCATCGCGTACATAGCCAATGCGCCACCAACCTTGGTACCTAAGATTTTATGTCCCTTGTGCCTGTAATTACACAGGCTCACTCACCCTTCAAACCGGAAAACAACAATACCAAGTACAGCTGTTTTGCGGTAGAATATCTGATGAGTGGGTGGTACTTATCCACACGAGCTTGCACAAAGCCCTACAGCAGCTTCTATACTACTTAATGCCGTTCATCTATATATATATATATATATATATATATATATATATATATATATATATATATATATATATATATTAATATATATGTTGGTTATATATGTTTGAGATTATACCGACATCACATGATCGATCATAGTGAAACATAATTACATGTATTTTGTTCACAGAGGTTTTCATAGTATCGACATTGTTGTAACTCGCGCTATAAATCAAATCCTTTACCATTCAATTCGTTCAATCCGTATATTTTTTTATAAAATAGATAGTCCACTGGTGGGCATGTGACCACCCATAGACATTAACGCTGTAAGATATATGAAGCATTCCTTGCATTACTAATACGCCACCAACTTTGGGAACTAACATTATGTCCCATTACACACAACATTATTGTGGCCGTAGTTACACTGGCTCACTCACTCTTCAAACCGGAACACTACTAGGTATTGCTGCTTGGCGGTGGTGTATCTGACAAGTGGGTGGGGGCATTATTAATGTCTGCTAGTCGATATCTTTACTACTATACTAATGTTATAAAGAAAAAATATTAAAATTTTTGTGTGTTCATTTGTAATTCAAAAATTCAAAAACTACTTATCCGGTTTTAAAAAATCATTCACCTACAGAAAGCTACATTATCAGCGAGTAATAGGAAGTGTATTTTATTTAAAAAATAAAGATCTCTACGATAATTGCAATAATCTAACGCAAGGTATATCAAAAATTTACTTCTAAAATCCATGTATTACATTTATATGTAGTATATATCATAATGACTCTCAAAAAAACTCCGCAAAGCTGTATGTATATCTAAATATTTTTAAGTCGTAATAACTGAATATAATATCTATTTTACATAACATTACATTCCATAAGTTCATGTCATAATCAATCAATCATATAAGATAAAGCAGATGCTAATTAGAATTTCCTATTTATAAATAAAAAAGCCGAGATGGCCCGGTGGTAAGAACGCGTGAATCTTAACCGATGATCGTGGGTTCAAACCCGGGCAAGCACCACTGAATTTTCATGTGCTTAATTTGTGATTATAATTCATCTCGTGCTTTACGGTGAAGGAAAACATCGTGAGGAAACCTGCATGTGTCTAATTTCACTGAAATTCTGCCACATGTGAATTCTACCAACCCGCATTGGAGCAGCGTCGTGGAATAAGCTCCAAACCTTCTCCTCAAAAAGAGGAGAGGGGGCCTTTAGCCCAGCAGTGGGACATTCACAGGCTGTTACGGATTGCGGATTTATAAATAACCAGTATATACTTTTCTCAGGTGTAGATTAAATAAGCTCTCCCGAGAGATATCTTGGAAGCCAGAAATAAGTCTTGATTAAAATGGAACGTAATAATGTTCTGTCTTTATACATTTTAATAATTTATGTTTATGGTAAGATTTCAATATTCGACTCGACTCGATCATCACTAATTGATATCTCGATCGAGCCGGTCTCTAGATCCTTGGTTCAAGCCCCGAGTTGGTCCAATTGAAGTTTTTCTCTCTACGATCGTGTCGGACTGAAATCCTATTGAGAATGACCACCGCAACCCTTAAAAGGACGTCATCATAATATTTATATTAGATCAAATTAACCGTCTCTTGATATTTAAATCTAAGTTTATCCATTAGTTTCAATCTTAGCATCATAAATAATTCAAATTAAGCTTAGGACACAAATGGTGACGTCCTCTAAGTGATTTCTATTTCCACGCCAAATACATTAATCGCGACATCGAGAATACATCTAGATATGGTCAGATTATCTCATCCCTGATTACCATACTTTAAAGTCCTACTTACATAGCGGCTGAATCAGGAATATTACTATTAAATAAAGTTGTAACCACATGTTTGAAATTATTGTCTAATGCGAAAGAATAACTTTATGCTATCCAAAAAGTTTTATTGGTTTTTTATTATATAAAAAAACTATGTTCATAGAAATTAAGTTTAATGTCAAATTTTAATTACATAATAATAATAATACCCTTATTGAGAAACAAAAGCAAGTTCCTTATTGTCAAATAAACAGACGTAATATCTGTAGGCACTGAATCGTTCAACATCAATACCTAAAAATTGTTTACAATTATTTACTTCTTAAGTAGATCAAAATAAAAATTATAAATAACAGAAACGTGTGCTAGAAGCATTTCGTGTCAAATCACAATTCCGTTTTTGTTTAAATAAATAGTTACAAATTTCTATAAAAAATAATAATTACACTTTTTAATGAATAATAATAATTATTATATATTGTATTTTACTTGAAGCAACAGACTTTTCAAATATTAAAAAAATGTTTGGTATTATTTTTCGATGAGAGTTAATTATATTGTTTAGTAAAATCATTGTGAACTTCAGTTTCCGAGTTAACTCCAATGACGTTGAGAAGTTTCAAACGAGTTTCGGAAGTAATATAAGTTATGGTCTAATGAATAATGTATTATATGTAGTTATTTAAAAATATTTTTTTCTTATTTTTAGACGCTTTAATTAAAATTAATGGAATAGCTTAAGTTAGTAGGCATTTAAAGCAATCAAGAACCATGGCCATATATGGGTTAAAAATTGGATAAATAAGTAATTATATATTTTTCTTAAGTTCGTGCATATTAAATATAAAGTGGAACTTAAACTGCTCAAAAGTAAATAGTTCCTTAGTCGTATTTGCTGCTATATTTAAAAAAATGATATTTATCCTTTTATTTCGTACATTATATGAATAAAGTATTTCTTTAGATATTTTGTAAACATATACACGAGTAATAAATTTATTAGTTGTTTGCAAATTCAGTAAGTGCTAGAGTTTTGTGCAAGCCTGTCTGGGTAGGTACCACCCACTCATCAGATATTCTTCCGCTAAACCGCAATACTTAGTTTGTTGCATTCCGTTTTGAAGGGTGAATGACACAACACAGGCACAAAGGATATAACATCTTCGTTTCCAAGGTTGGTGGCGCATTGGCGATGTAAGGAATGGTTAATATTTCTTACATCGCCAATGTCTGGGCAGTGGTGACTTCTTAACATCAAGTGGCCTATTTACATGTATGCCTACCTATGACATTGCTCACAAAAAACGGTCTTCTAGGAAAACTAATACAAATTACCGGCAAAATTTAAGTTTCATTATGACGTTTATACTCGAACAAATTAATGAATGGAGTTAAGATTGATAGCGAGTGGGACCTCGCTCTATATGCTGTGCATTCTTTGAGCCGGTCAAACGGTGATATTAGTTACATCAGTGTACGGAGTATAATTTTTATTTTTTTACAATAAATAATTTTGCCAAAGATGAAAAATAAAACTAAAAGTATTATAATAATCAAAACTAAAGGTATTATAAGAAATAAGAAACAAAGCTTATATTAAAACAAAAAATTACTTCGAAAGTTTGTTGTTGTTTATTTTTATAAAACCATGTAAACTTTCCCTAAAACAAATTAAAATAACGCCCATATTTATGAACGCATTATTCAAATAAGTTTCACTCTACATAATGAAAGGTCCAAAGGTCTAGTGGTAACTTCAATATCAATCATTTAAATTCAAACGATTAGATTTGAAAAAATGTATGGTGTTATTTATATTTTTCACTGTCTTTTTCATCATTTAATTAATATTAGTAAACGGTTTTGATAATATTTTCAATGTTTTTAGATGTAAACTATTGTTATGAGATCGATATTTTGACACATAATGATGTTGGAAACTTATTTCTTTTGTCTCGCATATTTAGAAAATGAACGATGTTATCGATTATAGTCAATTAATTTGACGCGTAATAAAAACCTTCATAAAAATCGTCTCGTAAATATAGATTACCAGATTGGGTGGTTTTTGTTTCAAAATAATATATTTTCAACAATTAGAAGAAAAACATATTATTAGTAACTGATATTACATTGAGAGTATCATCTTAGTTTATAGTCATTTGTTTGTTTTCGAAATAAGGACATATTTATTGTATCTTTTGAAAACAATCAGAGTTTATTTATAGCTGTTAAAATCCCACCCAAATATATTGTGTGAATGCGAGAATGAATTTACAGTTATTAAAATACAATAATACAGCGGCCTTATCATAAATGAACACACTTTTCGATTCGTCACTCATTATTCATGTGAGCCCACTACACAAAATAGTTTTGCATAGCAATATATTATACTAGCAAACCCCGGCAGACATTATCCTGCCTGTGTTTGACGGCCAATTGTTATGAAAGTTGATGTGCTGCAGCGCCATCTAACGGCCATTTAAAACAAAGTTGATGGTATAAATTTCCGAGGGAATCTCTTTACACAAAGACTAATATCACTATGCCTTATCGTAAACCTTTTAGGTCAAAACCTAAGGAAGGGAACTGGCGAATCCCGTATCATGTCTAGATTAGACCCGAACGAAAGACACATCGACGCGCATTCTGTGAGAAAATACATAATTATGTATGCTATGTGGCAACTGGTGACAATTTTTATGATGATTCAAACGGTGTTGAAGTCTATCAATCTCAAACAGATACACCAACAACCGTTTTTTATATAAAGATTACTAACGTATAAATTACAGTCTAATTTATCTTTAACTTTTTTTTATTTATCTTTGAAAAATGAAATAAGCGTTTAAAAATCGTAAAAATAGAAAAATCTTTTTATCTACGTAAATTCTCGATAAACCCACATTGCTTTATTGATGGGTGCCGAGCGAAACGGGAGCGGCGCCTCTTTGATTTACGGAGTAAAACGAACCCTCAATATGAAACCGTTACGTACCTACATATGTTTTTCATGTAAAAAATACAGACCTTTCTGTCTTTCAAATTTTGAATGACGGGTACACTAATGCTCTTAATTCAAATTGTTTTATTATTTTTTAAATTTTGACATTAATCCATACATGAGTTTTATCTGTTCTTATAAATGAGCAGATGTAAGCATAATATAAGAAGTCGTGTGACATTATTGCCTTTAGTATACTATAATCATGTTCTTATTAATTAAAAATAATTGATAAAGATATATTAGTCTTAATAAGTAAATAAGTAGCAAGTTGTTCGGAGTATTTTTCTTTGAAATGGTACATCGTTAATTCTATGAAGTCCAAAAAATTATAGCATATGATAAATAATACGATCATTATTTATCACGTCAATTTTTCAAGGTTTTTATTTACTTTTATAACAACACTAGGAATACCAAAATTTATAAAAGATTTCTTGTAATATTTTTAGCGCCTCATGTCTAATTCCAAAACGAATTTTTACATTATTTAGCTTAGTATAACAAGAAAGATTATTTGAACGGGTCAAGTGGATTAAGTTGAAAAAGTGCAGCGTCAAAACGACATTACAAAACAATAATCTCCTATAGTCTGTGTGACTTAAACTTTTAACAATGCTTTGAAATTTAGTCAGACAGTAAATATTTTATACATTTAATATATTTAGTAAAATAATTTGAGGCTCGGATATTACGAATACAACAGGAAGGTCTTCCATTCGTTAACAAATAGTAAAGTAACAGTATCTTTTACAAATTTGCTGTCATCGAGCAAAGGCCTCCTCTCCTAGCTGCTCCAATGCGGCTAATATGGCAAAATATCATTTCACACATGTTTCGTAATGTTGTTTCCTTAAATGAATTAGAACTTATTTAAGTATTATGAAAGCTCAGTGGATTGGTTTTTGGTTACCATTCACATTTACTAGCCATTGGAGCACTGTTCGGTTAAAAAAAATACAATTAAAACAAAAAGCCGATTTATCAACCGGCTTTTCAACTCGAATGGAAATAAATAAACTTTTATGGGATTCCCTCTGAATCCAATCCGATAATCGGATTACGATGACGAATCGAATGATTAAAAAGTCTCAAGAAGCGGGTTGGTTTTTTTTTAAATTTATTTAAAGAATTAAGTAGGTTAGCTATTAATATACAAAAAATAAGTATTTAATTTTAATATATCATATACCATTTTCTGATTCATCTCGTTGGGGTTTTCCTTAAACTGTCACTTTTACATGTTACTCACAAGAACACACAATTACACAGCTTAAATGACTTTCACTTACATAATCTAAATTAAATTTTACTGGTGGTAGGGCTTTGTGCAAGCTCGTCTGGGTAGGTACCACCCACTCATCAGATATTCTACCGCAAAACAGCAATACTTGATATTGTTGTGTTCCGGTTTGAAGGGTGAGTGAGCCAGTGTAATTACAGGCACAAGGGACATAAAATCTTAGTTCCCAAGGTTGGTGGCGCATTGGATATGTAAGCGATGGTTGACATTTCTTACAATGCCAATGTCTAAGAGCGTTGGTGACCACTTACCATCAGGTGGCCCATATGCTCGTCCGCCTTCCTATTCTATAAAAAAAAAAAAAAAAAAAAATCGTTTACTCAAGAAATATGTTATTCGTCCGTTGAATTAAAATACTGAAGGTAAGTTTACTGGTGGTAGAGCTTTGTGCAAGCTCGTCTGGGTAGGTACCACCCACTCATCAGATATTCTAC
Organism: Nymphalis io; assembly: GCF_905147045.1. Lineage (NCBI taxonomy): Eukaryota > Metazoa > Arthropoda > Insecta > Lepidoptera > Nymphalidae > Nymphalis > Nymphalis io. The sequence goes on along the minus strand of NC_065898.1, from coordinate 3,948,020 downwards.
CGCTAAACAGCTGTACTTGGTATTGTTATGTTCCGGTTTGAAGGGTGAGTGAGCCAGTGTAATTACAGGCACAAGGGACATAAAATCTTAGTTCCCAAGGTTGGTGGCGCATTGGATATGTAAGCGATGGGTTTTTTTTTATATGTCCGGGATGGCAAATGACTCTACTCCACCTGATGGTAAGTGGTAGTAGAGTCCAAACGCGACGACATTCTTCCCGACTGTACTGGCCGTACAGTCGGGAAGAATGTTTTGTACTAGCCGTCACCGCCTTGCCGGCCCGCAAGATGCCTCTTCACGCCTCGTTTGAAGGAACCCGGGTTGTAAGAGGAGGGGAACACGTGAGCTGGTAAGGAATTCCATTTTTTGGTAGTGCGACAAAGAAACGAGTTGCCAAATTTCTTTGTGCGCGATGGAATTGATGTCACAGTTAGGCGGTGACATCGAGAACCAGCTCGCGTGGACTTAAGAAGGAAGGGGGAAGCAGGAATTAGAGAGAATAATTCCTCAGAGCACTCGCCGTGATACAGTCGATAGAAAGCACTTAGTGCTGCTATCTCGCGACGCAATTGTAAAGGTTCAAGGGTGTTTGTGACCTTTACGTCGCCAATAATGCGTACTGCACGTCGCTGCAACCGATCCAAGGCCTCCAGCAGGTACTTAGCGGAGCCATCCCAAAGGTGCGAGCAATATTCAACGCAAGACCGTACCTGGGTTTTGTATAACAGGCACAGTTGTTGTGGAGTGAAAAAACGCCGCACCTTGTTCAGAACTCCGAGTTTCCGTGAAGCTGTTTTTATAATAGCCTCGATGTAATCCCTTGGACTAAGGTCGCAGCGAACGTCCATCCCCAGCATGGCGATTTTGCTTTGTATCATCAGCGGTGTGCCACAGAGGGAGGGATGAGGGTAAAATGGTGACTTTTTCGCTGTGAGAGCGCATACCTGTGTTTTCTTGGCATTAAACTCAACAAGATTATCAGAACCCCATTTGGCGATGAGCTCTAACGTCCTATCGAGTTCAATGACAAGATTCTCCCGCCTCTCCTCAGTTTCCGCCCGCCCAGCCACTGCGCGTCCGTGGTATCCACCATGCACTGTACTATCATCTGCATAGCAATGTATGTTCCCAAGGGAGAGCATATCATTGATATGCAAAAGAAAGAGTGTGGGAGATAGCACAGATCCCTGGGGGACCCCAGCATTCACTACATAGAATTGAGAAGCGCAACCATCTACTAAAACACGAAGGCTACGCTTGTGATGGTTGATATTTCTTACAATGCCAATGTCTATGGGCGTTGGTGACCACTTACCATCAGGTGGCCCATATGCTCGTCCGCCTTCCTATTCTATACAAAAAAAATACAGGACTGTATATTAACAAGTGTCTTAGTTTTTATGAAACATTAACTGTATAATTTTTTTTACATGTGATATTTATCTTTATATTTTGAGATCATCAAAAAATCTTAAAATTAAGTAGATTTTAAGTTATTTAACTTATGTTTTGTAAAACAATATCAAATATACATAAACCTATATTTTAACTACTACTTAAAAAAACGTATTGAAAAATGATTTCGTAGTAAACATTTTACTGAACGAAAACTGAATTTCATATTCGAATAATTACGTTTACTGCCGTTAGACGGTCCGTTGTCACGTCTCATCGTAAAAGATAGCGCTTAATACGGATTTTTATGCATCGTTTAACTGTTCAAGCTTTTCTTTGTTTATTTAAAGCACATCTGTCATTTATTATTATTGTATCTCGTGTTTATATTACATAAGCTAGGAATATTCTTGGACCTGTTTTGATTTTTTACAGTGAATAATGTATTTTCGTCATCATCGTCATTACTCAGCTAACAAAATTGTAACCTACAGCATCTTCTAATGTGCGCATAAGCTCACAGTTCTCAACTTTCCGCATTCACCACCTTCTTCGGGTCAAAAGTCCATCTGGTCACCAGCTGGTACCAGGCTGCATTACATTTTTTTTGTTATATAGGTACATACAACTGTATATTAAATACTACTACAGTCAGTATATATTACTCAGTTATAATATTGATGATATTAGGAATTTAGTAATAGGGATTTTTAAATTCTTTGGCTGATAATGTTCTTATTGCATGAGAGTTTCCTAGGAACGGATTTATGGAACTCGATTCCGAAGACGACAAGCGGAAGATTTAAGTGACAATTCGATGACGTTATAACTGGAACTACGAGTACAATTCAATAATAAATAAATTTAGTTTCAGCTTATAAATGAAATCTGTCAGTAGACGTAATAATTTCTTATTGTTTGGTAAATAATTTGCTTGGACAGTATTTTTATTAGAGCCACGTAAGTTCTTTCTGCATTGTTATCCTTTGATTCATCTCTTATGTAAAATATGAATTTACTTTAAATTATGTCCATTTTTATTAACAAAAAGACAAATGACCAATGATCCAGCTTTTAGTTGGCTTCAGATTAACGGCCTAAGAAATGGTTATACTCCTTACGCTGGTCATTGAGTGAAGATGATCATTAATTATTTGGTAATGCTCGTACGTCTTACTAAAAATAAAAAGTAAGTGAAACTAAGACATTTCATACGAATAGTGATATGAACATTTTGGGTTCCGTTAGTTGACACACTGTTTTTGCTTATTTATAAATCAGTGAACAGTAACCTGCAATGCGCTCTTACAGTCACTGTAACGGTTCCTAAATAGGCACGTGTATTTGACTTTCAGCTAACAATAAGTCACGTATTTGGTAGCGACCTCAACTAATGGTTTCATCCTATAGCCATAAATTGAATTTGTTGCCAACAAATGATTTATCTTCCTTTATTACAGTACAGTAACAGCCTGTTAATGTCCCACTGCTGGGCTAAGGCCTCCTCTCCCTTTTTTGAGGAGAAGGTTTTAGAGCTTATTCCACCACGCTGCTCCAATGCGGGTTGGTAGAATACACATGTGACATAATTTCAATGAAATTAGACACATGCAGGTTTCCTTACGATGTTTTCCTTCACCGTCAAGCACGAGATGAATTTTAATCACAAATTAAGCACATGAAAATTCAGTGGTGCTTACCCGGGTTTGAACCCACGATCATCGGTTAAGATTCACGCGTTCTAACCACTAGGCCATCTCGGCCTTTATTACTAAAATCTAATAAAGGCGGACTACTATTACTTTATTCAATACTTTATTACAACTCATATGCATTTTATAATAGGCTTAATCCTAAATCGTTTCTCACTAGTTAAGCAATACGAATTAGTAAGCATTACGAATTATTAAGTCGAATCAAATCAAATAAAAATGTTTTTAATCAAATATCTTTTTAAGTACTTACATATGTATGAATCGTGCGCTACCACCGTTTAGGAATGTTTTTTTTTACATAGAATAGGAAGGCGGATGAGCAAATGGGCCACCTAATGGTAAGTGGTCACCAACGTCCATAGATATTGGCATTGTAAGAAATGTTAGCCATCGCTTACATCATCAATGCGCCACCAACCTTGGGAACTAAGATGTTATGTCCCTTGTACCTGTAATTACACTGGCTCACTCAACCTTCAAACCGGAACACAACAATACCAAGTACTGCTGTTTTGCGGTAGAATATCTGATGAGTGGGTGGTACCTACCCAGACGAGCTTACATAAAGCCCTACCACCAGTAACCTACCGAGCAGTACCGACAAGAAACTCAGTAGTTTTTCTTTTCTTTTAGTTAATACCTAGACGAGATCCATCATTGAATCCATGCATTTTTGTCAGATCACAGAAACAGAGTCATTGGCTTACTAATAAGATTATTTTAATAAATTATTACTAAGCTCGTTTAGTGGCAATTCAAGTATAGATTGCGGAATTTATTAAAAATATGTTCCGTAAGTACGATTCTAGTGAAAAAAAATCATTAAAAACATCTTAAATACAGAAATAATTAGTTTTAATTTTCACAGTCATACTTACGGGTCTCCGCCTTCCTCAATCCGTCGAGTCGTGTCACTTTCTTTAGGTCACAAATAATACATACACCAGTAAAAGTAATAAATTCTATTATGTGTTAATTTTAATATCTTAAATATAATAACTTATGAGATATTTTAAATTTAATTATAACAAAATATCATATATTGTTAATTCGATGACAATCGTTCAGTTCTCCCTTTTTTATATATGAGCGGGAAAAACTATTTATTAAACTTTTTTAACCAAACAATATCAATGACGTTCTGAAGCCGATTATATTTTTATTAAATCAAATACAATATAGAAATATGTAATTATTAAATATATTAAATGAAGTACATAAATAAGTATTTTTAACACAAAGAAATACCTATTTAAACATATATGTGATTGAAATATGATTTTTTTTAGTAAAATGATAATCAATTAATTTGTAGCTTAGATTTCGGTTTTATATATCATTAAGAACAAGTTCATATATTCGATGGCCGCATGGATTTAATATTCTTATATTTATTTATAAAATTTTTGATTTGTCTCCAATTTCTGTGCGTTATAGTATATAGGATAATATATATAATATAAGGTAAGGAAAAATAAAACAAGGTAATAATTTTATTTGATGTTGAACATTTATTGGTGCGCTTTGAGTTGTATGCCGTGTCGTATGCCGTGACGGCAATCGTCATGACTCTTATATATCATGCGTTATGTATGTGTGGTATACTATGAATATACTTCATTGCTATATAAATATTATTTGTTTTCTTTAATTATATAAAATTTAATGAGCACCATGTGTCATTCTGTCATTTCTGGATTATGCAAGAAGTTTTTTGTGATTTCCGATATTTCTAACACTCCATCTCATCTCAGTTAGTTCCTTAAATACTAATGATAATTGAATTAAATAATTTTTGACCGTACTAAGTATAGTACCAAGTAGTATATATTCAGAATTTGTGAATATATACATAAACAGTTTCTTATGACCGTTTTACTAAGATTTAACCGTTAAAGAAGCTACACTTTACATTACAAATATCTATCCTGTAAAATGTGCGATAAAAAATGTAATATTACTCTTTAGCTGTTACGTTATCGTGACTTTTTCTTTCACTCTCTTTTATAAGGTTGACAAAATGAAGGAAATAATTACGACACAGCGTGTTCCTACATTTCATATAGAAACACCCGCTGCGAGATGCTCAGTTTTATAACGAGGATTTCCTTGAAGATTCTTTGAATGATGCATTAGTATTCGTTCTTAGTTCACTTTACTATGAAATGAGATAAAAAATACTGAAGTTCTGATAGGAAAGTTTTATGCACCGTTTTATTAAACTAATTTGCGTTTATTTTCTGAAAAAGATGCTCTTAACTTATAATTTTATTTAATTGTCATTATACTATTGGGAGAACTAATTAAAGAAAATATCAAAACATAGTAGTAATATCAAAACATCGTACAAAGTCGAGATGGCGCAATTGTTAGAACACGCGAATTGTAACAGTAGACGCCGGGTTCAGATCCCGGCACGCACTATTAAATTTTGATGTCTTTAAATTAAATATTAGTATCAATTTTAATATTTAAACAATTATTAAATGAAAGACGACGTGGATTAGAAAAATAATACATAGATCTTAATCAAATCAGATTCGAACATGTACGACAGAGCTTTTCGTGTCTATGCTTTCCTCGAGTGAAAATTAAATAAGCCTCTCCCGAGAGGAATCTCAGAAGCCATAAATATGCCTTAATTTAAATGGAACATTTTAATAAAATATATCATATTTTCTTTGGTTAAATTATTGAAATGTTTCTGCTTAAAAAGGTTTTAATGCTTAATGATGATATCTTATGTCAATTATATTACTGTGAGGATTTCCACCTTGAACTGTTGTAGCTTTACGTTACGTTTTAATAAGATAAAAATTTTAAATATCATATCTATTGACAGAGTAAAAAGGGCCCAGGGAAAGATGACAGTAAAGCAGAAGCAGATGAAATAGAAAAATGGAGTATAAAACTAATTCTGAATGGGTAATGAAAAATACACAGTAAATGGCTGATTGCTCACATACATACTTGGACACTATATAACATCGCCTACGCAATCGCACAATGCAAACGCATCCCAATGACTAGCCAATTGGCTAGTCATTGGGATGGACCATCGTGACTTGATATTATTATATATGTACTTGTAATATATGTTAAGCTGTTTCATTGGTCAAGTCTCGGGTTGGCCAATATGACGTAATTTGATTTTTCTGCCAGGAAACTCTCAACTTTGCGCATACACCTATGCACTATAATATTTTATGTGTAGTTTATTAGTCTTCAGAATGGTTTCTATTGCTGATATTGCTTATGAGAAAATCATCGATATGAAAAACTTTGGCTATTATTGTTAGAAATATTATTAGGTATTATTTGTCATTGAGAAAATGTAAAAAATATCTAGATAAATTTAATCAAACAGTTTAACTTTTTGTAGACTAAATAACAATATAAAAGTTCAATGTTGCCCACTCGAATGAACTGACAAAATTGCATTTTATGAAATAAGACATGAGGAGTAAGTTTATAATTTACCACGACATTTTAAAAAAACGTAGATATTCTGATTTGAGCTTACCGGTAACTTTGCTGCGAAAGATTTATTCAGAAACTTAAGCGCATTAATCTCGTTGAGAAATATGATAGGATAAATCTCGGTAGCCGCGGTTCAAATAATATAACAAAAACTATAAAACTTTAAACGATGAAAGGCATGAAATTCGATAATATTTACGCTTTTTATACGTGATACGTTCGTATGATTAATAACTAGCTACTACTCTTCCGCGAGTCAATTGTTTAATTAGCTGTTTTTCAAAATAAAGGTCAATGACCTTGTTTGTAAAAGTAACTTAACTTCTTAAATCTAAACATGATCCTGATTTTATCTTTCACAATCTCTAAATCAACTAATTTTAAAAGACTAATAATATTGTTGTATCGGAATAAAAATATATCAGTTAGCTTTGATCTTCTTATTGATCAGTCGATATTATACAGACTCTCATAAAATCTGTAGTTCGGTGTATTTCTTATGTTTTATTATCATTATTTGAGTATGGACTGCATCTCCGGCTCCGTCAGTAACTGTATATCTTTCTCGTGTCTGTAATGATGTATTATAAAACTTACTTCGTATTTCAATCGTGAAATGTTGAAAAGCAATAACGTTAACGTGTTATAATTATTATAAACAATTTCGCACATTAAATTTCGCACATTACTTTCGGATATATCACAATAGTTTTTGTGGTATTCGAGTATTTATTATGTAATAGCTAAATAACTTAAAAAGCTAGTATTTGAAATTAGCTTAGATTTAAAATGTAATAGAAAGGCAGCACCAACTCATGGATGGATTATATATTTATTTTATTTATTTATTTATTTATTTATTAGGAAAACAAACAGCATATCGTATATTACAACTTAATATAATAATCATATTTTAACACTTATGCCAGTTAAGTTTCCACTACTGTTTTAACAGGGAAGTGGACTAATTTTGATGTTACATAAATATATATATACCCTATATATAATGAGATGACTTCGTTAAGGATTGTATACGTTCTTCCAACTTCCTCTATTAATAAAATTAACTCATATGATTTTAAGTGTGTATCATTCTTACATTTACGAAAAAATATTAAAAGTTTTACGCAAACTTGAATATCGTATCCAAAGAGTTCTGCCAACGAATATGTCGTTGTGACTAATGTTCTATTTAAATGCTTATATTTTGTCATAAATTTTATTCACATTATATAAAATTCGACCTTGAAAACTAACTGATTTATTTATGTTGGGAACCAACAACCAACCAACACCAACCTTTTGAACTAAGATTTTATGTCCCTTGTGCCTGTAATTACACTGGCTCACTCACCCTTCAAACCGGAACACAACAATACCAAGTATAGCTGTTTTGCGGTAGAATATCTGATGAGTGGGTGGTGCCTACTCAGATAAGCTTGCACAAAGCTCTACCACCAGTTAAATATAGAATAACATATTAGGAAGTATAAAACACTCAATTAAACAACAGTTCTAAGACATTATATAAATAAACAAACTCTTACTTTAAATCAGTGTTGCCAATGAACTTTTCTTGACAGACACAATAACTTTTACCGTCCCGTCAAGAGATTTGAACCTGAGACCTAATAAATTCAAGCTGAAAAAGTTAGCCACTACATGTTGATATCTTTATAGTGAGCGAAGAGTTCATATATCGGTATATCACGTCAGAGGAGATAAAATTTTAAGTATAATACATTGTTCATATTAAAGTCATCAAAAATAAATGGACCTCATCAATCAAACAATTTCGACTTTTGTCAAAAGTTTTCAAATCAATCAACCGATAGGCTTGCCACCTAAACGTTGGAAATCGGTTTTCTTTCAATCACATTTAATATAATATCTGATGACGGTGTCCAGTGAAATTGATTTAATTGATTAATTTACTCATTAATCTCTCAAAGATGATGTCCTCCTGACTTATTTCGGTCACGTCGTCAGTTCTCAGCGGAGAATAGCCACCTAAGTGGGGGTTATAATAGCGAATGTGTGCGCTGATACAGGCGCACTCTGTATTCTATCAATCTGATAGTCCTATGGGTGACAATCTGTCACAAACAGGGTTCAAGTGCAGGACCACGTTGCGTTGGTTTTGTGATGTACTGATATTAATAATTTCTTGACAAATGAACTCTTCAATCCAGTTGCTTTTTATGATTTATGTGAGTGGAAATTCATACTTTCGGTTTAAAAATTATAGATTGTGCGGAACGTAAAGCAATTTTGGTTTTTATAATAAAATTATACATTCTAACTGAAAATTCGCTTTTTCAATATTATCTACTACAAAATTGCTAAGGATTTTTTTTTTATTAAGCGTTGTAATTTCCTTCACCGTCTTTTTTTTTTTTTTTATATTCGCCCGGAGGGCAAATGACTCTACTCCACCTGATGGTAAGTGGTAGTAGAGTCCAAACGCGACGACGGCCAGTACAGACGGGAAAAACGTTCTGCACTAGCCGCCTTCGCCTTGCCGGCCCGCAAGATGCCTCTTCACGCCTCGTTTGAAGGAACCCGGGTTGTAAGAGGAGGGGAACTCGTGAGCTGGTAAGGAATTCCATTTTTTGTAAGTGCGACAAAGGAAGGAGTTGCCAAATTTCTTTGTTCGCGGAATTGATGTCACAGTTAGGCGGTGACATCGAGAACCAGTTCGCGTGGACTTAAGAAGGAAGGGGGAAGCAGCAATTAGAGAGAATAATTCCTCAGAGCACTCGCCGTGATACAGTCGATAGAAAGCGCTCAGTGCTGCTATCTCACGACGCAATTGTAAAGGTTCAAGGGTGTTTGTGACCTTTACGTCGCCAATAATGCGTACGGCACGTCGCTGCAACCGGTCCAAGGCCTCAAGTAGGTACTTAGCGGAGACATCCCAAAGGTGCGAGCAATATTCCACGCAAGACCGTACCTGTGTTTTGTACAGCAGGCACAGTTGTTGTGGCGTGATAAAGCGCCGCACCTTGTTCAGAACTCCGAGTTTCCGTGAAGCTGTTTTTATAACAGCCTCGATGTAATCCCTTGGACTAAAGTCGCAGCGAACTTCAATCCCCAGCATGGCGATTTTGCTTTGCATCACCAGCGGAGTACCACAGAGGGAGGGAAGAGGGGAAAATGTCGACTTTTTCGTCGTGAGAGCGCATACCTGTGTTTTCTTGGCATTAAACTCAACAAGATTATCAGAGCCCCATTTGGCGATGAGCTCTAACGTCCTATCGAGTTCAATGACAAGATCCTTCCGCCTCTCCTCAATTTCCGCTCGCCCAGCCACTGCGCGTCCGTGGTATCCACCATGCACTGTACTATCGTCTGCATAGCAATTTATGTTCCCAAGAGAGAGCATATCATTGATATGCAAAAGAAAGAGTGTGGGAGATAGCACAGATCCCTGGGGGACCCCAGCATTCACTACATAGAATTGTGAAGCGCAACCATCAACTAAAACACGAAGGCTACGCTAGGTAGGAAGCTGGCAATCCAGGTGCATATCTGAGCAGGCAGACCATATGCCGGCAGCTTGGAGAGAAGACTTCTGTGCAGACCCTGTCGAAAGCCTTGGAGATATCGAGACTGACAGCCAACGATTCTCCATGCTTGTCGATAGCTTCACCCCAGAGGTGTGTTACGTACGCTAGAAGATCACCTGTGGACCGTTTTGGTCGAAACCCGTATTGACGATCATTAATTAAACAGTGATCTTCTAGGTAATGGATCAGTTGGTTGTTTAAAATCCGTTCCATCACCTTACAAAGTACTGAGGTGATAGCTATTGGCCGATAATTTGCTGGGTCAGACCGATCCCCTTTTTTGGGAACCGCTTGCACATTAGCTCTTCTCTAAGCCTCCGGCACACATCCCGAAGAGAGAGAAAGTTGGAACAGGCGCGTTAACACAGGAGACAGCTCCGCTGCCACTTCTTCAGCACTATGGCTGGTATTCCATCGGGACCGCTAGCTTTTCGTACATCAAGTGATTGCAGCTCCGCACGCACATCACGTTGCCTGATTTTAATGTCAGGCATCGTATGGCCACATGAAGGTATTGTAGGTGGCAGCGCACTACAATCATCGATGACGGAATTGTCGGCAAAGAGTTTAGCCAGGAGATCAGCTTGCTCTTGCGGACTGAGAGCTAGCGATCCGTCCGGATTTCTGAGCGGTGGCAGCGAAGGTTGGCAGAAATTGTTTTGCACAGACTTGGTCAGACGCCAGAAGCTACGGGAGCCCCTAGGATGCGAAACAAGGTCATGACCAATATGTACAATGCGCTGTGCATCCGCTCTCGTGTATGCCTTTCTACAGGACTTGGAATTTTTATTATAGTTTGCTTTCAGTGAGTCAGTGTTAGATGCCCCGCTAATGCAGCCGTTGATCCACTTGCGATATGCCACCTGCTTAGATGATACAGCATCGGCACATTCACGAGTGAACCAACGGTTACGCGTACTCCTACTGACGAGATCTGAGCTAGGAATGTAGTATTCCATTCCCAACATGATCTCGCCAGCAACAGCAGCGGCACTAGCTGTCGGGTCATTCCCACTGAAGCAACGTTCCTTCCAAGAGACCGACGCATAGTAATCGCGCATACCGTCCCAATCCGCCGACTTATAGTGCCAAACGCGACGTTTGCATACCGCTAGTGGCGGCAGCTTGGCCTGTGGCACTCTGGTAGATATAAGGCCGTGATCCGAAGAACCAAGTGGAGCCTGAACCACAACCTGATATTCCACCGGGTGAGAAGTCAGCAGAAGGTCCAGTAGAGAAGGTGCTTGCCCATCAATGTCTGGGATCCTGGTGGGCTGATCAACCAGTTGGGTCAAGTCATGTGTGAGAGCAAAAGCATGAGCAGTCCTTCCAGCATGGTCAGTTTTGAGGGATTTCAACCATGATTCGTGGTGAGCATTAAAATCCCCCAAAAACACCAATTCCACGTTAGGAAATTGCTCTTGCGCAGCATCTGCCACCCGACTAAGATGGTCAAATAATCGGCTTGTCTCCAAGTCACCATTATGGGATCTGTAGAGGCACACGTAGACTCGGCTCTGACGAACCAGGTCCACACGTACCACCAACATGGAGAAGGAGGGGTCCTCCAAGCAGCGCAGTCGGTGACAGCAAACATCCGTTCTGACGAACAAGCATACTCCGGCTTTCGCTTTGAAGGATTCTTCAAGCGTGTAGCCGGGATAATTAAGGTAGCTGGTATCGGCAGGACGGAGTATTTGTGTCTCCGTGAGAAACAACATTGCTGGCCGTGCTGTCTCGAGATGGTGGTGGACAGCGTTGAGGTTAGTGTGGAGTCCTCGGATGTTAGAGAACTCGACCTCAAACAGCGAGGGTATGGTGGGGGTGTGCACCGCTGTACGACCGTTATTTCTGTTTTGTTGCGCCATTTGGGAAAAATAAAATGGAAAAGAGACATGAAGCGAGCGATGTATTGCCACGATAGGGATGGGCAAAGTGTGGAGGCGTGTTTCCCCAAGTGGTTGCCAAAAGGAAAAATACACTGACCCGCCGGACGGAAGGGCCCCCGAACCCCCCCGGAAGTGGCCGCCGGGACCCCACCTATCGGTCACCAACCGGCACGACGGTCCACCCTGAGATTATGCGTGGCAAACCGTCAAGCACGAGATGATTTATAATCACTAATTAAGCACATGAAAATTCAATGGTGCTTGCCCGTGCTTGAACCCACGATCGTCGGTTAAGATTCACGCGTTCTAACCACTAGGCCATCTCGGGTTTTTTTTATTTTATTAATTTTTACATATGATATTAATTAAAAACCTTTCACTAGATCATCATTAATAATTTGTAATAATAATAAACGATGCGATAAAACAATCTGTACAAAAAGTAATGATATGCCATCAAAAACATTAATGTGAAATGAGAGCCAAGTCCAATATTATAAATAAATTACAAAAAGGTTAGCATTAACTGCTCGGTTTTTCTAGTAACACGGCATAATCGTTAATACGACTGAAGTATTTTTTTACATGATAATCCATTACTCTAATAGTTATATTTTTTAGATACCTAAGCTTTATTAAGACATCAAGCATATATAAGCTATTTGCACGTATTACAAGTTATTTGAAAAGTCGCTCGCTCGATATATTCATAGTTATTCTTCAATTATTATTTATGTTAAGATAACTGTTCTAATTTACTTATTTAATAAAAAAGATTATTACTAAATAAAGGGCTGGAGATTTTTATAGTATTTTTGCCAATTAACTAAAAAAAAACACTTACAGTTTTATTAACATTCTATAAGTTTAGAAGTTGTTAAGTCAAATTTGTGACGATTCAGTTCGAGTTCCCGATAATTCAATTCTTTGTATTTTAGAGAATGGGTGTATGTATGTTCATATATCATCATCATCATCGAACTGGTGGTAGGGCTTTGTGCAAGCTCGTCTGGGTAGATACCACCCACTCATCAGATATTCTACCGCAAAACAGTAGTACTTGATATTGTTGTGTTCCGGTTTGAATGGTGAGTGAGCCAAAGTAATTACAGACACAAGGGATATAAAATATTAGTTCCCAAGGTTGGTGGCGCATTGGATATGTAAGCGATGGTTGACATTTCTTACAATGCCAATGTCTAAGGGCGTTGGTAACCACTTACCATCAGGTGGCCCATATTCTTGTCCGGCTTCCTATTCTATAAAAAAAAATATATATATTCTTGCCGCAATTAAGGTGGCGAACCACAATCTCGAAAAATTATACGGACTAACTGTGGACATACGTTAAATGATATAAAAAAGCCATTACTCCGTCCTCAAGTATCACGCAATGTAAACTATAATGTCATTATAGGTCGTGGCATTTGGCTAATTCTCATTTTAGGATCATTCTAATAATACTTTTTCATAGAAATATTGACATACATTTCTTAGAATGTAGTTATTCTATATGTATATCGCGGATCGTAGTATAAGAAAAAGAATATATGGGTTAAATGTATATTTTAATACCTTTAAGGGTATCGAGTCATCATTCTTATTATTTGCGATCTTGCAGGTCAAATCAAAACAAAATTATTCTTAATACAGGTAGGCTTTTTTAAACACTTTTAAATCGTCATCATTTACACTAGCTCACTCAAGCTTCAAACCTAAACACAATACGAAGTATTGCTGTTTAGCGGTAGAGTATGTGATGAGCGGGTGGTATCTAAATAACACACTTCATACGATATTTACTATTTATTTTCTTCATCATTATTTTAAATACCGTTGCCACTTTTAATTTTTCTCTTATTAATGTTTTTTCGTTTCAATTTATATTTGTATTTTTACATATCTTTAATTCGGCTATTGTTTTATGAGATAAGAAATCTAATTGGCTGGGGAATTCAAAGCATGATAAATAAGGTATAATTATAGACGTACATCGAAAACCAGTTATAAAATATTAAGACTTCACATTAAGCTGTGCACACATACGAGTATGTGTCGATCCACGGTAACTTTCGTGTAGAAACTATTTTTGTTGCAAATTCTATTTAAAAAAACGAAGTCACTACAAGACGCATGGCATATTTGAAAATAATGTAAAGTATATACGCCACGCACACATGAGGGGACTATATTCCCTAGCGACGGGCATGACAGTATAAGAAAGTGTCATGCTGTTTACCGTCACGGCGCACAAGTCAGTCTTAACCCTGAAGCACGCCAATAGATTTTACACACCAAAAGGCTATACTTGAAAATTAATACGGTTGTCTAGTGAAGTAAATAAATAAAAATTAATAAGCTTTGAAAACAATTTAAGAAAAAAGAACTACCGTGCACTATTGACTGCTGATTTATAAGTCTTATTAGGCGTTTAATTTCTACATGTTCTGTAGTATAAGAAAACAGCAGAAAGTGTATAGCAGGTCTTAATCGTGGGGAAAACCATTATAAGATTTACAATAGTTTTTTTTTATGTGTCCGTAATAATATTAGCATTTTATTTTGACAAGATAATTTTGCAATTTTGTAACGTAAGAATTAAAATATATTTTTATAATTATTAAAAAATCTTAAAAGAAAGATGTTGACATAGCTAATACGAGTTAACATAAAAAGTAAGTATTAGAATATTTACTTTAACCTTGCTTTGTTACGTGTTTCATAATAATATGATCACACTCCTGAGCGATTTTAATCATGGCGGACAATAAAACGGATATATATATATATATTTTAAATGTTATAAATTTGTATACCTACCTGAATTTAACGCAAGTCCACAATTTGAGATTCTAACGCCCCCAATGGTGATATTTTTAAAAGATTCAGTTAATCGCGCAATAAATTTGCAATATATACGCATTAATCACAATTACACTGCTTACCTATCGTCACGGTGATGTGATTAAATATATTTAACCGGTTTATCAATTATCTTTTTTTATAATTGTATTTACTAAGGTGTCTGAGTCTAGTGTATTTAATAGCTATAAACTATAATAAATATACATAATTTTCTTTTTCCCTTTGTTATTAAGCGATAAAATGTTCATTTTCCTTAATAAACCGATCTAGGCTTCAAAACCTGAGGCCCTGCTCGGAGTTTGGAAGTTGACAGTGTTTTGTTGACTCTCTGGTTGTGTCATATTGCCGTCCAGTGCTCCTATATTTAGGCAAACATGTTTCGAAATCGTATGATGCAATATTTTATTTGTAATTTTGAACTGGATTTACACGTTCAGAATGATATAAAATATTAGTAATTTTGCTTTATTTTGCCTCTAAACTACAAGCGTCAATGTGTGCAGATCAAATCTTTAAACTGAATTTTAAACCAGTTTTACTCAACTGATAAAGGTTAAATTTTGCACACAGTTTGGTGTTCGTTATAATATTATTTTAATCAATTACACAGTCTTGCTTATACAAGAATCAAAATACACCTTTGCTAGTTTTTTTTTTATTATAATTATACGTATTATGTTCCTTGTGTACGTGTACTATACACAAGGAACATAAAAATATATAATTACCCGTTTAAAGACAAAACCGACATCAAATAAAATTCAAGCTCATCAAAAATTTTATCGTCTATTTTTTCACCATTATTTAGTATGTATTTTTTCTTAAAATGGGACCAAATATAAAAAACACACACACAGCACAGCGAACATATAAAAAAAATCCAAATCGGTTTATAAGTGAGGGTTTTGAATTTACACACAAAAAAAGACATCCGAATTGAAGACCTCCTTTATTACAAGTTGCTTCATATGATACTATACAATATTAAATTTTATCATTATCAATAATATTTTACGAAATATTTTTGACGTCACAAAACTAATGAAAAATAATAACCTAAAACTAAATCTCTTGGCGTTATTTTCAAAGGTCAAGAAATTTTAAATATTTAATAGCACTATGGCATTATGTTGTAAGATGAACTTTAATGTAATACAACATACATGCTGTGAAGTTACATTTCTCTTAGAATTTTGTGTCTCTAGTGTACTTTTAAACGCAAACTACTACTTCTGGGTTAACAAAACGTGCAACGCCCCAGGCGGATAGTTTTAAAATATCGCTGTTTTTCTTCGGCTTGTGTTCTATAGTGGAACGTTTTTCGAATAAGATTTTTAAGACTTCGATATTTTGTTCATGCATTAAAAAGTAGACTACTGATAATAAAGTAGTAGGCTTGCATGCAACGACTTATTCGCAATTTCCGGTTTGCGCGTTAGTTTTACAATAGAAAATGCAACGTTAATGACACTGCAAAAGTAAATAATATTTAATTAAAAACAGCATGACGTTAAAGAAAATTTTTTACTGGTGGTAGAGCTTTATGCAAGCTCGTCTGTTTTGGTACCACCCACTCATCAGATATTCTATCGCAAAACAGCAGCACTTGGTATTGTTGTGTTCCGGTTTGAAGAGTGAGTGAGCCAGTGTAATTTCAGGCACAAGGGACATAAAATCTTAGTTCCCAAGGTTGGTGGCGCATTGGAGATGTAAGCGATGGTTAACATTTCTTACAATGCCAATGTCTATGGGCGCTGGTGACCACTTACCATCAGGTGGCCCATATGCTCGTCCGCCTTCCTATTCTATAAAAAAAAGAAAATTGATAATACAAACCGAGTTGTTTATATTTTTAACTATAAACAACTCGGTTTAACACGATTTTTTTTGTATTTGCGCGACCTAACGTTTTAACTTATATTAGAACGCATATAACGGCGCAAACTCATTTGCATAAATTATACGTGTCAAATAATAATAACAAAAAACCATTGCGTCATCATGTACGCAGTTAAAAGGCAATTCACGTTATTGTTATCAATAATATTCTTGGCAAAATAAAGTAATAAATTCACTCACCTATGTAAAAGGCAAAAAAAGAGGAAAAATAACGAAGGAAATTAACTCGGCCGTAATAAACGCGGAGATGAATAAAAAAGCTAATAAAGGCAATAACCACCATAATACGACCCAAACCTCCGTCTATATTGGATTTGAATATTAATTTTAGACATAATGTAATAATGTTTATTTATATTTTTATCAATTTTATTTTACAAAACTAATGTTGATTTTAAGATACATTTTTTGTTTTCGTGTCAAATTTGTCCGGTTACTTTAATTAAATAAACGATTTGTTTTGTTTACGTATGGTACGTTCATCTCTTTCTTACAATATAAAAATATTTTTTCTCCTTTTTTAAATTATTTTTTGTCACAGAAGATACCTACATTTATGTACTGTATGTGGCTTTTGGAAATGTTCCTGCGATGCTTGTAACAGATATCGGTGTATATCTGTAGCCGTCTGAGTCCAGTCTAAAGTATTACTCCCATCCAGTGCTGGATTAGGCAAGCGCGGAGCCCCTTAGCAAATTCTTTCGAAGGGCCCTTGATCTGCAATGGGTTCTTGAATATAAAGTGTCACTAATATTATAAAACTTAAAAGATAGAATTTTCAATAGACAGTCATTAGCTCGTCCACCACCGCCGAAGCAGCTCGTCAAGAAATTAAATGAATGCCTTGAAATCTTAATATTTTTTTTTGAAATTGAATATGGTCTTTAATTGTGCCTTACTTTAATTGATTTGTAAGCTGACGATTGGTCTGCCTGTATAGTGCAAATGTCAGCCGTCAATATAATGATGTCCTGACGACCTGCCTGTCAATATAACAGTGCAAATATCAGCTGTCAATATAATGATGTCCTGACGACCTGCCTGTCAATATTACACTGCAAATGTCAGCCGTCAATATAATAATGTCCTGACGACCTGTCTGTCAATATAACAGTGCAAATATCAGCTGTCAATATAATGATGTCCTGACGACCTGCCTGTCAATATTACACTGCAAATGTCAGCCGTCAATATAATGATGTCCTGACGACCTGCCTGTCAATATTACACTGCAAATATCAGCTGTCAATATAATGATGTCCTGACGACCTGCCTGTCAATATAACAGTGCAAATATCAGCTGTCAATATAATGATGTCCTGACGACCTGCCTGTCAATATAACAGTGCAAATATCAGCTGTCAATATAATGATGTCCTGACGACCTGCCTGTCAATATAACAGTGCAAATATCAGCTGTCAATATAATGATGTCCTGACGAACTGTCTGTCAATATAACAGTGCAAATATCAGCTGTCAATATAATGATGTCCTGACGAACTGTCTGTCAATATAACAGTGCAAATATCAGCTGTCAATATAATGATGTCCTGACGACCTGCCTGTCAATATAACAGTGCAAATATCAGCTGTCAATATAATGATGTCCTGACGACCTGCCTGTCAATATAACAGTGCAAATATCAGCTGTCAATATAATGATGTCCTGACGACCTGCCTGTCAATATTACACTGCAAATATCAGCTGTCAATATAATGATGTCCTGACGACCTGCCTGTCAATATTACACTGCAAATGTCAGCCGTTAATATAATGATGTCCGGACGACCAGTCCGTCAATATGACAGTGTAAATTTAAGCTGTCAATAATAGTGATGTTTCCTGGACGACTAGCTTTGTTAAAAATGTTAGTTCACTTCTAAGGTTGCTCTTAGCTTGGGCCTCCGTGGGATCGGGAGCTCGTGTCATTTTTCAAGCCTCGCCACCCTATAATCACGACACTATATAGATTACAATGTTGTGGGTGATTAATCTTAGAGTAGATTACTATAGGCCCTGTTAGGCTCTGAAAGTACAAAAAGCCAGAGATGAGATTGGCCTGGTAATTTAAAATAATTTTGAGAAGAAACTACCAATTGACTAATTACACTTGCTACACAAATTCTTTTTTTAAATACATATTTCAGTTTATATTTATTACAAGTTAGGTATATTATATTTTTAGGAATAGCTAATGTTATATTTTTTCAATGGTGTACTTTAAATTATGTATATATTTTATTTATTTAAAAATAAATATTTGTATTATATTTATTTATCCCTTTTTTTTATTATTTCTTAAACTTTTACAAAGTAACTTTTCTAGATTTAATGTGGGCAAATTTAAAAATACGTATCAATTTCTTTAAGCAAACCATATTCTATATTCATCAAAGCGAGATAATTCAGACGTTCTCAAGAACAACGTATAGTATTCCTTAACTAATTTTTTATCCGCTTCAATTTCGAAAATGATTGTTAGACGTGGATTGTCTTAGTAGGAAAAAGTGTAACTTTTCGGTTTCACGTTTTTGTAACATTAAGTAAATTCGGTATATAACGCTTTAATAAGTTTTACTCAAAATATTACGCTGAGATATATCTATATCACTCATCTGAGTGAGCTTAAAAATGCGAGGCCCTCTTTTGCGCGGGGCCCGTAACAATTGCTACTCTTGCTACGTGGTTAATCCGGCACTGGTTATATCTTTATGATAGGCTGCCGTGGTTTCATTTGATTAGGGGAACACATCACATAAATATCTCTGACTTTATGACAGTCACACAAACATATAAGCTCTTTCATTTGTTATATTACTAAATCAATAGTCTAAATATAAAGACAAATTATAAACAGGAAATGCAATCCTGACAAGTTCCGATCCCTTTGAAACGTGTTAAGCTGTAAAGAGCCTGTGAGCTAGTGCAATTACTAATGAAAAGGTTTTACAATTTAGGTCATACGATTAGCTGCGTATAGGTAAATAGCTACCACTATCAGCTTAAGCATCGGTTACCTGCTATTATTGCTATTAGTTAAAATTAAAGGTTAAATTACCGAATTTTTACCTGAGCGAAGTTTTTATGAGTCTTTGCAACTGTAACGGATACCTGACTGAAGTTTGTAACTCTTGGTAGAAATATGAGTCCAGTATATATTACTTAGCCGTCCATAAAGTGTGCTGTAGTTCAAGTCGCAAAAGTTCCGTAAAGCAACGAATATAACAAATGATTTATACATTGATTCCTTATACAGAAGTTTATAAGCGATTTATTGAAAAATGTTTATAGAGATTAAAATCAAATATGGATAATTTTCTTTTCCGAACACTGTAGTTTTTTTTCTTTGAATATCAACGAGTAAGTGTATCTAATTACTATCGAATAAAGAAAATGGAATTGATTCAAAAATATTAAAAAATAATATTATAGAATTGAAATATGCAAACATGGCATTTATGGCATATAGGCTCAAATTTATATGTTATAATACTATATGCTTAAAATAAACTATTACAATGTTAGTAAAAGGTGATTATTTTTTTTATATAGCCTGGTAGACGGGCAGAGATACTATTGAATCTATATCTATAATCTAATAAAAACTATAACCTAATAAAACTATAATCTAATTGTTGCTATTTATATAGGCAATGTACAAAACATTAATTACTTTTGGTATTCCCAATACGTTCCTAACTTGCTAATTTAACTTTCACCAATTCATTCACCTTTTATACCGAAACAAATGAACACGAAATAGATAAAAAACGCAGACATAAGTCCCAGACTTCTGATTTTTATGTGTCACCTTTGTTTGAAATTTTCAATTTGTTAAAAGGTCAAACCATTGATACTCTTAGTTTTGTGAGTACTTTCTGTGAATTCGAATTTTAAAATTGTTTTTTTTTTTATTGTTACATATGTATGATACCCATAAATTATTCTACTTAACCGCATTTCATGACCCGGATTAAGATGGGCAAGGATAGAACGTCTCGATCGTGCACTCGTAATAAAAATATATTACTCATTAATAAAATATCTATCTATATAGAATCGTAGGCTCTATTCATATGAAGAGACATAAATAATTCATGTAATCTTATAATGTCAACAATTTAAATAAAAAACTTGTAACAATGTTCCAGGTTCATATTATATTATATTAATAATATAATCAGAACTATGTTTATCAAGTAATGCATACAGTAACAAGAAAATTAAATATAAAAATACCATCGGCTTCGAAATGTTGATTCAAACGAGAAAATCGGCAAGAAGCTCAGTAGTTACTATTTTTTCATCCATCTAATTACATATACTAGCGATATACAGACTATATACTAGTGGTAGAGCTTTACTGGTGGTAGAGCTTTGTGCAAGCTCGTCTGGGTATGTACCACCCACTCATCAGATATTCTACCGCAAAACAGGAGTACTTGGTATCGTTGTGTTCCGGTTTGAAGGGTGAGTGAGCCAGTGTAATTACAGGTACAAGGGACATAACATCTAAGTTCCCAAGGTTGGTGGCGCATTGGTGATGTAAGCGATGGTTAACATTTCTTACAATGCCAATGTCTATGGGCGTTGGTGACCACTTACCATCAGGTGGCCTATATATATATATATATATATATATATATATATATATATATATATATATTTTGAAGAAGAAGAAGGTTTGGAACTTATTTCACCACGCTACTCCAATGCGGGTTGGTGGAATACACATGTGGCAGAATTTCAGTGAAATTAGACACATGTAGGTTTCCCCACGATGTTTTCCTTCACCGTAAAGCACGAGATGAATTATATTCACAAATTAAGCACATGAAAACTCAGTGCTGTTTGCCCGGGTTTGAACCCACGATCATCGGTTAAGATTCACGCGTTCTTACCACTGGACCATCTCGGCGAATTACATTTTTATAACTACTACATTTTAATACCATCTATTTAATACTATATATAATATAAGATTTTCAGTACTTGCTATGTAAATGTATCTTCGATAGTATTATTGATACGAATATTTTCCCCTGCAGGAATTAAAATGTTATATCTGTGTTATATTGTCAAAGCCGTTATATTACATATCACTGCCTTACAATATATACTATTGTGTCCCCATGATATGACAATGTCACTAAAACCAGGCCGTTAAATTGCAAGAAATGAAATCGATTGACAATTTACCGCTTAATTATAATATCACTAGTGAAATTGTAATATCACGGCTTCGACAATATACTTGCGATATATTTGTAATCTAATAACAATATATCTGTTTCCTATATAATAATGAATATGACTGACTGTCATATTAATAATATATAAATTATAGTATATAATGGTATGTATTTTAAACTTTTATTACCTATAAAATAATTTTATTGCCACGTATAATTAAAGGAAATAATATTTAAACATAGAAATCTCCTGCAGAAAATCACAAATAATATTAGCTATTACACTTTTTATCGTCTATGGAATGGAAATAACATTGCTACGGTTAATTTATTAGAAATAAACCTTTAACTGGAAATATGTACATATTTGAGTCATTGAATACGAGAGCACACACGTTTCTATATGTACATACGTGCGTGTTAGAGTTTGGGTGTACAGGTGTTTAATTGGTTACTTATTAACTATTATAAAGAATTTTCGAGTATCTCATCAAATAAAATCTAAAATTTCCTAAAAACTTAAAAAATCAACAATCAGTTCATTGTACTGATCATAGTTTGATTTTCTCATATTTACAGTAAGTTTCTGGCAAAGAGAAGGTTGTGCTCTTTCCTTTCGAATTGGTTTATATAGTCATGAATAATAAAATATTATTATAATAATAAAAAATAATTAGCATCAATAATATTTCACGATTCTCATTTTAATAAAATATGCTAAAAAAAGAGATTTGCAAACAAATAAGAACATTATTTGGTAGTTTTTAAGCATGTAATTGAAAATTAAGCCCGAAAATAATTTCGTGTTGGATAGGTATTTAACTTAATTGCTTCAAGACTGTTAAACATAAGCCTTCTTAATTGGCTCGGTTAAGTATTATTGTTTCTCATAATCAGGGCTCAGATAGAATTGTTCTCCAACACAATATGCCTTCTTTATATATAGATTATGAATGTTATCATTATCTTCGTGTTAATCTTCTGCTCGAAACTGTAAAGCTATTGTTAAGAACAAACTTGAAACTCACCGTAGAACACGATCGTTAAATGACAGATATTGATATGCGATATTGACTATAATAATTATGACATTAAAATGATACACGAATTAAAATAGCTTAACACCGTATATCGGGTTCCAACATTTCGCGTTCAAAATGTTTTGTACATAACACACTTAGTCATCATTATTTCCTTATCCTATTTATTTGAGGTTACCGCAATGTGTAATGCATGACAAAATTACTTATGCTACTTTTGATGTCGGCCTGCTGACGTCAATTCTTCTTGGGAATGCTTTTAGTATGTTGGTTCGCCGCAATTAAACTGGAGATCGTGGTATACGATTAAACTGCAAGCATGGAACGAGACTGGTTGTTCGTTATATTTTTTCACAATAAACTAAAATATTTATTTGTCCGCGACAAGTACCAAATTAGATTTTATGTATTACATAATATAATTGTCAAATTATGGTAAAAGTATAGTTTAACTGTATTGATTAAGGGTTTTAAACATGTCACAAAGTACTACGATTATATATTAAGACAATCGTGAAAAATTAAAATAACTTACTTATTTATGTGTCGGGAATATAGATTATTAAATATTGTCCAAGAATTATTAGATTATTTTATTAATTGAATCCATGTATTATTAATAATTGCATTTTAAAATAACTTTATTATTGCAATCAATCTCTTAAATAGATGATACAAAGCTGATTCCGTAGTTATTAATATATCGGTAAAAATAAAGATTAAAAAATAAAATTTTATACAGCATCATGAAACCTCTATGTTGATCATATTTATGTTGCCATTGCAATTCTCAAAAACAATGAAATTTGTGTTTTTCGTAATGAATAAATTAAACTACATTTCACACTCATACAATTTTCTTTTTTAATTGTCAATACGCATTAGGCTCATGTTTTAAACACGAATTGATTTATTGTGAAATATCTCGTACATTAAACAATTGAAATATACATTAAGTACAAATATACCATTAAAATATGATTTAATACATAAGTACTTAAGCAGAAACTATTGTTCGCGTCAAAGTTTCCGAGCAAATATTATCTATCCATGATTCGCTTAGCAAACTGCTGAATGCTATTAATTCAGCGTATCACCTTATAATTGTTTATTTTATTACCATCGCTTGTGAATGTAGATTATAATGATAAGAGACGGTAAGAAAATCAATAATAGTTACTAATTTTGATCAATATAAATATTAAAAAAATTATTCACTAACCTGTACACAGACCCGTAATACATTTTAAATTTGAATAAATTTTCTATACGACCTATAACCTTTTCATGAATAATTTACATATTATTATTATTGAGTGTTTCCATAATCACTTTTACATTAAAAAAATTGTATGGAACTCCATTTAACTTTTGTTATCAGAATTTATTAAAACAAAGTCCCTTGATGCACGACTTTATATTAACGAAAACATTTTCAATCTATTTAAGTATTTTGAACCTTTATATTTAAAAAAAATTAAATCAAATTTAATCCAGTGAATAATACGTGAATTTAAAACGACGTTTGCTGTTTCAAGAAAAATTGAGTTCGGAAACTCGTATGTGTTGGATAAAACTGATGTGTCTGATGTCTCTTGGTGGACCACTGATAGTGGTCCACCAAGTAATGAAAAGTGGTTTCGTGTCATATTATATAAATATTAGTTTTGTTTCTTGTTTTGGCATTACTTCAACCAATATATAATAATAATATATTAAATATTATTATGACATTTATATTTTTCTGTTTTTGGCGTAAACAGAAACGAGCAGGGCTACTCTGTAAGAACAAGCACGAAACTGCAGAAAACGGTCGTGAAATGTCAGAAAGTGACATACAGCATTTACTATAATAATTATAAAATTTCAAGAATACATGTATCAAAATAGCCAACATTTCACGGGTGAATAATGAAGTGTTCTTAGAGAATAGCACTACAGAAGTGCAGTCTAATTATTTTTAGCAATTTAAGCTTAAGTTTATTATTTTTGGCCAGTGTATACTGCTTTTAGTAAAATAAAAGAACGTTAGACAGCATTGCAAATTGTAATTTAGAACCACATAAATTACTTAGAAAACAGTCGTAATGATCTATGTGTCTTTACTTACTGTGTTTATATATCTTACTGAAGGCTCCTCGTTTATTAAAATATACTTTAATATGGCTATTTTTTTATAAACTAGTAAAAGGGAAATGGGCCACCAAATGGTAATCGGTCACCAGCGCTCATAGACATTGGCGCCTTAAAAAATTTTAACTCACTGAAACTTGTAACCGAGAATTTATTATTGAGCATTTATTAAAGCACTACTTGAAGACCTAAGTCAAATAAATAAATTTTCATCATCAAAATTTGTTGAGTAATCAGCAAACATTCACATAAGAACAGATATTTCTTTCAATACGAAGATATATCTTGAAAGGCATAATTCAATCGTGAAATTGCATCATACATTAAATCAAAGTGCATTTATTATTCATATAAAGTTAAAAACCCAATGAAGTCACCTAATAAGAATTATTGTGTAAAGAATTACCGATAAATTGAATACCTGTAACTACCATCATTATATCAGATTTCATACATTCCGCTAAACTAATTCATCATTATATAATTAAATATACTTTGCATTACAATATTATTTTTTATAGTTATATCTAAAATTCTAAATTCAAAATAATTTATTAAATATAATATTGATCTTCAAATTTAAATCTACCAACGGTTTGGAAAATAAAAATGAAAAATTGATTATTATATATTGAGCTTACATTAACGGATGATTGCAAACCCAGCTAAGCACCACGGAATTTTCGTGAGCTTCATATTTTGTAATTATAATTAGAAGAAAAACATGTGTCCAATAAATATCAGCCACATGTATATCCACAAACCTCCATTGGACCAGCGATGTGGAATAAGTTACAATTATTTTCAGTGGAACACTTACTGGCTGTTCTCTTATTTTGTTTATTTTTGCCAGTCAATGTATTGTAAAACCAATTTTTAATTCTTTTTTATATTATTAAGCTTACAACCCTTCATAAAAACAATTGAATAGCATAGTGTAGGCTGGGATTAAATCCTTAAGGGTAGTAGTAACTATTTATTTTTTACATATTATACACGTATTAACAATTTATGAATTAGGTTAAGTGGATTTTAAATACAAATCGAGTGTTTATCGGTTGAGATAAACATCGTACGGAACGCATGCATTGATGAACACGTGACACTTGTATTCAAACAAACAAACATGAAGGAATACTTACTACAGCCTTCGTCGAATTCGCTTAGCCGTATATCTTTAAGCATTTCAGCTTAAAGATTATATATTATTTCATTTAAATATATATATATATATATATATATATATATATATACATATATATATATATATATATATATTTATATTTATATTATTATTTTTGTATATTTTAATAAAAGCCATGTGGTTTCTAGTAAATTAGGGATTTTTGTGTTCAATGCACCGATGATTACCATCAGTCTTATAACTTAACGATCAGTATGATTACGGATAACCAAGCCTCTAGCAATAGTATTCCCACGGGTTGACATAAAGCAGTCGGTAGTAAAAATATTAATAAATAAAATTAAATATTATAAATCCTTCGCAAGGTACATTCGAAGCGTCAATATCACATCATCATGGTTTACGGGTCGCCTAGCGATGGAAGTCGAAGACTTCATCCGGACCCCTTGAGCTATTATCGTCAACACTTAACGCTTAATTCCTTCAAAAAGGCCAACTGCTATTAACTAGTCTTTAAAAAAAAAACTGACATCAGTTTAATTTAGGTTTAGCGAATTGTATTCATTAGTCAATTCGACTTTACAACTTTCCAGCATCTTAAGAGATTTCGAGTTGCAGTTAAATGTAGCGGATGACTTTGATGAATGACTTGCTGATTTCTGTGGCTTCAACTTAATTGAATTTGTCGTGCATATCTTAATGGAGCACACGCGCATAATACGCGACTTTAATTCTTTTTAGGTTTACATTTATGATTTTGGTTTTATTTGGTATGATAATAGAAACTACTGATTTTATTGTCGGTTCTTCTATCTATTTTATAATCCGGGAGTAAATTAAAGTTTAATTTTTCTAACAAAATGAAGGTTCAAAAGTGTTTGTAAGAACCTACGCAAATAAAATTAGTTTTAGATTTACTATGCCCATATAATAAGAAGTAATCTTATTGTGATTAGTGGTAACCAACCATCCTAGAAATACTAATTATCCCTTATAACTCGAATGCCATCAATCTTGAAACTAAGATGTTATGTCCCTTGTGCCTGTAGTTACACTGGCTCATTCACCCTTCCAAATGGACCACAACAATGATAAGTATTGTTGTTTACCAAGTGAAATTGGGATTCTAAAAAATGCCTGAATATACGCTTCAAATGAAACTTAACAATGTCAAATACCAATAAAATTTAGATTATACCAGCTTGGGGATATACTGAACTCAACGCAAATTTTTTTTATAAAAATCGGTTCATAGCAAAAAAGTTATACTTGAAGATACATACATATAATGCTTATATGCTTATATGACTGGAGAATCTGCAGTCCAAATTTTAATCCCCGGGTTGAACTTAAAAATGCTATAGTGTTTCTCTATCAAGAAAATACAGACGAATTGAGAACCTCCACCTTTTTCACAAGACGGCTTAATAATTATTATTTATGTCAAATAAAAATCTTTGAAGGACTTATATATGAATCATTAAATAAAACTAATAAAAATGATAAATGTTTACTAGCTGCAGCGTAATTGCAAATCGCAAGTCACGGTATATAGATTATAATCCAATCATTGAATGAGCTTGGGAAAACCCAACCACAGAGTGAATCTGCCGGCCTATGATAGCCATAGCTTAGCTAATTTTAGTTCTTAAGATACTGTTGTTTATACGACATAATTTCGATTAATTTATAATTAAATTTGATTTTTTTTATTGAATAAATATTTTTTATGTACATTATTTTCTTAAAAAATTTGCATGCTGTTGTTCTATCATTATCTAAGTTCAGACGATAATTAATGTATGTATATTATATTATACATATTTGTATTATGTATCGTTTTTGTGTACTTATATTTTTTTATATCTTTGTATTCGGTTTATATTCGGACTTCGCAAATATCTAATTTCTAAATTTCGCAAAAAACTCGAGTATACTTTTTCATCCAAATTCTCCTCACTATCTTAAACATCTATGATCTGATGATAATCTAATTCTTATAATTCCTTCTCACTCTTCTTCTTTTTATAACAATTCCTTCTCCGGCCAAGCAGTTCGCCTATGGAATTATTTACCACTTTACTTAAGATGATCTCAAACTAAAACACATTTATAATCCGACTCAAGGCGTATTATTTATCTTTATAAATATTAATGGGGCGTCGTTTTATTAACTGTCGCACTTTATTGTTATTTATTATCATAATTATCATAATTACATATTTTTATATATATTATATATGTTTCTTTGTTAGATAGAATCCGAAATGAGGACATTCGCCAGAGAACTAAAGTCACCGACATCGCGCGTAGAATTACCTCGCTTAAGTGGAAGTGGTCTGGTCATGTCTGCAGGCGTATTGATGGCCGTTGGAGCAGACGCGTGTTAGAGTGGAAACCACGCTTAGGCAAACGTAGTATAGGACGCCCTGTGGCAAGGTGGACCGACGATTTAAAAAAAGTGGCAGGTACGGGATGTTTAATGTATAAATATATATATATATTACAAAATAAAAAATAAAACTTAAGTTGATCTGTACACCTCTTTACCGCTTTATTTATCTCATGTCCTTCACCTAAAGGTTGTCTGGAAAAGATCGCTCTTAGCGATAAAACTGCCTTTTGTACATTAATATAGTTTTCTTTTTTATGTTTGTTTATAGCTGTATGTTTCTGTAACTCTTTTGATGTACAACAAAGCATATTCTCTTCTATTCTATATCTGAAGATACATCTAATTTTACAATTAGATTCCCTATGATTGTATTGGATATCTGTCTAAATTCTACTTGGCTTCTTGGGTGTGCGGGAAGAAAATGCCCTTTATATTTTTTTATATATCTTGCTTCAGGCTCGTAAAACAAAGACCTATATAATAAAAAAAATAAGTATTCTATTTTTTAACCTTGAAAATGCAGATATAATTCATATGTATGCTACCCGTATCTTTTAAAGTATGCGTTTTTGTACTTATCAATAAATTGCATACTTCGACGTTTAGTACATATAATGTTTTATTTGCGTTAAACTAGTACATTATCTCGTGTAAACGCACTCCTTTTTATAAAAGTAGTTGATTTATCTGTATGATGAAGATTTATATAAAAATAAGAAAAATAATTATTTTATTTTATAATATGCATTGGGTACATTTTTATTTAATTAAGAATAATTATATATATATATTTCATTTATATGGATAAAATAAATATTTTATCTCAAGATATTTTTCTTATCAACAACAGATAAAATATAATTAGTAAGCTATGAACAAAACATGTATATTTAGAGACGCTGGAAGGTTGACAATTAAGGATAATTATATCGTTGTTTTTGTTATACACATACACATATATATGTGACACATATACAATAATGTTTCATCAAAATCGTTCAAGCCGCTTAGGAAAATATCGTCAAACGATTTCAATTTTGTTTTTTCGTTACGAATAAAAAATTTGCTCAATAATGCAAACTTGCAAAATAGTTCATTACTAGGTTACTGCAAATTTAATACATTAAATTATAGAAGAGAAATGTTAATTATAATACATTAAATGGGAAAACCCCACAATTTCACAACTTGCATTGTAAATTTTCTTTTTAAATTATAATATTTCTTTTAATTTTATTAGCTTAACATAATGTAACTTACAATTACCTGTTCAGCTGATATCTACTGATTTCCTCGTTAAGCTGGCTTGAATGGTCGGAAATACCGAGGTCCTGGGTTCAAACTTCGGAAAAATAAAAGTTATCTTGGAGTTTAGAAATTCGCAGCGTTTAGTGTGTACATTCCCGTACCTCGGAAAGTACCTAAAGCTGTACGTGACCCCACGTAAATTCTTTCCGGTCGTGTCGGTTTTACCGTCCCATCGGAATATGAGTTGGGGCAAAGAGAGTGCACCTGTGTTTGTGCACACACTAGTGCACTATAATATGTCCTGCGCAGTTGGCTTATCTCTTTTGAGATTGGCCGCCGTAGCCGAAATCGGTCTGAAGGACATTATTTATTGTTATTAAACTTATAAGTATTTGTTTTATATTCGCATATCAAATTTGTAAAGCAATTCTAATTTATATTTTGAATAGTATACTTATACCGACTGCTTCGTTGGTCTAGTGGATAAAGACGCAAATAGGATGATATGAGGTCATAGGTTCAAACACCGACCAAGGGGGTCGGGCCAATAAAAATTTATTGGGTTTTCTTACGAAGATTCTCAGTAGCAGCCTGGAGTCTGGAAGTTGAAAGTGTGTAAAATCACAAGTTTTGACGAAAAGAAATATTTCAGAAGACATCAAGCCACAAACTAAGTATGTATTCCTAATCAAACAAACTTAATTCAAACCATTTTGCAATTAATTTCTAACCTTGAGAATTTAAGGTTTAAATTTGATTACAATTTGTTTTATTAATTATGTTGTTCACATACCAAAATAATGGCTCAGAAACAGTCCCTTATATCTGCTGGTAAGGATTGTGCAGCCCCATTATGAACAGTTTTTGTTGTCGTGTTTCAGTATGATTGTCGATTGACCAAGCGTTATTACAGGCACATAGCACATACTAACTCAATAATCACGGTTAGCGACCCATTGATGGTGTAAAAAATGGTGATAAATATTACAGTAGGCTGTTTTCTCTTTCAATCCTTAATAAAATTATAAAAAAAATATATATCGTTTTTTTTTAATAGAATAGGAAGGCAGACGAGCATATGGGCCACCTGATGGTAAGTGGTCACCAAACGCCCTTAGACATTAGCATTGTAAGAAATGTCAACCATCGCTTACATAGCCAATGCGCCACCAACCTTGGGAAATAAGAT
Source organism: Nymphalis io (assembly GCF_905147045.1). NCBI lineage: Eukaryota > Metazoa > Arthropoda > Insecta > Lepidoptera > Nymphalidae > Nymphalis > Nymphalis io. The sequence continues at coordinate 3,916,865 of NC_065898.1, read as the reverse complement.
TTTATGTCCCTTGTGCCTGTATTACACTGGCTCACTCACCCTTCAAACCGGTACACAACAATATCAAGTATTGCTGTTTTGCGGTAGAATATCTGATGAGTGGGTGGTACCTACCCAGACGAGCTTGCACAAAGCCCTACTACCAGTAATCGTCGTTTGTTTGTTACGATTTCACATCTTAACTACTCAATTGATCATAATGAAATTTTACGTACACATTGTCAGGGATACATAAAACCTCCCTCTCCCTGTCTAACGTAGGTGGAAACTAGTTGTAAATATAAAACTGGTTAATTTTACTATGTATTTTATGCATGTATGTTTTATAATATGTTCCGAGCCGTTGGTTCGCTGTTTTCCCTCACTATAGTGCACAAGATTAAGATGCAGATTAGCTTTGTGTAATAGCAAGTTTATTTAAATGTAATAGTCTGGAATAAGAAGCAACTATACATAAAAACGTATAATGGAACAAAGTTTGTACCACATTTATGTTATATGATATGCTAGTTAATTTAGCAAAAATAAATTTTGTTTTTAAATAAAAAAGTAAAACTAAAAATCTACCTATTTTTTAACAAAATGACATGTTTTCATAATGATATTAAAAAAATAATTACTATTGATTCATTTTTTAATTTTTATTTTGTTCTTTGTTTTTAGTCTTACTATCATAAAAAACTGACCCGTAAAACTCTTCCACATATAAACCATTTACCAGGCTTTATCAACACATACCTTTATTATAATTGCAAGCTGATGCCAAAATAATTTTGTAAAATTATCAACTTTCAAAACTTAGGATTAGCAAATAAATTTGAAGACAATATTTCATTTCAGTTAATGACTACCATTTGTTGTATTTTAAAATACAAAAGAATTGTTCAAACGATTGATGAAGAAACTTAAATGATTTATTATTTCTAATAAATGAAGGTTTCATTTAGCACAAAAACAATTAAGTCTTGCAAGTGGAACGAATTCACATTGAATCATAGAGAAGCAAGGACAATACAATTTGTTTCAATAATTTGAGAACATGGTATTAATATATATTGTTTTCAATTTATATTTATAGTCTTAATAATATTTTAATTATATTAAGCATCGCTATTAAAACAAAAACTATATTACGATTGAAAATTACAAGAAATCATTAATATTTACAAATAGGTATCTAAATAATATTAACTAACATCGTAGATGTTGTGTTCCGATTGGAAGGTGGTGATAGCAGCGTAACTATAGGAACATGGAAAATAACATCTTAGTTCCCAAGGTTGGTGGCGCAATGGAAAATATATAAGAGATAATGAGTATTTTTTTACGTAGACAATATCAGAAGACAACTGTACGTGTTTTAATATGACATTTGGTTATAGACGAAGTTATATTGAGCATGTAACGTGTCTTAATTCCTTTGATATTTGCAGCGACTTGTGTAACCAGTTTTTGTTTGATTTCTAATCGAGGAACATGTTTAATTATATTATTTTGTCAAAGAATAACAATAGTTACTTGTTATCGACGAGCCGGTTGGCGTGGTTGGTAAGATACCTGCCTTTCACGCCGAAGGTTGTGGGTTCGATTCCCACCCAGGACAGACATTTGTGTGCATGAACATGTCTGTTTGTCTTGAGTCTGGGTGTAATTATCTACATAAGTATGCATTTACAAAAGGAAAATAGTATATGTAACAGTATATCAGTTGTCTGGTTTCCATAGTACGAGCTCTGCTTAGTTTGGGATCAGATGGCCGTGTGTGAATAATGTCCCAAGATATTATTATTATTATTATTATTATTATTATTACTATTATGTAGTTCGTATTTGTTTTTATACCCATTCTAAAAATATAAACTTTGAAAAGCCCTCAACGAACCTTCGAACAATGTGTTTCAAATGGACGGGATCGTACAAAAATAAAACTTGCTTAATAAAACTTAAAGATATAAATAAAAAAATCTTTCACTCAAAAAATCTGTAACAAGTCTATATATATATATTATATAATCAATGAACTCAAACACGATATCATTGCTGTAACTTAGTGTGTGATGTTTATCTCAATGTAACTCGGATATCTTCCTAATTCCAAATGTGCTGCAGCATCAGGTCAGAGTTACTATGTTGTTATAATGGCAGTCACAGGATACTAAATTTTGAATCAAACAGACCAGTAGAAATTTCTCACATAATTTCAACAACCGGAAAAGTTATGATCATCATACAGCAGAACAAATTTTTAATCATAACCAAGAACATATTCGATTAAGTCACCATTCAAACAGAAAGAAAACTACTACGCCATAATAGACACAAAAATAATAATATCCTCGGACATTTTTCACACACGGCCATCTGATCCCAAATTAAGCTTGTACAAAGCTTGTGCTTTGATGTGAAATGGAAACCAGACAACTGATATACTACATATACTACTTTTCTTTTGTAAATACATACTTATATAGAAAATTACACCCAGACTCAGGACAAACAGACATGTTCATGCACACAAATGTCTGTCCTGGGTGGGAATCGAACCCACAACCTTCGGCGTGAAATGGCAAGTATCTACCAAACACACCAATCGGCTCGTCAAAATTAAAAAAAATTAAACAAAAACAATAAATCAATTTTTTTGTAAAAATGTATAGTTGTACTTGTATGCATTTTTTTTACGAGATATAACGAATATATACAATAGAACATGTATATCTATTGTTATCGGATCGTTTAAACCTAACGAAACAGTTTTGACTTTTTTGAGTTCTATTTGGAATGAATGTAATATTACACGTACGTAGCGCATTTTGTATGGACAAAACAGATTGAAAGGGAAGTGACAGCAGGCCCACTTTAGAAATCCGAAGGCATTAGCCCATCCATTTATTTATATTGGTCGAGGTAGCCCTCTCTGTAAATAGGGTTGAGGTCAATTAAGTTTAGGGTATATTGTAAATATTTACTTTAAATCCTTGAAGGACGTGTTATGATTGTATCATGATCAGTAATATCAGATTTACATATTTTGTTTAAAAATATTTTTTGTCCGTATTTTTCTTATATTTTTTGATTTTTCTATCTATAAAAGGCGAATACAAATTATTTATCTGTATTAATAATTTGTTATCTAGTCCAATCAATATATACTTTAATGAAAGATAAGGACCAAGATTTTCAAGGTTACAGCTCTGACCTCAATTATCTTAAAAACTTCTCGAATAAAATGTTATGCTTTGCTGGAGGAAATAATTACAATACAATAAAAAACGGTGGAGCGTAAAAATAGAATATGAATCGTCGTAATTACTCTTAATATTAATCTGATATTAGATCTATTACATACATCTCAAAGTTAGAAAGATAACTGTCACTTTGTATAATAAAAACCACCTCGAAGAACCAATAGTTAGTTTATAAGAAAATCATTTGGTTTTCAACTCGGAGTTAGGAGAAATCTAAGGCTGCTGATCATGCGCGTGTACTGTCAATAGTTGAGTCGGTTTTAGTTTCATCTATCTTCTCGGTTAGAGGGTTGATGAAATGATATAAATATTTAAGCACGCACTTGTGCAATAATATAAAAACTGCTAAATGAATACTGGTTGTAGAATCTGAAGCAGTGGCTTGGATGTTATTTATTATTTAGGTAGTACAATTTAATCATCGTAATTGAACAGTTTATTATTGCTGTCATGACTTCGGGGTATTAATTCTACCGAGATAAATTGGCAATTTAGTATTAAGCCAATTGGAATACATAACTAGATATATAAAAAAATAAAAATTCACGCACACAAAACATCTATTTTTTATCAATAATTGTGTAATTTTACTAGCTGCTCAGCGTGGTTTTATTAAACGAAAAAGTTTTCTTCAAACATTATATTAGTTAAATAAAATAAAATAAATCTTTATTCATATCTTTATAATATCAGATTTGTATAGATAGATACACAACTTTTAAATAGGGTTACAAGGTTTAAAATTAAGAAAAAGCAAAAAATGCTTCGATAAAATTTAAATGAATTAATAAAATCGATGGCACTCTTAGCTTCATTGTTAAATGATTATATAAGGTAATTACAGCACGCTTGCACTTATACTTGCTTTTAGATCCATTGTAATCTTTGCAATGTAATGATTTATATGAGAAACTGTGAGATCGGAGTTCTCATTAAACGATAGCTTAATCGACTGTAGTTATGAAACTAATATTTATGTTATTTACTTCGATCATTTTATTATATGCTTTAATTTGAAGTAATTAAAGCACCCATGTTAACTTATACAAATCAAATTAAGCACACACAATTTTCTGTAAAAAAATAATGTTATTTAAAAGTTTTGGAATCAGCTGAGATGGGCTAGTGGTGAGAACGCGTGAATCTTAACGGATGATCGTGGGTTCAAACCCGGGAATGCACCACTGAATTTTCATATGCTTAATTTCTGTTTATAATTGTATCGTACTTGACGGTGAAGGAAAATATCGTGATGAAACCTGCGTGTGTCTAATTTCATTGAAATTCTGCCACATGTGTATTCTATCAACCCGCATCGGAGAAGTGTCGTGTGGTTTTGCAGGCTGTTAATACTTTTTTTTCATATTGCATCATTTAGAATAGTGACTAGTGTCCGTATTTATATTATTAATATTTGTATTTTTGTTATTATGTTATTATGATGTATGATGATATATGTTCTAGATAAGGTTGTTTGTAGTAAAATCTAATACTAAGTATTCTTATTAAATATTATTATATTCTTATTTTAGTAATATGATGAAATTGATTTTTAATTTGGAACTATTTTTTATCTTTGTCCAACTTCTGAATCTCAGTTTATTTCCTTAACTACTATAATAATCATAGATAGAATTCCTTCAAATATTATCAAAAACATTTTTTTATGATCTTTATGGACAATTCATGCTTGATCAAAAACGAGAACACCAAATGAGAAACCAAAATAGCAATATTTAGTATTTTTGTGTTCCGGTTTAAAGGCTGGAGCCAGTCCCACGCACAAGGGATATATAATCTTAGTTTTCAAGGTTGGTAGGGCGTATTGGCGATGTACGGAATGGTTAATGCGCGGTGGTAAATGCTTCTATAATTCTAAATACAGGATAAGTCTAGAACTTATCCTGTATCTAAGGCATAACCTTCGGTTTCCCAATACTGCCCCAGTAAAAAATGCATAATGTATGACGATTTAAATTGAAAAAAATAATAATTTAAATGGGGTGTTTATTTAAAAAACAAATATTGAAAAGCAAATATAAAATTGATATAAATACTTAGATTAGTAATTCACAATACATTTGCCAATTTAATTAAAAACAAAATATTATTATGAAAACTATGGCACTACGGCATTCAATAAAAATATCTCTTAAATACTAGTTTTCTTTGATCACAGATACAATCAATACGATTTCGATTTTCGAACTTTGGCACCGACCGATTTTTTATCTTCCGAAAAGGTTTTATTATTTTAATTCTGGCATTACTGGTTTGATACGAACACACTGGGCCTTACGGGATAAGTCTGCGGGTTTTTCCTGATTTCATCGTACTGTCTCCAATTGAGATACCAAAAAGGTTGTTTATCGACTGGCATTGCATCTAATCTGTTCAACAAATTTCCGTCTCCTTTGGCTTCAATGGGTGTATCGCTATCTTCTCCAAATCTGTTTGCAAGGGGGTTCGATTCTGCTGCAGGATATCCAATTGGCCGCAGACCTGCATAAAACGGCCTCTGTGCTTGTGCAACCACGCAGAATAACGCGACGGCTAGTGCGAGTTTGTACGCTGCCATTTTATCTGAAAAAAGGCAAAAATTAATTTGTTTTATTTCTTAGAATTTGTTATTTAATATTACCCAAAATCGAATAAAAGTAAACGGCTCTATTTGGCGATACGAAAATTATTGCAAACACATAAATATTACAATGAAAAAGAATATAAAAAATTATGTTAACTTCAAAAGATTAATATTAATTTGAATAATTATTTAAAATAAAAAAGAAAATCAGGTAAATATTTATGAAAAGTTTATTTACCTTCAATATATTATGAAGTTGGTGTTATAAGCACTTAAAAGATTGAAACGTATCGTTGCGGTGGAGTCTTCAAGTGTTGTGAATGTGGGTGCAGCGGATCGTATAAATATACGCTGCGCACGCGCCTCTATCTTATACGTCATAACAAATGTAAAAGAGTAAAGAACAGCTTAGAGACGTCTTAATAATATTGTTAATTTTTAAATGATGACTGATTATTATATTGCATATAAGCATATGAGAAAATAAAAAAATAAAATAAGTAATAATATTTCAATCGATTTATTAATAAAATTAATATTTATTAAATATTAATGTATCCTAAATAATGGTAATTAAAGAACTGTGAATATATTATTTTAATTCAATTCAAAATAACTAAGAGATTTGAGTACCTACAAAATACTTCAACGTGTTGTTAACTAAGCAGTCATATACTAAGTACCACTATATAATATATAATTTGGACGTAAACTTTGAGAAAACAAAATATTATAATAATATGACAATTATTATTATTTTATCAATAAAATAATATCTGTAATATTCTATACTTAATATTGATATAATCATGAACTACTTTTAAGGTGCTAAAATATTATGAAGGGGGACATTCTATTCATTCTTATGTCAACGTGAAGCCCCCAACGCTATACGTCACGCGGGAATAACTACATTCTGGTTCGTGACGTAACATCACGAAGAAGTTACCAACCACATAAGAAGACCTTCCATTTTATTAGTTTGTTGTATTTGTGTCAGGTTTAAAGTTTTGGTTCCTACGTAGACTTCCCTCAAACAAAAGCGAAAATTCTTTGAATCATCGGGGTGACGTATCTACTCAAATGCGTATAAAATGTCAAACACAGATACTTTTTTTCATTGATTTTAAAAGTTTAAATTTGGAACCATGAAAGACTTAAATCATTTATTTTATCTGTATTCTTTTTATTTTGTATATAAAAGCGAACGTATCTCAATTATGAGGATGGAGGAGGATGGGAATTACCATTTCATCCGTTATTCAATCGCTTACTAGCATTTTGTATAGCAATGTTTTTAAAAGTGAGTGTTATATAGAAAAGCAACCCCATCTGAAATCAAAACGGCGTCTAGTTCATAATAAAATAATAATAATAATGTTTTATAGTGATGCAATATCTTGAACGGTAATTTTGTTTTTTCTGTGCATTAAGTCGGACACGGTAGGAACAGGGACCAGACTATTGGTAAAATTGCTCTTTCGTCTTTATAAAATAATATTTATTTTTATTCTTAACACTCATAAGCCTTGTCAGCTTGTTTAAACATAGACAATCTAACATAATAAAAACACACACATCAAACATAATAAAAAACAAAAACAAAATAATACACAGGTGAACTGATTTGATAATTTATTTTCAATATTTCAAATGTTGTCAACTTATTTTATAGTTCTTTTACGAAGAATTCTTCGAAAATTTCATAATTTCAATTCCAATATAATCGAAAAGAACATTTGTTATAAGTAATCATAATAATATATTGTGAATGAAAGAACTTTAAATTCGGTTTAAAGAATTTTTTTTTCCCATAAAGAACACAGAATAGTGCAAGCCCGTCTGGGTAGGTACCAAACACTCAGATATTCTACTGACAAACAGCAATGGATATATTCCGGTCCATCTTAGTTCCCAAGGCTGGTGGCGCATTGGCGATGTAAGGAATGGGTTCTTTCATCGCCAAAGTCCATGAGGGGGTGACCAATTATCATGCCGTGGCCTATTTTCTCGTCCGCTTAACTATTACAAAAGTACATGTTACTCTTGATCTTATTAATTTAAATCGTTTTCTTAAATAGTGTTTATATTTTTATTTTATTCGATTATTATTCAAATATAAAAACTTTGTTTTTAATCTACTTAAAAAAAGTTTATGCTACATTTTCGCTGATTTCGATCATTTTACAATTAAGTTTAGGTATATAAAACTAATCCGTTACTTAATTTGTTTACTTTATAACTTTGCCAATTGTAATGACATTTTTATGGGTAACTTTGAGGTTAGTCAACCAAAGTATGACAAAGAAAATCAATTTAGATGTGAACACCAAGTCTATAAGTAACTGTTCATGTATACATATTACTTTTATAATTGTTACCTAACGGTATTGAAGCTGTAATACTTATTTATTTCTATTGTAAGTTTAGTTGCAGGGAAAATTTCAAATCCAGTTTTTTTTTAAAATATATAATTCATTGTAATAATATTATTCCTTGGTTATTTAGCTTATCAAAGTTGTGTATATGTACTCGTATGTATACGTTTATAAGTGTTGTTTTCGATTTGCTCTTGACAAAATCTTGACAAAAGTGATAATGGCGACTCCAAGTCAACAAAAAATTATAGATTAATATTCAAGTGAATTTGTTAATGAATATCCTTACTAATATTATATATACGAAAGTTAGGTTGTTTGTTACGATCACACGTCTTAGCTATTCGATCGACCGATCATCATGAAATTTTGCATACGCATTGTAAGGGGTAAGGAGGTCGTCCCCTTAACATCTGGATGAAGACGTGGGCGGATTTTGTAGAGAGAGTAGAGATAATATAAAAATACGTCATATATATAGCAGATTAAATCATAACGAAACTTATTTTTTATACATCATCTAATCCGATCAGAATTTTTCTTGAACAGAGCAGAGATTTTTTTTTTTGATTCGACATATGTGAACCGCTATATTGTTATATTATTATTCCAAAAAAACTTATACGGAATTGAATACAACGGATCAACTTCGTAATGACTAATATAAGAATATATCATAGAAAGACCCTTCCAAATAAAACAAAAGAAGGTCTACGATTTCATATATTTGAACTAAATATGTCGAAAACGTAATTTGCTTCGAGATATTTAATAGTGTAATACACGAGTCGATCCATTATTACTTTTTTTAGCTATTTTCTCAATGACCTGAATCGAACTGAATCATTTGTTAAAATATTATATGTATCATCGCCCTTTCGAAATATAGATTCTAAAGAGTATAAATTTGGTACTTATTTATAAACGCAAATCCGTAAGGAAGTCAAAGAATATGTATAGCTATTTTAAAAGAAAAAAAAAATCCCCGCGATTTCCAAGTCATTTTGTTATCTCTTGTTAAGAAAATGAGGAAATAGAGTGTGTAGATGTGTTTGAGCACATACTTCGGTTCTATAAAATCTCTTGCGCATACGACAATTCTTCTTTGAAAAGTTAGCCGTCTTGGTTGCTCACGATGTTTTCCTTCACCGTCAAGCACAAGATGAATTATAAACACAAATTAAGCACATGAAAATTCAGTGGTGCTTGCCCGGGTTTGAACCCACGATCATCGGTTAAGATTCACGCATTCTAACCACTAGGCCACATTCTGTCACATGTGTATTCTACCAACCCGCATTGGAGCAGCGTGGTAGAATAAGCTCCAAACCTTCTCCTCAAAAGGGAGAGGAGGCCTTAGCCCAGCAGTGGGACATTTACAGGCTGTTACTGTACTGTTACTGTACTGTACTGCTATTTTGCTATAGAATATCTAATGAGTGGATGGTACCTACCCAGACGAGCTTGCACAAATATCTACTACTAAGTCTATATATACGTATATTATATGTACATAATAAATTCAGGATGATATCCTACACATGTTTTTGAAAGGTTTTTTGGCAAAATACCTAATAAAATAACAGAACTTAACGTTGGCACCGATCAATAAGGTATGTATATTTTTTTAATCTCCAAAAAGGTTTTATTATTCAACTAGAATTATTGGTTCGGTGCGAATATACTGGGCCTTAAAGAATATGTCTGTGGATTGTTCCTAAGGTCTTCATACTGTTTAGAATTAATATACCAAAAAGGTTGTTTATCGACAGGCATTGATTCTAATTTTTTTAACAAATCTGCGTCTCCTTTAGCTTCAATGGGAGCAATGGGGTCTTGTCCAAATGTGCTTGCGGTAGAGTCTGATTCTACTGCAGAATATCCAATTGGTCGTCGACCTGCATAAAACGGCCTCTGTGCTTGTACTACAAAGAGTAGTGCAACGGCTATTGCGATTTTGTACGCAGACATTTTATCTGGAAAAGATTAACAGATAAATAAAGTAGTTATATTATCACTTTCCATCAGATGAGTCTCCTGCCAGTTTGCCGCCCTATACATATAAAAAATTAAATAGCAAAATAAATATTACAAATAAAAGTAAATTTGAGATATGAACTTTAGCTAAAATATTAATATTAATATTTTTCTATTTTAATAAATTTTAAATTCAAGGAAATACTAATAAAACGTAAATTTACCTTTAATTGATATATTTTAGTGTTATAACAATTGAAAAAGTAACACGAGTCGTCGTCTCCAATTATTATGAGCATTAGGTGCAGCGAAACCTTTAAGTATCCACTACGCACGCGTATGTTGTACATAAATGGAAAAGATTAAAGAACGTAGAAATGTCACTCAAATTTCATAAGAAGAAGAATGTAGAAATGTCAGATATTTCATATTACACCATTTACAGTGAAACTAGTTCAGTCCCGACTTCGTACGGGTAAAATTATGAGATATAAACATTCGCCAATCGATATATTCGTATTAGTTCCCAGAGTTGGTGGCGCTGAGGCGATGTAAGCGATGATTAATATTTCTTATAATGCCAATGTCTATATATCTAGAGGCGTTGGTGACCATTTACCATCAGGTGGCCTATACGCTCGTTCGCCTACCTATTCTATATAAAAAAATAGCTCAAATTTTCAAATTTATATCTATTTATTCAATGTAGGAGAAGAAGCATTTACTTATTGATAGTCTTAGTAAATACTATCAGCGGTTCCGAAAAGAAAATTGACCTTGACCTTAGAAAAACCGGTGGAAGAAATTCAGTGGGTTTTTTAAATCTATTATAAATTAACATTTTATTTCCGATTAACGATTATATTAACGATTTCCTTAATATACCAAATACTATATATTGAAATAAATTCATAACAAAAATGATATGTTATTTTACCAGAATATGTGATTCACATATTATTTTATATGTATATCTGAAATTAACGAATTTGTTTTTCATTTTACAAGACAAAAAAAAAAACATTCCAAAATTGAAACTGTACATAAATAAATATAATAAATAAACTCTAGAAATGGTTTTGATCTATATAAGATTATATAAACTAGAAAAAATTAACCATGAAATTAGTTTTCTTTGATTTTCATGCAACGAAAATGGATTTTCATAAATTTGTAAATAATAAGTTGAGAGCCATTATAGCTAGAACACGAATATTTTAACCCAAGATTGCGGCACCTGGGGCATCAGGTAGCAGGTTAAATCACTAACCCGCATCGGAGGAGCAAGGTGGAATATGCTCTAAATTTTCCTCAAGGAGATAGGCTTACTTATAAATATGTTAGTAATAAATATAGGTACGGAATGTAAACAACTGATTTTATGTAGTAACTACATTCCGGACCGGTTTGATGTTCACGGCTAATTCACACGAGAAACGTGTAAATAGTAAGAGTCAACTAAATATTTTGGTTTCGTTTGATTGTATTAAAATATGGTAATTTTCTTTAAGTCTAAGCTAAGTCCATATGGCTTCCCACTGCTGGAAAATTGGGACTGGGAAGCCATTCCAAAATCTAAAACTTATTCAAGACGTGTATAATTATATGTCAGAATTTGTTTCGATGGTTGGACTTATGGTTTTTTGCAGATTTTCTTCAATTTTACCAATTAAATAACAAATAAAAAAATCATGATCATGATATAATTTTTTAGACTGCGCGATTAAAGCAAGAGTGCTAATAGGGCCGAGACAATAAAACATTCATATCAACATAACAATCTGGTCTGACAGACAGTCACGCCAATGGAACGACCCTGGTATTCTTTCACACCAACTCCTAGAAAGGAAAGTATGCTGTAAGATTATACGCATGGTACACTCAAAACCAAAGTAGTATAAGGAATTAACTGTATGGAATGTACTGCATCACCATCACAGCAGTCATTAGCCGTAGCCGGCAAGTATTTCGAAGAGTTCCCAAAACCCAAAGTGCATCTGCATCTTGTCTTATGTGTACTGGTCCGTTTTTACTCCATTTTTTACCCAAAAAGTTTAATTTCTTAACAAAATATATTTAATATAATTAAGATGGAAATATTTTAGTCAAGTGTAAATCAGTAATTAAAATATTAATCTAAATAAGCTTACACGGGCTATTTTAATTACATAATTTCAACAAAAACAAAAACTTTATTTATAATATAGTATTTATTGAGAACGATATTATATTTTAACAATTATCAATCAGTCGCCAAGATTTTATAATTAAATTGCTAACAATATGCTAGAAAAAAAAATTAAAGTCACAAATATGGCACAAAATAATAAACTAAAGAAACTAAACATTTAAAATTAATTAACAATTAAAAAAGCACATTGACTCGCATATAACAATTTAAAAACTAATCTTTGGCAACAAGGGCTTAATAATATTTTTATTTTCTTCATCAAAAATTGTTGACTGCGAATACGCTGGGCCTTATAGGATAAGTTTGTGGGTTGTTTCTCATTGCGTCGTATTGTCTCCAATTCAAATACCAAAACGGTTGGTTGTTAATAGGCATTGCGTTTAATCTGTTTATTAAATCTCGGTCGCCTCTAGCTTCAATGGGGGCGTATTGCTGTTCAGAGAATCGGTTTGTGAGGCCATTCGATTCTACTGAAGGATAGCCGATCGCTCTAAGGCCAGCATAAAATGGCCTCTGTGCTTCGACAACCGCGCTGATTATTGCAAAGGCTAATGCAATTTTGTATACTGCCATTTTATCTGTAAAAATTCCGTCTTACTATTCAGTTGCAATGTGATTTGGTAAATAAATAAGAATTTATAATGTAAAAAATGCAATTTAGCATAAAAAAATATAAGGCAGTAAATAATATATAATACAAAATGACTTTACGCATTAATTAATTTTAAAAATAGAACAAATAAAATATATGCAATTGAATAAGTAAACATTGCGGTAAAACGATACCGCAGACTGATATAAATGTGATTCAAAAGTTCATTTACCTCAAATATATAAAACTCTTGTATTGAACGCTAAATGCTTAACGTGACTCGTTTCCGTGAAGAGCTCTACTGTTATGAATGTAAGTGCAGCGAAACGTCTAAATATACTGCGCAAACGCTATCTATCTATACCGTACCGGTTATCTTCTACGTCATAATATATAGAACGAATAACTGCGTAGAGGCGTTATTTATTTATTTGTATAAATAAAATTCCTTAGAAACTTAAAATAAGCATTTTAAAATAAGTATAATTTATTTAAAAAAAAAAAAACAAAGTAAACAGAATAAAAGTGTACCACTGAATCAAAAACTAGGACATAAAAAAATCATTAAAAAGCCTTCCAAATTTATTATTACCGACAAAAAGAATAGCAAGAAAATTTTCAAATATAAAGAGAATTATAGTAAATATTTAATTTTAACTTTTATAAAAAAATATTTTAACTGAAATAAAAATACAATCTTATTTGCATGACCTACATTAAGTGAGCTCTTAAAATTGTGCAGTACTTTCTATCCATTCTTAAGCCCCACGTAAAACCCCAGCGTAACACGTCACGCGGGAATCATCGTTCTTGTTCATGACGTAACGCAGACCAACTAAGAAGATCTGTTGTATCACTGATTTTATGCAAAGCGTCTTATTTCATCTTATTTCATTAAATTATCAAAAACTTTGGTTTCTTGATTTTATAACCTAGCAAGAGTTTTTTAAGAGGGAGTATAAAGCAAAATTGCTAAACTTTTTTTAGAGGAAAATCCAGTTAAAAGTGAAAAATAAAATATTTTACGTAAATTGCATCATATTTTTCAAATTTTGTTGCTGATCAAAAACATCAAAATAAAAAGATCACGAAATATTTTCTAATCTTTAAAATATTCTCATTTATAATAGTAATACTAATAGGCAATTAAGACAAAAACTGGACGATTATATTTACAAATAACTTAAGCTGTCACTGGGTTTTTTTTTCAAAACCCTTTCGTTTTATTTTTGTAGCTCTCTTAATACTGGCTGTTTGTGCCCATTCTATGAATCAGCTGTCATATATAATATATGTAAGTATGATGATACAAAATTTACCTACATTTATGTGCAATATGTTTATTCTTGAGAATCATTCGGTTTATTTAAAAATACTATTATAATTTTCAAAGACACCTCTCAACTAAAAGTTTAATTTTATCTTTAAATATTATTTCGTTTAGTTTGTTTAATTTCTGTTGATTTTCAATTTGTTCTTTTTTAAAATAATAATTAAAGTTGTAACTAGTATTGTCATTTTATAGATCACGTGAAAAGTTGTGCTTTTAAAATATTGTCGAGTTTATTTTTATAATCTGTTGTTGATTTGATGCGTTTTGATACTTTTATTTACAAAACTGAATTATATTCAAAACATATTATTATTATCAACATATTAACAAATATATTTAGCTTACTCTTAAATTAAGAATAAAATAAATAATAAAAAGAAGATTTAATATTGATTTTATAACAAGACATTTACAAGAATACAAAAAGTAACTTAGTGTCGGCATTGCCTTGAAATTTGCATAATAACAAAGGCTTACTTCGTACATCACGATTCTTCCTTACAAAAGATTTTATCTTTTATGACTAAACTCATATTTCTCAGGTCCATCAGTATTCTTTTTTTATCTACTATTGTCAGTTTCTATATTCACCTAACGAATCGTTATTGTATGTATATCAGTTACTTATACTCGTAAGTAACGCTTACTAGTACTAAGTCATATACATACATGCGCCTTCGCAGCTTACTAAATGTTCTTTATAAGGACGCTTTTGAATTACGCCACTTAAAAAATTCGACCACCCCCTGGATAAACATTTTTTTTTCTGCCACCCATTTGCCAGTCTTTCTACTTATTTTAAATTTAAATAAACCCAGTTACTCTTGTTTACTAATTAAATTATATTTAAAATACAATAACATAATTAGAATTTTATTTAAAATTAAATAATTACTTATCCTGTGTTTTTTTTAATGATATTTGTGTTTAAAATTACAAAATTTTACTAATTATTCATTTAAACATAATTGTTGCCAAATCGAATTGATATGCTTATATTTTCCTCAATCAGTATCATATTATGCTCTTCATACTTATTATACGTAGGTAACTGCATTTTGTGCTCATCGAATTGTTTTCAACTATACATTTGTCCCTGTTTACAAGTATTATGACAGTTATAATAATATTTTTTATCTAAAATACATTGACTCATTCTATTATAATACCATTTCATAATATAATGACGGTTTTTACATTTTTCTAATTGTAATGAAATATTTGTAAGATAGTTGATATAATTCTCGCTAATGCTATACATATTTTTGCAGTGTAGTTTTTTTTTTTTTGTTTAAAAAAAATGTTTTATTTTTTGACAAAAAAAAACTCGGCTGCTATTATAAAAGTCCAGTTAATTGCCTCAAGATAATATTATTGTTCGCTGGCACACCTCTGTATTCTATTCTCTATTCCCTCGCTCTAAAATCCAAAGATAACACCTTAACAGGACTGGAGAATATGATGCAGGATCAATGGCTTTTACTCGCTTTTCAAAAATAGAATCACTTCAAACTTTTTAAATCCGAACTGTTATTGATTTTTCGACATAGCTCAATTAACTCATGTAGACTGAGCTGTAATTTGAACCCGAGATTTTTATATATGCAGCTGTATAACCTACCTACCAGAACAATGAAGTCGGTGTATATTAGTATAGTAGGTATAAACATAATCTTAATCTAATTATTTCTATGCAAACTTACTCTCACTCGACTTATGAAATATTGAACTGTGAGAAATTTCTTACTGTATAGATTTTCAATGATTTCTGTGAAATAAGTAAATAAAAATTTTTATTCATTTTATCACTCGCAATTTTATCCTTTCTGCTGTCAGTAAAATATAAATTGTTTGTTAAAGCTCTTTGAAGTTTATCAGTATTTCGTTATACACAAAGCTTTGCGAGATTTTTAAAGTGCTTTATTTTCTGTGGGTCACCAGCATGATATCTTGGAAAAAAAAATTAATATTCAATAATAAATTCATCTGAGATGAGAAAATTTTGAGATAAAATTAGATAACTGCCACCTTCCCGATTAAGATACACCCACGGCACTCAACCTAGAGGACAAGTCTTACCCCTCAAACGCGGGTGAAGCCGTGAGCGGAAACTAGTACTATATATAAATAGGTCAAATTCTTAGACATTTATATTTATTAGTGAATCATAATATATTGTGGATCATTATTAACTGTCTAAATGTAAGGAAAATAACACAAATAAATAGATAAGGTTCGTCAACATTGATGGGCCGTTATTTATAGCATTTACCTTTTAATTAACGAAAAAAACAAACGGTAACTTTATGTAAATATGAAATACATTCCATTCATTATAACGATACCATATTTCTGCCATTCAATTTTCTGCTTTAAACATTCCCATTTCCCCTTTGTATGTGATTGAAGGGCTTGTGAATGTAGTTTTCGGTCAAAACTAGAAATAGAACTGTCAGTAGCATGAATACGCTTTCGAACTATTTCTGAGTTCGTCTATATTACTTATCGTTTAAAAGGCTATTAATAATAAATCAACGTATTGCTTTTAAATTAAGATAATTTTTTTCAATTCTTAGAAATAAGCACAATAAAATTTAAATAAAAATTCTACGTTTCATAAATGGAATTTCAATTAAATTATGCGTTATTGCAATAAAGTACCAATAATAATTTATTTCTGAATATAAACTATGACGTCATCATTACGTACCAGTACGCGTTCGACAAAATCATAAGGAAATCAAAAACAGTCCGATCATAGATAATGTAATTACCGTTTCCTTAACACATCATAGTATTAGGAATTTTATGATTTTTATTGGAAAGATAGATTTCAAGTGTACTGCAATGAATTTCAATCGATGATTAAATTGGTTAAATATTTATGTATAAGGACTTTATTTCCTATATTGTTCGCCGGTGAACTTTAGTAAACAAAGAGGATAAATTTCCCAAGTGTGAAGACGTCATGGCTCTCGTGAGATGACTTATTTGTGAACGATTTTATCCAGAGATTATAACCTGAATTTTGATATTTTGTTGAATATAGTAATAATATTAATTATTTATTTATTAGATTTGATAAATATTAAATCGTCGCTAACTTTTCAATGATTTCACATGACATAATAAGGAAGTAAGGTTTCACTCTCGCTTACGGATTTCAATCTTAGAAAGCATTTAATTATTCAAGACCTTAATTTGGAAACGCAACAATTAATGTATAGCTTAATAATAAGAAAAAACTAAGCAAAAATTCCTAAAAAGTTCCCGATTATGCATATGCCTGCAAATTGACATTAAAGCAGACTGCCGATGACGCTTCGAATTCTTCTATATTTTTCATAATGATATAAGATCCAATTAATAAAAGAAAATAAAATATTTTTTATAAATTATAATAAATAATATATTTTTTAACAATAAATAGGTACTGAGTAATGAGTAATTACTAATTAATTATAATATGCTCTTTGAATTATATAATACAAAATGTATATATACTACTATATACGAAGGTAAAACAAATCGCCCACTGAATATTTTTTATTTAAGATTAACTTGTTTTTATTTACTTCGCTGATATGCAAAAAAGGCTTCGATGGTCGAGTCGCCTCCGTCCTATCTATGGGTGATAGGAACAAAATATAAATACAAATATTTATTATTGGTTATATGGTTGAAATAACAAATTAATGATAAATGACGGTATCCAAACGGACATGCAAAATGACTTATGAACATATATGTAATGTATGATGATTTTATACTCTGATATAAGTGAAAATATTGGGACCACGCTCGCTAAATTAATGATATAATAGATTGCTATTTTTCCTAACCTTAAGACTTCTGTCAAGTCCTCAAAACTAGATGTGATGTGATGTAAGACTTTTTGATACTTGCAACTTGTTTTTCCTTATTCAAAATCTTGAATAAATTGTCATATCAACTTTTAAACAAATTTTACTGCCATATTATTTTATTTATACAAACTGAATATCATTTAGTACTTAATAATATTCATATTTTAATAATTTTATACATATTCTACATCATAATTCAATTAAAAAGAAACGAATAAATTCAAATAAGTATAATAAAGAATTCCACTGTTTGATACTTGACTCCAAAGTAAGTAACTCTTATGTGAAGTGAAACGGGATTACTATAGAATCCCAGAAAGTATTTAAGCTGATTTCTTGTGATTTGGGTGCGAATAGTGATAAAACAGCTATGCCCTCTTTTTTGTATATCATAACGGTGTTTAAAATAACTCCCATGTTTTAAATTAGAAAAACAATTATCGATACAAATTTCTAGATCCAATTTTTCCATCCCCTATGTTACCTTTAGATGAATTTACAAATTGACAATGACCTTTTAAATGATAACTTTTGTAAGCAGAACTCTTAGAAACATTTTCCATATTGCCAACTTCAAAAATATATAAATAAATTTCACACTTTTATCCCCGATATTATATTTCTTATTGCACACTTACGTCATCGATGTCACCTATGATATTTGATATTTGCTTAGGAATTCCTTATATAAGGAATTGGTATTGAGAATAATCTCCGACGATTAGGTTTCTCTAAATCACAGTAAATCAAGTGTTTTAAATTAAATTCTACTAACTCTAAGTGTCTTCTAAATTCAAAATTTATCTACAATAAATCTAAGATCAAGACGAGTTATTAAAATAATTAATAATAAACCGGTATATTTATTTATACAGGTTTGGTTTTATAGATAATACCATTATACAAAGTGTAAATAGAGAAGGTATTACATAAAGTCAGTTTATGAGCAAATTGTTAAACGTGTAATGGGCAATCTAAATTTATTTACATTTTCAACGAGGGACTTATACTTAAATAGTTACGCATATGTTTTTAGTTTAAGTATTATTCGACAATAACAAAAGCTATATTGCAATAACAATAAATTTTATCAAACGTCATTCGTGCGTTTTCTGCGTCAATTAATGATTTTGTGGTAACTTATTTTTATAAAATAATAATAATACTTTCTAGGGATCCAACTCAAAGATTATTGGGTCTGTTCTTGGGATGATTTCAGTACACCAATCCGTTTCATATACATACATATATACCATCGTACCCTATTGATTTTGACTCGGATAATGTAACAAGTTGCACAAAATCAATCCTTTTAAAATATATCTACGCGACATTATATAATGTAGCAAATAATCAATACCGATTAAATTACAGAATATTTTAGTTCCAAAGGTTGGTGACGTATTAGCAATGGAATGGTTAATATATTATATATTCAATGTTTATGGGCGATCATGACCACTTAACATCAATCATAACATCCAATTACATAATAACCATTGCGAACCAGTGGTAGCTTTTATTTTAATCTTGTAAAATGACGATTCAAAAGCGCTTCTAAGAGCTTACTCAAAAAAGGAATAATTTGATTTGCAGCGACAAAGTGCTGGAACAGCCTTCTCTTCTGATTCTCAAAACCTTTTTACCCTAATATAGTCGTTTAGTAACAAATACAGTTATAAAGATTATAAAGAAGATGGAGGTAATTTCCGAAAATTTTGTGATTTCAAAAATTATTACGCCGATATTTCAATGAAACTAGTCGAGAAAAACGGTCGAGTTCACTTGAATACGAATGCGTTTCTTACGGCCGCTGCATTAAAATTAAGAAATATAATAAGAATGCTTTCTATAATAAAGCTGTTGAGTTTATATAGACTTGTAAAAAAGTCGATGAGGTATAGCTATATATTATGTTTAATTTATAAATTGATAAAATATAAAGAAAAAAATAAAATGTTATTAATATTTCTTAGTCAGTCGTATGTTGTAGTCAGCCGGATCTTGCTAGTATTTAAATAGTTTGAAGCATTGCTTACAATAATCATAGGTCTGTATTTTCGATTTTAATATACTTTGAGTTAAAACTGATGCGGGATTTCAATAAATTAAGATTAATTTGGATTAAGTTAAATTGGATTGCTGTTGTATTTAAATGAATTAAATTTAATTTAATTCACATGTTATTTATACATAGTAATAGATTAATTAACGAGGTAAACATAACGATAATTTTCATTGTATTTTAAATGTCGGTAACGGGCATTCCCTTAATGAGTACAATTGAGAAAAATTGTTTTTAGAACAATAAAATATAGTGATGACGTCTTGACCGTTTGCAGCAGCGGCGTCTTATCTTTATAGAGTTTAAACAACTGCACAGGATATTATAAACCGCAAGTATGTGCGTAAACACAGATGCTATATCTATTCCCCAACTTTTAAAATCTGAGGGGATGGCAATCCGACACGACCAGAGATAGCTCAGGCAGGACCGGTAACTTTACGTGCTTTCCGGAGCACGGCAGTGTACACAAATCTAACTTCTAGACTCCGAGCTGCTACTGAGTATCTTCAACAGAATAACCGAATAACTTTTTTACTATTACGACCTGGAATTTAAACCAAGACCTCGGAAATATTCGGCATAATATCTAGCCACTAAACCAACTAGGCATTCATATATAATAGTAGCAATAGGTAGGTATATTTATAAAATTGCAATAACGGAAAAAACTTGTCTTTATTAAATGAAATTATAATTAAGCTGAATTTAAAATAAGATTATTGGCCTAATTGTTTCAATATACCTACTAAACTAATAACTTTTACTTAGCTTATAATCATTAAGGATTCAAAAAATAATAAATGATAAATAATATAGTAAGTAACAGCCTGTAAATGTCCCACTGCTGGGCTAAGGCCTCCTCTCCCTTTTTTGAGGAGAAGGTTTGGAGCTTATTCCACCACGCTGCTCCAGTGCGGGTTGGTAGAATACACATGTGGCAGAATTTCGATGAAATTAGACACATGCAGGTTTCCTCACGATGTTTTCCTTCACCGAAAAGCACGAGATGAATTATAAACAGAAATTAAGCACATGTAAATTCAGAGGTGCTTGCCCGGGTTTGAACCCACGTTCATCGGTTAAGATTCACGCGTTCTTACCACTGGGCCATCTCGACTTATTATAATATAGTAAAAGCGTCATTATTGCGCTATCGGTACCCATACACCCATGGTTGTCTGTACCACCAATATTATTCCATGATATCGTATCGTTGTCGTTGAGATAAAAAACGTATTTCCTTGTATATTGCATTCCAACGCTACACGAAGATTTAGTTTGACTCAATCGTATTAGTAGAAGGAATGGAATTCCTTGCGTTCCACCCGCAGACTGAGCATTAAAGGCACTTTATAAGGTTCTTATATTATTAGGGTCCCGTAGTCAAAGAAGGAATCCTTATGATTTCATCGTGCACTATTCACATACCACAACATAGTTTCTCCGCTTGACGGATCTGCATTGAACTTTTGTGTACTAAGTTTCCAATGAACGTTCTTCACTGATAAACGTTATATAGGGGTAGATAAGTTAAAGAACATTGTGTTTTCTTCCTTCAAATGTGAAATCAATAATAACTAAAAGAGGTATCAATATTTGACTAAACATCCGCTAAATAGCGTTTATAAGTAAGGCCGTAATAGATCTTTAGTCATTAGTATCAAAGTTAATTTTTAGTTCACATAACAGAAAATTTTATTACCAGGAAACGAATAAAAATAAATCAAATAACATAGCTGTTAAAGTCATTTCTCCACACAGATTTTATTCTGATCAAATTGCCAAATCTCCGTTTCACAATTTAAAAATAAATAACGAATAGGTTTAGTTAAAAATGACATACGACACCAATATTAACAGGCAAAAAAATATCTATGGCACTCACACTGTATCGCTCTTTTAACTGTATAGAAAATATAAACTGAAGTGTTTAATCGAGTCAAAATTACTGAAACTTAGTGTATAAAATTATCCAAATTTTATGATGAGTCCACTTACTTAACAATATTACTCTACTGTCAAATAATAATTTGCTGAATTTTAGTTTGAAGGGTGAGTGAATAGGTACAACATTTTTATACTTTATTTTGGTACTTCATTGGTACCTCGTATTTACCGGTTTACTTATATAATTTGTAAGGGCAAGTAGAAATGGGCGAAGATGACTTACCATCATATTTGTGACTCTACCTATACCAACAAAATTTAAAAGAAAGTTACAATGGAATCTTCTTTTTAAAGAAAGCATCCGCTTAGATATTACTTTTAGAAATATTTTCTAGAGGAAAATTATCAGAAATTTTAAGTCAGCTGTCTTATCATTAATAAATCCATAGTAAAATATATATGTAGCATAAACTTTATATTCTCTATTTCATAAATCGATTCACGAACTAGAAATTTAACCCTATATAATAAAATCCTAATTTTGAAATATGATTATTAAAAAGGATTACGCTTCACGCAGCTTGCCTAACAATGTTGTACAAGCATCTAAACAATTTAAACCGTATGTTGTTGTAGGTTGTGTGCTTTAATATATAGCGGTCCTTGTTACCTCTAAGATATAATAGGCCTCTGTTTGATATTAATTCATAAAAGAAGTATTCTTCTATTTTTAAAGTGTAATTTGGGAATCGTGTTTGGGAAAATTCGTGAATCGATTATTATAGAAAGAGTCGCGGGAAGCCGTTGGATGCGGGCAGCGCAAGACCGGTCAACGTGAAAATCTTTGGGGGAGGCCTTTGTCCAGCAGTAGACGTCTTTCGGCTGATATGAAGATGATATGATGAATTTGGGAATGTCGACTTGATGACCATTGAACGAGCATATTTATTGGTAGATATTTACTTTCATGAAAAACACAGTCAATGTGCGGTCATACAAAATACCTGAGTAGTTTAGTCTCTTGTGCATGCCATTAAACTGTCACAAATAAAATCGGAATATATAAATACTATTAAGAGAATAATAAAGTATTGCTATTTGGTGTTTGAATAAATGGTAAATGACTACTTTGTTGCCTCACACATAATGCGCGAAGCACTAAGCATAGTCGTGCTACGTGTTTCAAATAACAGTTCTGATAATTTCTAGAACAAAAGGCCTAAGAGAAACGGAAGCATTACATAAATAGTACTAATGTTAAATATAAGGTAAATACAAACTGTAAAACGGTCGCTATACTGCCTTCCTTATATTTCAAATTTTCAAATGGGGTAATCCCGAATAAATTCCTTAATTGAGTTGTAAAAATGAATAATGTATGTTTTATTATGTACTAATTAATTATTTAATTGGTAGATATAATAAGGTACTTCTTACTGTCCTTATTGGTTTCATATTCTGTGTATAAATGATTTTATGTGTGTTATTTAAAATACAAAAAAATATTACCTCCTCGTATCTTATTACATTTCGTTCTAATCTTGGAGACTTTTAACATGTTTTTTCTTTTCATAATATAATTTAATTTCTCTTTTTAGGGGTTTTGTATTCTAGTACAAAAAATATATTTGCTAATATTACACAGCTAAAAAAAACTAAGCAGAAATTGGTCCTTTCCGAGGCGCGGGGTTGTATGTCTAACTTCCAGACTTCGGGTTGCTACTAAGAATTTTTCCACAGAAAAACCAAATATATTTTTTTCGACCGACCGGGGTTTGAATTTCTGTCCACGAGATCTGCGGTCTTATATTTAGCCACTAAATAAACGAGGAAGTTCAGTTAGTAATGTTTTATCTTAGCGCATTGAAATTACACTGTTACACTTCAAATTGTATCATATTCATATTTAATACACCTTAGTTCTTACCAATACAATTAATCAAGTTTTGAGATATAAACTTAATCTATAATAAAGGCAAGTACGAAGTGTAGATTCAATCGATTGATCAAAAATATGCTTTTATTTGAAAAGACAGGAAATATTTAAAAGGTTTTTTTTTAGAAAAAAATAGACATGATAATAGCTTAAAAAGGTACTATAGATATCTATTTTTAATAATTAAAGATCATTAAAACAAATATTTGCGAATGCCATTTTTTTGCTTTGTAGTTGTGCACACGAGCTTGCAAAGTAAATAATTAATTGGACGACTTAATCTATATATTCTTAATTTCTGAATTCATATAGCAATGAATATAACATCAATACATTTACAAAGGTACATGAAATGAGAAAATTTCATTTCGTTTCAAATTACAAATGACAAGTTGCAGTACAAACCGAATATCAATATCCTTTGGCTTTTATCTTGAACTCCCGAAATAAACTCTAAACTGTATTGTTCCTCGATCAAAGCAGAGGATTTACGGTAC
The DNA here is from genome assembly GCF_905147045.1 of Nymphalis io. NCBI lineage: Eukaryota > Metazoa > Arthropoda > Insecta > Lepidoptera > Nymphalidae > Nymphalis > Nymphalis io. The sequence continues at coordinate 3,892,308 of NC_065898.1, read as the reverse complement.
GCTCACGCTTTGATATTAAACGGATATGAGGTGTCTCGGGTCCCGGATACAGAATCTACATAGAAGCTATGAATGTATTGAACGATTATAGAGAACCCCGCGAGATATATTAATGTGTACTAAAATTAATATCGAAATCATACTTGGTTGGTTGTTTTTTAGTATAATCTACAATTTGAGTTACTTTATTTTACGATGAAACAAAGTTTAATTACTTAAAAATGTTTTATATGAATAAAATCATTTAAATATATGCCTTATTTATTAGTTGGTGGTAGTGCTTCGTGCAAGCCCGTCTGGGTAGGTACCACCCAGTCGTCAGATATTCTACCGAAAAATAAAAATATATATATATATATGAGTTATACTTTTCGGTTATTTATAGTAAAATTCACGGTGATTACTAAGGAGAATGACCAATAATATATGGACCTTGGTCCAAATATCCATAACTAACGAGACCTATGAAATAAAATAGTCTTCTAAATAATGAGTCATTATACCGAGACCGCAACAAAAAATATGCAGTCAGTAAAAATTTATGACTATACGAATTAATAATAGTAAATAAATAATGGTTATATGAAATTACTAATTACAGACACAAGGGACATATCATCTTAGTTCCCAAGGTTGGTGGCGCATTGGCGATGTAAGCGATTGTTAAAATTTCTTACAACGCCAATGTCTATAGGCGTTGGTGACCACTTACCATCAGGTGGCCCATACGCTCGTCCGCCTACCTATACTATAAAAAATATTATTAAGTAGTATAATTATTATTTTTTCTTCACTATTTATTTAAATAGATCCATTGTTACTTACTAAAAGTGACTCTTTGTTTAGTGAACTATAAGTCAACATAGGTCTCGTTAGTGGATATTTGGACCACTTTTGGTCATTCTACTTTATGTTATTGTTTAAGATTTGACTTTTATTGATTTGACATAGCGAATTTTCTAAACTAATTAAATTTTAATCATTTAGTTATAAGCATAAAAGATTTTACTAAACCGTTTCAGCCTTTTGAATATAGCCTCCTTGTTCATAACGTAAAACATTAATATGGTTCCAGTGAGCTGATAAAATACCAAAGCTATTAAACCCAAAGACTTAAATGACCTTATTTTGTGTATTATGTAGAAATTTAATGGCATGACAACGTATCCATCATAAGTCGCCTAATGTTATAGTGTACGGGTGTGTTGCCCTGACGCTTAATTAATATTAATAATATTTTATTTAGTTTCTTCAAAAAAATTATACAAATTGAACACTTAAATATCGACTAAAACTGAACAAACCGTTCTACAAGACGTTTATATGAACTAAAATAAGGAAAAGTAAATATATAAAGTAAGAAGTAAGATATAATAAAAATATAAATGGAACAAATATGATTTCCATGCTTATGTGACCGTGAGTACGCGTGTACGATTTAATCCTTTTTGTAATTACTCTTTGTTATTTGCCAACACCATGCTATATTTGACTCTAATTTACTTGGTGGTTTATATTATGCAAGTCTGAGTAGGTATCCACTTATCAAGTATTCTACCGCCAAATAGCGATGCTTAGTATTTTTTTGTTCCAGTTTGAAGGGTGAGTGAACCAATGTGAGTACAGGTATAAGAGACATAACATCTTAGTTCCCAAACCATTTACCATCATCATCAATCTGACTATTGTTTTTTGTGTTTTATACCTGTCAGAAGGCAACATGAGCAGTTGAATGTAATAATTGAGACCGTATAATATATAATATATATATATAAGCCGTAATAGTTTGTCACCATCCAGCCGGAACAGAACAAGACTAATGATAAATATTCCTGTTTGGCATTAAGGTTAAGCTAATGGTAACTACACTGATATATTTTTTATAGTATAGGTAGGCGGACGAGCATATGAGCCACCTGATGGTAAGTGGTCACCAACGCCCTTAGACATTGGCATTGTAAGAAATGTCAACCATCGCTTACATATCCAATGCGCCACCAACCTTGGGAACTAACAATTGGGAATACAGCAATACCAAGTACTGGTGTTTTGCGGTAGAATGTTTGATGAGTGTGTGGTACCTAGCCACCCTGAGAACCCCCTAGGAATTGGAGGCCCGCAGAGGCGGGCCAACCGTCGGGACGGCACGCTAGTATGCGCAAGCGATCCCGTGACGTCCCCCGACAAGACGGAATGGGTACCGCTGGTTTTTAGCGGGTATTCCCACATATTCCCCCACCTCATGTGGGGGAAACACGTAAATGTGTTTTTGCAGCAAAAAAAAAGGGTGGTACCTAGCCAGATGGACTGGCTCAAAGCTCTATCATCAAATAAATGCAAATTTGAATGATATACAAGTAATATTCAAATATTCATTTCAACTGATAAAATGTAGGGTGTGATGTAATGTAGTGTCGGAGCAAAACGTTCTCAACAAAATGGGTCCAGCGGAAAATCGATGCGTAGGCGATATAGCTAATTAAGCCATTGTTAGCGATTATTATTACTTACGTCATTGACTATATTCATAACAAAGTATTATTAGAAATGTATTCATAATAATTAATTGTGTATCAATTAGATGTTCATAAAATCTGATTCGAATAATTAGCGAGCACTTGGCAACTTGTTATTGACCCTTAGTATATATTGTTTGTAGTCTAAACTAAATGTTGTTTATTATACAGTTAATTGTATAATAAATTAAATAAAAAAGAAGGATAATATATGTTATGTGCAGTAATGGCTTTGTCACTTTCTAAGGATTTCTTCTAGATAACCTTTAGATTAGGAAATTTGAAAAATGAGATTAGTGTTATAATAATACACATACATAGGCCATAGGTATATGTATTATATTTAACAGCCAAAACAACGCGTTTGCTAGTAATCATTATAGATTCAAAAACGAAGGTCACATTTTTACACAATCATATATGTCACACATGACTCACAATATGACTATTTTTTTCAAAATACAGTGTCGTAATTTCTCGTGTCAAATTCGTTATGCCTTTTTCAATACATTCATTGTTCTAAGGTTTAGTTTACAAATGAATAATTTAACGTTCAAAATTTACGCTCAATTATACCGCTGAATTTCCTTTACATTTCACGAAATGGCTGTTTCTTGTTCGTATATTCACATAAATATTTTAAGACGTATATCGATGTGTCTGGTTGCATTGATTATGTTTATTCATAAAGTTTAAAATTAGGACTTCAAAAAGGATTCGATGCGATTCAATTGGCATTTGATTTCGATGTTATTGCATACAATTTGATTTATTTATTTTAGCAAATAATTATAAGGAGCGTTAAGTTATAATACTTTTTATTTATGTAAAAATAAACTAGATACGATTGGCGCATAATCGTATTACATAGCATATATTACATACACAGATTATACTGTATCAGAAACCGTCGCTCAAGTGTCAATTACAACTTCAAACTCAATCGGATGAATAGAATCTTATATGTATAAATGAATAATACTACTAGCTACACCCGTGGTTTCGCCCATTTTTTACCAAAAATAAATATAGTGTCGTTTTTTTGACAATAACTTGATTGCATCATAATATTTAATTCGATTGTTAATAAACTTAACTTTAATTTAGAAACTTTAAAATTGCTTCAATTAAAAAAACTAATTTTAGAAGGCTGTTTCTTGATATTTGTGATTATAATTTTACAAGGCTTAAGGCACGGCTAAAGCCGTTTGAGAGCATGCCTTACTTCGTCCAAAGTCAGTTGGTCCAAGTATACTCGTGCCACTTCATTTTACCCCCTCTACCCTCGCAGCTTCTATCGTCAAGTTCAAATCAAGCTTAGCTCGCTCTGTATTAATGACTGACTGAATTTGTTGGAAGTTGCCAGCAAATTCTATAGCGCATTGTAAAGAAGTTAACGATACCCATTCTGTACATTTTTTGCGAACCTCTGGAATCTTTTTTAGATCCTATATAATTCCAAAATGACAAAGGATCTTTTAGAAACTGACTCTGAACACGTTGACGATAGATTATGTGCTCTAGTATTATCATACTTTTCACCTTTGACCTACACTGAGCAATCTTTTAAAGCAATCTATTGACTTGACTGTTTTGTGGTGTCAAGTCGTGTGATTTTCATTCATGATGCAAACGATAATGTAAACGGTTTTTGCTTAAAAGCTTTTATTCAAATATCTTGTAATCTAAAAACTGTGGTTGAAATTGTTAAATCTAATGCAATTTTAGTATGTAGCGATATTAGTGTAATACAATTGTTGCAAATAGATCATCCGAAAGAATAATTGCAACAGGATTTCTAATGCATATTTCATGAAATGCAAGGTAATTTAATAAAATAATAAAAATATATAATTATTTTTCTTTTTTAATTACAGTCAAATATGTGTGAATACAAACTGATGTCACTCAGCTTTAAATTGTCTGCTTACAACCTGAAGTAATAATCACCACAGGAATGGATTTTTTTTTTTTATTATAAAATAAAATTTATCAGAATACATAATTAATTATTAGAATATATTATTAATTGAGTTCATTTGTGTGTTTTATTATTACATCTTGGTATTTTATACTCAAGGAAATAAAGTTTTTTTAAATACACAACTGCATCAAAAATTATTAAACTTCTCTGACAATAAAAAAAAAGTGAGAAATCTTAATTCAAAAACCCGTTTTGATACATTTAAACTGTATAAATAACTTAGTTTGTAAGTGATGCATTACTATACATAATGAGAATGGAATAACATTATTATTTACCTTATTTGCTTTGTATACAAAAGCTTTTATAAAACGCAGAATTAAAAGAAATCTGTTTTATAAATATATAAAATATTTGTTAAAAAATATAGTTCCTTTATTTACAAAAGTCATTTACGTTATTTATTATAACGCAATGCATATATTTATACTTTTAATTTACACTTGATTTTCGTTGACAGAAATTCTTTGGTGTCCTATAATTATTGTTGACAGTAATATTGTCGTGATTAAGTTATCATACTTATTTGTATTGTTATTTATATTTTCAAGGCTACCTCATCACACCTTTTATACATACGCGGCCGTATCTATGAATGTCTTCTTCTTTTGAATTTCAAATCAATGACGACAGAAAAAGACAAATCTCTGTTAAACTAAATACCCTCAAAAACTTTACAAATACTCTTGTAGACTTCGATTAAAATGGATTTATTAACTTTCCTCTTGATTTTTTTTTTGATTCGTGCTAAATTTGTTGCAGTAACAGCCTGTTGATGTCCCACTGCTGGGCTAAGGCCTACTCTCTCTTTTTTAAGGAGAAGTTTTCGGAGCTTATTCCACCACGCTGCTCCAATGCAGGTTGGTAGAATACACATCTGGCAGAATTTCAGTAAAATTAGACACATGCAGGTTCACGATGTTTTTCTTCACCGTCAAGTACAAGATGAATTATAATCACTAATTATGCACATGAAAATTCAGTGGTGCTTGCCCGGGTGGGTTCCAACCCACGATCATCGGTTAAGATACACGCGTTCTTACGACTGGGCCATCACGGCTTTTATTTGTTGTAGGATGTCTGCAAATGCGTTAGTATGTATATACTTATATAATCTAATATCTCACACATGTAGCAGATACCTAATTCCGAAATTCGTAGTCCAAGTCGATAAAAATAGGAAGCTTAGGTAGAATTACAAGCTTATTTTTTCTTTTATTTGCACGTTTCATAAGTTATACGTCTTAACAAAAAAAATGAATCAAAGGTAACAAATAAATTAATTAGTGAAACCGATCCAACAATGTCAATGCTGAATGTCAATATCCATATTGACATTCAGCATAGAAATGAATTTTCACTTGAGTGAACGTTCTTTAGAGTGAATGTGTGTAAACACTATTGTACTCCCGCGCTTCAAAAGCATATACAGTTCCTGCGGTTGTACTCAGTCTTGTTGAATTGTATTCCCATCTGGCTATGATCGTGAGGGAATATATAATACACCTGTTTTTGTGCACTATCGTTGCGATAATTAGTTTTTGAAATTTACTAAACCGATAATTGTGCTTAATTAATGCCTGATGAACTTTTGAAGTTATTAAAAACTTGCATAGACCAAAACTTGTTTTTAGGTTTACTGACTTTTCAGACGGTTCTATAGAACGTACTGATCTATACCTTCTGTCGTTTGCCTTTGATAATAAACGCCAACTCTAAGATAGGGTATTTCATTAGTATAATATTTAAGTGTCAATATTTTTATGTAAACATTTAGATTTTGAAAGGCGGTCCTCATTATCTCAATTTAAGTTGTATGCTTTTTTATATCAGCCTATATATAAATAATTGATATTGCGAATAAAAATCAAAAAAAAAATCTCACAATATGAACATAGCGTTATTCTATAGAAAAAAATCTATTTTTATGAAATTTTAAGCGATACACTAAAATGTATTTACTTTTTGCTTAAAATTTCATCAGTAGTATGTATTGTGGCCATACGTTTCTTTTTGTGTGGAACAAAACTACTTTTGAAAGTTCTACTGTCTCGAAAAAACTCTCAAGTCCTCATAGTTCTCATGGCAAGAACGAACATATAAACCAGATATGAACACCTAAAATTTATCATCGTCCTTATTTTTCTATCGCGATCAATGATCAGTCCCCTTAATTGAACAAAATATATTGTAAAAGACATAAAAATATAAACATGCATCTTATTTACCCATGTAACTAATTTACAATTTAAAATCTCTATATTCTTAAAATTTAGATGGAATTCATTAATCATCCGGTCATTTAAATTGTTTATTAAGTGTAAGATGAAATTATTGCTTTGGAGTCTGTATGATAATTTTGTTTTCAAGATAGATGAGCAAAATAAACGTTTACGACGCTCATGACATACATTATGTATTCGTTACTATCATACATACATCTGTAAATATAGAAAATCGAACTGAAGAATAATGCGAATCTTGGTCATAATTTTGACTTACAAAAATTGGAACCGTTACGAAACAAAAACCCTGTATTTTCAGTTCATCTTGGAACTAAATTTTCTTATTATTTTCCTTATTATTGTTTAAATTTTATTTAAATACGAATAATTGTATTTAAATAAATGTTACGATCTCCGACGCTCCAATACCCGTGCCATCAAGGCTGCGATTAAGCAAAATCGGGGATCGAAAGTGTTCGCTTGCAAGTTTGGGAGGCCGCGTCTGACAAAACTTGAAACTGAAAATGGTGGGATCGTTACCTCTAGGCCTGAGATTGTCGGAGAAGTAGAGAGGTTTTATGGGCAGTTGTTCTCTTTAAGATCGGATAAACCCGTGGGAATCAGTATTGATGACCAGCGCGCCCCTCTTACGCGCCATTACTCCGAGGAGCTCACGGTCGTTGACCAAGGCGAGATTAGGGCGGCTCTAGAACAGCTTAGAAATAACAAAGCTCCGGGAGATGACGGAATCACAACAGAGTTGCTTAAGGCAGGCGGGACTCCGGTCCTGAAAGAGCTAGCAAGCCTCTTTAATTCCGTCATCGAACATGGCAAGACCCCGGAAACGTGGAGCGGGAGTGAGGTGGTACTGTTTTTCAAGAAAGGTGAAAAAACCCTCTTGAAAAACTACAGACCAATCTCCCTCCTGAGTCACGTGTATAAGCTGTTCTCAAGAGTCGTCACGAACCGTCTCGCCAGACGACTTGACGAGTTCCAGCCCCCAGAGCAAGCCGACTTTCGATCAGGCTACAGCACCGTGGACCACACCCATACTGTTCGGCAGATAGTGCAGAAGACCGAAGAGTACAATCAGCCGCTGTGTATGTCATTTGTGGACTACGAGAAAGCCTTCGACTCCATCGAAACCTGGGCAGTGCTCGACTCATTGCAGAGATGGCATATCGACTGGAGATATATCAAGGTACTGAGATGTCTGTACAACGCCGCTACAATGACTGTCCACATCCAGGACTATAGGACGAAGGAGATCCAACTGCGCAGAGGGGTGAGACAGGGGGATGTAATATCCCCGAAACTGTTCACTAACGCGTTGGAAGACGTTTTCAAGACGCTGGATTAGACTGGGTATGGAGTCAATGTAAACGGCGAGTACATCTCACACCTTCGATTTGCCGACGATATCGTCATCATAGCAAAGTCGCTGGACCAACTCACCGAAATGCTGCGTAGCCTAGACGAGTCTTCCCGGTGTGGTGGACTCAGTATGAACTTGGACAAGACCAAGGTCATGTTCAATAGGCATGTCGTGCCGGGACCGATATACGTCGAAGGGAAACCTCTCGAAGTTGTTAGTGAATATACCTACCTAGGACAGATAATACAAGTCGGTAGGAACAACTTCGAGAAGGAAGCCGATCGAAGAATTCGCTTGGGATGGGCAGCATTTGGCAACCTTCGTCAAGTCCTCAAGTCGTCTATACCACAATGTTTGAAGACGATTGTCTTCAACCAATGCGTCTTACCTGCCATGACATACGGTGCCGAAACGTGGACACTAACTGCGGGACTAGTCCACAAATTCAAAGTCGCTCAGCGTGCTATGGAGCGAGCTATGCTCGGAGTATCTTTGAAGGATAAGATCAGAAATGAGATTATCCGGAAAAGAACCGGAGTCACCGACATGGCTTGCAAAATTAGCAGGCTGAAGTGGCAGTGGGCTGGTCACCTATGTCGTAGGACCGATGGCCGTTGGAGCAGACGAGTCCTAGAGTGGAGACCGCGAATTGGCAAACGCAGCGTAGGGCGCCCTTAAAAAGGTGGCGGGCACCAACTGGATGCGGAAGGCGGAGGACAGGGAGCTTTGGCGCACCTTGGGAGAGGCCTATGTTCAGCAGTGGACAATGATTGGCTGTTGATTGATTGTTTTTTTTTTATAGAATAGGAAGGTGGACGAGTATATGGGCCACCTGATGGTAAGTGGTCACCAAACGCCCTTAGACAAATATAATAGAAATAAAAAAAAACTTCAAAGATTCAAATTAATACTCTGTGTTGAAAAGGGATGTTTTTAGTAGTAATATTTAATGTTATTATTTAAATGACATTCCACAGCAAGTACTTTATTTAAATACTCTGCCAACAATTTTTTTAAACTTGCTCTGCAAAATTCAGATAAATTAAATGGATGGTATGAAATAAAACAAAGTATTTTTAATGTTTTATTTAAAATAAGTTCATTTATTTTTTGCAATAAACATAGACATATACTGATTTAAATAATAAATAAAAAGCTTAAAATATGTACAATACAATTGATTTTTTTATATACAGCTATATTATGTTTTCAATTTACAAAATAGTTTGTGACACCAATGTGAAATGTATGTATTTGCTACTGTCGTTTTTAATTTTATTTTAACAAACATCGAGATATGTGCCATTTAAATATTAAAATAGTCGAAGTTTTCTCCTTATTTTTAATTTATTTTCTTTTGTATGTTGACAACATCAAAGAATAATTTTACTTGGCAACCATACTTTTCTTTTAATGCAAGTTTATGTTTGACCGAGTAAAATCTGACATGGCTTACATGCTAATTTTACATTTATGCAATTTTAATTATTCTTCTTTTGAAAGTATAATTTTATTTATATAAGAAAATGCTAAAAAAATCATTAATTATTATGAACCGGATACACGGTAAGACCCAACTTGTTTTGTTCAGTTTGCGCAGTTAAGCGGCCACAAAAATGTGTATAACGATTTACGTCTACTACACGGTACGAATAAGCGATATTTGATTTATTTCGTAGTTGAAGAGATGAGATGGCATAGTAGATAGGACACATGAATAAATAATATTAGCTGAAGATTGAGATCTGAAATGTACTACTGAGTTTATATTAACCTAATTTGTGTTTACTTCTCGGTGGAAAAATATCGTGAGCAAACCAGTGTTTCTAAAATTTAGTTACTTTAAATTCTGCCAAATGTGTATGTATCCATTACTCTCATTAGGCAGCGTTTTTTTTTTATAGTAAAAGTAGGGCTACCTGATGATAAGTGGTCACCAACGCCCATAGACATTGGAATTGTAAGAAATGTTAACCATCGCTTACCTCGCCAATGCGCCACCTTGGGAACTAAGATGTTATGTCCCTTGTCTGTAATTACACTGGCTCACTCACCCTTCAAACCGGAACACAACAATAACAAGTACTGTTGTTTTGCGCTAGAATACCACCAGTACCACTAGTGGTGGTATAAGTTCGAAACATTTTCTATAATCGATTTATTCAATAGTGAGACAATTTATGTTTAATTGATTGATTGATTGAGACAATTATGGAACGGTACGCCATTTTTACTTTTGTTCGAAAACAGTTACAAAAAAGTTTATATTTGCAATACAAATAAGCCGTTTGATCAAGTGTAAGCTAACAATTTATAAATAACGCTTTTAACTGTGGAAACAGATTTATGCTAAGAAGCGTGGACAATATTGCATAAGTAAAGGCGGAGTAGAGATTAAGGCAGAGAGTAAGCGCAGTCGGTTTTCGAAATTTATTTTAAAAAAAAAACGATTTATGCAATGTGTTTTTTTGTCTTTACTAAATCACTGATATTGTAATAATAATTAATTTAAAGAAAAACAAGATACAATATGTTTAAATAACACCGACGATAAAGTGTTCTCTTTTTCGTTTTTAATGTACTTTGAATGATTACAGCTGTTTTTCATCTAAGTACATAATCGACGACAACGACCCTTCAAATTCGCCAACGGATACACAAAGATTTTTTCAAAGTATTCATCCCAACATCTTTCGCAGGAAGTACTTAAAAGATTTCAAAGATCAGCAGTGCTATTCTGTAAGAACTCACTTTATTACTCACCCGTGAAATGTTGACAACCGACTTATGGTGATATGATATTTAATTTCTGACATTTCACGACTGTTTTCTGCATTGAGTTTCGAGTTTCTTTTTACAGAATAGCCCTATGTGTAAATGACAAAATATATACAAACATTTATTAAAGTTCTAAGCTTAGCAATATTAATTTTCACTTGTTACAAGTGAAAGGATTGATATAAAATTAATTATTGATAAAAGTTGATGAATAATACTAACATTTACAGTTTTGCTTCTCTGCAATGGAATCAAGTAATTCTTTAGTATAAGGACATGTATAATTATATAACAATATTTAACATTACTATAATGAATATTGATCGTGATTGCTCGAAAAATATTCTTTATTTATTTATATTGTAAACAATTAGTTATAAACAAACAGTTTATAATTATAATATTTACTTTATATCCAATTATTTGTATTTGAATAGCGTTTCCATAACACGAATTAAACAAGCAAAGTGCGGCCATGATTTAATAAATCGCTTAAAATACACATTCATAAATTTACAAATAAATATTTAAATTGTCTTTGACATAATAGTATTAATATTTACAAATGATTTTATATCTGATTATAACTAGAGCACATTTAATAATACATAAATTTATTATTTTACATCAATTACCTTACGTTAAATGTCTTTTAATTGGAAATAAATAAAATTTATACTTGTATTTCTTTCCGTTCATGTTAAATGCTTAAAGGTTATATTTAATACAACAATATGACGATCGTTGATATTTTATCTATATTTACTTATCTATCAATGCATTTCTCATTGACATCCGCCAAGAAATCATTGGAGTCCCTGACGGTCATGATTGTGACTCCATCCGCGCTGTTCCTGGATATGATGTTGTTCTTCTTCTTTGAGCTGCCGTAGTCGTAGTTAGATATAACGACACTTTCCGTTGGATTCCTGTTAAAATAATTATTTGTTTGTTAATTTGAGAACTAAACGCAAAAGTTGTTATTTGTTGTTCTTCGAGGAAAGGAAAGGCTAAGTTACAATTGAATTTATAGGAGTTCTTCTACCTCGTCTGTTGGAAATATTTAATAAATTAGTATATTTGTTGCCTCACCTCTACGTATTTTTGCTGCTGTATTTGCTTAATTTATTTATATTTATAATTTATATTAATTTTGAATGTACCAACTTCGTACCTATTACAGCAATGTCGCTGTGGTTCTTCGATTGATGTGTCAAAAACAGCCTTTCTCGCCAGCCTAAAACTTGATGTTTCAAGTACGTCCTTCTCGCAGCAGAGATAACGCAGAAAGTACTTCTTGTAGACGTCACTCATGGAGTACAAGGCGATCGGGTTGAAGCAGGAGTTCATAAATCTGGTAGATATAAAGATAATCAATTCATACCTATTACAGCGATGGCGTTGAGTGCTTCTAAAGGACGTCTCGCATATAGCCGTTCTGGACAATCTAGAACTGCAAGTTGGATGGAGGGCGCCTCGACGGCAGCAGAGATATCGGTTGAAGTGCTGTCTGAAGACGCCACTCACGCAGTATAAGGCGACCGGATTAACGCAGGAGTTGAGAAAACTGTTTGTTTATAAAACAATATTAATTTATTTTTATACTTTAATGCACAACAAAATTAAATTGCACAAAAAGTCGGGTCAAAGTAAACTGCACTCTCTACCAACTTACTTTAAAAAATACACAACTCCATACATCAACAAATCCATAATCAAATGTAAAGGAGATCATCGCTTTCTATAGAAGAATGCTGATGAAGATACCGTTGTCGTTACAGAAATAAAATAAACCATTTGTATGATTCTAATGAAATAATGACCTGTATTAAAAAGAATGTGTAGCTACTAACTGAAAACAATTACTGGGAATCATAGTATGTCATGTCATAAATCAAGAGCTCATAGACCCAATAACAGGAAAAGGGAAAACAACATATTATTTAAAGTTTACTTATACGCTGTGACATAGTTAATTAATTAATGAGGACATAATTCTTAAAAATGGAACCAACTTCAAAAGAAAAATCTAGATTAAATATGACGAAACGAAACGGAGTGTATAAAGATAATTTCCCGTTTCATCCCAAACAAAAAAGGATTTTCCAAATCGGTTCATAAATAACTGAGTTCTAAGGTAACAAAAAAAAATACAACAGAATTAGAAATTTTCTCCTTTTGAGAATTTTTTAAATTTTTAGTTAAAAATACCTTAATTAATAATAATCATATATTGAAATAAATACAAGCCATTGAAAGTTTTCCAAAAAACGTGTTCCAATTAAAAAGACATAATACGATAAAACGAATGAAACCAATATTCCTTTGTTTCTTAGATAATTACCGATATCGTTATCATATACGTATTACATTTTACTGCGCTAGCTGATTTCATCTCAGCTATTGATGCGAGTTCCCTCGGCCAAGATGAGATGCAAATTACTCATAAATTTTTACCCTCATCTTTTTCAATTGTCAGCAAAGTAGAAGACATCAATTTTACGAACCTTAGACAGAAAGCGATTATTCGGAGAGCGTGGGTCCAGTCATTATAGTCGCTTTGAGCTGTCGGCGACATGTAGAACCAAACCTCCAGTGCATGATACGGTAAGAAGCAAATGAAAAATACTGAAACAAAAAATAAAAAGTTAAATACGCTCATACCGCTCGATATGTAATATGGCATAAATATTCGCAAAAATACATTGATCGAATTCCCTATAAAAAAAGCATTGACAAGTGATATTCGGAATTTAGGCGTCTATTTAATATTAACAGTGTATGAGATATGCGTGAATGATAGATTCAAAAATGATAAATTGAAAAATAAAAATTTGCTGCGTGTTGATCTCATATATATTTATTTTTTTATGTATAAATTATTTTTATTATTATCTTATTTTAAACTGTTCCTGTCGGCCGTAGGCGTCAAATATTTCAAGCGGTTGTGAAAATCAGTGTTAAAAGTCGAGAGCTCATCGTTAGAAGCTTTTAGGTAAATAAAATAAATAAACTGAGTGGCTCTAATATTTGTGACGTTACACGACTATGTAGTTCAAATATACTTTTTTGGTATATATTTTTTTATTGTAATCAATTCGTAATATTGTATAAATGATTGCAAATAAAGACGTCATAATTACACAGATAACTACACTTATATATTTTTGAAAACGTTTACGGAGCTAATGAACTTTAATTAAAATGCACATCATTTTAATTAAAGTTTCTACCCAAAAACATAGGTTGCTACAATTTCATTTTGTATATAAGTATAATTACAGAAAACATCAAAGTTATAATTCTAATATATATGGAAAAAATGTCGTTACAAGAGACGCTTCCCCGCTGTGAGTCGGAGGGGATTAAAGGGGAAGTCCACTGAATATTATTATGTAAATTATCATTTCCTTTAATTATGTTAACCTCTATTTATGCGAAGTCATATTTTTAGTATCATTAAAGCTTTATTACTGAATTGAATGAGTTTTTTCGGTAAGAAAAATAAGATAAATTACGTTGCTATATAAACCACATTATCTGGTAATTTGACCAAAGAAATATAACAATAGTATATATTTCTGAAAGGCTTCTTTCTCATATAATATTACACTGAACCGTAATTGGCTATTCCAATTTTCTTAACAATAGAAAAATAATACTGATAATTCGTTTTAAACGAGCCTTTTCATCTATTTCGTCTTTAATCCTAATTTGGTATTACGTTAAATTGGAGAACTTGAATCTATTATAACATTATAACGACCTTATAAATGGTTTACAAATTTTATTTTACGGAATACACGTTTTGTAATAAATAATGAACGAAAGGTATTTCTTAATAGTAAATATGTAAAGGTAATTTTAAAGTAACATCCCACTGTTGGAGTTAGACTTCTCTAGTCTTGAGGAGCAGTTTCGGAACTTATGTCACCACCCTGCTTCAATGTTCAATCTTCAATTACACATACACGTGCTTACATTATGTCAGTATTTACCTGTACATGCAGATTTCCTTATGATATTTTACTTTTCCGCCAAGCATGAGATGAACTATAAACACAAAAAATATGAAATACCAATGTGCTTGCCTGAATTTAAACCCGCAATCTCCGATCAAGATTCACATGTTCTAACCATTGGCCATTTCAGGTCATTTCCCTTCACATATTAAATATAATTACTAGCATCTTTATACTTGTTTGTAATTATGAAATAACTACTATGACTGAATTGATAATAATAACAATCAATTTTCTTATATATATATAAAATTTACTTTGAAAACGAATAATAATTTAGACATATTTTAACAATCGTCATTCTAATAATCTTATGGCACGCCAAATCTTACACGAATGGAAAGGGATTGAACAGAGCAGATTGCATGACCAATGGCTTTACATGCTTTCGAGGGACGGGAATGTTACACTGCTGACTTCCAGATAACACATAGTTTCTCAATAGAAAAATTAAAGTTAATTTAACATCGTGAGGAAACCTGCATGTGTCTAATTTCATTGAAATGATGTGTACTCTACCAACCAGCATTGGAGCAGCGTCGTGGAATAAGCTCCAAACCTTCTCCTCACAAGGGAGAGGAAGCTTTAGCCCAGCAGTGGGATATTAACAGGCTGTTACTGTTACAGAACAAAATCAACGGAAAGTATTGAACAGGGGTTTGAACCCAGGACCTTGTGGTCTACCTTTTTAACCATCCACTTTACCAACGAGGCAGATACTAGTATAAGATAAATTATATCTTGTTTGAAAATTCAAAGTTAAAACAAAACCAACCCCGCATTATTCAGTCATCGATAAAATAGTGAAGTAGCATTTGAAATGGATAAGATATCTTTAGTGTTCTTCTAAAGCTTTTAAATGGATACCCCACTTATTTTCCATTAAACATTGAGTTCCTATTTTAAATTCACAATTGGTACTTCACATAATGCACTTATGCGAACGGTATAGCTTGATTACGTTTTAAAACGATCTACACGCGTTGAGGTTCATATTTACGGTAAAAGTATAGTAGTAATTTATAGTAGCTTCCTGTATGTTTGTCATCTATGCCTTACTAAAACATTCATCCGATTGTGATGTAACTTTGATGAGTTCTTGTGCATATGCTCAATTAGGTGCATAGACCAAAAAAACAAGATTTTTTCTATATATATTTGCCCTTCAATATAAACGCTACCTTAATTCTACCAGTGCCAAGCCTGGACAGGTTGTACAGTGTAGAGTAAATACAAATGATTTCAAATTTGAATCTCGCTCTAAGTTTATATAAGAAACGATGTCGTGTCTTATGAATATTAAATTAATATAAAGCAGTACATTATATGCCTTCTATTCTATTCTATATTAAATTTCACTGAATAGATTTTCTTCTAATGTATTCAGTGATTATAGATTTCTTGTACACACATAGGTATAAAATAAGAATTATTATAATTGCCTTTCAATTTGATTTTTTGTAAACTTATAATTCTATGTTGTTAATAAATGTTGAAAAAGGTACGAATCTTGCAAGAATTCAAATATATTTTCAAGTCAATTAAATTTCTATTTAACAAACATTAAATTCATTAGATATGAATGACGGACGTTTTTTTCTTTACGTAAGTTAATCAGAATTAACTAAGTAATCATCGCCTTAACGAATGTATAAGGCAAAAACAATGTACGAACGCAATTTGCTAACCAATTTACACTTTGTATGAATATTAAAATTATACAACGAAATTGTGGAATTACATAATTTCTCAGAGTGGAGTGAAGATTCATAATAATGTTTATGAGATAGAACAAAATCTTTGTAATGTATTTCACAAGCGAATAGAAAATTTATCATTTTGCCTGTTGTCCTATAAACAGGCCGATTTTTGGATATAAGTAAAGTATAAATGGTATTAGTAGGATTTATTAAAATCATTTTGCAATTGACGTAAATTTTTCACACTTATTCCATCCGTATGAGTGATATTTAATTTTTGAATATATATTGGGCGCCTTCAATCTTTATAATATAAATAATTCACTACTTTTGTACCCTTATTCCACACATATATATATATATATATATATATATATATATATATATATATATATATATATATATATATATATATATATATATATATATATTATCAAATTAATATGGGTTTATCGTGTTTCAAATAAAATAAATCCGATCCGATCCAATAAAATATAATTACAAAAATCAGCTTAAAATCGGCGAAGCTATCGAATAACATACAAAAACAATAATAACGCTAAAATGATAGTCGTTTTATTTTAAGAGTCAGCGAGAAGAACAAATTTATCAAATTGAAAGTCTTAATACTCAGTTTTCAATTTATGTAGAAGTGTATTATAAATTTAATCCATAGAAAAATATTTTGAGCCGTTGTTATTATATCTGTACTATTAAAATTCTAATTTGAATTAAAGTGTTTTGTATAAGATTATATGATTAATATAGGATTATGTGTTCGTTATCAATGTTTGTAATAGTAATTTGTGTTAAGTACTTACCAATGACAAATATCAAGACCATGCAAGCGACAGACTTTCTTGCTTTGGCCTGTGCTTCGCCTTGCCCACCGTGTAGCGCACCCGGCATCTCCTTAGTACTCGCCAGTAGGCGTTGCGCCATTAAGGAATAAAAGAATGCAATCACTAGAAGCGGTAAAGCGTAGTAAACGACTGCCTTCGTTAAAGTCATCCATCTATTAAAATAGAAATAGAACATTAAATAAGATACTTGCTACCAAAATCGTATCAAAAAAGTAGATTAAAATATTTGCTATATATTTACTCAGGCACAGATATGTATTTAATTAAAAGGAACAATTCTCATTTCTATATATAATCTAATAGACGAATATTCACAAAGCTTACAAAAAATAATAAAGAATATGAAACAGAAGGAAAGTGAAAATAGTATTTGCTCCAATAACACAGTGTCTTAGTGTGTATAATTACGTTTCAATTAACTATGCAAACTAATAGACGAAATGGCTAATGGTTTTTTAAAAGCATATTGCATTATAATTGTCATATGTATACACAATTGCTTTCTAATTATACATAGATATTTTACATACATATTAAAACTTGAATATATTATCAGCTTGTCCTAGCACTTGTTTTCCAGTTATTATTGGTGTTAATAACACTAGCAGCTGCATAGATTTAGTAACTTTTTGTGAGAAACTTATAGCTAGGGCTATAATTTAGTTAGGGCTATATATTTATACGTGATCAAAGAAACCATCCAACCTACATCTTGTGCTAGATTAATAAAAAATATGTAAAGGAACGACCGATCGCTCGACTATCAATAAACTTACTTAGCGTAATGATTTTCTTTCGAATAATAAATTTGAATTTAGATTTAAAATATAAGGATAAGGACTCACTTGGAATAATTATGCCAGTCCGCTGGATATGGGGAGCAATAAACAATTGAGACATTGCTGTCGATATCTTCTGTGATTATTGTGGAAAAAAGCGCTGCCGGTGCTGCAAATATAAGTGCAGCGGCCCATATGATTGTCGCACACACCAAAGGAAGCTTGCGTAGCTAGAAAAAAGAAAACAAATTAAAAAAGAAACGAACTTCGTCATAAAAAATATATGCGAATTTTCTTTTGAGTGGGAATACGTTGGTATATTTTTTGTATTAATTTTGAAAATGTTTTATATTTTAAATGGCGTTCCGTTGCAGTCTCACAGCTGGGAAAATTCCTTCTATCTTCGTAACGAGAAAGTATTATATCATCACGCTACTCGATAGCAGATTGGTAGATACACATCTATTATGTGTATCTACCAATCTTTGTTTGTTTAATTTAATTTAATTATCACCGAGAATTATTATAAAGATAAATTAATTATATGAATTCGTGATCTTTGATTAATATGAAATTATATTATATTATTATAATTACTAATAGTACTATATTAGTAGTTCTTCATATATTAAATAAAATTATTATAAAACTAGCGTGGGCGATCATAAAAGGGTAAAATAACACGAAGAATTAGTTTTTTTTAATTGTGTCTGCTGATGAACACGCTAATCTTCGAAATCACTAAACAGATTTTCTCGTAGTTTTAACAGGTAGATGAAGCTTAGCTCGGAGCAACATTGGCTTTTCATTGAAACAGAATGACATTGAAAAATTATCGTCATTTAAAAGTAATTTTAATTTCGTCTTCTATCTTCAATGCATGTAATAAAGTGGTTCTACTACTCCGTCCGTACCGTCTGTGCTTTGAATAAATTTATCAAAAAAGAGCGTAGTCTAAACATAAAAGAGTAACTGAACAGGAAAATGATTTTTTTTATATATATAATCGTAACAAAACTTACTTTGTCGGGGACACCAGCTAGTCTATTAAGCTAAGCTGTCCATTTGTTTAAATAACGGGTCTTAATCATCACTAATTTTATCGCAAAACAACAATGATTTATACTTCAATGTTACAGGTGAAATGGTCATAGAGCCAGCGTAATTACAGGTACAAAGGACATAGCAATTTAGATTCCAAGCGTGACAGTACATTGGTAACAATGATCATATATTATTTACAATGACAATTACTATGAGTAAGCACGAGCATACCAAATAATACAAACGAATACAATTTTTTTATGTTATAGGTAGGCGGGCGGATAAATGGACCACCTGATGGTAAGTGGTCACCATCGCCCATGGACATTAGCGATTTAAGAAATATTCCTCACATTATTAGTACACAATTCAATATAAATTTCATTAAATTTTTTATCTGCCTTTGTATTAGAATTTGTCTGATGTAAATAAATTTTCACAGACATTTTTTTTAGATTATTGTAAATGGCATAAAACAGCAAAAATTTTATTACTTTATTAAAAAAACAAAACCAGAAACGCTTTTTAAAATTAAAATATGGATATTGATACTAACTGGTAGAACTTCGTGCAAGCCTGCCTGGTTAGGTACCATCTACCTATAACCAGCAATACTTAGTATAGTTGCGTTCCGGTTTGATAGGTGAGTGAGCCAGAGTAGAACTATATGCATAAGTGACATAACTTCTTAGTTACCAAGGTTAATCGCGCATAGGCGAAGTAAGCGGTGGTTAACATTTCTTACAATGCCAATGTATATGTGCATTGATGACCACTTACTATCAGGTGGTCCAAATGCTCGTCCGCCTATTCTATAAAATAAAAAAATAAAAATTACACAATAAAGAACACGCTATTACGTGTAATTGAGATGACACTTCTGAAAATAACAAAGTTACAGTTTAAAGTAAAATGTAACATACTTAATGCTATTCCGTCCTCGACAATAAAGTTTCACTAACGAGCTGGCTGTTCACAACTTCCTAATTAAAGGGGCGTTTAGTTTAACACTAGTTATATAGTAATTAACAATTAAATTAACCGCCCTATATAACAATGGGGACTCATTATGTGAATCTGACATTATACATATGAATACGTTTAATTTCTGGTGAGTGCGAAGACGTCGTTGTCAAACGCCCTACGTTCATTAATATTACATACATATGAATTTCGAAGATATTTTGATTCACAGATTTTAAGAGAATTGCCAACTTTCACCATTACTTTCTTTTTAATTTATTTTAAGACGTCAGACGAACTAAGGAAATTCATGAATGTAGAATAACTTTTTTTTCATTTCGTCAAAATTTAATACCACAACGATGTCAAGTCACGACATTATAAGGCAGATTTATTTTTATGATTAAAATTCATAACCATGGTGGTTCAGTTTGTATGAAACTATAAGTATTTAAATTTCACAAAAATGTAATTCAAGTAGCCTAGTATTTTCATCACGAATGTTTAATAAAACTAAACAAGAAATGTTATTAATGCATTGTTAGATCTAATAGTCTGAGATAAATATAATCGTATGCTAGCCGATATCAAACCGGTCAGCTGAGATAGCCCGGTGACGAGAACGCGTAAACCTTAACAGATGATTGCAATTCCAAGCGCAGACAAGAACCGCTGAATTTTAATTAAGCACATGATTGATTGATGCTTAATTATTATTAAGCACATGAAAATTAATCTCGGTGGTATACAAAAACATCTGGAGTTGCCGTGGAGTACCGGCTTAGAATAGTACTCCCCCAATCATATCCCGTGGGTGTCGTAAGAGGCGACTGAGGGACGGGGAAAAGGGGGGATGGGCAGCAGCGTCCCCCCTCCCATAAACATCTTACCCCCCTACTGCGCTCGCCAACACGCTTGCCCAGCGCGGCGAGTATGGGCAAACCCCTCCCTTAATGGCAGTTACCGGCAAGCCCGCTAGGCCCGACCAAGGTAGCGGTCGCGGTATCGGCAGGGCAGGGGGTGCTAAAAATCACCGGTTCACGGCAGGCTACCGTATAAAGCGACTGAAAATGGCAACGTATAATGGACGCTCGATGAGGCTGGACCATCACCTCGCCGAATTAGAAGTAGAGTTAAGTCATATAAACTGGCATATACTGGGGTTATCTGAAGTCCGAAGACAGGGGGAGGACACGATAACTCTAGAGTCCGGTAACTTACTCTACTTCCGCGAAGGTGATAACCTCTCCCAGGGTGGTGTCGGTTTTCTAGTCAAAAAGGATCTCATTAGCAGCATTGTGGAAATCAGTAGTGTGTCGAACCGGGTAGCGTACCTTGTCCTAAAACTTTCCGACAGGTACTCCCTGAAGGTCGTACAGGTATATGCGCCAACTTCGACATACTCTGATGATGTGGTCGAAGCGATGTACGAGGACATCGCAAAGGCCCTCAACGACACCTCGAAGGCCCACTACAATGTTGTTATGGGAGACTTTAATGCTAAAGTGGGAGTACAAGATAGCGGTGAATCGAAAGTCGGACCTTACGGCTTGGGCTGCAGAAATCACAGGGGGCAAATGCTGGTAAACTTTCTCGAAGCGCAGGGGCTTTTTTTGATGAATTCTTTCTTTCAAAAGAAGCCTCAGAGGAGGTGGACCTGGCGAAGCCCCGATAACGTGACAAAGAATGAGATAGACTTTATCATTTCGAATAAAAGGCACATATTTAGAGATTTTTCAGTGATCAACAGGTTTAATACCGGAAGTGATCACCGCTTGGTTCGAGGCACTCTAAATATCAACTTAAAAGCCGAAAGATCGAGAATGATGAGGTCTACTCTCCGACCTACCATGCTCCAAGCTGCTCAAGGCTCCGAAAAGTTCCAAATGGAACTTCAAAATCAATTTACCGCGTTGGAAACCATAAGCAGCATTGATGAGAGAACCGACACGCTGGTCAAAATGCTGCAAAACACATCCCGCAAGTGTTTTCCGCCACAGAGAAGAGACAACGCACCAAAACTCTCTGCTGAGACACTCGAGCTCATGAGAAAACGACGAGAACTACCATCGTTTTTGTCAGATAAGGCCTTAAATCGAATAATAGAAACGCTGAGACGGATAAGATCAGAAATGAGATTATCCGGAAAAGAACCGGAGTCACCGACATAGCTTGCAGAATTAGCAGGCTGAAGTGGCAGTGGGCTGGTCACGTATGTCGTAGGACCGATGGCCGTTGGAGCAGACGAGTCCTAGAGTGGAGACCGCGAATCGGCAAAGTTTCGTTGTCAAAATCAGTCAGTCGACTCGTAACAACCGTAACTATGATAGACACAACTCTATCGAGATATTGAGAAAAGTATAAGGTATTCTTAAGGTCATCGGTCCACCTGGCTGGAGGGCGCCCTACGCTGAATCGGCAAGCGCAGCGTAGGGCGTCCTCAAGCCAGGTGGACCGATGACCTTAAGAAGGTGGCGGGCACCAACTGGATGCGGAAGGCGGAGGACAGGGAGCTTTGGCGCACCTTGGGAGAGGCCTATGTTCTGCAGTGGACAATGATTGGCTGTTGATTTGATTTGATTTGATAAGGTATGACCCATGAGACGCGGCCCAAATCTAAATATCTTAAAATAATATGAGGTCATGGAAATAAAAATACCCGCTTACACTTTACAATATAAATTTAGTAATTTTGTATAAACGATAATTTAAAAACGAAGAGCATGCGCTATCTCTACGCTTATTATTTAAATTTTTAATTAAACTAATTTTACTTTAATTAATATCTTTTTGTTTTTAATATAATATACGTATATTATTTTA
The DNA here is from genome assembly GCF_905147045.1 of Nymphalis io. Taxonomy (NCBI): domain Eukaryota; kingdom Metazoa; phylum Arthropoda; class Insecta; order Lepidoptera; family Nymphalidae; genus Nymphalis; species Nymphalis io. The sequence continues at coordinate 3,869,236 of NC_065898.1, read as the reverse complement.
CTTATCTGCTTCTATTTTGGCTTAAAGCAAAATAATATGTAATGTAATAACTTTAAATACATACTAATAGATTACCTAATAAATAAATAGAGCAGTTTAAATCCATCTAATCTATATATATACATAATAATAATAATATATACATTATACATTATAGATAGATTAGATGGATCTTGGCTATGATATTTTTTTTTTATTAAGTCATCATTTTAAAAAAATATAAAGGGTAAGATATTATGATCTTATAAGTTTGCAAGAACCGAGTCATGATTCATAAAATCCATTTACTTGCTTCGATACGAACTTGGCTCAATTTTATGATTGCAATTACGTACGAGTAAAATATTTGCCTCTGTCACGTAGAGGCTGAAATTTTATTGAAAATTCTTTACAATAATGTTAATTTCGTGAATTGTATATTATTGTTTCCGGATCGTTTACACGCCATTACATATTTTTTTTACTTTGTATTATAACATTCGTAACATGAATAAAACTAATTGATACTCAAGACATCAATTAATTACGTAACAAAAAGTTTTCTATGCATCAAAAGAAATAAACTAAAATATTTGTGTTTATAATTAATCTCGTGCTTGGCGGTGAAGGATAACATCGTGAGGAAACCTGCATGTGTCTAATTTCACTGAAATTCTGCCATATGTTTATTCCACCAACCCGCATTGGAGCAACGTGGTGAAATAAGCTCCAAACCTTCTCTATAAAAAAAGGAGAGGCCTTAGCCCAGCAATGGGACATTCACAGGCTGTTACTTACTAAACTCTAAAAGGAATAGTTAATTAGTAAAAACATGTATTAATAGTTGAAGTTATTGCTGTTTTTGGCTCATGAATTTATTTATCTAATAATGTGTCTATTACATACACCCTGATCAAGTAAAAAGTTAATATATTTTTTTATTTTTTAAATGCTGTTAACTTTTTAATTTGAATTTTATTTTTTTCCCAGACGAACGTAAAATCTCGCAAAGAATAGAGTTGTTAAACTGTATACGTAAATTTCACGAACTATGTCGAATTTTCTGTGATAAACCTTTGTGAATAAATATTTACGCATAATTTGGCAATTTATCACTCAGTCAGTTCATCTCATAATAATATACAACGTTCTGAGGAGATATTCTTATATTATAAACTATCTTTTGTAAATTTTTGACTTATATATAAATGTTAAAGCAAATTAAAATAAAACGAAACATTAGATTATCATTTTACATTATAATAATAACTAGGTATAAGTTGCAATAATATATGTAGAAATCATTCTTTTCGCTGAAAGCACTAAGCGTTTTTTTTTTATAATATATAGATTTTTTAATATTCTCTTTAGTATAAATATGTTACTAAAATATAACAAAATATTACCTGAAGCTTTCTAAAAGGGTTGACAATGGCGCAATATCGCTCAGCTGATAGCGCGGTGAGTGTGAACACGGATACACCAATACTTATATCCTTCCCCGTCTCCGATATCCTGCAAATGGCTTCCCCCCACGGCCACGATTCAAGTGTATAAATGACGGACACAAAGGGCACGCAGATTAGGATAACGAGCAAATCTGCTAGCGCAAGGGAAAATATGTACCTGAAAACGTATTAGGGAGTAAGTTTCGTTTTTTGAATAAATTTAAAATTAGAAATGTATTAGTCATCATTTGGAAAATAAGCACAAAGTTATTACACGTCAAAATTACTCTAGAACTATTAAATACACTTTTCTTTAAATATTACGTGACATTCTTTAAATAAATAATTAACAAGTGCTAAAAACAAACACTACACTTTTATTTATTAATTTCAATTAATATCTATATTTAAATTGGTTATTAATTATCTTTTAATTTTCGAAAAAAATTTAATTATTAAAAGAAAATAATAAAGTGAAGATCAGATTAAAACTCAACCTGGTCCAGACAAAAGCGTATCTCTATTAGTCAATTTTAATTTATCTTGAAATATATTCAACAATTTGGTTAGTTAAATTTCTTCTTCAGAAGGAAATATAGTGGGTATGTGTGAACACTAGTGCAACTTCAATTTTAATAATCTCATAATCCAATGAGACGGTAATCCGACAAGACTGTAGAAAGTTCAAGTGCCAACCAACCAATAACAAAGGATCAGTTTTCTGGAAGTTACCAAACCAACTTACAAACTCCGAGCTGCTACTTAAGATCTCGGATTCTACTATGAGGTCGCTACTAGAGACGGAGTACTCAACCTTTTCTTTAAAGGGGCCACATACACGTGATATTCATGTCGCGGGCCGCAAACAAAGTATTTAGGTAACAATTTCTTAGGTGTCGGGATTGTTACAATTATATGAAACAACTATGAATGGATTTATCGAACGGTGCTAATATATACCTTTGAAATTTAGTATAGTTTAAAATAATGTAACATCAAGTAGGCCAATCACAAAAGCCCGGCGTTGTTGAGTACCGCTGTACTAGACAATGGAGTCGTTTAATAAATATTATAATACATTTTAAATACTTACGTATTAGGTGCATTTCGCATTCCCCTATGTCGAACGTAAACTATAACCAATGTACCATTACCAAGAACGCCTACAATGAAAATGATGGCAAATATGATAGGAACCAAATAGGTCTCAACGCGCTCTTTGTATGGAGTGTAATCGCTCTCCGACGAATTGAAGCCGAGCATCGCCGTACTTAAATTTGACTGCGCATACATTTTCCCACCTGGAACAATGAAAAATAAATTTATTACATTTAATCACATCAATATATTTTTATTCCAGTAGGCTTAAAAAGACATTAAGTCGTAATGTTCAGAATTAAGATTCTACCGAAAAAACCCGGCATGAAATTCAACTGAGTTTCCACTCAGCTTATATAAAAGTTTCTAATTTAAATTTGGATAGTAATGATAACTTAAAATAAGGAAATAGGGCTTAAAAGATGATTTGATAATATTCCTCGTTTTATTTGTCGCCTTCATAATATTTTGATAGTGTAAATAGTGCCCTAGTGTTTAGTTTATAAAAGTTATTTTGGTCTTTACTGAATGCAATTTCTTTGCAATTATTTTTTGTTACATAATTGCTATGTATCATGATATGTAACAAGATATTTAATTTATATCTAGTACAATTTTCCCGTGGCATGTTTTTAAGATACATTAAACTGTAATAATTGTGAATATAGAACTAATCCGTTACCGAGATGACCCAGTGGTATGAACGTGTGAATCTTAACCGATGATCTTAGATTCAAACCGTGGCAAGCATTTTCATGTGCTTAATTTGTGAGTATAATTCATCTCGTGCTATATGATGAAGGAAAATATCGTGAGGAAACCTGTTGTGTCTAATTTCACCGAAATTTTGCCACATATGTATTCCACCAACCCGCATTGGAGCAGCGTGGTGGAATAAGCTTATACCTTCTCCTCAAAAAAGGGAGAGGAGGCCTTAGCCCAGCATTGGGACATACACAGACTGTTACCATGTAGAAGTAAAAATAAACCCATAACATCAACTTTGCCGAGTTCATATGAACGTCAGTGCCAATAAGAGAGGAATTTGATTCTATAAAATAAATCCCGGAAATACACCGATTTACACTAACTAAATTTAAAGCCAATTTCGAGCTCCAATAATAGAAGACGTTCTATGAAACCGCGAGCACGGATATACAAGAACGTAATAAATTGATTTTCATAGAATGTATATTCAACATGTTGCGAAGGTCATGAATACCGGATGTCATATTTTGACAATCAAATGCAAGTGTGGTGCATTGGCGTGCTTCAACATTCTAGCCAATGAGCTTAGACTGGTACATTCGATAATTTTCAAAGCAATTTCTATCGTATTTCTTTCGATAATCTTTGATCACGTGACTTTCTGTTTTTAAAAAACAAATTATAGTCTGGAATAATCATAGACAGAAGACGTTCTATGAAACCGCGAGCACGGATATACAAGAACGTAATAAATTGATTTTCATAGAATGTATATTCAACATGTTGCGAAGGTCATGAATACCGGATGTCATATTTTGACAATCAAATGCAAGTGTGGTGCATTGGCGTGCTTCAACATTCTAGCCAATGAGCTTAGACTGGTACATTCGATAATTTTCAAAGCAATTTCTATCGTATTTCTTTCGATAATCTTTGATCACGTGACTTTCTGTTTTTAAAAAACAAATTATAGTCTGGAATAATCATTAAGTCAATAGAAAACGAATGCTATTATAGCAATATTTTACGTTTTTTTAAGAATGTATACAAGCTTGTGTTTACTTGGTGATAGGGCTTTGTGTACCCGTCTAAGTACTACCTACTCATCAGATATTCTACAGCTAAATAGCAAACTTAGTATTGTTGCGTTCCGCGTGAAAGGGTGAGTGAACCATTACAAGCACTAGGGATATAATATTTTAGTTCCCAAGATCGGTGGCGATGTAAGGAACAGTTAATATTTCTTACAACGCCAATGTCTATGAGCGATGGATTTTATATATAAAAAAAAAACAAGAATTATCGAGAAACGTCTAACAGTATCCATCGTTTTGTTGTGAATAGTTACCAACTGTTTAATCGATACCAGAGCTTAACAAACAACCCATATCAACGCTAGCACGATGTATAAAGGAGAACATCCCATCTAATACAGCCGTCATAAATTCTTCCTTTACACTCATATTTTTCGTAATTAATAAACAGCATAGTGTTCGGTACAAGAATGAATTTACAATAATCAATCAATTGTATAATCATAATCAAGCATAATCAAATACTAAATCAAAAATATCTGTTTCTGTTAATCATAGACATATTGCAAATTAGCAACATTGACTGTTATGCGCACGACACCTTATACACTGGCCGCGTTATTATTATCGGGAACACGTTTGAATTTTCATAATTATTATGTGATTCCATTCAATATAAAACTACTACCGGTCAGAATTATGATTATACTGAGAAGAACTGGCAAGATTACAGTTAGTAATATGACATGATAACAGTGAATAAAATAAACCAAATAAGCTAAACGTCCGGCTACGCACGGTTATATAAGAAGAAAAATGTATCTTGGATAAAATTTGCGTAAAATCCGTTCTTAGTGAGCGTCTACATCGGGAAACAACTGTTACAAATTTCAAGTCAATGAGATGAATAATTTAGGTCTTATTTCCATAAAAAATGTGAATAATTTAAAACGACGTAATAAAACACATGAAAATATGATATTGAAATATAAAATATATTTTATGTTGCCGCAAAAGCATCTAAAATTTATTTAAATTTTACGTCTGTTTACAATGACAAAAATTAAAAAAATACGATTTCATTATCAGTATATAATTTACATGGATAAATGGCTTACTTTGTTTGTTAGCCATTTTAATTTATAAAATGGCTAACAAACAACAATAAATGCAAATCTGCTGAACCACACTTGCACGTTTTTTTAACTTTCACTTATAAAAAATATGAAAAGTAAAGATTTCTTAATATATTTTGTTTACATGGTTTATTATATACCTATTTGTTTGCTTGTATAAAGTGAACGTAGGAAACACTATCGTGAAGTTGCATTTGCCGTTGATGTACATAAAACAGGCACTGCCTTGCTTATTAGTCTCTGTGCTTTGTGCATCGCCAGTGTGCGTAATATGGGGTCATCTATGCCATAGCCTTCCCTGACAAGGCATTTTTATGCTTGTGTATATACGAAGAATAGCGCATTATCTTTTTGTTTGGCTATATGCGAACATTTGGATTGTGGAATCTTTTAGCTTCTAGGGAAATATTTAAGACTGGAATGAATACTTATATATATTATAGTCTATCGGGTTTCTGTGCGTGCAAAGCAATTGCCGATATTAATAATTGTATTTCAATTGAAATAAGTTATTGCGGTATAGATGAGATGGCCCAGTGGTTAGAACGCGTAGCTCAGCAGTGGGACATTAACAGGCAGGTACTGTCTAGTATATAACTGGCAACTAATTGTTACTGCAGATAAGCAAGGCCTTCGTCGCACCTGTAATCCTTATCACGATTATAATGGCTCTGAAATTTTTCGTCCTCTATGAGTCTGTTATAACTACCGCGGGTCTCTCTGAGGCCATTTACAATAACTAATGCTATCGTTTCCGTTTGTACTCACCAGTGGAACTTTTGTGTCGTTCTAGCGATTCTCTAGTACTGGCTACTTATTTTTGGTGGTAATTATGAATATATTGCTCCGCTGAAATATATATTTTTTTTAAATTGTAAATAAAAGTTCCTAAAATAAAGTTACGTCATTGATTTTTTCGCCGTATTTCTGATAGAAATTATCGCTTGGTAGCATTTGAGTCGCGAATAAATAATACATATATATAAAATAAACATTATATTTAAAATATAAGGATGAGAACATTATTGAAATACATTTATCTGTTTAGTAAGTGAAGCATATATAAAAAAAAATCTCTGATAATAATTTATATCACAGAGAAACTGTTATTTAATATATTGATTATTGGAGTATATACTATAAATAAACTTTAACATAAACTAGTGTCTTAGGATAAATAATACGTTATTATTATAAATAATAAAATACTATAGTTACAAATGAAAGTATATGTTAAATTATTTATCCCATTAAATTTAATGGACGATTTAAATTTTTGGAGAGACAGATTTGGTATTGTTGTGTAATATGTGGTTTGAAGGGTGAGTCATCCAGTGTAATTACAGGCACAAGGGACATAACATCTTGGTTTCCATGGTTGGTGGCGCATTGGCGATGTAAGGGATGGTTAACAGTTTCGATGTATGTGGACGTCGGTGACCACTTATCATCAGGTGGCACATTTGTTCGTCCGCCTTCCTATTCTATAAAAAAAAACAAAGAGATGAAGTTCAAATTAAGCCATATTTGTTGATTTTGCTCAAGATTATTAGGTTTAAAATGATCTATAATCGTTTAATTTTAGACGGTAGAAATGAATAAAAAAGGACACTTGCCAGGTGTAAAACATCAATATTAAAATAATATTTGAAATAATTTGTAATTAAAAACAATCAGTAAATAAATATGGAGTTATATCAATAAGAATATAGAATTTCTTTCATGAAATAATTGATAGATGTTTCACGTCCACATTTAACTTTTCTTTATTATTAATTTCACTATTTACGTACATGTAAATACGTCATACATTTGTGAAAGCAAGTAAAATATATGTAGGTCATGTCTGGGGTTTTATTAAATTTTAAACAGTTTTATAACCTTTAGTCGTATATTTTCCTCCCAGAGCTGTATACAGAACAGAGTATGAACTAAACCAAGGGTACGTGCGATGCATACATTAAATGACTAATGTTCCAACTTCGTTTACTTGTGTCATGGTGTATGTATGTTAGTTATCGCATAAAATTTCCACTATAACGAAATACATAGGTACAGATTTTGTTATTAAATTGCGTATTTAATATTATTTGTATATTTTCCTGTTTCATATATGGACGTATAGTTAATATTATACTTTTATATACATGACTTTAAAATCTATCTTGTTTTAATAAACTAATTTTTGTCTTGTGTGTTTAGTGCCTAATTGAACCTAAGTTCAAGTCTCAGATCGAGCTAATACAGATTGTATGAATTTTTCTTTCGAAATATTAGTGACGTAAGTAAGACAGTTGTCAATATCAGGCGAAAGGTGTCACGATCCTGTCACGAGTGTAACGCGCCTTCGAACGCCGCTTGGGGGGCCCCCAAGCGCCTTTTCCTGACGAGTGACAGCCATAGTCGGCGAATACATCTCGTTACCGAGCTATGGCATTCATCGTGCTGGGTGGAAATGATTATGGCATTCTCGCAGAAGCGGAAGCGAGAGTAGGACGCCTTTGCTGACCCGTTCCGCTGAAGAATACCGAGGAGAATGTCAATCAGTCAGTCTATAAGCCTCGCCGGGTCTAGGGAAGTTATATGTATCCAGTTGGCAGTATCATTGGATCACTCTACATGTATATAGGAAGCCGTTGAGATTTTTCTCGGTCGTATAGGTTTGGCGTCCCAACAAAATATGAGGGTGGTGGAATAGCGCTTTTCATGCACAAACGCTTGTATATTCTAATATCTCCTGCAGAAATTGAAATTGTGTAACATATTATATACCGTCTCACACATATTAAAACGAGTAGATCGATCAAATTCCGGTCTTAAATTAAAATGAAAACATAAAGTTTAAATTTGAAGTGACGTTTTTAAAATTGGAACATTTATTTTTCCAAAATTGATTTTAATATTTAATATAAGATTTATAAAATAAGAGCCAATCCCGGAACCCATTCGGGTTTCAATAAGGCAAACTGGAACTGGAATCTGAAATGAAACGTATCTGACGATAATATTATGTAGATGGTGTGATCGAAAGTCGATCATGGCTTTTACGAAAAGAAATAAAATATTCCAACTTCTACTACTTGCTATAGAATATGTTCCTATTTTGAATATACTTAGTGATTATGACTTCAGCATATATGTACACTTTCTAAGAATAAAAACAAAGTATCTGAAGGCTATTTCATCTGCCCACGCTTTCATAATCCCGCCCTTGGGCTGTTTACATACGGTGCCGGATTAGACAGACTATCTATTGCTAGAATAATAAGGCCAGGCTGTACTGTGAAATAATACAGTGTTGTTTTTTTCCCGGTTTAAATCATCACGAAGTTAACGTCACATTTGTATCACGGATTATAAACGTGTGGAATTGTAATCCTTGTGTAATATTGTATATACATATTGTGATTAAATCTATTACAGAAATGCAAAAATATAATTAATATACCACGGCACACGGCCTATTTTTAGTTCAATTTGGTTTAAAAACAGAATTGTAGAATTAATGAAAACAATATTTATTTACTGTTTATACAGTTCGTTAAACTAAGCTAGAAACAATAATAATATCATTTTTATGGACACTGTATGTTCAGTTTGATCAAAGCGAACAACAAAGATACTTTGGTATACACTTGGAAATTAAAGAGATTCAAACAATTTTAACAAATGAAATGTTACTCTGCATGTTATAAATGCTAAAGGAGCATAGTTTTATAAAAGGTTATGAAAGAATGAAACAGTAATATATAAAATATGTAATAATATACACGTATATAATAAAAAAATATATAACACACATTCATAATGTCCTCCAGACAGATTTCAACCACGGCGGCCATCTCAAGAGAGATTAGCCAACTACGCAAGAGATATTATAGTGCACAAGTATGTGCGCAAACACAGGTGTACTCTCTATTCCCTAACTCTAATAATCCGATGGGACGGCAATCCGACACGATCACGAATAAAACGAAGACACGAATATCAGGCAAATGCCGTGGAATATATAGTTTTAATATATATAGAACAAAGATAATATGGAAGAAACATCCACAGCTATTAACCAACAGCAAGAGTATTTGCCCAACAGTGGAGCATTTAATGGCTGTTATTTTTATTACAGACATTACACCCCATTCTACATATTAAACGTAGCGAAGGTATTTTCACACTGCATTTAAACTGCACCTAAACTGAGATAACAATATAACGAGTTAAATGGGACTAAAAATACGGATTCAGTTGAGCTCAGAGACGTGATAACAATTCCAATAATACTATAGCGTTATGGGTGTACATTAAATCTGATGGAATAAGTGTAGTGACTTTGTGTCTATTCTTATTTATTTTAATAATTCAAAAGGAGGAAACTAAATTATTTACTGGTGGTAGAGCTTTGTGCAAGCTCGTCTGGGTAGGTACCACCCACTCATCAGATATTCTACCGCAAAACAGCAGTACTGGATATTGTTATGTTCCGATTTGAAGGGTGAGTGAGCCAGTGTAATTCCAGGCACAAGAGACATGAAATCTTAGTTCCCAAGGTTGGTGGCGCATTGACGATGTAAGCGATGGTTGACATTTCTTACAATGCCAATGTCTAAGGGCGTTTGGTGACCACTTACCATCAGGTGGCCCATATGCTCGTCCGCCGTCCTATTCTAAAAAAGAAAAATATATATTGATTTAAAATAAAAATAAAAAAAGATTTTTCTTCTTTCGAATAAATTTATCTGTGATATATAATTATTTTAAGTTAATCAATATGAATGTTTGTCACAATTGCGTTCAATATTCTTTGATTTTTAAATGTCAAAGAATTTTGCAGATTTCAAACTCATACGAGAAAAAATATTCACTTAAAATAAATAAGCAAAATAATTATTCATGTTGTCCACGATTATAAGAAACTTTGTCTACCAATGACCCTACCAATGAATTGTCTACAATGTTTGTTAGCTTATTAATAATAATATAAAAAATGTTTATACAATTTTGCGCCAAAAATCTTATACATATTTCTTTGTTAAACTAATAAAGCGGGCGTCTACTGTACTCGCAACAAATAATAATTTAATTTTTGAATTTAGAAATCGAACGTATTATTTATTGATATATTTCTTTACGAGTATATGAAAAACAAAACTTGTAGCGCGCCTCGGGTAGAACTACGAAACATCTGCACTAAACAGAATATGTTATAAAAAGTAAACCAACCGATTGTTCTTTTTAAAAAAAGGACGGACAATTAATGTCGTCTTTTATCTCTTCGATTATATATCTCAAAATAACATAATTAATACTCATAATAATATATTATAGCTGCTTACTAAGAACATTTATTTGGCTGTTTTTTATGCTTCAAATTCTTATGATATGTAACCGGATAATCAAATTATAAAAATGCATAAACCATCGATAAGCTTTTTTCTTTCGTTTATTTATAATATAGGTAATCGAACGGGCACATGGGCTACCTGATGGTAAGTGGTCACCACCTCTCATAAACACTGATGCCGTAAGAAATATTAACCATTCCTTACATGCCACAAACCTTGGGAACTAAGATATTATGTCCCTTTGCCAGTGTAATTACAGGCACAAGAGATATAACGTTAATATTTCTTATAGTGTCAATGTATGTGGACAGCGTTGAACTCGGTATGTATACCAAGTGGCTCATTTGCTAGGATATCTACTTATCTTGTTATTAATAAATAAAATGAATAATTTTCCTCTATGCGTTCCTTAGCCATTCGTCGGATATTGATGAAACTTTGATGTCTTATTCTGCTTATGCTCGACAAGATTCTAAACACAAAAAAAAATAGTTTTTTTTTTCTTTTTATGTTTATCCTTCAATACAAAATTTTTAAGTACACCTTTATTCTACCCGTTAAAAATCCGGGACAGGCAGCTAATGATAAATAAATAAAAAATAACAACTATTTTGAGATACAGCCAAATATAGAAAGGCAAATATGATCGCAACATAAATTCAATAGTATGTCAAAACCAGTATATAGGTAACGAATATTTAACATGAATTTATTGCGGTCGAGTGCACACGTCAAAGGCATAATCAACAGAACTTTGCTTTTGATAAGTATGATTTATCGATCAAAAACGGTTGTTTGTAATTAAAATTATTAAAATTGTTTTTTTATATCTAATACAATTTCTTTTATTAAACTTTTTATAGTGGCTTTAGTCCATAATAGCTTTTTTTTAGCCTTTTGCCGTCCACTGCTAGACGAAAGCCCCCCCCATAGAACGCCAACCATCCCCATCTTAGGCAGTCCGCATCCATCCCATACCTGCCACCTTTTTTAAGTCGGTCCACCTTGCCACAGGGCATCCTACACTACGTTTGCCTAAGCGTGGTCTCCACTCTAACACGTGTCGGCTCCATTGGCCATCAATGCGCCTGGAGACATAACCAGTCCACTTCCACTTCAGCGAGCTAATTCTATGCACGATGTCGGTGACTTTAGTTCTCTGGCGAATGTCCTCATTTCGGATTCTATCTGCCAGAGAACCCCCAAGCATCGCGCGTTCCATTTCTCGCTGAGCGACCTTAAATTTGTGGACCAGTCCTACGGTGAGTGTCCACGTTTCGGCACCGTAAGTTTATAATAGCTATATATACTCGTAATTAGTCTATAAGATTGTAAATTCTGATATGAAAATTTTCAGTACCAGCTCGGTATTTCAAAGTTGGCAATGCTTACATAATAGTTATATATAAATTTTTATTTACAATACAGTAACAGCCTGTAAATGTACCACTGCTGGGCTAAAGCCTCCTCTCCCTTTTTGAGAAGAAGGTTTGGTGCTTATTACACCACGCTGCTCCAATGCGGGTTGGTGGAATACACAAGTGGCAGAATTTCAGTGAAATTCATGTGTCTAACATGCAGGTTTCATTACAATGTTTTTCTTCACCTTGATGGTGAATTATAATCACAAATTAAGCACATGAAATTTCAGTGGTGCTTGCCCGGGGTTGAACCGACGATCATCGGTTAAGATTCACGCTTTCTTACCACTAGGCTATCACATTTTCAAATAAAGAAAAAAAATAAGGCGACATGCGGACGAAGCTGAGGAGAGAAAGTAGTGAATACATAAAACATATTGGAGATGACCAAAAACTTGATATTGTAGATTGGTGCTGAGCCAAAGAATGGAAAAGTAATTTTAGGCGAACGTTTTAATATTTTCGTTCAAGTTACGTGATGGTATACCATGAAATATGAAGCTGAATACCGAGGTGAATTGATTTTAGTTCGCATACATAAAAAGAGAAAAGGTTTTCGACATGAATTTGCGTAGTTGGATTTAGAAAGTCACTACTGATTAATGCGTACAGTACAATACACCTAAATGCGTTGCGTCCTTAAATTCCATTGCGTGAAGACATTTAGCAACTGTGAAAAAGTTGGTATTCAGGCTGTTACTTTTTTACCTTTTCCTAACCCCATTATTATAATTCAATATGAAGCCCATCTTGATATAATTATCATTTTTAATCCCAAAGCCCCGAAGTAAACAACTTTTAATAGACTTATACGATTAAAAATCTTCTTCTTTGTATCGAGATTGTGATGGGAGTATTAAGCTTAGTAAAATTTAGAAAAATATAAAGGGCTTATAATAAAATCTATTCGACAGCACCTACTCATCAGATATTTTACCACAAAACCGCAACACTTATTTTTGTGTTCTGGCTTGAAGTTACACTGGCTCACTTGAAGATATGATCGTAGTTCCTTAGGTTAGCATTGACGATGTAGGGAAAGTTAATGTTTCTCATAGTGCTAATATCGTGTGTGACCTATATACCGGACTGCCTCGTTCGAATCGGTTCAGTAGAGGAAGTTTAAAAACTTACACAAGATTGAAAAAACAAATCTAAAATAAATTAGTTAAAAAAGTATATATATATATATCATCGTGTAACTATACTTTGAAATATTATGACCAATATAACAAATTACTCTCATAAACATTCATATTACTAATTATTTATAAAAAAACATATCCTAAATATAAAGTAGTAGCTAAAATTAATCTATCATTTTATTAATTTAAAATACTAACTGACATATCAACTCACAGCCCATTGCACAGCACAAACTATTGGGAGTAGTATCATGCAAATTTACATACTGCTTTCTTGTACATAGTGGGTGAGCAGTAAGGAATGATTTTTGGTAATTAAATTCCTAAGGTATGGACTGGAAGGTAAAGGAGGTAAAGGTGTGTATGAAAATCCTTTATTTTTGAAGAAAGAGCTATGGAAATAAGTACTTAGAAATTATGAATTATGAGGCGAGTGAAGCCGCAGGTAAAGCGCTGGTATATTATATTTCGAGCAGCAATTATCTGTTAAAAACAAAATCAATCAAATCAACGTACTAATTTAATAATAAAATATTGGTTTTCAATTAATTTTTGAACATACAATTTACATCAAGTACAGCGGTGAACGAATTAACATATTTACGAAAGAACCAAGCGTCGATAGAGAAAAAGTGCTCTCGAGGGACGCCCGGCAGATGTGAACATCAGAATTGATGGTAATTGAAATTTATAATTAAAGTAAAGCAATAAATATATATGGAATTTAATAAATAAAAAATAATTTCGTTAACAAAACTAAAATATATTTATTATTATTATTATTATAAATAGTAACGAAGTATATACTCGTATATAGTATATGTCCCACGTACACCCAACGAAGTTGAGGCAAGAGAGACGGCATGATAGTATAAGAAAGCATCACCGTCGGTTGCCAACACGGCCAACGAGCCGGTATTCTCTACCTCTAATGTGCACATATTATATGTTTCACGTAAAAATTCTAAAACATAAAAACTCCTTTTTGTAGTATTATTGCTGTATAGCCTTTATACCATCGACTTCCTTATCGACTTAATTTAAAGATTTTTTTTAATATTATCTCAAAAAAAAACTTCGGAGGAAAAAAAGGTATAATACAATATTATGTTTTCATTTCATACGGCAACTAATCAATTAAAAAAAAGCATTTCATTCAATCACTTTGTATTAACAGGGTTTGCATTTACATAACGCGTACATGATGTCATTGGAAATTTGTAGTTATTTGTGCTATCACGTATAATGGAGAAACTGCTTCTATTTTTATGCACTGATTTTGACAACTGAGGATCTAGATAATCTACGCTTGCGGAAATTCTAACCCTAACTAATTTATTATTTGGTACGATATCATATAAATCTGAATCAGAGACACATATTGATTTTTCATCTGGCGTGTTGGATTTAGAATATATTTCTTCATTTTTATCTTCAAACACAGGTTTATCGTCCTTACTTGTGAGTTTTTTTTTTTCTAAAACAGCGACACATATCTTTTTCATGATATCTGGTGGTATAAAAACAGCTGCATCTCGACTGTTACTATTTACAATGACCCGATTACTTTTGTCTGAAGTTTTTTTTAAATCTTCGTCATCACTATTTTGCATATTAATGATTTCATTTTTTCCTTCTGATTTCATTATATACTTAACGTTGTTCTGGCAATCTTGAAATTCTTCATTCATTTTATTTAAATGACCGACAAATAATAGTTCATTATTATCGAGATTAGAACTTGGATTGATATGCTGTTCGTTTTCGTTTTCGAAGGTAGTGTACACTCGACGTTTTTTACAAGATTTTTCAAATAGCAAGTAAATTACCATAGCAATTAAGATCACGTACCCAGCTCCTATTACATGGAGACAATAAATTGGTAAGATCACAATATTTTCTTCCATATCTGACATTATACCTGAAACAAAATTCCACGTAATAAGTTTAATTTTTAAATTAAAACAATGAATTTTAAAACTGGCTGTTCAGCTTCCTGGTCTATATTATTATTATAATTTTAGATTATTTTTGTATTACACATTACAACTTTACTGTAAGCAGTAATTGTAGCATTAATATCCCACAGCTGAGCAAAGACGTTTTCCTCTGTTGAACTATTCAACATTTTTAACAAACTAGGTATCTTAAGCACCCAGTAGTGCTTGCCTGGATGCGAACCTTGAACCTTTCAATCTTTGTTTGACTTTCACGTATTTTGATTACAGTAATAGCGAATCATGGATTAAGAGAATAAAAAGAATTAAGATTAAACGTTAAAAAGTTTATAAAGAGTTCTAAATCTAAGCAAAAAAAGGTATTAAGGAATTTTAACATTAAATCGTTTTCTTTTTGTGTTATACAAAAATATAATGCGTTTGGTCCACCTTTCTCTCATTTTGAAGAAGTCCTTGTTAAATTTATATTTTAAATAATTTTCATGCGCTTTGAAATGATTAAACACTTACTTTTTTGATAATAATCACAAAATTGGTAAATAGCGATAAAACTACACAGATAATAAATAAAATATATTTAACACATAACTCAAATTTTTTCTTTCACATTTTAAATTTCTTCACGCCTTATTCAATACTAAACGCTGAACGTTAAATCCACTAATTTTATACTTTCCTTGAGGACAAACGATTGCAATGACGACAGCGTGAGTCGTGATTTGTAACATTATTATTAATACAATTAATTTCCTTGCTCGATAAATTTGTAAAACATATAACATTTGTACAATGTTTTGTAATAACTGCTTTATTTCTTACGACTGGTAAATATAAGCTAGTTGGAAATTCCGAGCCTGTACGTATTTATACGACCAATCGGTATAACTTAATAGCAAAATGATGTCGTGGCACTATCATTACAAACTTACGCACTACTTTTTCTCGGTGTTGACAAGTGTTTGACTTAAGTCGCAAGTTGTTTGCTATAACTTGCTATAATTTAAATTTGTTGCTTAAAAAATTAAAATATTGTTTTACTATTCCTTCGTCGCTGATTAGTAGGGCACTAATTAAGAGTGCGTCTAAGGCTAAACTGTTTTGTCTGTTTCTATTTACTTATACATATTATGTCGATATTTTTTCATAGAATAGGAAGGCGGACGAGCATATGGGCCACCTGAGGTTAAGTGTTCAACAACGCCCATAGACATTGGCATTGTAAGAAATTTTAACCATCGCTTACATCACCAATGCGCCACCAACCTTGGGAACTAAGATGTTATGTCCCTTGTGCCTGTAATTACACTGGCTCACTCACCCTTCAAACCCGAACACAACAATACCAAGTACTGCTGTTTTGCGGTAGAATATCTGATGAGTGGGTGGTACCTATCCAGACGAGCTCGCACAAAGGTCTACCACCAGTAAAAAAAGATCATGTACAGTAGTACCTAATATTATATATTTTAAATGCCTTCTCTGTAAGTCTTATCTCACTACGGCCGGTTGCGTGTATGAGATCGCTATTAGTAATGAGTTGCATGCAATAAAGTTTTCATCTTTCTATCTTGAAACCATTAAGATTAGATTTCCTATGATTTTATGTGTGGACAACGATTGGCTGTTGATTGATTGAAATATATGGGATGAAATGCTATTTGAAAGAAACACAACAAACTAAAAAAGTGCTAATTTTTAACATCATATTTCCATATCTTACCCTCTGTTCTATCCTTCCAGATTCTTATTATTTTTGTCATTTCAGTCAAAAAAATGTTACATGAATGAAAACAAAAGATATTTTTCACACTTAAACCAACTTAAAAGTTTATAAGGAAAATGTACAAAATTATTTTATTGAATGAACCGATGATTATGATTATATACGGCTCAATTTAAAAAACACCATACCACTGTGTTTTAATATGGAAATATGATGTTAAAAATTAGCACTTTTTTAGTTTGTTGTGTTTCTTTCAAATAGCATTTCATCCCATATATTTCAATCAATCAATCAATCAACAGTCCACTGCTGAACATAGGCCTCTCCCAAGGTGCGCCAAAGCTTCCTGTCCTCCGCCTTCTGCATCCAGTTGGTGCCCGCCACCTTCTTAAGGTCGTCGGTCCACCTGGCTGGAGGGCGCCCTACGCTGCGCTTGCCGATATATTTCAACCCTATCCAATTTAACATTAATTTACTAATTAATATAATCATTTATTAATTTTCGTAACACTAAAAATATTTTTCCGTAATATTTTCCGAAGATTTTCATCAGGTTTTCTTTTTAACTTTAGTTGTAGGGCTATAATTTATATATTTTTTATAATTTGTTTTTTTTTTTAATATCTTTGTAACACGAGGTTTGTTGACGCCCGTTAATATAATAAGTTGTGGGTAGATTGGGTTTTACGCGGGTCACCGTATCGTAGTGACGATGTATTTTTTGATTTTTTTTGTCTGCAATAAACCGTTGTACGAAACACATGAGTTTTATTCATGGTTCTTCGAGTCGGATAAATAACAAATTAGTTGAAAATAAATTAATCAAATAATGAAAAAATGAAGAGAATATAAAGGAGATAACATACAGATATAAGCAAAACGGCTATTAATACGTGAGTAGTTCCTGTGTGACCAACCAAAAGTTGTTCAGGAGCCAAGACCTGACAAAGTTGAAATAGAAACAAAGTCAAGACTGCTGAGGCCGGGTCGCTGGTGCTGCTTGCTGTATGCCAAGTGCTGGGTGTCCGAAGCTGGGTGCCGGGTGTCGGGTGCCGGGTGCCGTTAGTCGTCATTGAAAACCAAGCTTTGCTAGTTCAAGAAGTTACTGCTGGCTGCGAGCATTTCCAGATGAGGAAAGTTTATAAACCGAGGTACTGAGTTTATTTATATAAAAGTGAACGTGAAGTAACGTGAAAAATAAATGATAATTTGAACTTTATAAAAAATCGTAACGGTTTTATAAAAACATTCAGTGAACTAAGTTATAAGTTAATCAACAATTATTTAGTATAATAATTTATTTGAATAGTACAATTTAATAATTAATTGGAAAGTTTAATTAATTATACAAACGAACTTTATTATAACAATAAATATGGAAAAATTTATTAAGTACCAAGAAGATCATCGGGGTCAAATACAAAGAAATTTGGCAAACTTTAAAAAGTCACCAAAGTCTAGAATTACGCAATCCTATATAGAAACTAGACTTGAAATATTAAATGATATTTGGAGTGAGGTTAAGGTCACTCATAAGCAAATAATTGACATAGCTACCCAGGAATCTAAGTTTAATTGTGATTATTTTAGTATGAATATGTATGAGTTAATTGAAGAAGAGTATACTGCATATAAATGTGAACTTAAAGATTATTTATTAAAAGTTAAAAGTGTTAACTTATCAGAAAAATCGGAATCATCGACTATAGCTAAAAATGGCGGTTATCCTATTCCTATAAAATTACCGGATATTAAACTACCCGTTTTTTCTGGTAAGTACACGGAATGGCCGACGTTTAGGGATTTATTTGTATCAGTTATTCATAATAATAAGCAATTAGATAATGTTCAAAAATTGCATTATTTAAAAACTAATTTATCGGGAGAAGCCGAACAGCTGTTACGACATATTTCTATTACTGATGCTAATTATATTACGTGTTGGTCACAATTACAAGAGCGATATAATAATAAAAGATTCTTAGCTAATTGTATTTTTAAACGTTTATTTTCGCAAAATAATTTAACCATGCAATCGGCCAATGGTATAAAGAACCTTTTAGACACAACGAAAGATAGTTTAAATGCATTGTCTAATATTGGTATCTGTACCGATTCATGGGATGTGTTACTTATTTATTTAGTTTGTCAAAAGTTAGATTGTGATACCCGCAAACAATGGGAAATAAAATCAAATGAGTTAACCGATGATTTACCTACCTTTTCTCAATTCGAAGAATTTTTAATAAGTCGTTTTAGAGCATTGGAATTCTTGGAACCTACTACAAGTAGATTTAAATCAAATAATTATAATCAACCTAAGGCACATCACGTCTCTTCTGCTTCATCTACCGTATGTCCGTTTTGCTCCGAAAATCATAAAATGTTTCAATGTAAAAAATTTCATCATGCTGATTATAAGACTCGTATAGATTTTGTGCAAAAGCAAAAGCTTTGTTTTAATTGTTTTGGGTCTAACCATAGTGTAAAATCTTGTTTCTTACGTACCTCATGTCGGATCTGTAACCGTAAACACCATACACTACTTCATCCTCAAAAACCAAATCGATCGATCGCGTCTGCGGTACCTGTTAACCATGCTGTTGAGTCAATGCATTTTAGTGATGATCAACCGCAGACTGACCAACCATTGAATATGGTTACTAATTGTTATTCTAGCAAGGATAAATATACTCAGGTATTATTAGCTACTGCATTAGTCAGGGTCCAAACTAAAAATGGAAGCTACCAACTGCTGAGAGCTTTGCTCGACCAGGGGTCACAGGCCTCATTTATAACAGAATCAGCAGTACAGTTACTTGGAGTCAAGAAAACTTTTGTAAAGAGTTCGGTGTGTGGATTGGGTGGTAATGTTAGTGTGTTGACCTCAAAGGCTGTAGTCAATATAGCTATATCATCAATCCATGACACTGAAACTGTAATTGAATTGGGTGCTCATGTTTTGAGCAGATTAACATCGTTTTTACCAATCAAACCAATAGTCATGAATAACTGGCCTGAACTTAAAAATTTGAAGTTAGCAGATCCAAATTACCACACTCCTGGTAAAATCGATATTTTATTGGGGAGTGATGTCTATGGAAAAATAATAGAGGAAGGTCTCCTTCGTAGCCCTTATGGCACCACCATAGCACAGAAGACTAATTTGGGTTGGGTACTGTCAGGTCAAGTTATTTCACCTACCACTCACAGTATATTTGTGAATTTACATACACAAATGAGCGATGATGAACTTCTCAAGAAGTTTTGGGAACTAGAAGCAGAACCTACCGATAAAATAAATCAACGCTTAACACCAGAGGAACAAAAATGTGAAGATTTGTTTGCGACCACAACAAAAAGAGACTGTAAAGGAAGATATATAGTAAGATTGCCTTTTACAAAAGAAACCCCAGCATCAAAATATGGAAATTTAAGAGAAATAGCTGTGCGCAGGTTTTATGGACAAGAAAAAAGATTAATCAGAAATAGAGATTTGAAAAAACAATATGATGACACTATTGAAGAATACTTGCAATTAGGTCATATGGAACAAATCAAATTTAATAAAAATACAGAAGCTGTTTACTTGCCACATCATGCAGTGATTCGTGAAGATAAGGCTACAACAAAAGTGAGAGTAGTCTTTGATGCATCATGTAAGGGTGAGAATGGCATTTCTCTTAATGACGATCTCATGATAGGACCACGTCTACAACCAGATCTACGACATTTAATTATGAAATTTCGCCTAGGTCCAATTTGCCTTGTCGCGGATATTGTGAAGATGTACAGAATGGTTAAAGTAGCTCAACAGGATGTGGACTATCAAAGACTCGTTTGGCGCAGAAATCCAGAGGATGACTTAAAAGATTACAGACTTCTTCGCGTTACCTTTGGCACATCCGCAGCTCCCTATCTAGCAGTCAAAACATTACAGCAATTGTCTTTGGATGAAGGTACACAATTTCCTTTTGCTGCTAAAAGAGTTTTGGAGGATTTTTACGTCGATGACCTTATGACCACTTGTGACACGTCTAATGAAGCAATATTTCTGTACAAGGAATTAAATAATTTGATGATGAGAGGCGGCTTTAAGCTACAAAAATGGTCAAGTAATAGCAAATTAGTTATGAAAATTTTGAGCAAAAATGAAAAAAGTAAAGAATCTATGGAAATGATAACCGACCATATAACAAAGGTTTTAGGGCTGACTTGGAATAGATCAACAGATAAATTCGTATATTCAGTACATCTAGAAGAACAAATTATTCCAGTTACTAAACGACGTGTGATTTCGGATATATCTAAGCTTTATGATCCACTTGGATGGATTTCGCCGTGTATTATACCAGCAAAAATTTTAATCCAAAAATTGTGGATGTTAGGTATCTCGTGGGACGAGGAGTTACCATCTTCGTTGAAAAAGGAATGGGAAGAGTATCGCAAGAGTTTAAAAAAATTGTCTGAAGTCGAAATAAAGCGTTGGATTGGACTCCAATCAACTAATTCAAAATTAGAATTGCATGGATTTAGTGACGCATCAAATGCAGCCTATGCTGCTGTTGTTTATGCAAGAGTGCTCGATAAAGACGGACGAATTCATGTAAACTTGTTCACGTCCAAAACAAAAGTAGCACCAATAAAGCAAATATCAATACCTCGATTAGAGCTGTGTGGTGCAACGTTACTTACAAAATTATTAAAAGAAGTCGCAACAATGCTACACGTAGAACCATCCAATATACATGCGTGGACCGATTCGACAATAGTGCTGGCATGGCTGCGTGGCCACCCTAGTCGATGGAAAACTTTTGTAGCGAATATCAGATATATTGACAACACTTGAAAGTAATCAATGGTCACATGTTAAGTCTGGTGAAAACCCAGCAGACATCGCGTCACGTGGGATGACTCCTAGTGACTTACAAAACAATATTTTATGGATGAACGGACCCAGTTGGCTTTGTAATGATATTGTACATTATGACAAACCAGATGTCGGTACTAATTTAGAAGAAAGGAAAATTAAAGCTTATTGTATTAATATAAATGAAACGTTTCAATCACTTTGTGAAAGATTTTCGCGATTAAAAAAAAATGATTCGAGTAATTGCGTATTGTAGGCGCTTCTTACATTTCAAGAAATCTAAGGAACCTCGACCTCAGTTTACTTATTTGCTAACGTGTGAAGAATTAAAAGTTGCATTAATAACATGTATAAAACAATGTCAACGACAGGAATTTGCCGAAGATATTTTATATTTTAATAAAATGAAAGTAATGCCTAAAAAGAGTAAACTATATTCACTTACCCCATTTGTAGATGAAGATGGATTATTGAGAGTCCGGGGTCGAATAGACAATTCGAATGTCAGTAATGAGGTCAAACATCCAATTATCATACCAAGAAGTGGTCATTTTACGAAGTTAATGGTTGCAGATGCACATGAAAAAACATTACACGGAGGACCACAAATGATGACCAGCTTCTTCAGAGGAAAATATTGGATTATTGGTATAAAAAATTTAGTCAAGGAAAAGTACAGGAAATGTGTCATTTGCGCACGTTTTAGAGCTTCTACTCATGAACAATTTATGGGTCAATTACCTACAGCACGCATCTCTGTTAATCGTCCATTTTTTGTTAGTGGAGTGGATTATGCAGGACCCATACAAATAAGAACAACCAAGGGCCGTGGCCACCATTCCCACAAAGGATATGTTTGTGTGTTTGTATGTATGGCTACGCGTGCAGTGCATCTTGAGGTCGTTAGTGATTTTACATCTCAAGGTTTTTTAGCAGCATTTAAACGATTCGTAGCTAGAAGAGGTCACTGTGGTCAAGTTTGGAGTGATAATGGAACCAATTTTGTAGGTGCTTCTAAGGAATTGAAAACTTTATTCTCCAAAGAAAATTCCAATTTGATGCCCGATATATCAGCGAGTTTATCTAACAATGGAACATCTTGGCAATTTATTCCTCCACATGCACCTCATTTCGGTGGATTATGGGAGGCGGGCATCAAGTCAACCAAATACCACTTAAAAAGAGTCGTCGGTAATTCCACGCTCACCTTTGAAGAGTTGACTACGGTTCTATGTCAAATTGAAGCATGCCTTAACTCAAGACCTATTGCACGTCAAAGTGTAGATGACCCAGAATCGGAAATGCCACTAACACCAGGACATTTTTTAGTGGGTGGTCCATTGGTTATACCTCCAGATTACAACTTTGAAATGTCAACTATTAGTACATTGAAACGTTGGCAATTGACTCAACGCATGGTGCAGGATTTCTGGAGACGATGGTCATCAGAATACCTTACGCAACTTAATCAGCGATACAAATGGGCAAAAGTATCACCAGAACCAAATATTGGTGACATTGTAGTTGTTAAAGAAGACAATCTTCCTCCAGCAAAATGGTTATATGGTAGAATAGAAGCAAAGCACCCCGGCCCTGATAACATAACTAGAGTGGTAACGATTCGGTGTAAAAGTAATTTGATTAAACGAGCAATTTCTAAATTATTAATTTTACCGATTGCAGACTAATTTCACTAAAACTTCTTTACATATATTTCACGATACAGTCCATTTTGTCAATTAAAACAATTATTTTTTTGTTAAGTTTTAAATTGCATAATTATGATCAAATGTAAACAATAATGTTGTAAAAGGGAAAAATTGTTAATATTGTAAAAATAAAATGAGTAAATTTTGTTTAATGTATATGTTCCTTAAGAACTGCGTTCTTGGGAGGCGGCATGTTGACGCCCGTTAATATAATAAGTTGTGGGTAGATTGGGTTTTACGCGGGTCACCGTATCGTAGTGACGATGTATTTTTTGATTTTTTTTTGTCTGCAATAAACCGTTGTACGAAACACATGAGTTTTATTCAAGGTTTAAAAAAATATAATATGTATTTATTTTTGTCGTAACGAGCCATTTTATATTATGATATGACATTAAAATCATCAGTATTCGTTTATTAATTGAAGAAAAAACCTCGACTATCTTCCGAAGGTTATTCTCAGGGTATTCTTTCTATTCTTTTCCGAATAGAAAAAATTTCCAGTAGTAGTTTCTAATTTGACAATCAATAAGTAAGCTTCTATGTTAAATCAATGATTTTGATTTGAATCGATTTATGGCTATTATCCGTAATTGGATCACCGTACTCGGCGTTACCAAATTTCAATAGCTGTCGTACGTAAAATCTGTGAAAACTAGAATATGATAGACGGACAGATAGACACGAGAGTGATCGAGATGAATTTAATTTTTGCATCGAACGTAACAAATCCTAAAAATACGCTTATATTTTTAGTGTGATATAGATAGTGTGACATGATAATGTTGGTATATTCATGGATACGGAAGTGAATTCTTCGATGGCTAAAAGATATTTAATGGATTTGGCATAACATATTCTCGATAGCTTAAGGGACTAATTTATAAATAGAATATAAATACGAAATCAATCTAGAAATTAACGGTTATACCCAAAAATGTTGTTTAAGGATTTGTGTTTGTTGTATAAATATTGTTTAAGAGGGTAATAATCTCATGTTATTATAATTTATAAGAATATTTAAAATAGGGTAATACAATAAATAAATTATTCTTAAACAATGAAATTTATTGTAAGTGATTAAAATTTTAAATACTAATGTAAGCTTCTAGACAATTTTATGACATTTTAATATATAAAAATAAGGTAGTCTGATATTGTGATTGCTGTGATGGGATTTTAACCATTGTAACATCAACTCATCAATTTCATGTATCTATCATCAATCTATATTAAATCTTATTTATTGTATTATTGCATCCACTGGTAATAGAAAGGCTGGTTTATTTAAAAGCCTAAAGGATCAAATTTGTTATTCAATTTTGTACTGCATACTACTATCAAACATACTATCATTCTTGCCACGTAATTATGATTTGTAGAGTAGCTATTAATATTAATTTGTGTATGGGTGGGGATCGGGAGGGACTATTTTAAATTTGACTTAAACAAAAAAAAAGGTTATTAATCAAATTTACGTAGTTATCTTTCGTAGTAATAATTATATTAATAATACGTCAAAAAAATTGACTATACGTATTAAAATGTTCAATGTATGTAATTACCACGTAAATAAATTAATATTTGAAAATTAGAGTATTTTCACGTTTTGTAAAATTCCCTCGAATTGTAAAATAATTTCCGAATAGTATGACAGTAGTTTTAATTATGACTACCAGCCATTACATAGCCAGCCAGCCAAAAAAAAAAAGCCGAGATGGCCCTGTGGTAAGAATGCGTGAATCTTAACCGATGATCGTGGGTTCGTTCATTTGTGATTATAATTCATCTCGTGCTTTATGGTGAAGGAAAACATCGTGAGGAAACCTGCATGTGTCTAATTTCACTGAAATTCTGCCACATGTGAATTCTACCAACCCGCATTGGAGCAGCGTGGTGGAATAAGCTCCAAACCTTCTCCTCAAAAAAGAGGAGAGGAGGCCTTAAGCCCAGCAGTGGGACATTCACAGGCTGTTACGGTACGGTACCAGCCATTATATAAACACATCACTCGAAGAACATTAAAATGATATCAACTACTTATGGATTAGACGCTTGAATGAATGCAATTCATATTTTTGGCAGTCATTTGACAAGTCATGTTCGTATGCTTTTCGCTTATTGATTTGCCTGACGTCATTCGTTGTTCAAAGTCTTACCAGTGAATCGTAATAAAGTTACTGATAATTTAATTATTTTGTTTAATAGACTCACATTAGGTTCTCAAGTAATTAAATTATTCCAAAATGTATGTTTAGTAATTTTATTACTATAATCATGGTAATAATAGAAGGCATCGATATTCCGTAGCAATATGAAACGATGCCTGATGTTTAAGGATATTGAAGTCAACGAGGATATTCGACTACTTTTTTGCAGCCAAACTCCTTTTAACGTACAAAGGATATTTTTTTATAACAAGAAAGCTATATAATACTTAATTATATATAAATATAATATATATTTATTATCTCCTCTTTCATATTTAAATGCACTGACCTATTCTCTTACAAAACTTCTTTTACCAAAAGTTGTCTGTGAGAGGTCGATATAAGCTATAAAACCTTCTTTGCGCACCATTTGTTGTTAGATTTATTGTTTTCTGTTACTTTTATGTCATTTGTTATATACATGTTGTGCAATAAAGCATTAAATATAATAAAATAAATAAAAAAATATACTTTGATTTTTAATAATTGTAAATATAGTCCTTGTTAATTTGTGTTTTTATTTATATTTTTGCTCGATCCTATATTTAACATTTGATTAAAATTACTTTAAGTAAGTTTTCGAAATTAACGTAACACTTTAAATTAGTTTAACTAAATATTTCCGTACATATGTGTGTGTTAATTTAGCCAATCAATGAACAAACTTTAATTTCACATAGTAATTAGTTTGATGAGCAAAAATATAGTTTAATATAGTTCATCCGTGATCCTGAAAATTAGACGATTTATACTATGTGTATATCGTGGAATAAATTGGCGTCCGGTGACCTGTTGGAATTGATCGAGGTTATTTTCATTATACATATGATTAACATTTGAAATGGGCTCAATGGAATTGTCAGCAAGCTTACTTTTTTGTAATGACTTGTTGTTGTTGGCCCAAATGGCCTCGACAGCTTCAGCGGGCGGGGTGCGATTCTTTAAGATACTTAACCAGATGTTGGAAAGACTATCCATTACAGTTACAAGAAAGCAATCTAAAGAAACTGACTAACAATTTTGAACATGATCATACTAAGACATATCTGGAAATTCTGTCTATCTATGTCTATTATACGACAATATAAGGTTATTTTCGATAAATCCAAAA
Organism: Nymphalis io; assembly: GCF_905147045.1. Lineage (NCBI taxonomy): Eukaryota > Metazoa > Arthropoda > Insecta > Lepidoptera > Nymphalidae > Nymphalis > Nymphalis io. The sequence goes on along the minus strand of NC_065898.1, from coordinate 3,842,344 downwards.
ACATGCATAGTCGTTTTGTATAATGACGATGTTACGTATAAATAGCATAGATTATATAAAGCCTTCAATACCAAACTATTTCTAGAGCAAAACTCCGAAACTACGGCTTTTTACGTTCAAACGCTGTCAAGGAATTTTTGCTACTTTCCTCGCCCAACATTCCGCTATTTCTTATATCGTAATAAATTTATACGAATACGCAGGAAATAGTCTGTAATTTTTATTAAACTATCTTTGCGCTTTCTCATTGTTTATTGAGTTTAATACGATACTTTGTCTTGTCTTTTACACCAATAATAATCTATAATTTGCGTTGAAGCTGTAAAATAAAATAGCGGCGTGTTAATATCTCACTACTAGACTCATATCCTGACATGACATGATGTCATGTTAAGAAGGTAGTAGAACTGATAAGCAGACGTTTTTCTACGCTGCTTTGCAGGAGTTCATTGTTAATTGTTTGCATGTAATTAAAACTCAACTACAGAAGACATCTAAAATATCTGTATAGCATGTATATAACCTGTTACTATTATATATTTCACAAAGTATCATACATATAAATACTTATATTCATAAGGAGAGCGTATTAGTAAAAGCCAATACAATAACCGTTAGAATATTTACTGAATATGGTTTACAACGAACTCTGATATATCATAATAAAATAAAAAATAAAAAATTAAGCAAATCTTTCACAAGCTAGCCAAATCTAGATTTATTGAATAACCATTATACGTATCTATTGTTCAAATATCTGTTGATTGTAAGTCGTAGCGTGTTGTTAAGTATTCAATATAAATCTATAATTATATTATATACTTGGCTCCTATATATTAAAAATATTTGCAAATTAATTGCCTTTCACTCACTTTATTAAATATTTCAGTGCTAGTGACAAGGATGAGCCAGTCAGTTTGATTACAAGCTACATAACTTAGATACCCAAACGTCTTAGACTAAGTCAATCTATAAACTTTTTATACTATACATGTACCTAAAATAAAGAAAATGAAGTTATTATTTAATCTACCTGCACCTTAAAGTTTCATTTGAGAATTAATAGTAGTTTTAATAATAATATACACTAATATTATAAATGCGGTGGTAACTCTGTCTGTGTGTCGCTTTCGTTGTTACGCTTTCACGACTTAACCATCTAACCGATTTTGTTATTTGGTATGAAGCGAGCTTGGACCCTAAAGAAGGACATAAGCTACTTTTTTATGCCTAACACCTGCTTCACCCAACACCAAGGCGAAACCGTGGCCTTTTCAAATGCAATAATTATTAACAGCTAGAAAACCCAATATTATATATTTATGTGTTTTTATACTATTTCCTTATAAATAGATATATAGGAAATGAATTGTGTATATTTTTGCCATCGTTTCAGTTCAAGGCATGATTCCGCTTCGATGACTCACGTGCTCACAGAAAAAAGTCGCATACTTCTTGGACCATGACCGACGTCTCTGCTTCCCACACAGTTTACACGAACAGCATGTGGATTGGGAGGTATACCAGTCTGCAGCACAAAGGGAAACCAACCTAACCTTAACGATTATATCGAAATAGGCATGATGACTGATTTTGAAATAACCTTCTATAGTACACGTCTACTATTACTGAAAACAATTTAATTTCAGTAATAAACTAACTGTTTACGCAAATAATTGCATTTTCATTTATCTATTTTGAATTTCGCTCGAAAACACCCGCAGGTGTCATGGCGCCTGCAGGTGACGTCACGCCTCAATAAAAGACAGTAAACGTTGTATTATGTCTATACTCAACGAGGAAAGGCAGAAAATATTGCGTATTCCCTAAGGTTAAAAATGAATTCCAAAGTTTACTAGTGGTGTACGGTACCTCTGTGTAAAAATACATACGAATGCCAACCAGATCGAAAAACAATCTACAGAAGCAGAACGACCATATATAAGTAAGCAACGAAAGATGATGGTTCTTTAAGAATGTGAAAAGCAATTAAAACAAAGTATGGTTACAGAACATTTTGAAGAAATTGAAAATTGAGGCAGAGATTCATAAAGATTTATTGTATATTTATGATATATTTAGATCTATAGAAGTATTCGTAAATATGTAAATTCACAAATTCAGTACTAGTGGAGCTAAATGAAATATTGTCTTAAAAGTTCTTATCGGTAAAAATATTATGGCTCTTCATATGCGAGTAATACTATATAGCTGATATAATGAACACTAAAGATAAATAAAAATGTACTTACAAGGAAGTTTTCACATTTCGAAATTCAGATGAGCAAAAGTCTTTATTTAATGAAAGAAACTCTCCTAACATCAAAAAATCCTGGGCAAATTAGAGGAATTTGCCTTAACAAAACCTTGTTCCATCATTAATAGATCTTGGATGTTTTCTTCACAAAAACGTGAATAATCAATGACTCAACTAATTAAATGATGCAAAATAATTTTGAAACGCGTAAACACAACAACTGTTCAAGAGAAACGGTTATAGATACAGAGGCGTGACGTCATTAGCTCTGATTGGTGGCTCAAATGAAATGGCCGATTGCAGAATTTTATACTTTTATTTTATTAAAAATCTTATTAATCTCAATGTGTATATTAAAATGGGATAATTTTTTAGAATCATTTTAAAATAGTTTCTTCTCTAAAATCATTTATTTTTCAATTCTTTAATACTGTCATCATGCCTATTGTTTGCATTTTAGTGTAAGCAAGCTGAATGCTAATTTCACAAATAAATATTTGCAGTGGGTGGCCGGAAGACTAGCTATAGAGGAGACCAGACAGCGGGTGGTTAGGGCGTTCCCATGCCTTTTATCATAATTTCTATAGCTGTTATATTAAAACAAAATCACTGTCACTTGGACAATAAAGTAATTATGAAACATTAGCGACTTCATTCGATTGCAGTGACATCCTAAAGAGTTATAAATTATGTAAAAGTAAATTCCGTTCCCAACTCAACTTGACTGGGATTGTCTCGAAAACATAAGATTGCTCTTAAAGTTTCTCAACAAGTTCTAATAATATCTTATGAAACATTTTATTTAGTCTACAGTGTTTTACAAATTATGTTGATTGATAGAATTATCATTATTTAAAAGCCTTTTTATAAGAATCCCTTTAATTTTAATTTGTTAAGAATCCCCGTCAAATGACGCAGCGTTCGCAGGCATCCTACAAGGTGGACCGACGATATCGAAAGGGAAGCCGTTGGATGCAAATAGCGCAAGACCGGTTATCGTAGAAATCCTTGAGGTAGCCCTTTGTCCAGTTGCGGGCGTTTCTCGGCTCATTTGATGATGATGATGAAAAGCCTTTTTTATAATTGATGATACTAAATATAATATTATATTTAGTATCATCAATAACGCGTCAATCTTAACCGATGATCGTGGGTTCAAACCCGGGCAAGCACCACTGAATTTTCATGTTGCATTGGAACAGCGTGGTGGAATAAGCTCCAAACCTTCTCCTCAAAAAGAGGAGAGGAGGCCTTTAGTCCAGCAGTGGGACATTCACAGGCTGTTACGGAAATATAATATAGGATCTTTCAAAGAAACTGATCCACACAGCTGGTACTTACTTAACCCAAAGACCACGAAAGTACTATCCACTCAAAACCATTTCTACTGCCAAACACCAATTGTTAGAATAGTTGTGTTACCATTTGAAGATAACATCTTAGTTAGTTGTTCGTTTGTTCGTGGCGCATTTAATGTGTAAGAGATAATAAATACTCAGAATCAATATGAATAAACACAAATTTATCTAATAGAACCTCATTGGTGTTTAATCAGATATCAACCCTCGACCTTCGCTGGAGGTCCACGTCCACTAAGCTCTCACAGCCTTACAGGGCAATATTTAAGTAATGATTTTCTAAGGAATGGAAATAACCTATAAAGTCTTCTTGAAATACTTTTAAGACAACTGTAGCTTAAACTTTTACCATCAAATCTGTAATAAAAGACAGACACCAGAACTTTCACAGATAAAATTTTTAATCGTTAAGCATTCAATTCTGTCCAATTCTATTACAGTCTTTTGAAATATATCATAGCACGACTCTTATAATGTGTGTGACGTATGACATATTTATACATATATTATCTGTATGTAATATTATTATTAAGAACTGGCTCATAAAAGATAAAAATTATAATAATAAATAAGGAAACTCTCAAAGTCACTGACGCTAAGGAGACATATATAACAATAGTATTATCGTTTGACAATTTAGTATAGTATAAATTGTTCTATATTTAATATTACGGTTATTTTTATCAAATCTTAAAAAAATCCGTTTTTAATTTCGGCCATCAAAATAAAGTCACATTTCATGCAAAAAGCAGACTTGAGTAATGGCGTCATTTCCCGATTTTATTACGTCTATAAACTTTTAAGGCACACAAAGGCGATACATAATGATCTCAAATAGAAAATTATAACATTGATTTTTCACAAAAGATTTGCTTTCAAACTATCAATAATAATTATACATAAAAAAATTACCACGGATTTTTTGCATTGTTATTCTGACAATTTTGCGTAACTCGAATATTCAAAATTTCAAGTCAAACTCAACAGAAAAATAGTTGAAAATCAATTAAGGAATTTCACCTTTACAGAAAGCGAGCATCGAAAGACAAGAAACAGCTAAGATGTTATTATTTGAAAAAAAAACCTTTCAAAATAAAAGTAATTATACCCCATACGTTTATTACAGAACACTTTGTTAGCTTAAAACAATTACTAACTCTTAAAACTTAATATTAAATTTTCGAAGTTTCCAGCATCTGTATTAGGTATGTCAAGCTTAGTGTACAAAATTAAAATTAGAGATAAATATAACATTGTGTCAAAATTATATCATTACTCTGGTAAATAATATTATTCAGGCACTTTAACTTGAACGAATGTTTCAAGACAAATGTTGGTGGAAAAGTTTTAACTCATTTAAAATTATAAATATACGTATACAGTGGTGCAAGTTCATGATCTGGCGAAGTACGTTTAAATTATAATAATAATATCCTGGGACATTATTCACACACGGCCATTTGATCCCGAACTAAGCAGAGACTACTATGGAAACCAGACAACTGATATACTACATATACTACTTTTCTTTTGTAAATACATACTTATATAGACAATTACGCCCAGACTCAGGACAAACAGACATATCGTGCACACAAATGGCTCGTCAAATTATATTTGTACAATGCACATTTATTTTTCGTGATATACATATATACATATATTATATACATACTATTTAAGAAAATACACACACACACACACATAAAAAACTCTATTTTTTATTTATAATAGATAGGCGGACTGACAACAGCTACTTTACATCGCCAATGTGCTACCAACCTTGGGAACTAAGATGTTATGTCAGTTGTGTCTGAAATCTTACTGGATCACTCACCCTTATAACCGAAGCACAACTGTACTAAGTATCGCTATTTGGCGGTAAAATATGTGATAAGTTAGTGGTACCATCACAGGTAAGGTTGCACTACCACCAAATGTATTTATTTTAATAACACAATGCTATGTGCCATTTACGATTTGTTACTATTTTTTATCCAGTCTGACCCTACTATAGTAAAAACCATACAATGAATTAAAGTACTGTACATTGTCCCCTTTTAAAAAACTCTTTGTACTTTAAAATTGATCGTTCTGTTTTAGAGTCGCATTTAAACGCTTAGTAGTAAAAGATGTTATTTATTACGACATAAAAGTTCTTTATTAAATTGTATTTTAGATTACTGTGTAAATTTAAACTGATTCAAATTGTGTTCCTTATAATATATGACGAATCTTTGTATCATCATGATTCAATTGTTTTAAATTATGTTATTAATTGACTGTTTAGTTAAAATGCGTAAATATAAATAAGTATGTATAGCCCTTTACAAATAAGAAAGAAATGTCATTTTAATATTATAAACGTGTAAAGAGTTTGTATTACTTATAAGAAAACATTATAATTTTCAAATTCTTTTGTTCTTTTCTTTTCTTATGTCTATCTTTTTCGTTCATTACATTTCTCAACCAAATTACAATCGTATTTATTATTTTACCTGATTATTCCAAACATTGTATATTATAATATAATTGTATGTGAATACAAACAACTCCTTTTAGTGGTAGGGCCTTGTACAAGCCCACCTGGATAGGTACCACCCATTCATCAGATATTCTGTCGCCAAACAGTAATACTTAGTATGGTTGTGCTCTAGTTTGAAGCGTAAGAGTTGTTAGTTCTAATGGTTAAAATTTCTCATTGCGCAATGTCTATATGCTGATGACCACTTATCGTCAGGTGGCTCATGTGCTCGTCCGTTTTATACGTACTTATAGTTTTGTACTTATATTATAAAATAAACTCCTCTTATAAATTACATAAAATCAAAACTTTAGTAAAGTTTCAAAAATCAAATGCTTATAACATACAACGGAGATATTAAATTTTAACCACAAACATCACATGCGGTTAATTTTAAATTTTAAATACTATCCTCATTTATGTGAATTACAATGCTATACTAAGTCTTAATTTTTATAATTAACTGTCGTAATTTACGGGCCGGTTGGCTTGGTTGGTAGATACTTGCCTTTCACGCCGAAGGTTGTAGGTTCGATCCCAGGACAGACATTTGTGTGCATGAACATGTCTGTTTGTCCTGAGTCTGGGTGTAATTATCTATATAAGTATGTATTTACAAAAGAAAAGTAGTATATGTAGTATATCAGTTGTCTGGTTTCCATAGTACAAGCTGTGCTTAGTTTGGGATCAGACAGCCGTGTGTGAATAATGTCCCAGGATATTATTATTTGAACGTACGTGTAAATATGGACATAATAAGAAATTAAAATTTCGTATCATTTATATGACCATTATATCCGCACAGATTCATTTTATTTTAAACATATTCAATAATTTACGAAAGCCAATTAAATACGATAATAAATTTATAAATAAATACGTATGTTTATCTATACGCTTAAATTGGCAATTAATTTTAGAGAAAACTAAACAAACGATGTTTATATTGCAATAAAACGAAACCATCTAAAAGTCTGTATACGTGTTACTTGATGTATCACACGCGTCGCGGACGACGTCCCAAATTTTCAGTACGTGAGCAAATATATGAAATGAAATGAGATGAAATGATAAAGGAATGTTACTGGTTGGTGGTAGGGCTTTGTGCAAGCTCGTCTGGGTAGGTACCACTCACTCATCAGATATTCTACCGCTAAACAGCAGTACTTAGTATTGTTGTGTTCCAGTTTAAAGGGTGAGTTAGCCAGGGTAACTATAGGCAGAAGGGACATAACACCTTAGGTCCCGAGGTTGGTGGCGCATTGGTGATGTAACCGACAACATTTCTTACAATGCCAATATCTATGGGTGTTGGTGACAACCTACCATCAGGTGACCCATATGCTCGTCCGCCTACCTATATTATAAAAAAAGGAAAATATACGTGTAAGTTAAATAATCAATATAAAATCATTTAACAAAGTACACATTCCTTTGTGAGAGACGGGTATACTTACTAGGTCGACTGTTTTACAGATTACCAGTCTCCTTGCTCGCACTGATCAATGCAGTAGTAGTCATTACTATTCACTAAATTTAAATATACGAATTATACATCATATCAAATCAATATCATCGTATCACTTGCATAATTTGCTATACTCACATTAACAGTACACAAAATGAATTCATTTTATGTTTGTAATTAATTTGAGTTTTTACCGAGATCATTTTTTTTTTTTTGTATTTGGAACGACCTATCGAAAGTAACTCCGTGAATGAATAAAGTTTTTAGAACAGTAAAAAGTAGACCGAGTCTGTGGATGGCTCAACATAAAGTGTTCAGCTACACTATGATCTGAATAATTAGCGGAGTGAGGTCATTTGTTATTGATAATTATGAAAATTTTTTCAAATTTCTTACTGTTTTTTTAAATAAAATTCACATTAATACATTTCATTGTCAAATATTATAAGCTGCTAAAAAGCGGATGATCGGATTAAGATACTTTCACTTAAAATACTGAATAATGCCAAAAAATCATTACAATTTTGCCTAAGTGCCTAGTGCCAAACTTAAAAATTTGTAATCTAACATAGGCCTACTGGAAAAATTATATTTTATTTAAAGTAGGTAACCTAGCCTTATTGTTTTTTGTCGAATATGTGCTTTATTTTTAAAACCAAAATGGCCGATTTTGATGAAAAAATCTTAAATAAAATTTTCTTATTAAGGAATTATTATCGAATAGTAAATGATAATTGTGTCATCTATTTAAAACATAATTCGAAATTCAAAAAATTCGTTCGAAAGTGTCCGCGTCACCAAATTTAATTAAGTGTATTAGCTTACGTATGCGTTGATTGTTTTTTGGCTTCACTTGTGAAAAGAGATTTAAATTAAATTCATTCACTCTTGAATGATATTACTTTAAGAGTGATTTAATGATCACCGATGAAAAAGATTTTAATGCAACTCAAATGTAGCCCAACTCATATAATATAACCATGATTTATGCAGGAAAAATACTTAAAATATTTAACTAAATTAACAAGTAACAAATATAAATTGCAAATAATTAATATCTATCAATATTAATTATTTATTATTGATTTTAAGAGGAAATTCTTTCAATATGAAAGCTGTTAAATATTAATAGCCCTCCGGACTGATTTTGGCCACGGCGGCCTATCTCAAGAGAGATTAGTAAACTGCGCAGGACATATTATAGTGCACAAGTGTGTGGGCAAACACAGGTACAATCTCCATTCCCTAGCTTTCTTAATACGATGGGACGGCAATCTGACAAGACCGGAAAGAGTTCAGGCGCAGGTCCAACGGCCTCACCTCCAACTTCCAGACCCCGGGCTGCTACTGAGAATTTTCTGAAAGAAAAATCCAATAACTTTTTATTGGCTTGACCTGGGATTTGAACCCAGGACCTCCGGGTCTGCGGCCTTACATCTAGCCACATATAATATGGTATAATATTAATAAATTTAATTAACAGTTTAATATTTCCTTAAGATTCTAAATAAAAAAATTACGTTTTTTTACGTAATTATTTCAATAGTTTCATTTTTCCTTTCAATAATTGTTTCAGTTAAGAGTACAATAATAGCCCAAGGTGTGATTGATTGCTGCGTCTTTCATAAACGACCTATTTATTGTTCGGCGATTATGGCTTAAATGCTATCCAAATAAAAGCTAAAATAATTATAATTTAAAAAAAACTACTGTATCATTCTTGTTTTTAACCGCGACGATATTCATACATATCATTTTATTCAATAAAGATTATATACAATCGTATTCTAAAGCAGTTAAATTAAATATTGGTAAGGGTCTGTTATCTCGTCTGGTTGGTCCCTCGCACTCATCAGTTATTTTAATTAATATATACTTTCATTATTTATGTAATAGTAAGCAATCAAACTAAAAATAAAATACTAATTAAGTAAAACACGCTTAACGGACGCTTAGTCTGTGAAGATTTAAAAAAAAACTTAATAATCATTCTGGCAAACATCAATAATACATTAATACTCTGTATCGCTAGCTTCCGGTTTGAAGAGTGAGTTAGCCAGTGTGGAAATAACATCTCAGATACATTCGGCATCATTAAATTACACGGCCATTTATTTATCTGCTTGCTTAAAACATATACTATAGTATACTGAATCGACATTTGCTTGCCCCAGTATATAATATTAATACTGTTTTAATACTGGATAGTTTAAATTTCAAACATTCACGTATAATCGCATATACAACAGCTTAAAATAAAAAAATTACCAACATTTACAAGCTTTGATATATTGCATAAATACGCCAACGTTGTTCCGGCTTTATGAATCACGAATCTTTTATATAAAATAAATGAAAAGTAAATTTAATCATGAACGTTCATATAAATATTTTTGGTGATAAAATATATATAAAAGCCACATGTCATAGAAATTCGTGTTAGACGTTTTAACCGTCGCATTGGAAAAGTACCGCCAACTTCTTGCACATTTACGGCAGCATAGATCATTCTTATTTGGTAAAATAATTGGATGGGTTATATCGAGCTCAGTATAAGCCCTACTACTTTAAATCTATTTTAGAACATTACAGACTTTATGTGAACAATTGCATTATGAATGTGAGCCATGATAACTCAGTGGTGAGAAGACGAGAATCCTAAACCAAGTTCTAACCTGTGCGCCAATGAATTTTCATGTGTATAAATTGTGTTCACAATTTGCGGTGAAGGAAAACATTGTGAGGAAACCTGCCACGTGCATCCACGCCGTTTCAATGCGGGTTGCATTTAAACGGCGTTAAGAAGTAAGATGAAAACTTTTTCCTCAAAAAGGAGACGAGACCTTAGCTCAGCAGTGTACATTTATAAGTTGCAGTGCTTTTCTATAAGAACTCACTTCATAACTCACCCGTAAAATGTTTGCAATCGATATATGATGATATAATATTTTGATGAGTAATGTCATTATTATTATATTCAATGACGCGTATATCTTTCTGACATTTCACGACCGATTTCTGTGGTAAGTCTCGAGTTTGACGTCACCGTAAGATTTGTTATTAGAAGTGCATTTAAGTGTGCGTGAGATCGGTACCTAAGCTCACATGTTTACACGTCAATTCTCGTAAGTACCTTGGCACTTACATATTTTTTTAATAATTTGTTACTTAATAAGATAAATAAAATTTATATCAAAAGACAAGAATGCTTCTTATTATCACGAAATCAAACGGTTTTGTATCCACATCGACGTGTTGTTCGTTTTTTCCATTCATAGATAACGGTTAATGCAATCTACATGAAACTTACGTGCCATGGACTATAAAATAAAATAAAATTAAAATGTAAGTTCTTATTAACAGGTCGACTGTTTTACAAAAAATGGTTGGTAAATACATATTCAGTACATTTAAAGGTTTACAATATAATTTTTTTGATTAAGTCTAATAATGAAGTTATTTCCCTCAAGTAGTGCTAAATCGTTCTGCTAGTGGCTAGGTTACAAGGCCATAAATTCCCAGGTCCTAAGTCAAAGTCTGAAAGTCTGATGTGCGTACACTCCTGTGCCTCGCAAAGCACGTAAAGTTTCTTCTTTAAGATAAAGTTACTTCCTGAGCCTGAATTATTACCGGTCGTGTCGAAGTTACAGTACCATCGAATTATGAAAGTGAGGGAGTAGGAGAATGGACGTACTGTAATTTGTTATGCAGTTAGCTGGCCTCCGTTGGGAATCGCCGTCTTGGTAATTATACGAAAACAAATAAAAAAAGCGATAATGATTATATCATAATATTTGGATTTATTGTTCACTCGTAGTTAACAACTACATATATATAACTACTCTAAGCATGAATGCAACTTCATTCATAATAAAATAAATCACCGTATAAATGAAACAAAGAAAAACGTTCAGAAATGTAACATGCCTCGTTTGAATTTACGTTTAGTAATAAATAAAATGAAAGCATAAAATAAAATAAAACTTGCGACACACGCGACGGAGGCGACCTTTATTGCAATGTAAACACTGAATTGATTATTCTATTTTCTTTTTCTTCATTCTAAGCGATTACTTCTTGCCCGACAGCATTTTTCCATTAGAACTCCTTACATTTCTTTGGCTTCGTAATATTTTCTTGAGACATGCAAATAATGACTAATAAAACAAGCTTGTTTCAATTTTTAGATAATAAAATCTCTTTTAATTTTACATTAAAAAAATTGTACGTATTTGATACGATTTTCTTCTTTATAAAAACTTATGTAAATGTCAATAAAGTAATTTAAATTTTCGTATTATGTATCAAACCAATAAAACCTTAATACCATAAGAAAAATATTATATTTTTTTTTTTGTACTTTATAGGTAAGATATATTAACCATTCCCTAAATTACCAATGCGCCACCAACCTTGGAAACTTTTACTGGTGGTAGGGCTTTGTGCAAGCTCGTCTGGGTAGGTACCACCCACTCATCAGATATTCTACCGCAAAACAGCAGTACTTGGTATTGTTGTGTTCCGGTATGAAGGGTGAGTGAGCCAGTGTAATTACAGGCACAAGGGATATAACATCTTAGTTCCCAAGGTTGGTGTCGCATTGGCTATGTAAGCGATGGTTGACATTTCTTACAATGCCATTGTCTAAAGGCGTTTGGTGACCACTTACCATCAGGTGGCCTATATGCTCGTCCGCCTTCCTATTCACTGTTACTGGCACACTCATCCATCCGACCAAAACATTTCAATACTACGTATTGCTGTAAGTAATAAATACCTATCTACTGTCGGTACTTCAACTGAAAGATATGCTTATTATTGTGATATAGAACTATGTTATATGTCTTTTAGTATTAAAATATGAACAAAAAACTTGAGCCCCTTAAAACGACCTTAATACAACAATTTTATAGCCTTAGTGTTAAGCATATCCTTTTTTTATTTATAATGAAATATTTACAGATATGTCAGCCTTACCTTTAGTGCAGCGTTTCTGTTTAGTTTTACGATATTCTTTATGCTTTCATGTAATAGCATGTAATGTAAGTAACTTAAAAAACCATTATACAAACATATTGCAATAACTCCTTTTCCGTTAAAAGTGACGTACGTAACCTACCTATTTAATTAGTATTCATAATCATAATTTGGTTGCCTATATACCATTGGGATCTGCGAAGTGTAAATAATTCCAAAAGGTTAATGATTTGTCTTCAACGGTCAGCCGTCTACCTAACGCCAACGCTTGGCGATAATTTTGCTAGTGAGCTAGTTTTTCACGACGCGTAAGGGTCGTTGAGACGAAGTGCTGATGACGTTGATGAATGAAACGGATGCCTTATTTTACTCTATCAGAAACCACGCGTCTTAGTTATTTTAACTACATTATTTAATTATCATATGGTTGATTTATTTCTATACTCAGGAATATTTGAAGCTTAGTATGGCTATTCAAGACCTTACTTATTTTTTTGTAAAATTATTTTTTTCTTAAAACTAGCTGTGATTTTTTTTTAAATTTCAATTTGCTTTTGGGTCTTTTTTGAGAATTACAATAACTTTTTACTAACCCAACCGCATGATTGAACCTAGGATCTCGGGAACTACGGCTTTAAATGAACACTAATGTGATAAAATGGTACCATTTTTTTATATAGGTAAAGTTTGTTTTCCTTTTCAACTCCACGCAAAAGGACTCCTTTGACATGAAACGTTCATAGCATTCTTTCTTTATTTTTAATTTATTTAAATCTTCATTCGTCGTCTTTTTAAAGGCAAAATGTTGTTTCCACTGAATAGCATCGATAAAAAACTCAGTAGTAACACGTTTTCACAGATACAATAACATAGTTTTCAATTTTTTTTTAATTAATGTTTTCTTAATTAAATTTTATTTATTTGTATTTTAAAATATATTTATTGAATTTTTAGTTTTATTTTTCGTCTCAAATAATTTACATTTTTGCTGCCTTAAGATGGTCTTATAATATTAAACACATATAAAATATATTATTAGTATAAACTCTAGTTGGGATAAACTATAAACTACAATTAAAAGGATAGAAGGTCTTTATTAAAAGCCGTTTACAGATTAAAATTCTTTGGTTAAAATTCACCCAATTTTATTTTTGACAAATATGTCCAATTTTTTGTCCATGTCCACATAACACGAATTTCTTTTTAATTATAATGAATCCTCGTTGATCAAGTAACTAGCTTATAAGGATTCTGTAGCTGACAGGCAAGTAAAAGGCATTTTAATTTTAACAGTGGCACCCGTTGGATATTGGTAGTGTACAATACTCTTGAAATCTCTCCTTTCCTTGAAATTCGTGCTGATTATACGGCCAATAAAAAAGAGCACCTTTTATTGCGCCCACACTTGTGTCTTAGTATCTCTATTTTGATAAAAATGATGATACCTACCTTTTTACATACCTTAAAAATATGCATACATTAAATACTTAAACTTACAATGCAAACATATGGAGTGAATCCAATAAAAAAGGAACTCTCGAATGTATTATTATATAGTTTTAAATAGATATATAACTTTGTAGGTTAGTGGGCGGACAAGTGTTAACTTCATGTAATCGACGTACGCGAATGGAATGAACTGACAACCATGTTTACAGGCTTTTACGTTCAAGTGCCGGCTTAATTGATTAACGACTCGTGTGATATTATTATATTGAATACTAGCAAAACCCACGGCTCGCCATTGTGGAATTCGATTTGTGGCGAAAACCCTCCAACATCTGCCAATTTGACGTAAATAATGCTTGGATAATAGTATAATAATGAATTTTACATATAAATTATTTAAATTATTAGGTTGCAGCGATTGTACTTGCAAAAAGCCACATTAATTTAAAAATTTATAGTTATTTTGAAATCTCTGATCAACCCTTCAAATTTCTTTTTTCAATTTCATATTTTGGAATAGAATTGTATCGGTGGTTGAACCGTATAATCTAGATAACTAATTTTTTTATTCCAACTTTGGCGTTAAATGAGACTATCATTTTGTTTATTTTAACATAAGCAAAATCAAAATTCGTCAGCCGACGTTGGTGTCCTGCTTGATCATGTATTATATATGAATACCTTCTCCGAAACTTCTTGCATCTGCTCATAAGTTTTATCGGTTAATGGTTAAATAGTTTTTGTAGACATTACAAAAAATCATCTTTTATTTATTAATAGCGTCCCTAGAGTGTGTGATTTACGAAACATTTTTTTTTGGAAAATCTTTTATAAAAAACTCAGTTGATGCTTAATTTTATGCCTCCTAGCATCGGTCAATATTTTTTTATTCACGAAGAAATCTTTCATTGGTTAAAAAATATCTCCGTATGAAATTTTTATTTTACAAAGTCGAAATTATCAGCTAGCGAGTATGTGAATTGTAAATATACCGAGTGATGTTGGTACAAGAAGAATAATAAATTATTGTATACATTAAAAATTTTAAATGTTAATTATATACTCTATCCAGAATTCAAAGTATAATATATATAATTTGAAAAACAAATTGTTTATTTACTACTTTATTACAGTTACGTAGTTTATACAGACGTAATTAATGGTTTTAGGAGTTTATTGTTAAAAAATAGAGTATCACAATTAACTAGAACAACCACTCGTTTGAAAATATGTTCATTTACAAGAGCCGTTCATGAGTGTACATATTTAAGCTTTAAAAATACATCTGTTTCACTAAATTTTACTAATGAGTTTAACAAAAAAAAAAAGAATTTTGTTCAAGGTTATTTTGTTAACACGACACAAAATATATTTAATTTTTACAACGTTAACTATCCCAGAAAGTGTTAAATATATTTATTTATTTAACAATGTGTTATTAACACAGCTCAAGAAAATATATTGTACAAAAAGCGAGCTCAATGCTAAACTCATTTTATACCAGCCAAGAAAGAAAATTTGCCGTCGTGCAAAAGGAAATTAAATTAATTTAAGAGAACACACATATAAATAAATACGAATATATGTGATATACTTAAAATTACTTTATATTAAATCAAATACTATATAAATAAATTGTTGCTTAATTTGACGTTTGAACGCCGCGTGATGGATCTTTCTTTATGCAATATAACAAAAATAATTCGTAATGAACAAAATCAACGAAGTAAGAAATTTAACAAATTAAATTAATATTGAAAATAAATATTCTGAGTAATAATCAGAGGAGCTTAATGATTTTAATCGACACGGAACGGAAGTAGGTCGATAAAAATTCGTCTTATTAAACTCCTAAGAACTAAACTGCGGCTAGTGCAGATCGTTTTTCCCGTCTGCACTGGCCGTCGTCGCGTTTGGACTCTACTACCACCTACAGTGGTAGTAGAGTCCAAACTCTGGTGGAGTAGAGTCATTTGCCCTCCTGGCGAATATAAAAAAAAAACATTCAAACTTTTACTTGGTGGTAGGGCTTTGTGCGCTACATTTATGACGAGCCGGTTGGCGTGGTTGGTAGATACTTGCCTTTCACGCCGAAGGTTGTAGGTTCGATTTCCACCCAGGACAGACATTTGAGCATGAACATGTCTGTTTGTCCAGTCTGGGTGTAATTATCCATATAAGTATGTATTTACAAAAGAAAAGTAGTATATGTTGTATATATCAGTTGTCTGGATTCCATTCCATTAACACATATAAAAATATATAATGGGAAGGCAGACGAGCGTATGAGCCACCTGATGGTAAGCGGTCACCAACACTCATAGACATTGTAAGAAAATTTAACCATCTGCTGTTTTGCGGTAGAATATCTGATGAGTGGGTGGTACCTACCCAGACGAGTTTGCACAAAGCTCTACCACCAGTAACAAATATATAATTAAACAAAAATATCTTCAGTAACGAAATAAAAATAGGTATATTAGTAGGTGGCTTAAATGGTCTGTGACGTACCAGTTATTATAAAGTTTAACTCATTTGCGTGAATACTATACAGTTAGAATTTTAAAATAAATTGTTTTCTGGCGTGCTTCGGAGCCATTATTATGTAATTTATGCTGGCATAATTTTAAACACTTTTTTAAATAATTATTTCAATTAAATTATCTTGTTCATAATAAATGTACGTTATTTAAAATGCCCACATTATTATTATTATTATGAGTAAGACATATTATTATATGTTTATCAAGAAAATTATTTCTATATTAATTTGCGATACTCTTTACTATATTAAATATTATAACAATTATTAAATTAAATTTAGTTTAAATTATTGATAAGTTTAACAATTGCATACTTCATTGATTCTAAGACTGAATACAAACAAATTAAAAAACAAAACAAAAGCTCATGAGTCTCAGAATGATCAGATGCGTCACAAACTTTACTTACGCTTGAGTGGTACGATATAACCAAATTCTACCTTGAATATTACTCCCATCGCGCGAATTTCATTACAAAAATTAAACATTTGGAAAGTATTTTCGAATTCACCTCAAATACCACACATTCGGAAATAACTAACGCTAATTTTACGTGGCGTTCGTTTTAAAGCTGGCTCCAGATATTTGCGCTAGAGCGTATAATTTTATTCTTCGATCTCACAGCAAAATCAATGTGAAAAATTTGTTACTACACACAATTGCTTACAGACTTAGTTCTGTAAAACTATTCTGTAAGGTCAAAATTCACTACTGAACTTGACCGTGAAATATCAGAAAGTGATTTAAGGCAGTGACTGCCATAATTAAAACACTTGAAGGAGGTTACATAAGCTTTCACGCTATCGCGATAAGTTCACCCCTTACAACTCTTTTGTTGCGGGCAGAAATACAAACTCAGAACGGAATACTCGACGCTAATATGCGTAAAGCACGCGAACAAGCACGAAAATCATTCACCTTGACCAGTGCAGTGCAACCGGCACTGGTCATGAGTATTCACGGCGAGAATGTGGAACCAGCATTAAATAAGACATTCGAAAATTGAAAAAAATGGAATGCTTATAAATGAAATAAAGTTCACAGCAACGCCGTAACGTCGACATTTATACTCGACAATTTGAGCATGTTTAAAATTCGTAAGCTATGTAATTTAAATTCATTTTAAAACATGCCTTTACTATGTAAACATGTCTGTCACAACAAAACATAAAATTATATTTATACAACCGTTTTAGAAAACTAGTACAAAATGTGTAATGAGCGAATGAAATCAATTATCGTAAGCAGGGCTTTTCATAGGCCCACCTGCGCCTACTGGCAGTTACTCAGTCAGTTAATTAACCGCCAAAAATAGTAATTCATGCTGTATTCTGGTTTGACAAGGCCAGTTCCAATATACTTACTAATATGCACAAGCAAAATAACATCTTATGTAAAATAATTGTTGGCAGCAGACTGTTAGTGTAGGGTGTGATTAATTTTGTAGTGTGATAGATGGAGGTGAATGCTTGCCACCATGTATTTTCAATATGAAATTTATCTTAAGAAACATAAAATAAAATTTATTCAATATAAAAACACGCTAAATCTCAAACACATCTTACATATCTCGATAGAATGTCTTAATTGATACGAACTAATTTATAAAAACAGCACTTGCATAAATCGGAATAGTTATAATATTCCTTTCTTGGTAAACTGCGGACCCATTTGCGGCATTAAACGTTAATCTTCTCTCGTCGAGGACATTAATCTGTCTACCCCAGTGTTGCGTATGTATCATAACAGCACATTATATGTCAAGCCATAGTAACACTTATCTACATAAATATAAAGATTATAACACTGTAAATGTATTTCAGCAGATCAAAAGTTTGAGCCATCATACGTTGAAAGCGCAGTAGTGCATTCGATAATGTATTTCATCCATTACATTGAAGGCGAGCTGCGAATGAACATCTCAGTACACAAACCGAGACTGAATGGAGATAAGAATACGGTTTGTTCCAAGCAATCTATTTTTCACTTCGAGTTGAGTGAATGGATTGGTAATAAAATGTTGTTTGATTTTACAAAAATAAATACAGATTGAACGATTTCAAACGTTTGAAAATTTGAAACGAAGTAATGGATTTTACTTTTATTAACTTTTAAAAGTAATATTTTAACAATTCACTTAATATATTGTTCGAAAGTAAAATTTATCAAGCCGATATAAAAAGATTACATTGAACATACAAATTAGATAATAAGGTTTTCTTTTAAAAAATTTTTTATATACTGAAAAACTCCCTGAAGTCGATTTTGTTCAAATACGAAATACAACGCGGCTTAAATCGTAGCAATCAATTGACACAAAATAAATAAATAAAATAAAATCTATGAAAAGTATACTTTGATGACGGTCTAATGAACAAGGTTTTTCACGATATATGTATGAGACGACTTTTTTATGTTATAGGCAGGCGGACGCGCAAATGAGCTCACCTGATTATGACGTCATAAATATTGGCGATCTAAGAAATATAAACTATTCTTTATATCACCAATAGGCCTTGCTATCAAAGTTTGTGCCTCTAGTTACACTCACCAATTCACTCTTCAAACCAGAACGCAACGATACTGACTATTGCTGTTTAGAGATAGAAAAGCCTTGGGAACCTACCACAATAGAATAAACTTTAAGGCTTACATCATAGACGAATCTACACGTTTTTGATTAATCGATATAGATATTCAAATTCATTGATTCAATTTAGAAAGTAACCGTCACGGAACGACTGGCGTATTATTATATGAAACATCGAAATTGATAACTTTTGTAATTAATGAAATCCAACAAAAAATTGAGGATATAAATAAAAATATATTGTTTGTATTAAAATATTAACAGTACATATATAGCAAACGCGAAACACCCACACAAGGCAGTAGAGAGCAGTGAATAGGGGGGGCATGGCAGCATAAGATACTAATACTGGTGGTAGGGCTTTGTGCAAGCTTGTCTGGGTAGGTACCACCCACTCATCAGATATTCTACCGCAAAACAGCAATACTTGATATTGTTGTGTTCCGGTTTGAAGGGTGAGTGAGCCAGTGTAATTACAGGCACAAGGGACATAAAATCTTAGTTCCCAAAGTTGGTGGCGCATTGGCTATAAGCGATGGTTGACATTTCTTACAATGCCAATGTCTAAGGGCGTTTGGTGACCACTTACCATCAGGTGACCCATATGCTCGTCCACCTTCTTTTTTTTTAAAAAAAAAAATAATAATAATACACGCTAATAGATTTTTGACATAACTTACACGAGAGACATATAACTCTTTTTTTTAAGTAGGTTCAAATTATCACATAAGTAAGGCGAATAAATTCGGCATTGTGCCAAAAAGCCTACCAAGCTCTTTTGAAACCGAAATCAGCGGAAGGAAAACTGACAGCCCTAAGGTCGCCGGATACCTTAAGGAGACGCATTGAAAGGTCTTTAAAGAATTTCCGTCATCAATATACTTAGAATAATGAAGGAATGCGAGGGTCCTACGGATGGCAACATTTAAGTTGGAACGATATCTAATAACGTATTTTCTATTATTAGATAGATAATAATGTCTTTTTCAAAATGTTTACATCCAACGAAAGGAAAAAGATATATAAAATTAATGACCGTTAGGATGAGGTTCTTATATAATTTACCTGGTAAAGTCAAAAACTAAACTGCTCTAACAGTTGGCTTATTAAACTGTAAATGCTAAGATCCTGGATTCAAGACCCGGGTCGAGTCATTAAAAATTTATCGTGTTTTTCTATCAAAAAATTATCAGCTTCTTGCCTTTAGTGTTAATTACTATAGAACTTTTGTGACTCAGATTGCTCATAAAACAGCGCCTGAACTATTTCCGATACGTGAGGTAATAGAGTGTATGCACTTATATTTACGCACACAATTGTGCACTCTTGAAAATAATTACTAACCGTAGACAAAATCATCATCATTATCAATGTCAAAATAATTGATGTAGAAAACTCTCTTTGCTTTTTTATATTAACAAGTATTTTTAATTGATTATTAAAAAAAAGTGTTAGCATCGGTTAAGAACCATAATGTGCGAAAAATTACATTACAAACTATTTGTATGGGCGAATTTAAAATTTATTTTTCGTTTGATATAAAAAAATAATACCAACATACTTAAATATATCAAATATTCTACCTACGAGGGATAACTAGGGCTCTTTAACATGCTCATTTAAATATTCAAACAATGCGGTATGAACTGAATACTAAGATAGAAGAACGTATTTTGCTATGCGACCTAATTAAAGATATAGCTCTAGCTTATATCAACGCAACATATTTAATCATTTTCAAGCAAAATAACCATTTTTATGTAATACTTATAAGGGCTTATATAATAATTATAAAAACAACATTATAACAACGTAACATAAGATATAGGAAACCAAATATGTGAATCACAAGTAACTTCTTCTTCGTTTCTATACTAAAATACCGCAGATATTTTTAACTTTACTTTTAAACCGTTAATAAATAAGGCATAACTGAAACCACGAACGAGTCATTTTTTTAAAAATCTGTTACCTTTAAAACTTAATATTTATTATTAGTAGACTCTGTCTATCTGTTACGCTTTCATAGTTAAACCATTACAAATTTTGATTGAACTTTGGTATGAAGCAAGCTTGTAACCAAAGGCAGGACATATGCTAGACTTTTTATACCTAATAAAATCCTCGCCCCCTGCTAACACGCGGGCGAAAACCAACTTAATGTGATACGATATTTTAATGCGTATACCCTTTAAACGTAATTTTTATTACAGTCAATTTCGCATATCACGTCATGTCACTTTTTGACTTTTTACGATCATATTTTGCGTGTGTATTCATAGTTACGAGTTTGTTTCTTATATAGTTTTACGGAATAGTTAGTTATTTGCCATGCTAAGCGTATAAAATACGTTAAAAAGAAAAAAAAAAACGCACAACGTGACATTCGTTATTCTTATCAAATATAATATCATTATACATCGCATATAACGTAAAACTGAATATACAAATATACCAATGAATAAATAAAAATGTATATATATATATATATGCGTTTTTTTAACATATCACAAAACGGCTACGCAATTCACATTAATCTTATTATTTTTTAAAAAGGAAATAAATACATGATACCAAAAAAACCCATATCTGATATCATTAATTTTAAATATAATTTGATACTTATTATTATTATTAAACAACTTTATTGCACACTCAAAAGAAAAAAAAGACAAATACAAGTAAAAGAAAAACAGAAGAAAAACAAAAACAAAAGCTTAAGAATAGTCATGCTATATAAAAATAATTGCGGACTGTAATATGATACATGCAAGGGGCGGTCTTATCACTCAAGTAGTTATCTTTTTTACTTATATTTTTATATATAATTATTTTTTCATCCGAATGAGTGGTAAGTTTGATATTATTATTGGTAGTCAGCGCGACATTATACAAATGTGTTAGGATAGAACTTCCATGACTTATAAGATTTCATGAAACATAATGAAACTCGTTTGACATCATATGCGAAAATTTGAGTATTGGCTATTTGTTACTATTATGATAAATCGCTAGAAAGAATTGATGAATTCTAAAAAAAATATTTAAGTCAATCACTATATGGAGTAGCGTGAAAGTTTTATTTATTCTTTTATGGTTTGTAAATGTATTACTCATTTTAACTTTAATTATTATTAATATATCATTTACGATACGCAGGGAACTTCGTATCATTCTTTATAATTTTAGTTATAGCTTAAACTGTTAACCGATTGTTAACCGAGCATACAAATACAAACTATATAAAACGAATACGAATGATACAAGCCTCCTAGTTCGGGTTCCAACGCTAAGTTAACAAAATTATAAATTGCCTTTTTTAATAAATAAATCTTATTTTTTTGTTTTATTAATTAAATTATTAATATGTTATACGTCGTCGGATAAGAGTACAATTATAACTTATAATTACATATTTTAACAATGTCGAAATATTGACCTATCCCAATAAATGTGTGATGATTTTTTACTGATGATTGATAACACAATTCTGATTGACTTTATTATGACGCATTTCGTTATACGATAGCTATCACGTCCCTCATGTCAACAAATGTGGAACAATCACATAGATGCCACGTCCAATCATGGACCCTATTATGAAATTGTCCTCAAATATCACCGCATTTTAGCGCAACACGTCCAATGGTTTTGGACGAATTTTATTTGTTTTATTAACCAGTATTTACTATTTTGTTTATATTTTAAATCTAGATTATATTTAGTAAAGTATTATAACTTTTTGAGTATCAATAAAATTAGTTGTTCCAGCTCATCAGCCATATTTATCTCAATGGTAATCTCTTTTAAGTTTTAACTTAATTGCTTCTTTTAATAAGTGAGTAATCTTGCAAATGAATTTTAAGCCAGTAGTACTCAATAGGTTCCAAACTAATGTACTTTTCTTGATCATATTTTTTAATAGTAATTTATATTTAAATGTTAAAACTAATATAGTTTAGTGATACAAACATGGCACAAACATCCGTAACCGACAAGAATTACTTCTGTAGTATTTTTTATTATTATAAAAATATTATAAAATAGAAAAAGCAAGTAATAGTTATGTAATGGGTGAATGTAAAAGATGAGTAAAAACAATGCCAACTTCAGTTGGCACATGGAATCGGAACCAGTAAAACATAATGAAGAAATTTTCCTAGAACCTTGTCAAAATTGCGATCTGATTATTGGTGGCGATTATTTCCACAAAAACCAATACAAAAAGCCTTCCATATCCCAATCAGCACTCAACTATAACTTCAATATTCATTATGTAAAACTCAAGGAAGAGAACATAGACTTTGAACCCACAATGATAGTAAAGAAAGATTTCTAGCAATTTTTCAAAATTGCGACCTAATTGTTAGTGACGTAAGATGTGTTTTCACCCAAAAACCAATACACCTTGTACCTCCCAGAAGCCACGTAGTATTACTTCATCAGTTAGTATGTAAGGATCAAATCTAGGAAATTATTTTTATACCTGCTAATAATTATTCAAACACTTTTGGTGCTTGTGATAAAACAATAGTATAATAGCATTTGGCGCGACCAAAATCGGTTGGAAGCTTATCATCATCATACTAATTCGTTCTACTGGTGGTAGGGCTTTGTGCAAGCTCGTCTGGGTAGGTACCACCCACTCATCAGATATTCTACCGCAAAACAGCAATACTTGGTATTGTTGTGTTCCGGTTTGAAGGGTGAGTGAGCCAGTGTAATTACAGGCACAAGGGACATAAAATCTTAGTTCCCAAGGTTGGTGGCGCATTGGATATGTAAGCGATGGTTGACATTTCTTACAATGCTAATGTCTAAGAGCGTTGGTGACCACTTACCATCAGGTGGCCCATATGCTCGTCCGCCTTCCTATTCTATAAAAAAAAAAAAAAGTTTTAGTGCAAAGATCAATAATTTATTTCCTTAATAATTTATTACCACTAAAATCTAATAACTTATATCAAATATAAAGCTTAAATAACTTTTTGTACTACACATATATATAATATGTTGTTTAATTTAAAACTTGAATATTAATAAAACACTTTATTTTTGTCTCCTATCAAATTTAGAAGCAAATAAAAAAACGACATTAAAATTACCTAATTTAAAATTTATCGAATTCAATCCATCCAATTTAACGCCCTTAAAAACAATACGCATATATTTTTCTTTATATTTTATTTTTATAATAAAAAAAAGTCATTATAGCAAAAAGAAACTGTTAAATAGATTTTAATGACAAAATGTTTAAAACGAAATAACCATAAAATTTGATTAGTTATTAAGAAATACGAACATAAAAAACTCTTAAAAATAAACACACACATAGCTAATACTATTTCAAATCATAATATATATATAAAGAAAGCTGGTAAAAGGCGTATAAAGATATAGGATTATATAACACCATTAATGTTTCATTTTAATTACACAGTTTAAATAAAAGCCAATGTACAAATACTGACACAAGGAAATTACAGCAAATATTATAATTATTAACAAAAGTCGCTTCTGGGATAAGAAAAAGTGGCTGTGTTTAAAATTATTTCTGTGCTCAGGTATATTGTTTGAAAGTCATAACAAAAATTACACAGATTAAAAATTATTTGATAAAATATTATCAAATATTAAACGTAAAAATACGAAGCTATTTTCTAAAAATAAAATAATAGAGAAAATATGTGAAAAATGTTCATAAAGAATTACGCGATACTGGAAAAAATGCATTTTTTTTCATTCATAACTTCCATTTCACCCATTTTATTGTGTCGTACAATTTTGAAATTTTTTTTGCGTCAAATATATAGCGGACGTCAACATCGCACCTGATGTTTGCCGTCACCGACCATCACCCATAAACATTGGCAATGTAAGAAATATTAACCATTCCTTACACCGCCAATGCGCAACCAACCTTGGGAACTAAGATGTTATGTCCATTTTGCCTGTAGTCAAATGAATTTGATCCATTCACCGGAACAAAGCCCTACCATCAAGTGACATACTTATAATATTTAAAATTAATAATAATGATAATAGTCCTCCAGCCGATTTCGGCCTCGACGGCAAATCTCAAGAGAGATTAGCCAACTGCGCAGGACATATTATAGTGCACAAGTATGTGCACAAACACCGAATAATCCGAATTGCCTTGTTTTGTTTTCGCTTACACCAAATAATATTAATCTTAACAACATTTTATAAACTACGAATAAATTAAACTAAAGCGATGATTAACTTTTTCCCTATTTTAAGTAAATTTATGGTTACTGTAAAAACTTTATAGATATGTATGGTGTCGTGGACTATTAAATATTTTGGAGATCCACGTAACTTATATACAAAGTTTTCTATGTAATTTAGTTTGGCAGCATTCGCCTCTGCAAGGCGACTGGCGATTGACCCTTTTCTCTCCGAATATGTTGATATAATAAATTATAAATATATTAACCATTATAATATAAAAATTGCAATGCGATTGGATACTGCTTTTTCTAGTGAATGTGTATTTAACATACAAATTAAATTTAATTCTTTTCAATTTTACTTTGATAATTTTAAAACATGGAAAATAGAAATAATTAATGTGTTCATAAAATTTGTATATTATTTTACAAAATAGGTTTTTGAAATTAACACTAAAGTTAAACTTTTCGTGAAAATATTATACCTAAAACAATTTTAAAGTAACCGAAATTTCAATAATTGAATATAAATTCAATTTGAATTTAGATCGCAGCTGAAAATTGCTTCAATTTTTATCCAATGTTTATATTTACCTTTTTAATTGATAAGTGAGTGTAGCTAAAACGGGTTTAGTCAATGAGTAAAATCTGTAGACTTCATACTTGATTGTAGGGTTTTGTTCCAGTTTGGTAAGTAACTCGTTGCATAATATTCTGCCACGAAACGGCAATACTTGCTAATTGCAATTAAAATAACTTAGTTGTCGACATAAAAACCCAGAAACACTAAACCGATGAAACGCATGATCAAATACATGAAAATATTATATATGGTGGAGAGTTAAATTCTTATAGATCCATGCCACATCAAACTAGACCCTAAATTAATATAACACTGCAAACTAAAATTTTGTACAGGTCTTTTGGGTGTAAATATTTTTTTTTTATTATAAATTATTATTTGGTGATTGTAAAATTGTATGTAACACTTATTTTTAATTTATCGTAAAAACGAATATGGTATTTTTTTATACTAATTTCGCGTATGAAATTCTTTAAACTCAAGGCTCAACTCGTGTCATGAGCACATTTATCTTTCACGCTTTAACCATTACTGAATAGCGATATATTTTCGCTCGGTAGATATTCTAGCCAAGTTTTGCTAAATTCAGATTGTAAGGCATATATAAAAACACATTAAGTTGCTTGAAAGAATCATAAAATAAATTAAACTCATCCGATAGGAAATAGTAATTTCTAAAGTTTTTCCAATTTCAAATGATACAATCTCACAGAGTTAATAAAATAAATCGGCTTTTGTTTGACAAAAAATATAATTTCCACAGGAGTGAACAATTTTACTGAATCCTCGCCAACTTTGAACAGAACACATTTTCCTTACTTGTAGGAGGTTCTATCGCAAGATGATCTTTTAAGACATATTCGTTGAAGCCAAATTTACGATTTCCTTGTAGAAATGAGAATATTTTTCGCTGTTTATTTCTCGATTACCACATTTATCATTGAATCACAAGATAATTGATGTATCACATACAAGATTTCTAAAACAATGTGTACCTTACAAAACATACACCTTACAAAAACATAATATAAATGATAAAAACCCAGATAGAAATAGAAATGTTGAATTTTTGCTTAATTTTTTAAGTAAACGGTAAGTGCACCGTTAGCGGTTAGTAACGGTTGTTTTTATATATTATAAAAATGACTTTACACAGCATAAATCAAATAATATATTGAAAATAGTAAAACAAATATATAACAATTTTGAAAATCTGTTAGTAATACTTTTTATGAAAATACCTTTTGAACGATTATATTTTTTTCTCACATTGGGTTACAACCAGGACACGTTTGGATATTCTGTAGATATTCTTTGTGGTGCTTGCCGGCCACGGAGAGAATAAGCATGGGATCGGTTTTGGTACTTAATTAGTTCTGCTAATACGGTATGTATATATGAGAGATTTAGCGTATTTAAAACAACTCACAAATACTCCCAAATGAGTACCACACTATTATTTCAAAACGACTGCATAGCCCTCTGATCCCCTGTGATGGCCATCACAGGTTTTATTAAGTAAGAAATCTTCATAACTCAATTTCCCTTTTCAGGAAGTCGGAGTACATTTTAAAGGGTTACCAGCATAAAAAAGAACTTTTTTCAACTAAAACTGCTTCTCAGCAAAAAGCCAAAAGCTTCCAAAGAAATTAACAACAAAATAATGTTCCATTTTTTCTTAATTAGGAGGTAAACTATACCACAATTATTATGAATAAAAAAACGAACTATTAAACAAAAAAAAAATTACCAAAGGTTTCGTAATCGTAAACGTATAAATTTTGGCCATACAGAAATCTAATCACATCATAACATGAAACCGCCTCCCAAGGTTTATTGTATACCTATTTAAGTTTTCCAATTTTAAACAAAGCAAACATTATACAGTAAACTAGACAATGTAAAGACAAACTAAATAATTAAACTAAAATCTTTTTTCAGTATCAAGATTGTTTAATTACCAAATTTCCAGTAACATTAAAAGAAAGACTAAAGAAAAAGCCAAAAATCAGACCATTATTTAAAAAAAACTAATCATTTCTTCTATATCTGCTATCGCGCCAGAATTGTGACTTGTCTTTGTTGTTTGTTCTGTTACTTTGTATTTAACGACTAACTATATATAACTACTTGGCACTATAAATTGGCAAATTTTGTAATGAAAAAAATGCTTTTTTTAATTCGTTATTCAATCACAAAGCTTTTCCCTTGGTACTATGTATTACTTGGTACTATGGGTACCTTACAAATGAGGATAAAACAGCTATTTGACCTTTTTCTGCATAATTTAATGTCTTTCAGTAGAAAGGTCAACAAGAACCTCGTCTTTGGCGTTGCGAAGTGGGACTTTCTACTAAAAAATTGCATTTAAGCTACCGTCAAAACGAAATGAAAGCAATCCTGTAATTATTTGATGTTTTGATTGTTTGGCCAGTACTGATCTACAACAACAATAACAGCCTGTAAATGTCCCATTGCTGGGCTAAGGCCTCCTCTCCCTTTTGAGAAGAAGGTTCTACACTCGAAGTAAATTATTGTTCTGGTATTATTTTTAAAATTTCGATTATTTTTATATGAATCCACTAACCACTATTATAACCAATACTTACTACTATTATTTTGCGAGACCTATTTGGTATTTGGTAATCAATTGTTAAACAATTTTTACACTTCTTCGATCGATGCACCCGTATTCACATATTGACTTTTTCCTACCCAAAGCGCTATACAAAATAAATACGTAAATATGTATCTAAATTGATCCAATGATTCATATAAATTTCCAAAATAAAAATTACATTGAAAATTAAAAATACAATTAATAAATATTAAATTAAGAAATTCGAAGCCCGGACTTCGGGATCTGTACACTAAGAAACTAACCGACAAAGAAAATCATATATTCATAACGAATTGAATTGGTCCCATTTTATTTAGCTCAATTTAAAATGCACTGACTGATATTAATAAAAAAATATTATTATATTATATTAATTAAAATCTTAAATATTATAAATGCGAATAATGAATGTTTGTCATCCAATTACGTTCGAACGATTGGATAGATTCTAATTAAATTAGATAATGAACGATTGCCTCCTGTAATATGATATAATACTTTTCTATTTATCTATAATAATATATTTAAAGCTGTAGAGTTTAATATGTTTGTTTGCTATGCGTTAATCAACATCAACCGATAACCGGTCCGATTTCAATCTTTTTTCCGATAGATAGATAGATTGCGATATATTGAGAAAGATTTTAGAGTATATATAATATCAATACAAACCACGGGATCCGATCATGTTTTACGTGGGAATATCACGAAGCCGTATTTTCAATTTAGAATAACTTGTCATTTTTGGGATTCTCATATATCTCTTATCTGTAGTCGTATAAGAAAACTAATTTTTGTCTTTAGAAACCTACGCACAGTAGCTAATTTTACCTTACTTATTAGAACATACAAAGCACTGGGAGAATCACTATTAAGTTATTGCATATGTGCTTGGGGAGGTGTTGCACAAGTGCATTTAACCAGACTAGAAAGAGCTCAGAGAGCAGTATTAAAGGTACTTTTGGCACTTCCAATTCGCCACCCAACCACATTATTGTATGATACAACTCAAGTATTGAATGTCCGTAAGCTATTCATATACCAAATAACGCGCAGATTCCATAGCAGTGAAGGTTTAATAACACAGATTAATGATAAAAGACTAAATAAATGTCCTGTTCCATTTTTAGGACAAGATTTGCCCAAAGATCCTATAATTACCTAGCTCCCAGAATATTTAACATATTGCATGCCAAGCTTAACATTAGGAAATACACAAACAGACAATTAAAGCAATTCATCTTTAAGTACCTTTTGGATTTAAATGACACAAATGTAAACAGTTTATTTACACCTTTAAAATTGAATTAAATGCAACTCACATACACACACACAAACACACACACACACACACACACACACACACACACACACACACGCACACACACATACACACACACACGTACCAACGCTAACATAAGCATGGACGTCTTATTTACTTTATTTTATATTTTGTATTATTTCTTACATCCCAGCTTATACATTTATTTTTATTTTTTGTTCATATAAACGGGAGTGTAGGCCTGGTGTCTTGTAAAACAGTTTATCTATTGCAAGTACCAGTCTTCACTTTAATTAGCTGTTATGTAAATGTTACATTTTACTTTGTAAGCTTTTTGTGAAGAAAATAAATAAATATATTATTATTATTATTATTATTATTATTATTATTATTATTTACATTTGCACCAAGTGAAGCGGACAAAAAGCAAGTAAGGAAACTTCATTTTTATTTTTAGTTTATTAAAGCAGACTAACAAATGGGTAATGATGGTAAGTGGCCATTTTTTTAACGCTGAAAAACTCGTTACGTGTTTCCCCCATGGGAACGGTGGGGGGGGGGGGGATGTGGGTCTCGCCGGTGTCCAAGGCGCCGAGTGCGCTCGGAACATCGGAATACTTACTACAGTACTTCTAGTTCCTACTTTTTCACACAGTAAATATCTGCGCCTTTATTCGCGTCGAGATATTTTTGTTAAGATGAGTGCTACGATACATAATTAAGACACTAATTATTTGATTAATTTTTCTTTAGTGAAAACGTACGTGATCTTATATTTCTTTGTGCTACTTCAGTGCCTAGATATGTATATATAGGGTCGGTAATAATTAAACAGACCAAGTACACCAAACCGTCGCCATGTTGCTTTGCAACACTAAATTTTTACAATATCGAACACATTCTTCATTTGAAAAATATACTAAAAAACGAACGTATAAAACGTTCGTTTTTTTTTTATAGAATAGGAAGGCGGACGATCATATGGGCCACCTGATGGTAAGTGGTCACCAAACGCCCTTAGACATTGGCATTGTAAGAAATGTTAACCATCGCTTACATCACCAATGCGCCACCAACCTTGGGAACTAAGATGTTATGTCCCTTGTGCCTGTAATTACACTGGCTCACTCACCCTTCATACCGGAACACAACAATACCAAGTACTGCTGTTTTGCGGTAGAATATCTGATGAGTGGGTGGTACCTACCCAGACGAGCTTGCACAAAGCTCTACCACCAGTAAAGTTTTTCTTTTTGTTTAATGTTCTTGGTGATATACTTTGTGCAATTCCGTCTGGGTGCGTGCCATCCACTCAATATATATACCACAAACAGTAATACAATTGCAATTAAAGGGTGAGTGAGCTAGTGTAACTAAATTCCAAGATTAAGGTCGCGTTGGCGATGTAAGAAGCGGTTAATCTTTCTTACAGCGCTTATGTCTATAGGCAGTGGTGACCACTTACTATCAGGCGGCCCTCTTGCAATTTCTACCTACCTAATGCAATAAGAAAAAACCTTTATAGTTTTTTTATGGTCTATTTATAATTCAGACTTGTCGATACCACACTTATAAATCACTCGTTCAAGAAATATATTTATTTCATTTCATAAGAAACCATTTCTATTCACACAAATTGCAATAAAGCAAATTGTACCATACAAAAATACTTAAGGTAGAACTCGACTCTACAGTTTCATTAAATGCTAAATAGAACATTCTAGATGCATATCTATATACATATATTTTATTGAAGTGTCTTATCTTAGAGCGCAGTTAAATATCTGTAAACACCCACGACGTCCTTAATTCGAGTTATAACGAGCTCAGCAAATATCCAGTGAATTTTCGAAACTTGCCCTTGCATATTATAGTTCTATAGAAACTCATTCGTTCATATAATATCTATATAAAGGTACACGTTTCAGATTTTTTTTCACTATTCATTGGAGCAGCGTGAAATAAGTTAAAAATTCTTGACATGAACGGAGGCTTTTGTCCAGTCGTCTAAATTATTATCTTTTCTGTATCTCATACAAAAATTAATCACTTGTTTCTGAAACGATTGTCAAAGACAGATTTACTGATTTGTTTTTTATCTAAACGCTCATTGATCGCGTATTGCGTCATCGGCTGTCACCGACAAATGACCATTCAAATTCTTGCTAAGTTAGTTAAGACTTTGAGCACAGTTATGTACTTGATGTATAAGTATTTTCCTCACACCAAGTACATATATAATTGCATCAATAAAAGAGTTTAAACACGCGTTTGGGTAAGGTGCTTGGTATTTTTTACTAGGCTTTTATAATTTAATTATTAATATTATAACTTCTAAAATATAATGGAAAAAACTAATGTGAACTACAATACCCGATTCAAGCAACATCATCAATATTGTATGGTAATGTATAGTAGGTTATTTATTTGATAGCTTAATTTGCCTTGTAATTGGTATGCAGACGGTACGCTGTGCATATCCATACTAATCAAATATGTGGTGAGTCGCTTGCAAAACTTATTTAAATTTGCAAATTAGATAAACAAAAAAGCGGATTGAAAGGAACGAATCACGAATAGGCTATGCATGTATCTCATAATGATTTTTATTCGTAGTCGGCTTGCTTGTGTAGTGTGTCTACGCATAGCCGTGCACAACTATGGGTTTGTGATATAATGATCACTACAAAGTGCCTATGAGCGGTCATAGTTATATGCAATTATAATGGTGTTCGAAATTCAAAAATTAGTTGTATCACTATGATTTATTAATTTTATTTTTTATTTTTTTGGTATTTGTTTTAAAATTTTAACGCTCGTCTGCCTATGGGATCATATTTGTCCTACTAACAAAAACATTTAAGAACTGAAAATTATTTAAAACTTTTACAGAATCGTTTAAGGTCCTTAATAAATTTCTTACATTAACTTATTACGTTACATGACCATTTTATTAAAATCGATTTAAAAAAAAATACTGGACAAGGCTTAGAGGTTATTTAGAAACGTTTTGTAATATATAATATTCCTACGAATATTACTTAAGCTTATTATAATGCAAATGGATTCACTTTTGTCAAGAGAACTGCTTAACCTAAACTAACCTACGCACTGGCTACATAAAAAAACGTTTATACACGTTGACGGCGAGATGAGACGAGCTTGACTACATCGCAAAATTTTATTTGAAACTTTTTATATTAAGTTGTTAGTATATAGAATGGTTGTAGAGCTCTTTTTTCACGCAGTGGAAACATTCAAAAGGCTCCCGGCTCCCTTAGGGGGAGGAACCGGGTTATGTGGGATTCTTATCCACTAAAACCACTGCGATTGCCGTCCTCGGCACGGATCGGACATGCTGCGGGATATTGTGATACAACTCATCCGCTACCCCTCACGTATTGAGCTCGTCTTGTGGCTCGGCGGAGCTTTGCTCAGAAGGCAAAGGTTATCTCACCCTCCCACACTCCGCGCTAGTGTGTATGGCAGCGCGAGGCCATCCTAGCTACCGTCCTCCTCAGGGCCGTCTGAAATAGGACACGTGAGGACAGCTCACGCATCCACGGTTTCAAGGTTACGCCCTATCTTTTAAATGGTCTTAGTCTGAGCTTACATGAAACAAAACCATTTATGCAAATCAAGATATATATAAAGTTAGTAAAATTATCTTTATATATGTATAGTTTTACTAACCGCAGAATGTTTTACATTTGACTCGTATGTATTTTTATATACTCGTTCATTATTTTTTTCTTGGACATAATATAGTATGATGTATATCCACCAACCGACATTGGAACAGCGTGGAATAAGATACAAACCTTCTTCTTTTTAAAAAAAAAAAACCTTAGCCCCGCAGTGGGACATTTACAGGCTCAAACTTCTTTTAGTTTTAACATAGCGTGTATGTATTAGTGTGAGCCAAGAAAGCGTTTTATAATACATTATACAAACATTCAGTAATATTAGATATGGCAATTTAAGTTAGCTTATTACTTAAGTTTGTTTTTGGCAAGTTTATGCTGCTCTTGTATTGCTGTGCTTGTGTATGTACAGTGGAAACATTAAACGGCAATGCAGTTTGTAATTTAGAACCAATTAAATTAGTTTGTAAACAATCTAAGTAATCAATACGGTTATAACTACTATGCTAATAAATCTTATTGAAGTCTTAACGTTCTTATTACAAATTTATTAAAATATTCTCTTATATTAGTAATACATACAAAAATATATAAAACAGATAGTCGGACGAGCAAATTGATCACTCTATGGGAAGTGGTCACCACCGCCCTTGGAAATTGGCGGAACAAAACAATACTAAATATTGGTGTTTTGTGGTTAAGTCTCTAATGAATCGATGATATCTACCTGGACGGGCTTGCACAAAACCACCACGTAAAATGTAAAAAGTTTTAACAGTATTTTATCACAATATGTAAGTAACATATTTATGTATTATGTATGTTTTTATACTTGAAGAGAATTAAGCTATTAATATATAAAATATATATATAATAATATTATATTTAAAAAACAGGATGAATAATTACAAAATATTGCTTAAGTATGCAGTTTAGTTTGTAAGAACGCATTATATCTCTATGATAAAATTCCATCATAATTGCGTCATAATTTTTTTGCAAAATTTCTGCTGAAAACGAAATAACAATAGCGTACCGGGATATTAAGCAATTTTAAAAAATATACATAGATTGTACAAAAACTGAGCACAATGAAAATATCATAGTTTCATATCGCAATTGTTATTGTTGTCGTACTTTCCAAGAATAAATTTCACTATTCAACATTTCATTTTCTCCAAAAAGCTTATTTAGTAAAACGACACTAGCCACGTTGCCTTTTAAATGATTCGACGTTTTTGAGTGTTTTTTTTTTGTAATTCCTTAGTTTATTTAATCCGTTTTCTTTTATATTATCTTTAACAACATAATATTAACATAATTTGAGTTTAATTCTATTTATTTTGTTAATAATATCATTCTTGTATATGGAATAATTATAAATTGTGACTATAATTTAAGTTTGTGTTTAGTTCATATAGAATTATGAAAAAATATTGTAATCTCGCTATGATTTTCTATTCTTAATAAAGAAAATATGTTTTTTTTTTGTTTGTTTGTTGGGTATTCATTGTAAGGTTTTTTATGGAATAGCTAGGCGGACCAGAAAATAGGCCACCTGGTAGTAAGTGGTCACCACCGCCCGTAGACATTGAAATTGTAAGAAATATTAACCATCGTTTGCATCGCCAATGCGCCACCAACCTTGGGAACTAAGATGTTATGTCTCTTTGTTTTTCTACGAGGAAACCTTCAGAAAGGACCCGGGTCCCATGGGAATAGAACCGGGTTATGTGGAATTCTTACCCACTAAAACCGCTGGGATTGCCGTTCTCGGGACGGATCGGAGAGGCTGCGGGATCGTGTTGACCGCTCGTGGCTCGGCGGAGCTCTCCTCAAGGGGCGAAGGTAATCTCGTCCCCCCGCACTCCTCGCTAGTGAGATGTTATGTCCCTTGTGCATTTATACTGGGTCACTCACCCTTCAAGCCGGAACACAACAATACTAAGTACTGTTGTTTTGCAGTAGAAGGTGGTTTTCATATATATATGCATGTCAGACCTATCATATTTTAGATTATAAGCCATTTAAAACTGGATACAGTTACATGCCTCTAAAAACTTAGTATACTACATTTTTATGTACTACAAACCTTACAATGACTAAAAATTTTAGTCACGGTTAATAAGTATCAGAAATAAGGGACGCATCTACGGTAACAGCCTGTTAATGTTCCACTGCTGGGCTAAGGCCTCTTCTCCCTTTTTGAGGAGAAGGTTTGGAGCTTATTCCACTACGCTGCTCCAATGCCGGTTGGTAGAATACACATGTGGCATAATTTCAATGAAATTAGACACATGCAGGTTTCCTCACGATGTTTTCCTTCACCGTGACGCATCTACGCAGGATAACATTAACATTAACATTAGGATATATTTTTATTTCTCATAACGAGCCCTCTTACTTTATACGTTACACGAATGATCTTGACGAATATATTTTAATCTATTTGCTATTTGCGCCCCAAAACAAGAAATCTCGTTTGTTTACGCTATATACGTAATTATGATTGGGTCGTTACGTCGAGTTCGAAAACAAACGAGTACAAAATGGACTGCGATAAGCGAAACATCAGATACTAAGCCAAATTTTTTAAATATTTTTACTACGAGAAGTTTACTTGTCTTTCAATTTTGAAAAATTCTTGTCTTTAAATTTTCTGTTATTCAAGTAATAAATAATGGTTGTTTAATTTTAAGGAAAAAATATATTGCAATCTAATTAAAATATTTTTTTAATGTCGAAAAAATTCAGGCTATCATCTAAATTGCTCGCTTGCTAAATAACTGTAAATATAGAAGTATTTTTTATATAATTTAATGTTTAAATAACTTTCTATTAAGCAACTTTAATTTTTTTTTTCAAAGACAACTTGCTATGCATTTTTTTGAGACCTGACTATTAATCTTAAATTATGTTTCACCTCCAATTTCACTTCAAAAATAATAATTAATATTGGAGACGACGATAGCTGAAGAGGTTTGGATTGAACCTGCAACTTTGCTAAGAGATCTACAATTGAGCATTGATGCTTCATATACATATATAAATTACATTAAAACTTTAGTGACTTTTGTGTAATTTTTCTTTGTATTCTTGTCCTTCAATATAAACAATCTATGTAGACTAATTTACTCGTGCGAAAACGGGAGAGGTAGCTAGTAAAATATATAGGTTAAAATGAAAAATGCTGTTACTCTAAAATCATCCGGTCATAGGTAAATGCGAGTTTGACTGTCGATAAGCAATAAACAGTCACGTGATTGACATAAAGCCGATGAGAACAAAGGTTCAAAATGACTACCAGTTACTGTCAACTGATGACGCTATCGTTTTGTCGGTTGCCCTTTTCTTTAATAAACAACATCGGCACATTCGCACGAATGCTTTTCTTACAATGCTCATATATAAACCCACAGTGAGATTGATCGCTACGTTCATTGATGTATTTTCTAAAAGTAATAAATAGTCTATGATTTATAACTTATATTTTTCACTGCCATTGCCGTCAAAGATGACGTGTTCTTAAGTAGTTTTACGACTTCGTTTAAATGAGGCTATCAATCCGATATTTTGTTGTGTAGTTGTATTTTTTGGTTGATTTTTCCAAAACCTTTTTCTAGTAGTTAAAGAACTCGCCTCTACATTACAATGATTATTTTCACCTGGATAAGCTGTACATAAAAATGATATACGCTTCAAACGGCTTGTGAAATCGCCAAAACTTCTCTGTATTATATTTTTGTTTAAAGTAAAATTGCAATAAATATTGTATCAAGTAAACAAATATTACGTTTTTAAACATAACATTAATCTTTACAAATCAATGTTTCACAGCATTATATATGCATTTCTCGGCTTTTCAGGATCCAGGACTATGAATGAGGATGACTATGAATAAAAGCTTACTGGTGGTAGGGCTTTGTGCACGCTCGTCTGGGTAGGTACCACCCACTCATCAGATATTCTACCGCAAAACAGCAGTACTTGGTATTGTTGTGTTCCGGTTTGAAGGGTGAGTGAGCCAGTGTAATTACAGGCAAAAGGGACATAAAATCTTAGTTCCCAAGGTTGGTGGCGCATTGGATATGTAAGCGATGGTTGACATTTCTTACAATGCCAATGCCTAAGGGCGTTGGTGACCACTAACCATCAGGTGGCCCATATGCTCGTCGACCTTCCTATTCTATAAAAAAAATAATAATAATAAGCAATTTATAAAAAGATTAGCTATTCGTATAATGCATTGATTACAAACAGCAAGAGTGAAAGCCATTTATTCCCGACAATGTAAAACCAAGTTTCAGAAAAAATGATAAAGAAACCTGACTGATAAGTAATAAAAGTAAAAAAAGGTTTATACTTATTTAGGTCGATACACACTCTGAATGATGATGCTCATATAAAAGTTAGACATATTCCTTTTGAATATTCCTTTGATTTCTTACAAGAAATATTATCACTTACGTGATTTCCATATTAACAGAATACATTATGTATATTTAAGGCAGCCTAGCGTTTAGGTATAACTGGTAATACATTCGGCATTTAACTCATCACATTATGTTATTAGTAATTACATGGCCTTACACTCCCTCTGCCAACATTGACACCATTGATCACACACGGGTGAAACCACGGGCGGAATCTAGTTGACCGTAACAGCCTGTGAATTCCCCACTGCTGGGCTAAAGGCATTCTCTCCGTTTTTTGAAGAGAACGTTTGGAGCTTATTCCACCACGCTGCTCTCTAATCTCTAATATTCAAATTACAGTTGGATATATTATTATTCCGTTAAATTAATCGAAGCTTGTACGACAACAAACAAACTGAATTTGGTAATATAATATTACATAGTCGTGATTTGATATTAGTTAATGTATTTAATTCGGATCACTACAGGCACATTACAGGGACATTACATCTTAGTTCCCAAAGTGGGTGGCGCATTGACGATGTAAGAAATCGTTAATATTACTTACTATAATAATAATATATGTATATAAAATCATCATAAATTGCATACGAATCCGATAATGCCTTCTACTATCCTACTACTAATATTAATGCTCGTGAAATTGACGTTATACATATATGATGTTGACATTTTATAAATAGCTTCCTATATATATATATATATATTTACCGGCCTGAACTTAATGTAAAAAATTCCAATTATTAAATTACGTTCGTATCATTTTTAATCCGCCCTTGAACACGATTACTCGAGTAGTATATTAATATTTATACATTAGGAAAGCTAAAACTTTTTTTACTATTTTTACAAAGACAGGCATAATTTGAAATCGTTTTTACTAACAGTCAAACTTAGCTACATAAACAATGTGCAAAGAATGAAAAATAGAGCAATTTATTGTTTATGAATTTGAAAACAAAAACACCTATTTATTTTCTTTATGACAATAAATATTACTCAAGAAAGTAGATTTTGGCGACTTCATCATTACATCAAATAATCTTCAATTAAATTATATCATCAAATGATCGACCTTGTTTAAAAAAAGTTCAAGGGCATTGCTCGCAATAATTTTTTTGACAAGAGCTCGTGGACAGCAAACATTTTAAAAAGTATATATAACATAAAAAATCATTAGCATTTTTTAATACTATCTATCGTAAATATATTGTTGTTTTGATATTAGTATAAATAATTGATATATAAACCTAATCTTAAATACATAGTTATTCCTACACTGTAAGAGTGACTGTATTTTGTGTACAATATTTTTACAAAATTATACTTAATCATATTTGTATCTGTTACATTAAACAAAACAAAAACACTTTTGCTTTTTAAAAAAATATTTATGTGCTTATAAACATAAATATAAATTAATTAAAGCCTAAATGAGTAAGTATTTTGATTCAATTTCAATAAATGTACTTACCGAAAGAAGACAAATACTGGTTAAAATTTTCCACAGCGTCGCGCCCGCATCGTAAATCATTCAAACTTTACGAACTTATCTTTCTCACCTTCCCGAAATAATTATATTGCATACGAATCAAAACGATCAGCCAAAATATATATAAAGCTTAACAAACTTCACTTTGTAACAACTGCAACAAAACTTTTTAACTAATAATGTTTTTAAAAATCAATTGTGTTTTTTATTTATTATCGGTTGTATAATTTTTATTGAATGGCAATATTATCTAGTGATAATTGAAGAATGTAATTATTTTAAAAATAGAACAGTTGCGAATCGTTCAAAGTTGCTCGCATTCCCACGCGTTCTTTGAAACGACTACTCTCCGGAGTCTCACAAAATAGACTGGAGGCGATCGCTCCCGTGGCTACGGGGGCTATGCGCATGGTAAGGACTCTAAGGGGCTAACACCTCAACTAGAAAGGCTCCAAATGCATTATATTATATTTCGAATCTAAGAATATACGTGCACTTTTGACATAAACTTTAATGGAACCTTTGAAACCGTATTTCATATGTTATGTCAGATGTGATATGAATTCTGCCCGTTATGAAATAGACATATCTATGCTTTATTAAGAAACACGCTTTCGTTCTCAACTCACCTTGTGCAAATTTTATGAAAAAATTTAATATACGAAATTATCAGAGTAACATTTTTCAATACACTATTAAACAGTTTGAATTTAAGTATGAAGGTTTTGATTATGGAAATATAAAAAAAAAGCTTTAATCGTGAATAATCTCAAACTCGGCTCTCATTACGATAGATCGATGAACTTTCTATCATAAAAAGAATTCAATTAGATCTTATCTGTTTCAAAAATTTAAGGAAATAATTAAGTATTACTTTTAGTTATAATTTGAAACTTTTCGTTTACATTATTACATTATATGATAAATAAAATCTATTTTGCAACTACTGAGTTTCTTAATGGTTTTTCTCTGTAGTGTCAACATTCTGAACCGGAACAGAAGATTTAATAAGATTTGCCTTATAATATCATCATAGATGCTTCTTGAAGCCTATTTGAACGAAGTATATTTTTTCAATCTGGCTTTGATTTTATCAAATGCTTCATTTCACTATCTTCTGGTTCACCTTCGAGGTCAAAATCAAACCAGGGACACGTTTGGTGAATAATGATTTCACTTATCGATTAAACATATTTTGTATGCGTATATAGAAACGAAACTATTACGCTTGTATCACTAACTCGTATAAATAATTTTATGTACGTTATTGCTTACATAAAATAGGTAAGCGGACGGGCAAATGGACCAATTGGTGGTTAATGTTCACCACTACCCTTAGACATCGGCAAATATTAACTATCACTTACATCGCCAATGCGCCACCAACTTGGTAACTAAGATGTTATGTCCCTTGTGCCTGTAGTTACTCTGACTTTATTATAATTCAAACCGAAATATTGTAAAGCATATCACATGCTCTGGATACCTATCCAGAGCCTACCAGGTACCACTCGGTACCTACCACAGATGACGGACAGGCCCAGACAGGCTTGCACCTTTTTAAATTAACTATATTCTTGTAAGATTGAATTATTGAAACTTGATTTAATAATATATGCAAATTACCTTCCAGCCGTTCAAGTCTGTGTTATTAGGCAAATAAATATTTAATTTTACACAATACAAACGTTATAAGCTATTTTATTACCAGAAATATTTTTCAGCGTAATGAAAATAACAGTATAATTTTATAAAAGTAAAAACTAATGTTTATATGAATAGTTAAAATTAGAATCTCTCGTATATTTTTTCACTGTTTAATTTAAGGTATAATTAATAGCGGCATTTATACTTTGAATTGTAATTTCGATTATATTGGCGAATAACGAACCAGCTGTCACCTATGGAGACAAAACAGCGAGTTAATAAACTTTTAAAAACGACCTAAAATTATAATTTTGAATTAAAGTGGAACATTTTACTATTTTAGAATTTACTAATTATTATTTATAATAAAGCCTTAAATATACACAAATGAAAATTAAAAATAACATTACAAATCGTAACCGCGTGGAATTGTGGTAAGAATACTAGAAACACTTCCCCTTAGTTTTACTTCTACTAATAACTAAGGAAACACTCCAAATATGAGAGGAATGTATCACAGTTTCAATCATCCATCAGGTGCCCAAAGATTAACTCCAGATGGCATAAAAACTGGAATATTGATAGCTAGAGCATTTTTATTGTATCAAATAGTTCGGCGGAAGTCTAAAGGCACAGTGACGTTCTTTATCTTTATATAACTTTAATGATATGAATGTGTTTAAATTTTCGTGTAAATATATTATTATCCCGTAAATTTATAATTAATAAATAATAATTTTACTTATTAGGAATGC
Organism: Nymphalis io; assembly: GCF_905147045.1. NCBI lineage: Eukaryota > Metazoa > Arthropoda > Insecta > Lepidoptera > Nymphalidae > Nymphalis > Nymphalis io. Next base: position 3,800,528 of record NC_065898.1, on the reverse strand, counting down.
AGTCAGAAATATTGAGGTGTCGAAGTGAACCATAGAGCGCTCATTAATAAAAATAAAAATAATAAAAATAATCTGCGAACTAAGATGACTTTTCTGTCAAAGCTCTCTCGACTTAAGTCTTGAAATTGATTTACTTCAGGATCAAAATTTCACCAAAATTATTTATGATTTTTCGTACCATTCGAAAATCATTTCACGTAGATATTTTTTTTTTCTATTTCTTTTGGATTATGAATTAAAAAAGAAATCATTTTGTTAAATCAAACTAATGTAATTTGGAACAGACCGCGGTTTCGTGATACATCAAATAAGAAATAAAAGGTCTTATTGAAATTGCGCTTACTTACTGTACTAGTAATTAAAACATGTCAAATTAAATAAAATGATTACATGAAATATTGAAATGAAATACTAAAATTTTATTTTTTAAATATTTAAGGCATTAAATTCCTTTGCTCTAAATATTCAAATACCAGTTCTAATGTCATAATTTAAGCACGGCATCTCTATTTATAATAAGACAAATATGTCCTTTGGGTGACCTTTCAACGCCCACTTCAACTCACTTAGCAAAGTGAATTTCAATTATGTAAACGCTTTTGACGCTGCAATCAAAATTATTTCGGAGCTATGATATCAGGCAGCATGATTAGCATTGACTTTCACTGTGCATTGAAACATTTTTTTTATTATGTTTTTTAAATGTCGGTTAGTATATATTAAAAAACTAATTTTAGGCATATATTATTATCTGTATAAGTATGTATTTACAAAAGAAAAGTAGTATGTGTAGTATATCAGTTGTCTGGTTTTCATAGCACAAGCTCTACTTAATTTGGGATCAGATGGCCGTGTGTGAATAAGGTCCCAGGATATTATTATCTAGCATTTTGAACGAAAAAGACACATACACATAAATGAAACTGACGTTATTTAATTAACACAAAATATTAAAGGATAATTTAATTTTAAGACGCATCGATGGATAAACTTCCGCTATAAATGATGTTTAACCATCGATGCGTCTTAATTTGTATTAATTAAATTAAAAAAATTAAGTTATCCTTTAATATTTTGTGTTAATTAAATATCCGATAAAACCGATGGATAAACATCAGACTTGTATCGCATTCGGTTAAAATTTCATCATTTCATTTGGACGCACACGACAGTATAACATAAGTGTCATTCACCTTTGCAATAAATAGTAATAAAATTTACGACAGCTCTCAATGTTCACTTATGAAGACATTACGAGGACATACATTCGACTTCAAAATAAAATGAGGCAACTTTCAACTGCTCATCTCAACGGCTTATATATAATTATAATTATATTATAAAAATAATTCATAACATAGATACATTTTATCATTTATATCAAAATCAATTATAACAATTTAACATATTTAACAATTTTATAACAATCATTTATCAATATCTGTATCAATTTATATCAAAATAAATTATTTAGTCATTTGCATTTTAGTTGATGCAAATTTAAATAGTTCCAGATACATATATAAGAAATCTCATACGAAAAACGAAGTGGGACGCTCAATATAAGGTGTTCATAAGATTATGCGAGTAGCAAGCGCAGACGGTATTTGTAAGAGCAAAGAGGCTGTGACGCGATAATATGATATTAGTTTATATGGAATGAAAGAATGGATCAGCCATTCTGAGTTGCCGATTTTACTCATATCCAAATTATAAGCAACTTTGTAGTTAAGATACGTGGACCTTGGACTTATTATTGGTTCCACTAGTGACAGAAGGGTTGCTGAAGGGTTATTGAATTGCATATGATATGTTCAGTAGTTATTTTCAATTATACTAATTTAAGCCCATTACTATTACAACAATTACAAAATAGTTCTTGAATGTTGAATCTTGAATACTCAAACTTAGTTTTCTTATTTTTTACTACTATTATTATTATAATATATATATATATATATATATATATATATATATATATATATATATATATATATATATATATATATGTATATATATTATATAGAATAGGAAGGTGGACGAGCATATGGGCCACCTGATGGTAAGTGGTCACCAACGCCCATAGACATTGGCATTGTAAGAAATGTTAAGCATCGCTTACATCACCAATGCGCCACCAACCTTGGGAACTAAGATGTTATGTCCCTTGTGCCTGTAATAACACTGGCTCACTCACCCTTCAAACCGGAACACAACAATACCAAGTACTGCTGTTTTGCGGTAGAATGTCTGATGAGTGGGTGAACCTACCTACCCAGACGAGCTTGCACAAAGCTCTACCACCAGTAAATATTTTTAGGAAACAAGATGGAATTAGGTTTTTTAAAGAGATAAATCAAAACAACTATACAACAATTAGGTAAATGTGTATCGAGACAGACAATTAAGACACAAAAATAGAATAAAGGAATCAAGACTGAGCAACTGAAGTATTACTTATGAGATGTCCTCCACAACCGAGAGTCCAAGCTGTAGTGTGTAAAGCCAGCCTTGTCCCACCACGATGGTCATCACGTGATTAATTCGAGCCGCTAGGTCACGCCCCTTCGGAAGACATTCCTAACAATATATAATATTTTAATATTGTAGTATTTTATGCATACATAGCCCATAGGATTATAATAATAAATAGAATAACAGACCTCCGTTTACATTACGTAGTCAAAATATATCAGGCGACGTTTTTGTACGTTATATGTGTCCCATTAACAAAGTGAAACAACGTGACAAGGCTCCGAAAATGCCTGTTTCGAACGTAAAACAAATTGACGCCTATTATACTTATTGAAATACATTTCTTTCCATTTCCAGGATATTATACTAAAGGTCGTAGTTTATTTGTTTTTACGGTTTTCCGTATCACAGGCTAGAACGAATATAATACTGTCCTAGTCAATATTCCTAGACTGTGTTGGTGGTGACTTGGTTATAGGGCTTCGCGCAAGTCTGTCTGGGTAGGTATATCCATTCATCACCAATACTATCATCGGCTATTATCATGGTAAGAACGGGCAAATGGGCCATCTGATGTTGAATAGTGACCCTACTTACTTGTAGTATACTTGTAGTTTACTCGTTTTTAGAATTTAGTCTAAAATCAAATAAAAAACGATCATAAATACATGAACAAAACAAAACAAAAAAAAACAATATAATAGTTTTTTAGTATTGGTAATTTCGAAATTTGAGCAAATATTTACATAATTAATAAACCAAATTTCTTCTTCATTTCATCTTTATTACGTTCGTCACGCCAGGCACCGTTTTAACTATATTTTTAATTATCGGTATTTAAAAAATATAGAACAATATCATACATCACTTCTAATACACGACTTATATTTTAAGTTGAGTTATCGAAATCCTATTTGATTACAGTTCATTCCGACGACTATAAATAAGAAGGACAACAAAAATACCTTTATTTTATTTTGATATTCTTAGTGGTAGTTAGTTATTCATCGTACAATTAGCCGTATCGATTTCATATAACAACTGTGACATTTATACGACAGATGACAATTTTTGAATGTTATCATTATAGTTTTGTTATACTAGATAACAAAACAAAAATCTAAGATTAATACTGAAGAACATTAATAGCAACATATACAAACACGGTTTTTATTAAACGGCTTTGTTTATTATTGAGACCAATTAAATACTTAATGCCAATATATTATATTCATATTTTTGTCGTATAATGTTTTCAGTAGAATCCACATTCAGAACTAATCGTAACGTTTTATTCAGTACTCGTAAAAGTCTATTCGAATAAGTTATTTTTATTTTGAATATTTCTTCGAATATGTAAAACTTACACGTTTATATAAGGATAGTACCTTTTCATAGAAATTACGCCCACGAAAAACTCCACGAATAGATGTTTGAAAGCCACCTTCATTGGCGGACGTCTACAAAGCAATGCGTCTATGAAAGATAGTGGACACATTTTGATCTTGCAGGATTTACAGGTGATAAAACTTTTGAGTGTTTTCGTCATTGTTACCCAAATACGTTTACACTTTAGAGTGACTTGGAGATATATCTTTATAAGAACACCTCTGCCAAGTCAATTTTGTAAGATTTATAGTTACAAATATGAAATGTTTGTTTTACTATACCATTGTTACACTTGTAACTCAACTTAAGGGCCATTCCAAGCAACAGATTTGGATTTCTTATGGGATAAAGTTTTACTCGATTTTGACATCTGTAATGTTATCGGATGTAGTCGGCTAGAAGAAATCTCTAAAATAATGTATTCGGATGATGATAATTGCGAATTGATCGATGTGTTTGCAGATAAATTAGGTATATGTAAAAATAAATAAAATCGCTTGTAAAGGTGAAGAATCTTCAGATGAAGATAGACATGCTAATATGAATTATTTTCTTTTTCATAAGTTAAGATTAAAAAATACATAGATATCGACTCCTTACTAATGTAATAATTTTATAATCGCCCTTTGTTAATCACAATGCAAAATAATCTTTTCTTATGAAAATTATGATTTTACCCTTAAGTTAAAGCTTTCGACTTAAAAAAAATCCCCTTTTCTAACTATAAATTGTTCAATCTTAAAACATAGCTTGAAAGTTCCTTATACAAAGTCCCCCTTTGTAATTATAAATTATGCAGACTTTCAAGTTAGTGCTTCAGCACATGAAAAGTCAGCGGTGCCTGGATTTGCAACCGCAAACATCGGTTCAAGAAATTTAGCTATCTCCGCTTTTTTAATGTATTGTTATACATAATTAAGCTAATTATTTTGGTTTTATCTTAGAAATCTAGGAATAAATTCTTATAAATTGTACTCATAACTTATTGAGTCATATATAAAGCGGATCAGTTAGTTTGCACATTCGCCTATAAATATATAATAAAAAATATAAGCACTTTATATAATAAATTGCATACAAATCCGATAATGGTTGCGGAGCTTAATATTAATGCTCGTAAAATTGATGTTAATCATAGATGATGTTATCATTTTATAAAAAGCTTCCTACGGATTTAGCACGCACACATACATCCAAACGCGGAGGTGATGATTAAAACTTTAATTATGTTTGAATTCCATTAGAATTTTAATATAATATTTCATTACCACATATATTTCATCATAACCCTTTCAACCTTTAGTTAAAAAAGGTAATCGTATATCAATTCTAAAAGTCTTATTTCATTTATTTTGTGTGTTCATTTATTTTTTTACAAATATAATTTTATTTTTGAAAGCCGAGCTGGCCTAGTGGTTAGAACGCATGATTCTTAACCGATGATTGTGGGTTCAAACCCGGGCAAGCACGAGTAAATTTTCATGAGTTTAATTTGTGTTTATAATTCATCTCGTGCTTGACGGTGAAGTAAAATATCGTGAGGAAACCTCCATGTGTCTAATTTTACTGAAATTCTGCCACATGTGTATTCCACCCACCCGCATTGGAGCAGCGTGGTGGAGCTCCAAACCTCCTACTCAAAAAAGGAGAAGAGGCCTTAGCCCAGCAGTGGGACATTCACAAGCTGTTACTTTACTTTACTATAAATTAAAAAAACAAATCATTAAACATATATTACTTATACAAAACAATTTTCACCTCTCCAACAGAGAAAGATCTCTGTTTCTATGAATAGATTTAAAATTTATTTCAAAATAAAAGTCGAGACAGAATCCATCAGTTCAAATAAATCAAAGAAGCACTTTAAAGTAATACGCGTTCTGTGGCTTCAATTCCAGGGAAATAAATGGCGTCAATACAGTATTATCAATGGCAATTTTTTTATTATACGCTTTTTACAATTTTTTATGTTTTTTATACAACAGAGATGTTGAATGTATGGATATAAAAGAAAATAAACGTAATATCGCATATTCAGAATAAAAGATACTTTTGCACATGAATATGAATATATCAAAAAGCAATGTCCGGACTGACTGAATGTCTTTGAATATAATAGATGGACTTGGATTTAAGAGACAACTTTCGTTTTGTAATCTTAAATAAATCTAGTTAGTAATCTATCTAAAGGTAAATCTTTGTCCACGATTCCAAACCGAACTAATTCTTAATTATATATATATATATATATATTATTAATTATATATATTTATTATTATATTAATTATATATATTTATTATTATATATTATATTTATTATTATATATATATACACTATACATATATATTATATTTTATATATAGGTAGACGCACTGACAAAGGGGACGTGTTGGTATGTGGTTTCCGTCCATAAATTGGTGCTATAATAAATATTAACCATTCCTTACATTCTCAATGTTCAACCAAACTTAGGAACTAAGAGGTTATGTTCACATCACATGTTTTCATACCAAGGTATTGAACCCTTGTCAAATCAAACATTGACGACATAGTTTCTTTGTCCCTTTCAAGAGTTATTTAATTGTTTCGAATTTTTTCCTATGTAATAAAGTAACCTCATTTTTAATATCTATCTTAATTTATAAGTTCACACTCTAACCGCGAGTCCTTTACGACTTTCACAAAGTTTATCCTCAAAATATAGCAACGTAAGTCGTATATCAAGCTATTGTTCCATTCAAGAGATTAATACAAACTTCTCGAACAAAGGGCCCGTACTCCAGACACGTTGTCATGTTTCAACGCAATGACTCAGCGGTTTCCTTTACAGGAAACAGCAATGTAGGAGCAAAATCGCACGCTGACCTTGATTTAGCTCACGTAGATATTAAATATATTACTTTGACTGCCATCCCCTGGATATCTTAGTCAACACGATAAGAAAAACATCTTACATAAATATTGTACGTATATTACTAAAATGAATAAAAGAAGTAATTTCAAAGTCGACTTCCATTAGAACTAGTTTTTAGAACTTCCCTGTGACTCGAGTCAAAGATTTAACCAATGTTTTGGTTGAGATTGCTTAAATTTGCCATATTGTGTCTTGAATAATAATAATTTTAAAGAATTGTTCCGTTTTTAACATGTACAAATGGCGACAATTCTGATTGATATACAACTCTCATATAATTGTACTATCCGTGTACCCAATGGGAAGTGCTATCAAAAAAAATTATTTAGAAACCCATCAAATTTTCTTAAGTATTAGAGTTCTTTGTTAATCTGCATTGTCTATTTCCTCATTTTGCCTCTGTCACTGCACTGCACACTATCTATGTAACCATGTCAACAAACAAGTTAACTGCTATATATCAATAATTAGTTTCCACGGAATTTTATATCAAGATTTAAGAGTCAACAGCTGAGCATTTTAGTATGTTAGCAACTGTCTTTAACTCAGTAACGTAAACATAAGTACTGATTTCCATATCTCTAACATCTGAAATGAACCCTCATTAACCCTTCTTATGAGATTTAAAAGCTCACCTAAGGTAAGGTTCTGTAATGTTTTTCGGTGCAAAAGTTATGTTAGACCCAGTGGTTTATTCTGGCATGGTATGTCAGTCAGTCATTTAAAAATGTTCTTCAGTAGATATTTATTGTACATGTATTAATTATAGGCTTTTTTTTCTACAAGACTGTGACTGAACTCTCTTTCGGATTTTATTTTGTTTAGCCTTAATTGAAAATATTTGCCATAGCCGAAATCGTAAACATATTATAATCATCTGAAACCACAAACTTATATATAAGTGGACTGAATAATAATATAAACGATACGCGTTTTTCTTTATTTACGTCACGTCGGACTATTAATTTAAATACGCGAACACGCTTCGTGAAATGAAGTGCCGCAATTACGAGTAGACATCAAACGCACTGTATGTGTCATCGAAGCTAATAACAGAGAATTTCGTGAGCTATAACCATACGCTAAATAAATATTAACCTTGCAAAAATGTAGATGACAAATATACATTTTATAATCACACAAATGATTTACATTAAAGCCTTAAGTATATTCAAAAAGTTAAAATAGCTACTGTACAAATCATAATAGCTTACAACTGTGGTAAAAATGATAACCTCATTTTTCCCTTGTATCGTGATTCCGATCCTCTGGGCAAAAAACAGACCAGCCAAACTTACCATAATAAAAAATAAAAAGGTCGCAATATGTCAGAAATTATTATTATATATTTATTACTTGAATAACAGAAAATGTAAAGACAAGAGTTTGTCAACATTTCAGGGGTGAGTTCTTACAGAACTAGCACTGTAGTAGAGGCAATTAAATGGGGTATTATATTTTTAATAAAAGTAAATTTAATCATACTTTTATAACAAGTCGCTAAACCGCATTCCATTAAACCGAATGTGGGAAACATCTGTTATACTAAAAATATCTACAACTTGAAGATAACACTAACTACATATTATGATTTAATTGATTAAAGGATACATTTTACGAATTATAAACCTCTAATATTCGATTCTAGATTCATAGCAATAAAATTAATTGCGATCCCACCCAACTATAAAATATATATATATATAATATTACGCGCTTGCACTATTATACCTCTTCCGTAGTAGACTAACTTCTGAGAGAAGATAACGTTGTTGATAATAATAAGCAAAAGGTATCATACTAAAGGGATCAGTGGAATTAAGCATAGCGATAACTTTTGTTGATTGAAGTAAATTACACTTTATAATTTATGTATTCGTTCAGCGCTCAAACCAGAGTTCTTACCGTTTCCAACGCACCACGTACCAAGTACCAAGTAGTCGCTTTGTCTGGCCAACGTCTCTCATTAATTTTCAGTGAAATTAACATTTATTATTCGAAATTAATTTTATTTATTATTATAATAACACATTTTTATAATATATAAATAACTTAAATAGATTTATAAAGAAAGCATATAATACTAAGATATATAATATTATTCGAATTATTTATATTTAGGTACTTTAATATTGTAAAGAATAAGAAACAGATATAAGATAACTTATTAAAACATTTCGAGAAAATAATGCCTTTTCAAAGTTTTTTTCATTCCCAATTTTATTTGTCAATGACTAAAAAAAATGCCGAGATGGCCCAGTGGTAAACAACGCGTGAATCTTAACCGATGATCGTGGGTTCAAACCCGGGCAAGCACCACTGAATTTTTATGTGCTTATAATTCATCATTTGTTATTATAATTCATCTCGTGCTTTATGGCGAAGGAAAACATCGTGAGGAAACCTGCATGTATCTAATTTCACTGAAATTCTGCCACATGTGTATTCCACCAACCCGCATTGGAGCGGCGTGGTGGATTAATCTCCAAACCTTCTCCTCAAAAAAGGGAGAGGAGGCCTAAGCCCAGCAGTGGGACATTCACAGGCTGTTACGAAATTACGAATACGGCTAAAGAATTCAAAGCTATTCAATAAATCACTCGAACTAATAAATACAATTTCCTTCACAAACTGTAGCGAGCCCGTCTACCAGTCTTAGAGTTCTATCATCTAATTCCACCTTCAACGAGCTAAACTAATTATAGGAACGTGTTTCTTGCTTGTTTTTCGAGTTAGCAGAAATACTAACCGCCTTCAGTAAGTGGAATTAAAGCGGTCTAAAGTTAGAAAGACACTGATAATACGTGAAAATGCTTAGAAAGTAGGACATTTCAAATTTCATAGAGTAAATTGCAATTCTAGATAAAGTGTAAGTAAAAAATCCTGCTTAGTTTTTTACTTAGATAATAGTTATTTACTAATGATATTTTTAAGTGTTTCTTCATAATATTCATTTGGATATTTCTTGTATCTTTAAAATAATAATAAAATTCGATATGAACGATCCATTCGTTTTTAAGGTTAGTAACAAAATATCGATTAATAAATGTCACTCAATTCAATAATGTATCAGCCTCAGTTTTATAGGGGTACAATTTAAGTTTATCCCTAGACGTTTTTCTCATAGTACTTATAAATAAATATGTGGGTATGTATATAGATATATAATGTAATACCATACACTATGTTACACATATGTGTATACCATATACTATGTCACGCCTTATAGTACTTTCATACATATTAATTACTTATTTCGATAAATGCCAAGTTTAAATTAAAAATGTAATTTTTGTCTGTAAGTATAGTCTTATAAAATAAATATTTCAAATTGCTCGCATGAGCGTTCTTCAATAAATTTCCATATTAAGCTAACCGAACGATACGAAAGCTATTGACTTTTCTTTTCTTCTTTTTACTTAATTATAATACTCTTCTGTGTGTCTTAATGATATTTATTAACAAAATAAAACCTTATCAGAATATATCGAAAATAATCCAAAACACATTAACGCTTAACTAGCCTCTAGAGAATGGGTATCAATTAGATATGCTATACAATATTATTTTTAATAGAAATTGAATAAAGTATGGTTAATAATTTAAGCCGAGATGGCCCAGTGGTAAGAACGCGTGAATCTTAACCGGGCAAGCACCACTGAATTTTCATGTGCTTAATTTGTGATTATAATTCATCTCGTGCTTTACGGTGAAGGAAAACATCGTGAGGAAACCTGCATGTGTCTAATTTCACTGAAATTCTGACACATGTGTATTCCACCAACCCGCATTGGAGCAGCGTGGTGGAATAAGCTCCAAACCTTCTCCTCAAAATGAGGAGAGGAGGCCTTTAGCCCAGCAGTGGGACATTCACAGGCTGTTTCGCTTCGGTAATAATTTAATTGCTTTTTTTGCGAATTTATCCAAAATAAATAATTTTGTTCATATTGATATATTTTGTCTAAACGTATTTAAAATTTACAATTATATCTTTGGTATTTATTACGGAAAATATACAATACGAACATATATTACAGGGAGGTAAGGGGGGAACGGAACTACCATCTAAACCGACCCAATTGCCAACCTCACCTGCACCTGGTGCTCCCTGCTAGATAACAGACGAGGCTCTGGCGACCGATCAATGGCGGTATAACCATACGCACCATGATTGGAAAAAGGGAAACAGCGACCTTGAGGTACAAGTAACCTCTAAAATGTCTGGTGCAGAAGGCAAGGGGAAACCACTGCACTATTATTCCCTAGTTATCGTCAGCTTTATGGAAAAGTCTAAGAAAGAAATGGCCCCGAGTTCCTGGCGTCCCTTAGATGAGACAGGGGTGCTAAGAATCTCCAGGTAGAAAAAACAACAAATGAAGATAGGAACGTGGAACGTCAGAAGTTTGAAGAGTCCTGAAAAAGTCTACAATGTCTGCAAAGAAATGCAACGAATGAAGATTAACATCATGGGACTAAGTGAGATTAGATGGATAGGCAAAGGTAAACACCAAATAGAAAATAATTAAACCATGTATTACTCTGGTTCCGAGGATAGCTCCAACAAGTATGGAGTGGGAGTAATCATAAACACAAAATACATTAATACACCTGTTAACTTAGTACCAAAATCAAACCGAACAATGTTACTTCAAATAGAAGCCAAGCCAAGAAATATCAACATTCTTCAAGTGTATGCCCCCACTACAGATGGGTCAGATCAAGAAGTTCGAAACTTTTATAAAGAAATAGAAGATCTGCTCCAAATGACAAAAAATCACGAAATAAATCTAGTGATTGGCGATTTTAATGCTAAAGTAGGGAAAGGAGAAGTGCCAAAAGTAGCCGGGAAGTTCGGACTTGGAGAAAGGAATGAGAGAGGAGATGCCCTTGTACAATTCTGCCAAGATTTTGCTATCATAAACACTTATTTTCAATTACCACCAAGGAGGTTGTATACATGGACGTCACCTAAGGGGTAACCTGAGGGGTATGCCCTCAGCAAATTATAAGAAATCAGATAGATTACATCCTGATCAATAATCGCTTTCGTAATTGTGTCAAAAGTGCTAAGACCTATCCTGGGGCTGATATAAGATCTGACCATAATCCAGTTGTAGCGACAATATCATGTAGACTCAAACAACTAAAGAAGAGAACACAGTACCACGCAATAGACGTGAGGAAACTTAAAGAACTTAACATCCAAGATAAATTGGCGAAAGAAATAAACGAGTGGGCAGCAGATGAGAAACCTGGGATAATGCGTACGGTGGAGGAAGAGTGGTGTTCAATGAAGAACAAAATATTAAACATTAATAAGACACACTTGAAAAGAGATTGGATTCCTAAGCAGAGTTGGATGACAGAAAAAATATATGATCTTATCGAAGAAAGGAGAATCTACAAGAATTCCGACAATAGCAAGTATACTGAGATTGATAAGAAAATTCGGCGTGAAGTTCGTTATGCTAGAGATGCTTGGTATCAGTGCAAGTGTGATTTTGTGGAGGATCTTTATGCTAAACATGATGCATTTAACCTGCATAAGGAAATAAAATCTTTGGTAGGACACAAAAAGACCACTCACCAACTTACGAATGAAAATAATATTCCCATATTAGATATATCAGGAAAAAAACACCTATGGGAACAATACATTTCATTAATGTTTGCTGACGATTTTCGAAGCATAGCGGTAAATTGTGATCCAAATGAGGGATATCCTATCCTGAAAAATGAAGTCACAAACGCTCTTAAAAAAGCTAAAACGGGAAAATCAACCGGACCGGATAATGTTCCCATAGAGGTACTCAAACTTATTGAAGACGAAAATATTGACTTCCTGGTTAAATTCTTTAACTTGGTATACGACTCTGGCCACTTACCCAAAGACTGGCTAACCTCAACTTTTATTACGCTTCCTAAGAAGACCAACGCAAGAAGGTGCGAAGAGTTTCGAACGATTAGCCTTATGAGCCAAGTATTGAAACTATTTCTGAATATCATCCACGAGCGAATAAGAGCTAAATGCGACGAACATCTCGCAGATAGTCAGTTTGGTTTTCGAATAGGAGTGGGCACGAGAGAGGCTCTTTTCGCAATGCAGGTTCTCGTACAAAAATGCAGAGACATGCAACAAGACGTTTTCCTTTGTTTCATCGATTACGAAAAAGCCTTTGACAGAGTACTGCATGACCGTCTAATTGCAATATTACATGATATCGGCTTAGATGACAAAGATGTACGTATTATCCAGAATCTGTATTGGAACCAAAAGGCTACTGTACGAGTTGACAATGAGGAGACTGATGAGGTAGAAATAAAGAGAGGAGTCCGACGGGGCTGTATATTATCACCCACGCTATTTAATTTGTACTCGGAACAAATTATAGCAGAAGCAATTGAAGGCCAAGAATGTGGAGTCAAAATAAATGGCCGGTATATTAACAACATCAGATACGCTGACGATACAGTCCTAATAGCATCATCTCCTGAAGAGCTGCAATTAATTATGAGCCGTGTTAATGAGTGCAGTGAAAATGCTGGTCTGAGGATGAACCTATCAAAAACGAAGATCATGGTGTTATCTAAACATAGCTTCGATGACATTGCTATCATTGTAGCAGGCCAAAAAATTGAGAGGGTGCGCAAGTACAAATATCTGGGGACATGGCTTAATGACACCTGGAGCTGTGAACAGGAGGTAAAGACTCGCATCGAAATAGCTCGAAGCGCCTTCTGCACGTTGAAAAAAGTACTCTGCAATCGCAGACTTAAGATCCCTGTGCGCATACGACTCCTACATTGTTACATCTAGCCTATACTTCTTTACGGATGCGAGGTGTGGACAATTAAAGAAGACCTCAAAAAACGTATAGAAGCTTTCGAGATGTGGGCTTATAGACGTATGTTGGCCATTAGTTGGACTCAAAAGGTCTCGAACGTGGAAGTTCTGCGACGCGTCAACCAAAAACGGCAACTTTTGGAGACTGTCAAGAAGAGAAAAGTTGCATATCTCGGACACGTGCTTAGGCATGAAAGATATGAACTTTTGCAACTGATTATGATGGGAAAAGTTGCCGGAAGGAGAGCTGTTGGGCGCAGAAAAAAGTCTTGGCTGTGCAACATCCGTGAATGGACGGGAATCGCGAGTGCTGTCGAACTCTTTCGCCTCGCGAAGAACAAGAAGGAATATTTAAAGCTGACTGCCAACCTTCGCTAGTCGGAGTGGCACTCGAAGAAGAAGAACATATATTTACTTTTTTTATACGGTCGTTTTACGCGAGCGTAAATATATATTATATCTATGACTTAAAAATATTTCTATGACGTAAGCTTCCTCATATTTCATTAGACTCCATCCAATCGTTCTAACGCGATCTTATAACTAAAACCCAAGTACAGAAACTTTATAATACAATTGAAATATTATTTCAACAAAGTTCTCTTTTGATAAACGCCAAACTCACATCCCCGACAATAACAAGATTTTTAGTACCAAAGTTTTAGGAATCGCATTTCCACAACAAATAGACATTTTGTGTATATCCTTAACTACTTTATGTTTTTTTTATTTGAATTTTACTATACGTTATTATTTACAAAGTGATTGACTGAAAAATTTCGTTGTTATGCTGCATTGAAGGAAGCTTTTAGAAGTTATATTGATTAAAAAGCAACCCGTTTTCGGTCAGCTTCTCGAACAATCGAAGTAATTTACGGCCTAACTTTACGAGCCAAGTTAAAAAAATACATAACATTACGTATATTATTATTACTTAGTGAGAAAATAATGGCATGTTAGTGATATCTCCCTTTCAAATAATATACGTTCGTGACTTAGTCAAATAACTCAGGGGTGAATTCTACAAAATTTCAACAATTCTTAACGTTTAGATTATATAACGATTACGATACGTTCCCGATTCAATTCCAATCCAACTTTGACTATTCTATATATATAGATTTATGTTGTTAACATATACCGTTGTGTCAAAATCAAACATAATTGTTAACTTTTATGCCAATAGTCGATAATTAAATTAAAGAATAGGAAAACGGATAAACGGAAACGATCACGCTTCGATTCGATTGCGATAAAGTGACAATTTGTTAGTAGAATTCCCAGTTCAGTGTGGTTTCCTAACGTTAAATAACTTATTAATGTTGTTTGTGGAATTCAATTTATTTTAATAGACATTCTAATACATTTATTTAATGGGCATTTTAAGTCATTTATATTAAGCGTCGTAATGAACATTTAAATAATCACGTCATTGATAAAATAAATTGCAATTTCAACGGTAACAGTCATTAGGAGATATTTATGAGTAAAATTAGAGTAGAAAAATTTTAGCCGCTTGGCGTGGTTGGTAGATACTTGCCTTTCACGCTGAAGGTTTTGGGTTCGATTTCCACCCAGGACAGACATTCGTGTGCATGAACATTTCTGTTTGACTGTTTGTTGAGTCTGGGTGTAATTATCTATATAAGTAAGTATTTAAAAGAAAAATAGCATATAACCAGACCACTGATAAGTATATCAGTCTGGTTTCCATAGTACAAACTCTGCTTAATTTGGGATCAGATGGCTGTGTGTGAATAATGTCCTAGGATATTTTATAGGATAGGATATTATATTATTATTATTATCCATTATAAAGAAATTATAACTTCCATTATAAATATCCATTATAAAGAAGTTATACTTAAAACTATTGAGGCATATTTTTCTTTGAATTTGACACTACCTTTGTATCCTACGTGTCATTGTCTAAGTTAGGAGTAATATAGGAGAAAGTGATCTTAATACTATTTGTGCACTCAAATTTAACGTATCATCTTTTTGTATAAAAAAACGCGGATCCAGTTTAATGATTCAAATTAAACCTAATAATGTTGCCCGAGTTATAATTGAGAAATATTATATATTGAAGGCATTTCAAACACTTTTGTTTGTTATATATGTTTTCGAGCTCTAGAAATCTTAAAGCGAGGATATACGTCAAAATTTGTACTGACAAAAATTGCGTCGTAAAAAAAAAGTGGTAATGATTAAATGATAATCGTAGAAAAGATAAAATTGTCACGATAATAACGTTATTATCAGAAAAAATAAATTAGTTCTTAAAAAACATTTCAAATTAATCATAATTTAAAAAAAAAAAAACAAATTGTCGCCCGCCACTTGATCCGCGTGAAACTGGCGGTATAAGGTAGGTGTATGCAAATTTAATGATAATCGGTTGATAAAGACTTGAAAGCCTATCGTCAAATAAACAAATTCACTTACGCATTTATTAGTAAGATATAAAATATTAGTAAGAATTTTTTATACAGTAAAATTTTTAATATGGCCCAGCCTTAGTTCCTATTGCTAAAGCAACATGTAATAGTGGCCATGATTATGGAATATTGAATATATTAATAATTTTATCAGTCGACATATGCCATGTCGTTAATTAATGCGACAGATACTTTCATACATATATGATAAAGATTATCCCCTTAACTCAATCGAATTGTTTACTTTCTATTATATTTGGACCGATTTATAGGGCTTTATCCAGACCTGACTTAGTAGATAATCTTTCAAACCGTAATAGTTTGTATTGCTGTCTGGTGAAGCTGTGAATTCAAGCATGAGTGAGCCAGTGTAGACAGACACAGTACAGAGATGCATTTACCATACATAGACGAAGGCCTCTCACCATCAAGAGTACTTTTAAATCCCTTCCTAAAAATAATATCATTCTATATTTCTAATACTAAACCTAAAGTCTAATTTTAAATATTTATTATTCAATATGTAAATATATTGTTATGAGTTATTTTGTTCATTTTTAAACTAACCTTGCTACAATAAGGTTAGTTTAAAAATAGTGCCAAAAATTACACAACAGGACATATAAACTCCACCTTCTATAATAATTACCATATTTATATATTAATATTATATCGATATATTCGTTTGAGATTAATTGACTTTGACGCCGTTCAACCGATTACTGTATATATACCAATATATAAATTTGAGAATATTGCCAATCGCTGTATCCATTGCCTGTCTGTTCCTGTTCTTTCACAGTAAATTAGCTACTGCACTGAACCATTGCTCCTTTGTGATAGAATATACGATGAGTGGGTGGTACGCAGAAGGGCATGCACTGCCCTGCAACCAAGTGTAAGCGATGATTTTTAATGTAATGAAGGAAGTCGTCATGATTATCCCTTTGTATAAGTTTTTTTTTGGGTAATAACAATTCTTCATAATATATTTCTTGTTTTATAAATCGTACGATTGATAAGAGACGTTATTTAGTAGAGCTGATTCATCGAATTTACATGAAAATTTGAAAATAATTAAACATACATATGATATTGAAATGTCTTTTGCCATTTCATCTTGTTTGTTTTTACTAATGGTTTTTTTTAATTATATATACTAATTTATATATTTTTGATTATATATTTATAATCTTATATATATACAAGTTTTAAACGTTTTTACCTAATCTAAGGAAGGAAATACTGAAACATTGTATTATACTCCGCTTTCAGGTGCCTAGGCTACCTTAATCTGTAATCATTACATAGCAGAGATTAACCTCCGCATACATTAATATACATAGCGGACGTAGCCTCTATGCTTCCAGCAATGGGCTAGACCGCAGAATCCATTCTTGCTGTAATTAGGTCTCAAGGCTTCATAAATCAAGTATAGACAGGCCGCAGACTAACTTCGACTAAACATTACCTTAATTAAATACGCATATTATATTTTAAGATATAACAAATATATATATCATGCTACAAAAATAAATAAACTTGATAAATGTAATGATAATTAATGACAAGAAACTCTTTCTAACTCGGTTACATAACAGAGGCATATTAATAAAATACACTTAATTTTATGTATGTATCACTGGTGGTAGGGCTTTGTGCAAGCTCGTCTGGGTAGGTACCACCCACTCATCAGATATTCTACCGCAAAACAGCAATACTTGATATTGTTGTGTTCCGGTTTGAAGGGTGAGTGAGCCAGTGTAATTACAGGCACAAGGGACATAAAATCTTAGTTCCCAAGGTTGGTGGCGCATTGGCTCTAAGCGATGGTTGACATTTCTTAAAATGCCAATGTCTAAGGGCGTTTGGTGACCACTTACCATCAGGTGGCCCATATGCTCGTCCACCTTCCTATTCTACAAAAAAAAAAAAAATGTAGCATACCTGAAATAAATACTAGCTCCACGCTTACTTATGTTGTATACATCTTGTATTGAGTAATTTGCCCTATTTATTAATAAGTATTATTCTGTTTTTTAGAAATAAGGCTATTTATTTGTTCATACTTTGCGTTATTTTCATCTCGTAAATCTTAAAAAGAACTTATAATGACATAATTTTACACACTTCCTTTTGTGCTCTTATATTTGTTGATCTTTTTACGTAAAATTACTTACATAACATAACTGAAATAAATGACAATAAAAAAATAATCATCACGGCGACAACTATAGTGCGCTTCTACAGAAAGCACGTCTCTGTCCTAATATCACTTTAACCACCAGCTTCCACTTCTACTTAGCAGGTTGTTAATTACTTACTAACACGTGGAATGATCCATTAATAATTTGCTCTTATAGTAGTAATATTAACATTAAAAAAACCCGAGATTGCCCAGTGGTAAGAACGCGTGAATGTTAACCGATGATCGTGCAAACCGACGATGGTTCCAACCCGGGCAAGCACCACTGAGTTTTCATATGCATACTTTGTGATTATAATTCATCACGTGCTAAATATTCGGTGAAGGAAAACATCGTGAGGAAACCTGCATGTGTCTAATTTCACTGAAATTCTGCCACATGTGTATTCCACTAACCCAAATTGGAGCAGCGTGGTGGAATAAGCTCCATACTTTCTCCTCAAAAAGGGAAAGGAGGCCTTAGCCCAGCAGTAAAAATGGAAAAACACGTTTTGTTTTATCATTTTTAAATCCATTTCGACTTAAAGACTGGCATATTATTTAGACTACAAATATTTCTAACGTTGAAAATATTTTGGAACATTTCCAGATGTAGAGTATGAAATTCATTTTTAACATGAAAATAAACTTTATATTATTGGATATCTTACATAAGCCTTTGCCTTCTTCAAATGATTGTTTTGTAACTTGTTTTATTTATTTCCATAAAATGATGGCTTAGTTACAATTCAATTACATTGTAATAAGTCAGCAACACTATAAAGCTATACTAGGAGTAAATCTCCTTCTCACACTGACAAGCTGCAGACGTCTAGAGGCTATGTAATACTTACACACACTTTTACACAAGTTTTACTTAGTGGTGAAATCCCGTCTCAGTAGGTACCATCCAATCGAATTAATCTGTCGTTAAGAAAAAAAAGACAAATTGAAACACTTTTTTTGTTCCTATTACAAGAATGAGGTCTGAGATTGGCACGATCATGACAAAACATTAGAATTCCAGCCTACGAACGAAATAATGAAGTAATTTGTGTTTGTTCCTTTTATAGACCTTTTGTATTAATTTCGATATATTTTATAAATCATTAAAGTGCTTTAAAGTTAAACTCAAAAAATATTTTATGAAGTTTAGTGAATAAAGAAACACCTCTTACATATACATGTTATTTTTAGTTAAGAAATTTTAAAAATTGAAAAATTTAATTTTAATTTAATGCAATTTTTTTGTTTGTATTTACAGAATAATTTTTTTTTAACTTTTGATCTATAGATTCAAATTTACATTATAATGCTGTTTACTAGTTTATATTCATATCAAAATTCAGTTATTTATTTAAAGATGTTTTTTTTTATTTTTCGTCAATTAGAGATTTTTTTTTTGAATTTTAATTAGCCTATAATCGATTGTTTTTTTGAGATAAATTCATTTCATTAATGTACTTATTCTACTGTTTCAATAAGAAGAGATGAAAAGATTTATATTTTTACACCAAGATCCAAGATAATGAAACACCACTGATACTGTACCGCTTCGGATATAATTGCGAATGTTTGTCTGAGTTTCCGATTTCTGAGCTATCTTAAGATTGTCAAATTAATTTTTTTTTTCTATTATTGTGTCAAATATTAAGTTTTATTTTACTTCGTAGTAGGGCTTTGTACAACCCCTTTGGGTAAGTACCACCCATGCCATCAAATATTCTACCGCCAAACAACAATATTAATTAGTATTGTGTTCCGGTTTGAAAGATGAGTGAGTGTAATTACAGGCGCAAGGGATATAATATCATAGTTCCCTAGTTAGTGGTGCCGTCACCGAGGCTGAAATAGTTCAAAAGATAACAATCAATTATTTATTTGTATAAGACCAAGTCAAATTATGGAGAATAGACGTGAGAGAGTCACATGTGAGTCTTCGTCTGGAAGTGTTAACGAAATGTATCAAAGTTCCTTATTTTCCAGAACAGCGATAAACTGAAATTAAAATTATGCATTTATTAGTTGGGATTTAAAAACTTTATCATCAGATTAATTTGAAAATATTGACTTCTAAAGGCGGTTGTTTCATTTTCTCTCTTTAATTGCGGTTTACACTGCCATTACTTTTCAACACCTGTTCAATACCAGTTTACAATACCTAATACGAATATACGAATTTCGCCTTTCCTTGTTCAATATCATCATGATCTTGAAGGTCCGCTGTTATATAATGACGTAAGTACATATTTCAATTTGCTTACACAACTCTCAAGCTAACGGAGGGTGTTTCATCGGTCACAGTAGCATGTGCAAGCGATCCCGTGGCGCTTCTTTTAAGACGGAAAGGGTACCGCTAGTTTATTAGTGGGTATTCCGATGTTCGGGGTGCAGTCGGCGCCTTGGAAACCGGCGAGAAATTTTTTTTACGCGCCATATCGAATGGCTTATAAATTTATTTACACAAGGATTATTTACATGCTTAACTAATACACAAATAAAAATGTAAAATAGCTTATATAGTAATCATAACTGCGTGGAATGTTGGCAATAATGCTAGAAGTATTTCCCTGTTGAATCGCAATTCCGATTCTCTAAGCGAAAAATGAACTTACCTATGTTACCAATAGAGACTATTTCAAATTCAGAATTCAAATTCTTTATTGCTGACTACTTATATACTTGGGTACCAGTAGAAATTCCTAGAGTTATCCTATTTTTATACAGAACTGTATTACAATTTTATCTCATGTGCTAACTATTGAAAAGTATGCTAAGTATTTATTACTATAATAGTTAAGTTATATTTTTTTAAAGATGGGCTGGTTTGCGTAGTTGGTAGGCCTTTTACGCTGAAGATTGTTTGTGGGTTCGATTCCCACCCAAGACAGACATTTGTGTACATGAACATGTCTGTTTGTCCGCATCTGGGTGTAATTATTTATATAAGCATGTATTTCTAAAAGAATAGTGGTATATGTAATATATCAGTTGTCTGGTTTCCATAGTCCAAACTCTGCTTACTTTGGGATCAGATGGCCGTGTGTGAATAATGTCCAAGGATATTATGATTATTATTATATTATTAACTTTGGACTATTCCAGTTTATTCTAATAACCCATTAACCATTCTTTAACATCATTTTACATTCGTCGAATAATACCACATAGTATTTTGCATTATTTCATTTACTTTAATAATAAGCTAACAATAGTCAATTTGAACATTATTATTGCAATGATGACTAATGAGGCTATTTTGATTTAAAAAAAAAAAACAGTCTGTTCCAACGCAGATTGTACTCACGTAGGACGAATTTTTATCAGACACATGCAGGTTTTTCTATAATGGATTGTGTTTGACTAAAACATAAGAGTTAAAAAAAATTGCACAAAATATTCTTGAAATGTTTACACTTTTTTGATTTGAGACAAAAAATGAAAAAATAATTATATTTATAATAAACTAGGGCTGCTATTAAAATTTTTCTGTAACAACCTTTCGTTTTATTTTTTATAACGATCAAAATCTTTTGACACTAACTACATTTTCGTTCCACGAAAAACCACATCACCTGTCGCATGTCACCCATACTTACAACACATATACATGTGTTTATAAAATTAGACGCTGCGGCGCTGTTGTAAAATTTCGAGAAACATATATTAAAAACATAGAAATGAGATCACGTACCAAGAGGGGCGTGTAATGAACGAGCGACTTCAATCTGAAATTTTGCAGCCTTACGGAAACTATAATTAATAAACCAGTATAGTATATTTGTCACTTGTCAGTTTGTTAAACACGTTATGTATATTACTTGCAACAATATTAAATGCAATCTAATGAGAATCACGAAACTCCAAACAATGTCTCGACTGTGATATCACTAAACATAATTATTACACATTATTTACGCTCGAGTTAAACACACACGCGTACTATGTAATTATGTCAAATTAATTTTATATTACAATACATGCATATGTTTATAATAATTTAATTAAGGTTTCAATCGTGTTCACAATTGGAATTGTGATTGATATCAAGGTTGATTTCAATTAATTTAATCGATTTTAATCTAATTTAGAACCGATATCGCACATTGATTAGAATATTGATTCTAAACCGAATATTGCGGGTTCAAACCACCGACTTTTCATGTATGTGTTTGTATTTATAATTCATCTAGCAGTGGTGAATCAATATATAATGAAAAATCCTGCATCTGATATCAACCCGCATAAGAGCAGCTTGGTGAATAATAAGCTATACACCTTTTACAGAAACGGCTAACGGTAATGTTCCTTAAAAGAGTGTCGCGGTTAAATACTTGCGAAATGAAAATAAATAGGCACAAATTCAGTATTTATATTTATAATATGTGTCTGAATAGTCAATAGCTAAAGATAAAAACTAGGTAACTCGTAAAATCGTTAACAGTTACAAAACTCTGTTGTAGAATGGCATTCTTTTTTCATAAAATATTTACAGCGTTGTAAATAAAGCGAATCGTGCCACTTCATTGAGCAACCAGCTTAGTTGTTTCTGACTATTATTTCTTGACATTTTGTCAAACATTACTGTTTAACCCTTAAATATTTAAGTACAATGTTTATAGTAATGTATATTTTTCGTAAAGGCATCAAGGGACAACCATCAGAAAAATATGAAATGATGATGAAAATATGAAAATAAAAAAAACAGTTGTGTTGAAACAATAAACATATTTCTTATAATTAATATTTGAAAATCTGGCTAACCTACACTTTAATAAATAAGTTACTAAAATATTTTTTTTGTAAACGAGTAGCGAGTCAGTCAGTCTGACTTATTCAATAAATCCAAACTAGCTTAAGGGGGCAAGCGTCACTTAGTTTTCATACGCTTTATTTCACATCAGAAGTGCTTGTCGGCGACGGACAACATCGTGATTAACCCTGCATATGTTGTACGAAAATTTCCCACAAGTGTGTCGTGACAGAATAAGTTCCAAACATCGTCATTGTAGCCTTTGCTCAGCTGTGGGTCATTTAAATGTCATTCGTTAACTTTTTACATAATAACCAACTAAATTATATAGACGTAATAAGTACGTACGTACGCTGGTAATTTTCTTTGCAAACAAATATAGAGAAATGTATGCATCAAAGTCGTTACAAAGCAATTTCAAAATTTCCATAACATTCTGTTACTTCGAATATAATTTAAGCATAATGAAAATGACATAGTCATATGACTGTTGTTTTAAAAAAAACTCAACGCTACACGTTACAAACACATACTTAACACTATTATAGCATTCAAGCTCTTAATAACAAGAAAATGTTGAAAAAAGCACTAAAAAATATAATAGGCGTCACCCGTGAACTTATTAAGAAGTTCCGGTGGCTATCTGTTGTCCTTCTTATCAGTTCCACTTCAGTTAACGATACTTTCTAAATGACACTTTCTAAATGCAAATGACTTGCTTGTGAAAATACAAAATTCGCTATATGAATATCATTCGAGGAGTTCTCTGAATTCATGGATTCCATTATCAGAACTGAATTTTGTTAACAATGAATCAATCTAGAAGTACATCCTTTTAAATAATAAATAATTTACGAAATCGACTTATTTAATGAGTTTTTTATGTATATTGAATTTTTTTATGTGTGTGTTTACACAGACGCACATAAAAAAAATCAATCGAATTGTGAACCACTTCCTTTTCTTGAAGTCGGCTAATAATGACTTTGACAGTAGGTTTGTGCGTGTATATGGGTATGTGTGCGTGCATATATAACTACGTAAGGGTTTTTACACATTTAGGACTGCTTTATCAATTTTACTACACTTGTAAAAATGTCGAGAGATAACGACTATGGAGACTGCAATTAATAATATTTATTACCTATAACTTTTCCACTTCCAAATAGCAGTAGCATGGATTTGACTATTTTATTATTCTTAATTATAAAAATTACTAATGTTATACAAATATTTCACAGAAAGTAAACGATGTAATATATAAATAAATAAATGTGTTTTTTTTAAATAAAAGCAATGACAGTTAAATATTAGCGTCATTAGCGGCATCAATTGCTTACGGGCCTAGCGATGTAAAAGTCGCAGTTTCGATCCTGATTCTGGAATTATTGTTCCCACAAGCAACAAAAGTACGATTGGAGGGGTAAATAGGACATTAGTAACTCCTTTAAACGGGCATTGTTAGTATTCTTTTCACAAAAAAATATATACATATTAAAAATAATGAATTTAAGCGGGTACACAACGACACTTATTTTATTGGAAGAGCAACACCACACAACGTGATTGATGTCTTAAGGGTTGTCGATTGTTAGACGTCAAGTTGTGTAAATATAAGATGAGTACCTATTTTATTATACAGCCGACTGATAGAAATATAAAAAATATAATAGTGTATCTGTCAGTAATGCGGCTGATCGTTTGTCGAGTGACTCACTTGGTCTCTTGCTCTCAGGACAGCGCCAACGCCGGACGTGCGCACTGACTGGTTTAACAAAATCAACATATTAGACGACGATGGTGGCCATATAGATGGCAATGCATTTGAATCCGCGAAATATACATATAGAGGTAAGTTTTATTTTCTTTATTTTTTACGTTTCAATAAAAAACTACTAATCCGATTGATATGCAATTTTCATATTGTTTAGTTGATATTTTCAGGTCATATCCCACTGCTGGGCTAGAGCTTCCTCTCCTTTTAAGAAGAAGGTTTGGATCTTAGTCCACCACGCTGCTCTAATGCGGTTTGGTGGATACACATGGCCAATTTTCATCCGCCGTATCCTTCCTCGCGATGTTCATCACCGCCAAAGATGAGATGAATTATAAACACAAATTTAAGCACACGAAAATTCAGAGGTCTTACCCGATATTGAACTTGGAATCATGGGTTAAGATTCTAGCTATCATGGCTCATATGAATGTAGGGTTTTGTCGATATAATATTATAACTGTTTAAATTTCTTCATAAAGTCAACAATTGTACTAAAATATATTTTTTTCTTTAAATTTTTAAACTTATGATAAATAAAAATTATACAATAACGCATATTTCAATGTCAAAACTTAAATTATTCAATAACATTTTAACCATATTCTAAATATAAAGCTTCAAATTTATTTTTCAATCAAGCTCTCAATTAACTCAGACAAAAACAATCAACGCGTAAACATTTTAGGCAACGAAAATATTTCCTATTTAATTTCCAACGCGAAGCAATTCTATTGTTATATCCATATATGTCTAGCGTTATCCTGTTTTAGTAAATATAGGGACAGCTTAATAGCTTGTTTTTCATTACAACACATACTCTACTTGAACAACATGTCGTATTTGTGCAAAATCTCTGTTGTATTTTGTTTATTATTTACCTTTATGATATCCTGTTCTGAATCGAACAAAGGTCAGTATTATTCTTTTATTATATACCTATTATTTTATAACATACGCGTACAGACGAAACCGCATCCTTCCCGATCCGTGTCGAAAACGGCTAAGCAAGAGTTTCAGTCCGACATAACTAGATTGATGTTTGGGGATATCCCAGTATCTAAAGCTAAAAAATGTCCTGGGTTCAAATCCTTGTTCAAAATAAAAGGTTTTAGGGTTTTTCTGTGAAGAAATCTTCAATAGCAGTCCACATTTTAGTAGTTGGTAATGTTTACACTAGCCTTAAACAGCTTAGTTCTGAGGCAGCCCTGAGTCCTAAATCTGCAGCGTCTGCTGAACTCAGCCTTTTCCCAGCTGTAGACATTAATACCTTATATGTACAATTTTAAATTAAATTATAGTAATATATAATGTTTAAATAAAGTGTTTGAAAATAAGAAAGATAATTTTTTCAGATGCCAAAATTGCCTTTCCCATTTTCGATGTCAGCAGATTTTGCTTCGACCGGTCAGTTTTCGCAAGGAGTAGAAAGGTAATATGTTTGTTTCTCAAATATCTAATACTGTATGTGCCCGCGATTCTCCCACACATTAGTAATATTATTTAGATAATATAATTTTAAGACAGAAGTAAAATATCAATTAAAGTAATTAATTACACATTTTATAAATCCACGAACAAAATAATTCAAATTAGTGAAATATGCGATAAATATCATATCAATTCACTGACAGATAAGAACTACCACGGTAGTTCATAAAAGCTATAAAAAAAAGAAGTCACGGACTTTTTTTTACGTTACGTTACGTTTACGTGTATGCTGCCAGGCCTATTGTCCACAGATAATCGCCAACATTATAATATTTCAAAGTTAAATAGATTTTACATTTTCAATTGTATAATATACCACAAACGACTTATTGATACACTGATAAAAACAAAAAAAATTTAATTGTAAGAAAACATATGTTAATTTTTTAAATGTATAAAAGGTAAATTTATTGTTTTAAGTTTATTAAAAAATGCATATGGCGGATAAGACATTTCGGTATGAGGATAAGCTATTTAGAATAAACACGTGTGATACATGTGAATAATTCCTTATTTAAGATATATATTTATTTAAACAATATGATAAAAAAAACATCATTTAGTTCAGGAGTTTGAAGTCACAGTGACATTATTTCCAGGCCCGCGGGATTTGTAGCACTTCTTTTACGACATTTTTGTGAACCCACGCGTCCTTTCCAAAAGATCGTTAATGTTTTACTTCACGCGTTTTATTTGTACAGGCCACATAAAAAAAACTCTAGACTAAAAGGCATTGAAAATAACGCTAATGTATAAAAGGGTTCGTATTAAATCTTTCTTCCCTTTATACTGTTGTTTAAATCCTAACTAATATTATTAATGCGAAGGTGATTTTTTTACGCTTTCACGTCTTAATAATCACGAAATATAGGATACCTCAAATCGAAATTTCATGTAATATTGATATACAATTATATTTATATATCATGTATGAATATCAACGAGTACAAACTCCAATTTCATATCATTTATATAATCCGACACAAAATAACAAGTTTTATTTATTAAAAAATAAATAACGTGGATTTTATTTATTTATACGTGGATATAACGTGGATATTTAGTTATTGGTAAATGGAAAATGATCTACGGAATTTTATGACAGAATTGAAATTTTGTTTGTGAAGTCAAAAGAAATATATATTATTTTAATATTTCAACTTTAAAATAAAAATATTTGTTGAATTATAAAAAAATATCACGTTTCGCTTGTTTCAATCTCGTTTCAATAGTTCGATTTCAATGATTTACGATTTGCGTAGTGAAAGTCGAAGATTCAATCTTGACCCAGTCACTCACTCACTCATTCATTCACTTGTTGTTCCCACTCCAATGAAAACTGCACTATAAACTATAACGCGAAAATAGCATATTAGTAATTCCTTAAAATAAAAAATTGCAAATTCAAATTCTTTAATTATATTTTTTTGTTCTCAGATAATATGCTTACTATGCAAAGGATTCGATCCATCATGCTTTCAATATTCAACCTCTACTACAAGTACTTCTCCAAAAACTACAACTAGAACAACAACACCAAATGCTACCATTGCCCAACCTAATACACCTACTGAAATCCCTGCGACTAAACCAACTACTGAAGAAAGTGTGCCAACACCTGCCGCAGAGTGACGTCATCTTTCCAATATTGCTAGGTTATATCCGTGTAAAATTAAACTACTAAAAATATATGTAATTATATAATATGTGATATGCAAAAAATATATTTCATTTACAACTTTTTTTTAATGAAATAGGTAGCCGTAAAGGCAAATGGGCTGGTGGTAAATGGTCACCACCGTCCATAGACATTGGCGCTGTAAGAAATATTAACCATTCCTTCGTCAACAATGCGCACCAACATTGCTTCATAACTTCTGGTCAAAGGGAGAGGAGGCCTCAGCCCCAAAGCCCTGGGACATTCATAGGCTGTTACTTTACAAAACAAACAAAACTTTACTAACAGGTATCGCCAAGTTGTCTTCCTTCATCGCCAAGCTCTAGTTCAATTATAACACACAAACCATGTCAACTCATCGTTCATATAAGATTCACGTATTGTATCTACTGAGCTATCAGTAGTAAGACAATGCATAAAAAAGTACAGTTCAAAATTAAAAATAACATATTTAATGTATAGAAGATTCAATTTTCAAGGGTTGTTACTGATCAAATTATAAATGAATATAATTGTCTCGATAGATAAAAATCACGAATATTCTAAGAATAGATATCTTTCTATTTTTTTACGAGTATAAAACTCGTAAAGCTGTAGGTTAATGAGACAAAAATTGAATAATTAATTATACTTACAAATAAGTTAGGTGCATGTCTCCAAGGTATATATTTATGTATGTAATACTAGCTACCCGGTTTCGCATGGGATAGAATAAGGATCTACATAGAACATTTATATTGAGAACAAACTTACAAAAAAAAACAATTGTTTTTTTAGGCAAGGCCCGCCTCGGACGTTTTCAAAAAAACTCACCAAAGTTTTATAATAACAATTATTTAGAATGCATAGAGGAAAAATATACCCACAATTCTTTTGATTTTTATTTATTAGATTAACATTTAACAGTTTAATAAAACATAGTCTTTTGTAAACAGTGTATTATTGTGAACAAGATTTAGTGTTCAATTTAATTAAACTTTCCAGATAGAGAATTCCTCTATTATAATGTGCTTTAATTATGTGCGAACTCCACAAGCTTCAGATTAATTTTCCCTGAAGATACGTAAAATAATTAAGCATTTAAGAGAATAAAGGTGTTCAATAAACATCATGATTGTAACCATTCAATGTGCTTACCGTATACATATACGAATTATTAAAATTCATATATAAATGGATAATATTAATTATGATAATGTTTACAGTAAAAATATATATGTTTCGTATTGAATTTTGGAAAACTTCAATTAACTATCATAAAAAACTCAATGGACAAAAAATATATTTATTTGACAATGTCGTAACTCTAAGAAAAGTTTTCCACCGCTAAATATCAATACTTCATATTGGTGTGTACCGTTCTGAACCGGAATAAACTTCTAATTTATTTCTTTTCAGAATTTATACTATAAATTTTATTAATAATTTTTATTTTTATTTATAAGACAATAAAATCTTAATAAAAAATCTGGATTTTTTTTTTTGGGAATGAGTTTGAGTACCTTCTTTTATCGTGTGTGTGTGTGTATATGTGTATGGACGACACTTTGTGGTTCCTTCAGCAACTGGTAACCTATGGAGGACGTATAAATAGGAGGACCGAAAACAAGTACTGGGCCCAGTCTACGTAAGCTAGTTGGTGCTGTTGAAGGTAGGTGCTTAGGCTCAATTAGCTATTGTATGTTAATCGTGTCAAGGTATAGGCAGAACTGATTTACCATCTTATATGTAATAATTATTTGTAAAAAACAACACAACAAACCTATTTATCTTACCTATCTTGGCGAGCCGGTTGGCGTGGTTGGTAGATACTTGCCTTTCACGCCGAAGGTTGTGGGTTCGATTCCCACCCAGGACTGACATTTGTGTGCATGAACATGTCTGTTTGTCCTGAGTCTGGGTGTAATTATCTTATATAAGTATGTATTTACAAATGAAAAATAGTATATGTAGTATATCAGTTGTCTGGTTTCCATAGCACAAGCTTTGTACAAGCTTAATTTGGGATCAGATGGCCGTGTGTGAAAAATGTCCCACGATATTATTATTATTATTTGTAATAATTACTATGTTCAATCTCTATTTTGAATAAATATATTATAAATTATATTATTTGATGACCGTCACTATCGTATTAATATCTTTATTTCAATGTAAAAGCTTAACACTTACCGGTTATCCATTTTCCGGTTATCTTTTTGATTCTAACCTAATCTGGTTTAGATTAGGTTAGAATCAAAAAGATAACCGGAAAAATGACTTTCTAATTCGATATTATTCTATTTGGAACTATATACAAGGTATTTAAACCGCTCATATTAAACTTGTCGTGTCAATACCTTGTGCAACAAATTGTGTGGTCTAGACGTGTGACGCAATTCTCATGCGGCGCGTGATAGGATGCGAGATTATGATGAACTTGATGAGTTTCCAGCGATGCGTGTACTTCACGTGCTTACGGTGATCTATTGTTCTCAAGTTTAGATATTAGCTACAATCTAAACAGGACAAATTGAGCTTTAACACTACTACTATCCATTAATTTTATTCAATAAATATAATGATAAACTATACTTTATATTATAAATATGCTGCTTTAAACGAACATAGGTTTTTTGTCTCCACGATATATATAAATAATTATTTTTGTGGGCCTTGAAAGACGAGATGGCCCAGCGGTAAGAACGCGTGAATCTTAACCGATGATCGTGGGTTCAAACCCGGGCAAGCACCACTGAATTTTCATGTGCTTAATTTGTGATTATAATTCATCTCGTGCTTTACGGTGAAGTAAAACATCGTGAGGAAACCTGCATGTGTCTAATTTCACTGAAATTCTGCCACATGTGTATTCCACCAACCCGCATTGGAGCAGCGTGGTGGAATAAGCTCCAAACCTTCTCCTCAAAATGAGGAGAGGAGGCCTTTAGCCCAGCTGTGGGACATTCACAGGCTGTTTCGGTTCGGTTCGGGCCTTGACCGAACGACTCGTATGCCGTAACGGCAAGCGGTATGACGCTCTCTTATTCCGCTTTCTAATGCATTGTGATAATATAACATGAGGGATTCGACCGAGAGAAAAATTCTAGAATTACTTCCGAAACAATTAGATTTTTTTCTATTTTGAAGCCTGTTTTCCTTTACAGCATACTTCATAAATTGTATATTTTCGCATGCATCCATTTTCAATCGGAACCTGATAAAGATCCAATTTAATGAAAATTAGACAAGTTTTTTTTTGCTAAAATAAAGCAAAAAATTTTTTTATCATTCTTCGTACAAAACTATGTAAAGACATCGCTTAACATTGTTTTTAATATATGTTTGTCCAACATTAAAAATATGTCAATAACATAATAAGCTATACTTACTACACAGTCATGTGAAGTTTTCGTCAAAGGCGTTAATTTGCGGTAATTAAACCCATGCACAGGTTCCTGACGTTGATGGTAATGTAAGTTCGGTATGCAAAGATTAAACTAAACATGTACTGCATGCCATTTGAATTTAATGGTAAAATGATACAGGTTTTCTATTCAGCATTGCTACTCTTTAAGAACTCTTCGTACCTCACTGTGAAATAGATGTGGATGACTTAATATCTCACATTCCTGAATCGCGTAGCTTAGATGAGTAATTACAGTGTAGATCAATTTCAACCGATCGAAATAATTATTAAATTTAGATTAACGGTTGATAGCGCGTAAGTACACACTTATTAACACCAATTTAAGCTGAATAAGACCGCATCAAACAATATTATCGTATACATGTTAGCTTTATTATTTCGATGTACAATTAAAATATACTGTATTGTGTTTTAAATAAATATATTTAACAGTAACAGTGACAGCCTGTTAATGTTCCACTGCTGGACTAAGGCCTCCTCTCCCTTTTGAGGAGAAGGCTTGGAGCTTATTCCACCACGCTGCTCCAATGCGGGTTGGTAGAATACACATGTGGCAGGATTTCAATGAAATTAGACACACGCGGGCTTCCTCACGATGTTTTCCCTCATGGTTAAGCGAGATGAATTATAAACACAAATTAAGCACGTGAAGATTTAGTGTTAATTGCCCACGATCATCGGTTATGATTCACGCGGTCTTACCACTAAGCCATCTCGGCTTATATATAATACTAGTAAGATAATTTGTGCAAAGTTATAATTTAAAGTGCGAGTAAAAAACTCAGATCGTATTTCACATGTGAAACGTTGAAAAACGACTTACGATGATACACTATTGTGATCCTAATAATTGTTATAATCAACACAATTAATGTCGCATATCTCTCGCTAAAATTTCTAGGTCGTGTTCTGTGATGAATTTTAAGTACGTTCTAACTGAATAGAGCAGTAGAGCTGAACTGAATGTTAATAATACTGAACCATTTCTCTCATACGTCATGGAATCCATTCGAATTTTAAATCGCGAACGATCAGTTGAATCATAAAATATATCGGTTTGACTTAAATCTTAAATAAAAACTTTTAGTTTACGTTTATATTATATATTTTTATAGTATTATTAAATTTTTAACGGAATATTGATTAACTCCAATGGGATTGTTTGATGAGATTAAAAAAAAACTCAAGTAATATTCGGCGCTGTTTACTAGTAATAATAAATCATAATAGATTTAAATAAATCGTAATTTCTATTTAATGTTTGCGGCTGCGGCGATGAGAGCCTCCATGATGACGGGTCGGTTGCTGAAATAACAAAATTTTACAGTTAAAACTTATTTTTCTCAAATCATCTTATTTCCAAAGACTTGTTGTCCCATGCGTGTGGAACATCCTTTCTATTGTTTTGATTTACGTTATTTTTTAATGTTTGCTTGTTTTTATTATCAGCCATCATCACAATCTACATTTTTGAATCATTGTGACTATTCAAATTTTAAATTTTCTTTAATTTTGCTGTGCGCCTGTTTTCTGATGTTATTTTTATATTTATGTCTTCTACAATGACCTGATGAGTTGTATGCCAGTTGTCTTGTAAAGGGTTAAGTAATTGTTCATAATCTTAATTTAAAATTTCTAATAAATATTTCAATTATTTTATTTATATGTAATTAATAGACATAGAAATATTTTCACTAATAAGCTTTGTCATGTATACAATATTAAAGCATTACACTTAAATATCAATTGTCAAAATAGAAACTACCGTCACCAGTACTAAGAGTATGAACAATAATTTATCTAATTCGTTAAGTAAAACGTTTTAGGCTATATAAACCAATTTGAAAAAGTATTGTTTAGTTACATAGTCCATTTACTGAGAAAAATAAATATAAATATAATATAATAAGGCTACGACTAATGCGTAGCTAGTTGATTAATATTTAAAAGATTATCAAACAAAAATTAATATTACTGTGAATTGAATGATTTTAATTCAGCTTATTCAGCTTCAATTTTGCCCGTATAACAAAATCGCGTGGATTCATTAGTGGATTGTTTGTTGTATTAAATCTTGACATGACGGTAGTTTTTCCTCCGAACGGCGTAATATGACATTTTTATTAATACAGAATCCAAAAAGTTTTCAGCGAAATAGTTTTTATAAATGAAATTGTATATACTATATATACTACATTTTTTGTTTTATGTCAATGTTTCGCTTTCGAAGTAAGCGCTGAACATTATGAAATTTAATTAAGGAAAAAAGTTTTTGATTGTATTGTTATTGAATGTATTCTTATGTTCACTTCCTTCCATGTTTTATTTAATGATGTTTCATACATTACTGGCTAACTGCCAAACTGAATTTTGTTAAACCTATCATAATATATTATATAAGATTGATAAGAACAACATAAGATTGATAAGAAAATGTGACCTTTTATCATCATAGCAAGCCCACAATATTTTTTTATAAGTAATACAACTATCATTACCTCTTTTTGAGAAATTACTAATATTCCTATTTCATTCTCCAATTAACGTAATGCTTGTGTCAGAAATTGAATCGAACCTGCAACTTTCATATCGCTGGGTGCTATATCGTTGAACTATTGGCACTATTAAAGTTAGTGAAAGATTGGCACCATAGATTGGCACAAAACACACCTCATCATTTCCATCGTTGTCACTCGCTTCTCCTGCTTGGGTAAACACCTCGGGTACATCGAAATTATGGACTTCATCTGGCTTCGGGGCATCATTAGCCGCATCTTCCTCTCCTTTCTCACCGCGTACATGGGATCTGGATTTTCGGTTATGATGACCTTGAAAAATAAGTATAAACTTGTGATTATTACACGAATGAGTTGATTTGAACGAACAAACGAGTTGAGTCGATATTATTGATGAAAAATAATAACTTGATTTTTTTGTTTTTCTTCAAAGTATTCTTGTTCAAACGAAATAACGTCAATAACAGTTCTATAAATTCAAAGCGCGCTGATTAAGATGAAGTATAACAGGAGTCCTGGAAAAAATGGAATAACTACAGGATCTTTAAAGATTTTTACTTCTTCCTCACATCGGCAACCTACTCTCTACTGTTTTTAACGTAAAACTCGCCATTTCCGAGATATTTGCAAAAAGAGGTTTTTCAAGATGGCGGCTAGCGCTCGCGGTCTGGGATGACAAAAACTCAGAAAAAAACTTTACAGTTACCAGGTACCTTCTAACATAATCCAATCGAAGAATCGAGTAGCGGGATTCTATGCAGAGTGAACGCATTTTTGTTGCTAAAATTCTTGTACTATAAAATCATATAAATTTGAATTTGGATTTCTTAATCAAAGAGTAGATATTTCAGATTAAAGTGATCAGTAGGAAAAAACACTCATTTCATATGTAAGGACCTAATATATAAAATCACGCTACGATCCATGAAAACGGAGTTGTAGCACTTAAGGCGTGTATATTTGTAAAATGAGATTTATTTATTTAGGGTTAAATACAACCCGTATTAATCCCTAT
The DNA here is from genome assembly GCF_905147045.1 of Nymphalis io. Classification (NCBI taxonomy): domain Eukaryota; kingdom Metazoa; phylum Arthropoda; class Insecta; order Lepidoptera; family Nymphalidae; genus Nymphalis; species Nymphalis io. Next base: position 3,765,643 of record NC_065898.1, on the reverse strand, counting down.
TTTTCTATAATTGTTTGAAAATAAAAAAATATTAAAAAAAAATGCTGATTTACATAGTTTGTTTTTATATTAAAGGCAGACAGGCAATTGGGTCACCTGATATTAAGTGGTCACCACCACCTATAGACATTAGCGATGCAAGAAATATTATCATTCCTTACATCACCAATATACTACCCTACCCTACCCTACCCTTGGGAAGGAAGATGTTGTGTTCCTTGTGCCTGTAGTTACACGCAATTGTATGCAAACTTGTGATTATACGCAACAATAATAAGTATTGCTGTTTAGTGGTAGAATATCTGAAGAGTAGATGGTACCTACCCAGACTAGCTTGCATATAGCCCTACCACCCTTAGATCTCGCTTTAAGCATTTCAATAAATAATAATATAAATAAAAAAGCAAAGTATTATCTTTTTAATTGTATTATAATATATATATTAATACAACTAATATACGTATTATTATTATCAAAGCTTAATTTACATTTAAACTGCAATTCCCTGATGTAACTGCTATTTCACGATCACAAATGTTATTGAAGCAATTTCTCTGGTGGTTTATTAATGTACGTCATAAATACAGAGACATTTAATACTCAATATCGAAGCGGTCTCTTTGATATATTACGATGTAGCGCTCTTAATACGAATTGGTATACGTTACTTGGAGTATTCGAGTGTATTTCCACTTAAATGTCATAAATTGTCCTTCTTTATATCAAACATTAATCAGAATATTGTTATCTACTGCTGATTTTATATAACATGAATATATACTTCTTACTTAACATTCGTAGGATCAAAATTCATCAGCTTTTATTCATCACATATTCTACCGCCAAAGGAATACTTAGTATTGTTGTGTTGCCGTGTAAAGGGTGAATGAACCAGTTTAATTAGAAGGACTTCTCAAGGAAGGTTAGCCAAACACGGACATATAATACACAAGTGTGTACGAACACGGCTTCTTGTGCTATCCGAAGCAAGAGAGCTTAAACACTTCCATCGGCCTGACAGACTACTTACTATTTTTCGTCAGAAAAACTTTTTATTAGGCCAATCCGGAATTTGAACCCAGGACATTGTTATCTGCGGCCTTATAGTTAAACACTAGAGCAACGAAGTGGTCATACTGATACCTAATTATTAATTTTTAATCACTCCAAAATAAACTCTTACGTGTCATAATACGTATTTTGAGAGGCTGTTAGTATCAAATAATAATAATAAATAGTATCAAATAATTTTATTGTACTTTGTTATAAACCTCAACGTATTCATACATCTAACTTTTCACTCCTGTTACTCAACCGCAATGTATATAAAACTATAATTAATGGTTTTACAACAGAAACCAAGAAACAACAAAGCTATCTCTGTTGTTAAATTTTAATGAAAAATAGTAGGGATTGTTTGTGTTTCCACATTAAAAATAATTGTAATTACTTTATTAGAAAAATAAAATTTGTATATTTTACCTATAATTACAGATACACACTACTAGACTTGTCCTATAAAGATTTCGCATTTTTATCTGATGTGGAGAACCCTGATATAAATATAATTACAGTAACAGCATGTGAATGTCCCACCGCTGAGCTAAAAGCCTCCTCTCTCTTTTGGGTTTGGAGCTTATTCCACCGCACTGCCACCCGCGTCCAACGGCTTCCCGCAACCGTTACTATGTCGTCGGTCCACCTTGTAACCGGCCTACGCTGATATAATACATATTTATGATTTATTTAAATCTAATATGATTTAAATAAATATTTCTCTAATATCTTAATAGCATATTTTATAAGCCCAACAGATTGCCAGACGTCAAAATAAAGTAAACACCGGCTGAGTTTGTCTTAAACGTTATACAAGATGGCAGCTTAGTAGATTAAAGATTTCAAATGACAGGTCCAACAGACCGTGAGACATTAAGATATTCTAATCGGTTGCTGTGTACCTTCGGATCGTTACTCAACATACTAACTAGGAACCCGCTGAGAGTATTTCCGAATAACGTTTATACTTGACAAAGTATTTCGGCCTTGGATAGTCCGCTTCTAACATGTATACGCTCAGTCAAATATGTTTATTAAAACAAACAATTTTATTACTTTTTTATTACAATATCAAGATGTCTTTTTGTGCAAAATTATATTGATATAATCGCACATAAAATGCGATGATTAAATATAAAAGACTTCATACATATTATGGTGTTTGATTTAATATTAACTATTACGGCTAAAAAAAAGAAAAATGTCGTTTTATGTGTTTACCCATTTGTTATATACGCCTCGTTTTATTTCCATTAATTCGCACTGGAGCAGAATATTGGAATAAGCTCCAAGCCATCTATATAATAGAAGATGAGTCCTTTGCCTAGCAGTCGGATATTTACAGACTGTTACTAGTTTTAGCTCGCTCATTCTTCAAACTTGGTGAGATTTTTTCAGATGTAATACCATTGTCACCACCAAAACCAAACCAGCACCAAGACTAAAGAAAATTTCATTTAAGCATCTTTTGTTTATTGTTTTATGAAAATTCAATTCATATTTTATAAGCAAAGAAGTATCTATAATTTTAAAAATTTAGAGTGTATTTCAAAACAAACTTCTTCATACAGCATTCAAACGGAGCGTTTTTACACGAAAAGAACATAATAATTATACATATGTTAAACTTCTATTTAAATTTCCACAATGATATATTTGTTTATGAAATATCTACTAACGCGTAAAAATAAATTTAAGGAGTATATATATCAAAGCAAATATCATAAATGACCAACCTAAATTATATCTTACTAAAATTGCGGCCACGACGTCCAATATCAAAGAATAACCATTATATATTATGTTACATTGCACAACTGTATGTGTTAAAGTTGCTAATAGGTCATTTGAAAATTTAGAAAAAAAGTGTTATGGACAATAATGGGAATAAAACAATAACATCAGGATGCTATTCCTTTTATTTTAATATAAAATTTGTAAACAGTTAAAGAATTTGACAAATAAAAACCCGCTGATTTTAATTCGCCGGTTCTTCTCAGATACGGATATTTACTTCGAACCAATAAGAAATTTTAAAGCTTCTATATGAAATAAATAAATTTTAATTTTAATTCTAAAATATCTTACCGCGTCCAATCGTAAAACCAGGATCAAAAGACCCGGACAAATTGAAACTTCCAGCATCTGGAAGTACCCAATACGCACTTTAAACTGCTATTACTTAGTACGATCCTAAAGTACCTATATAATTTCGAATACTAATTTCATTCCCTACATAAAATACAGTAAAAAAATAATTAACAGCCTTTTAATATTTCACTGCTAGACTACGGCCTCACATTCGAGAGGAAGGTTATTTTACTATTTCCAATATTATCTTCCGAACAATTGGGCCAACTCGGCTTTGCATGCAAAATAACTCCGCAACAACAAGAATAAATAATTCTAAGCTAAATAATACAAATGTCGTAGCGATATTTATAAAAATCTAAAAAAAAAACTTTTTGTTTAAATTTTCATTTCAATGTACACAGAAATTAAAAAGAATAAACGCCTAAAATAAAGATTAAACACCCTCTTCAATAATAAAATATTAACCAGGAATTGAAAAAATTTAAACGCATTTATTTTCTTAAAAAATCAAATAAAACAATACGTTCTTTTGACTCGTGCTTATCTCAAAGCTTAAAATATTATACAAATCGATAATAAATATTACCCAATGTAAATATCAGTCAAAATCAATATAAGCTTTATTCAATAAAGATCTTATAAGCACGTTACTTAGCGAGATTAATAAAACGTTAAGCTAACACCGGCTTGGAATATAGATTCTATCTCAAAGAACAAGCAAGAAACGCAGTAGTTTCAAATTTTAAATTAATAATCGAACGAATACAGCTTATGTACATTTTATTATCGAATAAAAAATACACTATACCTAATTTTTACATTATTTTAATATAACCATCAAAATTATTAAATGGGAAAATGTGTAAGGGATTGTATGAGAGAATCGAATACTTTTCGTCGAATACATTAATGTTTGTAAGTAATCGATTTGAAATATAATCTAAATGATAAACAAGTTAATTATTTACTGTGTGTGCTTAAAAATTACTTACCAGCCTCAACAGTGAATGCCATTAACACAAAGAACAAAAGGATAGCTGTAGTTAAAGCCTTCATTGTGATGACTCTCGAAGTCTTCAGTAGACACAAAAACATTTACTCGTGTCGATGTTTTTATATATTTCTTACTAGTTATTAAAATAAAGATAACGCTATCTGTAATTTGTAAGCAATTATAAAAATTGCAATGTCTTTGCTCCTAATCTATCTAAAATAGTAAAATTACAAACTACGATAATATAAATTATAGAGTGTTGTGAAAAAACTCAAATGTTTTAAAGGAATAAGCGAAATTTTTGAAGTAATTTTTAATTTTTAGCTTGCTTATAATGTTTACTTATATATTAAATGTGTCTTTAGTTATAATCTGTTTTGTGGACCATAAATAAATAAATAAATAAAATAAAATAAAATTTCCCATCGAGAAAAGTCAAATATTGGAGATTTGTTCATGTATGCGGTTAAAAAAAATTAATACTTTAAATATATTTAACAGATTATTTTTGACTAATCTTTTGGTTCTGTTACTTGTTCGTTAATTTCTTGTAAACTATCATTTTTTGATTGTGTTGCAGCTTAAACCATTACTTATATAATTTATCCGGCAAGGTTTTAGTATATCATACATTGATTCTTATTTGGTATTAGGAGATAAGAATTTTGTTATGCAATTAGATCTTTAAATGAGACTACGAGACTAACGTACCAATTTATATATTAAGTGTCGGAAAACAAAAATGGTCTTTGTTTTGTTCAATGGCTCAATCAGCCATTAACACAACAGTCAGCCATGATCACAAGATATTTGGATAAAGATATAAAAAGCGTACATTATTGGCTCGACACATAATACGTTATAATATTTGTTTATACCGCATTGTGCAAAGCATCTCAAGGAAAGATATTTGATTTTATGTAAAGCTGGTTTGTTAGTATTATATAAACAGTGTAAACGTAACTAACATATTTTTTTCGTTGCATTGAAAGAAAATACGTTTTCCCTTTCTATATATTTTGAAGGTAAGATATAAAATAATAAATGTCATCTTTAAACCGATTTAGTTTTTATTAGTCGGGAGACTGTTTTATTTCCGGTAGTTACTTTTACAAAATAACGAGAATCTGAAAATTATCCTATTTATACGTCGATCTTTTACGCTCACGCACATGGTTTCGACCGCATATGAGGTGGCGAAGGTGTCAAGTGCTATGCAAAAGTCTTTGGAGTTCAAGCTTGCTGCGAACACAATTTCATCGAAATCAAACAGACAGTGTAACTTTCGCATTAATTATAATATATGTATAGATTTGCTTCTGATGAAATCGTGAGTTGCTTTAGTCTGCTGTAATTGTACTTACAAGCTTGTAGTATAAGTCTTTGGAATTTATTTCCTAAAGCAAGAACGACCGCTGAAAAGTAATTTAAGTTCAAGGTAAAAAGATTTCTCATACTGCAACGTTACGTAACAGCCTATGTGCACACAATTACTTCCCTCATTCAGTTCCCCCTCGAGTTGAGTCCTTTTGCTTTTTTTCTTGTTATAAAAAATATGCGTGTTCACTTTTGTCATAGCTACATTTATATATTTGTGTGTGTGTTGTTATCATTGTGTTTTTATTTAAACTATAATTCTCCGTTTAAATTAGGGTTGAATATATTGCCAATTGGAATCAATCATCATTCGACCGATAAGAGACACATAACGTGAAAATTTTCAGAATACATAAAAGCCAGGCTATTATAATTGGCAGTTATAAATTATTACCTCATGTAGACTATTCTTGTTTGCCACCTGTTGTCTTTAACAATACTGTAATCCCATTAAGCAGCAAAGTTAAAAATTTAGGAATATATATAGATCAAAATTTCTCATGGATGTCACAAATAAGTGAAGTGAGCAGGAAAATGTTTCACTCAATTGGGTCCATTCGTAGATTACGTAATTTACTACCTATTCCTACCAAAATTGCGTTAGCTCAAGCCATCCTCCTGCCCATCCTTGCTTACGCTGACACCTGCTATCTTGACCTAAGAGAGGAGCAATTAAATAAACTCGAGCGTATTCAAAATCTCTGTATTCGCTTTATATTCGGACTCCGCAAATTTGACCACATTTCTGAATTTCGCAAAAAACTCGAGTGGCTCCCAATCCGTCTTCGCAGGAATACTCATATTCTTTCTCTTCTTTACTGTATACTTTTTCATCCAAATTCTCCGCACTATCTTAAACACCGTTTTGAATTCCTTAAGGACTCGCACGGCCGCACTCTACGATCTGACGATAATCTAATTCTTAAAATTCCTTTTCACTCTTCTTCTTTTTGTACTAATTCTTTCTCTGTCCAAGCAGTTCGCCTATGGAATTCTTAACAACTCCACTTAAGACAATCTCAAACTATTAACACATTTAAAATCTGACTCAAGGCATATTATTTATCTTTATAATTCAATCATAAATCATAATCATAAATCGGGACTGTTGTTTTATTATCTGCCGCACTTTATTGCTATTTATTATTATTATTATCATAATAACATTTTTTTAATGTTCTGTTTTATACATTATATATGTATGTTTATGTATATATTATTTATTTATATGTATGTATATTTAGCTATAGTACTGTGTATATATATATTTATATTTATTTAAAAATAAAAATTGAGATGATTAGTACACCTTGAGACAGGGGGGTTTGTATCTTTGTATCTGTCCGTTATAAGAGATGTAAACATACGGGTACGTGACCCCGCCTTCCCCGAGCTACTTATGCTACACCCTGTGTCTTCAATGGCATAAGTATACTTATACCTCGAATTCCCACCAAATTTCCTCAACATCCCTCTATCTTGAACTGGTTCTCTACTCTAGGTTGGGGAGGTCAGACGGCAATCGCTCCTTGTAAAACCGAGAATAACCAGAATCTGAAAATTATCCTATTTATACGTCGATCTTTTATCTCAAAGAACAAGCAAGAAACGCAGTAGTTTCAAATTTTAAATTAATAATCGAACGAATACAGCTTATGTACATTTTATTATCGAATAAAAAATACACTATAGCTAATTTTTACATTATTTTAATATAACCATCAAAATTATTAAATGGGAAAATGTGTAAGGGATTGTATGAGAGAATCGAATACTTTTCGTCGAATACATTAATGTTTGTAAGTAATCGATTTGAAATATAATCTAAATGATAAACAAGTTAATTATTTACTGTGTGTGCTTAAAAATTACTTACCAGCCTCAACAAGCAATTAAATAAACTCGAGCGTATTCAAAATCTCTGTATTCGCTTTATATTCGGACTCCGCAAATTTGACCACATTTCTGAATTTCGCAAAAAACTCGAGTGGCTCCCAATCCGTCTTCGCAGGAATACTCATATTCTTTCTCTTCTTTACTGTATACTTTTTCATCCAAATTCTCCGCACTATCTTAAACACCGTTTTGAATTCCTTAAGGACTCGCACGGCCGCACTCTACGATCTGACGATAATCTAATTCTTAAAATTCCTTTTCACTCTTCTTCTTTTTGTACTAATTCTTTCTCTGTCCAAGCAGTTCGCCTATGGAATTCTTAACAACTCCACTTAAGACAATCTCAAACTATTAACACATTTAAAATCTGACTCAAGGCATATTATTTATCTTTATAATTCAATCATAAATCATAATCATAAATCGGGACTGTTGTTTTATTATCTGCCGCACTTTATTGCTATTTATTATTATTATTATCATAATAACATTTTTTTAATGTTCTGTTTTATACATTATATATGTATGTTTATGTATATATTATTTATTTATATGTATGTATATTTAGCTATAGTACTGTGTATATATATATTTATATTTATTTAAAAATAAAAATTGAGATGATTAGTACACCTTGAGACAGGGGGGTTTGTATCTTTGTATCTGTCCGTTATAAGAGATGTAAACATACGGGTACGTGACCCCGCCTTCCCCGAGCTACTTATGCTACACCCTGTGTCTTCAATGGCATAAGTATACTTATACCTCGAATTCCCACCAAATTTCCTCAACATCCCTCTATCTTGAACTGGTTCTCTACTCTAGGTTGGGGAGGTCAGACGGCAATCGCTCCTTGTAAAACCAGTACCCGATATTTAACATGGAAAAGAAGAACAGAATTTTAGGTACAATGGCTAGGGCGTCGCCGCAAAACGACGCGCAGGCACATCGCCCTAAGCCTGCGACAAGTGAGAAAGGGCTACCGTGTCAAGTACGGGCACGGCTAAAGAAGCAAATGCCTAAAAAGAACCTTTGCTTTGCCACCTGGAACATCGGCTCTCTCACAGGTCGCTCCCTTGAACTGGCTAACGTACTGACGAAGCGCAGGGTTCACGTTCCATTCTTGCAAGAAACTCGTTGGAAGGGGAACAAGTCCCGTGATATTGGACTGGGTTACAAGTTGATTTACTCCGGCTCCCCCTCAGGAAAGAACGGTGTGGCCGTAGTACTGTGCGAGGAACTCCAGAACGCTATTCTAGAAGTCGATAGACAGAGCGACCGACTTCTTCGGGTGAAGCTAATGATAGAAGGAGTATTACTCATCTTATCAGCGCTTACACTCCACAGGTCGGCAGCTCTGAGTCGGAGAAAGAAGCCTTCTGGAATAACTTGGAAGACATGCTCCGCTGCATTACGAACACCGAGAGCAACGTGATTGGTGGAGATTTGAACGGTCATGTTGGTGAGGAGTCACGTGAATATGGACGTGTACATGGCGGCTACGGCTATGGTCGTGAGAATGCAGAGGGGGATTCAATTCTCAACACCTGCTTATTATCAGACCTTGCCATTGTTAACACTTTCTTCCAAAAGAAACCCGAGCACCTCATCACCTATAAAACTGGGCCACACTCCACCCAGATCGACTACTTGCTCATAAGAAGAAGCCAAATTGGTAGAGTGACCAACTGCAAGGTAATTCCTGGGGAATGCCTCACAACGCAACACCGCATCCTTGTCATGGACATGCTGGTAGTATCAAGTAAAAAGTGCCTGAACGACGCAGACCTAAAACTAAATGGTGGCTGGTGAATGGACCGAAACAGCATGACTTCTGTAAAGTCATAGCTAGCTCAAACTTAAGCACAGACAGAAAGGAATCAGTCAATAGTCAATGGTCTAGGATCCAGTCAACAGTGAACATCATTGGAAAACAGGTGCTTGGCACTTCGAAGGGAGGCCGCGTCATCGACAAGGAGATGTGGTGGTGGAACGGCTCAGTACAGGAGGCTGTTCGATAGAAAAAGACACAGTTTAAAAAGTGGCAAGAGACCAAATCTCCTGAAGACCGGGCCGCATATAAAGCAGTTAAATGTGCCACTAAATGAGCAGTTGCCAAAGCCCGCTACCAGACATTGTCACCTCTTTATGACACGCTTGAGACAAACGAGGGCCAAAAGACTATCTTCCGTTTGGCAAAAGCTCGGGAGAAAGCGACACAAGACATTACAAAATGTCTTTGTGTCAAGGACTCAAATGGCACTTTGGTTTGTGACGCAGTTAAGATGAAGGAGAGGTGGCGCGACTACTTTAACGTGTTGCTTAACACACAACACGGTAATGTCTCTCCTCCAGAACTGCCTCCTAATCTCGAACTACCTGTTGTACCTATCAAATCCGTAGGCCCTGACGACTTGCCGATTGAAGCATGGAAAGCGATGGGCTCTCATGGTGTGAACCTACTTACTGACCTTTTTAACCGAATACTTACTAGCCGAAAGATGCCCCACTCTTGGAGATTGAGTATCATTACTCCAGTATACAGGCAAAGGTAGTGTATAGGACTGCGAAAGCTACCGCGGTATTAAGGTTATGTGCCACACCATGAAACTTTTCGAACGCGTAATCGATTCAAGGCTCCGGCAAGAATGTACTGTCTCGGAATGTCAATATGGGTTTCGCCCAGCCTGTGGAGCCATAGACCCCATCTTCGCCCTAAGAATACTGGCCGAGGCCCACAGGGAAAAGAAGAAGCCGCTGAACATGGCATTTCTAGACCTGCAGAAGGCAATTTACTGCGTCCCACGCCAAATTATCTGGTGGGCTTTGAAGATGACGAACGTGCCACAAATCTATATTGACATTATCCGAGACATGTACCATGATTCGGAATCTATAGTAAGGACCGCCGTTGGCGACACACACCCTTTCCCGATCACGGTTGGGGGTCCACCAAGGCTCGGCCCTGAATCCTTTTCTGTTCAGTGTAGTGCTTGACGTTGTCACAGCGAAAGCCCATAAGCCGTCTCCCTGGCTCATGATGTATGCTGATGATATTGCACTGGTAGATGAGGACAAGCAGGTATTGGAGCAAAAGATGAACCATTGGAAGGGTGTGCTAGAGAGGGGCGGTCTGATGCTAAATGTTGCGAAGACCGAGTATATGGCCTGTGGTAGTACGGACCCCGAACCCATAAAGATAGGCGGAGAATTCGTTATCAAGACGGAAAAGTTTAAATACCTCGGGTCCGTACTGCACGAGTCTGGTACAATCGACCACGATGTCAGAGCTCGAATAAACGCAGCCTGGGCCAAATGGCGGGAAGTCACCGGGGTAATCTGTGATCGCAGGATACCGGTGAAATTAAAGGGCCTTGTGTACAAGTTCATCATCCGACCAGTCTTATTGTACGGCGGCGAGACGTGGCCAGCGCTCGCGAGACACATTCAGCATATTCACGTCGTGGAAATGAAGATGTTGCGGTGGATGTGTGGCGTTACGCGACTAGATCGCATTCGTAACGAGCACATCCGTGGTAGCCTTGGCGTTTGCGATGTAGCGGATAAGTTGCAGGTAAGCCGTCTGCGTTGGTTTGGCCACATTAGCCGCGGACCACCAGACTATGTCGGGAACCGATGCCTGGACTTTGTTGCTCGATGTTGTGAGGGACGATATGAGAGAGCACAATCTCACTAAGGAAGACGCTTTAGATCGAGCAAAGTGGAGGGGTAGATGCAGGAAAGCGGACCCTGGCGTTACTAGGCTGGGAAAACGCTAGGAAGAAGAAGAGATGTATCTAGATTAGTACACCTCCTTACCGCTTTATTTATTTATTTATTTCATTTCCTTCACCCAAAGGTTGTCTGGAAGAGATCGCTCTTTTAGCGATAAGACCGCCTTTTGTACAAAATAGTTTTCGTTTCTTTTGTACTTGTGTTTAAAATGGTTCTGTAACTTTTTTGGTATACAATAAAGCATATTCTTTTCTATTCTATTCTACATATATTGGTATATACCAATTAGAATGTCCTCGTCAATAGATGTCGCTATTTGCGCACCTCTCGCTGAGACAGCATAACACTTGAACTAACGATGTACACACACTCGGGAATCGGTGACAGGATTTTGTGAGTAATTGACATGACGTTGTGTATAAACTGTCAACCATAATACATTTACAATAACTCGTAATATTATAAATTGTCTGTGACTTTTTGATCCAGTAGTTAAAGCATATGGTTGCTGATCTCAAAGTTCGAATATTATAAACTAAGTAACTTTAGAACACCTTAATTAACACGACATTTTGAAAAACCTTTCCTGTAAATCGTTGTTTTCTAAAACGGAAATCTTTGGGCCTCTTCGTCTATTAGCTACGTTTTCTGCGGGGATACACATGAAGGCCATCCTACCATAATTTCACATTTCATCCTACCATAATTTCACATATGTGGTATGTTATATGTACCTGACGAAATTATCCTTCAGCACTGAACATGACATAAAATATAAAACCAAATTAAGCTTATGCATTGTTAGGCCCGGATTTAGATCTGCGATTTTTGGTTAAAACTTACATATTTAATCTTCTGGGCCATCTCGTCTTCTAACCCCTACTCAACATGCAAATAAATCCAGCGGTATTAAATGGAACGTACTTAGTATCCTTAAACGACATTAAACACTTTTCGATCTTATATACTTAAGTACCAGGCTACATATGGCGAAGGCTCGTGAGGCGAATAACATCTGCATTAAACAATTCATAATACTTCATGGCGACCACGACCACTCTGACAAGAGTGTCACGACGAAGAAGAAGAAGATACTTAAAACATGATTAAAGGAAGTAAACAGCACTAAACGTTCTATTTTCAAATAAAATACATATCATGATCTTTTGTTGGACTCTTTTCCTTTACAAATCAGATTTACCCTCTTATTGTTAAAGATTGTAAATATGACTAACTTGTATATATTTTTCATACATAATAATCAACGAGGAAAAGTGTTAGTACAAAATCTGTAACGAGTTCATTTTCAAAACGTATTTTTTTTGTTTTTTATTGTTGACTCTTTTTCGTATTTTAAAAAAAACATGACAAAAAAAACAAAAAATGTGTGGATTATTTACGTACGTATAAACTTAATATCTTGTTAATAATAAAATATATATCTATGATTTCAAAAAACCTTCCTATTTTTATATGGCTTTTTACGAGTTACTAAAGCAATATGTACGCTGGCGACGCCGCGACTTTTGCTAATTTTATAATAAATATCATCTGATTTAAAAAAAAAATCATTTTGCCCTTCATTGATTATTTACAAAAAATTAAATTAAACCATTTTGTTAACATATATTACACATATTTTACAGTATTTGTTCAAAAATGGGCCATATCATAAGAATTTTATACTGTAAATATTTTTCTTAACGACATCGTTATTACGTGATATATGACAATGTACAATTATATACTTATCATAATTGTCCTTACGAAGTCTGTCTTATCGCCGTGTTTATAAAGCCATTTTCCGCGAACTCACGTTTCAGTTATTACTTTTTATTTTTCATCGCCCTGATGATTACCTACAAACATATAACAACCTGCAAAATACCACTGCTGGCCTACTCTTGTGAAGAATATTTGAGTCTTTCACTGCATGGCAGATTGGTGGCTGCTGATGAATTTCTTGCCAGAAAAACCCAATAAGTTTATATTGGACTCGGTTTTAGAATCGGGTTTTGAACCCAAGACCTAAAAATCCAACTATCCACCAGACCAACGTCAGTGATACGAGTATACAATAATATAAAATGCACAATATATTCGTCAGCTAGCGAACAGGCTACAAAAAATATTTTCACTTTCCATTCAATTTCAAACAATTTACAATTAGGAAGTGTAAAAGTGAATTCTGCGACAACTCTATGATTTATTACTCGCTGATAAAAATTTACGTGGTCTTTTGTTAGGGATGACAAATTTATGATTGTTTTGTTCTGTCGGTTTTACACTCGTGGTCACCTTTCACTAGCGATGAATTATTTCAGTTTAATTTTCTATATTTGCAAACTGATTCTCTCTCATTTCTTTCTATACTTAACTAGTTTTTATTGTGATTAATAGATTGATTTCAAAAATATTACAGATAGCGACATAAATAAAAAATTCAATTCAAAAATAAGAAATTCGTGTATTTATTTTTATATAAGAAACATCTGAGCATATAAGCAAGATAAATAATTAGACTTGGACATAAAAAAGTATATTATATTTTGTAATGTGTTTTAATATTGAAATGACATCTTATTAGTTTCCACCCGCGGTAACGCCCACGTGTGACGATGTGGTTATTAGTTACTTCTTTTTTTGTACCCCTGACAACGTGTACGTAAAATTATATAATGATCAGTTGTATAGTTAAGACGTCAAAGCTTAACAAACAAACTAACTTTGCGTTTGTAATATTATTAAAGCTGAAAAGCTTTGTGGCGCATTGGCGATGTAAGCTATGGTTAAATTTTTTTACAATGCCAATGTCTAATGGGCGTTGGTGACCACTAACCATCAGGTGGCCGATTTGCTCGTCCGCCTACCTATACTATAAAAAAAATCTTTCTTTGGTAACCAATACGATAAATCCGTCGGTGTCGAATAGAATATGTTTATGCCCTAAAGAAACATTAAACAGTTTTCGAGCGTATCTACTTAAGATGCGATTAAAGGAGGTAAATAACTCTTAACGTTCTATCACTTTTCGTACAAATAAGACGCGCATCACGAGCTTTTGGAGTCCTTTCCTAAACAAGATTTACTTTCCACTTCTGTATGTTAAGGGTTCTTAAATCAAATACTTGAGGAAATAACAAAAAAATAACTTACAGTGGACAATATTTAACAAGTGAAATAAGTGTCGATTGTGATTTTATGTAGGTATGTGATTTTTATTATTGCATATACAACAAAATATAATAAATAAAATATTATCTTTGTTACAATTTGGTTTTTCCATGTATAAAGAAAAAGTTTTAAACGCCTGTAAATTTTCCACTGCTTGTTAACCAAGCTTTCGTTCACCGTCAAGCCCGAAATATGTTATAAACAAACGAAGCCTACAAAAATGCAGTGGCTCTTACCGAGTTTGAGCCCTCAATTTTCGGTTAAAATTCGCATTTTCTAACCGATGGGCCATCTCTGGTCGTCATTTATTTGAGATTTGTTACATGTTTGAAAAATATGTTTTAGTAAATTGACTTATGTAAATTAAATTTAAAATAAAATCGTTTAGTTTTTTTATACTAATTTATAGTTTTATTATATATATTTCCATTTATCTTTAATTACTAAAATAATAATAATCGCCCTAATATAATAAATACGAAAGGTTGTGTGCATTCTTAATATTAGTTATTTATTCACGCTTTATCACAGCTGAAATATGACATAATTTACATATTTTGGCTTTTTTATCCCGTTTAATTGGATTTTCGATAATAACGCGGGTGAAGCCGCGGGCCAAGCGCTAGTTAAATACTATACTATACATATATATACTAATAATAGCTAAATACATAGTTTGTGTAGTCATGCACTGTCGTAATCGTCCTATTAATCAATTGTAGCCGCATTACCTCGATTGCACGCTTGAAACGCATCAGTTGTTACCAATAGAAAATCGAATCAATCGATAAGCCACATTGGAACAGCTTATGATGTACAATTTCCTTGAAATCACACAAACACAAAGGGAACATTTAACCTGGAAATTTCCCACTGCTCAGCTTAGGCCACCTATCCTGTTGAGGAGAATATTACATAGTGTTAATCTGAACTTCACTAACATTTGTATATTTAATACAAATGTTTGTTGAAGTACAGATTAACGATTTTTTCAGAGACCGTTCTTTTCGATACATTCAATTTTCCGCTATCAATTCATTCGGTACTCAATTTATCAGCTCTCATGCTAGATAAAATCCAGCCTTATGTTATTAAATTAAAAAGGGTTTTGGTCAATATTTAGTGTCACAGTGATGTCATAAGATGACATTTGCCGGTTTTTCTAGATTATTTTGAGATCAATTTTTTCTATCAATCAACAGCCAATCGTTGTCCACTGCTGAACATAGGCCTCTCCCAAGGTGCGCCAAAGCTCCCTGTCCTCCGCCTTCCGCATCAAGTTGGTGCCCGCCACCTTCTTAAGGTCGTCGGTCCACCTGGCTGGAGGGCGCCCTACGCTGCGCTTGCCGATTCGCGGTCTCCACTCTAGGACTCGTCTGCTCCAACGGCCATCGGTCCTACGACATACGTGACCAGCCCACTGCCACTTCAGCCTGCTAATTTTGCAAGCTATGTCGGTGACTCCGGTTCTTTTCCGGATAATCTCATTTCTGATCTTATCCTTCAAAGATACTCCGAGCATAGCTCGCTCCATAGCACGCTGAGCGACTTTGAATTTGTGGACTAGTCCCGCAGTTAGTGTCCACGTTTCGGCACCGTATGTCATGGCAGGTAAGACGCATTGGTTGAAGACTTTCGTCTTCAAACATTGCGATATAGACGACTTGAGGACTTGACGAAGGTTGCCAAATGCTGCCCATCCCAAGCGAATCCTTCGATCGGCTTCCTTCTCGAAGTTGTTCCTACCGACTTGTATTATCTGTCCTAGGTAGGTATATTCACTAACAACTTCGAGAGGTTTCCCCTCGACGTATATCGGTCCCGGCACGACATTGAATTGACCTATTGAACATGACCTTGGTCTTGTCCAAGTTCATACCGAGACCGACACGCCGGGAAGACTCGCCTAGGCTACGCAGCATTTCGGTGAGTTGTTCCAGCGACTCTGCTATGATGACGATATCGTCGGCAAATCGAAGGTGTGAGATGTACTCGCCGTTTACATTGACTCCATACCTAGTCCAATCCAGCGTTTTGAAAACGTCTTCCAACGCGTTGGTGAACAGTTTCGGGGATATTACATCCCCCTGTCTTACCCCTCTGCGCAGTTGGATCGCCTTCGTCTTACAGTCCTGGATGTGGACAGTCATTGTAGCGGCGTTGTACAGACATCTCAGTACCTCGATATATCTCCAATCGATATGACATCTCTGCAATGACTCGAGCACTGCCCAGGTTTCAATGGAGTCGAAGGCTTTCTCGTAGTCCACAAATGCCATACACAGCGGCTGATTGTACTCTTCGGTCTTCTGCACAATCTGCCGAACAGTATGGATGTGGTCCACGGTGCTGTAGCCTGATCGAAAGCCGGCTTGCTCTGGGGGCTGGAACTCGTCAAGTTGTCTGGCGAGACGGTTCGTGACGACTCTTGAGAACAGCTTATACACGTGACTCAGGAGGGAGATTGGTCTGTAGTTTTTCAAGAGGGTTTTATCACCTTTCTTGAAAAACAGTACCACCTCACTCCCGCTCCACGTTTCCGGGGTCTTGCCATGTTGGATGACGGAATTAAAGAGGCTTGCTAGCTCTTTCAGGACCGGAGTCCCGCCTGCCTTAAGCAACTCTGTTGTGATTCCGTCATCTCCCGGAGCTTTGTTGTTTTTAAGCTGTTCTAGAGCCGCCCTAATCTCTCCTTGGTCAACGACCGGGAGCTCCTCGGAGTAATGGCGCATAAGAGGGGCGTGCTGGTCATCAATACTGATTCCCACGGGTTTATCCGATCTTGAAGAGAACAACTGCCCATAAAACCTCTCTACTTCTCCGACAATCTCAGGCCTAGAGGTAACGACCCCACCATTTTCAGTTTTAAGTTTTGTCAGACGCGGCCTCCCAAACTTGCGAGCGAACACTTTCGATCCCCGATTTTGCTCAATCGCAGCCTTGATGGCACGGGTATTGTAGCGTCGGAGATCGCGTCGCGTCAGTGTTTTTATTGTTCGGTTTAAGGCCTTATCTGACAAAAACGATGGTAGTTCTCGTCGTTTTCTCATGAGCTCGAGTGTCTCAGCAGAGAGTTTTGGTGCGTTGTCTCTTCTCTGTGGCGGAAAACACTTGCGGGATGTGTTTTGCAGTATTTTGACCAGCGTGTCGGTTCTCTCATCAATGCTGCTTATGGTTTCCAACGCGGTGAATTGATTTTGAAGTTCCATTTGGAACTTTTCGGAGCCTTGAGCAGCTTGGAGCATGGTAGGTCGGAGAGTAGACCTCATCATTCTCGATCTTTCGGCTTTTAAGTTTACATTTAGAGTGCCTCGAACCAAGCGGTGATCACTTCCGGTGTTAAACCTGTTGATCACTGAAACATCTCTAAATATGTGCCTTTTATTCGAAATGATAAAGTATATCTCGTTCCTTGTCACGTTATCGGGGCTTCGCCAGGTCCACCTCCTCTGAGGCTTCTTTTGAAAGAAAGAATTCATCAAAAAAAGGCCCCTGCGCTTCGAGAAAGTTTACCAGCATTTGCCCCCTGTGATTTCTGCAGCCCAAGCCGTAAGGTCCGACTTTCGATTCACCGCTATCTTGTACTCCCACTTTAGCATTAAAGTCTCCCATAACAACACTGTAGTGGGCCTTCGAGGTGTCGTTGAGGGCCTTTGCGATGTCCTCGTACATCGCTTCGACCACATCATCAGAGTATGTCGAAGTTGGCGCATATACCTGTACGACCTTCAGGGAGTACCTGTCGGAAAGTTTTAGGACAAGGTACGCTACCCGGTTCGACACACTACTGATTTCCACAATGCTGCTAATGAGATCCTTTTTGACTAGAAAACCGACACCACCCTGGGAGAGGTTATCACCATCGCGGAAGTAGAGTAAGTTACCGGACTTTAGAGTTATCGTGTCCTCCCCCTGTCTTCGGACTTCAGATAACCCCAGTATATGCCAGTTTATATGACTTAACTCTACTTCTAATTCGGCGAGGTGATGGTCCAGCCTCATCGAGCGTCCATTATAGGTTGCCATGTTCAGTCGTTTTATACGGTAGCCTGCCGTGAACCGGTGATTCTTAGCACCCCCTGCCCTGCGGATACCGCGACCGCTACCTTGGTCGGGCCTAGCGGGCTTGCCGGTAACTGGGGGCCTTTTTTTGGGCGCATCTGCCATTAATGGAAGGGTATGCCCATACTCGCCGCGCTGGGCAGGCGTGTTGGCGAGCGCAGTAGGGGGGTAAGATGTTTATGGGAGGGGGGACGCTGCTGCCCATCCCCCCTTTTCCCCGTCCCTCAGTCGCCTCTTACGACACCCACGGGATGAGATTGGGGGAGTACTATTCTAAGCCGGTACTCCACGGCAGTACTTTTTCTAAGATAAAATATATTTTTTTTTAATTAATACAAATTTTAATAAATTATCCTCACCATAAGGACGATGGTTCAGATAGAACAATCTTCAGAACGATCTTAATCGAACATAACTTACCAAAATTACACTAGATTTCTAAACAAAATAAATATACAACATTATTTAAATGTCAATAATATACATAGAATTAAAATAAAATGTTCATTACGAGTACAAGAGATGATGCTATATTTAGATAAACACTGTCACTTTCCATAAAAGTAAAATTTAATTGACCAGTGACACCAGTTTACTTACGAAACGAAAAACTAGTTATAAAATTAGCATACCTTTT
This sequence comes from Nymphalis io, assembly GCF_905147045.1. Taxonomy (NCBI): domain Eukaryota; kingdom Metazoa; phylum Arthropoda; class Insecta; order Lepidoptera; family Nymphalidae; genus Nymphalis; species Nymphalis io. The sequence goes on along the minus strand of NC_065898.1, from coordinate 3,746,618 downwards.
AAATATGCAACTTGTTAATCCTGTTGCAGATAAAATGTTAGATATTTTACCAGTACTTTGGTTTCTGTTTCTAGTTTCTGTTTCTAGAATACTAAGTAGATAATTGCGGAAATATGATCGACCGAGTTATCCGCATAAGAGATAATTGCAGAGGTCAACCCGTCCGCAGTGCAATGGACAAGCCTCACTCGGGGGGAGTCGCTTTCATGATGATGGTGTCCCCTACGCCATGTAAGTATAAATTTGATAGACCAATTTGTTTTCAAAATTTAATTTTAAAAAAACACAACTGTATCTATATGCTTACATTACTTACAGCTACCCGAATCGGCTTCGTCAGGTTAAAATTCATATACAGCTACCGCTTCCATTCCCTCCCCCCTCCCCTCCTTCCTATTCCTCCCCTGAAAGTTGAAATTTCTAAAAATCCTTTCATAGTTGATGCAAAAGTTATAAACTCTACTTATATTTAAAATTATAGATTTCTAGACTTAGTAGACTGTATTGATAGACAGTCAGGGCAAACGATTTTATACACCTTTGGGATGGCTCCGCTAAGTACCTACTGGAGGCCTTGAACCGGTTGCAGCGACGTGCGGTGCGCATTATTGACGACGTAAAGGTCACAAACACCCTTGAACCTTTACAATTGCGTCGTGAGATAGCAGCACTGAGCGCTTTCTATCGACTGTATCACGGCGAGTGCTCTGAGGAATTATTCTCTCTAATTCCTGCTTCCCCCTTCCTTCTTAAGTCCACGCGAGCTGGTTCTCGATGTCACCGCCTAACTGTGACATCAATTCCATCGCGCACAAAGAAATTTGGCAACTCCTTTCTTTGTCGCACTACCAAAAAATGGAATTCCTTACCAGCTCACGTGTTCCCATCCTCTTACAACCCGGGTTCCTTCAAACGAGGCGTGAAGAGGCATCTTGCGGGCCGGCAAGGCGGGGACGACTAGTACAGAACATTCTTCCCGACTGTACTGGCCGTCGTCGCGTTTGGACTCTACTACCACTTACCATCAGGAAGAGTAGAGTCATTTGCCATCCCGGCGCATATAAAAAAAATACAATATAAAAACATAATTATAGATTACGTCATCACTTAGGATGATGTCATGAGGTAAAGAAAATCTCATTGCCTTTTCTAAAATATCATTTCTTTTTAAGAATATCTATACAATAGCTTTTATCTAAACGTAACCAATGTCCAAAGTTTATCAAGCAGTATTAGAATTTTTCTGAAAAAGTACTAAGTAATTAAAAAAAGTATGTTTTTCTGTAATTGTAATTTAAAAAATAACCTTGTTATCTGCAAGAGTGTCTATTTACAGAGGCGGCTATTGTGTTTTTATTACATTTAATATGTTCAGCATCAATATTCAAAACTTTTGTGTATTGATATCGCAAAGCCTATTAAAACGTGTTACTCATTGGAACGCTCGACCGCTCCAATTATTTAGTAATGTGCTGAATTTACGTAAAATGATTCATATTTAACAACATTCTTCTTTGGGGATTTTTTTACTACAGATCACCATGAAGGTTTTTATACAATGTAATCCGCCACTAGATGGGACTGCAGCAGATCAACTTCTACTATGCCTTTCAACTGATCGCCATCATATTTGATATAAGCAGAAGCAGCATAGCAGAACAAACCTCCAAAGGAGAGGTAGTTTTTCGGTTAACAGGACATTACTATATAAAATTAATGTCATTTAAACCTATTTATATTTGTAAAGTGTTATTTGTTTTCAAAATTTACGATTCTTCAAGCATGTAGCCGGGATAATTAAGGTAGCTGGTATCGCCAAGATTATGCGTAGCATGATGGGGCAGCCTCGAGAGCTGGTTAGGCATGCTCGGGCCCCTGTACTCTACCACGGACGGCCAGCAGAACAGCCGTTTCTTTGGGTCTCCCTGTCCGGCGGGTCAATACAATTCCCACCGGCATTGGTTTAACAGACGTCTCCACTGGACCAATACTTATCGCGGCAATGCTCTCTCGGGCACTGGCTGTACGCTGGCTGACCTCGAAACTCGAGCTACATGCAGCAACTTCACGAGTTTTTCACCATGCGTACGGTGGTAACAAGCCAGGCGGATGATTGACATCCTACCACCAGATGAGCAGATGGTCGCCCAGATGTTGTTTTTTAGACAAATAAAGCTAGGTGATTATACGTCACCTCCAATTATAGACAATCAAACTGTAAGAAATATAAGCAACTTCTTACACCGTAAATAACCAAACAACCAACCCAAGCAACCCTAGCATCATATTATAATATTATTTAATCCAAATAAAAAGTGTGTATACTAATATTTTATACATAAATAAAATACACACTAAGAATTCTGAGATATCTTAATCCTTTTTGTAAATTGAAAAGGACCTCTTTGTCCAGCAACGAGGCTGCTTATTTAAACACATGATACATCAAAGTTCGAAAGAAGTTTTGTAATTGACTTTTTTATGAAATCTACTCTAATGTATCTATATCTTTTGAGGATCTTATTTCTGAGGAGAAATGAACATTTATTTATGCAGGCATACATGTGCAGTGACGCAGTATGTATGTATGTACTTAGGTTTGCACTAAATTTGAAAACTGTTATGGGAATATTTAAATGTATTAAGAAAAAAAAATTTGCTATTATATTTTTTATTCTATGACTTAGGATACTTTGTGCATTTCTTCATGCAGACCATGCATATCCATGAGGGTTCTTCTGTGGTCGTCTTCATAGTGGTAGGAGCCGGTGTGGTCGTGGTAGTAGGTTTTGGTGGCTTGCAAAAGTAGTATGGATCGAAGTGATGAGGGATAAACTCATGTTCATGTTCATTCCAGTCGTCAGCAGGTATGAAAGGTGGCGGTTCATCTACGTAAATAAGGGATGATGCATCTGAAACGATAATTACAATGTTATTTGTATCTCTTATCTACTCAGATTATAAAGAAAAAAAAAACATGATCAAAGAAACAGAATGGATCTCGATGAAACTCGTACCAAGATTAATAGATTGAGTGAGAAACAAAAATATCGGAATGACCAGGAGTGAAGTCAATCATGTGGCCGTCTATTATAAAATAAAATGTTATTGTGCCTGCAGTATGCCGCGACGCAATAAAGATAGCACGAATAGAAAATAAAATTAAAATAAAGGCCCACATGGCCTACTATGGCCAAACTTAGTTTGTCTTTCTTTCACGCGGCAGTGGAACAACGGATCCACGGGATTTTTTTCATAACGAATGTTTATGGACCGGAGTGACAAGGCTTTTTATGACGAAAAATCGTGGATAAAAATAGTACTATACCTTTTTTCATAAATGTCCATGTCCATGTCTTTTTCCAGAAAATGAAAGACTTGTGTGACAAATTTAAAATAATAAATAGAAACAAATATTTTTAAATTTAATATCTGTCAGAAAAGTTACCTAAATGGTTCTGAAAACCTTAAAAAGTCTGTGATACTTTAATAAACATAAAAGACAGCGTTTAAAGCTACATCGTATCCTCACACGACTTTTTCATCTTCTTAATGTTTTGAAGTAACAAATAAAATGTTTCTTTGAAACATTTTTACAGCAATCGGAACGAACGGGCGATACGGGTATTAATCTTTACAGGAACTAATAAAAAGAGCCGTAAAGCTGAACTGTTATTTACTTCCAGTCAAAACAATTAACGTCAATCTACATTGTAAGGTAAAATGTTAAAAAAGTCCTACTGCTATTATATTTTCTATAGAATATTATATATTCTTTACGATTATATAAGTCAACAATAGGCCTGGCAACAATACGCGTTATAGCTCTCAGAGGAACTTTTTTTGACAGCGGAAGATCGAGCAAGATCTATCCCTAACTCATTTTCAGTTAATATATATATATATATATATATATATATATATATATATATATATATATATATCATTCATGTAAATATTTTATTCTTTAGTTTATTCTAAATGTCTGTTTACTTAAAAAAAACCAAAGCATATTATTATTATATTCCATAGCTATGCCAAATACGGCCTTATTATATATATATATATATATATATATATATATATATATATATATATATATATAATTAACGAATTATTTTTATGTAATAAATATTATTAATGAAAATACGACACATGAAAGTATAATGAGGTTCGTTTACTACATAATGACGAAATTAATTACATACATTTAATGAGGGTTATACAATATTTATATTTTATATGAATCATATTTATTATTTCGACTCGCTTCTGTGCATATTTCTTAATATAATTTTAAGTTAAATATAATTTATGATTATCCCTGATAATTTAATTAAATTAAATGAATATATCGCGATGAGTACTAAAATATTTATTCTTTTTTAATAAATATTCCATCTACAGAATCTCTCGTTCTTATTGGTTCATATATTAAAGCTTTTGGATTAATTCAGTATTTTCTTCATAAATACCATTTTATAGCTTTAAATCTATAACTGATGTTACATAACATACATAATTTCATCTAAATTAATATACGAATCCAATTTGTCTATGCCATTATCAGTTTTTGGTTATTATACATATATACTTATATCACATATATTTTATTATTAATAAAAAATATACCGAACGAAAAATCCAAACGAGAGCTCTGTAAAACGAACGTTCAAATCGATTTTCAACTTAGATCGGTGTCGAAAAACATTATGCGATTATTATCTTATATAGAATTATCTAAAGCAAACTATAGCGCGATTCAGAAAAATGTACTTAAAGAGTAGACGCTAGAAATTTGAAACAATTTGGTGTTTATATTGTTTAATGCGTTTTTATATGTAATGAAGTAGTAATAACGATTAACTTTATAAAGTATTCTATACACCAACGACAGCCCTATGGAAGAATTATTTATATTTCTACTTCCCGTCACACACAAGGTTTTAAACGCTTAGATAAAACAAAAGACCAAGGTATCGTGACACTTTAATTTGGTTACACGTGGCTCCGAAATGCTTTTGTGTTTAAATTTCCTCGGAAGCGCTAGAGGATAAAATCATGAGGAATCCTACAGGTGTTGAATGATATTTGAACACATTTAAACATTCTCGGCAATGTAGATTCCACAGCTGGGTAAAATAAATCATTCCCCTTAAGGAGAGAAATGTCTTACTTTCTATATAATTACTCACAAATTTACAGACAATTATAATACATTTAATAGACTTTTATTAGATTTTACCTGTTAGTTTGTGTTCGTCAATTTTTTTAATAAGTTTTACACAATCTCAATCGATTACCAATGTAAAAAGTTGTATTTTAATATTAAATTCCATTAAAAACGTTTAAATTACGCTAAAAAGAAAACGTTATATTTCGCAACAACGCGTTTTATTTATAAGCATTAAAAAAATAATGTTTGAAGCACAAATAACATTTTCTTACCCTCGTCATGTCTTCGCGGTGAACAGTACAATGGACAGACCTTTATGCAAAACAACAGTGGCTCTTGATTATCTGTGAAATTTAATTATTTAAGAGTTATTAATTCATTTCCATAAAACGACGCTTATTTAAATGCTTTATACAACAATAGAGGAATGATAATAAGGACAAGTTTAGAACATATTCCACCGCGCTTTTTTATGCAGTCGGTTAACAAACGCAGTATCTCATCAGCATGTTTCCCCGGGACCTTTTCCTTCAACACCGAGCATGAGGTGAATTTTTTAAAGAAACACATAAATTATATGAAAACTTAATGGTGCTTTCTTAAATTCAAACCGACAATATTACCGTTTAGTCTACTAAAATTCACATATACATTTTATCTAAAAAAAAACAACAAAAAAACGATAAATAAAATGAGAAAACAAAAATTATTATATAAATTTCGTAGTCTAGATTAATAAAAACTAAAAGATGGCTTCATAATCATAATATTTTTCTCATTATAAAATTTGAATAGTAGATGTGACAAAACCGGCTGTTTGGGTGTTCGGGTTAAAATAATAGACAAAAATACAGATACAGAATGAAATCACCTAGTATTTATAGAAATCAATTCTTTTTTTTAATGTTAAAAATATATGTATTAAAAAATGACACGATACAAAAAAAAATATTAAAATAAATGTTTTTTAATTTATTTTATTGGCTGTCGTTAAATTTATTCAGTCCGCGCTTGAGACATAAGTTATTCGATATACGATGTGTTGTATTACGTTTATCAAAGTAAAATATAGGTACGTTTTATTCTTGCCTGGTTACGAAATAAAATAAAGTCTTGGCGTGTCTTTTATAGACTGTAAGATGTCTTTAGGTGAACCAGGTTATAAATGTGTGGACAGGAAAAGAAATATTTTACACATGTATCCTAGATTTAATTCCAAGAAACTTTGCTTTATCAAATTTTATTTATATCTACGTAATTTTTAAAAAAATCTGTAAATGCACAAACAGTTGGGCAAAGGAGCTTATTTCACCACGCTGCTCCAATGCGGGTTGGTTTACATGGTTGGATACATATGGTATACACTTCATTCGACACATGCAGGTTTCCTCACGATGTTTTCTTTCACCGCCGAGCACGAGATTAAACAGACACAAATTAAGCACATGATAACCGAGTGACGCTTGCCCTCGTTCGAACCCGGTATTTCGGTTTGGTAAATCACTTTAATTTTTAGTTAATATAGTATTAATATTATGAAGCTTGTTTGTTCAAACGCGATATTACCAAAATCTAGCAGTCCGATAAAAAAAACTTTCGCATTAGACAGCCTAGAATATCTTAGACTATATACAGTACACTAGGACCCTCGGTGGCAAGACAGTTAACTCCCCCAAAGCAGCTAAATATATAATAAAAGCCAATTTGAATTACGACGTCTATTATGCGTGAATAAAATTACTATGTTTAACCGACAGCTATTTCCCGAAAAAAATACAAAAAATCTGGTACAACAAAGGTCTTTGAAACTTTCACAAGCGCTAAACTTCTTCTGAAAATATAATTAACATTATATTAGTGTAAAAGTTACCTCCAAATAAGAAAAATGCCCGAGCTAGCGATATAAAAGTTAGATAAAGTATGCAAAAACTTGAGTACATTGTTGTTTAAAAAAAAATATAAAAAGATTTTTCTCTACTTCACGCACCTTTCACTTGAAAATAACGACAGCTTTCCTCGAATACGGACCGCAGTCTTTATACAAAGGCACTTATCGACTTTCGCACTTATTACGTATCGCATAAGCAATCTTTGATAAAAAATTTAAGCCAATGGGTTTTATTCATTTGAACTTCTTAACTTTTCTCTCAATCCTAAGAGCCATGTATTCAACGGCTTGTCTTAACTTTTTGAATAAAATTTTTTGCATGTATTAAAGGTTAAAGAATTCTTATGTTTTTTTTTCTTTGATGTATAGTAATTAAATTTTTTTTTAAATATTTTAAAATTCGTTCCTATTCGCCACTATTGCATCGGGTGTACGCTTTCTCTCTTATCGCAGAAAGAGACCGCGGAGCGGCAGTGCAAGGAGAGTACCTCTGCTGATCTGTTCCGGTGAAGCAAACCGGGGAGGAGGTGTCGGTGCTATGCCCACGTTTTTCGCCCGCCGTAAGCAATGCCGAGGCTAGTTTCCTGTACCCCGGAAATGCCCTAGGAATGGAAGCCCGCGGAGAAAGGTCAGCCGTCGAAGCCTGCGCAAGCGATTCCGTGACGCCTCCCGAATAGACGGAGTGCGTACCGCTGGTTTTTTAGTAAATATACCGGTCAGTTCCATATACTTCCCCACTTCATGTGGGGGAAACATGTTAATACGTTATTGCAGTGCACAACTTTTGAAGTGTTTATAACAATCCGGGCAGGGTGATCAAGAAACGAATCCAGGGAAGGTAATTAGCTATTCTAAGCGTTGTACTATAATGTATATTCTGTGTCATACCTTAATATTAACAATTATTTTATATATTATTTAAAAAGCAAACCATAATTCTAAGGTGCTTTTTGTAAGAGCAAAATTTTACACGAATATAATTAATGAACAACAAAAACAAAAAAAAAACAATTGTAACTTAATTTTTACGACACCCATTTGATTCGTATTATTATAAACACAAATAAAAATGATATATTCGTTTCTATAATTTCAAAATTTCGTAATCGGATATAAATATAAAAAATAATATTCAATAGCAACACTGTAATTGTAATTTCTTTACCCATACGTAATGGTGCCACAGTTATTAAGACTAGGAAACATCGTCCATAATTTATGCACTGACCACCAGTTTTATTCACCAGTACAAAGATCCAGACTCCTTACATAACACACTCATAGAAACTAGTTGGAAACGCTTTTAAACAACACGATAAAAAGATTAAACAAGAAACCTATTCAAGATTAAAGATCAAATTTATAAAATTAATATTTATTTATATTGATGTGATAAATTAAAATTTATATAATTTAGCAGTCGCTACATGGTAGGGGTGAGACTTCGAGCGTAAAACGAATAAGCGTAAGATTTCGAGCGTCAGGTGACGTCAGTGTAGGATTTGTTATTTACACATCAATCTCGTGAGTACCTTGGCACTCTCAATATTTTTTTAAATATTATTGTTCACTACAATAAAATATAACGTAAAAATTCTTATAACTAAAGTTTTTTTTCCTTTAAAATAGAATCTGGTGGTTAATTTTGTTAAAATTTTTATATCTCCATAAAATAATGCTTTTTTTGTTCATATTGTAAAACATTTATTATTAATATTAAAATACACTCGGTTCGACTCTAATAAAATTGATTAGTTATATTTTCTTTGTACATAATTACGTTTTTGTAAAGACAACTACATATATAATACATAATACAAAATTTGAGTTAAATTGTTTAAATTGTCTCTAAGATACTCTATACAAATGTACTCGTATTTATACCAGAATTGCTAGCATTTAATAGCATACGATTGCTAAATAGGCAAGCTATAGCTATATATTACCAATTTTAATATTGAATTTCAAATTATATATATTTTGTATATGTAAATAACATTTGAGGAAACCTGCATGAGTTTAATTTCATTGAAATTATGCCACAAGTGTATTCTACACACATTGGAGCAGCGTGGTGGAATAAGCTCCAAATCTTGCTCTTGAAAGGGAGAGGAGCCCTTAGTCCAGCAGTGGGACATTAACAGGCTGTTAGTTTACTTACTTTAAATAAAATTTATGTACCATATAACATGAAGTTTAAAATTTAATAAATATAATTATAAGTAAGCATTATTGAATGCAAAGTTATGCGTCACGGCTATTTTGTATCCCTTAACGGAAAATGGAGTCCCCGTAAAGGGCAGCTATAAATAGCTTCAAACAAGAAAAACGATCACTTACAAGCAACCTTCATTATGATACCCCGAAGGCTCTTTTGGATAAATCGTTATGAATATGAATAAGGTTTTCTGTATGAAAGGAGTGCTAAATAAAGTGAAAAAAATGTTCTTACAACTTAATATTATTGCCGAAGCCGAAATGACGTTTTGGATAGATTGAGTTTTATTTGAAGGTAATGGGATACAGGCAGAAGTTTTATGCTTGGCGATGAAAAAAAAACATCTACCGAAATATTGCACGTGCCAAAATAATGTATTTGTAGTTATACATACAATATTTTATTTTAACTTCGGAGTATATATCTCCATGGAAAACCAAGCAATTTTGCTTTAAATGCCTCTTAAAACGAAGTTAACTAACAAAATTACGCGTTTATACAAACATTATATTTTAAATACTACAAAATAAAAAAGTCATATGTTCAGCTCGAACGTGAACTTTAAATATTAGCTCTTTTGTGACATACATATATAAGACGAGTTAACTCGACTGCACTTTCCTTTTGCCTTTGACATGTTCAAAACACAAAGCAGTACTTGGTGTTATTGTGTTTCGGTTTGAAGGGTGAGTGAGCCAGTGTAATTACAGGCACAAGGAACATAACATCTTAGTTCCCAAGGTTGGTGGCGCATTGGTGATGTAAGTTAATGATTAACATTTTTTACAATGCCAATGTCTATAGGCGTTGGTGACCACTTACCATCAGGTAGCCCATATGCTCGTCCGCCTTCCTATTCTATATATAAATAAATAAATTATATTAATAAACTGAAAATTGTTTTATATATATATAAAACAATTTTCAGTAAAGTTGGGATCTTCCATCTCGGAAGATAATGGTTATAATTTTATCCTGAAATAGACATTCATTCTCATATTATATTGACTTTAAGCATTTATGAACAGTTTTATTTTTGGTTCATACTATTCACTTTAAAATTCATAAAAAAATTAACTTTGATATTATTTATAGGTCTCTCGTAATTATTTAGACAGATTTATTTTATGAATTTTAAAAATAGTCTCGTTTATCACTGTCCGTATTCGTCACCTGTATCAATATGTAAATAAATTATTTAAAAAAAAACACTACAAACTGGAAAATAAATACATTGTTCTTTTTATTTTAATATTTAAATGTATTACAAATCTATCTAAAGTCGCTGGCATTTTTTGGTTTTTGATGTACGATTAGAAGTAGTATGGGGTGAGAAAGCAGTTTCACCAGTAATATTACTATAAAAGTGCAATATTGCATCAATTTACGTTTGCTTATTTACATTATGTTTGTGGTAGTAATACATTAAAACTCACAAAACAATAATAATGATTTCACTTCCTATACCTAATATCTAATACATCTTGCTAAGCGTTCCACGTGTTTTCTTCACACATGTTTGTTAGAAAATCTTGTAATATCACTAAAAATACCGAGCTAAATACGGATAATTGTCCAATCAATCAACATCTACCAAACATCGACCTCACGCCTCACGTCTTTTCTTCATAAACATTTGTTTATTTGTAGAAAATATATTAAATTAATTTGAAAAGCTTACATAATAATTTTAATTGGAAATCATCTGTTCAGAGCAACATAAGTTTTTTTATTGTTTTTTTTTTTTTGATCTCACCCAGGTGTTTATCCGAGTAAAAAAAAATATATGGTTATATACACATATATGGTGCGTGTTCAAAATTAGCTTAGTGTCGTGCAAAAAAGGAAATAAATAAAATGAATTGTTTATCTTTCAGCAAGCAAAGCCGCGATAATGAGTAGTCCTTGTTTATTACAATTATTAAACTGAAATGTGTATATCTATATTAAATTAATAAATAAATAAATCTAATTTGTAAAAAGTACATAAAATTATATAATTATTCTACGTTTAAATCTTGATATTAAGGGTTTATTGACCCCTTCTTATTACGCGATCAATTTTAATCCATCACACGCAACGAAGATATTATACTTATTTTATCTTAATATCACTTTTCATACAATCCGAGGGTCTGGATCCAAATCGTTAATGGGTATGTGGAATTTACTTCTAGCGTCTGGGAAGATCATAAATTCTACTGTCAAACAACATTTTATATTGTTGTTTTCCGGTTTGAAGAGTAAGCCAGTGTAACTACAAGCACAAGGGACATAACATCTTAGCTCCCAAGGTTGGTGGCGAACTGGCCATACAAGGGATGGGTACTATTTATAACAGCGTCAATTTCCATAACCGTTAGCGATCACTCACAGTTAGCCTATTTACACGCCCGCCTAAGTATTTAAAAAAATAATATATTGGGACGATATCTTTTTTTATTTTTATAAGCCAAGATACATATATCAAGATGTGGCGATCAAGATAGAGCGAGCGAAATAAAGGTATTCACTCCAATTTATTATCTTTCAAGAAATTATCAGTAATCCGAAATCGTGATTGTTACTCTCCGATCTGGCCTCGGAATATATTAAAGCCGTTGCTTTTATTTCCGGTCTATCTTTTGTATCGGATTAAGGGACGTTAATCGTACTATGTAGAATAGAGAATACAGCTGTATTTGTGCATACACTCGTGAGCTATATCTGTGAGATCAGCTGCCGTGGTCGAAATTAAACCTGGAGGACATTAATATTTTATTATTGGTACCGCTTGTCGACTAATAAGCACTTGTAAAAATCTATTAGAATAAAAAAAAATATTAATACGCTTAAGATACGAAACGTACCGTCAATTCTGCTGCAATAATAATTAAGAAAATGCTTTAAAATATCTTGTAACATTAAGTAGAATAGTATAGTATCTACATCGTGATACACTTTATACTTTCAGTCAAAAGGCACCTGGCATAACTTGGCACTTCTCTTTATTGAGCCAATGATGGATAGTTAGCAACACGATTGATTTAATATCCTTCGCCTTAATATCACTTAAGCCTAAGAGACTCTCAAACTTCGAACTAATGAATTTCCAATTCGTTATCTATTTACACAACACGATAAAAAATCGTAACGATATTTCAATATTTCTTAGAATAATAGAATAAATTTTCAAATTACATTTAGGATATTTGTTTTTATTAATATATTTTGTAAGTCAAGAGAAAAAAATTCGTTTACGTATCAAGCTTAGAATGATTTATTCATGTATATAACGTTAAGGTGTTTTATATATAACGTATGCAATTGTTTAACTGTTTCATTGGTCAATTTTCTATAACAAGGCTACTCTGAGTCTGGCAAATAATTTTTCATTAGACTTTTATATTTTACGGTGGAGTTTTATTTTAATAGGAAGCTTTGGGATTGCTAACTGGGTCACCACTGACACTGTTAGCGCTGTAAGAAATAATAACCATACATCGCCAACGCAGCACTAATCTTGGGAACTGAGATGTTATGTCCCCCGTGCCTGTAATTACACTAGCTTACTTATCTTTTAAACCGGAACACAACAATACTACTAATTTTGCAGAAGAATATCTGATGAACGAGCTCACACAAAGCACCAAGTTTAACTAAATTCTTAATAACGGCCCGAGTTTGGAAGTGAGAGCGAAGGTATATAGAGTCCACTTGTATTTGCGCGCACATTTGTTCATTAAAATATGCCGCCACCGCGGCCGAAATTTGTCATGAAAACATTATTATGATCATCAACGCCGCTTATATAATAGTCCAATTTATCTATTCCAATTAATTTAGTTTAGTGAACTTCCTCATTAGCTTACTTAACCCCATACAGAAATTTCAAATTCAAATCAAATTTATCCTTTTTATTTTAATCCACTTGATATATGTGATGGGTATATTTATGAGATCTTTTTTTATATTAGCCGGGAGGGCAAATTACTCCACCTGATGGTAAGTGGTAGTAGAGTCAAAACGTGAGATCGATTGAGATATTAAATGATATACAAATAAAAAGTTCTTCATTATTTTCTCTGGTATGAAATGTAGCAAAATAGTATTATCAAAAACAAGCATTTACTTCGTGACAGTAACTTTACGATTGCATTGTCACAAAAAAATGTGCGAAATTAAAGACTTAAAGCAAAGCGGAAATGGTTAAAAATCCGGTTTCTAGGTTTGATTTTCTCTCGGTTTTCTTCTTCATATGAGTGAAATAAAAGCGTGAAAAATAAATATTTGAGAACTGATTTTAAGAGTAATATTTATAAAGCTTTCAGTTATATTTAAGAGTTAATCATTTTTACTGTTTTCCACATTCATGGTATGATAATTATGATCATTAATAGAAAAAAGGTAACTATCATCAACATTCATTCTTATTTTACTCATTATAAAGTAGCTTAATTAAGAAAAGTTCTAAAGGCCTATAATTCTAAATCTTTCGAATTGTACGGTTTAGATCTAGACACAGAAAAAAATATATTATAGCCAAATTATATAATATCTTTATCTGTATAGCTAATGGAACAACAAAACGAATTAATACATAAATATTGGTATAGAAAGCTTTAATCGAAACGTGTGTTGTTTTCCCTTTCTTTCCATTCTCCATTTATCCAGACTGACCAAGAGCAACGTTTCGCCGGGTACAGCTGGCGTTCGTAATATGAGTCAGAATAAACATTGAAATTTCATTAAATTCAATAATAAAAGACAAAATAATCAAACCCTTCAAAACTTAAAACTTACATGGTTGCTTAATAACTTATTTGAGCTAACATAATTGTGGACTAATATTAGAGATATTTTAGTTAAGTAAACAACAGCTATTAAAATACTGTGTAGCTTAAATAACTGCATAACTTAAATCGCTCGGCTTTTAAGATATTCATGAAAACTTTAGTTTTGTTGTGATAAGTCGTAATAATCTTGAAATTTAAATTGACATCTCAAAGGTATTGAAACTGAATTCAACTCATTATTTTAAATTTATTAGTTGATACTTCAGTTGTACTTGTGACAAATCCTTTTGAATTTCAAATAAGTAATATCAACGGAGACGTTACTTTGTTTTTAATAAAATATATTTTTATATTTCTTGTCTGAAATTAATTTTCGAAGATGCTACTTTTTTTCGGAGGTCCTCAAGTCGTGTTCTTGTATTGACGTTATTCTTAAATAGTAATAAACTGATTTTAATTTTTTTTTTAGTTTAGTTTTTTTTAGTTTTTCCTTGAATACGATATTGAATACGATATTAACATATTAAGCAATTACAATTTATTCTATCTCATTAATATTCCCATTGGATTCGGAAACATTGCACTGACTTGGCAAGTATTTGTAAACTAATATTCTAAGTTTTATATTTAGCAATCTGAGAGATATAATATGTAAGTGTATTTCAAAATATATTTATTTTATTTTTATTAGGCATTTTCGGATGTTAGGCTTGTAACCAGTAAGCGCAAATATATATAAAAAATATATATATAAAGCAATGTAAAATTGTTCACAAATATTTGTATATTCAATTCAGCGATCACATTTAAATAAAAGAACGGTACTGCTTCTTTAATGTAAAGTGTATGTATGCACAACTAATTTGCCAGAAGTAAAAAACTGGTTATTCTTTACAAATCCATTCATGAAAATGTAACAACAATAATTCTTACACCTTTCAAAATAATGTATATAAAGTTTGTTAACAACAGAGAATAAAATAGGCATCAACGTAAATCCCAACATAATATTTTATAGTCTGATATCACACTACATTACACCCGTGGTAAATGAACTTAGACGTTCTACACAAACTACCCGGACGTGTTAAACAGTAATTATGCCGCTGAAAGACAATATTGTTTTAGCTGTGTTCTATGTAATTACAGGCGCTAGTGGTATTTCATGTATGATCCCGTGATTGGCAGTATATTTACGTCGTAAGTAGCTTATTTTTTATATTTTTTTACAATGCTAGTGTCGATATAAAATGTTCACTTATCACCATATGTTTATTACTAGCTGCCTTCTGCTAGGTTTTACCCGATTGAAAAGTTGCTGCTCTGCCCCCGTAGGTTATATCGTGATATTATACCTATAATCTATGTTCTTTCTCAATAAAATAGGGTTGTTGGATCCATGCACGAGCGTATTAAAATTAACAAAACAGCCGTATAATTATAATATTAAGTATAAAAACATATTTACTAGTAGCACATATACTGTAAAGTTACACTATCTTGTTTAAAACACGTAACGCAATTTTAACTAATTATCTATATCAAATGGTTCCTGTAATTAAATATATATTTGTCGCAAAATTCACTGGAAATTTGATCGAGGTGAAAATTTACGTAAACGTATGTATTACGTACGTATATACAATGTCAACATCTTTAAACAGCTAGGAAGCCGTAGTTAGCGATTTTCAAATGATCTATTTTTAGAATTCAATGATTAGATTGAAGCCCTACGTTAAATACGTCATGAATACCTATGAAGTTATTATTAACAATTTTTTATTTGTTTTTCTATAAATTAAATATTACACTTTCTGACTAAAATCGATGGTATTCCTTTTCCAAGTAGGTTTTAGTTGAAACATTTACCTATATATATTCATAGGTTTGAAAGACATATACATATATTACGATCGCGGCTAAGGATAGCCCGCCTATACAATTGTTTGTGGAGATAAATTATATGCAATTACCATCTACTACAGACTTATAAGATGAATATTTCAACTCCAATCTGTTGCCCACTCATAAGCTATGCATACAAACCTCTGTGTAAATATAATTGTGTATATCAATTCGATGCTACATAAAATGTATTTTTTTACAACAATAAAAGTGTATATAAAAATAAGCAGAGATTTAATAGCCCATTGGTTAGAACAATTTAAAGTTAACAGGAGATTGCGGGTTCAAACCAAGTAAGCACCACTGAATTTTCATGTGCCCAATTTGTGTTTACAATTCAAAAAACAGTGAGAAAACATGAGAATCTATCTTATGCTGTAGACTTAGCTCCAAACCTTCTCTCCAAAAAAGGAAAGGAGGCCCAGCAATGGGACATTTACAGGCTGTTGTTTGCTTTTTTACTTCATATACATTAATATGAATATTTTAGTTAACGCTTTTATTAACCTGATATTTGGTCAAGTAGTAAGTATCTATATACATGTTCCCTGTATTCTCTTGCTAGTGTTAATAGCAGCTCTTAAAAAAAGTACCCATTTAGAGATTACTAAAAATTTCATGGAGTAGGGGGCGATAGTCTTTTATAGGCAGCCAGGCAGGTTAGAACGTTAAAGAGCTACTAAACTTTAATTCCAGCTTGGATATTATTGTCAAGAGTATGCCGCTATCAATGAACAATACACTAGGGGCTCTATTTGAAATTACACATACATTCAGCCTAACTACAACACCACATAGATATTATACTGTCCCCTAAGCTTACTCCGTTAATTACGAAGTTTTAGCCACCGATATTAAGTCCCCCAGTTGAGGCAAATGGCCTTTGTGCTAATGATCGTAACCAAAGGTACATAGTTCATATATGAATAAAAAGTTTGAATTAAGGATGTCTTTGTCAAAATTTCAAAAATAAAATGAATTATTCAAATTTTTAATATTTATTGTTGTATATTAACACGTACAAAGTACATAAATAAAACAAGTACAATAGTAAAAATAGTCTATATATCTTTTTTCTAAATTCAAAGATAAGCCAGTGCTGCAGGAACAGGACATAACATCTTAGATGGTCCGCCTTAAATTGGCAGTGTAAGGAATGGCAGAACTAATTAATTATTGGGCATGTGTGTGTTTGTTAAACGCATTGGCCGAACGCGTTGGCCCAACGATAGAGGAGACAATAGAGGATAGCGATTACTTAGGAATTATTAAGTAGTAGAATTAGTAGCTCTGTTATCGTATCAAAAACTTAATCTAAATATTTAACAGCATGATATCTCCGCCATTTCATTTACAAATGCAACGATGTGTTTTCACCAGAGTTCAATGCCAATTATTTTCAAATCTCACCATTTACAAGAATATATATGTCTAATAACTTTTCCAATGTGTTCGCTTGTCGAGTCAGAATCATTTGACGCTCGGCGGAGCGCGACAGATCTCTGATGGAATGCGCGCCCGGCCGTAATAATCGACACCTTACTTACGATATTAACAACCTCAATCGGTAAACACATTTGTATCCGAATAAGGATATATTTAAGTTAATATATAAAACTATTTAATTTATTCATTTAACAAAAATACCATAAAACAGTTGTCCCACACCTACCCGCGACTAATTTCAGTAGAAGAGATAGATTTCCTTACAATAATGTTAAAATAAATTTGCACAGCAACAATATAACAGTCTCGCACCTAGATTTTATAACAAATTAAATCAATTTTCAAGAATAAAGGACATTAATAACTACCAATTAAAAGGCAAAACTAAAACATGGTTAAAACAACTTAATTATGAAGACGTTGAGAAACTATTAACTACCTCATAAATGAACATCCACATCACACGCTCAATTATAGCACACACACACATTTACACACTCACGCACACTCGGTTTGGATTAACTTTCAATAATTAGTAATAAGACCCTTTGTAATACTTTTTAATAATTGAATGGGAAGGAACTGACTTCTGCACGGGTAACACCAGTTCAGGAGCCAGGTCTACTTTTTATAATATGTATGTATATATTGGATAACAATAAAGTATTATTATTATACGGTTATTGTTATTATTATAGGTACGGGATTTATAGAGGGGAATGGTTGTAACTTATCCCAACACGTTGCTCCAATATGGGTTGGTAGTCAACATGTGTCAGAATTTCATCCAATACGTACTAACAGTAAATATACTGCCGAGTATATGATGATCTTTAAGCATATGAAAATTAATTGGCTCAATCTCGTATCAAGTCGTAAACTTCGGTTAAGATGCACGTGTCTACACCACTGGGTTATCCTGGCTAATCCCTTTATTATGATGATAAAAATATAACATATAATTATATATACATATAAGTATTCGATTATGTCATTCCAAAAAGAAAATTGTTAAAAAATTAACACTGAAGTATATTTGAGAAAAACTGAAGGTTTTTATACCACAGCCTATAAAATATAAAGTAGCTTTAAGTGACGGATGACAGAAGCTGAAATCCATAAAACAGTAAGACCCTTATTTTGCTAACTTAATTAAATATTCAAGGGCACTCTGATCCAAGCCTTGTTAATTGATCATGAGATACTTGAATCTTTTGGATTGTAACAAAATTTGCCAACGCTATACTTTTCGAGATTCAATAAAACAATTTGGATGAAATTCTAATAATGTTTCCCGCGGAAGCTTTAAATCATTTATATTAATGAATGGATCTAAATAAAACATGACACGCTGATAGCGTATTCATAAGTCAATTTTTTTTTAACGTTTTATGATTCTGGAAAAACTTTGGATCTTCTTTTGTAACTGTAATATACGTAAGGAGAATAGGTTTTTGGTCATATAGCGTTTTTCACGTGATCCTGCGCAAATAGATATTTTTTATATATTTTTTAATAAATTTTATGGTAGAGAACGGCTTGCTGAATAAAATAACTTGATCTTATACATCTTATTATTCATTAAAAGTTCAATCTACAATTATTTATTGCTTTATGAAGACATAGTAAGGAATACTTCCATGATTTTTTTGGACATAGGTATCCGGAAACCCGTTTTGAAACTAAATTATAGATTTACCTCCGTATTCTTCTCAATAAGGCCTTGTGCTGCTATTGAACTATAACTCTCAATATACAAATACTTTTTTATACTTTAACCGACTTCCGTTCGATTTTTATTCTGTAAGTCAAAATGCATAAAAGTAACAAAAAATGTATCAGTAATCATTTTGACAAAAACATAAAAAAGGACAAATTAACAAACGATGGCAGTAAATGATTGGCGATGTCAGAGTACTATATTTTTATGGCTTCACGTACAATATTTTTAAATTTACGTAATGTTTCTGAATAAATCAATATTTATTTTTATGTGTTGTATTTCAACATGATTCTATTTAATGGAATCGTTTCTATAAAATTTATTATAATTAGTTAAATATATCTTAGAGAATCATTTAGAAGGTACAATAAGCAAAGGGATAAAATTATGAAAAACTTATTATTAATATTCAACGTCGAACGGAACACCCAAATATAGGACGGTAAGCAGTACAGCGCGTTGAATGGTATATACCAGGCCAATCCGCTAACTGATAATGGTTACGACACCTTCCCGATTCAATTCTTCACAAAAATAAACCTCAGTTCAATCGTAGCTGGGGGATTCTCGTAATTTATAAGGGTTACGATACGATCACGATTCAATTGAACTTCGACCAAACCGCAACTGTATCTGTATATTATAGTGTTAGTAGAATAGGAAAACTGCTTAACATCAACGACAACGTTTCGATTCGATTACGATGACGTGACAATATCTTCGTAGAATCATCCCCCACTATATACAACATTGTGAAACATAAGCCCAAACTATTTTTTGGGTACCCATTTGAATTAATTAAACGACGCCCGAATTATCATTCCTGTAATTTTGATAAAACATTTATGTACCGAAACCAAACCAAAAGTCCATTTATTAATTACAGAATATAAGCTGTGGAATTATATTTTATGAAATAATAACATATACAAAAGCTTATCTACACATTCACATAAACCGTAATGTGTGACTGAATATATGCGTTATATTTTATTTTAGATAATCGTTAAGCAACCTACTTTTATTTTATCCAAGTGGAAATCATTAAAAAAAAATATTAACATTTTTATAAAATTTAACTTTGTTTTGGCTGATATGTTTTTTCACCAACTTTTCAATACAGTTCAAGATTCTCGACGTGAGTCCGAATCACTGCTAATGGTTTTCCATTGATGTCACTATTTTTCAGGAACAATTGTTTAGATATAAATTAACTTGAAATCTTTCTATCGTACAGCTCACATATTTTAAAATAAAAAAATATCTTAAGCCATAAATTAGCATGTGGTATCCGCCAGAATAGAACAGAGTCAGATCATCTCAAACTCCGGGTGTCGTAAGGCCGTTCCTTCTGTTAGGCACATGTACATGAGTACCAAACAAATCGCAGTCAATCATCGGTACTGTTTGGTACCACCAAAGTATCTATCGGCGCTATTGCAATTATAACAATGAAAAAACACACAATTCATTTATTTATTTTTTCACACAATAACAGAATCGTGTTTTTTTATAATTTTAGTAATTTAACCGTGTTTAATACTTGCCTCACAATGGATTCGAAAACGATCTTCGCGTTATACTTAGCAACTACAAACGATATTATAACAGTCAATATGAATTACTGCAAAATTGTTTTTGAAATAAAGTTAAATATTTTAAATAAATAAATTATTGAAGTTTACATAACTGGAAATGATATATTTTACGAAAATTATATAAAATAATATAAACAAACATTATTCTAACATAGTCTGTTATAGTATCATAGTTCACCGGGTTCTGCTAGCTGATTTTAAATGGAATTAAGTTTTACTTATTACATAAAATAATTATATTTGATTTAAAATAATGATATTATTTCTAACAGATTTTATTTTGAATATTATCCATTAAATTATATATTTTAAAAACTTATTAAACATGAAATGTCTTTAAAAGATTCAATCTGTCATTACAGTGTCTACTTATAATTAAATATTAATAGCTTCATAAATAATTCTTTTATTTTCTAATAGCTATCGGAATATAAAGATCGTATTTTAGACAGTGATAAAATAAAATATAATAATTTAAACGATAACTTAAAATTACCGATAGGTGGCGTTATGCGCCCATTTATTATCATAGTTATGAGGATTAAAATGTGTTTTAGATTTTTCGCTGTTTTTAACATTTTGTCAAAATTTATTGCAAACGCTACAAAAGCATTATGTTTTTTTTATAATTAATATTAATAAGAAAATCTAGCGTAAAATATTATTTAAGCGTTAAATAATATAACTGCACTTTGACAGTCAAGACTCAAAGGGATTTGTCGGTGTAAAGCATGCAGTGAGCGACAAACGGTCGGCTTGCTATAAAGTCAGAAACTAGACGAATAACACGACGAATACTAACATTCTAAATGTTCGATTAAATTCAAATAATAAACTTTACAAGGATTTGAACTGCAAAGCTTACAAATTCTGTCAAATAATTGTGAACTACCACTGAGTCGGAAAATGGATTATATCGAGACGAATTTCCTTTTTTAATTTAAATACATAATAGACAATCATAAAAAAGACATATCCTGCATTAAAAAATGTTTTTATCGTATTCAAAGCATTTGATCGTTTATATATTTTTGAATAAATTACATATCACACTTTGGCTATTAATGTTTTTATTCCGACCTCAAAATGGAGGACTATCTTAATTTGTTTTTGTTGTAGGGTGGGTGATAAATCAATAATCAGGAAGTAATCAAGGAGTAAATTTAACTAAATAAAAGCGAAAAAAATCATACAAATGCAGATATATCTGAATAAGAACTCGAAAATACATAACGTTTTACCTTTGCCTACATACTTCGCTAGGCGTAATTTAATATGTTATTCGTTGTATGACCAAAATTATTGAATCCTGTGTCCTATTCATAAACATAGTCGTCTACATACATTTAGATATATTTCTACGTAAATTTTTTGGTTACAATATTTATTTATTTATTAATAAAAGTTTTCATAGTAAGTAGTTGTAACTTGTGGTTCTTAATAAATAAATATTCTGTTCCTGTGGCAGTCATTTTCTACACATGTCGAATTTTCTTCAACGCCGGACACGATGCACGGGCGTGTACTCTCAATCTTCGGTTAAAATTCACGTGCTCTATATACTTTGATAGGATTTAAAAACAGTTTTTCAGATTATCATCAATGCTTCATCAAGTGGAAACCTATATTGAATTTAAACAAGGTCTAATTGGCGCTATTCTGTACAAACAAATAACAAACTAGTTGTCGAACTCGAGCGTTAAATGCCAGTAAGTGATATGCGACAATTACTACAATAATTATAATATATTAAGATAATCAAGCAGCGTGATAGATTAAACTCTAATTCTTCTCCTTAAGAGTTAAAATTCTGTGCCCAGTGATGGGTCAGTACAGGCTGTTACTATACATATTAATGAGTATAATATAAATAGGACATTGTTCTATATACATAAATGCATAGTGAAAGTATACGTATTACTTTTTAATGAAAAAATGGTGGTAGGGCTTTGCGCAAGCTCGTCTGGCTAGGTACCCTAGCCAGAGCTTGCCTGCTGCCTACTGCAACCTACTCATCAGATATTTTACTCCAAAACAGCGGTACTTGGTATTTTTGTGTTTCGGTTTGACGTGTGAGTGATTAACGGCACGAAGGTCATTTCATTTTAGTTATAGCATTATATATATAGCATTGACGATGTAAGCTATGGTTAACATTTCTTACAATGCCAATGTCTATGGGCGTTGGTGACCACTCACCGGCAGGTGGCCCATGTACTCGTGCGTCATCTACCTATACTATAAAAATAAAATAAAAAATATAATGAAAAAAGTGCGCTTACTTATTTCTTTCATGTCGAAGACTATAACAAGATCCGAAGTTGCTGTCAAAACTGTCATGTCAGTTTTTATCCTTAAACAGGTGGATGAAAGAATGTTTTCTTGGCAGTATACTTTGATAAACTTTTTTTTAATTCTATATACAGGATATTAAAAATATATCGTTTTATAAAAGATAACATATTTAATGCTTTGGGTTAAAAGAAGGTTTCAATCTTAAAACTCACGTTTTCATGTTAGATATAGTATTAAAAATTAAAAGCAGTAACATAAAAAGTAACTTAACTATAACGATACGCAACATAAAAATAGCATTTAGGCTAAAATAAAAGACGTTGTTTTGGTCGGAAATATTGCGAAAACTCTTCTTCAGCAAAAATATTCTTTTTAAAAATGGTAGGTAGATTATACTGATACAAACTGACGGCGCTCTTTGCCAATAAAGCGAAAAACATTGCTCTTACATTTTTCACTCGAAGCGCGATTTAATATTATTTTCTTGTACGTATTCTCTCATATATAATACTTTTACGATTAAATCAGTGTTTCTTCATTAATTTATATTAAAAATCCGTTATTCCTTAATGAATTATATAAAGTCAATAATATACATAAATTTGTGTCTAATTTTAAAACTGTAAACGTTATTTTTGTATACTCTAAAGAGAATACTTTTTCATCTCGACATAAAAATAAATTAAGTAGACTCAATATATAACCTTAAAATTTAAATAATACCGAGTTTGGTCACTTCGTCTAATCTCACTATCTCTCAAAATTGGATTTTTATTTTTTTTCATGCATTTTTTCTTCATAGAATGAATAAACTAAAATTCTATAGTTTAATTATAAACTGTTAAGAGAAATAAAAGCCGAGATGGCCCAGTGGTAAGAACGCGTGAATCTTAACCGATGATCGTGGGTTCAAACCCGGGCAAGCACCTCTGAATTTTCATGTGCTTAATTTCTGATTATAATTCATCTCGTGCTTTACGGTGAAGGAAAACATCGTGAGGAAACCTGCATGTGTCTAATTTCACTGAAATTCTGCCACATGTGAATTCTACCAACCCGCATTGGAGCAGCGTGGTGGAATAAGCTCCAAACCTTCTCCTCAAAAAGAGGAGAGGAGGCCTTTAGCCCAGCAGTGGGACATTTACAGGCTGTTACGGTTACGGTTACGGAAGAGAAATAAACTAGTTACTCAATATCCGCATGTTCTAATCATCAAAACCAAACCTATTTTTTCTTTTTTATTTATTCTTTTGTCAAATCGAAAACTTTAAAAAACTGATCACAATAGGTTAGTTTCCTTAATCGTCATGTAAAATAAGAGAAACATTTTTTGCCTTGCACACATAAATGAACATACAAATGTTGGAAGTTGACTTTTAGCTACATTAGATACGATATTATAAAAATAGAAACTTAAGTAAAACTATTCCTTGAAAATATACTAATTATTGTAATTAATAAAATAAACAATATCCATTTTGAATATAACATTACGCAGATATGGTGAAAGCGCCATCTATGAAAAACTTTGATAATTACGTCGAACATTGAAATAAACCTAACAAATGGCTCTAGCGTGCAAAAAGGTTTTACAAGATGTCTATGAAACGTAGACAGAGAAACTAAGTTTCTCTTTCTACGCTATGAAATGTGATGTTTTCTAAAACAAAAGTCTACATAATATATTAACAATAATTATTACCATAATGATTACTGATTATTGAGTAGCCTTATAATGAGACTAAATTTCATTTTTACGCTTACCTAATTCTTTTTTAATCGTGTTTGTTCAGGTTTTCATTAATTGATCGTGAATAATTAGTTTATTTATTTAAATAATTCTGATATTTTATAAGTTTTTTTATATATATTTTTATATCATCCGAAATCGAAAATATCATCAAAATGCATCATTTTACCAATTATAACATAATGGTAACAACATTAAAATAATAGCTCTTGAATGGTATTTTTTTATTATAACAAACCTTTCACTTTATTGTACCATCCGACAGTACTGTATACTAGGAATCGCCTTAATTTTCGTTGTTATAATAATAACGCAATTGAAATTAGAATTGTCTGTAGGCGGAAAAATTTAAATTGTTCAGAAATTTGGAGAAATATGGCTACTAAAGCTAATAATGCCCGAAAAATAGTCACGCGCCCGGACACGCGTCTCGGACGCACGTCCCTGGCACGCGTCCCGGGCACGCGTCCCGGGCACTTTCTACATGGAGCATTATAATAGTAATACAATACATGCATATAGCGTATTAAAAAGAATATACTTTTTCTAATAATATATTGCAAACGCATTAAAATTAGATCTTAAATAAAAATCTATAATATTATATTATTATCTACTTTTTTTTAAATTAAGTAATTGAATGCTCTGTTTTAATCAAAACCAAGATATTATTTAAGAAAAAAGTATAGTAAAGAAACTATTGTGCGATGTTTAAAATACTTAAAATATGACTTTAGAAAAACTTTTGAATCACAATACTAAATTCAACCAAGACAATCTTACTAGATACTATTTTTAACTATTTTTGGTATATTTTGGCTATTATTTTACATTAAAGTTAGAAAATGTTTTCCACATAATTGCATTATCAATAAGGCTTAAGACGACTATCCTAGAACGGCATCTATGATGACTACAGACATAAGTCATACATAATTATAGTAATACATACTAGTAATACATGAGTCTACGAGGCCGCCTTGTCTCTGTCACTCTTACTAAGAAAAGGTGAATAAGAATAAAAATAGGTTGCAGTCTAGTTACTAACGCCCTCCAATTCGACAGCACATTTATTTATTATTTGTTCAATGCAAACATAAAATAGAATATAATTTAATTTAACAAAATGTAATATATACACTAAAATATATATACCTAAATATAATATATAAAGTGTATATTAACGAAGGGATGTGATAGGAAGGAAAAATAAGTTAGGTCAATGTTATATTAAAGTTTATTCCGTCATCGTCATCCAAACCGAACTAAGCTAAAGTGACCTTAGCCTACCAATGGGTTGGCTACAGGCTGTTACTCAACTCTACATTAAATTAGATCGAAATTTTTAATTTCAACTCCATCTTATTTCTCATTCCTCAAACAATGTTAACACTCATTGTTCCCTTTATATCGCAGTATCACATCAGACTGCCTCTCGACGTTTTCTAACGTAAATGACGTTTTACTGCAACGTTTCACTTCATTAATGGAATAAGCTGGGTGTAAAGAATTATTAGACAATTTCATAGCGCTACGTATTTAGTGGGCGGTTGGAATTAGCGTATTAACTTAATCACAGAACCTCCCTTGCATAATTTACATAAAAAACATCTAAGATGATGATGATGATGTTTTTTTCGTTGGATTAATATTGAATGAATATTGGATTATTATAGGATATTAGTGGTTAAATTTAAAAAAAAATTCTTCCTTACTTAATCCTTAGTGCTCACCTATTGTGTAAAAAGGTACGGGTTGTATGCTAATTGGTGCTAGCCCCAATAGTTTGGACTGTGTTGATATGTTACTCAAACCAAATCCAGTATCAATAATGAATCGATTGGGCTACGATATCATCCGAAATTAACTTAGACATTATTACCAACTTACCTATTTATAAAAGAAAAATCACAACATGTCAACGAATAGAGAATATTTAAAATCATATTGCAATTTAATTATTACTGACAACGAACATTATCTAAAAAACTCTTTTGAATATATAATAAAATCTAATTTAAAAGAAAAAAGTAAACTTATACTTATCGTCAAAATTAAACGACGAAAGAATGACGCGAAAAAATCAAAGACAAAATAAAATTGATAATACGTTGATTACATGATGATTGGGTCTGTACATAAGAATAGTTTCGTAATCCTTATATAAAATAATAATGTCATCCTACTAGGCTACTACTAGGCTACTGTACGAGTTGACAATGAGGAGACTGATGAGGTAGAAATAAAGAGAGGAGTCCGACGGGGCTGTATATTATCACCCACGCTATTTAATTTGTACTCGGAACAAATTATAGCAGAAGCAATTGAAGGCCAAGAATGTGGAGTCAAAATAAATGGCCGGTATATTAACAACATCAGATACGCTGACGATACAGTCCTAATAGCATCATCTCCTGAAGAGCTGCAATTAATTATGAGCCGTGTTAATGAGTGCAGTGAAAACGCTGGTCTGAGGATGAACCTATCAAAAACGAAGATCATGGTGTTATCTAAACATAGCTTCGATGACATTGCTTGCTATCATTGTAGCAGGCCAAAAAATTGAGAGGGTGCGTAAGTACAAATATCTGAGGACATGGCTTAATGACACCTGGAGCTGTGAACAGGAGGTAAAGACTCGCATCGAAATAGCTCGAAGTGTCTTCTGCACGTTGAAAAAAGTACTCTGCAATCGCAGTCTTAAGATCCATGTGCGCATACGACTCCTACATTGTTACATCTGGCCTATACTTCTTTACGGATGCGAGGCGTGGACAATTAAAGAAGACCTCAAAAAACGTATAGAAGCTTTCGAAATGTGGGCTTATAGACGTATGTTGGCCATTAGTTGGACTCAAAAGGTCTCGAACATGGAAGTTCTGCGACACGTCTTAGTCCAAGGGATTACATCGAGGCTGTTATAAAAACAGCTTCACGGAAACTCGGAGTTCTGAACAAGGTGCGGCGCTTTTTCACGCCACAACAACTGTGCCTGCTGTACAAAACACAGGTACGGTCTTGCGTGGAATATTGCTCGCACCTTTGGGATGGCTCCGCTAAGTACCTACTTGAGGCCTTGGACCGGTTGCAGCGACGTGCCGTACGCATTATTGGCGACGTAAAGGTCACAAACACCCTTGAACCTTACAATTGCGTCGTGAGATAGCAGCACTGAGAGCTTTCTATCTATTGTATCACGGCGAGTGCTCTGAGGAATTATTCTCTCTAATTCCTGCTTCCCCCTTCCTTCTTAAGTCCACGCGAGCTGGTTCTCGATGTCACCGCCTTACTGTGACATCAATTCCATCGCGAACAAAGAAATTTGGCAACTCCTTTCTTTGTCGCACTTCCAAATAATTGGAATTCCTTACCAGCTCACGTGTCCTCTTACAACCCGGGTTCCTTCAAACGAGGCGTGAAGAGGCATCTTGCGGGCCGGCAAGGCGATGGCGGCTAGTGCAGAACGTTTTTCCCGTCTGTACTGGCCGTCGTCGCGTTTGGACTCTACTACCACTTACCATCAGGTGGAGTAGAGTCATTTGCCCTCCCGGCGAATATATAAAAAAAAAAAAAAAAAAAAAAAAAAAAAAAAAAAAAAAAAAAAAAAAAACGGCCACTTTTGGAGACTGTCAAGAAGAGAAAAGTTGCATATCACGTGCTTAGGCATGAAAGATATGAACTTTTGCAACTGATTATGAAGGGAAACGTTGCCGGAAGGAGAGCTGTTGGGCGCAGAAAAAAGTCTTGGCTGTGCAAAATCCGTGAATGGACGGGAATCACGAGTGCTGCCGAAATCTTTCACCTCACGAAGAACAAGAAGGAGTATTTAAAGCTTACTGCCAACCTTCGCTAGTCGGAGTGGCACTCGAAGAAGAAGAATGTCATCCAGACCGTTTTTGGCAACAGCGGCCAATCTCAAGAGAGATTAGCCAACTACTACAACAACAACTACGCAGGAGATATTATAATGCACAAGTGTGTGCGTAAACAGAGATGCACTCTCTATTTCCTAACTCTCGTGCTTTCCGAGGCACAGGAGTGTACTTCCCGGTACTCACTTCCAACTTCCGAACTCCGGGCTGCTACAGACCATTTTCTGACAGAAAAGTCCAAAAACTTTTTACTGGCCCGACCCGGGAATTGAACCCAGGATCTTCGGGTCTGCGGCCTTACATCAAACCACTAGACCAATGAGGAAGTGGTATACCATTACTAATATTATAAATGTTAAAGTGAGTTCATGTTTTTGTTCGTTGCCTTCACGTTCATGCAATTTTTCATATACGTTATTAGGCGCACAGAAAAGGACATAAGATACCTAATAACTGCAAACACGACACGATGCGAAATCGCTGGCAGAAATTAGTATTAAAAATACAATATTTATCTTCAAAGTATATATGTATGAATACTAAAGTCGACCACTCCATCAATTATCAAGGGAGAATAGCCTACTGCACATACAAGTGTACTATCCATATACCATATAAGTAGTCCGAAGCGATCCGGACGGTAATCGGTCACAACCGGAAATAATTCACGCAGGTCTTTAACTGTTTTCCGAGACATAGTGTTTACATTCTCGACAGTACCCTGAACAACGTGTATGCAAATTTCATGATGATCGGTTGAATAGTTTAGACTTGATACCGTAAAAAGACAAATAAAAAAACATGCTTTTTCATTTATAATAATAGTTTTGCAATAATAATATCAGAAATATTAAATAATATTCAAAAATATTGACTAAAAACAGACCGCCTCGTTTTAAAGTCGGTTAAAACAGTCAAATCGATGTAATTTTTCGAGTCGCGTTCGTAAATTCGTCCTAAACAATGGTCTATCAGCAAACGAATCAAGTATTGATTCATCGCACGTAATGAGCTTTCCTACTGACAAGCGCGTAATTAAAAACTGTTTCAAAATACGTCGGCAAACGTTTTAATTCATTAAATGAAATTTGATTTCCGGGTAAGCGGAATATAATCTGATTGCGTTCGACTCGCGTTTTAATGATATTTTGTTTTGGTTTGTGAAACTGTTATTACGCATATAAAATGCAATTTCCGCCTGTCCTGTCCTTTTTCATCTCTTCCAATGTAATTAACTATAGTACGTTTCAATGTACGAGTGGAAACGCATTTGTAACACAACGCAAGAGAATTTGAAGTATTCATGTGACAATTACGATAAAGATGAAAGCGAATTTTTTTTGAGTCAGTGTAACTACAGGCCCAAGGAATAATTAATCTTTTTTTATTTATTTATTAGATTACCAACAAAGTACAGACAGATACATGATAGCACACAGTTCATAAAATAAAATAAATCATCAATCTTAGTACCAAGGAGACGCATTGGCGATATCGGGTAAGGTTAATATTTCTTAAAATGTCTATTTGTAATGGTGACCAGGTGATCAGTCTACCGACGTATTAATATAAAAAATATGTGCTTATAATTCATCTAGATAAAATTCTGGCACATTATCTACTGTAGAAGAGCGTTATATTAGAAGTGGAGGGTAGTAGCATAGACTCAAAATATTATCCTTAACGCGTATTACGATACTTTCATAGCGGGAGATCCACTGACAGTTTCAACCTCATTGACTTTTGATTGTGATACGACACAAAAAATTCTTGTTGATTAATAATGCATTCAATTTCAAAAATAATTATGCAACATAGAACAATAACACTGCCTTATTAATTATCAAAAAACCACCACCTGTTCGCAACACCTTAGCCTGAGAAGATCCGACGTTAGAAACTTCTTTTTGTTATCAAAAATGTCAACAATATTTTTTAGAATAATAAATAATTTAATTTTGAAACCGCCTGGAGACAATTGATTCCCAAGGAGTGCTCTTATCTATAAAATCGTTAATTTTAACTTTCTTTGATCTTTGGTACACAAACTTTCTTTGACAGTTTTTTTAAACCTTAGAGCGTGGACCTATGTCTACGGTGTGACACCGGCCACCGTGTAACGGCACGGCACCGGTGCCGAGAGACGGCTCGTTGTCGTGCCGCACCACGGTGCCGTGTACGGTGCACCGCAATGTTTTGCTGTTTTTTTGTCAGCTATTTTTATAACGCGTATGAACCTTGGTTCACATGTATTTATAAAAACAATTTAGATGTCCACGCCCTTACTATTTGAAAATGGAAATGATCTTCGTTGGTAAAGTACTAATAATAAAATAAAAACTAATGATAACTTCATTAGTTCCTGTTGTAACCGCAATCAATAATTATACATTATTGGAGCCAATTCAACATCCAAATAAAATATTTATCAGAGCTTCTAGTCGGTAAAGAAATGTGTTGTTAATTGTGAATACTTGAATACGTAATTGGCATTTTCAAACGAGTCTTTCCGAGCGGTATCAGTCTGCTTCACCAGACATCCGATCTACATTTCCTATTATTCCTTTTGTTGCATTAATTCTTTCTCTTTAAATGTTCTGCATGAAAGGAAACCGGTATATGAAAAATAAAAAATATGGTAGGTACACGGTGTGACCTTTACCCGTGAACATATGCTTTTTACCCACGCTTAGGGTTATTTTCCACTGATAGTAAAACTTTAAAAATATATATGTGTGTGGAAAAGAAGTATAGGAAGTGAGCTAAGCTAAGAGGAATAAGACAGTATTATTACATATTAAAGACGTGACGATATCTTAAATACAGAGATTGGCAGATCATTGACGATATAATAATAATAATAATATCCTGGGACACTATTCACACACGGCCATCTGATCCCAAAATAACCAGAATTCGTACTATGGAAACCAGACAGCTGATATACAAGATATACAACTTTTCTTTTGGAAATACATACTTATATAGATAATTACACCCAGACTCAGGACAAACAGACATATTCACGCACACAAATGTCTGTCCTAGGAATCGAACCCACAATCTTCGGCGTGAAAGGAAAATTATACCAACCAAGGCGTGGTTGGTATACTGTAACTGGATAAACATTAATTATTTAATAAATGTTTATCCAGGTTCAATATAAATAATATATAACTCAGTATTATCAGTTTCGCTATTTCCTCTCGGTATTTCTTTGTGGCCGAGTTAGATTATTCACAATCAATATTCAATTGCAATACTAGTGCTTCATATAGGTGTGTTCGGTCTTAAAGACGTATATGGCGACTAGGTGACTGGGCCAGCGTAATTACAGGCATGAGACACCTGACGTTTTCTAGCCAACGGTTGGAAAATTATTGACAAATGAAAAATAATGTCTTTGTAAACAATATACATAAAAAACGAGTACAAGCATACATATGTTTATAATTGCTGACTTTCTTTCGCCGTATGTATTTTTTTTTTCATAATCGTTAAACGGGTGTAATGATGTATTGTATTAATATTTGTTTCCTATAAAATAGGAAGTATTTGTTCACCACCGTCGACAAATATTTGCATCTCCAGTGCGCCACCAACCTTGGGAAGTAAGGCGTTATGTGCTTTTTACACTCACTATTCAAACCGGAACATAACAATATATATTGCTTTTGGACGGTAGATTATCTGATGTGTGGGTGGTACGTACCTAGGCCGGGCTTGCACAAACTACAACCAAACTTTGACTTTAACAATGAACAGCTTACATAATTTACTATCATTCATAATAAAAATATATCCTATCCGCGTTGGCTATTTCGAATCAGCTCATTGTTGTCGGATGGTGTTGTACTGTCTGTTGTACTATCAAGAAGACATTCGTTTTAATATAATCCTTGCAAATGGCAATGTTACTGTAACTGTTACATAATGAATATCTTCGTAAAAATATTAAATTTTATGAATAAATAATTTATACTTAAATGTCAATTAACAAACCCACGTCACGCAATATTTTCAAACCAAAATGATAGATTTTATATTACAATCAATACACAAGTGTAATGCTAGAAGCATTGAATAAAGACGTTTTGATAGAGCCATTTTTTAATCATAATGATAACTTAAAAAATAAACAGATTCATTTAATTAATTTATCACATTTATCTTATATTAAAAATGAATTTAAACAGTTAAAATCTTCAAGCAATTTCATATTAAAAATAATTACATAATACTGTGAAACATTATATACGTTTGAAATACGTAGCAAACATCTGAAATCTTTAATAAAAATAAAAGAAGAAAACGAATTTAAGCTACTTTTTATTTGTATAAAAACGGTAAAATAATAATTTACCTACATTTTTTAACTTATTTTATAATTATTATATTAAACTTGCGTATGTAGGTAAAACGAACAACAAATCTGAGACCAATTTGCTTCATAATATTGCATGACAGAGATAGAGAAGTCTCTCATAACATGAACGCGCTGTTATTAGCGAGAGATACATATATATTTCTCAGTACATTTTCACACATGAAAGTGACCATAAATATCCGTGAAAATGACAATCATCTCTTTTTGCCGTTACACAAAAGCTTATGGAGATTTTTCAAGTATTTATATGAAATAAAATCACTTAATAACAACAAACAAATACATAAAAAACGCCAATGAATTATAGCTTTTACTTTTTTTTAATTAGCTTAATAGATAATAAAAAACAGTTTAAAACTGAGTTTACATATAATATTTATTCAATAACCTAATTGAACAGTAAAAGTAATCATTAAAAATTAATAACTATTATTTATTATTTATTATTATTTATACATTTAGGCAAATATATTAAACTAACAAATCATGACTTCGCTTCATAGTAAAGAAGGTAATACAAACAGAATCCCTAAAGATAACCTGATTATTTAATACTCAAATTGAATCCCCGAAAATCTTCTAGTTTTGACCCATTAGACTAACAAAGTTAACTTCAAGTAGAGTAAGCGAGACCCCTTTCCGATATAACGTAATATGTTCAAAAGATACACTAACTTAACGACGCAGAACTTAATAACTAAGTTAGTAAGTAATGGAGTAATGTTACTTTAAGAAAACTTACTGTAACCTGGTTTCGTATTAAGGATTTTAAATTAAATTCTTGAACCAAATAGCAACGTCTATTTCTAAAATTTGATCTGTGTGAACTGTTATGTGACTGCGAGTCCTATGGCGATTATTTGAGGAATGACTTGTGATCCCTCTCATGGAATGTGTTTTGAATGTATCATATTTGTATACTTTAAATCAATGGGATAAAGTTCAATTTAGCTTAACAAATCCCAGTTCCGAAGTGAGATACGTCCCAAAGTTTCAAATCATTTGACGTTTCCTTTGTAACGAAATTGCTGAAACTCTGCGTTATCAACGTTTCAACTATTTAGCGCCGCGAATCGTACTTAAATATGATTTCGTTCATAAATCTTAAGATTCTATGAATACTTAAGATTTTAAGAATTAAATTAACTCTTAATTTCTAGCCCTTACTAACTCAAAAACAATATTAAGCGGGTGCCAAGATGTCAGGTGTTATACATTTCTTGATGTATCGGTACATTATATATCAAAGAGGATTACCAAGATATAGACATAAGGCGATAACAGTCTACCTGTATACAGTACATAAAGCTAGGTACAGAGGCCGGCAGCTCGTTTCCCGGTACTACATAAACCTGAGTATTGATTTTTACAATTTACGCAGATAGCTATTAGTTTACATACAAGCCCGAGCGGAAAACAATGAACTCAGCCAGGTTTTATTTTTGCACGCTAATTACGTTTGTAGCGCGCTCCACGTTTTCCCTACAAATTTCCGAAGCAAAGCCTAAATGGGTCCGCTTTGTTTACATGCGAGCTAGGCTTCGCCACGACTAATTGCTCTGTGTCGGCACCTTGAGACAGTTGGAATTCACCTGAATCGGCAGATGCGTCGCAGCTGTCGACCGGGCCAGTCCTCTCGCCCCGCGCGTCCCCTCGCCCCGCAGACTCGCGCAATCGCGGCTAACAGTTTTATTTTCCCGAATAAACTTTATCAAACAAAGCGTACGTGCCCCGCGCCCTGCATCTGCTCGCCCAGCTGTTACTCTTGCAGCTGGCCGCGTTGTCTCGCTCTGTCCCGCACAATATCGGTGGATTCGAACGAGACGAACGTCACCTAGTGTAATCGCATCGAGACCCTTCAATTCCCTGTGCACGGCCCATTCGCAGTCCGTATCCCGACGCCGGCGGGCAAACTGCTAGCGATCATGACGAGCAAGCGTAAGCGCGAACGCGAGAATGAAGCTGAGCGGCATGTTAAGCGTCAGCGGCGTCGCAAGCGTTCTCGCAGCGAACCGCTAATGAATGATCCTGATAATGCTGAGAAGCGTCAAGCTCTTAAGCGTTTATTTGGACGTATTTGTTCAGTGGAAATGGATAATGAGCATCACAATTCGGATAATTTGTTTGAAAACATGAACGATAACGACAGCCAGGATGCTTACGGAGACGAGAACGACGACCCTCTGCTGGATTCGGTGCCTGTAGATATGGATCCTGAACAACTGGGATTCTTGGTGTGCGCTCAGGAGACGCTGCGATTCTTACACGGCCGTGGGATCCCCATTGAGCACCCGGTATTTTCGAGGCTGCGCTCACGCCTTCTCCGTGGGATCGGCGAGATGGCGATGGCCTGAGTATTGCTTGGCCCAGAGCCCGCAAGAAACTAAACCTTCTTCTAGCTTCACTTTCGAACATTTTTCACTACAGTGGTTATTTATTCAGTGTAATATGTATGTATATCGGTGTGATCTTCCTATACAAAGAACTATTCTATTTCCTTACTAAAGGGCTCTGGTTAGTGCTTAAGGTGTTTAAGTGTAAAGTTGATTGTTGTTAACGCAACAGGTGGCCCAAAAGGGTACTCTAGTCATTAATACTAGTCAATAATGAAATATATTTGTTAAACAAAAAAAAACTATTGATATATTGTATGTAATAAATTCGTCCACAAAAATGGTCTTTATTATTTCCTATCCGACTCGATCAAAAATATAAAATGGAATCAAAAAATAAAATGCAATTCACAATTAAAACTGTTTTATTTAATATTCCAGTTTAACTTAAATATAAAAAATATGTTCATATTATTTGAGAGAAGTCTAAACCTTAAAATCTATGCAATATTATTTTCGCTACTACCATAATGTACTATATTTATAACTATTTAATTAAACAATGCACAAGTAAAATATATACATTATAATATCTTTGTTTTATTTCCATATTTATGATAAATATTTCCAAAAATCATAACCAAAAAATAATATATACACGCAAGTGTTATAAAAAGTACTTAATAATAAAATAAATAAATAACAAACAAAGAAAAATCCAAAAAAAAAACCATTAAAACAATAAAAATGACAGCTTTATCCATATTCATTCATTGAAAAACAATATTTTTCCGTCCAAGCAGTTCGTCTTTTAACTCTTTCCGCTTCACTTATAAGACGTTCTCAATCGATAAATACATACTTACGTCTAATATACCGGTCAAGACGTAAAAATTCAACTACCAAATAACAACATGCGAGTATATATTTCTTTCCTTTTTATATTTTTTATAAACTTTGACTAGTTTTTATAAATTTAATTTATGTTTGTACATAAAGAAACATTCCTTTTTACGTATTAATTATATGTGGAAGTTATGATGTATGCTTTAATTAACCAAAAAAAAGAAAAAATATATCATAAATATATAATACTCAATTATATATTCAAACATTTGTAAGTGCAATGAAATTCGAATGTAAAATCATATCAATTCATTTTGGTTTTTAGTTTGAGCTTCGCATGTAAAGCACTTTTTTTCTTTGTTACGTTTTTTTTAACGAACGATGGGAAAATTGTTTATACGCTGAAGGCGGTTCAATTTCTGCTTGTTATTTACAAATATTTGAATTGGTCATACAAACATCAATTACATTTAGATAGATTATATTCATTGTTTGCCATATGATTACTAAATAATATCAATACATTCGACTTTTAAATACGACAGTTGTTCCTTTTTTAAATATTTCTTTGATAACGAGACAAGATAATAAGAATGTTATATCAATATTATCCTATTTTACTATCACAAAACGAATAATTAAACCGATTTAACTATATAATGGTTTCTTTAACTATTGACGTGTATTGACAATAAATTAGTAGTTTTAATTACGAGTGAAAAAATCATTTTAATTTATTTTAAATGTATTAATATTATACGCGATTTTATTTCCACAAAACTTGCACCAAAATTGACACAACATAAAAAAGTAAGCCATTTCAAATTTCACTTCCGCTACATTAGTATCTTTTGAAATTAAATTATGAAATCTTTGGAAGCCTAATCTTACCGAAGATAATTTCTCTCTGTATTATATTAAGTGTAACCTTTAATAGAAGGGTCAAGATTATTGATTTTACTATATTTAGGTAATACTGCAGCTTATTATTAAGCGACACAATCATTTTGGGGTTTCAAAAAACAGTCTTAAAATTTTTCTTAGACGAATAAGTTTTGGTCTATATTACAGACGCAAACATCAGTAACCTATTATTTTAATATTTAGCTTTTGAATTTTACGATATATGTATACATATCAAAAACCAAATAATACCCAGTAATAAAAAGTGTTTCTGATCATAATAAAACAATTATATTTTCATATACCAAATATACGTGACATCAGAGACTTGTGTCTCCGATAATATAAGTAAACAAAATGAATATTCAACTTATGAATAAATTTATGTCTTGAGTCACAATATTTATATACAAGATTTTAACAGCTACTCGCCTGAGTGTAGTAATTATTTAAATGAAATCATTTTCCAGCGTTTAACATATGATATTCGTATTTTAGCACCCCAAACAACCATTGAAGTAGACGTGTTCTGTAGTGGAGTCTCCAGCTAGGTGGAGTTTTTTTTTTTTTTTTATAGAATAGGAAGGTGGACGAGCATATGGGCCACCTGATGGTAAGTGGTCACCAAACGCCCTTAGACATTGGCATTGTAAGAAATGTCAACCATCGCTTATACCCAATGCGCCACCAACCTTGGGAACTAAGATTTTGTGTCCCTTGTGCCTGTAATTACACTGGCTCACTCACCCTTCAAACCGGAACACAACAATATCAAGTATTGCTGTTTTTCGGTAGAATATCTGATGAGTGGGTGGTACCTACCCAGACGAGCTTGCACAAAGCCCTACCACCTGTAAAAGTGACGATATACGGAAAGTGTCTGGCAGCGGGTGGAAATTGAAAGCTGAAGATTGAGCTCAGTGACGTGCCATTGGAGAGGGATATGTCTAGCAGAGAACGACGAAGGGATGATGATGATGATGACTCGTATTGTTATTAAAATTATAGCATGACCGGTGGAATTGGCAAAAATAGTTTCGTACAAAAAAGGTTACGAGTATAACTTTACTTTATCTTTTTAAATTTTTATTAGAGTATTTTTTTAGTTAATTATCTGAAGAGACTTGCACGCCATTTGACATTGATAGCACAATACTACCTTCAAGTAAGTGCACCCAGTATACGTAGTCTCAACACAACCGGATGAATAATGTGTGAACACAAAGAACACGAACAAGTATTCCTATTTCCGTAACAGCCTGTGAATGTCCCACTGCTGGGCTAAAGGCCTCCTCTCCTCTTTTTGAGGAGAAGGTTTGGAGCTTATTCCACCACGCTGCTCCAATGCGGGTTGGTAGAATTCACATGTGGCAGAACTTCAGTGAAATTAGACACATGCAGGTTTCCTCACGATGTTTTCCTTCACCGTAAAGCACGAGATGAATTATAATCACAAATTAAGCACATGAAAATTCAGTGGTGCTTGCCCGGGTTTGAACCCACGATCATCGGTAAAGATTCACGCGTTCTTACCACAGGGCCATCTCGGCCTAATTTCGGCATTCCTATTTATATAAACAATTTTGTTTGTTGTATTTAAATAATTGTATCTATTTCTGTTTATATTTAACATTATATAAAAAGTCAAATACTAAGTTTCCTATCGAGTTTTCTCTGTTTAATCTCTCCAACGTGATTCGATAAAGTTCAAATTACCTTCGAATTAAAAGAAAAATTGTTGTCTTTGTTAAGTCTTTTAAAAATATATATTATATCTTTTAATTAATTATTTTATATACCGGTTTTATTTAGCTAGACCCTTGTTCGTTTGATGTTTCGTTTTCTTGGGAAAGCATTTAAACATCTTTTACTCAATCGATTCTAATGAAACTTTGCACAAAAGTTAAGTTCTCTTGATAATATAACATTATGATAGTTTCAACTTGGTTACGATGCGACGGTCTGATGACAGAATCGTGAGTTATAGAGTGGAATTCTTGAACCGTTGTTACAAACTTTAAATATATGGTTTTATAAGCTAACAATTCATTTCATCGTCAATGCGCCAACAACCTTGGGGAATAAGATGTAATGACTCTTGTTCCTGTCTTTACACTGGCTCACTCACCCTTCAAACCGGAACACGACAATACTAAGTATTACTGTTTGGCGGTAAAATATATGATGAATGGCAGGGATCTACCCAGTCGGACTTGCACCAAGTATGTATCTTTCGTTGGGATTAGAAATATATTCTTCTAAAAAAGTCGTACTTATTTAATTATACAGTCGTTATTTTTTAATTTTCTTTTAAAAGTCCCTGATTATTTCTCTGACGCAGCGACACAAAGTGACCTTTGGTGTTTGGCAGGGGGAAGATACTACTACACCCTACTACTAGAAATCTTGCAATAGATTTCTTACCAGACCTTAGAATCTAAAAAATCTCCTGGTAATTAAATTCTCATTTTTGGTACAGCTGATGTTTAAAAAAAACTTTTAACCTAAATTAGTTTCTTACCGTTTATAAGTAATAGAATTACAATCGTACCATGTTATTGGCAAATTATTTTAGACCTTCCTGCTATTTTTGTTTTATCTTTATTAGTTTCCCGTTCACAATTCGAAATATAAATCCATTTAAAAATGTTAACATTTGACTCGTGTGTGCGTGCATGTTATGTGCTAGTATTTTCGTCAACTATATGAAAACTTATTATTTTTATTAGAAAAATATAGTAAAAATTAAATATTAATGTATTTTAACTTATAAGAAAATTTATTTTAAGCTAAGAGTTTTTGATATTTCTGAGAAATTGATAAAGTAAAAGTATCGTCAGAGGTGAATAAATATTTATTATTGTTTATACAAAATGGCAGCAATAATACTCTTAAATAATAATAAAAGTAGTATAAATTATCTTAACCTAAACACTAGACATGCTTTGGCGTTAAATATATTTACTAGTACCTGAAAATATTAGAGAGAACTTCATAATTTGCAAATACATTACAAAAATGAAATTAACAATTGTAAAACGTATATAGATAATTTAGGTAAATAATATAAGACATTATTATAAGTATATTTTGTTGAATTTTTTTTACATAATCGTATATACATATATCTAAATTATCTTAATATTATATATTTGGCATTAAACGAAATTTCAGAGACCGTAATTATGAATTCTTAAATAATAAATTATTGTATTTTTAAAATAAACCTTCAGTTCAGTTAATTTAAATATAATTGGAATGAATTCTTAATAATTTAATAAATAATATGAATTAATCTGGGATTATTCAGAACAATGATACCTTAATCTGTATTCATCAGAAGATAAAATATGTCTCATATAGAGAGTAGTCTATGGAGCTGTTGTACCAATCCTTAAAAAAATACTAATAGAAGATCAAACTATATGTGAATAATATATTACATTAAAAGAAAGTTTCAATTTGAAATATCAATTTTGTGAATGAAGTCGGTCGAATATGAGAGAAAGAAATCACAGACAATTTATACAATAAAACATTCCCATCACCCGAGTGAAAAAAAATTATAAATCGTTGTTATAAATTCTTATTAAATCACACATACAAACGCCCTTTTAAATTTAAGTAATTATAACATTTCAAACATTTTATTTTTATATAATTTCATCATAATTGACCACATTAAACTTTTTTAACCTAAAACGGTTAATTACGATGAAATATTAATAAGTAGGAGCCCATTAACGTCCAATGGCTGACCATGAACGCAGTTAAAACACCTAAAAATCGATACAACCGGTACCAAACGCAAAGCAATATCAACTTCAAAACTAGCTCGATGCGTATGATATATCACTTCCTCTAAATGAATATTCTATGATCAACCTATTAATCTCATCTGTACTTAACATGTTAATACAATTTGCGTATGGCACTTCCGTTTCTAATTTGTGTTCGCTCGTTTTAGTATGATTTTTTAAGTATATTGTCGTGAGCATATTGTACAATTCATATGCATTGGGCCTTGTTAAAGGGCATGCTTCACTTTTTGATACCGTCGTCGTTTCCGGGATCATCCTGAAACAAGATGTGTATTTTTTTAACTCTTTCTTTAGTGACTAATCCATTAAGACATGCTAGCCTTTTCGAAACCATAATGAAAAAAAAGGGAAAAGACAGTCAGTGACGAAATGCTATGTACATATGTCGAACGCAGTTTCGGAAGTTAGAATACAGAGCATATTATAAAGTCGCCTGATAAATGTATAAATAATAGCATCTCATCCGCAACAAACCTTTACATGTGCTCCTATGATTCTTGGTACAATATATTATCATATTATAATCCTTTTTAACCATAATACAAACTACGAATCACTAACTCTTTTTTATTATTACTATACTTTTATGTTAATAATGCATGTATCCTATATGTATCGTACTGTTTGGATCCTTTACCATATATCCTATAGTATCTTTATTAGTGCTGTGAAATATTAAAGTCATTCCTGATCATAAAAAACTTCCCTTCGTTGACTTTCAAATTAAGAATTTAGTAAAATATTACCCATTGCCCTTGTAATTTTATTTCTCATTGTTTAAAGTAAATTAAACAATATAATTTCAAATTTTATTTTGATCAAGTGTAGGAACTCTACTGTGTGGAACCTTCAATGCGCTAGTCATACTCGCACTTGATATTTTTTCCTCGTTGTAAGTTACATTAAGCTATGGATTGATATCATATCGAATATGTATGAGCACCACCGACGCATCATGAAACAAAGTATGTATTTGTCATAAAATATATGGTAACACAAAGGACTACAATTCTACGGTTATAAAAATTTAAGTAAATATATAACCTCATTTCTACAATAACACTGTACACAAGTGTTTATAACTAATTTATACTAATGAAACAATATTCGTGAACTTTTAAATATTACGCACTTTTACGCCAAATTTAAGCAATTATTTTATTAAAAGATACATAATCAAACATAATATAAACTTGTTCAGATATGATAATGTAATTATTTATTTTTATTCTAAGTAAAAAGACGATATTATTATTTGTTTTAAAAACATCGCGAGAAGAAAGGTCTTCAACATACAAATATATATTCATATAAATAGATGCAACACATACAAAATAAAAACAAAAGTCGATCCGAAAAGTTAAAGTTCAGTCTAAATTCAAGCTTATATTTGTTTAAAACACGAACTTTTTAATACAGTCAAAACAATGTTGAATAACAATGTTATGATGCCCTAGTGATATTGTTAATTTTATATATGTATATTGAATTTACAACAATCACAATATTATGGATCATCCAAATTTAATGTTTATTTATGTTGTTATATATTCAAAATTTAAACATATTACCTTAAAAACAATGTAAATTTTATAAAAAATGACCATCTTTAATCAGCTTTGCTAAATTTATAATATCATTTTTCCGGAAGAAAATTCTGAATTAAATATATAATATAATATATATATATATATATATATATATATATATATATATATATATATATATATATATATATATATATAGTATATAATAATAATGTCTTCCCGACCGATTTCGGCCACGGCGGCCAATCTCAAGAGAGGTTAGGAGATATTATAGTGCACAAGTCTGCGCGCAAACACAAGTGCACTCTTTATTTTCTAACTCTCATAATCCGATGGGACGGCAATCCGACATGATCGGAAAGAGTTCAGATGCAGGATGAACGCCTTTACGTGCTTTCCGAGGCAGGGGAGTGTAAACACTTCCCACTTCCAGACTCCGGAAAGCTACTGAGAAGCCACTAGGCCAACAAGGCAGGCAGGCATATATATAAATAAAAATATATGTAAAATTTTAATCGATTTCTTATTTTTAAATTTATAAAAATAAAACGATTTAAATTACCAAAGATAAATCTTCTATCCTATTATATAAACTGAACAAATAACTACTTATACATTAATAAACATACTTATATACAAAACATGTAATCTATATCACGGACGGACAGCAGAGGGCGTACCGAACATATTATATTACAGGAAAGTTAAGGAACTTTCGCAAACTATAGTTCGGCTTTAGCTTTTATTATAGATTCCTAACAAAGTTCGTATATCAACACTTTAGGTACAATATTACATGACGTCATAGATATATGACACAAAACGAACATAGGTTTATAATCTGTTAACATGGCAACATAATCTATGAATCATGGTCGCTGTAGTTCTAATTAAAAGTTTAAATTGGTTTCCCTTTTGGACGCTTGTTCAAAGCCCTAATTCCTCTAATGTTCATAAATCGAATGGAGTTTAATGTCCACAATTCCCTTTCAACATCACTTATAACTGTCACATTATTATTGACTCACTTACTAGCAATATAAATGCAAATATCATTTGTAAGCCGTTGATTGAAATTCATTCTTTTTTATCTATATATGTATACATTAAAACATGTTCACGTAAGAAAATAAAACAATAGTATTATATTTAAAATATTATACTATTTTTTAAATACAATTGTGTATAAAATTAAACAAAAAATAATTAAATTAATTTTAATAAAATATTAGATCATTTGAATTAATTATATATTAAAGTACACTAGTCAATAATTAAAAATT
Organism: Nymphalis io; assembly: GCF_905147045.1. Classification (NCBI taxonomy): domain Eukaryota; kingdom Metazoa; phylum Arthropoda; class Insecta; order Lepidoptera; family Nymphalidae; genus Nymphalis; species Nymphalis io. The sequence continues at coordinate 3,702,852 of NC_065898.1, read as the reverse complement.
TAAAACTTTAATTATACTTAAAACACATTATACTTAAACTAAACTGCAACCGAACGATTCAAACGATTAAAATTCCATATAACACATGTCAAGGAAACCTGTTAAGGCATTCTGTGCCCCGAAAATAGAAGAAATAACCCACCTGCAGTCGCCCCTCGCCTATATCTTGAGCAAACCTTACAATTACACCTTATATTGCGAAAAAACACTCCACAACTCTCTCGAGCTATTAATCGTACAGGAACTTTCGACAAAATGCCCGACTACGACCGACCGGCAGTCATTCACGATACTTTTTTTCAAATACTTAACAATTATACTCATTAAGGACATTAAACCTTATTCCCTTCAATTAAAGATCATTCTTTAATACCTAAAAATAACCAAGGGGTGCATCTGGGAGCCGTCTGGCCCTATTTGTGTGATTTACCCCAACATGTGGTGTAGTGGGGTTTGAATCCGCTCCGAGCTCGGATAAATGTAGTGCTGGCTTCAAAAATGAATGATATTGCAACGGATTTTAGTTGTACAACGATAGTGCACAGATAAAAAATGCTGCGTAACAGAATCACAGATGAAAAAAGCGTATTCGTGAGGCGGAACCAATTCAATTGTATTTTTTTTTATTTTTGTTTAGAATAATAACACAATGGTATTACTCACAGAATTGAGTCGAAGCAACTTGTCTGAACTTTGTTTTCTTGTATATGTAAGCTTTGTTGTTTATACAGTCTAATGTAAAAAGTAAATAATTATTTCGAAATATCTGAGCTATTTTTTTAAATAATTTTAGATTAATAATAATATTTACGTTACCTAAAATTTGTAGCGTTTCACTTTCTCTGTAATAAAATACGTAATTATTATCAAAAATGGTAGAGCTTTGTACAAGCTCGTCTGGGTAGGTACTACCCACTCATCAGATATTCTACCGCAACACATCAGTACTTGTTATTGTTGTGTTCCGGTTTGAAGGGTGAGTGAGCCAGTGTAATTACAGGCACTTTTTTTTTTTTATAGATTATAAAAAATATTTTGTATTAAAGAAAGAATTACTAGTAAATTGATTGTCTATGAGCTAACCTTAGAAAGTACAGGAAAAAACGTTTTTAAATCAGGAAAAAATAGCACTTGCACAAAACAAGATTAAACAAAAACATTAGTATACAAATAGACATATAAATACTTAATATTTGTAGTATTTATAAAAAAGGTAAGGTCAGAGATAAGAGGTCAGAGATTTCGATTTATAAGTAAAAAGTTGCAAAATCTCTTTAGTTGTACTCTTTGATCAAAATAACTTGAATTTGTATATAAAATACGAAAAAAACTTTCCCCCCTAATATCGTTTTGCAAATTTTATTATACCCTGAGAATTGATAAAGAAACTTGAAAGTTAATTTTTACTGGCGGTAGGGCTTTGTGCAAGCTCGTCTGGGTAGGTACCGCCCACTTATCAGATATTCTACCGCAAAACAGCAGTACTTGGTATTTTTGTGTTCCGGTTTGAAGGGTGAGGGAGCCAGTGTAATTACAGGCACAAGTAGTAATAATAAGTAAAGTAATAATAAAATCTTAGTTCTCAAGGTTGATGGGGCATTGGCGATGTAAACGATGGTTAACATTTCTTACAATGCCTATGTCTATGGACGTTGGTGACCACTTAATATCAGGTGGCCCATATGCTCGTCCGCCTACCTATACTGTAAAAAAAAATAGTATAAGTTATTTTTATAATATACATACGTATTATAATATTATCTTAACGAAGTAACTTCCTTAAAATTATTTATTCAACTCACGCGAAGTCGCAATGGTTCGCTATTTAATTATAAATATAAATAAGTAACTCAAACATAGATTGACATTGAAAATTATAATTATCTCACATCTCTGGTGGAAATTTGTCAAAACAATTTGCACAGGCTTAAGAACAACGCAGTGCCATAATTAAATAAAACAATAAATGTCATATTTTCTTATCAACTTTGCACAAAAGACGAGACGAACATATAATAACTAATAATATGTTATCATTCGGTCGCAGACTGCGCAAGCGACGAGCCGCGTCGATCCAAATAAAAAAATGAAACCGGAAAAATCGTGACGAGAATTATAATCATTACAAATAGAAGTGACTTTGTGTACAAATTCTAAAAATAAAACGTGTAGTTACTGATTATTGTTAATAATGACTTAATATTTGGACAATTCAAATATGAATATGAAGTTTCAAGAATAGAAAAACAATTGAATCAAACGATTGTGATTTTTAAGAAGATTTTTTTAACAATGGTAATTTTTTTTTTATTTTTGTAATTTACACGTTATTAACTACAAATAGCGACCTGCTTTCAGGCTTCACGTCTTACTCGATTATAATAACTAAACATGTTAAAGTTCAGATAAAAAAAATATTACTTAAAATTACTCCCAGTTGTTTACCGGATGACACCATTTTTGTATAAAACGCGGATTTAAATTCTCGCAGACACTTTGTCGACCAGTTTCTAACCTGTTTCGACATTATTTATATACCACACTTATTCATTCGTCCTTTAGCTTTATATAATTCAACTTGATCAACAATCAACCGATCTTGAGCAAAATAAAATAATAAATTCCCAACAAAATCTAAAACTAAAGAACCATATACAATACAAACGGAATATTTTAATGTTAGAATTCCAGCGACCATTTCAAGCGAATACGATTGGCTTTACAATATATTATATATATCTCTTGTTCATTTTTGTATGAATATAGCTTAATGTCTTACACTGAGTCAATATTTGCTCAGTTATAATTTATACTTTATTATGTTATTGATTAATAACCTCGAACGATCTAGTAAGTTGTACAGCTGTATGTAACGAGTTCGAATCCCGAGTATTTGATAAAAATATTGACCGGGCATCGGAAAGCACGTAAAACCAATTTCCACGTGACTGATCTTTCCGGTTTTATTGCTATCCCATCGAATTATGTACGGGAATATATACATTGCACCTATGTTTGCTCACATATATAAACCTTATAATGTCTCCTTCACACTTGATTAGTGTTGAGAATAGTCTTTACCGAAACCGATCAAGAGGACATAATTAAATGTATGGACATATTAAAATAAAATAGCTAATATTAAATATGATCGTTGATAATCTTAAAGTACTATATGAATAATGCAAGACGCGCATTATCCCTCTGTATTTTATTTCAGTAAATTCTTTTTACAGAGCACATTTGAACCCTAATCAAATGTGGACTTACTCGAGCGTGGACATCCCAGCGAGTAGAATCAGTCGAGCGGAGAGAATAAGGATATACGTGTCGGAGTGCGTTGTGTGTTTTTGTATATTATTTTTCATTGTGTGTGTAGGCCTACTTCTATACTTGTTCTTCCATTTGTATAGTACTGTGACAAACACACGTAAAGCCGTCGAAACTATGATTGAAAGTTAAATTTGAAATGTTTTCTAACATTTTATTATTGCCAATATCATAAAGTTCAAATCACTTGATATTGTTCTTTGAGAAAATAATAAGATATCTTGTATAAATTATGAGTGATTTCTAGTAATTTTAGTATCGGAATATTGTTATAAATTCTGTATAAATAAATGCGTAATTTAATATTTATATAATTATGATAATTGAATAAATTTGTAATTTGTTGTACGCATTGATAAGGTTGCCGTGGCTTATACTAATGATTTTGTAGCAATTAAAAATATAAGCAATTCTACTATCTATGTAATAGAAGCTGGTCTTATAAATCATACTTAAATTAATAACTTCAGCATTTCATAAACACTGTATTACAATTTTATTATTAATTAATATGTGTACTGTAGAATATGTACTATAAATTATTATATTATATTAATAATGTTTATTAGAAACAAAGAAATCAAGAAGCGTATCTAATTAAAACGTTGACGAACAATAAAATGTGATATTAATTTACATTTTCATATATTTTCCTTTTCAACTTAGAATTTCCGTCACTAATTGTACATGTTGCAGTCATAATCTGTCCCGGCCAAAATTACTTTTGACCGATAAAAATGTTAAAGGATAAAAAATTAAACGGGCTTAAAAAATAACAGAAAATCTGAGAAATCGGTGTAGCCTTTGACGAGTTTTATGTTTTTTTGACTTTTCTGTCTTAATTAAAATATCTTGAATAACACTAAAATACTGACATACTAAACATTGTATGATTTTTTGTACAATACGGATTAGTATATTTAAAAACGAGCGATCCGAAGTACTCATTTAGATACATTTGAAGTATAATGTCGTTTAAATAACTGAAATTACTTGTCACTTAGATTGACGACAGTTGTAGTTTTTTCCAAATTCAAATTCAAAAAAATTTCTCTTTCTTTTTTTAACAAAGGTATAAGCGTATCTGCTTGTATTGAATACTATCTCTGTATTGAGATATCATAAGTACCACAGATCATATAATATATTCCCAGGTAGGCTACGCTAATCTTACCTAGGTCTTTACTCAAAAGTTATTTTAACCGGAAAATAGTTTTAACTGTAACATATATATTGAATTGAGAAGCAAAATAAAAACAATCAACCTGAAGTTGTCTATGGATGATAACAATGACCATTGAGTTACTTCAAATATAACACAAATAAATATTATAATTATAGATTTATACTTTTATTCCTATCTACAATTGGATTCGATAAATTAATTACAGTGGTTTTTACTCTGCGGAATTAATTTACAAATACGAATCCTTATTTCATCTGTGGTGTGTGTATGTGGCTTTTTGTGTAAAAAAGAATATAAATATACATATTTATAGATGTTAAAGTGATTAAAAAAGTGTATTTTTAATAGGGTTTTTGTTTTCAAGTAACGCAAACGTTATCTTTATTGTTTTATGACACATTCAATAAATAATAAGTAACAGATTAGGTAAGTGTAATATTTAAACATTAATATATACTAATATTATATAACTATTATATTTATATTAAGAATCTGCGACACTTAAACATAATGTTAAGATATCGTGATGGAAAAATTTTTCCTTTTTAAAATTCATGTGTTTAACTGTTTGCAGAAGGTAGTAGAAAAAATTAAAAATCCATATCCATATAATCCATCCATTTATATATGATAAATGCAATAGTGAAAAAATGCAGTCTTCGCATGAGTCAGTCATTGACCCGGTTCTTGTGTAATTCGTTTTGAATTACAATGTTTATTAATAAAATAAACATTATTTACAATATTTTTTTTTAAAGGAAAAAGAAGAAAGAGTTAATATGTTTGTTTTATTTTTATCGATGATTACAAATAGATATAGGATTTATTTATAGAGGTCGCATTTTGCGCAAAAGTAAGTAACAAATGACTATCGATCCGAAAGTTCTAGAACAGACCTGTCATATACGAGTATCATATAACATGCTGACTAAAATCGATTCGATGAAACAGTTGTTTAAATATTCCAGCGATATTTTAGAGCAAAGTATTAAATACAAAAGAATCGATGAATTTTATTGTTACCATTACAAAAATGCGAAAGTCTGTCTACTATTTGTTACTTCAACATGACTAAACCAGTGAACCGATCGTAACGAATTTTGACATAGAGGTATCGTGGGACTGGAATAATGAGATAGGGATATAAATTACTGGATTTACGGGAATAATAAATTAGAAAAGCTAGACATTATTAAGAGGTGTTGTATTTATCATATTTATTTGAAACTTTCACATTCTGATTAGATTTGTTTTTAAGATGAAAAACTATTTATTTTTTTACGTTGTAGATTATTGAAGACTAGTGCTTGCAGAAAATAGACAGCGTGGATCTAAGAACGAGGCCTCAAATCAATGAATTTTCATGTGCTTACTTGTGTTTATAATTCATCTCGTGCTTAGCGGCACATGAAAACATCGCAAGACAACGTGTATGTATCTTATAGAATTCTGACTCACGTGGATCGACTCGTACAGTTATTTAGCAGTGTGGTGGTGGTGGTAATTTATAATTATTTTCAAGAACTAAATATGCATACAAATTTACATTGCAATTAATATTTTTAGAATATAGCCTATGAATGACTTTATATCAGACCAGCAAAACCCGCGGCTACGCCAGCGTAGAATTCAGTTTGTGACGAAAATTCTTCAAAGACATTTATACATGATACAAAATGTTTGAATTATTAAGTAGCAGCAGTAAAATAATAATTAAAAAAAATATTAAGTTAACTCGCCCAATTTAAAATAGGGACATTAGATGTATTATTTTTATATTAAATTATTAACTTTATATTAATCTCGTTTACAGGAATTGAAAAAATATATATTTATACAGTTTATTTTTCAAGAATAATAATAAATACTTACATAAATGTCATAGATTTATACATTTGTTTTTATTTATTTTATAAAAAACAGCTTAACACTTTTACACAACAACACATTATACAAAGGAATTGTTTGGATTCGATTTTGTACTAAAAAAACTTTTTCCTTTGTTAAGCTCCTAAATAACGTTCACAAAGTACTTGCAACTTTAATTTCAATTAAACGGACACCAAATAATCTGACACGTAAAGCACAAAAGCGCAAACTACAAAGGAATTAAGTTGAGTACTTATTTATACATATTATGAGATATGATATCCAGGTTCTATGATTTCAAAAGAGAACACAGTAATTAAAAGCATGTTACGATTGGTATCCTGGCTGGTGCAAGCATTATGATAATGATGTCCTATTGACTGCTTTCGACCATAACGACAATTCTTCAGGGAGACCAGCCTATTGCGCAGGACATATTATAGTGAACAAGTTTTTTTGCAAGCAGAAGCGCGCTATTCTCTCACTCTCATAATCTGATAGGATGGTAGCCCAACAAGGACAAACCACTACAGAAATATATTTTTATTGGAACACAGGACCTCGGCATCTGCAGACTTAGGTGTTAGCTACTAGTATATTGGCAGTTAAACAAGCGTGTACCAGTATATCTGATAAGAAATTAAATGCAGATAGACAAAAAGTAATCACCTAAATGTCACGTATAGTTAAACAAAAGCTAAATAACAATGGACAAAATTAAAAATCAGATAAAATCTACGCCACACATTACAAAAACATATACATACATACATGTTTTACTTTATTTTATTAAAATAGAAGAATGATATTGAATACTATTTCATTATAAAACGAGTTAATTACGAACTTTACTAGATTTCATTAATGGTAAAATGCGACACACAGCTCCGTCACAAACACAGAGCAATAAACCACTACGGGTATATTTCCTACATCTGATAAAAATAATCATGTCATAAAAATTACTAATAAAGATTATGCCGTCGATTATGTAACAAAATCAAAATATATTACATTCAAGCACCTAGAGAATAACACTAACACATGATTAAATGTACTAAATTTTGTAGTCAATAAGTCCTAAAAACGTGAGCGAAATTTCAGTTCAAACGATTTAGTTGCTAACAGCTGAAGTTAACGAAAGGGACGAACTTCTTAGATATTTTATGGATTCACCGTCCGGGTACCGGAGTTATTGCATACCAGGGGGAGAAACTCCGAGTAGTTGAAAAAACTATCCGAATGGATTTAAAAGATGGTAAATGGCAGGAGGAATCCAGACTATGGAAAGCTGAAGTGAGACAGAACGAAATAAAATTATTTTTTTAATAAAAAAGTGAAAATTCTTGTACAAACTGAAGAAGTTATGATAAATTTATAGCTCCAAGTTTCCGTTTCCTAATTCATCTAATGCATCTTTAGAGAAGATATTCGTTCCTATAAACAATACAGACCCTTATAGCTTTTTCAATAAATAAATTTAAACCAATATAGCTGAGAAGTGTAGAGTTATTATAAAAACAGCTTCACGGAAACTCGGAGTTCTGAACAAGGTGCGGCGTTTTTTCACACCACAACAACTGTGCCTGTTATACAAAACACAGGTACGGTCTTGCGTTGAATATTGCTCGCACCTTTGGGATGGCTCCGCTAAGTACCTACTGCAGGCCTTGGACCGGTTGCAGCGACGTGCAGTACGCATTATTGGCGACGTAAAGGTCACAAACACCCTTGAACCTTTACAATTGCGTCGCGAGATAGCAGCACTGAGCGCTTTCTATCGACTGTATCACGGCTAGTGCTCTGAGGAATTATTCTCTCTAATTCCTGCTTCCCCCTTCCTTCTTAAGTCCACGCGAGCTGGTTCTCGATATCACCGCCTAACTTTGACATCAATTCCATCGCGCACAAAGAAATTTGGCAACTCCTTTCTTTGTCGCACTTCCAAAAAATGGAATTCCTTACCAGCTCACGTGTTCCCCTCCTCTTACAATCCGGATTCCTTCAAACGAGGCGTGAAGAGGCATCTTGCGGGCCGGCAAGCATATAAATATATATATATATTCTCCGGGCTATAAAGCATGTAAATAGACGTTCAATTTGTAAAATTATTCAACAACATCTGTTAGAGTCTACTCGAATAAAGCATACTTTGATTTTGAAACCCGAGTCATTTAGAAACGATGGGTCGTCGAAATCACAAAAGATGCAGGTGTTACCAAGGCAACAGAAGAAGACAAGATCAAAAAGAGTTTTTTTTTATATAGAATAGGAAGACGGACGGGCATATGAGCCATCTGATGGTAAGTGGTCACCAACGTTCATAGACATTGGCATTTTAAGAAATGTTAACCATCGCATAAATCACCAATGTGCCACCAACTACTGCTGTTTAGCGGTTGAATATCTGATGAGTGGGTGGTACCTACCCAGATGAGCTTGCACAAAGTTCTACCACCAGTAGTAACAGAAATGAGCCTTGTACTCTTTACATAACTCTCAACATTTTACAGAAACATACTAATGTAGTTATATAAAATCTTATAATGAAAAATCATTTTCAATTAATAGTTTTTAATACAAAATTTAAATGTCAATACTAATACAATATAAACTATTTTTATTAATACACACACGTTCAGACAAATTAGAAAAAGTTATCTCAAAGCATATTTACATATTATGAAAGTCGACATAATACCATTTCTTAAAACCTATTCGATAAACCATTTACGTTACTTATAGTTCATTGATTAATAATAACGCAACTAAGATAACAGATAAATTTATATTACGATACATTGACATTATGGTGATTAATCGAACAAAACCAGAATATAAAGTTAATTTTTTGATGAAATTTAAAATATATCCCATACCGAAGATTGTGAAGACCACAATAACGATCTTAATATTATTTATTTAAGTAGAATAAGCTCTTTTAAATAATCACGTTACAGGATTGAAGAACCGAAAAAATCACAAAAAAACTTAATAGTAAAAATCTCTTTCTTGAATACTACTCAACTATTTATCTTGTATGTAAATCAACGAATACAAATTCTACAATCTTATATCCTAACCCTAACAAATATTATAAAGGCGAATGTGAGTTTGTTTGTTTGTTACGCTTCCACGCTTAACCACTGAACCGATTATTATTATTTTTTTAAATCTTGCACCAATAGAAAACTAACGTAGCTTTCAGCGATAAACATATCAGCGAGTAACATAGGCAAACATTTTGTCCCCGTATAACGTGAACGGGAACTACGCGGGTGAAACCGCAGGCAAAACGCTAGTCAAAAATATAGGGAATCTTTTATTGAAACGAATAGCTTGCCCCGAGAAGGATGTATTGACTTTGAAGAGTTGGAAACGTGGTGTTATAACTACCCTTTCTTCTCGTGTTTATACAATGATTTTTACCTCATTTGTTGTTAAACATTTATGTACAATAAAATATCACAAATACCTTTAACATAGAAAAGAAGATATTATTAACATTTAAATATACGAAAAATAGGAATGAAATGGACTAGAATGGAGAAATGGACTTAGAACGTAGGTAAAGATAATCTTTTAAAAATAAATAAATATACTGTTATTTCTAATTCTTATAAAGTAACGTTAACGTCTACGTGAATAGTGTTATTTCTTAAGACATCACGTGATCAAAACCTTTAAACAACGAATCGGATGTTTCACAAAAAAAAGGACTATAATATAAAATTAATGACTCCTTAGATGATAACAAACCTTGGGATAGAAAGAGCTGCCACGAGGCCGTTTAAAATATAAATATGTACACATAATATGCTGACTTTGTCTTGTCAAACAGATGCTGTTGTTTTTGATTTTTAGCATTTTGGGGTAGAACTTTACGAGCGGCAGTCTTTTGCTAGATTTAATATTATTATTGTCCCCTTTAATATTAATTTATTCTCAAATTGATATTAGATTAGATTTAGTTTATTTATATAACTTATTTTGATTATATTTGAAATTAGATAATATTGCTTAGTTCTTATGTGTGTTTTTTATATTGCTACTTATGTTTTCTAACAATAGATTATTCTAGCAAATTGTGTAGTGATAGCAACCGCGATCGATGGCTTCGAGTAGTCTTAGCGGCCGTGTAAGGAAAATATGAGTCATCCAGATTATTACGAATTTACGGAAGACGTGAAAATACGTATATGGACATGAAACTTCAAACCATCACCGTTGAAAGCAATTGACATAAAATAAAATGAAATGGTTTGTAAAATAATAGATGCAACCATAATTATTACTATGTAAACCAATAAAAAAGGTACTAAGGTTGTTACTTACAGATTATTTACGTTGAAGGATTTTATTAATTGTTGATAAAAAAGTAATTGTAAAATTAAAGTTGAAAAAAGTATATTTTGATTTTTTTTCCTGTTCATCGCAGTTGCTTATATTTGACATCATATATATGAGTATAATAATTATCCTTTTCCAGTTCAAATAATTTTCTATCTTTAAATTTTTATGTACAATTCGCGTTACTACACGGGATAGCATTACTCAATCAATAATCCTTGGATACGTTTTAAAATAGCTCTTTGATATTGTACCTACTTATATAACATTCAAGCTTTGAGTTATTAAGAAATGTTTTTTACTTTATTTGCTTTATTCTTTCACGGGATTGGAATAGGAATAAAACGAACCATTTTCCAAGTTTTAATAGCTATTTGCTGGTGGATTAAATTTTGTAAAAAATATAAGCAATACTGAATCGATACGGAATGACCTTTGAAACATATACAAGTTTCATAGTCGCACAAAAGTAGCGAGTAGTAAGAAGAAGTAATTATTAACGATCAAGTTTCTAAAAAAGGATCTAGTTTTTGATAGTGTCTTAAAATCTTTAACTGATAATTCTATATGAATAGAAGGTGACTTTTGTCGAAATTTATTTATTGGTTCTATTTAATTACAAAATATTTAAATTACGATGTAGAGCTTGTGCAAACCCGTCTAGGTAGATACCACCCACTTGAAGGATGAGTGAGCCAGTGTAACTACAGGCACAAGGGACATAACATCTTACTTACCAAGGTCGATGGTGCATATTAGCTATGTAATGGATGAATGGTTTATATTTCTTACATTGCCAATGTCTATGGTCGGCTGTACCCACTTATCATCAGATAGCTCATTTGTCCGTCCACCTACTTATAACATAAAAAGAAACATCTAGCGGATGTAACGGTCACATTCTTTGCTATAATTATACATTTGTATGAGAGGAAACAGCAGTGTTCAGTCACTGTTCAGACACTAGCTTAGTACTGTGTTCCGATTTGAAAGTTGAGTAAGATAAAATGATATCAAGGGAAATAACATTTTAGATACCGTGGTATACAGCGCATTGACGTCATAAGACGTTGCTTATAAACTTCTTATAACGCATGTCTCTGGAGAATTTTTGAGGTGCTTGGATAAGTACAACCATCCAATAGTTGAATTACTCGTCTGGCTTCATATAATATGAATTTAATAAGTCTTTAAATAGAATATTAAAATCTGAATATATTACTGTAATGGATTCGACTAAATTCTACTTTTTAAACATATTTACGTTTTGAGGTAGAATTCGGATATCTGTGTTACTATTGATACGTATATAATGTCGCATACCTTGAGAATAAATTATGACTTTTTTTTTAAATACATAAGCTAGCGCTTGACTGTTATCACACCTGATGGAAATTGAAGATACAGTCTAAGCTGGAGCGCGTTTGCCTAGAAGATGCCTATTCACTCTAGACTTGAAGGAAAACCCATACTGTAGGTGATGGGAAAAACGGAGGTCGGGAGGGTATTCCAGATATTAGCGGTGCGTATCAGAAACGAGGAAGCAAATCGTTTTGTACGTGATTAAATTAAATGACTTCGATTAATAAAATTCGATGCGTCAATATCTCTATATATATAAAAGAATAACTGGCTGATCATCATGAAATTGCAATGAATTTGCATACGGGCCAGTTTCCATTCCCATTCGCAGGATTTTTTGAAAATTTAATACCTAAGGTTAAATGTTTAAAATCAAGTGATAAAGAGGATGAAAGATTGTATGAGAATCTTTAATTTTTGAAGAAGATCTATGTAAATTGTTATTTAGCAATTTCTAATTATGACACGAGTGAAGCCGAGGGTAAAAAATTAGTCTGAATATATTGTATTAATAAAGGCCTGAAATGAAAATTTGATAATGGGAATTGACACCCAATTTATCTTGTAACAAGGTTCACTTTTCATTAGTTTGATAATGATAAAAATGATGTCCATTCAAAAGTAATATAAATTTAAAAATTTTTTTTTTTTTTTTATAGAATAGGAAGGCGGACGAGCATATGGGCCACCTGATGGTAAGTGGTCACCAACGCTCTTAGACATTGGCATTGTAATAAATGTCAACCATCGCTTACATATCCAATGCGCCACCAACCTTGGGAACTAAGATTTTATGTCCCTTGTGCCTGTAATTACACTGGCTCACTCAGCCTTCAAACCGGAACACAACAATATCAAGTATTGCTGTTTTGCGGTAGAATATCTGATGAGTGGGTGGTACCTACCCAGACGAGCTTGCACAAAGCCCTACCACCAGTATAACTGAATCTGATGATATCAACATGATGTAGATTGTATACATCTAAACAAGTGCAATATGTATTATAGAGCTAATTTTCCAGATAAATTAAGACTCTTTCCACCGGTTAACTTCGATCATGATATTCATCACTTTATGTCATTGTACGTGACATTAGCTGATGATGCAAACCAGTTTGTACATTATAAAAGTTGCCTATGCACAAATATTTCGAATATGCACGTAGATATATCAACACAAACCGAAACTGGTTTATCTAAGCCCTGTCTTGGTCAGAACATTGTTTGCCGAGTCAGTGACTCCTAGATAACAACAATACTTCACATAACTCACTTCTATATAACAATGCAAGCATAAGTAATGCACTAAAACAAAGTGAAATAGTTTTATTATAAAATAAAATGTCTAACCGAATTCAATGAAAACTTGATAAGCTTTCATTGAATTCATTATGCTAATTATGCGTAGATAAAAAATTTCGAGTCAATATTATCCTCATGATATGTAAATTGGAATAAATGTTCATTAATGTGTGACGTACACGCATATAAATATGCAAGTGCACACAACACGCACATTGTGTGCGTGATTAGTTAAATCATGAGGAGTCGTTAAATTAAGGATTTAAAAATCTATTCGGTAATGTCAGCTTCATTGACTTTTTTTATAGTATAAGTAGAGTGACGAGCAAATGTACCACCTGATGGTAAGTGGTCACCAACGCCCATAAACATTGGCATTGTAAGAAATGTTAACCATCGCTTACATCGCCAATGCGCCTCCAACCATGGGAACTAATATGTTATGTCCCTTGTGGCTGTAATTACACTAGCTAACTCACCCTTCAAACCATAACGCAACAGTACCAAGTACTATTGTTTTGCGGTAGATTATCTGATGAGTAGGTGGTACCCAGTACCCGTGTGTACCCGGTGGAAAATAATATCATTACTAAGTTTCTTGCCGGTTCCTCTCCGTAGAATTTACTTTTCGAACTAGCTTTACTTTTTAAATAATCATCAAAAAAGACGACTCAAAATTGCTAGAAGAATGTATAATTTGATTCTGATTAAAAGGCTCGATCAGATGTTTTCCAAAATACTCCAATACCAGCTAAAAGTTTTTTTACCGAAGAGTTTTCTTTAAGCATAAGTTGTACTCATACATCATATAATTATAGATTTGATAACTACAGCAAGAGCTTGTCTCATTTCTATCCTATTGATGAAAAGGTTTCGAGCATATTCCTTCATGCACCAATGAGGTTTTGGTGAAGCTTCCTCTTGACGTTTTCCTTAACCGCTGAGCACGACATGAATTATTTTAAACACAAAATAAACGCATGAAAACTCAGCGGTGCTTGGCCGGATTTTTAACTGTGAGTTAAAAATATATACTATAACTATAGTTAAATTCATATTTTATATATTATTTCATTTATTGTCTGCTAACAAATATACACAAAATTTACATTTTTTAACAATAAAATATTTTCATTGTAATTTTTATTATACATTATTTTTAATTCCTATACTAAGATGGTAGTAACGAAATTATATTTTAAATTTAACTTAAATATTTATTTATATAAGTATATATTATTTACAACAATTTATAAAGATGTACATATTCTTATATTCGTGAAAACTCTTTACAAAATGGAGGAATACATTTGTCATATCAAATCAATTTATAGATTACAGTATATATTTAAAAACATTAATTAAATACATGTAAATTAATGTATTTTATCATCAACGTACGTGTATAATCATATTCATATATTATTGTAATTAAGTTTAAATATTCGTGTATTTAAATTTATTTACATGGATACTACGAAAATAATTTAACAAATTTTTATGGGTTCATATGGAATGCTGTTACTGTGTTGCGGTTCCAGCTTTCTTAAGTATTATTATAAATATGCAAGTGCACACAACACGCACATTGTGTGATTAGTTAAATCATGAGGAGTCGTTAAATTATGGATTTAAAAATCTATTCGGTAATGTCAGCTTGATTGACTTTTTTTATAGTAGGTAGAGTGACGAGCAAATGTGCCACCTGTTCATATGGAATGCTGTTACTGTGTTGCGTTTCCAGCTTTCTTAAGTATTATTAAACTAAATATATATATATATCAGGTGGTAAAGATCCAGTATCCTTCTCTCTTATCCGATGTATGATCCAACGTACGCATTGCAATTCGTACAATAATGCTCAGCGTTATTGCAAGTATCCACGCAATACGGAAGACAAACGCAGGGCCAGCACCTATAAACGAAATAAAGTATTTATAACCTGTTTCACTCGCAATTGTTTTGATCACTCTTGATTTTAATGTTTTAGGGCTTCGAGTAACCGAAGAAATGCCAAAAGAAAGGGAGCATCACTCACATGTCTGTCTGCCTATCTGTGTCAGCCTGTTTCTTTTTCTACTGGACGAAAAACAGTTGAAAATTTGTAGATATTGTATACTTATATCAACAAAATATGGGTGTTTAGTAACCATTTACAATTTCGGCAGATTTATAGCACATATTACAAAAAAAACCAACAAGAATCATGTGGCAAATGAATGACAATTACATTTTACCTATTTTTTAATGTAAAGTTCATAGTTTCAATTACGTATACAAAATTGGGAATCACAGGGTTGCATCCTCATTATCTGAAATGACTGAGCTTTAAATTTTGGTTATAGGATTTTATTCAAAGCTCAAAGGAAAATCTAAAACAAATCCTGACTTTAAACCATCCCCCCCTCTCGCCCTACCACGTACTATATAAATTACAATGGCACTTACCCAATAATGCATAGCATTAGCGCAAACAAATGTGTTCTCAACGAAGGTGTTCTTTCAACCCTGGTTATAATTTGTTGGTTACATGATCTACATACATATGGTGACGGATTTGGGCTCATATTGTTTGTAATAACAACAGCTGGATATATTGTGGTTCCGTGGACCATTGTGGTGTTAGATGGATGAACAGTAACTTGTGGCTGACTTGATATTGGGTAGCCAGGATAATTATGTCCAGCTGTCGGATCATTGTAATTCGGTCCAGGTGGTGGTCCAGGGTAATTTGCTCCGGCAGGTGGGCCAGGGTACGGTGGTGGATCTGTAGGAGGTGGTGCGTAAGGTTGCGAGTCGACTATTGTGTTTTTCACTAAAATTATAAAACATTCAAATTAATACAATCATGATTTGAGTTTGTATTTGTAATGAGGATGATTAAACTTACATTCTATTTATTCTAATATATAATGAACTATGTAATTAACATAAGAAAAGTAACTTATAACTAATATATTTTAAGCACCTTCACAGCTATCTTTTTATATATCTTTTTAATGATGAACTGATGGCGTATAGCCCAGCACCCATACATTGTAAGAAATATTAAAAATCCCTCACATCGTCAATGCGCCAGCAACCATGGAAACTAAGAAGTTATTATGTCTTTTGTGCCTGTAAACACACTGGCTTACTTTTTTAAACCAAAAAAAAATACCAAGTAGCTGGCCGTAGGCTCAATGATAAGGGTTTGTACTAAGACGGGCTTGCGCAAAGTCCAACACCTAAGGAAACATTTAGAAACATTGTATCCATACCTATTATAGATATATTGTAAATATTTTAAATGAACGATACGAAACGATAAAAAAATAACACAGATAATATTATGACTAAGACAGCAAGCTAAAATTGTGTTGAAATAATGAAATATTCCCTTTTATGACACATTGATAGATTTACACGTCCAATAATAAAATTGATTATATTTTAATAGTTTAAGAAGGATGAGTCATGATCACAATCTCTTATACAGCCAATTATTCTTCAGCAAGCTAAGATAATTTAAGAATAAATATAGAGTACCAAATAAAGTTAATCTTAAACGTAAAAATAAATAAGTGAACCGAATATGATTATTTCACAAAATTATACAGAAAATCGCAAAAAAATAAATTTAATGATCGTTTACAAAATTTATGATTAAATATGTTTATATTCATAAGTTTAGTTTAACGTGTTTTACTTACTATTTCTTTATTTTACAAACACTCAAAAACACGATTCGTCTTCTATCGAACAAACTTTCAATATAACTGATAAGTAACTAGAAAAAAACATGACTACATCACGTCAGAATGGTTCCGTGGAAAGATTAGGAATTATCAATATTCGATAAGAAATAATCGTGATTATACAAATATTTTTACATATTCACCTCCACTTTGTGGGTACAATGGATTAGATTGTATATTATATGCACTGGTATTTAATCAATCAACTCACCCATTGCATTGCTCCGTTGGTCTACTGACTTGTTTAAAGAACATGAACCTGGGGCCATGTAGGCTTGCGGTGTTCTGTTTTAGACGGTCTTGAGATCTTTAGTGTTTTAAAACCCCATATAACCCGTTTCTATCGGTTTCAATTGCGTAAAAAAGTGACTTCTTCTAAAAACAGCAGATCAGGGATTTTTTTTAAATTATCGGTAGCAGGTTTTTAGAAGTTAACAGTGCTTGCACTTCCATGTCTCGGAAAGCACATAAAGCTTATTGGCCCTGCGCCTGAACTCTATCCAGTCGTATCAGATTTGCTGTTACATCGGCTTATGACATATAATATATCCTGAGCAGTCAGCTAGTCTGGAAGACATCGTCACTGGTATGATACATACCAGAACATACAAAAAAGAGAAAATATTAATACAAGAACTATTACAGTCCATGAGTCCAAGATATATGATTCTCGTAGACAACGATAATAATAATTATTTATTTCGCACAAAAGAAATACAGAATACATTAGGCCGGCCTATACGTACTTAAATATTTCTTACAAGTTAAATGTTTTGATCGATGACCCCCATGGTAGGAAAATCCTGTGTTACAAAGGTCATCCATCATTAATACAACACATATTTAAATTATTTTAACATTGAGTATAGTGCATTTTTGAATTTGAATTTTGGAGTTTATGAATGCAGTATGAGTTCATGTTTATACATGATTGAGTAAACAGTACGAGTACTATAGCAGATATATCTGAAAGGCACCAACTTTAAAATAGACAATTTTTACCTGCATGCCATAATATATTAGTATATTGTATACATTATAAATAACTAAAAACCATCCACCATTTTTGGGGATATTTAAAAATCTGCGCTATTTTATTAAATTTTGTGACACGAATACAATGGAATTCAATACTGGAATTCTCGAAACTAGTTGTTTCTGTGAAATATTGGACTTCCAAATATAGAAATGAAATTACTATTTTCACATTAAAATAGATTTTCCTTGTCCTTAAAAATATCTGATTGAGTATTGTTCATAATTATTACAAGACATTTTGTATTGTATTTTCTGCTACCGTAACAAAAGTATTATTTTTATTTATATAGTAGAAGATGCTGCAAAAATTAAACTGTTTACACGACGAGGGATAAGTATGAAGAAAACTTGAAATATGAAAAATATGGGCGTTGAAACGATGCATCAGGATGCAGCCACCCTCAGCCCACCCTGAAATCACCCTGAACTAACTCTGAACGTAATGCTTCAAGATATAAATACAGGTTTTGTGTGAAACGTGTGTTTTACCTCGATTTATATGAAGCTCATAAGGCTCGTTACCGTTCAATACATAGGAGAGGTCAAGTAGATTCAGACTGTGTAGTATTATAAGTAGAAACTCATAATTGTAGAGAATTTCGTTTAAAAGAATTTATAATATGAAATGCCTTTTATATTTATCTAGAATTAATTTGTAAATTTTTAGCGTATTTTATATATTTACTCTGTCAAGAAATTCTCAGTAACAGCCTGAAGATTTGACAGTTGAATCTGACTATGATAGTTAGGGGATTAAGAACCTACGTACATGTATTACTATGCACAATATTATTCACTTTAACAAATTTCCCTCGGAAAATTTATTAATTAATTAATTAATTAAGAAATATATACTAATATAATGAGGTTTTTTTCTAAAGCGCTAATATAACTAAGATAAGAAATTCTATTTGAAAAAAAAACTTGTGCTAAATAGCCAATTTATTGAGATAGGTTATATAACGTCTCGCTACGACAAACGGGGGGGAGGCGGAATAGCTAGTCTTTTAATAAATCTCACTTACCTCTCTTTTTTCGATACATATTTAATAAGCCTTTATTTCTCGAACTTATAAAAATAATATTGTAATCTTAACTTGTAATGAATTATATATAAGCATATAATGAAAAACGATTTTTATAAAATTATACGTCAATATTAATGGATTTATATTATTTTTTCCTAATAATATGTAAATATTAGAATTCTTAAGACTTCTAATATTTATATATTATAGAAATATATATATATTTAATCATTTTATTTTCTCTGCCGAGAAAATATCAAATAAATACAGTATCACTAATGACTACTTTTTAAAAGACGTTATAGAAAAAAGTCAATCCTTTCTCTAAAGAAAGTCACTCAATGCTCTAGCCAATCGTAAAATATAATAACCGACTTACGGTGATACGCTATTTTGATGCGGGTAACCTTTACCTTACGTTTATAATTATAGTCAATATCGCATATCAGTTATTAATATTCAAACAGAATAGTCCAACAGGGTACGATAAATAAAAGACTTTGACGGATTTGTATGACCGATACAAATGTATATAAAACTGCCTTACAAACGAAGTAGAGTATTACCTCACTAATTAGTATATTCTTGATAAAAAAATGAATATTAACTAAATAATTGATAGCGTAACATTTTTGTTTAATGGTAATGTTTTATGGTATATATGGTACTGTTTTGTGGTATATAGAGAAGAGTTAACTAATTAGCAGACGTATTTTCGTTTATGTCTTTGAATTAATGTTCACTTTTCAAAGAATGTTTGTATATAACACTAAACCGAAACAAATCCTTATATACTTATTGTAGTAAAAATTGTATTACAAATTATTGAGGACAGATTTGGTATTATGTATTTTTATTTTCAGCAATACATTAAAATTATAGTTTATTAAAAAAGACTATGGTCCCATATCACTTGGCAGATTTATAGATTAAAAGATAAATAAAATATAAGAGTTATACATAATCAGTTGCCCTTTTTGATGCAAAACATATATTGGCGTGCCTATGGGATTATACCGACTTGTGTTATATAAGTAATTGTTTTCTGGTTTGACGGGTGAGTGAGCCAATGTAACTACAGGCACGAGGGGCATAATATCTTATTTCCCAAGTTTTTCGGCGCATTGGCAATGAATAGGATAGATGGGAATGGTTAAAATTTCTAACAGAACCACTGTCTATAGACTGTATTTACCAAATTCTATAAGGGCAACTCATAGAATATTTACCAGTATGCCCAGCTATTTAATAGTGGAATAAGAAGAAGTGATAAGTAATTGAAATACATACAATTTACATTACATTACAAATTACATTTAAAAGTAGAAGTAATTATAATACAAACACTACATATGTATTTATATTTAAAATTAATTCTATACTGCCCCACCCTGCCAACAAAAAGGATAAAATGTGCACAGAGACGCGACTACAAAACCCTACGTTTCTAAATGTCGTGTAAAGTTTTGGAACCGATCGGTCACTGACATGTCATGCTTCAGTTATAATATGTTGTTGGTGATACTATAATACTGAGATTACGGATTTCTTTGTTTATAACTTTATTATATATGTTTGTTAGTTCAAATATAGGATCTTACAAACTGAATTAGAACCCCATCATCTAAACTTAGACAGTTAATTACACTCGAGAATCAAGATGGCCTAGTGGTAAGTCTAGATGGCTTGTGGTTATAACGCGTGAATCTTACCGACGATCGTGGGTTAAACCCGAGCAAACACCACTGAATTTTCATGTGCTTAATTTGTGATCATAATTCATCTGGTGAAGGAAAACATCGTGATGAAACCTGCATCTGTCTAATTTCAGTGAAATTATGCCGCATGTGTATTCTACTAATCCACATTGGAGCAGTGTGAAGGAATAAGCTCCAAAAACTTCTCCTCAAAAGGGAGAGCAGGTCTTAGCCCAGCAGTGAGACTTTCACAGGCTGTTACTTTAATTTTACTCATTGCCGAAATCTCTGATAACAATAAATTTTTGTCTTAAACATCACCTCTATTTATTTAGATTCTACACTACTGATGACATAAACACACATAACTCCACAACGTCAACATCATAAACAATAAATTTTATATATAAAATTGTTTTTGAAATTTTCCTTATATTAATTTGTTTGTACATTTTAACATGTGATACTACTATTTTGTGTATTATTGTTGTGACATCAACACATGTTGTTTTTTACATTATTAAGATTAAAATTATTATCTTTTATAATCTGGGTAAGACATACTTCATTAAAATAAATTTTTGCTGCTAAAAGTTTGCTAGTAATAATAAATGTATACATTTTTAAATAAAATGTACATTCAAGGAGTACCATGAAATCATGTTAATTAGTTCTCGGCTAATATGAGATGAATTTTTCAAAGAATTAGAAAATAAAAGATTTACAAAAATTTGTATTTTTGCATCTTAGTAAATTTTAGAGTAATTAATGATTAAAATGCAATGAATAGAAAATAATAGAAAATAATATAAAAAAGAATAGAAAATAGATCAAGATAGGTTTTATATAATCATGTTATTTATATTAAAATTTTCTTAAAATCAGCGGTGAAGCTTATTCTATATATACCGTAATTTAGTACATTTATCTGAATTAAAATATCAATTTTAACTTTATATAAAGGTGAATCGATTATATAGATGATTATGGTTTATATACAATATATTTTATATTAATTCATAAGAAGGTACTACTGTACAATAAAGAAAGATATTCAAAGACTAGCGACTTTTTTGGCATGATTCTTACCAAATTAATGAATTTTCTATCCAAGCCGTAGTACCTACTTACTTTTAACTAGCTTTGTAAAATGACAATTTAGATTAATATTAATGAATTTATTTAGTTTTATATTAAATCTAATATTGACACACTATTGACGATAATGAATTTACTTTAATAAACATTTTCTGAGACAATAGGCGTCTATAGACGTCATTACAATTACGTAGCTTGTCCAATGCACTACCCTCTAAGTGCTAATTAATCTTATTTTTTTATAAATAGAATCAAGCTCTATTTACCACGTCCAAACACCCACGCGTTTTATTTAAACCGTTGCCAATTATTACATTTCAGAGAACTCAAAATGAAAGTATACAAATATAGCTCGTTAATCCAGGACAGGGGTCTTCAAACTACAATCCGCAGACACTGCTGCCCTAGCACTTCCGACAGGCGTTAGTAGGCTCCACACAATCGTCATTGATAAGAAAATTTGAACGTTATTCGAATAATAAGTTCATATAATGAGTTAGCTCGGACTTGCAGTGCTATCCTGTTAGAAACGACGACTTACGGTGTCACGCTATTTTGATGTGTATTTCCTTTAAAATATTGTAAGTTATTAAAGTATTCTTTCTGACATTTCACGATAGTTTTCGAAGGTAAGTTCCAAATTGTTCATACAGAATAGCTCTACATATTTTAGGCCTAAGTTCGGAAACAAATTCTATATGAAACAATAAAATATTAATAAAATAAATATTTCAAAAATCTTATACACAAATAATTTAACTCAATTTAAGTTTTATTTATACTATATTTTAAGGAAATGATATCGTGAAGATATTTAATTTACACGATGCGTATTTATAACATGCACGATTATCTGTGTATTCATAAAATCACCATCTCAATATCATCATTGGTAGGGCTTTGTGCAAGCTCGTCTGGGTAGGTACCACCCACTCATCAGATATTCTACCGCAAAACAGCAATACTTGATATTGTTGTGTTCCGGTTTGAAGGGTGAGTGAGCCAGTGTAATTACAGGCACAAGGGACATAAAATCTTAGTTCCCAAGGTTGGTGGCGCATTGGATATGTAAGCGATGGTTGACATTTCTTACAATGCCAATGTCTAAGAGCGTTGGTGACCACTTACCATCAGGTGGCCCATATGCTCGTCCGCCTTCCTTTTCTATAAAAAAAAAAAAAAAAAAAAAAAAAAAAAAAAAAAAAAAAAAAAAAAAAAAAAAAAAAAAAAAAAAAAAAAAAAAAAAAAAAAAATCAGATTACTGTGAAAGTTAAGAATCTTATGTAAAGCTACATTATGTAATAATATACCGTAACATTTTCGAAAGTATATGCATTATATTAAAGTGGAATAATCCCAAGTATTATGACACATATTCTTCTTTATTTATAAAACTCCTATTGAGTTCTACGGTAGCTTTTTAACTTTACCAATTATCTAATATCTTTTGTTTAATAAATTCATACTAATAATCTAAACGCGAAATTTTGCGTGTATGGATGGTTCTTTGTTACTCTTTCGAGCAAAAACTACTGAACGGACACGTGTTCTCTCACACGTGGGTTAAGCTGCAGCGGATGCTAATATGATATATTACTCAACATGACAATTTTCCAAATTATAAAAGCGTAGTAGATATTTGTTGATTTTCTTTGAAAAGAGTAACTACTTACAGCTTTACTTATTCAAATTGTTTACTCTATGTTTCGTTAAAAAATGCTGCGTCTTCTTCTTTCGAATGTCTAATCAATAATCAAAGAAAGAGATAAATCAGTGTTTTCCTAAACCGTCGTTAAGCAATGCTTATAAGTAAAGTCGTTATTTTCTTCAAATTTAAAAAAAAAATCGATTGTACCGCTGGATGGCATGGCTGGATGGAAGGCCGCAGATCTCAAGGTCCTGGGTTCAAACCCCAGGTCGGGCTGATAAAAAGTTAAGTGATTTTCTGACGAAAAATTCTCAGTAGCAGCCCGCAGTCTGTAAGTCGGAAGTCTGTATACTCTCTCTTTTTTTTTTTTTTTTTATAGAATAGGAAGGCGGACGAGCATATGGGCCACCTGATGGTAAGTGGTCACCAAACGCTCTTAGACATTGGCATTGTAAGTAATGTCAACCATCGCTTATATAGCCAATGCGCCACCAACCTTGGGAACTAAGATTTTATGTCCCTTGTGCCTGTAATTACACTGGCTCACTCACCCTTCAAACCGGAACACAACAATAACAAGTACTGCTGTTTTGCGGTAGAATATCTGATGAGTGGGTGGTACCTACCCAGACGAGCTTGCACAAAGCTCTACCACCAGTGAAAAAGTTCTCGCCTCGGAAAGCACGTAAAGCCGTTGCTCTTGCACCTGAACTCTTTCTAGTCGTGTCGGATTTGCCATCCCATCGGGCTGTGAGAGTGAGAGACTAGAGAATGTACTTGTGTTTGTGCACAAACTTTTGCACTATAATTTTTTGAGCAGTTGGCTAGACTCACAGAAGGACATTCAATACAATCTTCTAAAATGCCGATTCAAAAGACTACTTGAATAAATTACTTTAAATCAATATTGATTTTAAGCTCTGGAAGAAATAGAATAAGCTATGATCGCAATACAATTCAAGGATAAAAAATATGCAGTCGACAAATGTACGAGTAAGTAGCATAAGATAAAAAATTTGTCTCTTAACCTCTTAACCTCTCTTTATAATAGTTATTATTTCAATAGCTAAAATTAAAGTAAATACACACAAACATGCAAACATACAAGCCCGAACATGTGTGTGTACGAGACAGAAAGAGAAAGAGAAAAAAACTACAATATCGCAGAGATGTATCAAATATTTGTATTAAGTCGGACCGATAATAAATTTCGAGATGAAAATTAATAAATATTTTACAATATTATTTAGTACTTAAGCTCCACATTTTCATTAATGTTAATCTTGCAAAGTACTTATACGAACTTAATATAAAAAGAGGGAAATTTTCATGCATCACAGTTTTTTATAATCTAGTACGTTCTTTTCTTGGTTGCGTAATAACCTATTTTATCTTTTAAAGTTTTTGATATAAATCACTCGAAATACGATTTTGCTATGGAACATCACGTTATATTAATACCTTCGTTTTAGGATTTTATGAAATCTAGTGTTATGCTATGTATATTTAGTTATAAAATCAAATTGCATGATATTGTCACTTTTTAGCGGAAGTAATATTAGTAGTCATATTTTTGACAGCTTCGTTGGTCTAGTGGCTAGATATAAAGCCGCAGATCCCGAAATCCCGGGTCCAATTCCCAGGTTGGGCCAGTAAAAATTAATTGGAGAAAAGTCGAAAATTTTCAATAGAAGTCAGGAGTCCCGTGCATTGAAAGCACGGAAAGCGTTTGACCCTGCGCTTTTCCAGTCATATCACATTACCGTTCCATAGGATTATGAGAGTAATTATTAGAGTGCACCTGTTTTTTCGCACACACTTGTGCACTATAATATGACCTGCGTAGTTGACAAATCTCTCTTAAGATTAACCGCCGTGACCGAAATTGGTCAGGAAGACATTCTCATCATCATCAATAATCATATTATAAAATAACAATCCTTCTCATTGACATTCAATCAAGGACCACTGGTAGGGCTTTGTGCAACATCGTCTGGGTAGGTACCACCCACTTATCAGATATTCTACCGCAAAACAGCAGTACTTAGTATTTTTGTGCTCCGGTTTGAAGGGTGTGTGAGCCAATGTAATTACACAGGCACAAGGGACATAACATCTTAGTTCCGAAGGTTGCTGGCACATTGGCGATTTAAGCTATGGGCGTTGATGACCACTTAACATTAGGGAACCCATATGCTCGTCCGCCTACCTAAACTATAAAAAGGACGATAAAATAAAGACATCGAAATATATTTCTGTATCAAAGAAATACACTTATAGTATTATCGTATCTATATAATCAACCAACTAAAATCTCTATAAAAACTCAAATATATAAATTTTTATAAAATAGCAAAAGCAGAATATAATTCTATCCTATATTAACCATATATGTATTCGATATTCAATTGATCGAACGAAATAAACTGGGCGTAATCTGATTGAATTTGTACTGATTTCATATGAACCATTTATGTTAATAATATTTCACGAAAGTTCATATGATGCACACAGAGAGCTTAGTTCCGTAGAATAGATTATAAAGTCAAATGTTTTTATATAAAAAATAAAAATAGGGGTTGCATAAGCTATATTAAACAGTTGTGAAATGTCATAAATGTCACAAATCACATATGACTTTGACCATAATAATAATAATTGAAAAAAATGCTGTACTATTGTACAGCATTTTTTAAATATATAATTAAATTTATTATAAGTAATAAATTAAAATTATGTGTATTTTTCAATCAATCAATTAATCAACAGCCAATCGTTGTCCACTGCTGAACATAGGCCTCTCCCAAGGTGCGCCAAAGCTCCCTGTCCTCCGCCTTCCGCATCCAGTTGGTGCCCGCCACCTTCTTAAGGTCGTCGGTCCACCTGGCTGGAGGGCGCCCTACGCTGCGCTTGCCGATTCGCGGTCTCCACTCTAGGACTCGTCTGCTCCAACGGCCATCGGTCCTACGACATACGTGACCAGCCCACTGCCACTTCAGCCTGCTAATTTTGCAAGCTATGTCGGTGACTCCGGTTCTTTTCCGGATAATCTCATTTCTGATCTTATCCTTCAAAGATACTCCGAGCATAGCTCGCTCCATAGCACGCTGAGCGACTTTGAATTTGTGGACTAGTCCCGCAGTTAGTGTCCACGTTTCGGCACCGTATGTCATGGCAGGTAAGACGCATTGGTTGAAGACTTTCGTCTTCAAACATTGCGGTATAGACGACTTGAGGACTTGACGAAGGTTGCCAAATGCTGCCCATCCCAAGCGAATTCTTCGATCGGCTTCCTTCTCGAAGTTGTTCCTACCGATTTGTATAATCTGTCCTAGGTAGGTATATTCACTAACAACTTCCATAACATGCCTATTGAACATGACCTTGGTCTTGTCCAAGTTCATGCCGAGACCGACACACCGGGAAGACTCGCCTAGGCTACGCAGCATTTCGGTGAGTTGTTCCAGCGACTCTGCTATGATGACGATATCGTCGGCAAATCGAAGGTGTGAGATGTACTCGCCGTTTACATTGACTCCATACCTAGTCCAATCCAGCGTTTTGAAAACGTCTTCCAACGCGTTGGTGAACAGTTTCGGGGATATTACATCCACCTGTCTCACCCCTCTGCGCAATTGGATCGCCTTCGTCTTACAGTCCTGGATATGGACAGTCATTGTAGCGGCGTTGTACAGACATCTCAGTACCTCGATATATCTCCAATCGATATGACATCTCTGCAATGAGTCGAGCACTGCCCAGGTTTCGATGGAGTCGAAGGCTTTCTCGTAGTCCACAAATGCCATACACAGCGGCTGATTGTACTCTTCGGTCTTCTGCACAATCTGCCGAACAGTATGGATGTGGTCCACGGTGCTGTAGCCTGATCGAAAGCCGGCTTGCTCTGGGGGCTGGAACTCGTCAAGTCGTCTGGCGAGACGGTTCGTGACGACTCTTGAGAACAGCTTATACACGTGACTCAGGAGGGAGATTGGTCTGTAGTTTTTCAAGAGGGTTTTATCACCTTTCTTGAAAAACAGTACCACCTCACTCCCGCTCCACGTTTCCGGGGTCTTGCCATGTTGGATGACGGAATTAAAGAGGCTTGCTAGCTCTTTCAGGACCGGAGTCCCGCCTGCCTTAAGCAACTCTGTTGTGATTCCGTCATCTCCCGGAGATTTGTTGTTTTTAAGCTGTTCTAGAGCCGCCCTAATCTCTCCTTGGTCAACGACCGGGAGCTCCTCGGAGTAATGGCGCATAAGAGGGGCGCGCTGGTCATCAATACTGATTCCCATGGGTTTATCCGATCTTGAAGAGAACAACTGCCCATAAAACCTCTCTACTTCTCCGATAATCTCAGGCCTAGAGGTAACGACCCCACAATTTTCAGTTTTAAGTTTTGTCAGACGCGGCCTCCCAAACTTGCGAGCGAACACTTTCGATCCCCGATTTTGCTCAATCGCAGCCTTGATGGCACGGGTATTGGAGCGTCGGAGATCGCGTCGCGTCAGCGTTTTTATTGTTCGGTTTAAGGCCTTATCTGACAAAAACGATGGTAGTTCTCGTCGTTTTCTCATGAGCTCGAGTGTCTCAGCAGAGAGTTTTGGTGCGTTGTCTCTTCTCTGTGGCGGAAAACACTTGCGGGATGTGTTTTGCAGTATTTTGACCAGCGTGTCGGTTCTCTCATCAATGCTGCTTATGGTTTCCAACGCGGTGAATTGATTTTGAAGTTCCATTTCGAACTTTTCGGAGCCTTGAGCAGCTTGGAGCATGGTAGGTCGGAGAGTAGACCTCATCATTCTCGATCTTTCGGCTTTTAAGTTGATATTTAGAGTGCCTCGAACCAAGCGGTGATCACTTCCGGTATTAAACCTGTTGATCACTGAAACATCTCTAAATATGTGCCTTTTATTCGAGATGATAAAGTCTATCTCGTTCCTTGTCACGTTATCGGGGCTTCGCCAGGTCCACCTCCTCTGAGGCTTCTTTTGAAAGAAAGAATTCATCAAAAAAAAAGCCCCTGCGCTTCGAGAAAGTTTACCAGCATTTGCCCCCTGTGATTTCTGCAGCCCAAGCCGTAAGGTCCGACTTTCGATTCACCGCTATCTTGTACTCCCACTTTAGCATTAAAGTCTCCCATAACAACATTGTAGTGGGCCCTCGAGGTGTCGTTGAGGGCCTTTGCGATGTCCTCGTACATCGCTTCGACCACATCATCAGAGTATGTCGAAGTTGGCGCATATACCTGTACAACCTTCAGGGAGTACCTGTCGGAAAGTTTTAGGACAAGGTACGCTACCCGGTTCGACACACTACTGATTTCCACAATGCTGCTAATGAGATCCTTTTTGACTAGAAAACCGACACCACCCTGGGAGAGGTTATCACCTTCGCGGAAGTAGAGTAAGTTACCGGACTCTAGAGTTATCGTGTCCTCCCCCTGTCTTCGGACTTCAGATAACCCCAGTATATGCCAGTTTATATGACTTAACTCTACTTCTAATTCGGCGAGGTGATGGTCCAGCCTCATCGAGCGTCCATTATACGTTGCCATTTTCAGTCGTTTTATACGGTAGCCTGCCGTGAACCGGTGATTCTTAGCACCCCCTGCCCTGCCGATACCGCGACCGCTACCTTGGTCGGGCCTAGCGGGCTTGCCGGTAACTGGGGGCCTTTTTTTGGGCGCATCTGCCATTTAGGGAGGTGGTTTGCCCATACTCGCCGCGCTGGGCAGGCGTGTTGGCGAGCGCAGTAGGGGGTAAGATGTTTATGGGAGGGGGGACGCTGCTGCCCATCCCCCCTTTTCCCCGTCCCTCAGTCGCCTCTTACGACACCCACGGGATGAGATTGGGGGAGTACTATTCTAAGCCGGTACTCCACGGCGAATTTTTCAATAAATTAATTCAATTAATTAAATGTTGTTCTAGATATCCACTGTAGTATTATTATATTTCCTACTCATAATCATTAAATGCTTCAAAATTTAAACCGGGCGACCTCATATTATGTGTTATCTCTTTTATATTTGACATTGGCAGAATATTTTGCGCTCAACTAGCGTAAATACACGCCAAAAAAAGGAAAAAAAATAGTATATCACTATGATTCGGTTATTAACATTTCACGGCTGAGTCATTACTCAAATAGGTTCATACAGAATAGCAATACATTATAACATTTTTGTACTAATCTTTGGAAAACCGTTCACAGATAAAATTATATAAGACGACTAACGGCTATTCATCAAGACGCTAAGTTTTGCTTCAAGAAGTTTTCTCACTCTGCTAGATCAAGACTGAACGCTGTATCGATTATTGTATTACATAAGATTGTAGAGAATGTTTTTACCTATATCTTCAACAACACATAATATACTTCAAAACCACTATCACAAGCAATATTTCCTAAATGGATATTTCAGTGAAAATTGATCAAAGAAACCGCAATTTGATTTTAAAACCTTTCCAACGATACCTTTGTCGGTAGGATGAAAAAAACAACCTCACTTTCACAGTGGCGGAAAACAAAAAGTTTTTATGCCATATTGATAAGTGATTATTGAAACAAGTATCTGAAGCATTTATTTTCAAAACTTCATTAATCAATTTTCGATTGTAAGTTAAAGTGTAGATTAAAATTACAAAATTATATTAGTTGAAAGTTTCACAGCGGGACCTTAAAAAGAATCACAATGATACAATATATTTCCTATTAAGAATCATATTACTTTTTTATCCACCATCAATGTTATTTTATTTCAAACAAAGTAAGTTTTACAGAGTTAAACGTATAAATGGCTTTTAGTAAAATGCACAAAACACGTGGAATATTCCCATATTCAGTTACCGACAACCCGTACCTTGTCTAACTTTGAAAGCGAGGATAAAAGTTGTACCGAAAAATTGTATGCCAGTTAAAATCATATAGCACAATGTACAATACATTTTTTATAACAGAATAATAAATTTTAACTGTTTTTTTATACATAAAAACTTCAATGAAGAGAAACGAACTAGATTGAAATATACAAATGCCAACGCGTACTTATACTTACTGGTATATTTACTTATAGTATACGTAATATAATAATGTCCTGCAGACTGATTTCGTCCATGGCGGCCAATCTCAAGAGGAATTAGCCAACTAGAAGACCTCCTCGCACCCCATGTCTGTTCTTTAAAATTGACCGCACTCCAACGAAACTTGGACAGAATGCTCCAGTATCGCGAATATCGCGAGAATATAATTATTGTGTAAAAAACACAGTAACACTGGACATTGGTTGTGACGGGCTCTCAACGTTCATGAAAAAATGTGATGTTTTTAATTAAGGTTAATTAATTATTTATCCACGTGATCCATCCACTAATTTCGTCATCTCAACTTAAAACTACTATTTTTCTACATTGATTGTAAATAAATGTCGAATAGAAAGTACAATCAATGACTGAACAAAGTAATACAAGGACGAGAGATAGATAAACTGTTTATACTATAGTATAAACTGTTAATTTGTTTATAAATGTAATTAGTTACTGCCTTTTGTTTCTGTTTTTGTTTTTTTGTTCTTTATTTAAATATTTTTATTTTCTGTTTTTATTCTATTTTTGATTTGTATATTTTGTAATTGTGTTTGTGAATGGTGTGTTCTCCTGTAATTGGTTATTGGTGCATAGTTAGTTTTAAGTTAATGTAAAAAGTGATTTGAATGTGTGTTATGTACAACTGTTGGAGACCCAAATAAATAAATAAATAACTACGCAGTAGATATTATAGTGCACAAGTGTGTGCGTAAACACAAGTAAACTCTCTATTCCCTAACTCTCATAATCCGATGGGACGGCAATCCGACACGACCGGAAAGAGTTCAGGCGCAGGACCAACGGCTTTACGTGCTTCGGAAGGCACGGAAGTATACACACTTTCAAACTTCCAGACTCCAGACTGCTACTAAGAGTTTTCTGACAGAAAAACCCAATAACTTCTTTATTGGCCCGACATGGGAATTGAACCCAGGACCTCCGGGTCTATGGCCTTACATCAAGCCACTAGACCAACGAGGCAGATAAGTAATATATAATATATATCTGCATGTGTAAATATATGATTCAAACACTTAAAATACACAAAACATTACAAGACTAGATAAAAGAAATTCCTCCATATTCAATGGTCCTCTCAATCCCTATAGAGTTGGTCTTTACGTTCTCTCATCAAATTTTTGCATGCTCTATATATAATAATTTGTTCTTTTACATTCTGTCATATATACATACAACAACTTACACTGGAGAGAGAAAAGGAGGGTAGTGGTATAGCGTTACAATCCAACGTAAATAATAACAGCAAAAAATGGTGACTCATTTTCAATAATAACGTCCAAAATTCAATCTCTCCGAAATCATTTTGCATATGGAGAAAGTTTTAGATATTCAAAGCTTACAACACAGTCAGAGATGCAGTTTTACAGCAAAACTATTAAATAAATCTCATTTCGTCCCTATTAAAACTTTTCGCAAGGGTTTTGCACATCGCTACTGGCTCATATGTGGAACACTCGACTCCGAACGTTTTAATGATTTATGCAAGTAAGACACTCCAGCGTAGCTTTAAGGCTTAACCCGCTATCATATTTTAGTTATATCTCTCGAGATTTGTTTTTTTCTTAATATATGCTATATATTTTTTATTTGATTACAAACGAGTACTACTACTTATTGCAATTTTACTAATATCTTCTGAAATAGATGTAAAAAAAACTATGTACACTTTTTGTTTACTTTAATATAAATCTACAATGTACTTATAATGTATTTAAGTTGAAAATAGCAGCGAAGATAAGCTGCTGACAAAAACTGCTACAAGTTCTAAACTTCACTCATATTACTCCATTGCTTATTTTACAAAAAAAAAAAAAACAGATTTTTGTTTTTACATTTCTTATTGAACAAAACTTGATCTATTCATTTGAAATTCTTTATACTTAAATTTTAAATAAAATTTTATATTTACAATTAAAACATTTTTTTAATAACACCTAAATAGTAAGAAGCTTATGAGAGTTATTTATACATTAATTTAATCTCTACAAAATGTCGATTTACGATATTGCTCAGAATTATTTTGTAGGCACAGTATTGAAAACAAATGATTATATTTAATTTCACAAACTAATTACTTTTCATATATTTGTTTAGATTATTATCATCATTATATTAAGAACAAATATTCTTGAAACTTCAAATTTATAACCACATTATAATTACAACTAATGCTTATAATATAAACTTTAAAGAGAGAAAAAATCATTGTTTCGTTTCAAAGCTTATATAAAAATCCTTCCATGATAATTTTACTGAAAAAAATAGGTATTTTTCATTTTCACGAACAATGTGCTCGATGATGAAATGTACGCTTCGTACATTGAAAGGGCAGCTAGCCTCGCATGTTTTCGACGCAACGAATTTTTGCTGCACTGCGCGGCTGAATTACAGCAAATATACTACAACTGAATCCAACTGGGCTATCGATTTTATCAAAATGGAAGCCGACTAGTGGTCAGCCAGAAAACTGTTTAATTTTTACAGACTAGCATTGTAACGACACTGCGATATTTCGTATGTGAATACTCAAAACTCACCACAAACCTTTTGTAAGAGAGAAAAATACATACTAAAATAGTACTTTCAAGATCAAATGAATTAATTATTCGTTAGTAGATTGTATAAAAATCATACGATAGAATATGTGAATATTCTGCTTAATTTTAAAGCTTTATAAAAACATTGCATTAACTTCGAGAACAAAGGAATCATAATACGTCAGTCAATTCCATTTCAAGACGAAAGAGTTAGAGATGAAAATAAAGTCATTATCATACATCATTACGTACGTCTATTGTAGGCACATGTGCCAAAAATAATTGAAGAAAGATTTCAAGACGTTTGTCTCAAAAAATATCAACAACCACAGATTAAATTATCAAATCATATATTGTTATAATCTTATATTATACGTACGTAAATATATTTTATGTGCATTTAGCACGGATGCCTAATGACTCTGATCTAGGAAGCGTTTCCTGCGAACGACTTCACTTAGTTGCTAAGCAAGTGCCCGGCCGGTCCCGGACTGTCCTCTCATGTTTCTAAGGCAAGAGATTTCCCTGTATTGATTAGTTCCCCGCACGGGATACGGACAGTTCATATCACATTAGCGAGTTTATGTATTTATCTTAGACTAGCTGTTTGCTACGTATTGTTAATAAGTTAATGCCAAAATGTATCAAATAAGACATTTTTCTTGTACTCTTAAATAGCCTCTTCAAAACACGTTAATCAGGTTTAGGAAATTGTATTTATATCTTCTTTGTTTATTTTACAAATAAGTGAATTCTATAACGCTAACAACCACTGCCAGATAATCAAAATTTATATTTTTTATTCTTCAATCTATGCGTTACTATATGATAAATTTAATATAAGATGGCGTCATATATTACGTCACTCACGATACCTTCTCATAGTTTTCATACTAAAAATATTATAAAGAGGTTATGTACACATGTTTGGTTGTTAAATGAAATGATTGAAAATAAATTCAGCTCCTCGTGTCAATATTGAAACATATTATAGTTATGATTTATTCACATGTTGTGTATTTCACAAGATAATCACTGCAAAAAGATCGTATGTATCTGTATGCTACAACAGTTATTAACGATATTAAATACCTTTATTTAAATTTAATATTTTATTGTGTATTCATACCAAATAAAAAATTACTTTTTTTTTTGTTATTAATAATTGTATTTCTATAAACTTTCGTCCATGCCCATTATTCGAGTGTTTTGATTATAATTTAGTTTTGTTTCCGATTTATCTGTTCCCTAGAGGTATTTTTATTTTTTAGGCTCTTACCGCGTTATTTCTAGTCCTTCAGACTGAAGAGGCGGTTGCATCGTTGCAGGTATTTGGTATATAACAGAATCATATCCCACGCAGTGGCTTGTGACTGAATTGAAGACGCGATATTGCGTCAGTAGGCACTATATATACTTATTCCACTTTTATGACTACAAAGCGCCCAGTCATTTCAATGTGATTGGAGAAAGGAGAAAAATTCATAACCACATATTAATGTGACTTATAAATGATAGTTTTTGGAT
Source organism: Nymphalis io (assembly GCF_905147045.1). NCBI lineage: Eukaryota > Metazoa > Arthropoda > Insecta > Lepidoptera > Nymphalidae > Nymphalis > Nymphalis io. The sequence continues at coordinate 3,668,040 of NC_065898.1, read as the reverse complement.
TATATCATTACAATTGTAGGTTTCTTCCATAAATATATTCAAACTCTTTGTTACCTTTGTTACATGAGTATGATACATTTACGTGAATCGTCTTTTTTCAATTTTCTGATAATAAGTATTTTCTATAAGCTACATTATGATTTTAATAACTTACGGTCACTTATAAACGTTGCTTAGCTGCTGTTTAGATAAACACTGATTTCTCCCTTTCTATCATTAATGATTTGACATTCTAAAGAAGAAGACACAATATTGTTTAACTAATCACCCGCTAAACAGCGGTCATAAGTAAGGCCTTAATCATTAAATTAGTTCCATATGAAATACCATGTTGAACAGATGTTATTTGATTTGTTTTTAGTGTTATAGGCAGGCGGACGAGCAAATGGGCATGGTTAGTGGTCAACACCGTGTGTTATGGTTAGTGGTCACATACGACATTGGCGGGGTAAGAAATAATAACCATTCCTTACCTCACCAATGCACCGCCAACATTGGGAAATGAGATGTTATGTCCCTTGTGCCTGTAGTTACAATATAAGTATTGCTGCTAGTGGCAGAATATTTGATGAGTGGGTGATACCCACCCAGACTGGCCTGCACAAAGCCCTACCACCAGGTAGGTTAGATTTACTTTAGTTTAACACTTTACCTTCCCAATGCGACAAAAATAACATTATTGACAAGGCCTAACATTATTAAAGTATTTTTTTTTTTATAGAATAGGAAGGCGGACGAGCATATGGGCCACCTGATGGTAAGTGGTCACCAACGCTCTTAGACATTGACATTGTAAGAAATGTCAACCATCGCTTACATATCCAATGCGCCACCAACCTTGGGAACTAAGATTTTATGTCCCTTGTGCCTGTAATTACACTGGCTCACTCACCCTTCAAACCGGAACACAACAATATCAAGTATTGCTGTTTTGCGGTAGAATATCTGATGAGTGGGTGGTACCTACCCAGACGAGCTTGCACAAAGCTCTACCACCAGTATGGACTTAGTAATGTAGGTACGATATTTTATTTATATGCAGATAGAAGAATTATAATTATATACAAACTAAACTATAATATATAAATATATATTAAAGAACAACTAGCAAAACTTCGAAATTTAAATAATACCATGCGTATTATATAATGAGGTATGTTTTATTTGTTCATAAAATATAATCAATAAAATGTTTAGAACTATATAAATTTTACGAAAATATATCTTTTATATACGAATATATGTTTTCATTAATATCAAAAACATAAGCATGAGTTAAACACAGATAATTGAGAGAGAGAGAGGGGGGAATTTGTAGAAGTTGAAACCGCTACGTATTTATAAAAAAATTCTATGCTCCTTATAATGTCCACGTCGTAAGAAAAGAATCGTCGGTCCGAGCGTTTTCAAAGCGAACGCTGCCAAAACTATGACATGTTCTTAAAAACTTTATACTCGAGATTTGTAAGTCCAAAATATCTACAGAAAGAAGTCCAAAATAGCACATCGATCTTAAACAAGCAACAACAAATTGTTATATAATATTTTGTTAAAATAATATATCACAATAAATAAATAACGCGTTGATTTTTTATTGAATGTTTGATTTAAAGATAAGATATTTGAATCTAAGCATGAAAAATAGGCATATCAGTGGAACGGTATGATTACAGCAAGAACGAGTAGTTCATTTGGCTCAATACTTTAATAGTATTTTATGTCTCATTATCATTGGCGTAGCTACGGTTATTTTTAGGGAGGGGCCTGGGCCGCTACTATGAAAAAAAATCGAACTATGACAGTATGGAAGTGCGGTTTCGTTTCGTATGTTGATATTTAATCTATGGAGGGTACGTCAAAACATGAAATGAATGGTACGGATCCGTCACCTTGCCTGTATTCAAATTTAGCTAAACGAAATGTTCTAATCTAAATGTTCTGTATGTAATAAAAACTGAGTATGTACATAGATTGCCTGTAGACACTTATTTGATTTCAATGATTTTGTTTAATGTTTCTTAGATATCCAGCTTAGAGTTTTAAAACAGTAACCTAACACCTGGGATGGGCCCACCCGGCCCCCTTCTATATACGCTTATGCTCATTATTTAAATAATATAATGAATAAAACTCAAAATTTATCCTTGGGTTAGTAATAAATAGAATGTTCATAATTACTTACTCCACACAGTAGAGTTGGATCCTGACTTTTTAAAAAGACGTCTGAGTTAAGAATCTATGGGCATGTATTCTTGTTTTTGCCTCGATAGTAGATTGAAAAGGCGATATTTATCGATAATATATATATCTGCGACGATATTGATACCAATGAATGGCGTACACACCACAAAATTAAAATTAGTGGATAGTGTTTTTTTTAACTGTGTTTATACAAATTGTTATTACACATAATTTGTTGTTATGTCAAAAGTTAGCAACAAAGATGTATACGAATGTACCTAAATATAGACAATGAAATTGCAGACAAGCTATTCTTTCGGTAGCTACCGTTTTTGCGGTAGATCATTAACCCGGAAGGTTTGGGGATTGACGAGCCAAAAATAGCGGTCAGTCTAACCATAACTACGTACCAACGGGACTATGTCACCTCCTAATGGTCGGGAACACGCTTAGCTGAGCTTGCGTCAAATTAATTTTCCATTATTCTGAAATATACAGATTAGAATCAAAAGACATTTAAAAAAACGGCCTGTTATATTTTTAAATATAGTACTTATTTGATCAATGATAAGATTTAGTATTTTAACATAATAAATATTTTTAATTGACAGTGTAAAAAAAGGTTTTTTTATTATTTTATCCTTTCACACGCTCTTCTCTTATAAGTCTCTGTCTTATACGAGTTTCACAATAAATATGACAACTTATTTACGAAACGAATATCAATTAACTATGTTATTATTTTTATCTGTAATAATTGATATCCGAATGCGCTCGAGTATCTTACGATCGCATCATTTAAACTGAGAACGCTAAAAACAAAACAAAGAATCAATTCTATTCTTTAACCCGACGAGTGTTGGCCAGACAGATGTTCAGCTAAGATTCTAATTACACTAGACCACAAATATAGCAAGTCTGTACAGATAAAAATATACAAACTCCTTAGTCCATAACCTCGTTTTCATGTTCATGATAGAACCTAATTAATACATAGTTCACATTTAATATATATAACATTTTAATTATGTTTTCTTTGTTAACATTTTTGGAGCTTTTAATAAATGGAACACCAGCGCTTTGTAATACATCATAATTAATGCGTCCGACCGTTATTGGCAAACGAATTATAGCTACTTTTTAACAACTTTCATTCGAAATAATATTTAAATATAGTTGTATTCTTTATTTAAATAAATATGTAAGTAAAGTATTTTAAGTTACTTGATTCAAATACGTTTGAATACCATCTATTCTGTTATGTTACCTACTGAACATCAATATGTTGCTGTATATCAATTTGAAGGGTGAGTGAACCATTGTTATTACATACACTAGGGATATAGCACCTTAGTTCATATGGATGGTTGCACATTGATATACTCGTAACATGCCTATTTCCTCGTCTGTCTTCGTATTATACTAGTAAATTAAAAAGAAAGTGATATCTCAATGTAATATAATATTTAGTTAGCTAATTATGAAATAGTTATTTTGTCATTTATTTTATAAAATAAAAACAAAGCTTTTTATTTAAATATATGTAACACGCATGTGTTTTTTCATTCAATATTAAAAAAAAAATTCCCTATTTTAACTTTTAATTATGAAAGTGTTATAAAAGTTGTTATTTTTTATTAAAATAACGGTATATGTACTGTTAAATGTAATTATTTAATATTATTATGAGTTTTATGTAAGAAAATATAACCAAATTGAAAAAGAGTAAACTAATAAACGATAAATCAAAACCAAAGTATGAACCGTACATTAATTACGTATTTGCATCTGCAAATATGTCGTGAACAATCCCCTCGTACTTAATAAAATAAACAATGTAACTGTCTGCGTGGATTTTTCATATTATAGAAATGCATTTCCGTTTTTTAATATTAAAATCTAGTTTGTAATTTGATTTCACATTTTTGCTTTCTTATCTGCTTATTACTCTATGTACAGTCATTTTTATTCATATATCCCATGAGTAAATTAAAAAAAAAACATTAACACATTGATTTATTTAAACAAAAAACAACAATGATATAAATAGTAAAAATCCCGGGAAAAAAATATTTTACTTTAACCACTTCGGAATGGGGGCCTCAAATGGACCTCGGGGCCTTGGATCTCTAAATCTGATAGAAAAAAAATAATATTTTTTGTTTAGCTTTCTCGTTAACTTATTTTTTAGTAGACAAATAAAACAACAATCCTTATTCATTGAGTACAAATTCGGTTAATGCACTAATATATAGCGATGATCATATTAACACAGTCTTCACAATATATCGTATCGTAATTGTAACTTATGAGGTAAAAATATTAACATTTATTTAAAACAATAACACTAAAATAGTACAACTTTATTGCATATTTTAACACTTTCGACCCGCCCCGGCTTCACACTAAGTAAGTCGATGTATGTATTGTGTCGTAGACATTTCTTCAGAACTGTTTGATAGGAACAAATTCGCCGTACATTAATTTATTATAACTGTATCGATTTACACAGCGCACGCTATGGAACTACAACAGCGGCACATTTTTTCCGACTTCTGTACAAATATTATACTAAATTGAATTGTGCTTAATTAACATAACTATACATATTACTGGCATGCATTTGACTGCCTCGTTGGTCTAGTGAATAATATGAGATCCCGAAGTCCTAGATTACCCCAGTAAAATCGGGCCAGTAAAAAGTTGTTGTGTTTTTTTAAAAGTTATTGAGTGAATTTGTATATTGGTGAAACTTAAATGAAAATCTACACAGTAGTAAACTGTTCTCGAAGATTCCATAGACAACAAATATTTTTCCCGTTATTTATACGTACTTTTCTAGATTTTTAAAAACTTTAATGACCAACAAAATTGTGTAGTTCGAATAAAAGGCAGACTTAACGCCTGAAGAGATCCTCAACCAGTGAACTGTTAACTCTTAGGCAAATCAGAAATTGAAAAACTGAAGAAACTAAATGAGGACGGTACTACAACAATAAAACCAATACACAAATAATATCAAATTTCATTACGATCATTCTTGATGAGGTAAAAAACAGACAGATAAAGTTTCGCATTTATAAGTTGGCTGAATTTATTAACGTTTTAATTAAAAACAGTAGAATATAATACATTATTTTCTACAAGTGTTTGCTTCAAGATTTCACTTGAAACTTACTTATGAACAAATGTGATCGTCTGCACGTTATTCAAACATTTATTTCGCACATTCATCGCATGTTTCTACGCTGCGAAGCAAATTTAAATGGTGCATAAACCCTGAACATTTCCAATAATAGACCCAATGTCACTTGTGCCTGTTATACGCAAAATTTAATCGCAATTACCCAAATTACGAGTATAATAAAATCTTATTTCCCATACTGATATTTATATTGACAGAGGAAAAGGACTACTTAACCAAAAATATTTAAAGCCGCACAAATTAATTGTCAATTCAATGGTAGGAGAATTTTACATCATCAACACTTCTCGCACTAAACTTCTTCCACAAACATTAAAAATACAATTTTGTTTAGACTTTACATATATGGAGTATTCAGTAAAGCAATTCTGCAAGAACAATATCGAAAGTCAGCGCTGAATGTGAATCACAATTGTAATTTATCACAAGGCGATATGCGACATTGACAGTAATAACTTTAACATTTAAGGATCAAAGAACGTATCAAAGACGGTTTTATTTCACGAGTGAATAGAACGTGAATTACAAAATACCACTCCAGATAGTTGTTCCAAGCACGATAGTCCATGAAAACAAGTTATATATTATGTCCATAGTTGTAACGGCTTATAGTCTGTACAAGCTTAGTCGAGCTCTTAATGATATCGATTACCGTCACTGAGCGTCTTTGAGATATTACAAAGGTCACAAACGTGACGAGCGACTATTTTCAACTAACTTTTGAAGAATAAAATAAGTAACTAAAGTCAAATTTAAAAACTTTTTAACCAAAGTATAACACTTATTTATTGATTGGTCATAATCGAACACCAATAAAGGTAAAGTAACACTTGAGACTTAAGGAGAATCAACAAACTAATTGGGAACAATTCTACTAACAAATTGTCACTTTGTCTCAATCGAATCGAATGTTATTATATGGGTTCCGTTTTTCTTTTTGAGGTACGGAACCCTAAAATGAAAATAACCTAGGACCTTCAGGTCTACAACTGTGTAAACTAGCTACTAGACGAGGCTGTCAAATATTTAATAACAATAATATGAAACTAGCACAAACATTTTCTTAAAAATATTAGTACGATAATAGAAAATAAAGCCAGACGTTGTATTTTGTTACATATTTTTAATGTGTAATCACTTGGTATTTACTTTACCATGTTCAAATAAAGTGACAGGTGCTTTCGCTGTCTACAACAGACATTATAATTAAAATGAAATTACAGTGTATATTGAAATTTTGCGGTGTTTATGCACAGCATTCTGCAAAAAAATGTGTAGGAAAATAATTTTATAAATTTTATTATTTGCTCCTCCAGCTCGGCCACAACGCCATGGTTATACAAATAAATCGACCTGAAGTTATAGTTTATTTGTCTTCAGTTTTTTTTGTAAGCAAAATTTGTACAGCATTTTATCTGTAAAAGATAGATAAGTGTTGTACTCTACTGTATTTGTTCCCTGTGTGTTCTCTGGGTGTTTCGTAATGATTTTCGAGCTTCTTCTTAGCACCTTCAAATTAGTATGTCCAACGCAAAAAATGTGTAATTTTGTCATCAACTATGCCATAACTCGGTATATAGTATCTTTTTATGTTATATAACATTGGCATTATATAACATAAAAATATACTATGTATACCGTGCCCATCTTGAAAGCATAGTATAATATATCTAAATGTGAAAGTACCAATCAAATGAATTCAGAAAAACTAAAAATATAAATGTCTGTACATCCTTTATCATTCACCTACTTTATCATTTTAATATCGATAAATGTCAAAGTTTCCTTCAAGTATTATATAATCTATATAATTTAACATTGAAAATTGCACTAATATTATTTATTCTTTATTATATTTTTATCTGAAACGGGAAACTAAACTACTCTTATCATCTGATAACTTGGAACAATTGCTTAGAAACCTTCAAAAGTAAAACAAATCATGCGCTGATAAAAAACTATTTCAATGATAGCTTAATAAGTTGCCGTAGTAACAGCCTGTTAATGTCTCACAGCTGTGCTAAGGCCTCCTCTCCCTTTCGAAGAGAAGGTTTGGAGCTTATTCCACTACGCTGCTCCAATGAGGGTTGGTAGAATACACATGTGGCAAAATTTCAATAAAATTAGACACATGCAGGTTTCCTCGCGATGTTTTCCTTTACCGTCAAGCACGAGATGATTTATAAACACAAATTAAGCACATGAAAATTAGGTGGTGCTTGCCCGGTCCATCCCACGATCATCATCATTTAATTTAATTTAAAAAAATGTAGCTCATAAAAATACTTAGCCATTGATTTTTTACGTTAAAACATAAGTTTAATCGAACCGACATACAGCCACAGCATAACCAATTTTTTTGATGAAGCTTTTATTAGCTTCGATAGTCTGAGCAACTCAAGGATGCAAATTGGAACGATTTCAAGCGCACAATTGTAAATATTTTTGTATATTCCTCTCTTAACCGGAGGAAAATACTAAACAAACAGACACAGACGCCCAATGTCAATGCCCAATGACAATGAACGTATACAAAGCACTGGTACAAACGACCTAATAAGTTATTCGTACGTTGAGGAGCAATTTTTAGGTTTGATAGCGTATCACACGCAGTTATTGCAATATCGCGCTACAGCAGAACATATTTTTATTAGACAGACACCTGTAAAAATTCGTCCTCATCATCTATAAAGCCGAGACTGCATCAAATAACGCGATAACTATCATAACGTGAAACCATAATATTTAACACAATACAGTCGTTAAATGCAATCACTAAAGCACCCGAAAATACACATCTTTTTTAGATTTTATGATGGTTTTGTTTTAATAATTATAATAAAAATCTTACATGGTGTATAAACCCTATTACAACTTATTTAAACAAAACAATTCAAGTATATTCTTCCGCAAAACAGCATTACTTGGTATTGTTGTGTTCCGGTTTGAAGGGTGAGTGAGCCAGTGTAATTATACAAGGGACATAACATCTTAGTTCCCAAGATTGGTGGCACATTGGCGATGTAAGCGATGGTTAACATTTCTTACCGTGCCAATGTCTATGGGCGTTGGTGACCACTTACCATCAGGTGGCCCATATTTTCGTCCGCCTACCAATGCTATAAAAAAAGTTATTTGTATGTATAAGGGAGTGCAATAAAAAATGTTGACTATCAAAGAGACAAAGGTTCGAAATTCGTTTGTTTTATACTTGTTCGCATTGTGTTGCACAGGTGTGGTCGTAGCTTTATACATGATTCCTGCAGCGATCATATGACAGGTGCGGTCGATATTCGTCCGACATGCTTTGTCATTTTTAACTTTTTTTTAACAGCATAAGACTTACCTGAACTAAAATCAATACAGTTTACATGAATGGAGCATTTGTTGACTCACATTTATTGACACATAAATGTTTAGACCCTACATGTTCTAGGAAACAGGAAACGTAACAGTATTATGTTAATTGTCAACAAATGCTTTTCATTTTTAACACTTATTAAAAGGCATCAAAGATAAGAAAGAAATGTGCTTTGTATTTCTTATAAATACTTTACTTGGACTGAATATAACAACTAGATAAAATGAGAATTTCAAATGACAAGAGTTTCATAAAAAACGGTTTTATGTTTTAAACAGATAATTATTTTATTTGTTAATTTGATGCTACATAAATAAACATAAAAACAGATACTAAAAAATACAGGAATCTTATATTAAAAAAACACAAGGAAATTTATAGTGTTTATAATCTCGACGTAAAGTGCACAATTTTGACATACGACATTTTGCATTAACGCAATCTTACGGTAACGATATGCGATTATACTGTTGGTTGGTTATCGTAAATACCTTAGAAAATTTAAATCACGTATTTTGTGGTAGCAAGTGTAAGTTAGAAATAAGAACTATATTATACTAATTAGATTCAAAGTAAAATTGTTTCAATAGTTTTTTTTTTTTCTTTATTTTATATTATTATTACTAAGCGTACCTTAAAATGTACAATTCTGCTTAAAAATAGGTTATATTTATTATTATTATATAGAATTATTTCGATGATAACTTTATATATGATATGTACACAAACGTTTCTTAAATACATACTCAAACATATATAAAAGAAACAAAAGAGTAGCGACTTTTAAAAAATGTTTTCAGTCTTTGTTCCGTGCCTACAAATTTTCGACATGCTTTCCCCGACATGTTTCAATAAATAAATTAAATGGAACTGGCATGTTGTTTCACACACGGCTTCTTTTAATTGGAATTAGTACTTCATTTTTCAATGATTTAATCAAACGTATGTAGTACACAGTCCGATCTATTTACCTCTAACGATTTCTTGTTACTCTTACTAAAGGACTAGTATTTTACTCATGGTAAAAGATTGTGATTTACGTTTGAATTTGGATTTGCGTTTGAGTTTCCGTCATATTAAGTTAAGTATAGATTTATTATATAACTAAATATTCGTATTCAAAAATATACCCGTGTTCGTTGATGTTGATCCGCAACCTAAGATGAACGTGTCTGAAGGCGGTCGATTCGTTTTTAAGTTTTTTTTTTATTATGTATTTAGTCACTAATAGACTCAATCGACTTTTTGCATACAATTGTCTCGCAATTACACGTTTTTGTATATAATGACATAAAACATCCTATTTTACAGTATCGTATTCCCACAATATTATAACTTGTAATACACAATATTATTCCTCGTGGTGTTTTCCCTATGTATAATAAATACAAATTAAGCGCAAGAGTAGTCATTGGTGCTTGTCCAAATCCCTTTGATATGAACCCATGATCTTCACTCAAAATATACTTCTATCTACTGGTCCATATCGACTCGTTAGTAGTGTCTTTTAGAAAAGTTACTATTTATTTCTTATGAATTTTTATTATGACTATTTTAGTATTGTAGAAATATCGCAATGCTCATTTAGCATTTTATGAATAATTAAATTGCATTATTTTCTTGATTACTATAAATTGCACTATATAAAATAAAACATACGAATACTTTAGAATACATTATTTATTAAAATAAAACCATAACTATATAGTGTAGTTTAATTATACAAACTTACTAAAAAAAATATTACTTCAACTCTTTTTTTTATTGGACGTTGGTAATTGAGAACAATAGAGATAATATTTATACATATTGTAAAGTAGGAAATGTGTTATCCTTATCAATTTATCAGAGGAGATGCGCGCGCGCAATCATTTATCGAATTCCAGCCAACCTGAAACCTGCAGTAGCACGCCAAACAGCCGCCGAAGCACACGTATTTTGCAGTGTCGTCGTAAACTCATATGGCCGGACGGGATATAACAAATAATTAAAATGGTGAGTACACTGTGTTTCATATCCGTGTCAACCATTCTCGTGTCGTTTGACGTTGAATTGCAAGTTAGCAAAAATAATTAATGATATTTTATATATTTTTCAACGTTTGGAGCGTTTATAATTGCAATAGAAACATGAAAATATCATTAAGTATTTTTTACGTAAATTTCGTTTAAAATACTGCTCAATGTTTTGTTGATTTATGCGTATAATATTAATATAAAATAACAGTAACACTTGTTTACGTTTTTGTCAATTTTTTTTAAACAATTTTTTTTATATAATTGCGATAATCATAAATATTTTATTAGAATACGATAATATTATTTTTATACATTTTTTTCACAAGGTTATGTGAGCACGTGCTCGCGATCTAATAATCACGTTTTGTACCTGTGTTCATAAAAATTATATGTTTATCATCTCGAATTATCACGCAAAAAAGGCTGGGATACAATAAATTTATTATTATTTAGCTGATTAAATAATGATAAAGTCTATACATATATACGCGTTGTAAGTTGTTAGTAACCAATTATTTTTTACGAGTATATATTGAATGTAAAGATATTTCCAAAATTAATTGAAATCAGTTGTAAGAAGCTTTAATGACGCTATTGTAATCGAAAGTTACTGTAACTTGTAAAAACATGTAAAAAAGTATATAAAAAATGTGTTGCAGTGCAAAGAGGTTGTATATGATGGAAATAAATATAGTTTTATCTCTCTTGAAAAAATAAAAAATTTTATAATATTTTTTTAATAATTATATTCATCGTTAATTCCATTTGTAATGTATCTTATTTAAACACAACTTTTTTTTTTGTTAGTATCTCGCTCTTGAATCTAATTTAGTTTATTTGTAACAAGTACAACATTATCAGGAATATAAGTATTGATTTTTTTTTCACTTTAATAGTTTTACTAATAGGTACCACTATTATATAAATAATAAATATACAAGTATTGTGGAAGATCTTGGCACAATTCAAATAGATAAGGCTAATAGATTAAAATTAAAATCTTTTAAAAATGTATAAAAAGTTTGTGTAGATTATAAAGTGAAGGATACAATATTATAATTTTAATATACGAATATTATAATATAATGTTATATATTACATAGTATGCACTAATTTGTTTTTTCCAATAATTTTAGCGTAAATAATTCAATAAGATAGTAAAGTAGGTAGAAATCAGTTCTTTTTCCTTTCATTTAGACGATAATAGTCTTTATTGTATGAATCATATGTCTTATATTCATTTAATTGTAGACTCGGTTGTATTCCTCGGTGCATAATGGGATCTTACCCTTTCAATTTTTCGTTTTGAGTTAAAAATTCTCGAGACTTCTTTCGATCCTTTGTAACAGTAAATGAAAAAAAAATCTTACCTTATTGTGATTGCACTGCACACTAAGAGTTTTATAACAAAATATGTTTTTTTAACTTTTGTGATCAAATATTACAAAACCATATATATAAATAAAATTAATACGCAATATAACTTTTTACGTCTTTAGCTACATATGTTTAAGGGTTAATTAGTTAAAAGAAATTTCGTTCTTCTTTATTAAATATCAAATTAATAATGATAAAAAAAGAGAAATACAAAAATAGCTTATTTTCGAGTTTGAAAAAATTTACTTATTCAATTGCTGCAAAAAACCATTAAACTTTCTTCTTAATGGTCAAAAAAATACCACCTATTCAATAATCTACCACTCATTCTAAGATATACCCACTTAAGAACTTAAAAACCAGCCGAATACAAAAACACTGATTATATATTCTTTCCATTAATTATTGGTATTCACTATTAATATAATTATATCATTTATTTGAAACCGCTTGGAAGCGATCTGTTGTCACGTAATCTACAAATGACTCTTTTTAAATTTTATTTTATGGTAATAGGTAGACAAATTGGCAAATGGGCCATGATGGTTAGTAGTCACCACCGCCAATAGACACTGGCGATGTTATAAAATTACCATTCCTTGCATCGCCAATGCGCGGCCCACCTTGGAAACGAAGATGTCTCTTGTCTTGATGTATGAGTATTGCGTTTTGTTGATGAAATATATGACGTGAAGGTGGTACTATCCAGACGGACTTGTACAAAGTTCAATTTAACTTTGTAATAAAAAAATGTACAAGATCGCTTTATTAAAACCAAATTATATAATAAGTCATTTATATACAAGAGATTCTAAAAATATAATAATTTTAACGAAACGAAAAGCAAAAGCCTATCCATCAAAATTATTTAACGCTAATGGAAAACCAGTTTCATTCGTATTACCGCCATGCTATATGACAAAGTCTATCAGAGAATTCTACGTAAAACCAAAACCAATTGTCTGCATACTGAAATAGATTCAAACGTAAATTTTAAGCTAAAACTAAACGAACGAACTTTAAACGCTATTTTAACAATGGATATTATACCTTATTAAACATAAGTATACATTTAAGGAAAGTTATTTCATTTTTTAAATAGGTCTGTGTGTGTTTTTTTTGTGTACATCTTTGATTTTGAGACTTTGAGCACATCCACAAAGTTAATGGACCTAATTAAAAAAATACAATAAAATCTTGACGTCGTTGACGTTTCGGTACGAGAACAATAAAATAAATATATATTTATTTTATTTAAGTACAGAGAACTTTTTTTGTAACTATAATAATTATGTTTTGTAATTAAATAGACTTTCGTCACCTCCTGGCAACCATTTCGCTTCCCAGAATAAATATTACCAATATATTGTCAGAATATTTTTAATGATGATGATTAATACTTTAACACAAATATTCCAGAAAGTGTAAAGTGGTCCTACGTTCATAGATTTCTTACAATATTAATGCGCAACCAATCTATTTTTTTACAAACTAAATGAAACCACATAATCTATTATGTTATGTATCTTGCGATTAACTAACACACACTAAATTGTTTTTATATATATTTAAAAAGACACTAACATTGCTCACATCGATGCAAATTTATATACAAAAATACATAACAATTTATGTAAAAGTTAAAATGGTACTTTAATCACAAGCGAGACCGCATTTGGCATTAATATTAAGTAGCTAGAATAACATATTTTCAAATGTTACTTAAGGTTCACCAACTCAAATCCAATCTTATTATATTGATATATTATTATATAAGAAGTGATATATGTTTTAATAATCATAAAAATATACTTCTTTAATGTAAATCACAGAAATACTAAACATAATTGGATGCTGAGCGGTAAAACCGATAAGTGGGTGGTACCGACGCAAACCAAACTCCAAAGCCCCAATGCCACGTGAAACCTACGTAAACTGCTCCTTTACCAAGTTGTATTGAATTACAGGGTAATTGGAAAAACGTTGTTGAAATCTATTAATCTCAAACAGATATACCAACTTCTAGTTATAGTATATATACATATAATCTTATATTGTTAAGTAATTAAGTACTGACTAGTATTTGTAATCCTTACAGGAATAACTATAAATAATGCAAACATACCCCATATAATACTTTCTTTCCAAGATCTGGTCACTGAAACATCTTTTGACGAGCCGGTTGGCGTGGTTCGGCGTGAAAGGCAAGTATCTAACTTGCCTTTCACGCCGAAGGTTGTGGGTTCGATTCCCACCCAGGACAGACATTTGTGTGCATGAAATGTCTGTTTGTCTTGAGTCTGGGTGTAATTATCTATATAAGTATGTATTTACAAAAGAAACGTAGTATATGTAGTATTTCAGTTGCCTGGTTTCCATAGCACAAGCTTTGTACAAGCTTAATTTGGGATCAGATGACCGTGTGTGAAAAATATCCCAGGATATTATTATTATTATCTGTCAGTTGATCATTACACAGTAAAAAAAATATAGACATAAACTTGGAATGAATAGACTTAAAAAAAAATAGTTTTATTATTTATTTCAAAAAGCGAATTTAGTGCAAAATAAAAAAAAAATTATTGATAATTCATTCAATCAACCATAATTGTCTTAAATTCTCGCCGCTTCAAAGTAACTAAAAATTCGCTCACGGATCTGTCAGCAGCGCATTCTCTCAACGGACATTAGTCTTAATCTATCAGTACAGGTACCGCTTTTGTTACTCCGTTGAGAACTGTCAAAACCATTAAAAGTACTGTAACGACCCTGGCTGAAAACGAACGAAGAATAACAGTATCAAGGACAGCACACTAGAAACAATAGCAACCTAATTGTTGTTAATTGTCCCAGAAAGCGTTATATATGTCGTGCATTTATCTTAAAAAGTATCGGTTCTCGAAGTTGTTATCTAACTATAATTATTTACTCATAATAATTTTTTTTATATGTATGTTACTAGCAAAACCCGATGAAAGTTTTCTTTCTTTCCTTCTTTTAGATTAGTTTAATGTTCTTATAATGTAACTGAAGCCGAAATGACCCAGTGGTAAGAACACGTGAATCTTAATTGATGACCGTGGATCCAAACCCGGACAAGCACCACTGAATTTTCATGTGCTTAATTTGTGCTTATAATTCATCCCGTGCTATACGGTTAAAGAAAACATCGTGAGGAAACCTGCATGTGTCGAATTTCACTGAAATTCTGCCACATGTGTATTCCACCAACCCGCATTGGAGCCTAGCCTTCTCCTCAAAAAAGGGAGAGGAAGCCTTTAGCCCAGCAGTAGGACATTTACAGGCTGTTACGGACTGAATGTAACTGAAACGAACTAAATAAAAAAACAGTATTTCAGTGGGATAAGCATAAATATATATATTTTTAATTATAATACATTCAAGTTCATTGTAATGAAACAAAATGATATAGACACACAGATATTTGTAAGGTATTAAAAATTAATTAAGATTTATTATAATTTAACGGCCCTTACAATTAACCGGTAACATGTACATACTAATTGTCATAGCGATCAGTTGAGCGATATGGAAGTAGCTGTACTGCAACGCCATCTGGTTGCGCGTAACTAGAAAGTGGGTAATATACCTTCCTTTACAACCTTCTTTATAAACGAATACATACATGTGTAAAGTTTTTGGTGATCGGCCCAACGGAGTCGATATTAATCATGAAAATATACACCAACGTATATATTTGTATATACATATATATGTATATAATATCGAGTTGTCCCAATGTATAAATCTCATTGATGTTAACCGAATCGTATCCGAATCGAAGCAAGGATAGTTGAGTACTTCAAGTAGTAATTTCGATTAAAAATCCAAAAAGGAACAATCGCCAGTGAACTAAATTGAATAAATAAATCGTCTATAAATTTATTAAATAACAAAATTAAACTGAACTCGATTCCTATTTCCTTAACTCGTAAAGATTCTAAAGGCATTTAAACTTCAACTTTACTGGAAGTCACCGTCTATCCTCATTTCCTCAGACGAGTCTATATTAAAGAACATTCCGAGTCGTCTGGCCTGTTTTTTTTTTAAATGCGTTTGCTTAGAGTACCAAAGGAGAACAATTATATCATTATGAAACAATTCAATATACTTTTTTAATAAACCTTCATATTTCTGAACGAGTGCTAAATTAATTATAAGTCATTAAAGCACTGCACTTTCTAACTAATGTAAAAGAAACTATTCCCATGAGATTGATAATAATTTATGAACCTTAGAACTTTGTCAATCGTCTCAGTATTACTGCATTCTTCTATATTAAATTGCTTATAAGACGGAAATATATATTTATTATTTAAAGAAATCCCGTGGATAAAGGTTTTTTTTTGTGAAGACGGCTTGGAACTTATTCCATCGCGTTGCTGAGCTACGGTTTAGTTGATAAACTTAGGGCTAAGTTTCATCCAAAACGACTAGGCTTCCTCACGATTACTTTATTTACCTTACCACCGCGCACAACATAAACACAAATAAAACACTGAGCCGAGAAGGTCCAAACACTAGAACATTTAAATCTGAACCGAAGATTGCAGCTTCAAGCCCGGGCTATTACCACTTCAATTTCATGTGCTGAAGGAAAATATCGTGAGGTAGCCTGCATGTTTTAGATGTAAATCTTACACATGTGTATCCATGAATCCGCAATGGCTCAGCGTGATGGTATTAGCTCCTAACCTTCTCCTCAGAGACGAGGCATTAGCTCAGCACGTGAAATTTGTATAGATTGTTACTTTAATTTAAAACACTTGATTATTTACTGGTGCTAGTCCAGAAATTAATCTCTCGTCGACTCGATATTTTATATCGAACAAGTGATTATCTAAAAATGATTGTTATTTATACGTATAAAACGAACAAAGTAGAACTCAAAAAATATGTCCACATTTTTTAAGTGAAACTTCTCTAAGCGTGATTAGAAACTTCAAGAGTGCAAAATATTCTATGTAAATTAATCCAAAGCTAAAAGTTTTCACTTTTATATTTTTTAATCATTAATATCGATTTAGAAAGAAGAAAGAATTGCCTCCAGCTGATCGGTGGGTTTTAAGCAAGTTTATTTTTCAACTCAATTATAGTGACTTATGGTACTGTAAATAACGTTTTTAGATGTACAATTTTCGTTACAAACAAAATATAAATATATAATATACACTGGTGGTAGGGCTTTGTGCAAGCTCGTCTGGGTAGTTACCACCCACTCATTAGATATTCTACCGCAAAACAGCAGTACTTGTTATTTTTGTGTTCCGGTTTGAAGGGTGAGTGAGCCAGTGTAATTACAGGCACGAGGGTCATAAAATCTTAGTTCCCAAGGCTGGTGGCGCATTGGATATGTAAGAGATGGTTGACATTTCTTCCAATGCCAATGTCTAAGTGCGTTTGGTGACCACTTACCAGCAGGTGGCCCATATGCTCGTCCGCCGTCATATTCTATAAAAAAAAAACAGGTAAATTGTAATCTCGTCTTAATATCGCTAATATAATTCTATATTATTCTTTTAAATGGCTAATTAGCAATAAAAATATTATACGCATTTCTTTCCTCTAAACAATGAATTTCATACTGTCGATTATAACAGATATTAAACAATGCAAATTACTGTAAAAAATCGAAAATCGTTTTTAAACGGTACGTAACAATAATACAAATGAATATGTTGAGGAATAATTACTGTGTACAAAAACGTAGACGTTATATAACTATCTAAAAGTCATTTAATTATCAAATTATATAAATTTCAATAATTAACTATCCTATGAGAACCGCGATGATCCAAAGAATATAACAAATGGTTTTTCAAATAATGTCACAAGTTAAAATCATGACAAGTATTAGTCAGTTATAAACTGCTTGATTTATATTTACAATTCAGCTTATACTCAGTGGTGACGGAAAACATCGTAGGGAAGCCCACATCTGTGCTCGTAATCGAGCAGAGTAATGTTATTATAGTGTGAAATTTACTTCTAGTAATCTTAGATATACATATGTATGTAAATTTTACAGTACAGTACAGTAACAGCTTGTTAATATCTTACTGCTGTGCTAAGGCCTTCTCTCCTTTTTGAGGAGAAGGTTTGGAGCTTATTCCACCACGCTGCTCCAATGCGGGTTGGAAGAATACACATGTGGCAGAGTATCAATGAAATTAGATACATGCAAGTTTCCTCACGATGTTTTCCTTCACCGTCAAGTACGAGATGAATTATAAACACAAATTAAACACATGAAAATACAGTGGTACTTGCCCGGTTTGAACTCACGATCATAGGTTAAGATTCACGCGTTCTAACCACTAGGCCATCTCGGCTTTTTTTAGCGCACGTTACTTATAAATTTTATTTCAAATAAATTAGCGGACTGACAAATAGGCCTCCTGGGGTCGCTAGTTATTTTATATATAATATACAGTCAGGCTCGAGACCACAACAGACGCAGCTTAGTTGCAACATCGGGCAAAATAATAAAAATGTATGATTGTAATTAAACCCCAAATGTTAAATACAATATATTCATTATTTTCAAATAGCAAATCTAATGCTAAATACAATACATTCATTATTTTCAAACAAAAATATTATGCTATGAAGATTATTTCACTTAAAGTCAATACAAAGTTTAAATATATATATATCAATTACTTAAGCCATTGACAATCTCATTAATTATATTTGAAACACGTTCTTGAAACACTAAACTCGGAACATTGTTCCAAGCGACTTAAGCTACTTAATCACAAATACACATGTTAAGCATATTTGTTATCTGTGCTTATTATCTTATAATAATTAAAACACGAACAATATTATTTTATCAAAATGATTAGGAACTCCGTGAGATTTAAAAAAGATTAAATCTTTGAATCTGAAAAAAATGAAATGTCATACTTCGATTCAATGTTATTCTGTAATCCTTGATTTTGCAATTATTAGGTCTTTAGTAGAACCTTAAGTTCAAAATTTTCGTAGCTATGTTATAAAAATAATTTAATTTGGAATTCTAAGTCAAATGAAAGATAATCGAGCTTAACATCAGCCAGTATTAAAAATCGGCAATTTCATAACTAAGGACCTGATTATTATAATAAGTTCGCATTATCAAACCTTTAGAAATATCTAAAAAGCATAATAAAAAAATTGAAGCATGATTTTAATTAAATTATTTAAATTTGCTTACCTGTATGATATAATTCCGAGTTGGCCCAATGGCTAGAACTCGTGAATCTAAACCAAAGATTGTGAGTTTGATCTCGAGCAAGCACCATTCAACTGATTAACCAATAAAAGTTGTATAATTCATGTTTATAATACATCTCAGTCGTTGGGCCAAGGAAAACATCTTGAAGAAACCTGCAAGTATCAGATTAAATTATGCTACTTGTATCCTGTGCTGTGATTCGTAATTGGACTTTAAGTTTTATTTTATTATTTAATTTAATTGTTAAGCAAATGTTTTTACTTACAATCTTTTAATAAAACTTGGAACAAAATTTAGTACAATATTGTAGAAATATTAAGATATCTTGTATAACATATATTAAAATAGTTAAAATTTTTGACCCCTCACACTAACAGATAATTTTAGATTTAAAACTTGTAAATAAGAATCAGTAAAAGTGCGCTGTAACAAAACATTCCTGACCTTAGTATACGAATCCTAACCGACAACGATTGCGAGTTCAAACCCGGCCTTAATTTGTATTTATAATTCATCTCGTGGAAAAAATATTATATTGGTATTTATATTGGTGGAATAGGCTACACCAACAGCTGCAAGCTGCAACTACAAACCAACGAGGTGGAGCCTTAGCCCAGCAGTGGGCAATTCGAAGGCTGTTTAACTTTATTAATATGTCATGGACTCAAGAATAATCTAAATAGACTATCTCTGTCAGTTATCTCGTTTGCGTGCAAGTATTTGTTATAGCATTATATGTAATTACAAGCAATTTTGAAGAATTTAATAAAACATTCTGATAATAAATAACAAATGCGAATCAATAAGCTATGTATTAAATAACTTAATTATTTAACTATACCTATACAAATCGATTAATCGTTCACGCTATAATAAAATAATATAATAATATTAAAATAAAGATAAACCGTTTTTTTATTAATGGAAGTGGTAATGGCCATGACTTAATCAGCCAAGATGCTTAATTATTGCGTTACAAATTATGTAAAAAACATATTGCTCTGTATTAACCGGTTATTTAACATAAAGTAAACAATACCAGTGTAAGAAATTACTTGCACCTTCATACTTCTAAGAAACGTAAAAATGTTATTTTTTCGCTCAATTTATTTTTCATGTGTTTTGGCTGTCTGTATGCATCTATACACACACAGCCCAACACACAGCCCCAACTATTGAGTCTAGAATGCTGAAATTTGAACCATTAGTTTATTTTACAAAGTAAGCACTCCCTGTGAAAGGGGTCCCTCCTTAAAGTTAAAATTTCCAAATACAACTTTAAGGGGTTAATTTAACTTTCCCCTTGGTAAATGGGAAGGGTAACTTTGTATGAATTTTACGCTAGTATTGTAATAAGTTAAATTAAATACACATTATTATTTCATTTTAATAGATTTTGTAAAACAAACACAAGTAAGAGAATGCTAAGATAGTGTTAGCATCAAATTGATTGAATTTACTTGATAGTACTTACAAATAGTAATTCTTTATTAGATACTGGTGTTAACGTACTCGCCATAATACAATTTGTCTATAGTTCATTACAACCGCAAGAAGAGTAAAGAGAAATAAAAACAACAGGCTGACTGCCTGGGACTGCCAATTAAAAACTTAAAACTGTTAAATATATTTGTTCACTTTCCACATCTATTGGTACTCCAGGTAATAATTCTATCCCTTTTTATTATATAGCTTTTTATGCAGCAATATATGTATGTTGCAAACTCAGTACAAAATATTAATAATAATAATATTAATATTTACTGTTAGTATTTACATAAATTTCAATCATTATTATCCTCATTAATTTCCACAATATTTAAATTATTTGCACTTTCAATGTCTTCATTATATTAACATAAACTTGACGAGCTGGTTGGCGTAGTTGGTAGATACTTGCCTTTTACGCCGAAGGTTGTGGGTTCGATTCCCACCCAGGACAGACATTTGTGTCCATGAACATGTCTGTTTGTCCTGAGTCTGGGTGTAATTATCTATATGAGTATGTATTTATAAAAGAAAAGTAGTATATGTAGTATATCAGTTGTCTGGTTTCCATAGCACAAGCTTTGTATAAGCTTAATTTGGGATCAGATGTCCGTGTGTGAAAAATGTCCCAGGATATTATATTATTATTATAAAAACATTAGCATGTCGGTGAGGCGAAGACAGAAGAACAAGAAAAACATAAGAAAACATGTAAAGATGGATGTCATGGCGTTTTCTGCCGATAAAATATCAGCAGCATCTTAAGGAGCCTGAAAGTGGGCACTATCCTATCCTCGGATAATCAGAAGATCCGTTTATCTTGCACCTGAACTCATCATCATCCTGAATATCATTTACTTATTATATAATATGACCGTAAAAGCCTAAAACAACAACAATAACATTCATATATAAGGTCGCCAACACCCATGGGATCTAAGATATCATATCCCATGTGCTTGTAATTGGTTCCACGTCCCTACCAAACTGGAATATATAAATGCAAGAATTTTTAAAATAAGAATGAATTATGAATAAGCGTATTTATATATGATATAATATGATAAATAGTCCAGTTATGGAAGAGGTATGTTTCTTTTTTAATGAATTGCATAAGTATATCTGAAATTGGGCATTTTAAGTATTATTAGGTAAACTTAAAAATATATAATTTGAAGACCACTGTATAATATATGTATAAAATTAAATTATGATATATACTAAAGTCACTATATCTACGATAAACAAGCGGAACGTGCCTAAAGAAGTTTTCAATTTTTGAATCTTGATTTTATCTTTGATATTCGTTATGGATCATAAAATAATGACGTCTTTAATGCGAAGTTGTTATGAAAACTTTGGAAATAAATTTTAAGTGGATATATAGGTAGTTAAAAGATATGATATAAATAGTATTGTATTATAAAGAATATATTAATTAAGAACTGTTTTAGTACATAACTGTAGCAAATCGCATAGAATATATAAATCTATAATTTGTTTATATTTACTCCTTCTTCAATTGGAATAGACCGTAGACCGCTACCATCGGTCTTCAGCACGTACAATAAAATAATAGAATAGTCTAGGTGGGTACCACTTATTAGTTATTCCACCGCCAAACAGCAAAACTTCGCATCCTTTTGTTCCGGTTTTATTATTAGTGAATAGTGTTCATTTTGTAATTGAAAAGTTCACATAACATCATATCATATTGGTTATATTTAAAAACTACAATAATTATGATTTTTTTTATTTTTCAATTATTATTGATCATTTATAAGTTCGTTTCTTAGTGTTACAAAATTTTTAAATTTTTATTAACAAACTGACTGCGTGCTTATATATATAAACTGCACTGCAAGGCTATTCGGTAAAAACACTCGATCTCGACGCAATTATAAAATGTAGTAACCGACATACAGTGATACGATATTTTGATGTTTATAACATTTACTCTTGTAGTGAATGCCGCGTATCAATTTCTGACATTTGACTATCGAATTCTACGTCGAGTTTCGAGTTTATAGGACTCCACTGATTCTGGTCTCAACGTGGTAACAAAATTCAAACCTACCGATGACTTTTTTATGATAAGATTCTCGCACGTCACTACAGCCTTGTATTTTTTATTAGTTATCGGTAGATCGATTGACGGTCAAATTGACTATAACCAGTCTTGTGTTAATGCGAATCATTATTAGTATATTATTCTACCAGATGATTTGAAATAACTTCTAACGATCACACAAAACACGTTAAAATAAATTAAATCAACAACGAACGTTATTCAATAACTTATATTAATGTTAATATATTTCTATATAAACTCCTTTGAGAGAAATTATTGATATCAAATTTTATTTAAAAAAAAAATGCAAAACAACCGTGGGGACTGCTAATGCTTATAGAGTTATCTAGTTACACTATCTCTCCGTTTCCCGTTTAAGGTCTGTGGTTTATCTAGCTTTAAAATATACTTTTATATAATATAAAAAATATATAGCCAATAATTATACATAGCATTAAGCGTGCAACGGCTAACAACAGCTACAGTAATAAAAAAAAACAATTACATCAATTAATTGAATGTTCGTGTTATTTATACAAATATGTAAAAAAGCTTCGTTTTTTGAAAACATTTTAGAGTATTAACAATATTCCAAAAATAAATAATGATTAATAAAAAGGTAAGACCATTAAATGTTAGCTGAATATCTTTAATTCATTATGCGATGATGATATTTTTATAAATACTATTTAATAAATACTAATATGTGTCATATATATGTACCATAGGTCGTATATTTTTAATGGTTCTTAAACGATTAGGCCCTTTTGCTGTTTTAAGTTTAAGCAATATATTAAAGTATGTATAAAATATTTTTTATCAAAGGAAACCAATGTTTACCAGTGTATTCAAGACATAGATAATATGATGTATTCTGAGTTTCTACTGCTAGATCCCGTGCAGTCGCAAGATCGATGCGTCTTATCCATACCGGGTGACCTACATACGCCCCCGCTGTTTCTAGAAATTTCCACCGTTACATCGAAAGCTTGTAACGTTTGAAACTTGCTTCTTATCACTGACAATGATGATAGAGCTTAGATAGAATTATTATATCTGTATTTTTTTATAATATCATCTTCAATAATGCACTTAAAAACTACACCTAAAGAAAACTCAGTTGTTAAGTTAAACAAAGAAACGTTAAACGTACTTGCTTCAGTACTTCATAGCAAACTACGACTCCTCTGGATTTCGCACCAACACTCGACACTAATAAAGGTTTTCTTTAAAAACAAAATATATGACGTAAAAATGCAAATGGCCTGCATGGTAATCACCTTCGTCCACAGACACTGGTACTGCAATAAATATAAGCTACTTCATACACAGCCAATGTATCCCCACCATGGGATCTAACCTGTTATGTCCCTTGTACCTGTAATCCCCTAATATAATAAATGCGAAACTGAATTTACTTGTTTCTTACATTTTCACGTCTTAACTATTCAACCGATTTGGATGAAATTTTCATACACAATGGTACAGAATTGTAAATAGCACCTTAGCAAGTCTCGTTCCCCCAAAATCAGGCGAAGCTGCGGATGAAATTTATACGAATATACAATACACAATACGACAAATGGATGTTGGGCGGTAGAATATCTGATTAATTGTATTAATTGTATTGGTCAATTAATTTATGAATATTGTCTACATATGTCAAATGACCTAACTGTTTTCAAACTTTATTTTTCAAACCAACCGGTATAAATACCAATATGTAGATTTCAATCAATCACGTATAAGAGTTTATGTTAAACAAGGTCGTACCTATTTATACGAATAAATGCCTTAAATTGGTAATTTAAAAATACGTTACGCCGATTTTGTTAATTGCAATTCATTTGAAACACGATTAATTATAGCACAATCACCAACAATGACAAAATTTCTGCTAAATGATTACCTTAATTTAAATCGAAATGCTAATTTAAATACAAACTAATTACTGGGTTTCGCTAATAATTATCCGATTTATTTTGAACATACGTTTTTGTTACTAAAACAAATTTTTTTTTGTAGGGGTTAATAATAGTACTTTTTTATTTTTTTATAAATATTTCGTAAAATTTAACGGTAAATCGCTGTAAATTCTGAAAGCTGATATTTGCTTCAATATGAACTTTTCTCTATTTAGTTTAAGGCGAAAGCGGAATTCCAGTTTAGCGCTCCGAGTTGCGGGGATGATGAAAATTTGTCCAATTCCATTTCAGTTTAAGTGTGTTTTGAAATTTTCTAGCGTACAAGTACTATAAATATACACTTTGCTATGCATAGTTAAAAAATTGCTTTTTAAAACTATGTATATAATAACACACCCTCACTAACATTATAAATGAAAAACTGAGTTTGTTCATTACCCTTTCACGTCTTCACTACTCAACTGATGATTATGAATTTTTGCATACACGTTATCCCGAGTACAGAAACCTTACACAGGGTACCTTATCTCCCTTCCTCATAGGCAGACTAAGCCAATCTTACGTAACATTTTTTAATTCTATTTATGAAATATATTTTTTATATAATACACATTTGTAAAAACTGACATGATAATAACAAAAATTGCATCTATATTTATAAATTTAGTTGTTAGAGTGTGAGTCAAATTTTGCAATTCATTTAAAAACAGAATTTAACCTAATCGATTGGTGTCATTATAATATTCCAAATTCAAATCATTTTAATACATATATTTAAAAAAGAGTTTTTAAATTAGTTCAAATATTTTTTCACGATTATAGTGGTATAATGTACTGACCTGGCCATAACGTACAAGTAAATTACCTTTTTTGAACATTTATTTTAATTAAAATGATTATTTTCAGCGAAATATACAGACATTTAAAAGAAAACATAATTTTTTAATCATAAAAAAATGTAATTTCTTTAGCGATGACATTAATTTCAAAAAAATACTAATCTTTTTTTATTTTTTCAATAAATTCACGGTTCTTATTATTCATCAATCGAAAATACGTATAATATAAATTATAGTTTAATATTTTATTTTAAAAGTCTACTTTACTATGCGACTAATTATTCTTTTTTCAAATAATCATTATAGAAGTTCAGCTGCCAGTACATATACTACAAATAACATATTATTTATAGATATATATATAATGAAATCATGAAATAGTAGATGAACGTAATCAACATGATGAATCGTATTCAAAAATGTACACCGACGGATGTAAGCAAACACACGTTGAATTAAAATGAGTTTGCTATTATCTAGAATCTAGATAACAAGTTTATGTGTACATGTATGGATATCTAAACATCTCATTTCATATTTGAATTCAAACTATGTGTGTACATGAAGGTTTTATAGACCGTAAAATATATAGAATTTTCCGGAACATATTACTTCAAAGTAGTTGTGCCTCGCGATCTCATTATTGAAATCTAAATACAATTTTATAAAGTAGGCTATTATTTAGGATTATATACTTCACAAAGGACTAATCCTATTTAGTTTCTTATTTATAACTTCTTACATAATTTATAATACCGTAAATACAGTTTTTTTTTTTAAATTGTCATCATAAATACACTCTATGATGCTTAGGGCCGGGATAGAATGTATTCGCTAAAAATGAATAATCGTCTCTTACATAGATAAATATGTATAAGAAATCATAGCATGCACTCAAATATCCAATATATAAATTAACCATTCCTAAAAACGTAATTTTGAAAAGAAGCCTACGCTTTTAAATTTTTGAGTTTGTGTATCAAAAACTAAACAAGCAAATGAATATTTAAAAGTTTTGTTACAATAAATATGTATATTTAAGTAAAATAAACTTATTTATATATTTATAATTCTTAGACTTCCGGCATAGAACTTTCGTAGCGTAGTATATTTATGTGCATAATCTACCGCATAATTGATACCCTAATCAACTTATATACTATTACTTTATTTTATTGTTATAATTTGCTAAACCTACAACATGTTTTTTTAAGTCATAAAAAATATTATTAAAAAAACCAGTCCGGATATAAGCGTGTTAAAACTCCTGATCGATTTCGGCCACGTTGGTTTTTTCAAGGCAGACCAGCCATGCGGGACGTATTATAGTGCACAAATTGTGCGCAATCGCAAATGCACAATTCTCCTCACTTCTGTTATGTCGTATTTCGTCCTTTTTTTTAACGCTGGAAAAACGCATTACGCGTTTCCCCCACGGGGGGGGGGGGTATGTGTGACTCGCCGGTGTCCAAGGCGCCGAGTGCGCCCCGAACATCGGAATACCCGCTAAAAAACCAGCGGTACCCTTACCGCGCCAAAACGAGGAGCGCCACGGGATCGCTTTCGCATGCTACCGTGGTCCTATTTCCAGTCCTGTCAGAATAACCCAATAACTTTTTTTTGCTTAGACCTGGGATTTAAGTTAGCAACTAGACAAATGTGGCACTTATTATAACATTAGTATATATGTCTATGTCTTGTAACAAAATAAAACATTTAATGTACACATAGCTTCAAAGTAAATACGAACTAAAACAGACAAATAACAATATGATATTTTACTCAAGATATACAAGATGTAATGTAATTACATTTTATCTCAAGACGTTATCTTCTTGCAAAATGAACATGAAATCTGTCATTAATAATAATATTTGTATGTTATGTATTCATAATATCTTTGATTATTCTGCTTCTAGATATTCTAGATCTAGATTTTTCAATAACAACAAAAGAAACGGCTGATATTAAATGCTTTTGTAAAGAATTTTTTGCATACGGTTAAGCGAGTCCAATACTTTTGCGATAGTAAATAAAAAAGGATTATTACAATTAATATATTTTGGATAATTAATTATTGAATTAATTTATTTATTATTCATATATTATAATCTACAATAAATATATTTTTAATGTTGTACGAGTTTAAATTTAATTTAATAGCTTCGAGATAAACTTTTACTAACTGTTTTAGTAGTTTTTAATCATTCTTTATAATTCCTTAACACTTTTATAACTCGTCATTCCAATCTAATTAGTTATATCTACTCAAATTATTTCTCTTGCTATACTTATAATCACAATTTTTTATATACTTCGAAACTCTACGGCAATGCGTTATTCTCTTGTTTTAAACATTTTGGCGCGAAAAAAACTTTGTTTATTTTTTATCGGTTAAAACAGATAACATAAAGTGTTTTGAATGTTGACATCTGACTCGCTATCTTATATTTGTATTCATAAATATATCTCTAATAACAAAGTTATTTGGTGATAAAAATGCAGAGTGATTATATTTATCAAATTAAGTTTGTTATTAAATTATTATAACATGACTGATTCGTGTTTCTGTCGTTAATTCAAATTGATAACATTCACTTTAAAGATAATCTTTAAAATCAACTTTAAACGATTTGTAATGTCAATACGATTTTTAAATTTTCCATTATTTTCAAAGACAAGCTTCATTAATATATGCATCTGTCAATCATAATAATCTGATTTAGTTACATATATGTATAAAATATTTTATATAACACCAAAAATACAGTCACTGGCTGGCCGGCAGACGTGAAACGCGCAAATTTAAACGAATTATAACTAACAAAAGATGAAAATATAAATTTAAAATAAAATAATTAATTTTACTATTATAATAATATATAGCAACGAAGTACGTATATATCATAAGCACGAAACACACATAAGGGAGAGAAAAGCGGTCTCAACAACTTTACAAAACGGTCTCACCACAAATGCCAGATTTTCATTTGACACATATACACATGTATCACATTTCCTTGTGATGTTTTCTTACCCCATCAAAACACGAAATCAATTATAAGCAAAAATGAAGCACGCGAAAAATGGAATACTTAAGAATATCCAAATGTATGAAGCAATAATATCAATTGTATAATTTAATAAAAACTAAAATTCCTAACGATCTAAGAAAACTCTTTAATGTATTTTAATAGTCGACTTACTAGTTATCATCGAACTTCAACATGATCAAATTATATCAACAAAATCGCATTTCCAGTAAAAAATTAATTTCCGAAGTACTCGGAAGCCGTTGAGCAGCGACGCGGTGTCTTACAGAGTTTCTTGATAAAATACAGATGCCATTAACAAGACGATATTCCTGAATAGAAAACGTGCCACGCCTGTCCTGTACTTCGTTTTATTTTTTATTTACTCTTAAATTATTAATGAGTTTCTAAGAAGTGCGGGTAAGGGTACGTGCAGGCGTCCCTGTGATGTTTCGGATTCATTGGACGTGGTTTTTTTTGACAAAATGAAAGAAGGCGTTGAATTGCGTAATTATATGGGTTTGTACCAGTTTTTTGGAATTCGTCGCAACTCGGAAGCCTTTATTGAGATAACTCAGTTTAATATTTGAAAGACTGCAATTTATCATATATGTGGAGTATTATATAGACCTATAGAGTTTCGTGCAACAAAAAAATTATTTTTTCATAATAGCATACAATTTACTCAAAACAGATTTATTGAAATATCATATGACGTATTTACTAATATAGTATATCGTATGTATATTAATGAGTTCTATTTGTATTATAAAAACTATTGTTTTTATCCTTATCTATATTTACTTTTGTGATTAATTTAATTTCTACATAATATCCTAGAAAATCCAATAAGACATAAAAATAAGGAAAATCTTGATGTTAATTAAAAAAAAGGTATACAATTTTGCAATATTTTATCCTCCAAACTAATACACGTTATATTATAGAAGTTCTAAAAATACACAATGTCTTTTTCCTTCACATGTCAAATTATTGACAACAGAAAGAGACAATACGTTGTTTAACTATTCAGTCGTTTAAATATTCATTAGCAAAGTTATCTATACCTATTATAGTTATAACTATGTAAAATTTTCGTATTTTGATATTAAACACTATTTCGCACTAATGCGTTCCACTACCACTTAATTACTTGTTGAATGACAATTTTAACATTGTAATTTAGAAGTAATCTCTGTTCCATATCCATTGAACCGACACACTAATTGCACAAGGGTAGCTTACCCCACCGTATGTCACAGAGCATGTCAGGTCATCTGTCCGGGATATAATCCTATGTAGGATGATCATTGTTAACTCCAGAAAGCGATGTAATTGTAATTTAAGAAATTATATAACTTAAAGTGACTCAGTGGACCGAACTCTACATACTTACCATGTCATACACTAAAATGCCATAAATAATAAGATATTTTTCTGTCTTTGAAATGTACTCTTTATTTACAATTGTAAAGAAAAATGTTTTTATAGGGAAAACTGCTATATCTTTGTCGCTGCCGCTTTGACTGAATAATGTCCTAAGTTATTTCATTGAAAGTCTGTAAGATATGTATGTACAATGTAATACTTTACTACAAATCACAAGTTTAATTAATTATTTACTTAAATACCCTTTTAAAGTCAAATTTAAATACTAAAGGTAGCCCATATTGCACGCTACTGCATTCTCTACCAGCCAACATTAAGGTTAACACGAAAATAAGTAGGAGTTCAAAGTGTATTGTAGGTGTACACATGCATATGCTAGATATATATGAATATTTCACTATATACAAGCTTTATAGGAACAGATTCGATCTAATAGACAAATATATAAGGTTTTTTTTAAATAACGCTTAAATATTCTTAAATATCGACTTACTTTTCAAAATATATAAGACAATTCTATAAAAAGACCTCAGAAAATAAACCAACAACAACACAATTATTCTTTTAAAAAATAAGACTGAAAAATAATATTTGCAATCGATATATCTTTGTACTTTTTATTAATATTTTATATTTTTATTATAATTAACTCAAGTAATGTTATGTCTATGATTATTTAGAT
The DNA here is from genome assembly GCF_905147045.1 of Nymphalis io. NCBI lineage: Eukaryota > Metazoa > Arthropoda > Insecta > Lepidoptera > Nymphalidae > Nymphalis > Nymphalis io. The sequence continues at coordinate 3,637,232 of NC_065898.1, read as the reverse complement.
AGAGTTGCGCTTCAATCGCAATTCGCAACAAAAGAAACAGATTATAAACACTTGTGTGGGTTATTACTCACACATGTGTACTAGCTTATAAAGTTTTACATGAGCGCTGCATCACATGATAATCAATATCTGCGTGCTGAAGATGCCAAGAATTTAATATTTTCCTTAAATGCGCGAAAAGTACGATTAATACTTTTTGATTAAATAAATTTTCATAAGTTCATATTTAATGAAGGTAAAGTGGTAGTAGTATAATAATTTTTTTTAAAACATCGTGAAAACAACTATATGATACTTTTGTAAAAGTAAATAAAGAAATTATTATTCCAGTAATTTATAATAATACATAGTATATGTAATATATAGTTATATTTAGGATCTAGATAAAAAAATATAATTATAGATCGTCAATTAAGAAATTTTATATTGAAAAAAATGGCAACACTGTTTAAATGGCGTTTATATCTTGAAATATAAAATAATTTTTTAATTATAGAACGCTAAACATAGGGAATTTTCAATTAAAAAAAATTGCCAAACCTGTGGCGACGTCACTTGACGTGCATGTAGAAATACTGAGAAAAATTTACAATTCGCAATTTTTTAAAAGCTTTTTAGTATGATCTTCGTTATTGCGAATTTGATTTCTACTGAATATATATAATAACAAAACATCTAAATATTATATAATTACATCAAATGTCTTATTTATTATTATATAAATACATTATATAATTACATCAAAAAAAGCCGAGATGGCTCTGTGGTAAGAACGCGTGAATCTTAACCGATGATCGTGGGTTCAAACCCGGGCAAGCACCACTGAATTTTCATGTGCTTAATTTGTGATTATAATTCATCTCGTGCTTTACGGTGAAGGAAAACATCGTGAGGAAACCTGCATGTGTCTAATTTCACTGAAATTCTGCCACATGTGAATTCTACCAACCCGCATTGGAGTAGCGTGGTGGAATAAGCTCCAAACCTTCTCCTCAAAAAGAGGAGAGGAGGCCTTTAGCCCAGCAGTGGGACATTCACAGGCTGTTACGGTTACGGTACATCAAATGTTATTTTATGCTTTTAAGTACTGTTACACAATTATATTATTATAAATATATTTTTAAGTATAATACAAAGGTAGACCAGCCGTCAATCTGAATAAAATTAAATGCGTTTAAAAAGAAGCTTTTTCAAGCGTCGTTTTAAGGCTTTTCGATCATACTTTGAAATTGCCCACTTTTCTAAAACGAACCGTCATTTTTAGCTGTCAGTTTCGATACTAAGCGACCAGGTTGAGATTATGAAACAATTTAGCGCTAATACTTTCAACGCTTACGAACTCAAACGCTCTATCTAGACTAGTAAATATTCAAGAGCCTGTGTGATATGTATTCTTTTTTAGCTTTTGCAACTATTATTATTAGATAACATGTTACTTAAATAGACGATAAACTAACAACAAATCATGATACTTACATTGCCCTGGACGAGTCTGGCCATGCGCCACTATCAAGACTAACCGACTATGTAGGATATATAGTACCTAAGTGTGTGCAAATACAGGTGCATTATCTATTCTCATGTTCCACTCATTTTTATAATCCGAAAGGACAATCTGACGCAGCCGGAGAGAGTTCCATGCTGAACGGCTTTTGTATACACTTCCAACTTCAAAACTTAACTTTTTATTGGCCTAGTAAACTAATTAAAAATAATTTAACATTATTTTGCTAATGACGTCATCACGATCGTCAAATGTTTGAACCGATTTAAATCGAATTAAATAAAGGTTAAGTTGTAGTGATCTAAGAATAGGAAATTCAAAATCGATTAATTATTACTATAGTTTAATTGACGCTGGATTGGACTGAGTATGGAGTCAATGTAAACGGCGAGTACATCTCCACCTTCGATTTGCCGACGATATCGTCATCATAGCAGAGTCGCTGGAAAAACTCACCGAAATGCTGCGTAGCCTAGGTGAGTCCTCCCGGTGTGTCGGTCTCGGTATAAACTTGGACAAGACCAAGGTCATGTTCAATAGGCATGTCGTGCCGGGACCGATATACGTCGAGGGGAAACCTCTCGAATTTGTTAGTGAATATACATACCTAGGACAGATAATACAAGTCGGTAGGAACAACTTCGAGAAGGAAGCCGATCGAAGAATTCGCTTGGGATGGGCAGCATTTGGCAACCTTCGTCAAGTCCTCCAGTCGTCTATACCGCAATGTTTGAAGACGAAAGTCTTCAACCAATGCGTCTTACCTGCCATGACATACGGTGCCGAAACGTGGACAATAACTGCGGGACTAGTCCACAAATTCAAAGTTGCTCAGCGTGCTATGGAGCGAGCTATGCTCGGAGTATCTTTGAAGGATAAGATCAGAAATGAGATTATCCGGAAAAGAACCGGAGTCACCGACATAGCTTGCAAAATTAGCAGGCTGAAGTGGCAGTGGGCTGGTCACGTATGTCGTAGGACCGATGGCCGTTGGAGCAGACAAGTCCTAGAGTGGAGACCGCGAATCGGCAAGCGCAGCGTAGGGCGCCCTCCAGCCAGGTGGACCGACGACCTTAAGAAGGTGGCGGGCACCAACTGGATGCGGAAAGCGAAGGACAGGGAGCTTTGGCGCACCTTGGGAGAGGCCTATGTTCAGCAGTGGACAACGATTGGCTGTTGATTGATTGATAGTTTAATTAGCGCTGGCCGGTAATATCTTGTGGAATACCTATTTAAAAATAAAGTGGGACAACAAGACCCTTATCGGTTTGGTTTGGTATGTTTTCAAATAATGTCAGTCACAAGTGTTTTTTTATTAGTGCACAATTTTTGTATACAATAAGCAATGGTTTGTCTGTCCCGAAGCGTATCAATTATCATAATTGCTACGAAGCTTTCTTATGTTTCGGGCACTTGTCTATTAGTCCTCGACATAACATCATCAAATTACAATAGACGACAACAAATCTTAACAGATTTATTATTAATCATGATTTATTATCAAAATATAAAAACGCCATAAACTTACGAGACATAATTAGAAATAATACTACATAGTACTTATTATATATTATATATCACCATTAATCATTTATTCCATTGCCAAAGATCATTGCTATAACGCTGTGTTCCGGTTTGAAAAGAAAAGTAATTACAGATACAATTGATGTAACAACTTAGATACCACGACTGACAACGCGTTTGCATAAAAAAGAAAGATATATTTTTCTCAATGTCTATGACAGAGATGATATAATAACATTGGTGATAATTTGACAGATTCTAAATTTAAAAAAAATACAAACAATCCACTTATACAGTCTGTCCCATTAAACAGTAACAATGTCTCTCACTATTACAACACACGGAGCTAGGCAGGCCTCTTTTTGAGGTTAAGATACGCAACTACATATATATGTAGTAAGTAAAATATCCGTCTCCATTCTTATAAATATAATACAACATAAAATAACTACTTTATATTATATACTAATAAATAAAATCACACATAGATGAACTCTTAAACAAAATCTCCTACTTTATGTAAAAGTATAGCTATGTATCTCTCTCGTGATAGCCATCTCCTGACTCCGTCCCCTTAATCACATAATCGGCTACGGGCGAGCCACACGATGTGATCAAATAACCGATCCATTTTAGTACACCACATGATTTTGTAGCCTCTACAATACGTTTAGTGATTTTTAATTTGAAATCATTATTTTAACGTTTTTATATAAGTATATGATTTTATGTATGAACCGAATTATATTAAGAATCGGATGTGCACCGTAAAAGCTATAGTAAGTAGATAGTAATAACAGCCTGTTAAAGTCCCACTGCTGAGCTAAGTTTTCCTCTCCTTTTGAGGAGATGGTTTAGAGTTTATTCCACCACACTGTTCCATGCAAGTTGGTGACATTAGGAGACATTAATCACGTGTTCTAACTTCTGAGCCATGTCTGCTTCATTTGTTGTAAAAAATATACTAAAAACAATTATATACATTTGTTTAAACAAATCGTGCAATATTCGTATTGCATACAAATTATTTCAAGTTCATAGAATCAACCCATAATCAGACTCTGCACACATTGCACGGAGAAATGTCAATCACAATAATACTAAGGCGTCATGAGTTATTAATTATGATTTTACTGTGAATAATAATAATTATTGTTAGTAATAAAATAATGAAACGCATTTTGTTTTAGCTGTCTTAGATATCAAAGTACATTATTGAATTATACATATTTTAAGGTAAATAAGATAACAATAGTGTAGTATTTTAATTATATATGTATTTTTATATGTATAGATATTTCATTTGATTGTTATGAAGTTTTCGTATTTTACTCACCAACTAAAATCTCTGAACTATATAAAAAGCTCTTTTATAGTTACGAACTTATTTATAAAATTGATGTTTAATTTTGTAAGTATATAAAATTATGTAATGATTAGGTGTTCTATTAATTATAATTATACATTGTGAAATAGAGACAACGCTTAAATTACACATCAAACGAGGTGTCTTCAAATTTTCGCAATAAACTTGCAAAACCTGGATTTTATAAATTTGTTACATATAAAATCTAATACATAATAAATGTTAATTATAAATGTTAATCATCACGATTTTTCTTTTTATTGTTTGCAACTACAGTTAAAAAAACAACCCGAACTTACTATTAAATAGAGAAAATTAATTCAACAAAAGATATACAGCAACAATATTCAACACGATTATTTAAACAGGGAATTACCGAACAATTCAATGAAGTATATAACCGTTTAGTATAACTTACATTCATTCATTAACATTCATATATTCAATTCAAACAGATCAAGTGTACGCAGTTTTATTAGATAATAACAGGCAGAGATCTGTCGACGGGATATTGGATTAACTTCCGACACTAATTGGTACGTGACAGAACATTGTCATCGTTATGGACACCTTCTAGTTATGTAACAACAGTCTTGTTATTGATTGCGTCATAACTGTGGTGTGTATGTCTAATAAATGTATTTTATCAATGGTTATTAAAGGCAATTTATTATTAATGTGCAAAATTTTAAAGCAGATATATAAAATTATGCAAAACGAAAATTTTTAAAGATTCCATGGAATTTATAGTCGCCAATTAAAATCGGACAGTTTTCCATTTAACTTAAAGACAAAAAAGTAAAAATGTGAATCAAATTATAAACACACATACGTATGTTATTTATTCAGTCATAAAAATACTTAAGTATAAGTTAATAAACAATAGAAATCAATTCAAATATTAACAAACGAAAGGCATTGGCATCTCTGATAAGTCAATATAATCAAAAAACAATTGTGAAATATATGTAACAAATAACGGATCCGGCATCGCTTAGAGAGTACTAAATATTTCGAGCTAGATGGGCTCTGCGACAGATGGCAATTTTTAAAGGTCTCAACGGAAACGAAACAATACACGAGTACAAAATACAAATGCACTCTATAATCCTTCACTCTCATAGGCAAACAGAACCGAATATATTTCAAGAGCAGGACCAAAGTCTTCGCGCAATAAAAGGCATACAATTGTAAAGACTGGCTTCAAAGATCTAAAGAATGAGTATTACTTAGTCGTCATGTTATTTGAACCCAGAATCTCAGGATCGCCATTGTTATAAGCTATTCACTACCAATGACGTAGTCCCTCTATAATATATGTACGAGATTTTAACAGAAAACTTGCGGCTGAATTGTATGTATCATTTGACCGGAATTTGTCATGTTTAATTGTAAACATTCGTACGGTCACTGCATTCAGCTAAGCCATTCGCTGCGAGCTCCGCGTGCTCCACGATGGAATCCTTTTGAGTGTTACGCTACAAGTCAATGCAGTAGATGCTTAGTTGCGAGAACTCCCACATATCGCTTTGAAGCGCTATCTAATATCTACTTAATGATCCCGAGCCGAATTGGTCCAATGGATTGAATGGTGAAATTCGACTGAAGTACGCAAGTTTTCATTTCATGTTTCATGCTTAATTAGTGTTTAAGAAGATCGATAACATCGTTGGGGAAACCTACGTGTATCGACTATCATACTTTTAAAACCGAATTTGATACATATCCTTATTAATCCACCCGTGTATACATTCAGGCGCTTGTTCAATATAATATAAATATTTTATTATACTTATTACTTGGTAGTAGGGATTTGCGCATGCACAAGTATGTTGCATCACATATTCTAGAGCAATACTTACTATTATTCTGTTCTGTAAATACAGGCACAAGTAACTACAGATTGTTAGTGCATTGATAATGTAAATGATTGTATATATTTCTTACGGTGCTATTATCTATGGGGGGTAGTGACCACCAACTACCAGATGGCCCATTGACAGACTAAACCGATTTTAAATAAAAACTAGGTCATAATTTTGATGCTGCTCGATAAATATAGTTTGGATATTTTCATAGTATCATATCCCATAATATATTTCTTTGGGGTAATGATGCAGACATAGAAACTTTGTCACAAAAGCTTTTCGGGCTATTTATAATTATTCGATATCCTATTCTCGGATTCTCGGCTGCTGTAGATGATAAAAAAGCGTGGAATTAGCATTCGTTAATTTCTATGCACGATAGAATAATTAATCTTAATTAATTTTTGGATAGCAGCAACTACGGTATCTCTTGCCAGTTCTTCTCGGTAGAGTTTACATTCCGAACCCTTAACCGGTAACTTTATATTAATCTTGTAAAACGACGATTCAAGTACTCGTCAGAGCTTACATAAACATTATTTGATTTTATTCGATTTCGGTTGTAATGACTTTGTTTTAATCAATTATTTACTTAACTATTTTGCTTATAGTTAAATTAATTAATTTATTTAATAAATAAATATGATATTGTTCTTTAGAGTATTCAATTTAGAAGAATTTCATAATGAGTTCCTTTGTCTGTGCTCGCAATGATTGCATCAAAGACTTTATCACGAAGTCTACCATCTTATTTTATTTTTAAATCATTCCTTATTAATTTAACTTTGTTTTAATTTTATTTTAAAACACAATTTATCTTTATATTATTTATTAAACTTTCATATCTGCTAAAATGACACTAGCTTATATTTAATAGAAATGAACGTGTAAATATAATTTATAGTTATTATGAGGTCCTTACAAGGTCCGAGGAGAACAATGGATGTCGCAGACATTCCAGCTGTAGCTCATCTAACTTAGTGGTTGTTTGTTGTGCAGTGTGTGGTCTTGCGTTATCGTAAAGCAGCAGTGGCCTAGAGCGATTGGCCAATCTCGGTTGTTTAGCAGCTAGTCCTTCCTTCATGGTTTGCAGTTGCTGACAATAGATATCTGCCGTAATCGTTTGGCCAGATTTTAGAAAGCTGTAGTGAACGACACCGGCGCTAGTCCACCAAACACTCACTGATATCTCAGATTAAAGTGGTCAGTACGACAAAACGCTAATTTCATATGTAAGGACCTAATATTTGAATGTCAATGAAATTTATTGAAATCGTACATATTACGTACATTATTATCACTATTGTGTTTTGTGTGTAAATGGTGCGCCTCATATAAATTGGGAGTGAGCCATTATAATTAAGAGTTAGGGGATATGACAACTTAAGTATTATAAAGTCCATGATTGTTCGAATTGGGAATAGTTATTAACTATTCCAAATTTCTTACATAAATACGAAAACAGTACGAATTTTATTACACACCTCGAACGAGAAATCGCTTAATAATTATCTATTATCGCTTGATATTAAATCTATTTATTTGTGTCTAATAATATACCGTTAATCAATTTCAGACGAGACTTCCTCACATAGCAGCTGTTCTCTCGGTGGTGGCGCTGTCTTCAAGCAGTATCGTCAAATCTCCCAGCAACGATGGCAACCATTTCGAACTTTTAATACTCCACAACAATGACATGCATGCGAGATTCGAACAGACGTCTCAGCTCAGCGGCGCCTGCACTGTCGCTGATAGGGAAGCCGGAAAATGTTACGGCGGTTTCCCAAGAGTCGCACACGTGTGAGTAATTACGAGTATATTAATTAAACCTATCCATACATATAGCTATATAATAATACGTGAACATCGACAATGTGTCACGAACACATCAAATAAACTTGTCATCAAGTATATATGATATACTAGTGTTCGCTCGCGGCTTCGCCCGCACATTGAAAGCTAAGGGATGCTGATGTTAGGAGGATGTTATTATAAAAACAGTAGCCTATATCAAGCTTGCTTCATAAAAATCGATTAGTGTTCTACTTTGTAGTCGTATAAACTATGTAGTCGTGGCGAAATCAGCGTATAGGTTCCGAAGACCTCTATTCAATAAACGCCCAATAAAAAGTTATTAGGTCAAGAATTATCAGGGGCAGCCCGGAGCTTGGAAGTTGATAATGATACAATTCTTTGTCTTGGTAGAAACGTAAAACCGACCACGTTAAGCGTCTAAACTCTCGTTTCGTCCCATCGAAGGAGAAGAAATGCACTTGTGTTTTCGCAAAAACTTGTGCACTATAATATCTCCTTGAGAATAAACATCATCATTATATAATTCATTTAGGTATATGGAGGTATATTTAGTGCTTGTTTTTACCTTTATTGTATATCTTCTCTTCTTTATGTTTATTCTCAATGCGAGATTTTAGGAAAAGTAAGTTCCTATAATTAGTGATACGACTGCCTTTGTATGCAATTCTATTTTCTTTTTTTACATCTTACTGTAAGATTTGACACTTTTTTAGTCGAGAGGAATAAAATATATATCTATTTATAAAATTATTAATTAATATTATTATATTTTAAAAATATTAATATATATCATTATCTATATAAAATTGTGTAGAATCATATATGTATACGACTAATGAGTATAGTTATTCTACACGTATCGACTTAAGATTAGACGCTATTTATGATGCGTGTATCCTTTTAATTTTAGAATTATTACAGTCATACACCGTACTTTTTCTGAGTTACGCGTTTGTTTATTTGTTAGGGAATATAGTTGTAAAAAAACTAAACCGTAAGAATAATATATTATTTAATATTATATCGAAATAATTTCAGAGTAAAAGAGGCAAGGAAAGCAGCTGCTTCTGGGGAGGGTCCACCAGTCCTGTACCTCAATGCCGGAGACACATACACGGGAACCGCCTGGTTCACTATCTATAAATGGAAAGTTGCTGCTGAATTCCTTAACGCTTTACAACCTGATGCCGTTGTGAGTATACAAGAAAATCATTTTGCGTTTAATAAACAACATTTCCTATGAAACAAGCTTGTTGTTGTATCGTTTTTACAAACATAATATCTTTATTTTTAAATATAATAACTTTATTTTATATATTTGTGCCATATGCGCAAAACATTCTGCCAATGTACTAGTACTGTTTTTTTTTGTTTGATAAATAAAACTAGCATTTACAAAAATATAATATTATTAGGTTATGTTCTAATTTCAAATTCGCTTTAATAAATGTGGTCGTACTGAAGGATTTGGTTATTATTAGTATTATATGATTTTGTACCGTGTTGCGGCTTAATACGTCTCGTATTACGCATGACGTTTTACTGGAGACAATACGAAATGTCCACATTATCATGCTAAGATGTGGCGTGTTGACAAAGCTTGTACATACATACATATACGTATCCAATGCCTTGTCTGATTGTTCCTACGTGTAACGCTTTGTTGTATTTACCACTTACTGTTAATTATAGACCAATATTATTTCACTATAGGAATATGTTATCGAGAATATAGATTTTGATATTATATAAGATTACTCGTTTAAAAATAACTAAGCACATAAGTACCACATCAAATTTATATTTTAAAAAAAGCAATGTTGTTATTGCCGGAAACAAAAAAAACGTCAATGTACGAAATAAATAATTAAAAAACAGCCATTAATTTCAAAAATTAAAAAAATAATTTTGAATTAAAAAATTACATCACATAATTTTAATGAAGCCTAGCGAAACTGCGTTATTAAAACAAAGAAAATCAATGTGAATAATCATGTATTATCTATCACGGCTTCGATCACGACAGGTCGTTAAATTGAGGCAAACCTCCGTAACGCTGTGTCCAACGTATTATTTCGCATTAAACGACAAATCGCTTATTGGACAAAATTTGATTGTATGTCCAAGTATGCGTTTTTATTATGCCACTAATTGATTTTCTAAATTTAACGATGTTTCTTTAAAATAAGGTTTATACACTCAACTCAACAACTCAACGTAACAATCTAATTTAGGTAACAAAAATCGAATTGATTAATTGTTTAAAATTCATTTAGATCATTTTTATTACAATCGACAATTTTTGAAACTATTGCTTTCGATATAATCAAAGTGGATTATCAAACAAAGGTAATAATTATATAAAAATTTATATAATTTCTAAAGAAAAAATTATACTAAACATTAACAGATTCTTGCAGGAAGTTGCTCTTGCAATTATTTATTCAATTTTAAAAATAATTAAATTTCAACAAAATTCAATTCAACGCAATTTCATGCAAAAAGCAGAGAACATTTCAGAACTAATAAAGCTCCGGAACACAAAGCTGAAATAAGTCAATCAACAAATGGAGTGGCATTTTCATAGCAAAATTTTCTATCGTTGACAGCGTAGCGGAGTTATATTTAATATTACAGTCTATGTACTACATAGGACGTTATATACTCTGGAAAATCAATACTTGTTGCGTCACGTCCGGTTACATAATGTGAAATGACACTGGCTCTACGTAATGTGTTTGAGTGTGTTGCCTTTATTGGGCAATCGTGATCCCGTCATGCGTATACATATATACATAGTCTGTACTGTTCTTGTCTTATGTTTCGTCTTTTGTATCGTTAAGTTTGGTATATAGTTTGTTTAAAACAATTGTAAATATGTGATCAGAGGTGGTGTCCTTTGTTGGTTGTCTTTATTGATCAACGGTGACGACAGAATTAGCTGTTTCGAAAAACAAATGATTTATCAAGTAAGTGCCATGAAAATGAGAGATGATTTAAATATTCTAACACTAAAATATTGCCTATAGTTATAATAACAAAGGTCATGCTTGAAACAAATATATAATTGTGCGATGTGCTTACCTTATGCTTATTTTGTTTATATAAAATGTTAGCTTCGGGTGGTGGTTGTGTTCTAATCATTATACTTTACGAATGAATATATATTTGGGTTATGTCTTAAAATTCTAATAATTAAATTTCAACTAACCAATAATTACATAACTAATACCTTTAACAAAATAAAAATTGACAGAATAATTTTTCATAACAAATTAACTGAATGCTATAACAAATATATCATCTATTTATACATTAAAATTAACTCAGAAATATTATTTTTCAGTCACTCGGGAACAACGACCTAGAAAAAGGATCCAATAACCTTACACCTTTCTTAGCAAATTTGGATTCTATTATCTTGGCCAGTAATGTAATCTTAAATTCAGACGAAGCAAAATTGAAAATTAAAAAATCAATAATAATAGAAGTCGAAGGCGTTAAAATTGGAATTGTTGGTTATTTAACTCCCAATTCTAATATATTGGACAGCACGGGTAATGTTGAGTATATTGATGAAGTGATTGCCGTGCAAGATGAAGTAAACAAACTGAAACAATTAGGCATCAAAATCATAATAGCGTTGGGTCAGTCTGAAACCAAAAAAGATGTTAACATAGCTACAGAAGTAGACGGCATTGATCTGGTAATTGCAGGTCATCAAAATATTTTCTTTTCAAATGGTACAAATGCTGAAGATAATTTCGACAACACCATCAAACCTATTGTTGTCTCACAGAAATCTGGAAAACAAGTACCAATAGTCCAATCATACGCATATAACAAATATTTAGGAAGAATTCTTCTGGTGTTTAATGCTGAAGGAGAAATAACCAAATATCAAGTCGACTCCATTTTGCTTGACCAATCAGTACCTCAAAATATAGAAATAGCTGAAATTGTCACAAGATCCAGTGATCAATTTGTTTCTTTAAATGCAACAATTGGCAACACTCTTGTTGATCTCGATGGGGATACGTGTGGAGTGGAAGAATGTAATCTTGGCAATTTAGTTTTAGACTCTGTTATTTTATACTATGCTGCCAGATTTAAAGACGAACGATGGACTGACGCTCCTGTTGCAATAATAAACGGAGGTGCATTCACTGGCACTATTTCACCAGAAAGTCGTCCATTCCCAGTCAGCAGAGCTGATATACTTACATCTATACCGGAATCACAAAATCTAGTTGCTGTTACAATGAATGGAACAGTACTCAAACAAGTTCTTGAACACTCTGTGTCTGATTACAGGCTTAGCGACTCTTCGGGTCGATTCCTTCAATTTTCTGGAATAAGAGTTACATACGACTTAGCGAAAGAACCGGGATCCAGGGTAGTAAACGTAGTAGTGCGATGCTGGGATTGTTTGGTACCGCAATTTTTCGAAATCGATAATAGAAATTATAAAATTTTGATGCCAGCTTCTTTAGCTAATGGCAACAACGGGTACGATATGCTTGTAGGCTTACCAAAGGAAGAACTTAGTTATGATGCTGTAACTTGTACAACGGAATATATTGGAATGAAAAGTCCAATCTATCCAGAAATAGCAGAGCGTGTTATTTTACTCAATAGGGAAGCGGTGCCTGATTCTGCAGCTGTCTTAAGTTCAACTATAATAGTGTTTGCGCTAACTATATTACCATTTATAATTGCCTGACTTTATATTTTACATTGTTAATTAAAACAAATATTTGTTTACATTTATTTTTAAAATATTTCCCTATATTTATTATCACAAAGAAGAGGAGAACAACCTTGACACAGATAAGTCTAAAAACACGGTTTTATTTTCTAATTTCAACTTAAGTATTACTTGCATTTATGACACAAGTAATTTTCTCATTAAATTTAAGCCTTATATTTTTTTCTTTATTATTATAATTATAATTAATATATTTTGAAAGTAATTTATAGATAAGAAAACTTAAGCTGTACATATATAAAAATAACAAGGACTGTAGACATCTATAGACACAATGTTACGCTTATTTATCTAATCCATTAATATTTATGTATGATAAAAGAGCGTTGATAACATTTTTATCTTATATTTTGTTAAGTACCATTATTTTCTAAATAAAAGAAAATTGATGCAAAACTATTCTTTTACGTTTAGAGGCTCTGTACCTCAAAATAAACAAAGTTAACAAAACTATAAGCTTGCAATTATAATATACTTAGTAAATACTGGATTATAGTAACCAAAAGCTATTGTTATATCAAAGGAATTGGTGCAACATTAATAGCTAGCCAGGCACTTTAATGTTAAAAATTGGCACAAAGTAAGGTTTTTGGTTCAAATAATAAGAATTATCTCATTATCACTATCACATATACACACTATCATTAATTTGACATTATAAATATTATAAATATAAATATGAAATTATTTATCTATCCATACATAAGTTATTCCTATGTTTTGGGTGATTACTTAAGAAATATGTTCCATTTGCAAAATTTCTTTTTTAAGCTATTTCTTTACACGTTGTGTCTTTCTTTTTTTACCTTCTTTTATTCCGATTAAAATGAATTTATTTATCTTAACTAAAATTTCTTTTTTACTATACCTCTAGGGTAAAATGAAGTCACTAATCTTTCTTACACTGCTTCTATATATTAAACTCTACTATTCTGACGACGATTAAAATCATAAAACTGTATAAAATTTTGTCTTCTTGTTTCAGTCATTGGGGAACCATGAATTTGATAATGGTGTATCTGGCCTAACACCCTTCATAAGAAATCTAACATGCCCCGTACTGGCTGCTAACCTCATACTTAATAAGGAACCTAGCTTGGAATCAGAACATAACCTTATGAAATCGGTTGTAATTAATATTAATGGTACTAAAGTAGGTGTTATTGGATACCTAACCCCTGAAACAAAAGTACTAGCCGTAAAAAACAACGTTGAATATATAGATGAAGTGATTGCAATTAAAGAAGAAGTAAAGAAACTTAAAAAAGAAGGAGTTAATATTTTAATTGCTTTAGGTCATTCTGGATTTTTAAAAGATTTAGAAATAGCAAAGAAAGTTGAAGATATTGATCTTGTTATTGGAGGACATACAAATACATTCCTATGGAATGGCACAACACCTGACAGTGAAACAATACAAGGTCCTTATCCTACAATAGTAGAGCAAGAATCTGGAAGAATTGTTGCGGTAGTTCAAGCTTACGCGTATACTAAATATTTAGGAAAATTGCATGTGTTATTTAATTCTAATGGAGAAATAGATAGATTTGATGGAAACCCAGTACTATTAAATAGTTCAGTACCACAAGATCCTACTCTATTAGAGATTGTTAATAGATACAGTGAAAATATTATTAAAATATCAGATGTAATCGTCGGTACCTCCTTAGTGACTCTAGATGGTCTAACATGCCGCTTGCAAGAGTGTAACTTAGGTAATTTAATAGCTGATGCCATTGTTGATAAATACGCTTCCGAATACAAAGGGGATGAGTGGAGTGACGCACCGATCGCCATTGTGCCAGGAGGTGGAATCCGTGCGTCAGTTAGCCATGAGGAAAAAATAATTAATATAACCAAAGGCGAACTCCTTACAGTAATGCCTTTTGATGGAAATATTGTAAAAGTAACTCTAAACGGATCAAATGTCATAAAAATGCTTGAATACTCTGTGTCTAAATATAACAAAATACGTGCACCTGGTAAATTTTTACAACTATCTGGTTTAAAAGCTGAGTACGATTTTAAAAGACCGCCAGGAAAAAGACTTATACATGTTGAAGTTATGTGTGGAAAATGTAAAATACCTTCGTATGCTCCTGTTAATATGTCCGAAACTTACAATATTTTAATGAACAATTTCCTCTCGATGGGAGGTGATGGGTTTTCATTATTTCTAGGTTTGCCTTCTGTGTCTCTTGAATATAGTGAATTGTCCTGTACTGTTGATTATATTAATAAAATGAGCCCCATACATCCAACCGTTGAGGGCAGAATTGTAATACACAACATCGATAATACGAATAACGCTATTCGAAGATCAGTTGCTATAATTTTAATACTGTTAAGTATAGTTAACACTAAATTATTTTAGGTACTATTCAGCTATTTACAAGTAATTTTAGTATACGTAAACGAATACAGTAAATATTTGTTGAGTGGGATTTTTAAATATCTTGAACCCGTATAAATTATTATTTTTGTACGTAAATTAATTGTTTAAATTAATTATATATATATGCAATCTAGAAGAACAAAACAGAAGAACTAGTTTGCAACAAATTCACATTGATTTTTTTTATTTAGTCAATGTCAAGATCTGCATTAAATATTTAATTTGAAAAAATCGATTGTGAAACATTTTATTTATGTTAGGTTTATCGGTTAGAATTACCTTAGACTTCAGAAGAGTTGCTATATGAAATAGCGGATTATGTATTATTACAGAGCCTTAATTGGAGATTAAATTAGAACGAAATCAATAACATTATTCAGTTGAAAAGACGATTGTTTTATTCCTAATGTGTGTTGTGTGTGTGTGTGTGTGTGTGTGTGTGTAACATGTATAATACCCATAAAAAACGCTACTATTGTATATGTGTTACATAAACTTAAATTTTACAATTGAAATTTTTTATACCTGTTCTGAGATCCTGTAACAGCGTATACATTGTTCCACAAAAAGTGATTAACCCTCTGTAAACAGGTAACTAAAGTGCTAAGTTTGTTTCCTGGGCTCTACAGTTCGGCCACTATTTCTGCAAAGAGGTCACTCATCTTCGCATGCATTAGTAACAATTACCAATACTAGCAGTTTTCGAAATTATTTATAAATTCAATCAGTATTTTTTGAGATAATCAAAAATTTTAAAAGGTACACAAAAGGTGAGGAGTGATTTAGTAGTATATCTATTTTTATTTAAATATATATTCTGGATTAGCTAAAATTAAAATTGTATTATAATGTGTTCTAAATCAATCATTATGAGAAAATAATTATATCATTACTTTTTTATTTGGTGGAAACATGTTTTAACTCATTTATAATAGGTGTACTCTGCTTGATATGACATTGTACTTTTCACACATGCAAGTCGAAGAAATAATAAGTTGTGGACTTTTTTGAGATGTTTTCTTAAAAAATGGATATAATTAGTTTATTGACAGGTCGTCCACCTTCTGTTGTTTATAATTCTCTCGTGGTCGAAGGATTTTTTTAAGTATATTAAAAATCATAATTGGTAGTAAGATTTTGGGTTGCAATTTCTCGCATTGGGCTATTGGACCCCATACCACTCCAGTTCTACTCTAAAATTGATTTAAATCGTGTTAAAAACAACAAATTGCTGAATATTCAAAAAAAATATGTAATCAGTTACCTTCCTTTTACATGTATAAAATCATTTAAGTCATTAATTATGATTATACGTTACACACAACAATAAAAAAGGTGAACATAATAAAAAAATTAAATCATAATATAATTAGACAGCTCAGTATGATCTCTAATGTTCTATTATAAATAAAATTTTATATATATGTTTATATGTTAAATGTCAGTCTATACGTCAAATGTTTAACTCGACTAATTGTTCTTACTGACCATAAACATCGAGTCAGTTCTACGAATTGATAACATGTACTGTAGAACTATCCTGTAAGACTAAACAAACCAAACTCGAATCTCGTCGCAAAACACGATCGTTAAATGTTAAAAATTGATATGCGACATTGACTTTATGAAAAATACATTAACCAATAGTCCTGCTTTCATAAAAGCTTTATTTTATGTTTGTTTTGTACAAGTTACCTATTCTCATAGTTACAAAATCACTTGGCTTAGCGTGGTTGCAATGCGATTTCAACTAAAATGTTGGAATATATTTGCTCTTTGTAAACTAAAAAAGTAAAGTTAGTTATATAACAGTATATTTCTTTACGCCTACATTTTTTTTTTTAAATATCTGTATTATTTTGTAACATACCTTTATTGAACACATCGGGACGGCCACATAATTTCTAATTATACAGTAAATATTTTAAAAACTACACATTTCCTTAGTTTTGTACATTTAGTCCTATTTTAATGTTTTCAGTAATTCTTAGTATTTTGTTATATAATAAAACCATCATCCAACTTACATAATGATATTTCTATAGAAGTATGAATTAAAAAGTTAAATGAAATTAAATCCATAATTTTAATATAATTAATAAATCTTTCGTTGAAATTAACTGAAATTGATGAGATATTTTTCTTACCATTTTTTTAGAAATTATTGTTTTATTAATTAATTCAATATAATAATATAAAATTAATTTACACTTTATGAATGTAGCAAACGATCTGTACTCATATACTTTTTCAAAGGTAACTTAATTTTAAAATATTTATACACATAACTAATTATGTACATAAATCACAACATAACAAAGAATAAAAATCAACCACAGTCAAAATAAAATAAAATAATTTCTAACTTGTTTTAATTATTGCTCGTGCATGTAATTGCTTGTAACAACTTATCTATCGTTAATATTACTAAAGCATTATTGAAATGTTATGTATTATTTTATATCATTGTTGCAGTCCCTCGGAAATCATGAATTTGATCACGGCGTGAATGGGTTAACTCCGTTCATAAAAAACCTTTCTTGTCCTGTTGTTGCGGCTAACCTTGTTTTGACCAAAGTACCTGACTTAGAAAAAGAGACCAACCTAAGAAAATCTATTATATTAAATGTCAATGGCACGTCAGTTGGAGTCATAGGTTACTTAACGCCGGACACAAAAATGTTAGCTGTAAAAAACGATGTGGAGTATATTGATGAAATCGCGGCAATAAAAGAAGAAGTAAAAAAGTTAAAAGCTCAAGGGGTAAACATTATAATTGGACTAGGTCACTCAGGTTATTTGAAAGATTTAGAAATAGCAAGAGAAGTAGACGGTTTGAATTTAGTCATCGGTGGACATTCGAATACTTTTCTATGGAACGGTACGTGTCCTGATTCAGAAAAAATTCAAGGACCTTATCCTACTTACGTCACACAATCCTCCGGAAAAAGGGTACCCGTGGTTCAAGCTTATGCTTACACAAAATATCTGGGCAGTCTGCATATGGTATTCAATAGTAAGGGAGATCTACTAAGCGCAGACGGTAATCCTATTCTTCTAGACAAAACAACACCTCAAGACCCTGATGCTTTAAAAATTATTCAGCGATATCGCACAGAAATTTCAAATTATACGGAAGAAGTTATCGGTAAAACTTCAATAGTTTTAGATGGTCTTAGTTGTCAACATCAGGAGTGCAATATGGGCAATCTTATAGCTGATGCTATGGTCTATAATTATGCTATGGAATACGAGGGCAAAGAACATTGGACAGATGCGCCTATAGCTATAATTCAAGGCGGTGGTATAAGATCTTCAATAGCTAACTCAGAAATACCAACAACAATTACTAAAGGAGATTTAATAGGAGTTTTACCCTTTGAAGGAGATCTTGTAATTGTAACCATGACCGGTAATGTCCTGATGCAAATGTTAGAGCATTCGATTAAAAATTTAGACGATTTAGACTATCCTGGGGAGTTTTTACAAGTTTCTGGTCTTAAAGTTGTATACGATATTAGCAAACCAGAAGGAATGAAAGTAGTACAAGCTGACGCAAGATGTTGGAATTGTTCAATACCTAAATATAATAGAGTTACAGCTAATGAAATTTATAACGTTATTATGCCGAGTTTCATATCAATCGGTGGAAACGGTTATACGATGTTCCAGGAGTTGCCCACACGTTCGTTGAACAACAGTGAATTAACATGTACCATACAATATATAAAACAACATAGTCCAATATTTCCAGAAATCAATGGAAGAATAACGATTATTACACAAAGCAGCAATAAGGGCTTCAGGATTACTCTATCACAATCTTTTCTTATTTCTTTGATGTATTTATTTAGTAGAATATTTAATTAGAATAATAGAAAAATCTCCTGCGGTGAAAAAATATGTACAAATATTTCTAACAGTATTGTTAGTGAGTAAGCTATTAAATGTGTATGTATGATGTGTTATTTTATTGTTTCAATATCTTCTTCAATCTTAATAAAAATTAAAATTTCGATGAAATAAAAAAATTAAAACCATTTAGTTTTATTTATGAATTCAATAATAATACACAGGCAAATCTTTCATGCGATAAATCATGACAATGAAACAAAACACTAAAATTATTATTTTTTACATATACGTAGGTAGTTAACTCGTACAATGAATAAAAAAATATATAATAATTTCATGACCTTTTCAAAAAAGTAAAACAAATTTGACATATTACGTTCTTGTTCTAAAGATAAACCTTAAGACATTTGTAGACTTTATGAAATAAAAATATTAATATCAGATAAATTGCATTGTTAAGAAATATATCTAAAATTGAATGGTAAAAACTACAAACACAAATACAGCTTGACATTTAAGTTATACATAACCACGCGCAGTACATGCCTCGGATACGTGGGCAATGATTAATTTGAGCACATTAAAAAGTCAAGGTCTAGTATATTATGTTTATGGTCAATAGCCAAGGGCGTAGCTGCCGTATCAAAGATACGGGGCCCTCTAGTTACAGGGGCCCCGAACCCGAGTAAGCAATAACACGTAAAATGTTATCCAAAATCTCATTCAAATTCTGAGACCGTACGCTAAATTTTCCGTGAAAAAATAAAAGAGCACATTTGAAAAATAAATTTGAATATGTAGTTTAAATCTTTTACGGTCAAAGCGCTAAATTCGCGTGGAAAAAAATGGTCATCGCCGCAGTTAAGACGAAGGGACTCCATCAAATTTTGATACAGGGTCCATCAAGGGCAAGCTACGCCCCTGTCAATAGCACAGTGTCTATTATCCGGGGTAAAAATAAATTTAGTTTCAGTGAGTATGTTGTAACTCAGTAAATGTAAAAGATATTCAGTCACCTAATAAATATCTATGAAATTTGTTTAAAGACATGATATTTAAAATAATACAGAGTAAATTTTCTGAGTTGTTTTATGCCCGGTTACTTTATTCAAGAAACGATTTGTTTGCTTACGAAACGTAATCCATATAGGGCTACGAATAACGGACAGTAGAGAAAATTTATGAAAATGACAGATATCACTTAATAAATTCCATTATCCGTAAGCAAAACGATTTATTTTAAATAAGAATCCACTCTTATAAGATAGAGAAACTGCTTGAGTACTTATTACGTCATTAATAATTTTCTTTCAATTAATTACAATAAAAAAGATATACCAAAACTTAATGTAGGTTTTTAAAACATTTCACTGAGTGATTTTTAGTTCCCTTACATCATATTATAGGATAAAGACTAAAACTAATTAATAACTTACTACATTACATTATTAAGATTATTACCCATATATAATGAATAAAATATATATACATATAAGCATGAGATTCTAAGGTACTTCTATCATCTGAGATGCACTCCGAATTATTTCAAAAATAATAAATAAACATATCTGTAATAAGTATTAGCCCAGTCTAGTTAACAATTTTATTTCTCTAACCTTGAGGGTTACTGGTAGTCAAATCTTAAAATAGCGGCCAAATCCGCCAGTACATTAACCGCCATCTTGAATTTAGGGGAGAAATAAAATAACTGACGGCAATATCCGCAAGACACAGCCTTTTTTTACTAACCCGACCGGGCTGTCTGTTTTATTTCTAGTTCAATGAATAGCGGAACTTTAAGTTGTTAAGTTAATTGTAACTCGACTGAATAAACTCGTTAGCAATAAATATTTCATAAGATATAAATAAAAAATAATCGATTTGATTTGTTACGTAACAGCGTAATTATTGTAAGAGTAGGACCCATAAAACATTAGTTAATCAATGTTCATATAATTTAGCATATTTTTTGTTATTTATTTAATAATTATATATTTTTTCTTTTACAGTCACTTGGAAATCATGAATTTGATGAAGAGGTCGATGGAGTCATACCTTTTATAAGAAATCTGACGTCACCCGTCTTAGCTGCTAATCTCATTCTCACCGACGTACCAGAACTCGAGAAAGAAACAAATTTATACAAATCAATTGTTATTATTAAAAACGGCATTAAGATCGGAATAATTGGTTATTTAACCCCCGAAACTAAATTTCTTGCACCAAAGAACAAAGTAAATTACGAAGACGAAGTCGTTGCCTTAAAGAGGGAAGTACATGAATTAAAAGAAATGGGAATCAAAATATTTATAGCGTTAGGTCATTCAGGCTTTTTAAAAGACTTAGAAATAGCTAAAGAAGTCGAAGAATTAGATATAGTAATAGGCGGCCATTCGAATACATTTTTGATAAATAAGAATAGTACAGACGAAATTCCTGAATATCCACAAGGACCTTATCCTACAATAGTTAGACAAAAAACGGGCAGAAAGGTTCTGGTAGTGCAAGCGTATGCATACACCAAATATCTTGGTAAGCTACATTTAATGTTTGACGAACAAGGAGAAATTTTATATTACGACGGTGAACCGATTCTGTTGAATAGAGAAATTCCGGAAGACCCAGAGCTCTTACAAATAGTAAATCGATATCGGACTGATATAAACAAAATCTACAACGAAGTCGTTGGAACGTCACTTTGTTATCTTGATGGTGATTCGTGCCGTCTCAAAGAATGTAATTTAGGAAACTTTATTAATGACGCTATAATAAAATATACAAAACAATATTCCAAAGAATATTCTAATGTTAACATAGCTATAACACAAGGTGGCAGAATTAGATCATCCATAGATGGTCCAAATAAACCATTCAAAGTTACGAGAGGAGATATGGTTACCGTTATACCATTTTCTGATACATTATGCATAATGACTATGAACGGCACAATACTGAGACAAGCCTTGGAACATTCCGTTGCAGCTTGGAGAAGAATTGATACTCCAGGGCAATTTTTACAATACTCAGGAGTGCAAATCGTTTATGATCTAGCTAAAGAAGTTGGTTCACGGGTTGTGAAAGCAAACGCTATTTGTTCCAATTGCTCTGACCTGAGTGATGTTTCAGATAATCTTGAGTATAAAGTGATTACGTCAGTTTTTTTAGCTGAAGGAGGTGACGGATACACAATGTTTGATACAGTTCCCAAGGAGATAGTAAACTACAATGAAGTCATGTGTGCTATAGATTACTTACAGAAATATAGTCCTATAGAACCAATCGTAACAATGAGAATAAATATTCTTAATGCGGATAAAATTCGAACAGCGAAGTTTTTGCCTTCGCAAGGACAGTCAATTAAATTTAATACTAGTATGATCTTTTTATTGACTATGATTATATTGTTTAGTTAAATCGTTGTAGCAGGTGATTCAATTATATAAATTACTACCAAAATCCGGCAGACCTAGTCCTGCCTAATATGTACTAATGTTCACCCAGTGATCGAAATACGACCATTATTGAGAATGTGAGAAAAAATTGCATGTTTTTTTTTCCTACTCTTCGTTCCAATATTATTTTATAGCACTAAAGCCACTCAATAATCGTCGTTATTAATTTCAAACAGATATAATAGCATCCATTCTTATATGTAAGTATGCCATATGAGGAACAAATTATTTACGTACTTAGATTTACATTCCTTTTATTATAATGATATAATAATTGTTGTCATGAGTTTATTGTAAAAAAAAAATGTTATGTTTTTTTGTATCTTTTATTGAACAATAAATGATTTTCAATACACAACAGTTTGAATACAAAATTCAATAATTATTATTTTTTAATGTAAATTAAATGAATTAAATTTTAAACAAGTTTTATAAAATAAAAATAATGTAATTATTTTTATAAATATTAAACAATAGCAAACCACTGTAATGATATAATATAACATAATATAAAGTCTTACTTTGCATCCTTATAACGGAAATAGTCAATATTTTCAATATTTATTCTTTAAAATTAGATTATAGGAACTTTTTTTTAATATTTCCAATTTAAGTATCTTAAAAAGTTGCTAAATGACACAATTTAAAAAAAATCCTAATTTAACAATTTGTAAAATATAATATGTTTACACAATAGTCATTTTATAAAATAACATAAATCATATTTAGTTTCATCAAATATAAAAAAAAAAATATTTTGTCAAAGTAAAAATTTAAACAATATTTAAATGTCTATTTCGCATTTACTGATTTCCACTTAACCATAAGACTACTACCATATGGCACTAAGCCCTCGAAAATAGACAAACACTGCTTTAATGATTCTTGACAGTCACAGAGTTCCATGCATGGTGCAAAGGGCTCTAATAATTCACATAAATCACACAGACGTTTATATGTTTTTAATGCTGTGTCAACATTACCTCTCTGAAGTTGGTCTATTATGTCCTCACTTAAAAGAGCCTTTTTAGACCTAACTAATTTTGCAGGAACATTTTTAGATTGCCTCATAGTTAAGTATAAATAGTTTGGCCAATTATTAACACATGCTTCACAGCAGCAGTTGAATTTAAACTGAAACTTAAGTGAAGCCTGTCGTGACATTAACTCCTCTAATGCATGATGTGGTCTGAAAACAGAAAATAATAATAATTTAAAGGAGCTGCAAGACCTAAGGATATAATTTTTTTTTAAATATTTCAGTCTTTAATACAAAATATATTTACACTCCTCAATACATGTAACTTTTGTACATTACTATTATTAATAAATTCATCAAAAAATGTTCAAGACAGATAAATAAAAAAAAAATATTATTACAAAATCTTACCCATAGTTATCAAAAATTTGCATTCCTTTTTTAATTGGGCGCAGAGCAAACACAAACATTCTTGCAGAGCCGAGTTTGCTGAATCTAACAATATTGGGTGCGCAAGAATGATTAAAAAGACTACAAAAAGCATATGGTGCACTTGCCAAGCTTATTTCATCAACACATTTACCCTCCTTAGTAGCTGCGATGGAACTAATGCCATGCATGTTGGTTGGACTTGTCATTAGGTGTAACAGTAATAGTCCAGCTACACATTCATTTACCTTTTCATATTCTTGTTCATTTTCTGTTTTTAAAAACTTGGTATTCTTTTGTAGAAATCTTAAAAACACAGCTGCTGTTAGTCCTTTTTGAAATATATCAGAAATAGATCGTCTTTCTTCATTAGTAGCTAAAGTATGTATAGATGCATAGTATTTTGAATCATATATCCATTTATCATCAATCTTAACATGCCCATGAAGTCCAGTGTCGACGTTGGCTTCAGCATCTTCGATTGTTTTAAATAAATCTTTCCAATTGTTATGATCGTGCCGAGCCTTGAGAACAGTTCTTAAAGCAAGCAGTTCAAGTTTTGTAAAGTCCATTTTCACAAATGTTGCCATGAGTGAGCATTCAATATTATGGAACTCCTTCCAAGCCTTTGCTTTACATTCATTGCTGCAATATAAACAGAAACAGCAGCCATCACACGGTAAGAGATTTAAACTCCTCGAGAGACAATAGTTACAACTAAATAAAAATTGATCTTTCAATAATAGTATGAAATATGGATCTTCTTCGACTATGACTTCACCTACTTTGATGTCCTCTTTAGCAATCACATGTCTACCCATTTCTTTGCTAATCAAAACTTCCAATTTATTACTCGCACACAAATATGTAGAATGTTTGTCACTTTTCATTTTTAAATATTCATTAAATTTATCAAATTCTTTTTCTTTACTGGAACACATTGCCTCGTTACACATTTTCTTTCTGTTGTTTAGTTTCTCTTTTAACTTTACAGGATATTCTAAAGAAAAAACTTTATCTATATCTTGCAAACATTCTTTATGTTTATTTAATTCGTAGAAAACAGCTGATCTATTAGACAGGGCTAAACAATAGTTTTCAGAGTTTAAGGTGGCATGTAGAAGTGACAAGTTATAATACTGCCAAGCTTTATGGTAAGCTGTTTCTTCAAAACATTTGTTGCCAAGGTTACGGTAATATAAGGAAGTGTCATTGTTTTTCTTTATTTCTTGTACACTTGGAAAAGCATCGAGACTTTCCAAAGTTTTATATATGAAAAGTACTCGTTCACTTTGTGTTTGGAGTAATAATAGTTCTAAAGACATTTTCTTTATTTTGTCCTGTGTTGTTAGTTTGGCAATGACACCTTCATAACAAGAATCAATAGACATTTTGTATGTGAATATTTTGCAGTGCAATATTGATTTTCCAATTAAAATATATTATAATGTCCCACTTTGCTACACCTTTTATTGTGATCAACTTAGGTTGTGAAATGATCTATGTGATTGATCAGAGATTAAAAGCGCAGAAAATACCATTGGATAAATCTGAAAGAGGTGAGATATAATATAAATATACTATAAATAATGATATTATATATATACAAATAAAACTATTTATAAATTTATTTTCAGTAATTACAGATATTGTCTCCGTGTTACTCCATCCTAAGCTTCTGGATGAGCTATTTATACCTCAACCGGCAGCGACACATGGGGTTATTAAGCAACTACTTCAGGATATTTCTGCCACATCTATTATGAAACTCGACGACTATTCCATGAGTAAATTATGGGATCTTATGACTATGATATTCAAATGGCAGCTATCTGTTGCAACAAATCAAAATATTTTTGACATTAGCCGGCGGCATTTGCGTAGTGTAGCTACACTCATGCCTGAATATTTCCCGAAAGAAATTTTCGAAAATGCTTTGAAAAAAATAGATATAGTAGCCCAAAAATTTACAGACGATGACTATCATTGCTTATATAGCGCATTAATTATCTGGTTTTCTGAATATCACACTAAAATTTCCGTTCTTCTTAGACTGGGTTTACAGAAAAAGGACGGAACATTTTGTCTACCCTATACGTTAAATCCAAATTTTTTAAAAAAAATAGGAGAAAATATATACAAATACGATAATACTAAAAAAAAAGAAGATGAATACAGTCCGGATACCAGTGAAGTAAATTGTCTTTTGGCATCAATAGAAAGTTCACCTAGTATATCAGGAGTTATTAAATTAAAATTACCTATAGAATTGGGAAATGAAAATTTTGAAAACAAAATACTTAAAATAGACAAACATATTGAATATAAGAATATTACAGCACTCATAAAAAATAAAAATAAGAACAGCGATCTTACATACACGGCCAATATATTAAAATCACCTCAAGAAGATCTTTTAGAAATGCTAAAAGAATAAATTTTAAATTACAGTAAAATACTTTAAACTCACGAAGGAATTTTACTAATAAGATTCTCTTTGAGCTATTTAATCATTAAATCAATAAAATAAATATAATATCGACTTACTGTTGTTAATATTCTACATGCGAAGTCTCAATCATTAACTAATAGCAAGTTAATAACAATTATTTACTTATTAACCACATATGATTAAAATTCTACTGCAACACAACAAAGAACAGAATAAAAAACAATTGATCATTGAGTTTAAAGTATAAGATTTTAACAAAGTATAAGATTCAGGAAGAACACAAAACTTAAACTTAGTGTTGCCAGTTAAAATGCTAGTTAGAGAGAAAACACAATCGAATTAATCATACTTCAATAGCTATTAGTCGTCGCTAATTTTATTTTTTGCCAGGAATACCTTGTACCAGTGCTGTAAGTTTTTATTTCAACTCAAATTCGAGTACTTTTTAGTTTTGAAATCATTACAAATTAGTGTTATTATTGCATATTAAGCTATTGCTGAAATATGATTATTAGTAGTAGTAGTAGAGTAGTTATAAGTTATATTAATTAATTTTTTTTATTAATTATTTGTATTAAAGTATCTCCTGTGCAGTTGGCTAATGTATGAATGGCTGCCGTGATAGACATCGTTCAGGAGGACATCAATTCTATTGATTGTTTATTACTTAAATACATGAAAATAAATATAAAACATTTTTGTTTAAATTAAGCTCAGGCCCATAATTTCATCATACTATAAAAATAGTAGTTAATCTTTTTTTAAATGTATTTGCCTTTAGAATGTGCAAATTTATTTTTATTTGCTTTGCGTACATATGCTACCAATACTTATAAATTTACACACCATACTTATTAAGAAAAATCACAAGTTTCTAAACTTTCGTTAGTAGACATGGTAATTTTCTATTTCCTAATCCCCGAAATTTTCGACTTCTATTGTTCATGATTGTATACATATAGGTAATTATAGATCAGCTCTGTTTTGTGGATGTTTGTCAAATAATATTAATTAATAACTGCTTCTATGTTTAAATTCAGATGTAAAACCAGATGAAACTGAATAAAATAATTCGAATTCAGAACCTACTTTTTGTTTCAATTTCCAAGTGTGTAAATATATGTACCTACCTGTTTATTTTAAAATAAATTGTACTCCTCGTCTAGCCGTTAGTGTTTAGGGAAAAAATACAAGAGCTACCACTAAGTACACTTTACGTGGACCAGTTAAATATTCAATGATTATGTTAATAAAAAATATTCTATGTCCCCTTTTGAAAAACACATAAGTACCTATTGAATTTTCAATTATTAAACTGTAAGTTTAATTAGAATATTTATTAATTACTGCATGTATTGATGAGTAGAACATAATGCAGCATTTTAATACTGAAAATAGGATAAAAATATTTAAAAAAAAAAAACATTTTAAATTAAAAATATTTTATTTACATTATTATTTTATTCAATAAGAAAAAACAATAAAATAGGATAGTATCGGTATCAAGTATCATTTGTAAAATTTTGTTAGTGTTCAAATATGCATTTTCTTTATAATACTCTATATACTGCTCATGAGATCTTTGACACATTTTAAAGGTAATATTGGATATCAATCGTGACGCAGTGAGATTTACACAACATTAAATTGTATGTATACAAAATATAATCACCGTCGACTTTATATAATATACATAGCTTTCAGCCTTTCAATATGAAAATTATTAAAAAAATTTTATTGAAAAAGAAGTAGGCAGCCATAGGCTTAAGCTTACTCAACCGATTGGTAAATCCGCCGCTGATTAACGCTCAATTTGTGTAAAATCACTAACAATATATTTTGACCAAACACATAAAATAACACAAAACTTACACTAGGGTATTTATCAATTCTTATGTAAATTCAATGTACTTATATAATCTTATGAAATATTACACCCCTGTCTACATCATGATGTATTTTGGTCCAATTAATGAATAGCAATAGTTTGTCGTTATGAGAAACTAAGCGGACCTTTATAATGTACAGCGGCTTAGCTTATACCTCATCCACCACGGTACAATTAACTACAGAATTGAAACAATAAAGTCTGTTCTTGCATAAGCGGATTGAAATATCGGATAAACGGAGTAAATATAATTTTTAACTATTACGTTATCTGCTTCCTCAGCCATTTTTATCAAAATGAGTAACCCCAGTACAACTCTATTTTGGAAGGCCGGCGCCATTTGCAAGGAAACAAATATAGTTTGAAAAAATTAACGTCTGACCTTGAATTTAAATTCGAGCCCATACAACATAATCTAATTGTAAATGTACGAAAAATTTAATCACGTGGAACCCGTTTAAAGCCTAGCGTCGTAGCTAAGGCTGCCAAGGCGTCCAACCTTCGAGGGGCGTGGCGCACTTTATAACAAACATCACCTCCAACTTAATACACGAAATTTGTGCCGAACCCTAAATAATAGGTTTTTTACACTTGTATTAAAAATAGTGGCGCAAAATTTAAATTACTTACCAATTCACTAATGATTCTAGCTACGACGCTGATAACATGGTCAGATAAACATGAATAATCACATCGTCTGTGCTACAAGGATGCACAAGATAACGGATGTGTTCAATGTCACAAATTACGAATATAATAAATTAAAAAAAGTGTTTTTCTTATGTTTTTTATGTATTGATTAATATGAAAACAACTAAAATAGCCACAGTTCTTTTTTATACTATGCTAAGAAATACATGTTAAAAATATCATTCGAAAACACACTAATAATGCGGATTTTTACCACAAGCGATAATACTAGTATTTTTAATAGTTAGAAATCGTGACAGATAAAAATTTAAGTCAGTAAGCTCATACATACTTTTTGCCTGAACCCATGGGAATGCTGTTCAAACTATTTTTTTTTTTAGTCAAAAATTATAAATATAATATACATTTGTACTTCCAAAGTATTTATTGGTATGTAGGGATCGCATACTATACTATTCACAACCAATAAACTATATATTGTAGGTATATCCAGTTATATATTTTTTTATCGTTCCAAGTAGCCTGCCTGTACTATATTATAATTGTAATTCATTTGTTTTTCTACGCTAGTCCCCATGGATATCATTATAGTTATAGTTGGCGAATTATTAGAATATGATCCTATCATTATTACATTATTAATAAACATCAACACAAATCATTATCACAATAAACATCATAACTAAATAATAAAAAAAAACTAGTTAATGACTAAATCAGATATAAATAATAGTTTCAGAACTTACTTTTTTTGATGAAAAAAAAAACACTAAGACTGTATTTTATCCCTATACCACTGGTTTAATTTTCAATCTATTCATCTCCCTCTAAGACTATTAAAAACCATAACCATCAATTTTGCCACATACATACATAGGTAGGAAGCGGGCCTGAGTGAGTTTCCAAAGATTCAATCGTATTTAACAATTCCAACTAGAACTGTCACGTCAAGCCACATAAAGTCATAGGAAATGTTATACAAATGAATACCATAAAAAGCCCATTAGAGTTGATAACATTAACACTGCATTTAAATGATCTATCAGTTTTCGTTGTCATTACTCTTACTACTTTGGAATCTACTGAGCACACTGACCAGGGTCAATTCAAAAAGTCAAATTCAATTCAAGAAATTGTGTTACGCTTGGATGTAAAATAACTGGTTAGTTAACACCAATAATAATTGTCTAACCTTATTTACATATACCTTAGCAATATTAATACAATTAAATTGAGGTTTTGTTGTAGGCATAATAATATTATTCATACATAAACAAATGCAATATAGTT
Source organism: Nymphalis io (assembly GCF_905147045.1). Taxonomy (NCBI): domain Eukaryota; kingdom Metazoa; phylum Arthropoda; class Insecta; order Lepidoptera; family Nymphalidae; genus Nymphalis; species Nymphalis io. The sequence goes on along the minus strand of NC_065898.1, from coordinate 3,606,996 downwards.
TTAGGACGGACATATATTATATTTATATGTTGTTTATTTTTTTTATATAGTCATGAAATATCGAGACACATTTTTGACCAATGGCAAAGTTTTAACAGATTAGCAGTATAAAGTTTACTTTTTATAATATTATTTGATAATTTCCAATTCATAGCCAACTTACTAAATTGATTATTTACATTATTATTTTGAACACAAATTATAATTTACGTCACACTTTATTTTCTTCAAATTTTACCTGTGCACACACTAGAGACATGAGTTAAAAAAATAAAATTATCAAAAAATTTCGATTAAACATTGGTCTCTTTAGTAATTTGCAGTTTCATAGGTTAAATTCCCGTATAGCTTTAACACGATTGTCGATACTTTGGAATCTTAGCTGACGTCACAATAAATAGTTTACACTACACATTCATCACTAAAGGAATCTCGAGTGAATCCTCGTAGAGTTGGGCGAGAAGCTGGCGTCCGGCAACACGCTGGTGTCGCCGTAGACGGGCGCGGCGGGCCCGCCGGTGGCGTACGGGCTGCGCGACCACGTGCGGCTGCGTAGCTGCGGCGTCTCCGGCCCCACGGGCTGAGCCGGCTCGGTCGGCATTTGGATCTTGCCTTTTTTATTGAGCCTCGATTGAACTGTAAATAGTTAAAGCATACTTTGTTTAATATTTAAAAAAAAAAGAGTGTTTCCAAGAAACCCTTTTCATTTTTTGGTATAAAAGTATGAGTTCGAACCTACTGACTAGTTTTATACTTTACGTCTAACCAAATCCATCTTTCTTATTATACCTATGGAAAGCCAAGATGGATAGTTTTCAATAAAACAATACAGAATTTATATATGTATGAAATATGTTACTTCATTTTAATTAAGAAATTTAAATACTCACCATATAAATAGCCAGCTGCAATAGCCAATACCGTGACTAATGTTGGTAAATATGGCATTAGAAGTGTTAATAATGCCCCGAGTAATGTACCACAAGCAATATCACATTCTCTTTCAACCTCAACTTTCATCTCTTGTGACGTCAACTTAGATATCACATTAACCCAACCGATTCCACATGTAACTGTTTCACTTTTCACCGAAACATTTATTTCGCCATCATTCGTATTCATTTCGAGTTTCAACCCCGGAGATGTACTTAATTTAACAAACTTCAATGCATGTGGATGTCCGTTTATAGTGAAGGTAGTAGGGGGGTTTAGAAGTGATACTTTCGTTTCTGATACTTTTATTTTAGGTAGAAGTTGCACTTTAGTACAAGTTCGTGATACGCCCCATTCAGCGCACAGTTCAACCTCAGATGCTACTGTGACCTGACTTGCTGTCACTATTGAACAACCCAATTGACCTGAAATATGTAAATAATGGTTAGAATTAAGAGCAGAGTGGTTAGAGCGCGTGAATCTTAACCGATGTTCTCGGGTTCTAGCCCAGACAAGCACCACTGAATTTGTATGCGCATAAATTGTGTTTATATTCATCTCGTGCTCGGTGATCGAAATATCGTGACGAAACCTGCATGTCGTTAATTTAACTGACATATGTGTATCCACCAACCCGAATTGGAGCAGCGTGGTTGAATAAGCTCCAACCAAAGGAGTGAAGCACCCTAATTGTTTCCAAATAAATTGAAAATTTTCTTTTTTTTTTTTTAGGAATTGGAAAGCGGACGAGCATATGGGCCACCTGATGGTAAGTGATCACCAACGCCCATAGACATTGGCATTGTAAGAAATGTTAACCATCGCTTACATCACTAATGCGCCACCACCCTTGAGAACTAAGATGTTATGTCCCTTGTGCCTGTAATTACACTGTATGTATTTTACTATATCTACATAATATACTATATTAAATGATGTTGTATAAATTTCTGTTGTCTAAATGTTATTGGGGTTCCTCCCTTGTGTTGGCCCCGGGGCTGTAGCCCTGGATCTTTCAAATCAGACATTCATACTCATTGAACTATTCTTATTCTTTTTTTAATTGGACAAGAAATCCACATTAGAATGTTAGAAATATTATTATATGTAGTTAGGGAGTCATTAAATACGATATGTATATCTTATGTCATATAACTTGGAATTGTTCACTTACCACTGGGAATATCCAGTGTTGCTTGAGCAGTATGGGGCGTTTTTGTACGACAAGAATAGGGTAATTCAACTTGAATGCCTTCCAGTGCATACTTTTGTTCTTCTGTACATAAAAGCGGACTTGATGTGAGACCGGACCCTTCAATGATTAAGGGTACAAATGAAGAAGGCCATTCGCCTGGTAGAAACTCCATCTGTTAATAATGTATTTTAACATTTTCAATTACTCGTGCAAAAAATATAATATAATATAAACGAATATGATTTATTTCTCCTGGGATTTCAGGTTCGAATCCCAGGACGGTCTGTTCAAACAAAATTCTATAAGGAGAGCGTAACACTGTTAGTATTAATCTCTGTAAAAGGACGTTACGCCGGTAACGCGACTCCATTAATGTCTATGTGAGCGAGGGTATAGCGTGCAGTGCTGTTGTGCATTATATAAATGTTGGTACTAATTTTATGTTAATGTTTTATTTTTTTATATAACTTGGTTATCTATAATAATTTTTGTCACTTGTGTTAAATTGTTTTTTATTGATAGGGTTTAAGTTTCCTATGTATACGTATACAATTAGTTTTTAGAAAATCTTGATACTACTTAATAGTGTAATAGTACATGTACTGCTCTTAAATAATTAATGCATGTTGTGTTTGCTTTGAAAGATAAAAGATTTAAATTAATTCATTGAGACAAAATTACTGTGTATGTCTTGATGAAATTACCACTGGCGAATCATAAATAAATAAATAACTGAAAGATGTTGCCAGCAAAGTTAAAACATTTCTTTTTTAGTAATAATTAATGTGGTTCAGTAGTAACAGTACAGTAACAGCCTCGTAATGCCCCACTGCTGGGCTAAGGCCTTCTCTCCCTTTTGAGGAAAAGGTTTGGAGCTTATCCACCACGCTGCTCCAATGCGGGTTGGTAGAATATACATGTGGCATAATTTCAATGAAATTAGATACATGCAGTTTTCCTCACGAAGTTTTCCTTCACCGTCAATCACGAGATGAATTATAAACACTAATTATGCACATGAAATATCAGTGGTGCTTGCCCGGCTTTGAACCCACAATCGTCGGTTAAGATGCATGCGTTCTAACCACTAGGCTATATCAGCTTTGTGGTTCAATTCACAACATTTAAAATGATACCAACATATTTGGATAAAATTTTAATACAATTATTTGCGTATATGCTTTCTGATAAATGAGAGTATCGTGATATTTGAGATGGTTGAAAATGATTATAATTTACATACCATTATATTTAAGGCTCTTTTTTAATGGCTTATTAAAGTCTCGAACAGTTCAAATATTTTAATATATAACTATGTGTAACGTTAAATTAGGCTAGTATATGCCCGTTGTAAGCATCTGACATCTACTCAACATAATAAAATATTAATATACTATTTGAGATCAGAAGGCCTCACCCTGTGAATGGGTATCTGGTGTACGGTGACGGAGGTGGGCGGGCGGTCGAGGCGCAAGGTGTGCCGGGCGGGCGCGTCCGCGTCGAGCACGGCCAGCGTGAGGCCGGCGCCCGGGTACAGGCTCACGTGCGGAGGAGCTCGCCAGCCGACTCCCTCGAGGCATATCGCCCAGCTGCCGGCGGCTGAAAAAGATTAGTTTTGGTTTATAAACTTCATAGCTCATATTTTAACACATGTATACAACAGATAATTTTATTGCTTATTTTAATTAATTATACAAACTTTTCTGACATATAATTAAGTTTTATCTTGTTTTTGGAGTTACAAGTAAATTTTTAGTGTCAGGTTTTTTTTTACAGTTGAAATGTATATAATTTGTATCGTATAATAAATATTCATACAACATGCGTTTGTGGAAAATGGCTATTTCAAAGTTAATAAATATTATAGCAATATTATCTCACCTGTAACCTTGTTAGCGCTTATATCGGAACCAACAACCCAAACTTCGTCAGTGACAGTAGTGCCGCCTATAGAACTTTGGAAGGTCATAAACGCTCCGGCTGCATCTAAGCCGGCCATAACCAGTTCATTACCCGGGGCACTGCATTGATATATAAATGATATGTTATAACACACTCTTACCAGACAACTTCGAGCGATACAATTTATTATTTTGCTATGTAAAATATGTATTTATAATATCAATTAAGTTTTCGTCTGCGGTTTCACATACGTGTTGAGTGGGGGGGGGGGGGGGGCTTCAACCAAATTTCATAGAAATTGATTTAGTTGTTTAGCCGTAAATGTATAACAGACAGACAAAGTTACTTTTATATTTATAATATTAGTATAGATAAGAGTTATCTTATTATTATCTTAATTAGTTCTTCGAGCAGGAATCTATATATTTTTATATAATTAAAAATAAAAGTGGTTGGGAAAATGGAGCATTCTATGGGTCCACCAAATCACATTGATAAGAAATATTATCCTTTATTGTAGGGAAATAAGACTGCTATGTATCTATGTCTGTGGCCAATTTTCTGTGACCCTTCTGTCTACAATACAACGCAGTGTGTCGTTACCCGTCGGCGCGCGGCGCGGCTCGCGACACGTTGGCTTGCGGCGCCAGTAGCTCGCGGCCGAGCGCGCTGCGCATTACAAGCCGCACTCCCACCTCGTCCGCCTCGCCCGCCGGCTCCGCCGTGCAGTACTGCGGCCTCGACACCTCCACGTGAACCACCTGCCAGTGTGGACACAACCGAACTTAACTCGTGGACTATGATTACATCTAGAATAGGGTTTGATCGAGATGAAATTCATAGAAGCGAAAAATAAAGTGTACTAAACACTATGTGAGGTTTTTATACAGTTGGTATCAATCAGTGTTGATTTTAATTACATATTATGTAAAAGCAACTTTTTAGTAAGAAACAAAATTTAAATAAAAATAACCTACCGCTTCTCTGTCAATGTTATTTCTCTCGTCCTTATGTTTTACAACAATGACCCCGTGCCCAGGTCTTAATCCTCTCACTTCACCAATGTTATTCACTTCGAATGCACCATCCTCATATGCGGACCAAGTGCCTCTTGGTAAAGACTTCAAGCGCACCATTGCGCCAACTGCCAGAGCCAAGCGATCACCGGCCATTAAGTCCGAGAGACCGTCGATTGACATCCGTATGTCCGATACGCCAAGGATTTCAATTGTACTATCCCAGGATCTCGTTTCCGCTATCTGATATAAAATATTTAAAAAAATTAGATGCTGTATTATGTTAAAAAAATTTTGAGACCTTATATTATTCAATGTGTAATTAGTAAAGTACTATTGATTTAAAATAAGAATTGCACTTAAAAAAGGAGTTCTGAAATATGGTGTCAAAATTTGCAATTCCACAAATTGAGATACAATACAGGCACGTCGAAACGTTAATAATGGTAGACTTAACGTTTCTCAATAAAATATTTCAACAATATAAACAACCTAAAATACCTGTCCCATATTCCGTACTCGTACGTCAAGCGTAATGACGCCAGGCTTTAAAGGAACAACGCGCACCGACAGCCCTTCTGCCACCGACCTCTCTAGCAGATCTGAAAAAAAAGCATAAAATCTTTGTCTCCTGTAGTTTTCGCATATTTTCAGACAACTTGTTATCCTTAAAAGTAACTCTAGTATATTTATTACAGATGTATACCGTTATCGACTTTTCTAAAGTAAATTCAGATTGATCGGTTTAATCTGACTTCAAAAGCAAATGTTATTAATTATAGTAATGTTTTTTCTTAAAAGCTGCTGATGTCGATCATGTTTTTTAGGTCTCACCGTCCACGTGCGTGGTGTAGAGGCGCGCGGAGGTGGGGTCGCGCAGGCTCCACGTGACGCGCGGCGCAGGCTGCAGCGAGCCCAGCGCGCTGGCCGACAGACCGCCCGCCGCCACCCACACGGGGCCTGGCCGGCCTACCAGCAACGTCTGCGTGGCAGCTCGCACGCGCAGGTTCGCGATGGGTACCACCTGGAGGGTTGTATCAACGTAAGTGTGCTGTTATATGTTTCGATGGCAATACCACACGGCATTAGTAAACCTTAAGGAACTAAATTTAAATTGAAAAAAAAAAAAACAGAATTGAAAATGTAATACTGAAATTTCGAACATATATGTGGAGAATTGATGGTGTATATAAAAAAGTGACAATAATGTTAACTAAATTGTACCTCGATTTCTGCCTCAGCACTTGCTAGTTCTACGTTAGCTATGTCCAGTGCGACCAATTTTACGCGTGCAGTTCCAGTAGACAAACCTTGCGCTAAGCCCGATGACGACACCTGCAATTAAATACAATATTTACTTTAACAGTCTATAGTAAAGCTATTACTATATATTAGCATTTCTAATGAGTTAAGATTATTATTTTCCAACTATAACACATTTTTTCAGCTATTTCACCTATTCCACAGCGATGCGTTAATTGAGATTTTTATGAAATGAAAACAGCGCCATCTAGTGACAATAATCGAAATTCAATACACATCACAGTTAACGTCAAAGCTATCTGATAAGTAAAAAAAAACTCGCACTACACGCACTGTTTTGAAATAGCAATCACGACTGAAATCGGTATGGTGAAACTATTTTGTAGCCTATTTTTTTATGAAAAATAGTAAGTAAAATAATTAATAAATAAAATAGGAACTTGTTATTTTTGACTTATACAATATGGTACGTGTGGTGCGTACCTGCAAGTGCTGCTGTCCGCTCGTGGCGCGGTAGTGCAGCGTGGCGAGGTGCGCGGGGGGCCCGCCCGCGCGCCGCAGCTGCACGCGCCCGCCCGCCGGCACGCGCGCCGACGGCGGCTCCACGCGCAGCGCCGGGAACACCACCACCTGTACCGCACACGTGGAATGTTTGTAATCAACGCGCATTACAGAACTCATTCTTCAAGGAAGGACAATAACTGATGAACGAGTGAAACCTATCGTCCCGATAGGCCTGCGAACTTCCATACCGGGTTTTTACCCTTTCTTTCAAAAAAAAAAAAATTAGTAGCACAATGAAATATTATTATTATGACAAGTCAAAACGAACAGCCACCACTGTTAAATTTATAGCAAAGTATACCACCAGAGTCAACAACTTAAAAGAAAATTTGTATACCTCAACTTCAGGACTCCGAACACCACCGAAGGAAGCACGAACTCGGCCAGACCCTTCCTTCAACCCACATAGGTTTCCATCCTTCACGACAATTTGGCCGGTATACTTCCAATCCGGTTCCCTGCTTGTGCTCAAGTATCTATGCGATATTCCTTTAACCAAGGCACTTATAGGAACGCAGCCGTCGACGCAAACCGCACGAGCTGTTGACACTTCGACACTGAGAACTTCTTCAACATTGACCTATAAAAAAACCAAATATTAAAAATTAAATAAACAGATAATATAATTAAACTAATATTAAACTATATTAAACTAATATTATAACGGGCCCATCCTGTTTAAGGTATTGTTTTTAGATTGGAATAAATATAAAATAGAAATTGACATATACACATTGCTTAATGGCAAACATAATTATGTGGTTTAAAACAGAAACATTAAAATAACAGAAGATATTTCAATCATTGTGTGGTACGAGGAAAGTCTAACAGAGCCATCCTATTGATTGATATATAATTTATCGCTATATATATATACTATGTTTAATTTAAACTTTTTGGTTGCCCTGACATTTGTATAGATTAAATAGTTCCTACCTCAATAAGCTGCCTCTCTCCACCTACACACAAGTCGATCACATGTAGGTCATAAGACCCCGGTGCTGGAACGGTTGCGGAGAGTCTACCGCCTTCTACACTGGCTGTGACTCCTTTAGGCACCTCTACTGCATACTTCCCACTACCTCCTGATATTGTTGCTATGTTCGGGACAGATTCACTTTCCCATGCCGTATTCACCTAAAAGACAGTTTAAATTTTAAAAAAAAAAGTAAAGTGACAACATATTAATGTCCTACTGCGGAACTAAGGCCTCCTCTCCCATTAAGGAGAAGGTTCCACCATGTTCCTTCGATGCTGTTTGGCATGTGGCAGAATTTTAGTGACATGCAGGTTTCTTTGCAATGTTTTCCTTCACTGCCAAGCATGAGATGAATTATAAACACAAATTAAGCACATCACAATTCAGTGGTGCTTACTTGGGTTTGAACCCATGACCTTTGGTTTAGATTCACACGTTCTAACCACTAAAGATGGCCACTGAAGATGATCTTGCCAATTTAAATTATAGATTGATATACTTTTTTAATATAAATATACATTGTTCTTGTAGCTAGCTTATAAGGTCACAGATTCGATATTGGTTTTTCGGTCGAAAAATTCAGTATCGGAGTCTGATTGTGCTCAATGTTTATAATCCTGAGCCTCGGCAAGCACTTTTGTCTTACTTCTTACACTTTCCGGTCGTGTCGGATTGTCGTCGCATCTGATTATGAGTGAGCAAATATGGAGTACACTTGAGTTCGCGCAAACAACCACCTAATCACCCTTAAAAATAGTTCCTGTAGCCTAAATCGGTTAGGAGAATATTATCATGTAGGTTTTTTAAAGCTTACTTTTAATGGTTCACACTTCAACGGGGCTACGACTTTAGCTTGAATAGTGGCCGCAGCGTCAGGAATAGCAGCTTTGAGCACTCCACTCCATCCTATTGCTTGTTCATTCGCCACTACAAGCTAAAACAAAATAATAACATTCTTATATAATAAAGTCTTAAACAAATGAAAATTTTAAATATAAATAAAGAAATACATTTTTATACAAAATAATATGTTGCAATGAAAGGCAAAGGAAAAAATTCTAACATTTCCAACGTAAAAAAGATTTTGTAAAGGAGTTCTTATATGTGATTATGTAAATTACAATTTAAATAACATGTGTAACTTGATACCTTAATTTTGTTAGTCAATTTTCAAGTTGCACATAGATCCAATATAAATAAAACAATAATAATTACCTGATAATATTTATGAGGAACTGGTACAGGAGCAAACTCTGGATTTGTCTCAACAAACAATCTATCGTTAGATCTGTATTCTATTCCAACATGGTTCGGTTGGACCTCCCATGATACACTCGGTCCTTGTTCATCTAATAGTTCCCTTCCAATGGCGTCGAAGAGTGTAACTTTAACTGTCACCTCTTGCCCTGGTCGCAACCATATCCTGTAATTATTATCATTATTCGAAAGAGATTTCACACTAGATATAAGTAAGCAAAGAAATTAATTTCATATATTTGAGCCCAGTGTATCAAAAACCTGGAACTTAACCGAATAAAGCGGGTTCAAATCTAGAAAAGCACTGCTGTTAATTTGTTTCTATAATTTATCCCATACTCGAAGTTGAATACATTGTTGTATGGAATTCTTCCACACTTATTTTCATCAACGCAAAGTAGGTCATGATGAGTCGTGTAACAGCGTGAAAGTCTAATGCTCCATCTTGATATAAGTTGTTCCTAAAACATGCTTGACGCTTAATTGGAGGGGATTAAATAATATTCGAAAGTCCTTAAGAACTGCGGTATTACTAGTTTTCGTTAAAATGTAATTCGGCTCCGAAACCTAAGATGAAGCAGTAATTTCGTTATTCTAGGAAGTAGTTCGTACCTCGGTCCCCCCGAACAGTTCCCAGGCGTGTCGGGCGGCTCCAGGCGGATCCTCGACACGTGTGGGGCGCACGCCGCCTCCAGCTCAACGGACTCTTTCTCGTCCTCAGTAAATGACACTAATTCGAGACGGGCATCGCCTTTCTATAGAAAATGATTGTAATATTAAAAAAACAAGTTTTACTTTAATTTTTATTTTTACTATTTTAATTACTTTTTTGAAAATCATATATTAAATCAGATATAATTATCTGATTTAATATATGTTTTTATAATAAATTAATATTAGAATATATGTACGTTAAATGTAAATATTACACATTCTATTTGTGTCTTATAGTTAGTGTTTGTATGGTCGCTAAATTTTGAATTGAATATAAATAAAGAATGAGGTACCCTTCGACATGTAACGGTGAAGAGCTGTGCGTCAGGGTAGCGTAGCGGACTAGTCTCGTCACGCGCGCTCAGTGAGGTCACGCGCGGGTCACTGGACTGAGGCGATAGCGTCTCGCCCTCCGCCACCACCTACACACAAACACGCACACATATTCGTTGGAAAGTTAATAACGAATACTTACGTAAAAGCTGCAATGTATAATATATCATCGTTTTTAAAATCATCGTTTTTAAAATATTTTTCATATATTTAATATATATATTATATAATATATATATGTTAAGTTTGCCAAAAATTGCAAATATATATTATCTTTTACATTCCAGAATAGCTATATCTAAAATAGAGGTTATTTTACTAGTACATAGGACACAATAAAATTTCCACCTTTCACCACCTCTCATCTCCGTCCACAGACAAGAACAGTATAAGATATATTAGCTATAGCTTTTATGAAGGTTTTACATGTTACATGTATGTCTGTAGAAGTCATTCGCGCGTATACGACTGTGCTGAAAATGGGGCTCAGTGATAACCGCAAAAATAGTAATAAGAAAAAGAGTATTAACCGGCAGCGTGGCGCCCACGAGCGCGGCTACGTGCGGCGGCCACACAAGCGCCGGCGCCGCGCGCACCAACACGCGCGCCGTGTCACCCGCGCGCCCGCGCGACACGCGCACCGTCGACACGCCGCGCGACGCCCACACGCACTGCAGCACGCAGCACGCGCCATCTACACCAAGCGGAGCATTAGCACATTACCACTCATCTCTACGATATAAAAAACTACATAAGGTATCTAACACATGCCGCCCCCCCCCCCTCTCTTACACGCAGGCGAAACTATTAAGTTATATTATTTGACATAACTTGAGAATAGTGATTCAAGCTTACCCATAGGTTCTATCCAAGTCGCAGCTGTCACGTTTAGGGGCTCAGGACCTTCCAGTAGGGACACAGCGAAGGAGCCACAGTTACATCTGTAATTATATCATATTTTAGACTCCATAATACAAAACATCTGATGTTATAGTTCGTCAGTTTGGTCTTGAATTTGAATCATTACATCACAATCATTTACAATTATTTTGATACATGTTCTATTAAAAATATTAATATATATACCATACAATAATAAACTACTAACTGCAAACTCGAAAAAGTCTTTAAAAAATGAAAATCTGTAAATAAATGGTTTTAAAAGTACTTAATTTAAAATGGTAATATAAGACAGTAAAATTATCTTTTAAAATTTATATTAGGAAGGCAGACAGGTAATCAGGGTACCCAATGACAATATGCTATCCCCACCGCCCAAAGAAATTGAGACACTGACCGATGGAAGTTGTGCAGCTCGCCGGTGAGCGGGTGCGTGTGCGTGAGCGCCACGTGCAGCGCGTGCGCGCGCCCCACCCGCGCCGCGCCCGAGCTCGACACGCGCACCGCCTCCGCCGCCGCCGCGCGCACGCTACACACCAAACATGGCTTTATCGGTCTCTTTCAGTTAGATTTTGAAACTTAAATGAAACTTCTGAATTTAATAAATGAAAAAAAAACACTGTTTTTAATTATTCAGTAATTCTTATATGTTACATTACCTGCCAGTAGCTCTTATGTGCGGATATTTTGTGAGATGTACGCGAACATCCAGTTGTCCGACTCCCCGAACAGTGAGCATGCCCGTTGGTGCGAGCGAGAGAGCCGAGTTTGAAGTTTCACTTTCAGACCACGTGACGTCTTCGTTACCGCCCCCACGATGGTGTAGTTGAACATCTCTAAAATTTAAAGTGGTCTTATTATAATCTGAAATATTCATACATTTATACATACATTATCATATGTTTATTCGAAGCGGTGACAGTGAATGTTATAGACTAAACTACTGAGACACGTTAAACATACGAGACTAAATTAACATTCGCAAACATACAGACAAACTTCATGACTTCATTCTTCTCTACAGATATAAAAACTTGGAAGATTTGTCAAATTTCCAAAGACAAACCTACAATAGACAACTTGAGACTTTATGATTGTAAAAGCCCGTGAATGTCCCACTACTGGGCTAAAGGCTTCTTCTCCCTTTTTGAGGAGAAGTTTTTGAAGCTTATTCCACCACGCTGCTCCAATGCGGGTTGGTGGAATACACATGTGGCAGAGTTTCAGTGAAGTTAGACACATGCATGTTTCCTCACGATGTTTTCTTTCACCGTGAAGCACGAGATGAATTAGAATCACAAATTCGTTAAACCAACCACCACCATATTGTGTTTTATTGAGGTGTCATATTGTGTTTTATCGGATTTATAGTTTTTATAAATTTAATATAACAAAGTTAAAAGCTATTTTATACATATAATATTATAATATCACGATAAACTATAATATATGTTTTCGTAAATAACTTTAAAATAATAAATAATAATAAAATATACATACTGAATTGTGTCTGTCCATGCTATCAAAAGTTCTGGTGGTAGGATTTCTAACGGATCAACGACCACAGCTGAAGCTTGCCCTTCGACCTGTGAAATGTCAATAATAAACAACAATTATAAGCTTTATTAATATTAAAAAATGCGAAACTGAGTTTCTTTATTACACTTTCAGGTCTCAACTACTCAACCCAGCATAAAAGACATGCAAACTGAAATAGACCTTATTTATAAATCTAAGATTTAAGTAGCTATTTATTTAGCTACGAATCAATCAGTAAAACTGTATTCTCCATATTGTTGTTACTTTATTAATTTCACCTACATCATTTTATTACCCACAAATTCGTATCAATATACATGATGTAATTAAATGCTATCAAGCTAAAGAGATATGTTACTATTTTAAATTTAACAAATTGAAAAAACAATTGGAACTGACCGTTTTCAATAAAGTTCTACCAGCTATAGAATACAGTCTAGCTGTAACAGTGAAATCGCCTGCATTCTGAGCTATAGCATCAGTGATCGTTCCATTCTCAGTTGACCTCAGTAAATCTACATTAGCATTGCCTTCTACTGTTAATCTAATTAACATTTCTTGACCTGCAGTTATAGCATGACCTTCTTCATCAAACACAATACAATGTATTATAAAAACATCTCCATGTATTAACAAGTTGGACGGTCTTATTGTCACCCTGATTGAAAAAGGTTCAACGACTGACAATGTGGCTGTTGCAACATTAGTGACCCCTGACATGAGATAAACTAGGGATGTTCCAACTTCCACGCCTCGGACAAGGCTTATAGTATCTTCAAGAACAGCAACTGAATTGTCTGGAACGTTCATGTTGTATAGTGTGTCCGCAACATCTTGCATTGTTAAACGACCAGCCTGAGCTCGTACGACTCTGTAAAAAATAAATATTTTATTATTCGTACAATATAACAATAAATATAAGTAAGGTGTAAATAAATAAAATTAAAGTAAATCTTTTTGTTAATAAACTTTTAAAAAGTATTTTATCACAAAAACATTGTGTGCAGGTAAATATTTACGTTTTATGTATTGTAAATTACCTATAGCGTAAAGTATCGCCGGGGACAATGAAAGCTGTTGCAGGAGTCAAAACAACACTTGCAACAACTCGTAAATTCAAATCGGTACAAATTTGTCCAAGGCAAACTGTCACTAAGGCCTCGCCCATAGCTTGTCCATACAGCAACACTGAATAAGAATGCAATCCCTGATATTCCAGCTCATCAACACCTTTGGGTGCTTCATAATCTGTATCACTCCATCGAACAAGGCTAAAAAAAAAACAACTTTTTTAAAATAAAATGTTTTAGTTGAATATACTGCAATTTAGACTTGAAACTAAATACATTTTACATATTATACTAATGAGCACTATTTATTAAAGAAATTACTCACTTCACCAAAGGAATTTGACCATAAATACTCCCAACATTGCTAATGGTCCAAGTGAAGCTCACTCCCTCTAAAGTTGTAAATTTATTACCTGCAATAAACATACACATTATAATCGATATATACAGGTATTTATACTAGAGTGATTGAAATTGAACCATAAACAATTAAAATCATTATTAAAATTTTCAGGAAAACTTATATAAACATGATTCAAACTAATATTTTTTTCTACACTTATATCCAATATTTTTTTTATCAACATTAATGCTCCAAACACTAACTAGATTACATTTTTTTTTAAATATACATATTGTGTGTATTTATTAAGAGTCAAAAAATATAGAAATTGGTACTTTTTAAATATTTTTTAATACCAAAATAAATAAAGTATCTAGTAATGAATGACCATTGAATTTAGAGCCAAATTAGTGAAATTGCATATGACCAGTGTTTTTTAATTAATTTAATTTATTTATAAACATATCTATAAAATTTAAATTAAGAATAGATTTAACTTTGTTAAATGTCTATCTGATACAATATGTTGTAAAATGCTTATAGTTAATGACAATTAAAAAGATACTTTAATAAGTAAGTATAACATATGTAACTAAAAACTTTTAGGACACACTATATCGATGGCAGCAAAGTAGATACGAACATCTGCATTTTTGTGAAACTGCTTTTTTTACGAAAATAAGCTTATCTACCTACAAGTCTGTATCAAAGATTTATAATTCTTCTAAGTAATTACAATTATCTGGTACGTAAATAAGTACATCTACACTCGAATTTTTAAAAACGCCGCAGTAGAAACGGACATTTGAATTTGTTCGCCTTTACTTCGGAAGTATCTACAGATGATTGAACCGCAAACAAAGACATCAGTCACTTATTACACTCTTGCGCATACTTTTTGTTAAAATTATATTGTTTATAGCACTCTACATTTATGAATCCTTAAAAAATTAGTCTATCAAGATACCTACCATGATTTTTACAAAAATATCAATCACAGTAGCGTAGGAGAATCAACAGCAGTTGACGACGCAGAATTTAAATAATAACTTAGTTAATTCGCACCTCGTCGTTAACGTTTTGATCTCTTTTTTTTTCATTAGAAGTAAATTGAAAGTGATAATTGTTTAGTAATAAGATTTTTTTTAATTCTGTACTCGGTAACTAATCTTTACTAATATTATAAAGCTAAAGAGTTTGTTTGGTTGAACGCGCTAATCTCAAAAAATACCGGTTCAAATTGAAAATGATGTTAGTGTTGAATTGAAAATTAACATCAAGCAACCAATAGGAGCTAAACATCAATAAAAAATGTTGCAGAAACGGGGAAAATGTATTCTTTTTGAGAGCTTCCGTTGCGTGCGCTGTCTAAACAGTTAAAGCTAAGCAACAATCACGTTGTTTTTCTTAAAAGATAAAAAAAGTGTCCACGATCTCATATGTGTATCATTTAATAATGAATTAATATACCCTTTTATATGGTAATCAAACCAATTCTAAAATAATCCATTATTTGCGTATATTTTCTTCTCATTGTTTTATTAAATTTATAATTACTCAGTTTTTTAATATTTAGTTAATTACAAGTACTTATTTTTTAAATACAGATTTACCTTTCAGTTTTAAAAGGATACAATTTCTTATGAAAGTATCGTTTGCAGTCATAATTAATAAAGCACAGAGACAAGCTTTAAAATATGTCAGAACAGATTTAAGGGAATTCTGTTTTTCTCATGGCCAATTGTATGTTGCCCTATCTAGATCTGAATGCGGCGAAAACCAATAAATACTAACATAAAATAACCCACGAAAATTAAACGAAAAATGTTATTATTATTACTGAAATACTATAAGTCCGCTTTTAGTGATTTCTTTAAGTTATACACGGGTGGAACCGTGGGCACAGCTCGTTTCCAATAAAACTCTTAACTAAATGATTAAAAATAGCCTGATATTCTGAAATTTCAAGGGTGATTATGCTTTTAAGAAATGTGATAGTAACATTCATTTTTATGTGTATGTTAGCATTATACTTTATTTATATTAATTAATAAAAAAAATGATTTTCTTTGATAGTTAATCTAAAGTATAATTTACTTAAAAATAGTTTTGATTTTTTGTCCATAAACAAAAATATATAATTATTATGAATAAATAATATATAAAACAGTATCATTTTTTTTTTTTTTTTTATAGAATAGGAAGGCAGACGAGCATATGGGCCACCTGATGGAAAGTGGTCACCAAACGCCCTTAGACATTGGCATTGTAAGAAATGTCAACCATCGCTTATACAGCCAATGCGCCACCAACCTTGGGAACTAAGATTTTATGTCCCTTGTGCCTGTAATTACACTGGCTCACTCACCCTTCAAACCGGAACACAACAATAGCAAGTACTGCTGTTTTGCGGTAGAATATCTGATGAGTGGGTGGTACCTACCCAGACGAGCTTGCACAAAGCTCTACCACCAGTAAAGTATATATATATATTATTGCATATGCATTATTATTAAAACAAAACATTTATGTGGTTTGTTAGGAAATTAAATGAGTTTAACTGTAGTATAGTTATACGCAAAGTAAATGAACACATCTACAAAATTTTATTATAAATTATAACTTTTTATTTTTATATTCTAAAATTGTTTAATACTGTGTAAGTCTCTTTAAATATCCTTAAAAATAGTTCTGGAGGTTGTTACCCTAATTTATCAAACATTTTAATTAGAATGAGCTCTATTTTGATTTTAACGAATAAATGGATATCAGGCAGATGTCTTCTATTACGTCGAGGCTTTTACAAAGTAAAAAAAATACATCTACATTATTTTAACAAAATAGTGATCAAACCTGTTATACAATAAATAAAAATGTTATTTTAAATCATCATGGAAAATTTCAAGTTAATTGATACATAAATGTCTAAATGGTAACTATTTTTTACTTAATGTGCTCTCCTGAAAATTGCTATTATGTAGATGTCCGTATCTACTTTGCTGCCATCGATATGTAGACATGACAAAACAGTAAATAAAAACTAAACAATATTTTATCATTGATTAGCTTTTTTACCTAATGAATAAATTATTATTGAAAAAAGTTATCTTTTTTGTTATTTTTTTTCATTTAAATCTAATTAATAACAAAAAAGTTATCTTTTTTGTTATTAATTAGATTTAAATGTCATACCTGTCTCATCATAGGCTACAACTTCAAAAGCTTCGGGTGCTTGTTCTAAATAAAGATCTCTTGTAGTACTCAATATTTTTAAAGAGGCTATCTTATCAATATCCACATCTCCACGTAGAATCTAAAAATCAAAAATCATCAACGGCAATGAGTAATAAAATTAAAATACAGTTTACATATTTTCGCGCCAATTTATAAAAGCCATGTCTTACTTCGCCGGTATTCACATCTTCAGCTAAAATTATCACCAATCCTGGTGGTACACTTATTTTAGACACAGATACTCTTGCAGAGCGAGAACAGTGGCCCCAAGTATCATCATACAAGGGCTCTAGATCGATGATGTCATCTCGAGACAAACTCCTAAGGAAACAAATCATTTTTATCTTTAAAAAAAATAATTGTTACATAAATAAATTACTTTTGATCTCTATTGAAAATTACTTACCAACTATAACAACCACCCTCAATAATTTCAAATGTGAAGTTAACATTCAAATTTTCGAACCACGGAAGTAATACCCTGGGAGTGTTTATCTTCGCACTATCACAAATGGTTGTCAAATAATAAAATGTTATTAAAACACCTACAATCTTATATAAATGACCCATATTAATGACATGAGAGAAAACATTTATTTAAAAGCAAACTATAACCTAAAATTCAGAAATCACAATGATTTCAATTTTTGGCATTTGGCGGCGGTTTAATTGTCAAACAACAAAGGATGCAACTGTCAATTCTGTCACTTGTCTCATGTTTGTGTCAGAGGGTTGTTAAGGAGTCTATAGACTAGCCTTTTGATGAATGAATGAGTTTTAATCCACTAAGTACACACCGTAAATTGAAATTATGTTCTGCTTTACTGGTGCGCCAAAGAATCTTTTTGTCTTTCTATAATACATAAATATTATATCATATGTAATATTTGATATAGTTAAAAAATCATTACTTTCTTAAATGGTTTGTTTACCTAGAAAAATATCTCTAATCCACTCTACGTTACCACGATCTCTTGCTTATTCCTTAATCGAGATCATTCGTTCGATCTCACTGGGTTTGATCAAAGGAAATGGACCTAGCGGCGGCGAAAATATACAGATATTACCAACGAATGTCAGTGCATTTTGCTTGCGTCCGTTCGGCTGGTCTGTAAATACCGTTATATTTGTAAACAAGCTTTTTTCATTATCATTTTTCACGGATCCGTCGCTACTGGAAAATAAGGATTGTGTGATTAGTGGATTCGGATGTGTGTATTTGCTCCTACAACTATACACGCCATCGCTGAATAAAATAGAATCTGATGAAACGGATCTTTAAAATAAACCGCTGTATATTTTATTGGATCGGTATTTTTTACTGGATCTGAAATACTATAGCGGGTGTGTAAACTGGTTCGTACGAATGCATATGCCTTTGCCGAAAAAAAAGTTATACGATAAAACGAACCTGTTAAACAGCCTGCTATATGAATGTAGCTTTATAATAAAATCGTAACAGACAACTATATGCGTTCCGATAATCATGACTTTAAAGGAAGGAGATGGTTAAATATTTTATGTGATATGATGTAATAAATACAATAAGAATAAGCCTCTCTATAAAATACCATTAGTCCAATAATTTTAGTTGTATATTATTTCTACTTTAAATATTTAGTATAAAAATAAATAAAAAATATTGTTTTTTTACCATTTAGACCAAATTTCAACAATAATATTAAAAATCAAATAGAAATTCGAAGAAACTACTACGCTATATGGCCACCTTAAGTATTTTTAAAAATGTATTATGTGATAAGTACTTCCGTATTTTTTTATGTGTCGTGTGGATTTGAAAATTTAATATTATCTATCTATTTATCAATACAAAAATTACGATTCTGTAATGTTTTAATTTTAATTTATAAGTGTACATTATTACAATTTCCGAACGTCATAAAAAATACGTCAAAAAGTTACAAATGGCTGCTTTGTGTTCGCCTTGTTATTTGCCGTATTTTAGTGTGAATCATTAATAAAAATGGTAAAATATGAACATGATAAATGAAATACGAACAATATATTATTGAGGAAAGATAATTATCAACTACTAAGCAAGTTTAACGGATATTGTGATGTCGTTCGACAAGGCTACAGAAATAAAAAGCAAGGAGATCGATAAAATCAAACGTCGTCATAAAACTGACGACACTGTTGTTGCAACAGCATTAAGAGGCAGTGAAGATACATTCCAGTGCACAAAAATGGAGAACGCTGGTGATAACGCCGGGAAACCGACCGAGTTATGTTTACAAGGCAACTCTCATCTCATATCTAGCACAACTAGCAGTCTGGCGGATACGCCCGGTGATTCTGGTGTTTTATGTTTGGACAGCGAAGCTTCTGAGGCTACAAGTCAGGCTCTTATGTCTCACAGTCTTATCGGAGCTGAAGAACTCACTTGTGACAGTATTTATGATGCTGCACCATCAGGTTCTCAAGATATGATTAAGAGCACTAGTAGTAGCATCATGACCCGTAGTGACATAGATAATCAAAACATAGGTGCTCCTGATGATATTGTCCCTGAACTTTTAGTTGAAACAAGTAAGAAACCAGTGTATGAAAATTTACCAGATGTTGTTTTAAAAGCTTTAGAGAGTGAAAAAGTTTCTATCGAAGAAGTAAAAAAATCTGCTTTGAGGACATCTGAACCAAAAAAATCATTATCAGAAGATATTGTGTATAGAAGGAGATGTCGAAAAAAGTCTCAAAGTGGACCAAGCTCACAGAAGAAAAGAGTTTCTTTTCATGAAGATATTTTAAATAATACAAGAACAGATAACATTCATATTGAAAGG
Organism: Nymphalis io; assembly: GCF_905147045.1. NCBI lineage: Eukaryota > Metazoa > Arthropoda > Insecta > Lepidoptera > Nymphalidae > Nymphalis > Nymphalis io. Next base: position 3,586,950 of record NC_065898.1, on the reverse strand, counting down.
GGTTTTATTTCTTACGGACCTGACAGTGCTTACTGTGATAAGTTCAGACAGAAAAATGCATTAAATGACAGATTCTCATGGTGTGCTTCTGGAGACAGATCGCCAAAGTATGCAGCAGATGTAGCTCAACAAACAATGTCTGATATACTGACCTACGGGGACTCCAAACATGATAAAAGTGGAATATTTGAGTATTGCCAGACCTTCGAAAGGGATAATAAAGACAGAGTTAATAATAATAATAATAATGAGGCTAAGCCTCATGGAAAATTATATGCATGTGATTCAAACAGTTCAGATTCCAATTTTAGTTGTGATTCAGAGTCTTCTTCCAGTGATTCATCGTCTTCCCACTCAAATAAAACTGAATCGTCACCAGTTCACAAAAAAACAGATAAGACACAGAAATCTTACTCATGTGATGGTTTTGAAAATGGCGGGCATGTGGCATTTATCAGAAAAACATACTTCTCTGAAGCTGATATTGATCAATCGCATGATCGTAATAATAAACCTTTAGAAGTCACTCGAAGTCCAACCACAGTCAAATCAGTCTTAAAAAAGAAGAGGTACATAACAACAAATGTTGTAGAGGAAAGAAAACATAACAACAAAGTGTTAAGTCTACTTGATGCTAATAATATCATAGACTCATTAAAGAACTTTTACAAAAATTTCAACTTCAACTTTGCACCTGAAAAAGGCTTGCCTGAGTCTAGTTTTGAGTTAAATAATGTTGTAGAAGCACTACCTTCTGATGTGAACCAAAATAAAAAGTTATCAAAAAGCTTAGATTCTGGTTTTCAAATTGAAGATGAAGACGATTTTGTTGAAATTAATCTAAACTCTCAACCCTTGGAAGCAGAAAAACCAAAAGAATTTATATCAGGATCGAAAAATCCCATGTCAGGGGACAGAACACCTAACGAGGGATCCCCTCGGCATAAGTTGACATTAAACATGAAAACTCAACTGGACAATAAGCTGTCAAACAAAGGAGGTGTGTTCCCCCCGCTGAGTAAATACGTTGTTAATTGTGAGAGCACAGTTTATGAACATAAAGGTGTTTCTTATAGTTATGTTCACGATACATTCCAAACAGCCTTTGAAGCTCCGAAGGAAACATTTGTACCTATCCCGGAATCAACACCAGTCAGTGAGATGGTACTAAGTTCAAGTAAACTTGACCTCAATTCAAAACAAGAGGCGGATAATTCGAGCAGGACATCGACACCGAAACGACAATTCAACAAAAACGTTCAAGAGGAAACAGAGCAAAAGAATGGTCTCACTAAACACTTGTCATCACCGAAAAAGCAAAACGTAAACAGATACAGCCGTAAGTCCGCGTCAACGGTGCAAAAGAGTGACGAAACGCAGCAAGTAATTAGCGATAATTGCTCCAACACTGATAACTCAACCTTGAAGGGCGCTGATGATTTCAATGACGAATTTTTCGACAGTCCCTCTAATCAGAAGTTGCAATCTAACAAATCGGCGTTACTGAACCGATACCTTAGAAATGTGTGCCAGAAGAAGGACCTTGAACTAAAAGTGAAGAACAATAAATTCTTTCAAGTTAAAATGAGAATGGAGAGAGAGTTTCCGAGCATTATATATCCGTTTAAAGATGTGTCGGAAACGTTTCGCGTCTCCTCGTCGAGGATGTCCCGGCTCATTGACAAGGAAGTCATCGAAAACAAAAGACTGTCAGTGCGACTTCTCACTGCCGAGGAGCCGTCGTACTTTGACAGTTTCGAAGACAATGTCGCTATTGAGTGCAATGAGAAATTACGGCTACAAATATTTTCCTATCCAAATGAAACATTGAACAGGGTAAGAAATAATTTTGTAATGCTCATAACTTTGACTATTAGTAAGAAGACCTTGTGAATAACGTTATTAATGAAATGGTAATATTTACTGAGTTTGCTGATTTTTAAGTTTAAATTAAACAAACGAGATAATTTTCCATGTAATGTAATGTTCCATAATTACAAATTCGGTACCATTTAAAAAAATGTATTACGTAACAGATTTTTTTTTCTTAAAAAACAGCTGAGAGAAAGGAAAATAATAAAAAATACAATTTTCTTAAATCTCTCAACTACAGAGAACAATGAATAAATTACACACAGTGTACAAGTATTTCCCAGATTAATTAAATCTTTTTAAAAATGCTCCATTATATATTAATACTTGATAGACGGATGATTGAATTTTTTTTTATATCAATATTTTCAAATGTTTTAAGTAAAATTTGGATTTTGTTAAAGATGATGAAAGTACAGTCACCATACAACATGGAGGATGGCTCGTGGACTCCTCTCCTAGTATTCATAACGGACTACGCACTCTATGTAGCCAGCGTGAAGCCCGGAGGCACAGAATACGACATACTATGCCGATTGCCACACAACGAGCTGGACGCCATAGCGGTATGTTTAATATTTAAACTTGTAGCGGAAACTTTTACTGGTGGTAGAGCTTAGTGCAAGCTCGTCTGGTCGTAGGTACCACCCACTCATGAGATATTCTACCGCAAAACAGCAGTAGTTGGTACTGTTGTGTTCCGGTTTGAAGGGTGAGTGAGCCAGTGTAATTACAGAGACATAACATCTTAGTTACCAAGATTGGTGGCGCATTGGTGATGTAAGCGACGGTTAACATTTCTTACAATGCTAATGTCTATCGGCGTCGGTGACCACTTACCATCAGGTGGCCCACATGCTCGTCCGACTTCCTATTCTATAAAAAAAAACTTAATTTAATTGTAATTGAAACGTTAGAAAAGCCGAACTTATCCGCTATTAAGCATACCCTGCTACCTTTTTTCTACCTAAAGTCGAAGAATATATTCATGATGATGACATATTTGTGATTATAATTCATCTCGTGCTTGACGGTGAAAAAAAAAACATCGTGAGGAAACCTGCATGTGTTTAATTTCACTGAAATTCTGCCACATGAGTATTCCACCAACCCGCCGTGTGATGGAATAAGCTCCAAACTTTCTCCTCAAAAAGGTAGAGGAGGCCTTAGCCCAGCAGTGAGACATTCACAGGCTGTTACTGTACTTTTAGTGTACTGAATATTAAAAAAAAAAAACAAACATTTTGCATTAGTAAAAGTACATAAAAAAATAAAGCTAAAGCTTGTTTGATATTTAGTGATTTTTTTTAGAAACCTAGAATAGTTATACCCGTGACTGTTAGAAAATAATATACTTATAAAATAAATTATTTTAAGATAGTACCAAATATCGATCGATAAATTTTGTTTTTTTTTTCCATAAAAATACTCAAGCAGTTAACGCAAGGTATTTAAATTGCCATCCAGTAATTTTCAAGAGCGTAGAGCGATCACCGCAGGGGACTAGTGTCAGTTTTTTTTTTTATTATCGTTACCAAGTATATCTTTTATTCTGAAGGTAGATATAATATATTGTTTGACCTCAAAAGTAAATATTGTTTTTATCGTGTAATGTCATGATGATACACTATCGATCGGTCGTTGCACTTAAAATTTCTCTTTTATTTTCAATAAAAAATTAATATTAAATATCTATCGTAACCACCTAAGTAACATGTTATCAACTTGTTTCTTTATATTATTATACCGACTTTGAAATAATAATATCACATACAGATTAAAAAGTTGCGACTTCACCTAAAAATTATATTAAAAATGATGATTGGTTAAAGTATTATGTATCTTATTCTTTCGAGTGTTAAATTAATGACGACAGAAAGAGAGAAATAAGCGTAAAACTAAATAACCACTAAATAAACGTTTATAAGTAATGGCAGTAAGGCCGTTGATGTCAAAACCCATTTCAACTTTTACTCAGTCACTGTACTAAAATATAAACAATTTAATATCCTACATAGTTTGTATCTCTAGTGGTAGAGCTTTGTGCAGACTCGTCTGGATAGGTACTTCCCACTCATCAGATATTCTACCGCAAAACAGCAGTACTTGGTGTTGTTGTGTTCCGGTTTGAAGGGTGAAATAGCCAGTGTAATTACAATCACAAGGGACATAACATCTTAGTTCTCAAGGTTGGTGGCGCATGGGCCATGTAAGTGATGGTTAACATTTCTTACAATGCCAATTTCTATGGGCGTTGGTGACCATTTAACATCAGGTGGTCCATATGCTCTTCCGCCTACCTATAAAAAAGAGACTCCACAAATCTAATAAGGCTCGAGGTTTACTGTCATTATATAACTCAACTAACCAATTATAGGACCCACCATCATATCACCTAGATAATAAATGATTGTATTAATGAATTTCATTTACTTTCAATATTTCAAATCGATACGAAAATTGGAAGTAGGTTAAAATTGACTTCCTAGATTTGCTTACAAACTCACTTTGTCAGTTACATATAAGCGAAACGAATATGCTTTATACTAGCTTGGCTTGTAAAACATAAAACAAATAATCACTACAAATAAAAACAAAACTATTTTATTTAGACTCTTATTACATATTTTGTTCGTTAATGTTATTTTATAAGCATATTAGGTAATAGGCCACCACCAATATACATGAAGGCATAAAATGATTCTATTTATTGCCAATGCGGACCAATCATGAGGAGAAAGAGTATGTTCCCAGCAATTGCTTAATCTTAGTTTAGGCTTAGACACCCTTTGAACCGTAACACAACAGCAATACAAATTAAAACTAATATATCTAATATATATCAAATTAATTATTAAAATCAAAGTAAACTATTCAAGAAGGCTCTTGCAATTGTTTTGGCAATAAACAAGATCCCATTAAATGATAAGCTACCGTCGGTTCGCAAAGTATATTCCAAGAAGAACCGACAAAAAACTCAGTTGTTACTTTTTCACCCATTAAATTACATACATATATTGTTATCTTCTATTGTGAATTTTGGGTAACGTTATAAAAGTTTAGCTGGTTCCAACGTATGAGATTGTTTGGGTATATTGTGTAACAGTAAAAAATATTAGCTGTTTCAAATCAGGACAACAAGCAACGATAATTTCTCACCAGTACACTTGACCCCAACTTCGTTGCTTGACCCAACGCTACTTAACGGTTAGAGATAAATAACGTTTTTACCTCAATCTTCCATATTCAACGACTCGGATCGATGTAAGTGACTTGACCATACGTTTAGGGATATATCTATCATTATGTTTTCAATTAATTTTACCGACAATTGTATTTAGTAATAAAAAACTCAACGCTAAAACAATTATCGCGCTCCATTAAAACATCGTCAATCAAAATCAATTTCTGAACGTACAATAAAATACCAACGGGTCGTTTCATAAACCGTTTTTATAAGGAGATGTTTTTCTATCGTGACTGTAGTCTAGACTGTCTGTCTAACTTGACTTGACAGATAATATTTTATATGAACGATGCTTTTAGTATGTTTCTGTTTCCCTCTAACGATTTTGCTAAAACTTTTCGAGGGCTTTTATTTTAATTACATTACATCTAGGCCAGATTGGTGTTATATCGAGGTGGGAAAGGTTTAGAAAAATATTTTTGATTGTGGTCAAATTTATTTAATTTTATGATATGGTTTTAAACAAAAAATGAGCCAATATAAATTAAAAATGTATAAAATGTTACGACAATTCCTAGATAAATTTGAGGAAAGAATTTGACATAAATACTCGTATAAATAATCTGGGCGTAGAGCAATCAACCAGTTGTAATGGCTCAATAATGATTTTTTTTTTCAAAAAATATTGCATAGACGCTCATTTACAATATAAATAATTAAAAATAAAATATGTCAGTAAACTCAGATAATATATTAGTAAAAAAAATGCAAGGAAATTTAAACAACAAAGATTTATCTCTGCAACTGAGCAATCGATTCTGTTTTATCTGAACACCGGCTTGGAAATGTTCCAAGAGTCCTATAATTTTGCTTTAGCAAAAACAGTTCAAGCCGAGATGGCCTAGTGAGGCCATTGTAACCACTGTTAGAACGCGTGAATCTTAACCGATGATCGTGGGTTCAAACCCGGGCAAGTACCACTGAATTTTCATGTGCTTAATTTGTGATTATATTTCATCTCGTGTTTGATGGTGAACGAAAACATCATGAGGAAAGCTGCATGTGTCTAATTTCATTGAAATTATGTCACATGTGTATTCTACGAACCCGCATTTAAGCAGCGTGGTGGAATACGCTCTAAATCTTCTCCTCAAAAAGGGAGAGGAGGTCTTAGTCCAGCAATGGGACATTAACAGGCTGTTGTGGACTATTACTGTAAAAAACAGTTCATCTAAATACGCTTCTTAAGTAATACCCGATCGACAGTAAATGTTGCAATCATGTCATAACACAATATTAATAATGCATGTAATAAATTTGCATGTAGATTAAACGTTGAAGTTCTTATAATGACTCACTCGCCCATATAATAAACGAGACAAACACTTCTTGACATTGCACGCAACACTTGCATGTTGTAGCCATTTATACAACCAAATATCGTGTGAAACATACGCAGTTGTCAGCTTTATAAAAACTTCCTAGATCTTTTGTTTGATGTTATTTTAATATTACTATTTCAAATAATTTACATGATCATATGAAACATTGTTAAAAGAATACATTAATCCTTTCAATGCGGGATCGTTTTTTCGATGTCATATCCACCAAGCGACTTTTCATGCATTACGATGAATGAGATATGACGTCACAAACTCTCAACAGAGATGCACATTCTATGCGGACAACGTATTGATGTGGCAAACATTGGTGTGGCCATAGATATTATATTTATTTTTTTAAACCGATTCAACACATTGTAAATACAAATAGGTATAATCCCTATTTACATTTTCTGAAATTAATCTATCTATATTAAAGTATAATATGTACAAGTAGAATACTATATTTAAAAGCTTATTGTAGATACATTTCACACGTTCTTATACTTAAATAATTTAAAAACTTGCAATATCGTCCCATATATATAAAAAGAAAAAATTTTACCGTCGTATAATATTTGTGATGGATCGGCTCGTATGGGGCGTATGTTTTTATTTTAACGGAATAATACGCCAACTAGCTGGAAAGGGTTAATAAATGCGTTATTTAATTGCATGTAATTACTTAATGACATTTAATTTTCAAAAATCAATTGTGTGTGCAACGACCAAATGTGTTAAAACTTAATCGATTTCGGCGACGCTTGCATGCCAAAGTTGTGTCCAAACTACAACTTTTTTCGTTGGTACACCTTGAGAATGAAGCGTTCGTCTCTAGATTCGAGTAAATATATTCATTTTAAACAACATTTCTTGAATAAATCCGGCTGAGGCTAATTTATTAGGAATTGTTGCTTGTTTTTTTTTTATTATTTTATCAATAAGCAAGTGTAATGCTTCTATATTGGATAAAGTATTTGAATTTAATTTCTTCATAGGTCGGTCCTGAAGCCCAATACATCCAAATAATCGACGTAGCGGGTAACATTGCGTGCTCCGTCGTAACCGGGGAATCTTCTCTCGGCGCGAGACTAGCTTCTTCATTGGAATGGAGCGCAAGAACGTCCCCGCTTCGCATACAACGTCCACCAGCTATGTTGCCTCTCAACTGCGACCACCTCGCGTTAGCAATTACAAGGCAAAGGCATGAAAAGAGGGTATGTCAATTTTTTTTTTGTAGATTTGACTTCGCTCATCTATTTCTATTTGTACGACAAAATATAAATTAAAATCCACATGTCTAATAATACGCTGCTATTGGCTGGATTTAGGTTTTACTCATAAAAGTTTGTCCCTTATGAAATATAACGCAAAACAGACTCGGTAGTTAGGTAATTGAGTAGTCACGATTCTTTGGTGAATTGATAAACCGTTATTTACAGAATTGGGTACTAATAACGTCATAACATTTCAGGTACCACCGATTCTCTACTACGGCCGTGCGTGTTCAGGCGATGCTGAGGATAGACTTATTGAAGCTCCAGGTGCCTTCGCACCGCCACTCGAAGGGTACCTTATGTGCAAGACTGAGAAAAGCAAACGTTTCGAACCGTGTTACTTCTTGCTCAGGTGAGTAAATTTGCATAATATTCGTATCAACTAGTGTTACAATTTTATAATTAACTACCTACACGTAACGGATGCGCACGGTAAGAATGTGAGTATAGATAAGACTTTTATATTGTTAGACAAGGATATAAAAATACCATTTTTTGAATTTTTTTTGGGCCTCATCTTCCACCAACCTTGGTGGTTACACCAAGGTTCATCACATCAGGATAAATACGTAACCTCATTTCAAAGAAGATATCACATTTAATATTGTTTACCCTGATGCCTGGAACATTCCAGAAAATTATACATAAATGTCAATTTGTTCTATATTAGTAAGTACAATGTTTTATACATAATTTATTTTAACAATATCATATTAAATTTATCACTATAAGCCTAAATATAAAAATAACAAATCACTCGCGTGTTTTAAAGCCTTGTTTTAGTGCTAAATAACATTAACATACTTTCTTTAGAAACTTTATAGAGAAATAAAACTTTTCTTTTTGGAATGTGTACCCTAGCATAAAGCGGGCTAACGAGTAGTTATAGTGAAAGGCAAATGAGTTGAATTATCAAGATAATAAATGCTTGGTCATAGAGCACTTATAACATTGTTCTTAATGCTTGTAATGTACTAATATTTGAATTTAGCTTCAAATATTGTCATCATATTATTGAGTAAAGTTTATTAACTATGAATATTTTGTGACATATGTACATTGGGCCAGTCGTAATTATTATACTTTCAGCATCAGAAGTGAAACGGATTTAAAAAAAAAAACCTCGAATTGGTCTTTTTTAAAAACAGAACATCAAATCATACATTGATCTAAATTACTCGCTCAATTACTCTAATAATAAAATAACACAATTGAACACATTCAACAACCCACAAGTCGCGCCAATAATTAATTACTTTATGCTTTTGCCACAAACAAAATGGCCGTTTTTAAATTAGCGTACGTCTTTTTTTTTAACAAAGCTTTTTTGTAGGGATCATGGGGTCTCCTAACTATATATATTTATTTATATAAATAGAGAATAACTATTTGAATTTGTTTTATATATTTTTAAAGAAAATGCAATGGCGTTTATTTGACAAGCAAATTATACTTTCTGATCATTTAATGAGCATCTGTTTAATTTATTACAAAATATTAAATAAAAACACTCCCATGTTTAATGACACACACCTTCATGCCATTGTAAAATATATATGTTGCTTTTATAGAGCGGGCGTACTGCACTGGGGTTCGCACTCGCCCGACGGTACTCCCTTACCGAACAACATCGCGCTCCGCACCGTAGTGGGAGTGCGCCGTCACGTGGACCCGTCCCGCAGGCCGCACTGCTTCGAGATAGCGATGAGCGATTCTAGTAGGCTGCTTTTGGCTGCACCGGATGATCCCACCGCTTCCTCCTGGCTCCAGTCTTTACTTCTACACGCTGCTCAGGTTAATTTTTTTTTTTTTTTATTAGGAAACAAACATTGCACAACAGAATATAAGTTTAGTTTCCACTATTACATAATACCTCGATAGACATCTAATTGTAGATTACGACTAAAAACGACAGTACAAATAAAAAAAAAAACATTTATAAATTACGAGCCATTCAACATTTTTTCGTTCGTAATAGGTCGTTATGTTTGACTTTTTTTTACTTAACATGATATTTCTGTTTTATATAAATAAATATATATTTATATAAAAGAGTATATTAATTTATTATAGTAGTAATGCGCGGACCCTGGTAATTTTAACAGTATTAGACATACTTATTCAGGTTAGGAAGTAATAATAAATAATTATAATAATATCAATTTTGAATACTCAAAAACTCAGATCCACGTGTACATTATGTCGTAAGAAAATGCGTATTTAAGACAACTGCCATGCCATTGGACATGAGCCAGGCGTCTACTATAACACGTGAGTGTCGGCAGGCCCTAGAGGAGAAGGACGGCGCCAAGAAGGCCAGCCCGCTCGGGCGCGGCCCGCCGCCCGCCTGCACGCTGCTCGTCACGCCGCTCGAGGTGCTGAGCGTGCGCGACACGCTCGACCTCGCCTTCGTCACCGGCGCCGCCGCCTACCTCAAGGAAAGGGGGTCAGAGGCTTTGCTCAAAGGTTAGTAGTCATCTTTGTGTAGCTACTTTGTAGGATGCCCTGTGGTGGCGGCGGGGTCGTACTGAAACATCCCATTTAACGTCGTAACAGGTTGCACTATGCGCCGACCCCAACATAGAGAATATGAGATTGAGCGGGCACACAATAATATATTTTATATTTATGTGTGCCCATTCAAAGAGCATTAACGGTGTTATTGGTTTTTGCTTGATATACTGCCGGTGTCTAAGGGTATAGGTGAAAATTAAATTGCCTGCTTTGAATAAATTAAAAAAAGGAATTGAAGTAAAAATTGAAGTAAATATGCCTCTCACTAAAATAGCCAAAGTGAAATGTTAGTGGTTGCATTTTTATCGAATTGGTCACAGGCCATATCTTTAGTAATTTACCCGGTTTCCTTCGTGGGAACTAGGTTATGTGTTATTCTTACCCTCTAAAATCCCAAAGATATCCATCCATCTTTGGCACGGCTGTTCCGTGTCGAGCTCCGCTAGTGACTCGGGGGACCTTTTCTCCAGCACTCCTCGCTAGTGCGTACTGCAGTGTCTGTCTCAGCCAATCGTCAAGGCCTTAAAATGAACTTATGTTACATAACGTTAAAAATCCAGTTACCAAATCCGAATAATCGATTAATTTAACTCAATATAAGATTTTTAATTTTGACTTTTGTATTTTAGAATACATTGAAGATATGACAACAGATGTCGAAATTTTGGCGTGCGGCTCCATCAAGAATTTGACAGCGTTTAAAATACCGGATACGGACGAGAATTGGTGCTGTTTAGTAAGTATAGAATAATTAATTATTAAATTCAAAGAATACACTTTAAACGTAATTGAAAAGGCTTAATTTCAAAATAAGTCGCAGTATATTTATAATAACCTCGTCATAACATTTCTAATCTATACATGGTATACTAGCCCATATGGCTAAAACAATTTTTCAATAGATAATTCTAAAATCATTCAAATCACAATAGGCCATATGTTGGTCATAATCACTAATACGTTCTTGTATAATCCGATTGCGAACACAATGCGGTGCGACCTTTTGGAACTGAAACGCGCACGTCCCGCCCGCTAGCGGCAGCGTCGGCAAATTCACATCGATGAAACGCTAGAACTTTTGTTGTTAGTGTTGATTTTTGCTCTTGATTTGTTACTGCGTTATTTTATAGATTTATGGATGTACGTATGATTATGATGTATGTATGATATGATGTTGTCTGTGTCCGCAGGAGTGGAGCGTATGCGAGGCGCGCGAGCGGGGCGCGGGGCTGGCGCTCGTGCTGCCCAGCGGAGCCGAGCTCGAGCGGTTCATACACGCGCTGGAGACCGCGCACGACCGACTCACGGTACGCACACTCTAATAACCTTGCAGTAAGCAGTAGCAGTAACAGCCTGTTACAGTGCCACTGCTGGGCTAAGGCCTCCTCTCCATTTTGAGGAGAAGGTTTGGAGCTTTTTCCACCACGCTGCTCCAATGCGGATTAGTAGAATACACATGTGGCAGAATTTCAATGAAATTAGACACATGCAGGTTTTCTCGCGATGTTTTCCTTCACCGGTCAAGCACGAGATAAATTATAAATACAAATTAAGCACATGAATATTCAGTGGTACTTGCCCGGGTTTGAACCTACGATCATCGGTTAAGATTCACGCGTTCTTGGCTAAAAAGCCGATGGCCTAGTGGTTTAACCTTAGTCCTTGCTAATATTGTGACGCAGGGCATGGTGGGATAACCTTGAAGTTTTGGGGGGTTTCGATCAAGACACTGTGTAAAAGCTTGGAGATCGAAACACTTAAGTTCTAATTTATTTAAAATATGAAATATTATTTAATAATTATCTTAGTGAGTAATATTATGAATATATTCCAGAACGAACCATTCCCGCTCAGTGTGGTGGAGGCGTCGAAGTCTGCGTGCAGTGCGGCGCACTCGAAGTACGAATCTGCGTGGTCCCACATGTTGCCACAGCAGTAAACGTCATCCCAATACCTATTATATTAAAAAAAAAATCCGATAAACATATAAAGCTTTATGTTTATTGCGCTGGTCGTATATATGCTTTGTGATATATAGTGATATTTTATATAATCTGCCAAATGAAGTAACCTCATATAAGCTTTCCTTAATATGCTTGTTATAAAAAAAAGTGCAAAGTTTTCGAATAAATCTACAATAGATTGTAATGGGTTTCAAAAATACAAATAATTTGTATAATTGTTAAAAGTAGTGAATTTTTTTTTTAAGTTTCGGTACGCTTATATGAATTTCTCTAACAATATGATATACATGATGAAATATTAATTATTAATTAATCTTCACTGAAACCATCCTTTGTCACAATAAATCAATATTTGATATTTAGAACTTTGTATTAGATCGGCTGAGGTTAAAATATTTACATTAATAGATGTATTGAAATTGTGATCATAATATTTTTAATCATATATTTGCATGATCATTAATATAATATTAATTATATGTTTATTCAGATTAATATTATGTATTGCATTGATATTGTAATGTGAAATTATGAATTTATTTTGTTAAATTGTACACAAATGTTCGATAATACTCATATCTGTCACAAATTTCACTTTTAAGTTCTAAATGGTATATTTCTATGTGCTATTTATTTTTTAACTTTGAATAGGTAAGTTTGGATGAGGCTGTATGATATTGTATACGTATTTATAACACGTTTTAATGAAAAATATCACATTAATTTTGAATATATTATAATTGTACATGTAAAGATTGAATTTATGTATGCAGAAAGATAGAAAATGGTATGAAGAAATATTTGAATTTTTTTTTTTTCTAAATGTAATAATTTAAATTCCTGACAGCCTCATCTTTACTACTTTGTAGCTATTTTATCATAACAATAAAATTGCAAATATTTAACGTAATACATAGCAGCGGTTAACAGTCTTTTAAATACAGCGGATCTATTTTCAGTGGAAATATTTATAAAGTAACAATATCTTGTTCGATGAATTTGAAATATTTCTTAACATATCTTGCTTTATTTATTTATTCATTAAAAGAGATTTATGAAATTCAGGCAAAACTCAAGCAATCAAATTTTAATAATACATTTGTAAATGGACTATCACAATATTTTTATACACCAAAGGTTCGCTGTTTATAGCTTGTCGACCGCTGCTATAGTATGGAAATGATAAAATCTGTAAACATTTAAAAATAGAATTTTTTCTCGTTAACGGAAGTATATGTTATATATTTGAAATTCAATATATTAAAAAAATATATATAAATCTAAAAAAAATTTAACATATATTGATAATTTCCATCGTGTATCTGTTTGAAGTTAATAGCTTCTGCAAAATAACTTTTAACAATTCATTGTAAATATGTCATTTTCAGTTTACCATAGCAAAGTTCTCAAATTGAAAATTCAAATATAATTGAATGTTCGAAAGTGACGCATGTATGCTACGACGAGCGAGATAGAGAGAGAGAAATAATCAAAATATGAACAGTAGAGTTATTAAAGCACAATATAGTCTAATTACATGTTACAAGAACGCTTTTAAAACGTAGCGAATACATCTTAGTGACGTACTTACCAGTTGCTATTTAGATAGGATATAATATTATGTAGATTAATACAATGTTTCAAATATATTCCATATATAAATAATGTTTAAAATTTATCATCTGTGGAAATATAGTTGCTACTTGTGTGGATGGTTTTTCCAAAGTTATACTGAAAATTCCGTCTAATTTTATATATTGATCTAATATGGATATTTTTATTTAATATTTTGTTCTTTTTTAACCATTGAATTCAATGATGCTGTTTTTATTATACACAATCTCTTAGTATATATATATATATATATATATATATATATATATATATATATAAAGCATCTTAAAGTATATATATAGCATTCTACTCTATATTATTATTTTTCTTTCGTATCATATATAAGTAATATGTATGTATGTGAGGGTTAAGTCATAAATATTCATAACACACAGCCAATTTCATTTTTCAATATAATAATCCAGTGTATCTTGAAAAAAAAAGTAAGTAAGCGATAAGACCCTCTTTTGATTTGCTAATCATATTATTATGTGAATATGAAATAACATAATATATAAATTATATATAATTAAAACCCCCATACGATCACAAAGAACGTTTAGTTTGAGATTGTGTATAAAATGATGGCTATTTATTTTTATTTTTGACAAATTAATTATAAATGATCTCTTTTTCAAGAATCATATATTTCATATTTATTATATTTATTCTGTCTTAAGTTTAATGAGAAATGAATTGTAATATTTCTCTATGGCATCTAATTTAATTATGTATCAAATTTATATTTTTGTATATGAAAATACATAATAAAAATGATGAATCAATTGATATTATCGATGTGGATTCGCTATTGATATTAAATTCGTTTCCAAGTAATGATGGAGCCGATACATTTTGATTCAGAATTGTTAACGAACTATTTATGGAACGAACGGTTTTCCGAGAGTCGTTAAAAATAAAAGGATGTTGAAAAATTGAGACTTAATTAAAGTAAAATGATACGGTTATTCTGAAACTTGAATAACTGAATGAATAATAGTTCTTTAATAATAGATTAATGGGAACATTTTCATTCGCAAGTTTCTACGGAATAAATTTGTGTTTGTGGTTTTGATTTGATTTTTGTAAGTGAGGTATGTTTTTTTTTTTGTCGCGAGCCTTTTGTAGCTTTATTATTTAAAGTTACTTTTAATGGTGTCGTATTTTTTTTTACTGTGGTCGGTTAACCTTATATTGTGATATTTTGAAATTGTAGGCTTCATTTTGCTTCAATTATTTGCTTGTATGTATGTTTCAATATTAGATTATGCATAATATTATATTTAGATCAATTTTAAATATGGTTGTCTTATGCTTTGTACACTGTTACCTATATCAATATACAATATCATTAAAGTTTGTGTATATTGGGCCGGTGTAGGCCATGTGATATTATTGTATTATAAGGTAGGTTTTAGGATCGAGTGTGCCTCGGAAGCTTAATATCGTTATAAGGCTCAGCAGTACGTCACACATCTTTATTATAAAATAAATAATATTTGAATAGAATTTTTATAAACATTTTTATTTTCTTTAAATGTATATAGACATTTACTATGTATTATTTTTATTTTATAAAGCTTCATAATCATTATTGAAAGTTAAGCCGCATATCAAATTTATTATAAATATTTCGAATGACATACATTCGATTTTTCGATATTTTATTTGTAACAAAATATGTTTTATATGTATTCTGCAGGGCAGCGTTGTAATGTATAATAAAATTAAGAACTTATACTTTCGGGGCATAGTTGTATAAATTAAATATACTTTTAGTTTTAATGTGTCGCAATATCTCAGTGTTGTTCATTTTATTTTAGTAAATTTATTTATATAATTTTTTTTTTAAATAATAATACACTTAACACGAGAAATACAAATTGATTCGTGTTTAAAAAGCCATGTTAATAAAAAAATAAATAAAAAGCATGCATATATCAAGCATTTTAATATTTCGTTTTTATAAGGATTTTTTCTTAGTTTTTTATAGTGTCTTGTTGTCATAACCAGACACTGTAAAAGTGCACGTAAGAACTTATTCGAATAACATATATTCCAATTGATTAACAATCACTGCAGTTTGAAGTTTAACAATCAATTTACCACCTTAACTGTTTTTAAACGAAACTGAAATGAACTTTGAAATTATTCCTTTGCACTATTCATTATTCGAAATTCTCAAAATTTATTATGGCGGGAAAGTTTAATTTTTTAAGACTGATTTTATTGTTTATTTAATTATTTATTAACATGGAATTAGGAGTTTATATGAATTGTCATAAATGATATTTCGTGTGTATGCGCTTATGAGTGACATTTGTTACTGTGATTCTTGTTGTTTACCATTGCGATTAGTAGTTTGTTGTCACGCATAATGAGGTACTTTTTTAGCTTTTTAATGTTAGATAATTATCAGTTGCCTATGGATTATTAATAATTGTGATTTCTAAACCAAAAATATGGTTAGGGTGAAATTATTTCTGAAATAATTAATACTATGTATAAATTTATTATTTTTGAATTTCGAATGAAAAATTCTCGGTAACTATTGTTTTGAATTATCTATGCTCTCTTTACAAAGCTTTTAATATCGGTTTTATTTCAGAAATATTTCATTCTATTTTTACCATCGTTACTGTATACTATTTTGTTATCAAATTTTACCTGTTTTATATTTGAAAAAAAAAATTGGTTTTGCTGTATTAATTGTTTCTTTTCAAAATTATTGGTTTTATATTTGCTGGTAATCTCTTTGCATGTCCAAATCATATGCTAAAGTATTAATAAGAACAATAATAATGTTAATAATGTATAATTATATTCGTAGATGCAGGTTTTTGAAATATGCATACAAATAATTTCGCAATAGTTGAATACTTTGTATAATACAATTAGATCTTTACCAATGTATATTCCAAGACGTTTTCAGAATAGAATTTGAATTAAATAATCAAATAACCTATTTTGATTTTTTTATTTGGCAAATAATTATGTTAATGGATCCCAATGAAACCTTTTTTTTATTTTGTCCTCGTAACCTCCACAGACGTGTTATCCATGCCCACTACTATTTATTGAAGCAGTTAAAATAGTGAAGTAAATATATATTGTCACACATTATTTGAGTGAACATTTATTTCAACTTTGATTTCTTTTTAAAGTAGATATAAAATGCACAAATTAAGTTGTTTCTTTTATAAATCTTCATTAAATAATAACATTTATGAGCCATATACCTTAACCAGGCCAGCCAGGCCTTAATCTCTTTCACAATATACCGTTGATATTGAGAAAGAAATTAAGGCCTGGCCAGTGATGCCAACTTGGGGGTTCCCCCCAAATTTGAGGGGAACAAGGCGTCCAGGGTTTTTTAGGGGGTCTATTATTCAAGTTTTTTTTCTTTAAAAAAACGTACGAATATACAATTTATAATAAGCCTCCAATGCAACCAACAAACTAAACCAAATATAAACTCCAAGCGTAGCTATAACTGAAATATCAAAAAACTATAATATATTGAGATTGAAATAATAGCTCAACGGTCGGCGTGCTTGTACAACACATAGGAGGCCCGGGCTTCGATTTCTGGTCACTGAATGAAAAATAAAAATCGTTTAATTTCATTTTTATCATCATTAATATTATTAGGTCATTAATTAATGTATGTAAATGTGTAAAATGCATCTGCATAAATACAACGGCTTTTTTATACTACTTGAATGTATTTTTAATTTGTATTTTAAGTTACCTCTCAAATCGAGTGTACAACAAAAAAATTAGGAGTTCTGAATCGATATTTAGGGGAATTTGAAGTTGGTCCTAGGGGGAATATTCTGTAGGAGTTGGCATCAACGTAAAACGCGTTTCCCCCACGGGAATAGTGGAGGGGTATGTGGGGTTCGCCGGTGTCCAAGGCTCCCCGAACATCGGAATACCCACTAAAAAACCAGCGGTACCCTTTCCGTCTTAACGAGGAGCACCCAAAATCGCTTTCGCATGCTTCTGTGACGCAGCATCACTGGGCCTTGCTGATATTTAACAAACACAAAATAATCATATTGTAATTATATATTAAATAAATCCTTAAAATTATTTTACTGTCAAATGCGTCGTTTCAAATTAAACTATGCATCAAATAACATCATACTATTGTTTTCTGTTTTTGTTTTGATTCTTAAACCTTGAAAACAGGTAAATTGATTAGTAATAGTTGATTCTATAAAATGTAAACAAAGCTATTTGCTTTATCATATAAATTTATAAGTATAATATTTTGTAGTTTTTAAGACTGCCTGAATTAGTTTTAAATAAGTGAATTATAGTCTTTATTTATTGTCTATAATTATTTTACTATGTATATTCGTGCAATACATTGATTGAGTACGACAAAGAGTACATTACCATTACTCTCTGAAGGATGGGGGTGTAACTTATTTATTATTCGTTGGTATGTATTGTATCACTCCTGTTATATCGTATTGTTTTCTTCGTCCATTAATAATCATTTACACGATATTTGTTATTAACTAGCTTGTATTGTAATTCATAATAAACCTTACCTTAAGATCCAGGAAACAACTATCAGTTATATTTGATCTTTCTATTAGTTTGATATTAGCAGTAACATTTAACTTTCAACTTATCATAGCAATTTTTTATATTATTTATGGAACAAAAGAGTTAAGTCGAAAAAAAAATAAGATTTTATAACAAGCCAGTTAATTTCCATACTTGTGCGGTAACATATGGAATTAAATTATCACGGGGCAAGAATTAAACGTGTTTACGACTTAACTCTTAAAATTCGTTTCCACGTAAGAATATGTAATCTTAAATTTAATTAATTCGCCCTTCGCTCTTTAAGAAAGTTTGGAGCTTATTCCACATTGATTTATACATATGTTAAATATTTTAATCCGGCACATGCAGGTTTCCTCACGGTGTTTTCCTTAACCACCGAGCACAAAATATAAAAATAAATAAAGCACATGACTATTCTGTGGTGCTTTCCCAGATTTGAACCTGCAGTCTTCGGATAAGACTCAGGTGTTCTAACCACCGACATCTACACTCAAATCAAAATAAATTAAAAGAAATATGAAATTCAACGCTGCAAAATTTGTATGTACGGATGACATTGCATATACATATCAATTGACGAAAATTAAAATAATTAATATCCAATGTTTTCTTAAAAGGTTTTTGCGTCTCATAATATCATCAGTAGATCAAAGTATCACTGTTTTGTATTTATCTCGAACACTGACAACCTGTTATCGTCATGTTATCGTAATAAACAAGCAGGCTAATTAACATACCTGCAGATATTCCAGTTGGTCTTAAATAAACACCTCGCTTTTATAAGTATCACATTTCTGGTGCCACACGTTTCATCAGTTCGTTCGAAATATGGAAGAATTAAAGGTCAGATTTACATTTTTTTTACTTTTATCACCTATAAGTCCCATAAGTAAAACTTAATATCAAGAATCTTAAAAAAGGTTTAAAGTTGCTTTTCATTTAAAACATTATAGGTAAGACCTTATATTAGCATTTTAATATTATTACAATTTACATAGAATACAGAATTACTTCTAATACAATTTATGGCTAACGGAAAAGTATTAGATTTCTTATTAACTTTTATTATTAAATAATAATAAATATTTCCTCGTTATGGTAGCTTGTCTAAGATCACGAAGCCCTTTTCAATTGATTTTCATTTCATTTCAAGTTCCCATACAAGATGTTGGTATTGTTATGTTATTGTATAGACATGTTCGTAGATTATAAATAAAACGATTATTTATTTTTATCTTTTTTTAACAGTTGTAATATTTTTATTGTTTCCACTATTCACTGGAATCCGCGCGGGTCGACAATTTGTTTCGACTACATGTACAGACTACCGACTATTTATATCTCAAAAAATATACAATTTATATAAATGCTATAGATTTATTATGAGAATATATTTTCAATAGGCTTACCTAGTAGTTACCTTTTCAAGTAAATTCCAAAAATTATATTCCAATAATTCCATTTATTTTGTTAAAATTTTAGTATCTATCCGGCTTCGGTTCGGAATTCTTAAGTGAAGATCCGAGAAGGCCCGGTGCCCTACCTGCAGGTCAGAATAGTCCACAAAAATGTCCGTACGGATTGTACGCGGAACAGCTATCTGGCAGCGCTTTTACAGCTCCGAGACATGATAACAAACGGTCCTGGCTATATAGGTAAATATTTTCTATATTATTATAAAATAATTTATTTTTAAACTAATTTAGTTTACACGCATAATAATGTTCAACACTTAAACATTTACAGAATCCACCCTTCAGTAATTCACAAACCGTTCAAACGTACCACCGTTGCGAAATATCTAACACACAGGTGGGATGATGTTGAACAAGATCCGAATCAGGTAAGCTTTAATAATTAATGTTCTGTATTCAATTTGGCATCTAATTAACTAGACAACTCAATTTAATGGCTAAATTCTTTAATATCTCTCTAACGTTTTAGTGTCGCTGGCTTCCCTTTGATTTACCGTCAGCAGAACAAGTAGACTTTGTGGCGGGACTGCACACAGTGTGCGGCGCAGGCGATCCTCGCGCCAGACACGGCATCGCCATTCACGTGTACTTGTGCAACACTTCGATGGACAAAAGTGCTTTTTACAGCAGCGATGGAGATTTACTTATCGGTAGTATCCATATATAATAAAGTAAATTAAATATTATCCCTTTAAGAGGTATAAAATCTGTCAAATTCATGTTTTTTATCTTATCTTTTATCTCATCTAGTGCCACAACATGGAACCATAAATATAACAACGGAATTTGGAAAAATGGTAGTGTCTCCAAACGAAATCGCTGTCGTACAACTTGGAATGCGATTCGCAGTAGCGGTGGAAGGACCATCTAGGTAAGAAAAAAATTCAAAAAAAACTATATCTAATGTTAAAATGATGAAAATTCTATAATGTGATTACAGAGGATATATTTTGGAGGTATTCGATGGGCACTTCAAGCTACCTGATCTAGGACCAATAGGTGCTAATGGTTTGGCAAATCCGCGAGACTTTCTTACACCAGTGGCACATTATGAAGATAAGGACATACCTGGTACATTTTTAAAGTTTGTATTAGCTCTCTTGCAGAAAACATACAGATATTAAAATCGGATCAAAAATTAAACGTTTATTAAAGTCATATGATAAATTGTCGCGTATATATACATATATTCGAATAATATTTTGTAAACGATAAAGATTTAATTCAGTTTGAAATAATTTATAAGGTTTCAAAATCCTGAACAAGTACCATATCCTGAACAGGAAGACATATTCAAGGCGGAGCAGGATCACTCTCCATTTCATGTAGTGGCATGGGACGGGAATTACGTGCCCTACAAGTACGACTATTTACATGAAAAGCTTATTAAAATATATACATATTATTAAGCTTATCATGCAAATAGTTCGAATAATATTTTGTAAACAATAAAGACTTAATTCAGTTTGAAATCATTCATAAGGTTTCAAAATTCTGAACAAGTACCAGGGCGCCATATTCGAGGCGAACCAGGATCACTCTCCATTTGATGTAGTGGCATGGCACGGGAATTACGTGCCCTACAAGTACGACCTCAGCAAGTTTATGGTCATCAATTCGGTTTCATTCGACCATTGTGTAAGTTTTATTATATAGCTAGTAAAAAGTTGAAAAAAAAAACTAAACTATTAATTAAATAAAAGAGTAATGTAACGTTGCATGCATATGTTTGATATTAAACATCACCAATTCCCGACATGTTGTAAATATTTGTTTTAAAATCTAATTGGATGGATTATTATATTCAACATCTATGGAAATGGTTATTAAAAGTATTTAAATGTTTGTTTTTCAGGATCCGTCAATATTCACCGTATTGACATGCCCTTCAACGAAGCCAGGCGTAGCCATAGCAGACTTCGTCATCTTCCCACCACGCTGGTCCGTCCAAGAGAATACTTTTAGACCTCCTTATTATCATCGTAAGTTATATTTGTCATGTAAAAAATTCTCAAAGTAAATAAAATATTAATATCAAGCGTCTTATGTAAATTAAAAATACCATTTACAATTATTAATTCGAATCTGACCTTTTGAATTGGAATGAAAAAATAATAATATTAAAACATTTATTTAGTATAATAATATAAAAGTTATTCAAAAAATGTGTATAAATATTTTTGCATTTTTATAGGTAATTGTATGAGTGAATTCATGGGTCTCATCTTGGGTTCATACGAAGCCAAGGAGGGAGGCTTTCTGCCTGGCGGTGCGTCTCTGCATTCCATGATGACTCCACACGGACCAGACACAAAATGCTTTGAAACTGCTTCAAAAGCGGAACTAGCCCCCCAAAAAATCGCAGTTGGCACTCAGGTCGTATAATAATTTAATTTACAAAAATATTCGGTAAGTTATAATAAATTATATAAATTTATTTAAATCAAATTTCAGGCGTTTATGTTTGAATCTTCACTAAGCATGGCCATCACGAAATGGGGCATCGAAACCTGCCAAAAACTAGATGCGAAGTACTACGAATGCTGGCAAGAGTTACCCAAGCTTTTCTCTGATAAAATAAATGTTTAAAGATATATAACATTATTTTTATGCATAAATAAATTTTAGTTACAAATCGAACTAATGTGGTTTTAATATCTGAAGTGATATAAATGTTAATATTAAAACTAAAATCATCGGTGATATTCCCGAACCACTGTTGTATCTTAATGATTTAGTGGCGTATTCCTGCAAGAGACCGCATTCGACTTTTCTCTTCAACTTCGAAGTATCTCTGGAAATCCGGATCATAAAGCAACTCATCCCTGGCGTCACACTTATAGATGGCCCTTTGACTTGGAGAGCGTCAACAACTGTTGTGTTCTGAATTGATACCGTCGAATTTCCATTCGTCACGTTTTGGATAACGCTTATAGTTTTAGTGACATTAGTGATTGTCTTTTGTTCACGTTCTGCGTCCCAGATAAAACTGGAGATCAGTTTGCAGTCTATACGAGTTTCTTCATATTCTCCATTCGTTTTATGAATACTTAGTTTACATATCTCGCCTGGATTGCTCGTGTATTCCCTGTTGTGATAGTGGTCATGTTGGTTAGAGGACATTCTGCCCAAATTGTACAAAGCCAAACCGGTTAATAGGTTATCAAATCTACTGCCGGAGTTTCTGTACTCGTAAACGTATACAGGGGGTTGTCCGTGGAACACGGGATGCTGGGCTGAGCCATAGCTTATCTGCTGCGGTGGGTAGTAGTGATAATGATTCACTTGTGCTGTGTGTCGCGTACCGTGCGTAGCGCGATTGTTCCCGGAGAGACCCGGCGTGTGGGGGTAGCTATGGGTGTGAGTCCCACCAGGGTAAGATTGTGGGGCGTGAGGATAAGTATGAACATACGAGTTGCCAGAGAGTCCATTGGATGCAGGGTAATGACTTCCGATCGATCTGCCAGCCGTACTCCCACCCCTTTTCGCCCATAGAGGTAATATTAAACAGCAAAGTACGAGTAAAAAAGAACAATAAGGCGACATTTCGCGTAAGCTGTCGGATTTGAACTGCACTTGTGCGTGTACGGAGCGATGCTCCACTCCCAGTAGTGTCGGGCAATCACATTAAGCGTGACGCAGACGGGCGGTGTTTAGCGACAGTAAACACGAGGGTGGAACATCCCTCACGGAATTAGATCAGTTAAAAATGCTTACGCAAATAGTACTTGTCAATTAACCTTAATAGCTTTTGTGGGTCAATGAAACGGCATTTTGAATTGAGATAGTTTTATTCGTAATAATTAGCGGAGCTTAAAATTACAATCCATTACTGCGTAAACATAAATACAATCGATCAGTCGTGTATTCGGTCTCCGAGTTATTCTTGTGACTTACTTGATAATAAATTAGAATGGAATCGACCTCCCAGGGCCGGCGAAAGGACTTTAGAATAACTTAAAAATTATTTTATTGATAAAACATCGTAAAAATTCGGTCGCCGGAAGACGACAATTTTTTTTTATCATAAAAATAGAAACTTATTTGAATATCTTATCTTTAATTTAACTCTTAGCAGTTCGGTTGCTATACCATGTTCACTTTAGAGATGAAATTTGTAACGAAAAACGTCATAGGTCTAGCTGGAACTACAAGTGTACTATTCAAATTACTTAAATATTTATTTATTTAAAAAAATATTTATGACACAAATAACATCTAACATTCATAATGAAGTACATTATTTAAATTAATTCAATATATAATATAAAATGGAAATATTAATATTTACGGAATTTAATTGTAATCATATTTATTGTTTTAGAGTATTTACAAAATCTATATTTATTAGTGCCTATATAGAATAATTATAATATATATTATAAAGTATAATAATAATTTATTGATATATTATCAGCATTGTTATTACTGTAAGTAAAAGAAATTACATTCCTTTCACGATTGTTATTGATTCCAAAACTGTTATCAATATTATTTTATTACAAATTTACATACAGACATACCTTAAACCAACGATAATAATCTTGGACAAGACATAAATACCGAAAAACGACCATAATGTCAATTCACTTGTATTGTAATTTATCAAATCAATTGTATTTTTTTACTATAATCTGAAGACACAATTTTTACACTAGCAACATTATCATTGTTCATACTCATTACATATCGTGGGTTCATGGGACTCTGTAAGCACAGTATAAATAATTAGGCCAAAGACAAATATTTGTCTCGTAACCTTCATTATTATTATAATGAATAATTGAAAGTGAACAAGGTATAGAATTTATTACAACCATACACAATCCGAGTTAGGAGTTTTTGTAAATGCCTTCGTCAATGTTTCGTATGCAAATTTATTATATAACAAAAATATGTTGTCTCCTTTAAAATAAATCTGTCTTCGGATTTATCCGAGAGATTCTTGCACATTGAAAATATTTAACATTGGCCCCTAAATAGTATATTACACCAACACTAGGAAGATCGCTAATCATTTTTAATAGTACATCTATACATAAGAAAATTTTACTTCTATATAAATTAAAACGATTACATGGTTATTTCAAATTGTTCCTATTGTTATATTGCTTATATACTAGTTATAATGTCAAAATTTATAGCATATATCAAGTCAGTCTATACATAACGATGTTCCTATTGCTGGAGTAAAAACCCACGCACAACCACTGGCCCTCATATTAAAATAAATGAATGTAATTTTGTTATTTAATTTAAAATATTTGATACATTTTAAAAACACAAAAGGCTCCGAACAAGATTTTTGTATAAATTTTGATCACATAGTTTTTTTCAGCCACTTAATTATAACTTTTGCATACAATCCTGCCATTTATTTCCTTGATAATTTAACATTGACATTGTAGAAAGTAACGATGAAGCAGATCCAACATATTGTACATTTAAAATCTGTATACGAATACTGTAATAAAACTAACAAAATAGCATTGAATTACATTAAAATTCTTGTAACACAATAGTTTTAATTTCAATTACAACCTCATTTAGTTTTTCAAAAACAATTTCAACTAAAGGAATGATTTTAAAATGAACAATATAAGATCTGTCCACGTACAGTTGTAGACGAACGTGCGTGCGGGGCGAAGGCCGGGGCTTACCCATGGTTGACGTTGACGCCCGACTCCAGCTCCGAGGCCGGCGTCTCGGGCTCCTCGTCGTTGTAGATGTTCTCCGCCATCTGCCACACCTGGGTGGAATAAATCTATTAACACGCAGTTTTCGGAAATTCCGACTAATATTATAAATTCGAAACTGTGTTTTTGGATTTGTCCTTCTATTGCACAGTGATGATTCAACTGCCTTACATTAGATTTTTGTTTGCACGGAGTTAGGAGAGGCCTAATTCTAATAAATAAATATTACGCAAAGGTTAGAATATATCTTTGCGTAATATATGTCCGTTAAATTGAACTGTGAAGTTGTTAATTTGCACACTTTATACTATGATAAAAATATATGTGATTGAATGTCCCAGTGTTGGGATAATTGGCTATTGATATATGGTGACGATGACTAGAGATCGGATTATATGCATCATAAAAAGCTTGATTAACATGCAAATTTGCAGGAAAAATGCTTAACATATGCCAAAAAAAATCCTAAAAATTGGCAAATTATACATATTGTATTGTTGTATATTGAATTCAAAGATAAAAAAGTAAGTTTTAATTTTTTGTATTCATAATCAGCATACAAGTGGAAAAGGATTGCTCTACCTCTTCCAAGGTAACCAGGCAGGTATGATAATTTATAATATTCCCTGCTGAGTTTCTTTTGCCAGTTTGGGCAATTATACTATTTACATCCTCAACCTTGGAGGTTCAGTGAAACAATTTCAACTAAAACGTTTCTGCCAAAACAGACCTGCATGATGTTGTCCTCGGAGACAGAGCAGATGACCCAGGGTTCGTTGGGGTTCCAGGAGAAGTCTGAGATCTTGGCAGTGTGTCCGCCGTGTATGAAGAGTAGCTCTGGTGGGCCGTCTTCTGCGTCTTCCGCCGTCTGCTCTTCACCTATCTTGGACAGATCCCACACGTGCAGTCTGCGAACAAGGCATAGTCATTACTCATCTACATTTTACACTTATGGATTCAAAGCTATACATTGCTATAATCAATAATATCGAGGCAGTGTGTACACTTGCGATGGAAATAGCCACCACTGTAATCTACTTTGCCATAACGTTTATAAATAAAAATAAAAAACAACATTAATTGATTCTTCATGAAAACTACAGAATCCGACGAACAATGGATCACCCTCAAAATTTTGTTTTATATCATTTAACCTTTCACTGTGTTCGTATGTAATTTACGCATATATAAAACGCTAAGTTTATAGCTAAATTTCGTATTGTAAAGTTATTTTACAAAAAAATATTATAGCATACCTTCTATCAGTGCCGCTGCTTGCGAGGATTGTTTCATTATGCGGTGACCACTGCACTTGGAAGATTTCATCCTTGTGTGATTCGAATGAGTGAAGTTTGAGTTTCAAGTTACGTAAGTCCCATAGAGCGACCTAATAAACAAATTTATAATTTCATATGCGAAACAAAGGGAAGTTTTCACAGATATAAAATAAATTTAATTCTAATAAATATAAAAATAATCGGCATTTAAATAAGGCTTACCGTTTTGTCAGCGCTGCCAGTCGCTAAGATAAATTCTGAGTAAGGGTTGAAGCTGAGACAATTGACTTCTGCCGTATGTGCATCAACCGTATGTGACGGCTTACAGGTATTATTACATCTGGAATACCATAAATTATCAACATGTGTATTTAACACACAAGAGAATAGAATTGATTGTTAAATTTTGTTAAGTCATTAAAAATCCACCATTATTTTACTTTTATTACTTCAAATACATTGAAATTTTATTTGAAAAAATGTAACTCGTTACTTATCCACACTTATCTGTAGTTAAAGAAATGTAGATGTTTTAAAAATTATTTTTATCCTATTGAGATTCAACGCTCAATAAACAATATTTTGGGTAGACCAAACACAGTTTTCAAGTAGTATGAACACAAATGATCACCTAGTATCCCAAATCATAAGCTTCTGATCATCAGCCACTGAGCCGAAGAGCGACTCGTGCAACAAATGCCAGGCCACGTCCTCCACCACGGCGGTGTGCCCCGTGAACACGGACTTGGCCTCGATCACGCGCCCCTCCTTGGGCGTCGCGTTGATGTCCCACAGGCAGATTGTGTGGTCATCACTGCAACACACACACCCATATATACTACAGCTGCTTCATGATTATTTTAGAAGTACAAGTAGACTGCAAACAAGTGGTAATCAAATATTTATGGACATACTATATTTTTTTTTATAACCTAGGCAGGCAGACGGGCTAATTGGCCATTTGCTGGTAAGTGGTCACAAAGGTAAGAAATATTAACCATTCTTTACTTGGCCAATGCGCCAACCAACCTTGGGAATGTAAAGATCATATGACCCTTGTGCTTGAAGTTTATGTATCATTCACCTTTACAATGGAAACAACAATACAAAGTATTGCTATTTAGCAGTAACATATTTAATAAGTGGGTGGTAGCTACCCTGACGGGCTTGCACAAACCCCTACCACCAAGTAAATATGTTAATAAAAACTAGATATCTACTTATTAAAAATCAACAAATTTCAAGTTTACAATCGTTTGTACATTTCTTTTATATCTCACTATCATACATATTACATGCATATTATATGCATATATTTATTACATATTATTAAATTCATATTTATTTCTAATTAAAATAGTAAATGAAAGCTTACCTTGCTGAAAGAAGATAGCCATTGAGGTTTGGGTTCCATGAGAGACCATACCCCTCTTTTTGATGACCACGCAATCTATATAGTTAAATAATTAATACATTTCATAATACAATCAATTAAAACTAAACATTTTTAAATGGGAGGGAGAGGAGGCCTTAGCCCAGCAGTGGGACATTAACAGGCTGTTACTGTTACTGTATTTTTAAATGTATTTGATATTTAAATAAAAGCGTAATTGTATTTTATTATAATATGATAGATGTTCAATTTTAAAAAAGGAACAAACAAAATAACAACTACTACTGGTTATAAATACAGGAATGTTAAATTGAAAACTGTCTATTATTAATGAAAATAATTGAATTTGTATTTGCATCAGATTTTTAAAAATTGTACATGAAAAACAGCTGTTTTCATACCAAACACTTCCTATCCATCTTGTTTTTTATAAGGAAGTTCTCAAGGGCCAGCAAAAATGTATTAGAAGTAACAATTGATTTATAGTTGTTCATTAATTAATTTATATAAATAATTAATAGCTAATTTTTAACCATTATTTATTTTTAAATGATAATAATCAGTAAGTGCTCAAGCTGCTTGTCTTTGGGGATGGAAAGGTTTACTTCATTTCAGAATGAGTAAATAGCAGCTGGAATATTACTCAGGTTAACTGCATTTAAAATATTTACAATAAGCTTCTAATCTATTTAAAATTTCATGATTAAAATTACATTTATAAAAAATAATTACCTAAGATCGGGATGGCATTCCCCAGAAGGTTCTGGTTTAGAAGGATGCTTGGTGTAATCAAAGACTAACACATCAGAGGATGGAGTTTTTGTTGCAATGACGCAAGGATTCTGTGGCATATAGCGTGCTCTATTGACTTCACCTTCATGGTTTATTTTAATCTCTATATCTATTTTACCCGATACAGATCCAAAACCACCAAATTCTAAAGAACAAAAATAAAGTTAATTACATATTAAAAATATTTATTTGGAATGATTACCCAAGACATACATACTACAGACAGACAATAAAACAAATATTTAATTTATACTGTTTTTATCTTAAAATATTATGGATATTAACTTTCTTAAATTATGTATTTCAATAAAATTTATCTTTGAATTCAATAGGATTTATCAAAAACATAAGAGTAATATCTACATTTCTCTTCAGAACACTTACCACCCTTATCATTGTCATAATGACTGGCATCAAACTGTGCATCCTCATTTGGTAGCTGGACACTTGCAATCAGGAGATGGTTTTGTTCATCCGATGTGTGTGTGCCTAGAATTAGCCTACAAAGAGAAATCACAAATATGTTCAAGCTGTTTGGTGTGAATTTATATGGATAACAAAGAAAGCTATTACTTCCAAATGTTCTAGCTTTAAATAATACGTGTTTTTTAAGTACCTGTGAACGGAATAATCCTTTCCTTCGGGTCTAGTGACATCTGGAAGCCACTGTGCAGTCAGTGAGGGCCACTCTAGAGCGTGTGTCATGACCAGGTCGTACAAGAACGGTGTGTTCTTCTTCCATATTTTATATTCTTCGTTAATAACCCTTTCTTCCACAGCATCGTCGAACGTTTCTATAAGTAAAAAACCCTTAAATATTTGCTAATAAATAGGATACATCACTTTTGATAACCAAAAAATGATAAACGGCCTGTCAAGAATAAGTAAGATAATTTCATTTAAAATGTTTAGATTATTCAATAGTTTAAAGTAATATTACCTCCATCACCTTTATCACCCATTTTATCGTTATTTACGAACTTTCGTTCGCAATTATAAGATATTTTATCACAAAAACCAACCGGCCCCGTAAAGGCGCCAAACAACAATCCTTTTCTAGCGTTATCAATGTTGCCAACTATTAAAAGTCAAAGTATATTAGAGACACATTTAATTCCCTCATCTTAGTTCTTAAATCAATCTAAGATAGATAAAATAATTTAAAAAAAAATCAGATTTCTTTAGATAAATTAAGTGTCTAGCTGTTTTGTGATACTTCAGTTGTATTACTTTCTATAGAAAAAAAATATACATCAGAAAATTCTTACAGGCATTTCGATTCCATCACAATTTTTTTCATTTATAATGGAATTGAAATTATATTTATAAGTAGCTTCTTTTTAAAATCCATAATCTGTATATTTTTGATATTAAATCCTAAACTTTATGTTTTTAACGATTGTCAACATAAAAAGCTATTGTTTACTATGGATTCCAAGGAACTCAGTAATAATATAACACCACCTACGATTTAGACAGTTTATTTTTTTAGTTCAGACTTAAGAAAATAGCCAAATTACATTTAATATCAGAACTAAAGCAAACCAAATAAATATATTTTTACATATTTGTGTCCAAAACATTCTACACTAATTCAACTTCTTCAAACTATTTATGTAGCAGCAAAAGGTTTCCATAAATACATTTAGCAAATAAAAACATAAATTTTTATTGTACACAGCAATGCTGTTGATAAATAATTCGTCAGCATAATATTAATTATCAATACATACAACTCCAATGACAGACCATAACAATTGGTAACACTCGATATTTTGTCAAATTGCCAATATGGCTGATGCAGCATTAGCACGTCGTGAAGCACGTAGAAGAAAAATATTAGAGAATTCTCATAACAGACTTCAACTTATATCAGGAAAAAATGACATCGAAATTTGTAAAGGTACTAAAGTATACAAATTCGTTTTAATAATTTTATTTCATTTCTAAAATTGCAAACTTACTATTTTTTCAGAGCCTTCGATTTCGATCAAAGCGCCAATACCTGAACCGATCCTTGAGAACTCAATTTTTCAAGAAAGCAGCAGTTCCAACAAGTGTGCACTTAATAATGGTGTAATAAATACTGGAGACCCATTCGGTTTTGTGTCAACGAATCACGAGAATTTTGCAATAGTTGATGGAGATGTCACCATTCCAAGTCATGACATAGCAGCTTTTTTACCCGCGACAACTGAACCAACGCCACAGTCTCCGCCGTTAGTGGAAAAATTAGTTAGCTATAAATACGACGTAGTGGTAATATCGTTATTAATTCAATTGTTTTATAGTTTTTCGTTAATAACATTTGATAACACATACTTCTTTCTTCCCATAGTTTTGTATATCACAACAAAATTAATATGGTTCCCAAAACAACAAAGTTCTAATTTTGCCAATGCTCTTTTACTTTTAAATGGTATGTCAGCCAGTAGAGTACAGAGAATAATGTCTGTCACACAATGGATAAGTGCATTTTCTCAGGATGTGTGTGTATTTTTATTCACAATAATTTGTGTACAGTCCCTTTGTGAGAGTGTGAGAAGCAATATATAGGATTACATTTTTCTGTTTATCCACAAATTCAGGGCTTTTTGATGACTGAACAGTTTCTATTTAAGCAAGCTAAGGTTACTGGGAATGTATCATGGTTTGAATGCTTGTGCCTTTATATGTAAGTGAGATGTGACAAGTGTGCGTTTTAGTCACATATTGCCATTATAGTTTTAAATTTGTAAGTTTGTACATAGTGAAATAGAAAATTTTTGTATTATCAAATAATAGTTATATTGTGTGCAGTTGGTATTTTGGGGAGTGTATAATTTGTTATTATTCATTCATTTGTTCTGATATAACGTCAATGAGTGCTGTGATTCATGTTTTTCTATGGGGAAGATTCATTCATTCTATGATAAAAATATTTGTAATACATTTTCCACTTATTGCATTTAATATCAAATATATTTGTATATTTTTGTATTTTTTCTATACTTACGATGTTATGCATGTAAATTTTTAAAGCATCTTATCTTGTTTTTTTCAATGAAGATTACATAAACAAAAAGTGGTTCAATATCATGTAATTAATTAATTATTTTTTAAAGTTTAGATCATCAATTAAATGACAAAGTTAGTATAATAATTGTTACGTTCATTTTAGTTTACTGTAACATTTGTATGTGTACAAATTTTATTAGAATAATTTATGTAATGTAATAAATTTCTTCCAATTAATGAGTTTGAATGTTCATTAAAAATGTCAGCTGTTGTACTGCATTTAAAGGACACTTGAAACTGAATGTGTATCATGGCAGTTTGTGACTGAAAAGAGAATTTGTAATCTTCAATTGGCAATATTTATAACTTATGGCTTATTTGCTCAACATAACTTATTCTAGGCACTTGTTATGTATATTGCATGTATGATATGACATTTATAACGTTATGGGTTCTTGCAGAAATTTATAATCAAAGTACAACAGACACTTAAGCTGGCTTCAAACCAAAGACTTAGAAAGTTAATGAATAATTCACATAAAATATAATCTATGTATTCTATTTATTCATGTATAATTGCTTCATCATGCTTTTATCTTTAATGCTAATACAGTTTATTTATTTAATTCAATTTTACCAGCTTAATGCCTGTTGTTGTAAATAGACAATGAAATATAAATAAAATATTTATTTTAATTATATTTTGTAACAAACTTTTGAAATAAAAAATTGCTCTAACAATGTTTTCTTGCATTTCATTTTATTTTCCTTTAAAAGTATGCTGTAAAAGTATTTTAAATATTAATGAAAATGTTTCAATATTTCTCCAAAAACAACTAAATGAGTGATTTCAATAACAATATATGCTGAACTCCGTTGGGAGGTAATTATTCTTGTTCATTTCTTTAAGATAAGGATTATTTTTATGATTAATTATTGAATTATATGATTATATCAACAAATAATGATAACAAATAAACTACATTTATAAAACAACAGTAAACATGATAATGTGGTACAAATTAAGCTATCAGAAAATTATTACTCTATTGCTTCAGCCCTGTCATCGATCACGTAGAGTTAAGAATATAATCGAAATTGCATACACAGTTTACTTCACAATTTGCTACATATAATAAAGAAATTATGAAATCCGAATACGAAATGTAAGCACAACTGACAGTATCAATTATGTTAATATACATTGTGTGGTAATAAAACTGAACAGGCTTATAACATCCAACAAATAATGGATATTGAATTAAGCGGTGAATCCTACTTGCATAATAATTATAGTAGAAATGACACAAAAACATTTCTCTAGTAAAAGAATTTTTAAAGATATTTACTATTTCTGGATAGTTTAACAAATCACAGCATTACTGCAAAGCCAGTCCAGAATGGAAATTAATTTGGCAGGAAAAAAAATTGTGCATCACACAATAAAATGCAAAATAGGTACACTTGCAATCTCATTATATGAAAAGAATGAATAAAGAACTGTAATAGTTTGAGTAACATACACTTCAAACTATTATTTATAGTTGCCCACTGTATTAGAAACATAATGTGTTTAATTAAAAAAAAAAAAATTTGGGGCAAACTTAAGAGTCTGTATTATTTATAATTCTAAGCTTATGATATGAATAATGTAGCAAGTACTAAGAATAATGTAATAAAATTAAAACAAAAATAATAAATGCATAAATCTTTATGAAGTACTTACATTACTTTAAAGAAATGAATTTATACATTGCAAATCCTTCAACTAAATGATGTCAAAACTGCTGCAAGCTAAATATAACTAAACTCTAAAATTTAAAAAAACTTTTAATACTAGTCATAATCGTCTTACTCTTTCTGTCTTCGGTTTTTGAGGTATTATCTGATTCTTTTAAACTATTTTTAACAGTTTTCTTTTCACCCGTGCTCTGACATACTTTGTCTAATGCTGGTATATTATTATTAATATAACTTTTTCCTCCTGAATCATCAGATTTCAGAGAAACATTAGGAAGTGTTAATATTGGTTTAATTGTTCCTTCTGTATTTGCTATGCTAGAAATATTGTCTTTATCATTAGATTTTTTTTGTAAAGAATTAACTGATACGTCAGAGCACCCGAGTTCCTATTGTGTATCTAATGCAGATTTTGGTTTTTTCGGTCGGACATTTTTCTGCCTGATTAGATCTGAACGACCTATTGATAACATTTTCAATTCCCACGCTTCTAAGTCTTTCCTGCAAATAAAACAATTATAAAAGTACTGTTGGTTGTTTCAAGTGCATATGTAGTATATTATTTTGTTAATTTACTTTGAAAGTTGTATACAAGTTGTTTCTGGTTACATATACTATCTGAGTTTTGAGTCTCTTTATAATTTTTTTATGATCGGTAGAAAGACGACTTATATTTTCATTTGAATATGAAAGTTAATCAGTTTTTTATATTATGTGAAATTCGGAAACAAGCAATAAGTTAATAGTTGGACGTAATGTTAAATTTGTTCCTTACTTATACTTATTCATAAGATTTTGAGCCTGTTTTTCGAATCCAACTCTTTCACTCTCAGGTAAATTCAGCCAATCCATTCTCAGTTTCTTTTGGTATTCTTTTATATCATTACCCTTTAATGTATCACTTCTTGATTGGGCAAATAAGAAATAGGAAGACATTGGTTTTTTTGGCCGGCCCATTTCTTTATATTCCTATAAAAAATACAATGTTATGTCATGTTAACACAGATCAATAAATTTTATTTGAATAAAAGTAAATAAATAATATTAACAGTATATAGCAGTTTAATATAATATACATTCAGTTCATAGACTCATATAGTCCTTTTTTATGAACAAAAACCAAGTTTTCCAACAAGTTGCAACTGAATAAAAGCAATAAAAGTTTAATATTTCAAGTAAAGGCCAAATAAATATTGATCTTAATTTCATATTCCTTTATTTTCTCAATAGCAATTTTATTGAAATTTCCTAAAATGACAAAATAAAATAAAAGAAGTGAAGTGGCTAGAACATGAATAATCATAGAATGTGCATTAAGTCAATAATTCACCACTGAGTTTCCATGTGCTTAATTAGTCATAATAAATACCTACTCAGTGATGAAAGAAAACATTGTCAGGAACCTGTATGCATCAGATAAAAATCAATCAAATATGTATAAAACAATCTGCATCTGAAGCAGTGTGGTGGAATAAGTACCTAACCTTCTCCTCGAGTGGAGACAAAACAACATTTACAGCCTGTTACTTTAAATATTATAAATTAAAAAATAAATATAATACTTACAGCTTTCAGCTTTCTTTTTTCTTTTGCAGTGGCCATTTCATCTTTGACTCTCTTAATATCCTCTTTTTGCTGATCAGTGAGTGAGGACTCATAGATATCTTTGATCTTTTTGTAGTCTTCTAGATCTTTTTCATATTCTTTTACCATTTGTGACTTTGTCTATAAAGTTTTTTTTTGGCTTATATATTAGTTTATAGTATAAAAAGAATACATGTTTAATAGACTAATTTGAAAGAACTCTGTTCAAAAGTAGATAAAATTAAAACAAGAAAATTCTGATAGATCACCATGAGTGAAATCTTATGTTAATATATAAATATACTTTATTTTATTTTATATAGCATATAAAACTCATAATGCTTATTAAATTTAAATACCTCACTGTCTAACTGTTGCCAATGTTTAGAACTCCAAGCTATGGCTTCTTTAGAGCTTATGCCAGGATTTTTGGCGAGAAGAGCAGGGCGCATCTGGGTCATGAACTTAAAGAATGGAGTTAAAGGTCTCTTTGGCTTCTCAATTCCTAACTTCGCTTCAGCAGATTTTTTCGTATAATTACATATTTGACTTTGATTAATCCAGTTTGTTCTGTAATATTAAGTTTTATTTTTTTATAATTTGTATTTTTTTTTTCGAAAATAATATCGCGAATGTCGATTTAAACAATCGACAAACAAGTCATAAAAAAATTTCAGAAAAAATAATAATTACATATCATCAAACAAATAAAAAATTACTTAATGTCGCTATCGTTTGAAGTGCACTTTTGAAACATAAATAAACATTAATTTGGCGTCATAACCTCAATCTTACCTTCCAAGTAAAACATTCTTATAGCTGCCTGTTATGAAGTTACTTAAACGACATAAATGACTAAAAGGAGACATAATTAAGTATTATGTGATATTTTCATTAAATATATATTACTTTCTCAGGTTAAGAAAAAATAACCGCAAATAAAATGTCACATGAGTCAAAGTGAATGGAATGACTTATGATATGAGTGGGAGAGATTTGAATTTAGTTTTAGATCGTAGACAGAGAACAAATAGTCCAAGGGGCCGTGAAACCGCGATTGAGACAGAGATAGTTTGTTAATGTTGCGTATAATGTTGCCATAGTAACTGCATTCCCTGTTTTGGGAAATAAATAATTTTCAAGATTTCATTAAAACAAATAAATAAGTTTATTAAATTTTACTTTTTAAAATTTATTATACTTTTTTTTAATTAAAAAAAAATTGTTTTAGAACTACACCCAAAAACTGTTGCATTGTTTGTTTTTGTTTCCGTTATCAATAGTACTTCAGCATCTTTATATGGTACTGGATTAGCATTCTCCTCAGAAGTTGAAATCTAAAACACTCAATTAAATTATTACTAAAGAATGAATGTCACATAGATTTCTATGTTAACCTCTTGACTCGAATTTAATAATATTATAAATTCATGAAGAATGTTAAATAATGTTGTCGTTAGGAAATTATCAAAAAGAGAACGAATAAATAAAAATAACATATTTACATATAACGAAGAAGTTTAGGTTATTATTGGACTCCATATTTATTTGTTTGCATTGTCTACGAGTCGATATTTTTTATCGAAAATCGGGACATTTTCTTTAGCTGACGCTAGCAGCACTTACATGATAAATAATTATAGGTTATGAATGATAAAAACTGGAAAATCCTATTATCTTCAGGATTTTAATGCAATATAAGGTTCCGTCATGCTATGGCATAAATAAACATCAATGAGAAACTATATTTAGGGACAAAATCGTCGTACTTACGCGTAAAAACACACGCCGGCAATTTTCTTCTTGCTATCACTTTAACATGAAATAATACGACACTGCACCATTGTATAACCTTTGATATGATATAAGGATTGTTTCTCGGCCTTTTCACTGGATTAGAATCGTTTTCTAACATAAAAGTAAGCGAAAATTGAACAAAAAACACAATGAACGCACCAACTGTCAAGTTTGTATCGCTACTTAAGTAGCGAAACAAGCACAAAAACTGGTTACGCGATAAGGGATAAGAGATTTGATAATTCTATCTCTGTCTAACCCATTTGTAACGTAATTTTCGTTCTCTTTCTTGTGTAAGTGAGAAGGAAGTCGTCATTGCGTCTATTAGTTTCTCTGTCTACGATTTAGATACATATAAGTACCTACCTAACGTCACTGAATCTGACACAGACTATCTATAATGTTGCAGCTTTTTAATAAAAGTGAACTAAATTCTAAAATATTTTATTCTAATAATGATGATATATTGTTTTTGTATTCTTATAATGTACATAAGACTAACTAAATATTTATTAAAGTTTGTCGATTTAATGTAATGTTGGAACGTTTCTTATAATATTTCGAAAAAAAAATAGTTTATATAAATGAACAAAGTATAACATTTTCATTATTGACTCGTTTTGGGCGATAACAGTGAAGGTGGAATTCTTAAAAAAAATAGAATCTAAATAATAATAATAGTATCAAAAATAGTCGTTTTTCTTCATGTACAATTTTAATTTGATTATAAGCCAATACTTCGTAAAGTAGTACAGTAATAAAACCGCAATGAAAATATTAAAAACACTGTTCTTGAGGGTTGCCACCTATCTATCTGGGTATTTACCACCCATGCTACTGCCAAACAGCAATTATTGCCAATTAGCAACTTAGTATTGTTGTTTTGAAGGGTGAGTGAGTCAGTGAAACTACAGGCACAAGGTATATACCTAATATCTCAGTTACCGAGATTGGTGGCGCATTGGTGATATGTTATAATGGTTAATCCACCTGATATTTATTATAAAAAAAATTAAAAGCACTTAGTCAAAAAAGGTTATGAGTTTATAGTAATATTTTATCTTATTAAGATTATTTATAATACATATTCTACTAGTTCTAGTTCTCATTTTAACTTTTTAGCTTTAAATAATTCGTTTTTAGATATAGTATTTTTTTTAAATAATGTATTCAAATTATTGAGTAATTGTACTTTCGGTTATGTTATGATTTTAATATAAGTATAAAAAAAAATTAACAGCCTTCTTTCTTTTCTTCACCCCTAATACGATATATAGGTTAAAAAGAGATTCGAGCTCAGAGAAAATGATTTCATTTTAGTCTTGAAAATTAAATACTTATTATTATTTTATTTTTATTATTTACATACAAAATACTTAATATAGTTACTATTACTTTTTTCTATTTACAGTTTTCAGTATACTTTTCACTAAACATATTTACATTATAACTATGAAAAATTAAGCTAATATCTATCTATCTTTATTTATATGCTTTTATTTACAAACAAAAATAAAAATAATTTCTTGTGTCCTTTTAAAACAAGTCAGTTCACTACGTTACTTAAAATTTAACAACACTTAATATAAAATAGAACATTCTAAAAGTAAATGCGGTAATCGTTAGAATGAAAATCACTCCCGATTAATACATATCTCTGTCACCAACAAGGTATTTAACTAGAAAAAGAAGAAGCATGGAGTAGAGTCAAACAGATTTTAGGACAGATTTTATTATTATTAAAGACCCCTTATAAACATTACATGTTTAATTGTGTACAAAAATACGAACCATCTTAAGGCACATCATTTGTAGCGTCCATGTAAAAACATTTCAATTATATATTCATACTTTTAATTATTCATAGAATTTATTAACATTTTATTGTCCCGTTTCAGTCAATGATATGTCGCTTGAAAGTTTTTTTCTAAATGCCTACATAAACACACAATTTAAAAAAATGTATATAATATTAATGTATGTTGCTATTAAATTATTCATTAAATGTTAAAATGCGAGGTGGATAACAATCATTTACAATCATCTTGCAATCCATATTTACTGAATAGATATACTTCAATCTCTATACATAATTATGTACAAATATTTATTTATTCTCTTACATAGTCAGCTTACAAGTTAATTTTTAAATAGATTTTATTCCTACAAATGGCACCATTTTAAAAAAAAAAAACAAATTACGTTAATATGTTCACTAGCATAATAAATGCACAACAGAGGTGGTTGTTAAGTCTTGTTTTTTTCATAAATATTCCAATCTTGATTAATCATAGAATAGTTTCCCCGGCCGAGTAGTGATAATGCCGAGGTTTCCTGTACGATTGTTGCTGTGGCGGTCTGTAAGTGGCATATTTCTGCGGGTGACGAGTTAATGTGTGAGGATGTGTAGAATAACAGTGCAATGTTAAAGGTGTAGGAGGTGGGCCCGATGGACATTTGATCGAGACTGGCTTTCTTGGCCCTGTCATTCTTCTCCACAACACTTTCAATCGCGGCGTTGCTATCCATACTGCTACCATGACTCCCAATATTTGCGTTGCAAATATACGAAACAAGAATATCCAGAATGCTGGCTGCGGTTGTGTCGATGGCTCCGTTGAAGGTACAGGAGCAGCTAACCAGTCTTCCCTGAGAACGTACTCATATACCCACGTTGCGAGTATACACGCTGAGGGCACTGCGTACAGTGCTGCAAACGCTCCCAATCTTAGTAGGCTTTGATCAGGATGAGGTTGGGGAGGCGCGCTTAAAAGCGTCGCCGGAGCCGGTAAAGGTACCGGGCGACGAAGCACCGCCCGCAGACCAGAAGCGAGGAAAACGGTGCCCAATAGTAAACATATCGCTTCAGGGACGATAACCAAAGCCAGTAAGGACTTACTCGACTGGTTCCCCACGAAGCAGGTTCCTGAAATTATTAAAGAAATATTAAATATTTAAGTTGTAGGTACTTTTAACGGATACGGACCCGTTCTTTCGAAAAGAATAACATTCCAATTTCCAATAAAGCAGCGCTCAAAGCGAACACCTACACAAACAGACGGCGAGAAAAAAGGCTGCATTAATAAGGCAGTGGTTAAAAAGGGCCGATTTAAAATTGAAATACGAGCGTGCGAGGAGGAAAGGTGTCGTATTTAACGGCTCGAATAATGGCCGCGCATTTCTTTCGTTCGCTATAATGGAAGGGGAAATAATAAAAATAAAAGAACAATACCCTGGGTATGATTGAAACTGCAATATGCCTGAGAATCGCTCTGTGTAGTGCTAAGCTGGGTCGGGCTGGATTTAAGAGGGATAAAAATAAAAAGTATGTCGAGGATTACGTTATAACTAAATCTAAAAGATCACGACAAAAATGCCTAAGCCCTAATCCTCTTATCGGTCATTTCAAGTTGCCAACCTAAAAGTTTAATCTTGAAATAATTTTATAAGATTCCTTTATGGATTATTTCGTTTTGCCGCTTTACTTAATTTGTAATAAATTAATGTTTACATTAACTTTTAAAGAAAATGTGCAGTCTTAAAAGACTTAACGAGTGTTTATCTTACTGCTTTAAGTTTCAAAAATTTACAGAGTGCCGCTACTTACAGTTACTTTTATCTAAAGTCGGCCGTTTTTATTTCTATTTTTATATTTACGTTTTGCGGTATTAATTCCGAGTTTATAGAACATTATCAGAGCGGTATTCTTCAAATGGCCGTGTGTCCGTTTAAATGAAGGATTTAATTCTCTCGAGCTTATATGATAAGGGGTTTTGTTTGATAATACGATACAAATACACCGCTTTGTTTTTTTTTAATATAATTTAATGAGGAATTACCCATTCGATTATAAAATTATTATTAATTAATGTGTATTTTAATTTTGAAAATATTTTAACGAACGTGAAATTTCCAATGTATGTATATATACATATATATATATTATTACTCAGTATATAATATATATACTGAGTAAATTATATATAAATCAAGATCATTTAGTTATACGGTTATTATGTATACAATATATATACAAGGTTTACTAAAAATGTCGTACATTTGCCGTAATAGCAATCACCGTTAACATATTTTATATGCCTACAATTTAATCTCCAACGTATCAGCGTATTACTGAGCTCTGACGATCTACTATTTCTCTTTAATCGCACGCAACTAA
This sequence comes from Nymphalis io, assembly GCF_905147045.1. NCBI lineage: Eukaryota > Metazoa > Arthropoda > Insecta > Lepidoptera > Nymphalidae > Nymphalis > Nymphalis io. The sequence goes on along the minus strand of NC_065898.1, from coordinate 3,545,628 downwards.
GTCAGCGTCTCATTGAAAACACACGTAAACCACAATGGAGCGGGAGTTCCACAGAATATAGAACGCATGAATGCGTGCTCCCGTGCAATCGTACAAGATTTAATCGCTTTGAAAACGCCGCCGATCGAACAATTAAAAGAGCATAATAGTAAGAATCGCTAAGAATGATTGTGATATTCCGATACGGATGTGTATTAGAATTGTATTGATTCGGTATGCTAAATTAATAGGGGGCAAAGCCATTCATTCTCTTTTAAGTAGTTTTATATTTGTCTAATATGTAAATATACCTGTTATTTTCACGTAATTAATACTAAGAACATAATGTTGGTTGCTTTTAGGGTTTATATAAAACATGTATCTAGTGTAATAATTAGGAATTTAATGAGGGGCTTGGTTTAAAAATGAAGTTGCATTTCTTTTCTTTATATAAAGATTGAATTATTTCGAAGTAATATAAAATTAAATACATATGCAAAAAAAATTAAATTCATATTAATTAATAGAAGCTTGAGGTGACCCAGTGGCTAGAACGAGTGTCCAATTTCACTGAAATTCTGCGACATAATAATGTGTCTCTAAAACCCGCATTCCAGCAGGTTTTAAAATTCTCCTAAAGATCCTAAGATAAGGCCTTTGGCTACCAGTGAGACATTAATAAACTGTTACTTTTTTAGATTAGTTAATAACAATTCAACGTTTGGGAAGACTATATTTATTTATTTATTTGACACACAACTAATTAGTAAAAGCAATACATACAAAATAAAGTTAAAATATAATAACTCACAATGCGTGCACCGACACCGTAAATAGATAGTAATGGAGGGTTAGTTAGACACTGTTAATTAAAAAATAAATAAAAAATAATAATGGCCGCTATGATATGGGCTTTTCTAGCAAGGGGTCAGAGCTCGATCAATTATGAGTTATAAAAATAAAGAATTGTTTTTGCTGTTAAAACTAATATTGAGAAATATATATCTAACCTGTCAATTCATCGGCGTCAACATCTCTTGTAACAAGCACTGCCGCTGCCAACGCAGCAGGGACACCCCAGGCTGCTAACTGCAGGAGGGAAGAGTGACGATCGTTCCTGGCACCAGGAGTGCTAGGAGGACGCAATACACTTGCCCGCCACGCTCCTGTTACTACCACCCACCTAAAAATAATATATAATAGATTTAATTAGAGTATAGTGATTGTAAATATCTCTTTTTCTTATTAGAGAAGGTGACTAAAAAGGTTTGGACAAAAAGTATAGTCATATATCTAGATATAGACTATAATTCTTAGTTTATTTCAATGTCAAGCTAAAAAAGTTCTTAGCTTATTATGTACCAAAAAAACCGTGGCTTCGCCGGAGTGGAATTTGCTTTGTGACAAGAATCCTTTAAAATCAATCTATTTCCTTCAAAGTTTAATTTTTAGAAAACCTTTATGTTACCTGATGGCGTAATATTATATGTATTGCTCTCAAACAATTAATGCATGTTGTATTTGCCTTAAAAGGAAATAAATTAATTAATTGTGACAAAATTACTGTGTATATATTGATGTAATTACCACTAGAGTATCATAAATAAATGAATAAAATCTGCCATTTTATTGATCATAATGCCTATTCGAATTTTATGTATAAAATATAATATTCTGGGACATAATTCACACGCGGCCATCTGATCCCAAACTAAGCAGAGTTTGTACTATGGAAACCAGACAACTGATATACTACATATACTAGTTTTCTTTTGTAAATACATATTTATATAGATAATTACACACAGACTCAGGAAAAACAGAATGTTCATGCACACTAATGTCTGTCCTGGGTGGGAATCGAACCCACAACCTACGGCGTGAAAGGCTAATATCTACCAACCGCGCCAACCGGCCCGTCAATTATATATAAATTGATTTAATAATATCAAATTATATATAATTGATAAAATAATATTTAAAGTATTAGATAGCAGTGGGGGCCTTAAATAAAAAATATATTAGTAGTTTTGGTTTTGGTAATTCAAAGTAGCCACAGTACCGTCACTTTTTAAGTTTATTAAATGTAATCGTTTAAAATACGAACGTTTAAAATTATTCAAGTTTTATTTAAAATTTTAATGTTGTGGTTTTATTATTTTAATTAACGATCTATCGTTAAATCGACGATATAATATTAAATAAACAGAAACAGATGCCAGTTCGTATTGTTATTCACCAAAGTGCCATATTATGCCAGTTTTATGTAAATTTCCCCGTTCCAAAAATGTAAACTATGAATTTTTAAATTTTAAATACTTTGGATTTTAATTAAAATAGACGATACTCAGAAGTGTTTTAAATATGTTATCAATAATGTATTTAAATAATTTTAAGGTAAGGAATTTGAGACATTATGATTAATTTAAATTGTTGATTCGAATGGGTGAATAAAAAACTCAGCTGTTGATGGCAGGTGGCGTGTTAACGGCTTGAGAGAACTATCATACCATATGAGGAAAGTTAAATATAACTATTGTTAAAATTCTTTAACAACGCTCATACATTGCTGAGATACTCTGGGGTAGGAATTACATTGATCAAAGATAATTCTCCTGAATAATGCAATTATTAGGTCAAATATACTTTAGTTAATACGTTTAGCCGACGACTTTTTTATATATATTTTTTAGTCTGAAATTGGTAACTAATTATACTTTAACATTTACATAATTATAATGTAATTTTGCGCAATATGCAATGCAGTTTGACGACTGGTTGGCACAGTTGCCACTATAACAGGCTGTTGCAATTCACTTCATATCACGGGTTCGATCCTCGCTTCGGGTCATTCGAGTTTGTTTAGTATTTTCTTTTTATATAAAAATGTTATATGAATAAGATAAAAATACATAGATACGGATAATTGAAGACATATCAATAAAACTGTAATTTTTTTTTTTTTTTAATTACATTTTGTTTTTAAAAACAGTCATAAGTTTAAAATAAATGTTATCATAACTCAGAAATAAAATACTGAATGAAAAATAGCCTCATGTTTCAAATATTTTATGTCCACTCTTATTTCCAAATATATACATTTTTTAGACAACACTAAAGGTTGTCCATTGCTTCCAAAAAAATTCATTTGACAACCAGGAGAAATAGGTATACTGATCTGTTTTGTCTTCATCCATAATTAAATTTAGATATTTTAATTATTATTTTAGACTACAAAAGTAGGTAACATTTTTATACCACTTATTTAATTTGGAACTACTAAAATGATGTAGTACATACATAAGAACCCTTACTAAAGCTCGTTAAAACTCGTGACAGGTAAATCCTTCCCAAAGAACAAGTGAAATGTCGCCTTGTTTTTAACTGATGCCAACGTAAGATGAGCCGAGTTATGTAAGTAATAGTCCTAGTACGTATGCATTTAAGAGAACGTCTGAAGGATTATTTAAGGTACTCTTATGTTGGCCAAAGTTCTCCGCAGTGGCGTGTCACTGGCACTTGAGCAAACAACGGTCTCTATTTGTACTGAACCGAAAGCGGCGATAGTCTAAACAGTGGTGTTTGCTCGGTCGCTCGCATGTTTGATCCGGCCTCCGACCAACACATGTCGGCTAACATTTTACTAATATTTGTACGACTTGCATTGTTGTAATGAGGTATGCGTTATTGGAAATGCTTGTAGTTGTATTTTTAATTATGCACAAGAATCGAATTGATTGCGACTTGATTTAAATATGGAAATACGCACAATACATTTGATAAATAAATTGATTAATTGACCTTTACATTCTTAAATTATTTTTAGTATTGCGGTGTCCTTTATTTTTAGGAGATCCTTTACATAAGCACTTACTGCGTTGGACAATTAAATTATCTCCAAAATCTATCTTAAGTGTGTTAAAAATATACTTATATTGTTGCTGCGTTAATAACATATTAACGCAGCAACAATTACCTATGTTTATATGTTTACTTTAATTAATATGAATTTCATTGCAAGTCTGCTTTGATCATTTAAAATATTATAATAAAATTGATCAGTTTTTTTTTCGTTTATTCATATTTGAATATAGAATCTTATTGTGAAATGATATGAAAATGCAAATGCTATTACGATCGAGGCGTGAATGGTCTGCCGCTTTTAAGATTTTATTTTTTCGTTTTTATGTGGCGTCATGTCGCGCTTCGAGTGGCCATTAAGTGATAATATTATCTCAAGGGAAACGATTCCTTTCACGCTATTAAATTCGAAATTCCAAAACCATATGATTTTTTTTAAATATATTTTATTGGGACTATTACAATTAAAACAAAAAAAACATTTTAATCAACGTTTTGTTTAAACAGGCATTTCTATTTTCAAATAGAAAGCCTAATAGAGGCTTGACTATATCTATATATTTTAATACTAAAAATAATAAAATATAATATTGGCAATTTCAAATACCATAGTACATCTGTTTTCGAAATTTAAACGTGGTAAAATAAAAATTTACGCTTTTTCATACTGGCAGTTTACGAGGCCACACACGCTGCTAACATTCATATTCTTATTTCGAATCTGTCGGGCATCGTAAACGTCTACATGACATACGTTGTTCGGCCTCGGCTTCGTTTCACTTCTTGAACTTAGTTCCATTTTACAGTTCACATAATTTATGGACTATTCATAGCACCACGTTTAATCACAAATAATATCCAACTAAATAATAAACTATGTTATTTAAGACGATGCGTTTATTATATATCACATTTAAGTAGTTTTTAGATTATCATTACACAACTCTTTTTATACAACGTTAAGAAAGTTGCTTGATTCTATTTAAAAAAAGAAACTAATTTATCTTAACCTCGTATACATATACTTACGTATATTATTATATTTTATGAACGAAACGCCTTTATAAAGCTGTACTTCCTTTAACCAGCTAATGGTGTTATAGTTAGAACTAGTTCTCTTCTAAGCTATACGATACAATTCGCAGTACTGCAATCGATCAATATTTATTAGTTCAAGGAATATTGTAGAATGGCAATTAAATACATTTACAGAAACGCAGCGAAAAACTAAAGGAAGGAGAAATATTGGAGTTGGATACTTTGTCTTTTGCCGCGAATAAATTATACTTACCGTAAACGATCTTTCTACTTTTTTTATGCAGTGTAATTGAAAAAATAAGAACTATCGCTTAATAAATTTGATATTTTGTCAAAAATGTTATCATAAATTACATTAATAATTTAGACATATTTTGTTATTTACAGAATATTTCGATACATTTATAAATAGCGAGTTTTAAATAGAAACTCATTTATATTCCTTCCTTTGTCCATCAATCATCTTAAAAAAGTTAATCGAATATATATTTTTCCAAGTAAATACAACCGATGTTACAGACCTGCATGCGCAAATAAAAAGTGTTTTATATAAAAAATGTTTGGAAGACTAAGACAGGTCTAATATGATTGGTTAATATAGTCCGTTCAACTTAACTGCATCCATATTTAGCCACCTGCTGTGAATGCGTTTGCCATTTCGGGATACTGTAAAGGTGTGTATTTATACATTGAAGTTAAATGCCTTCGACAGATATCAATATTCATAAGTATTGATGTATGCATTTTTTTATACACATTCCTTGACTGCACAAGAACTTTTTATTATTTGTTCTGATACCACGTGTAGCGCAACTAATGCTCATGTATAAAATGTAGTCTAACATCCAGTTTACATTAATATCATACACGGGTCCCTGTCAAAGCTGCGTGTAACAGAAATAGTGCATCCTGTTTCGATGCGCAGACGCGCGTCGGGGACGTATACGAATTGAACGGATAATCGATTTTACGAGCTCCCGAAATAAACTGGGTCCCTACTCATGCATCATCAGCGAACGCCGCAGCCGAATTTATTTCGAGTTCGTAATAAACTTTTTAAGTCATAACAACGTCGAGGAACTAGGAGTTACGATGAGATATAAAATGCGAAAAATAAAAACCAATTACAAGCCATCATCAACATAAATACAGTTTTAGAAGCGGCTATTTTAAAATGGCTTGTTAACGTTTTAAGCGTTTCTTCCTGACTTCGATTCTTAACTTTAAACTCAGGTTATGAGTTATAGATATATTATTCAGGTATTCATATTATTTATTGGTTTATTTTTGTAATTTCATTGGTTTTTTCATAATTCCATTTCCAAATTTGTAAACTAGCATGATCAATTCATATTATATGTTATAATAGAACGGAGATGCCCCAGTGGATATGACATGGAAATCGCGTGATCGAATTCGGTTAAACACCACTGATAATGAGTTACAAAAAATTTCTTTGGAAGGTGCCATGTTCACTGTTTATATAATTTATTATTATCAATCGAATATTTTTATATCTTAAATTAACCTAACGAGAGCCGAGATGGCCCAGTTAGCCGAGGTATAAAATGCGAAAAGAAACACTAAGAAAACTTTAGAAGAAATACGTAAAAAAGGCAATATTAATATTATATTTAAATATCTGAAGCTCATAAAACTTTCGTATCCAGCACAGATAAATAATATTATGGAAATAGTAGAATGGCATCTCGTTCAAAGCAATAAATAAGCCTGTTCACCTAAATAGTGCAGTTGGTGTTAGCTTTTATTATTACGAGCGCCTTAACGATTCTTCTTTATGAGCCTTTGCCTGCATCTCTTTACATTTTTTTTTAAATATATTCCTTTCAAATTCCTGATAGTGATCCTCATTGGTCTAGTGGCTAGATTTAAGGCCGCAGATCCGGAGGTCCTGGGTTCAAATCCCAGGTCGGGCTATTAAAAAGCCCTTTATAGTAGTTGCCTAATCTCTCTTGAGATTGGCCGCCGTGGCCGAAATCGGTGTGGAGGACTTTAGACATAGAAATTTTGTTGACGACTAGATACAGATACAGGCTAACATAAAATTTTACTTCTTACTTTAATGTTAATGGGACCGAATTTCAAAACATCAACCTTTGATAAGTAACGATTTTAGGTCCACAAAGTTCAATTTGTAAAAGGATATCTCACTCTCACTATTATACACACACATGTGGCAGGATTTCAATGAAATTAGACACATGCAGGTTTCCTCACGATGTTTTCCTTCACCGTCAAGCACGAGATGAATTATAAACACAAATTAAGCACATAAAAATTCAATGGTGCTTGCCCGGGTTTGAACCCATGATCATCGGTTAAGATTCACGCGTTCCAACCACTAGGCCATCTCGGCTTCCGAAGAAGATATTAATTGGTTCAAATTAATTGTAAACAATATATGTAATAAAATTCATATAAACATTTAAAATTAGAATATACATATACACACAAATCATAATAGATATTTAGATTTCGAATGAAGGCGAAAAAAAAAGATAAATAAAGGCTACTGTTCTTAAGTGCACATGGTAAAAAAGAAAAAAAAAATTCATTCAAAATAAATGTTTTTGTGATTTTGTGATTTAAATCAAAGCACGCGGTTATTGTAAAGATATATTTATAGTTTTAAAAGTTTATCAATAGATACTTAATTGAGACATGAAAAACTAATAAAGCCGTAAAAAACATTCAACAAAATTTAGTCTACTTTATATATTTATTATAGTGTAAAGGCCGAACAAATTGCTTAAATCAGACAAATATAAATGTATACAAACTTCGAATAGAGTTTCAACGACAATTAATATATCTAATTTGTTATTTGAATGGCATTTTAGATTTCTAAGAATTACGCGTGACTTGATCGTTTGTCGGGTTAGCTTTTCCCGTGGTATTACAGGTTTTAAACCGGTAATTATGTGATACTAGTTATAAACCAATATGTGCCTATGAGCAAAGGTTTTATATATACTTATTTTAATATAGGTAAAAAGGTTTTATATATACTTATTTTAATAAGGAAACTAGAAGAATGTCTCTTATTATCTATCACATTTCACAAATCACATGACAATTTGAACGTCGTAAATAAAGTCGTAAGTGTATTTAACAATGAAGGAATGAGATTGTATTAGAGTATTTTGCGTATAAGTAGTAATAATACGACACAATATGACACAGTAGAATAATATACTGGTGGTAGGGCTTGCAAGCTCGTCTGGGTAGGTACCACCCACTCATCAGATATTCTACCGCAAAACAGCAATACTTGATATTGTTGTGTTCCGGTTTGAAGGGTGAGTGAGCCAGTGTAATTACAGGCACAAGGGACATAAAATCTTAGTTCCCAAGGTTGGTGGCGCATTGGATATGTAAGCGATGGTTGACATTTGCTTACAATGCCAATGTCTAAGAGCGTTGGTGACCACTTACCATCAGGTGGCCCATATGCTCGTCCGCCTTCCTATTCTATAAAAAAAAAAAAAATATGAATACGAAAAATACTAATTTAATCATTACACTCACTAAATTGAATGTTACTTTATGATAGTTTTTAACTTAGAGGTACAATGTACAGACTGTACACATGGTTTTAGAGCAGTTTTATCGAGACTTTCAGACTTGCTAAAAAAAAAGGTAACGACGTATCTGTGTAAAAAGTTTTAATAAATAAGTGTGTTGATGACGCATCTAGACTATTTCATATATTGATAATTAATCGTGAACTGCCTAATTGAATCGTAAGCTGTTTAAAGAAATATATATTTATATAATAGTTCTTCCACTAAGTTAACGAGCCTTCAGTCTGTTGCATACAAAATACACATATTTACATTTCTTTTCATGTTCACCACTGCCGCTGATTGGCGACAATGTTGCCATGAATCATAAGTAGATATTTAAATACTTTATTTTCATTAATTCACTTTAATGAAATTTTGTGTAATGTCATTGTTATAATTTTTAATAATTAAAGTTTAAACTAAAAATTGTATTTAGTTACTTTAGTTTGTACTTAGTTTTGTTAATTTTAAAACGATTTGAATTTTGTTAATGTATCAGTTATACATTAACAAAATTAAAAAAATCCTCGTGTACTTTTAGGTTATGTAAAATTTATAGAGTCTGTTATTTGTAGTACAATGAAACATAAGATTTTAATAGTATTGAGAAGATAAACAAGTCACAAGTGTCGAGATAGCAAAGATAAACAAAGACGAAAACATGTCAAGCAATTACCATAACAAGATTTTGGTTTTTGTTGGTCTCGAACAATCGATTGGAACTAAGGAGAACTAAGAACTCGACTCATTTATTACGATTGGTTGGCAGAGAATACTTGAGGTTCGAAAACCTTTGAGTAGAGCACGGGGAATGCTTATAGACGTTAGTAAGTATCGTAAGTACGATGCAATGGCTAACGATTTTTTACGGCTAGTTAAATATTTCGTATTTTTTTATAGAAATTTAATATTTGGATTTATAATGGCTTAGAGTAAGTCACTTTTAATGAAATTTGAAAGAAAATAAAAATAGTTAGTGAACCAAAAATATCATAAAAACGATAATTAAATAAAGTTATGAATACTTAAGTATTTTTATTCATATATTCTTCTTAACAACTACTCAATACGAAAGAAACTTTTTTTTATAAATAAATAATCTGTGGCCTTCTTAACCCTTCGCTGTCGCGTCGTTTCGTGGATCGTGATTTCCAATCGATGTCAGGATTGTTCAAGAGTGTAGGCGCTCGTCTAGTTATTTCGGAGCTCGACTCTTCACCGTTTTATAATAGGTGATTACTGTTTGACGGATTGACGCACCGCACCGGTCTTATATTGCTTAAGTTTATTACACACTCAAATATTTTTGTGATGTAGTTTGTCGATTCGGTTCTTGTTTTAGAAGATTTGAAATTGATTTATTTCATTTATTTATGTATATAAAGTATGTATTTTTTGTTGACATTGCTATTTGTTTGTATTTATACTACATGATACATTAGCGATGTGCGTGTGTATTGTTATTTCAAATAAAAAATTCAAATTTATAAATAGGCATTTCGGTTTATACTGATTCAGGCGATCTCAGACACCGGTACCTTATCAAGAAGTCCTTTTTTTCTACAACAATGCCAAAACTCTTTCCGTTCCAATAATTTAATCTCGAACTTAATTAGTAATGCGAAACGAAACCTTATCAAAATACGTGTAAATCGAATTATGCGTAACAAATAAAAGTCGATACTAATATGGTATCTAGAATCGATTGGTAACGACTCGATGGCGAGTCGTTTTCTAGAGAAAAACCACTTTTTTCTCTCGTCTTATTTTTGTTCCACAGGAGCATTGCCTCCATTATAAACAAGTACATTTCCCATGGATTCGGTCCCGTAATTTGGGACAAGCGAGTGTTGCTCATCGAATATATAATAATAGTAATGTTGACGAGGAAAACTTAATTTGTATATAGTTAATATTTTAATACTATATTTCTTCTTCATAAAATACTTTTTTACTGGTGATAGGGCTATGTCCAAGCTCGTCTGGGTAGGTACCACCCATTCATCAAATATTCTACCGCAAAACAGCAGTAGTTGGTACTGTTCCGGTTTGAAAGCATTGGCAACGTAAGCTATGGTTAACATTTCTTTTAATGCTAATGTCTATGGGCGGTGGTTACCACTTACCATCAGGTGGGGCCACCTGCTTTTTACTATTATTATATTACTATTTATTACTAATTAAAACTATTATATTACTATTTGCTCGTACGCCTTTTTATATTTTTATATATAAAAAAAAAATACCAAATTTAATGTTATTAATAATAATAAGTAAACATTTAATTTTAAGTGAGAAGAAATACATTTTAAAATGGATAAAATAATTGAATAAATCAATTTTAATCTTAATACTTAATATGGTAAAAATTAAAATTTTTATTCAGATTCACGACGTTTTTTTTTTGTTTATAATTATGTAAATATAATTCAACTAAACGTTTTTTTAAATATTTTTTATTATCTCCGGATTGCGGTGCACATTTCTTTTAATTATCCGGAGTACCGTGACGGAATGGTGTCTATACGCGAGAGGGATAGAGGCATTATTGTGAAAGAGATAACGATATATGTTTGTGGTAGGTGTGAACGGGACACGCGCGATACATACCTGCACAGCCTACTGAGTGATTCTCAAACTTTAATATATAATATATTTTTCAATATTTATCTTTTTTTTTTCCTTCCAAAACTTTCTCGAAATAATTAATTAATTAATAAGATTGAGCGTGGGGACTAAAGTTGGGTATGTTTTTCATGGGTTCGGCCCATGCACATAAATATATTCTACATTTATAAATATAATATATTGTAATAAACAATTGTATAACGACTTACTTTAATAGTTAATAGTAAAAATTTAAGATTATAAGAAAGCTGTCTTAAGATTAGACAAGGATCGAATACCGTAAGACAAAGAGGGAGAATATTCTTGTAAATCCTAACTAATATTATAAATTTGAAATTGGATTTTTTAGTTTGTATGTTTGTTTTTTCGCTTTCACGTCTTAACTACTCAACTGATCATTATGAAATTATGCGTACACGTTTTCAGCGGTACAGGAAAGGACCTAGACTAATTGCCTCCCCCTCACAAGAAGGCGAAAAATCACGGGCGGAATCTAGACATAAAATTGTTTGCCGATTTTCGACTATTTAAAGCATATTGCAATGTTTTATTTAAAACTAAATACCGTGTAAACAGTCAAAGTGAACAATAGAGGTTAGTTCTCGATATCAGCTGTTTTAACGTTTTTATATAAAGGGCACTCCAAACTTTTACAGGCATAGTAAGAGTTCATTACGACGTGCTTTTAATTTTTTTTTTTAAATCATATTTTATGTTGTAGTTTTCGACTTTTTACAATCTATTATTTGATAGTTATTCGTATTTAATGTATTTATATAGATACACAAATAGTTACAAAAAGATCAAATTCACTTAAAGCGAGTACAAGAAATCGTATTCGGTAATACTCATATTTCGGTCCATCACTATTTACGATTATGCTTTGAGAAGCTTTAAAAGGCTCGTGCTTTTCCTTCATTTCTCGTTAAGAGCTTATAACGAGCCGACCTTGCTCTAACAACTGAAAAGAGATGGATACACAAAGTGCTATCTGTATGATAGAGAGAGAACACCACGCGGTCAACAATAAGCTCACTAACAAGATGGATTCATTGAAAAGAAAACATCCTAAGCGCCACGATTACTCTTTGAATTATAGAACGTAACGGATTTGTAGAGAGTGTAATTTTCCGCAAACAAACATTAGGTTGTTATTTGACAACTGCTAACACGCGACTAACAAGAATGACTCAAATATTGGGTTGCTATTATAATGTAAGCCTTTATACAAAGACATTGAGTTTAAATTAAAGTGAATAAATAAGCATTCAGTTCTCTCTTTGGTCTCCGAAATTTATTCAAATTAGATTTTCTGCCGCGGAATCTTTAATGCCGAGAAACGAGTTGAAGGTATATTTCTTGGGGGTGTTTTACTGTTACATATAGACCAAAATATGTGAATGTACTTTCGACTATTTTGTAAAAATATATAAATGTTATTTAAAACAAAATCGTTATTATTAAATTTATTAAGTAGCTAAATATTATTACACGTGATTAAAATAAAGATATTTGTTTTAGCCGACAACCCAAAGTTGATCAGCATAACTAAAATATGCTTGGAATAATTCTCCTTAAACGAAGAGAAAGCTTTATTCCAGTACCTAATTGTAGTTTTGATATGGCGCTATGATTTATAAAATAAAAGCCTATTTAATGTGCATAGGACATAAAAGGGCAGTTGTAGAAATATTTTAAGGAAGCTACACTTACCGCACACTTATAATTAAAACGAATTAAGATAAGAATTGCGTACAATAAAACCAAAACATTATTAAAAACTGTAAAACGATAATTACAATAATACTGAACATTACATTAATTGGATGTCGCTAAAAAGTCCACTTGCAATAAAATTGAATTTTAATTGTAAAATAATTACAGCGTTTCTTTAATATTAATACAAATGTCGAAGTGTTTTAAATACAAAAGGATATTAACAATAAGTTTTTTTTTTTTATAATATCCTGGGACATTTTTCACACACGGCCATCTGATCCCAAATTAAGCTTGTACAAAGCTTGTGCTATGGAAACCAGACACTTTTTTTTTTCTGTTTTGTAATTTAAGATTGGTTTAACAATAGTTTAATGGAATTTATCTAGGAATGGCCTGTACCTATATTTGTTTTATGAAATGTCTTAATTGGCTGCACGTTCGGCTGAAATGCATTTCATTTTACTTATTATAACTTCAACAAAAAGTTGCTTCGATACGGACTTACGTGTAAATTACGTGTATAGAATAATGTATTGTATCAAAACTGTAAGTTGTATCGGTTATTAATTTATCATTGATCCTGAAAAATAAAATAAATAACCTATTATTCTAAAAAAAAAAAAACAAATAAAATGCGAGTGTTGATAATTATCAATTAATCATCTTACTTATATACATATATAGGCATTAAAATATAAGGTGCTTTCTTACGAATTATAAATAAATTGTTATATTTTATTTTATTTCATTTTTTTATATAAAGATTGTTTTAACTGTTACAATAAATAGGACGTTTTATTTTTAAGTGGTTTCGATTTTGTTATTGCTTCATGGCCGGTGCTAAACTATGACACAATGTATGTAAAAATTACTTAAATATTAGGTTCGGTTACTTTTTTAATCGAATTATTGTAGGTAGTTGATGAAATCCGTATTCGGCCCGTCACTCATAAATTGCGTTTTACCACATTTAACTTGGATCGTCATTGTTCAATTTACATAATTTTTATCACATTATACAATTACATTTTCATTACTATAATATCATTAAAGGTTCTTCAAATATCTTATTCTTAAAATCAAAAGTAATATAATAATAATAAAAAAGGACTATTTTATTTTAAGACAAAAACGTGCAAAAGACATCAACGCGCTTTCATCGCAATTCATGTATTTCTAGACAAAAATACTTTCAATTAAAAATAATTAACATAAAAATTTAGATTTAATTTAATCCAAAAGATATCAGTATAAATAAATATATTATACATATAATGAATATGTAATGTTTTTAATGTAATTTTAGTTTGTAAATTATAAATTTATAATTTGTAGTTATTTCATTGAAATAAAAAAAAAGAATAGTAAATACAATCGAATTATTTATGTGCACGAAAGGTTTATCGTAAAAACCTTTGGACCATATGTCATTCCATATATTGCTCCCATAGTTTAAATTAAAGTTGAATCCCGCTGAGTTTGTTTTACGAGGGCCCATGACTGGTATACCTTTATCGGGATTATTTATCAGGTGATTAAAGTTTCTACGCCCATCTGCAAGAACACCGGCGCGCGGCGCAGGCACAGCGAGACGTCACTTTTAATTTGAAAACAGAAAACTAACGTGCCCCCAATATGCGTTACTATAAAAGAAGGAATTATAAATTTACATTTTAATTTTACTATTTACGATTACAATAAAATATTTATGATAAAACAAAATTTAAGTCTCAATGAAGAGATTATTAAAATAAAATTGCCGTTCATATAAACCGTATGTACCTTTATAATACGTGTATGTAATGACACGAGCAATCCAAAATCACACGAAGATTGCTTGATTATTGCTTCCCCTAGTAACGTAAATCCCAATTATCGAAATTAGGATTCAACGGAAAAATGTCGTATCATGCCACTATTTCACGTGCCCTTGGTTTATACTATGCGATATGGATCAGAAGATAGAACATGTCTTTATATTTTGAATTTAGAACAGTTTTTATTTAGTATGGTAGATCAAAGTCAAATGAACTAATAAGGCTTTATTCTGAATTGTCATTGGTCGGTGACAGTCGATGACGCAATAGGCGACCAACGAGCGTTCAGATTAAAGTTAAAATAATTAACCTGATTTTGACCTGTGTTTAAAAACCTGGAATTAGATGTGTGTTAACAATGAATACGACATCAATTGACACGTTGCAAAACGTTAATAAGTTGTGTTTAAAAGCTCAAGCGTTAAACGAAACTCCGAGAGATGTATTCAGTAAACCATAGAGAATTTAGTAAGCCATAAAGAATACATGGATTAATACTTACTTATGACTTGTTCATATAAAAAGCCTAGATGGCCTAGTGGTTAGAACGCGTGAATCTTAACCGATGATCGTGGGTTCAAACCCGGGCAAGCACCACTGAATTTTCATGTGCTTAATTTGTGTTTATAATTCATCTCGTGCTTGACGGTGAAGGAAAACATCGTGAGGAAACCTGCATGTGTCTAATTTCATTGAAATTATGCCACATGTGTATTCTACCAACCCGCATTGGAGCAGCGTGGTGGAATAAGCTCCAAACCTTCTCCTCAAAAGGGAGAGGAGGCCTCAGCCCAGCAGTGGGACATTAACAGGCTGTTACTGTTATGACTTGTTCTGTACAAATCTGCTATTCAATCCCTTTAGTCAGTATACATATATACATATATATATACGCAATTCGTTTTATAGGTGGTCCTTTTAAATTTGGTGATGACATGAACATTTATTTAGTTAATTCAGATACTAATTGCCCACAAGCCTTATTTGTATTCTTTTTATCAGTAAAATTATCTGGTGATTAAATTACCACTGTCTGTTTTAAATAATATTGGTTAAAACGATTTGTCTTTTCGTTCTACTCTTGATATATTTATACGACCTTTTGTATCCACAACATTATTCGTTTGTATATTATGTACATATATAGACTCTGTAGTTGAGACGTGGAGGACACATCACAGATCACAGGTGAATAGAAGATACTACAAGATTATTTTAGTAATTCTTTTTACACTACAAATTAATCGAAATGAAATGAAAATTTTGCCAAATCATTTACAAGTCCTTACGTAGGTAGATATGTAAGATTATATACCACCTTAAACCGAAAAAACACATACATATACCTTATACATATTTCGTTTCTTAAATTGTTTAATAATTAAAAACCACAAGTTATAAGATCATATGTCTAATTGGATTATATTATAACTTGACAATATTAGTGATACAATAAACAAGGCTCTGTTTTGAAGCACACCTATGCATCATGACGTCACAGCACGCCTCGCCGTCAATCACGTCACATCTCATCACACCACGCCTCGTTACATGTTAGGAAACGATACCAGAAAAAATTATGGACGCTAAAACTACGCTCAATAGACACGACTTATATCCTATCAAATACAGGGAAATGTAACTTGATTAATAGTTGAGTTTATATCTTTTTTTTTTCTTTTCGTACGTTGTGTAATCAATCAATCATCATAGTTTTTTTTAATTTTTAAATCACTAAACAGTTGTTATTTAAAAGTTATTTTAATATTTTTTATTGATGTGTATTTTGTAGCAATAGATTCTTTCTATATGAATGTTTATATATTTCATAAGGTATATAGTCAATATTTTTATAATTTCTATGACCTTAGATCAGCGATACTCAACCTTTTTTTTATAGGGGCCACAAACAAGTGTCATTGTGTCGCGAGCCGCATACAAAAAATATTTTGGTAATGATTTCTTAGGTTTCTGGATTGTTAAACAACTATGAACGATTTATCGAGTATATTTAAAAAAATATATCATTTCATAACATTTCAAACACTTTCCGGTGTCAGCGGCCACAAGCAGTTGTTTAATTAAAATTATTTAGGTCATAATAAAAAATGTAAAAAAAAAAGCCGAGATGGCCCTGTGGTAAGAACGCGTGAATCTTAACCGATGATCGTGGGTTCAAACCCGGGCAAGCACCACTGAATTTTCATGTGCTTAATTTGTGATTATAATTCATCTCGTGCTTTACGGTGAAGGAAAACATCGTGAGGAAACCTGCATGTGTCTAATTTCACTGAAGTTCTGCCACATGTGAATTCTACCAACCCGCATTGGAGCAGCGTGGTGGAATAAGCTCCAAACCTTCTCCTCAAAAAGAGGAGAGGAGGCCTTTAGCCCAGCAGTGGGACATTCACAGGCTGTTACGGATAATAAAAACCTTTGAAAGTAACACCAAGTGGGCCAATCACAAAAGCCTCGCGGGCCGCAGGTCGCAGCCTTAGTTCACCAGAAAAAATTGTCGCAATCACTTAATGGAAGATCGTGATTTCAGTTCACCTCGTGATGTCAATTTCACATATAGAATAATATCATTAAAAACGAATGCTCGATTTATAGATAATATGCAAATTTCAATATGTTCGTGATGTCTAAAAACGACAGCGACTTCACAATAAAAACAAGTGAATTTCACTTCTACTGTGTATTTTGATATCTTTATAATAATTATTTTAGTTGTTATAAGACACGATAAAGACAGTATGGAAGCAGTTCTTTCAACTCTTTAATAAACAAGTTTTTGCCTCAATTAAAATAACTAAATTTATCTCGGCCAGTATTTCCGATTTTTTAATTCCCATTATAGAAATCCATGGATCAACTAAAATAATATAGAAAAATACTTGCAAATTACATTTGAGTTCTGCTATCATGAACGATAATATCTCCGAGCGTCTTATTAATATGATTAAATAAATAAATAAAAAAAAACTCTGATTTTCAACCTAAAAACACGATTGTTCCTATTTAAAAAAAATACATATTTTTCAAAGTTTTTTATTTTGCATATAATGGCGACTATTAAATTTATCAATTTATCTATAGCATTGAGTATTGTAGCTGAGTTTTTAGTGTTAATTCTATTAAATTATTATAGACAAGCAACGTTTTAGCGCTGTCCGTCAGAAAGTTTTGTTGTAGATCAATGGCGGGCCGTGATTACAGCTTTGATGGTGCCGCCGCGGAATGCAAAATACAGTTCAAAGTCGCCGACTTACGAGCTGTGTTTAGGTGTATTATTAGGGTCATATTTTATTCGATACGAAACAAGATGATTTGTGAAGCAATTAGCATCTGCTAATTATGAGATAGATACCTATATGACAGTTTTTTTTTAATATTCAAGGTAAAAACGAGGGTTACGTAAATAAATGTTAATATATTCTACCCGACGACATTTATGGGTTGTTATACTATTATTTATCCTCGCTTTATTCTTATACTAATAAATAAGTAATTAAGATCATATTACGAAGTCAACAATGTGATGAAAAAACCTCAAAAGAAAAATACATCAGCTTATTTTGTAATTCGCATCAACGAATTTAAAAATGCTTCCTTAAAGATTATTTAAAGTTCATTGAACTGTGCGAGATACTTCATACCTAAAATAAAACAATAAAAATAATCGCGTCATTAACATCATTACGCGTAACAATTAGACGCAAACATTGATTCTATAAATAAGCAAAACTTGCTGTAAGAGCCGTTTATAAAATATCATAAACTAACAACCGGTCGCTTGCTCGACTTTTATTGCAAAATTATTCAAAACAACTATATAAAATTAAGGCTTATTATAATCTATACTAAGAACGTAATTTTGACAGCCATGTTTTTTATCTTAATATTTTTTTTTAAATTACTTTGTTCCATAATTATATAAATTAATTAAAAAATTTAGACGTAGAAATATATTAATTATACATTTATATCTAAATACGTTATGTTAAATGAAACGGTTTATATATAGGTAGTATGTATCTCAAATCATGTTTACTAAAACCTATATTATGTAAAGCACGAGTAAAATCACACTATTATAATAGTATTGTTATAATTGGTTTATAAATCAGTTATGGTGCGCTTATTTTGTACTCTGTATCCATGTTAAATTCGCGGCACATAAATTGCTTGTGAATTAATAATACAAGTCGTGAAGCTGTTACGGTCGTACCTCGACAACGCTTTTATAACATATACAGATAAAATATACCCTGCTTAAATTAACAGTTTTTTTTTTATGCAAAATTTAAAACAATTACTAACTAAATTTATATGATATGTTGCGTTCCAGCAGACGTAAAAGGTGACTGTTATTTCAACTGAATTATCTTGTAGGTATGTTATTCGATATATTTGTATTTTGTAAATAGATTTTAATGATACTTTTTTTTATTAGACAAGTCATCAAGGTTTCATGTAAATAAAAAAGTCGACCCAACAACTTTGTGACAATTTTTTTTTTAATCACTGAACATAACAAAGCATAAGAATATATGAAATTGTAGTTATTTGAACATTTACAATACCTCTCATTTATGGAAATAGTGCCAAGGGCGAGACATATCAATCGAGATATGAACATAAATTGTTATAACTAATCTTCATACATCTATAACAAACCTTTATTTTTTTTAATATATTAATAACAACGGTATAATCGTATAAGTGTGAAAATTTTATTATATTTAATTGATCTCCTTTAGTATATTTCACAGTGGTAGCTGTTGATGTGTATAGTGTACGGTATGCGCAGTTCGCACATCAGAATTCGCCACGGACTTCGGATTTAACGCGTTCTTTAGACGGCTCGCATGTTAGGCGAGTTAACCTCATATAAACTCTTGTATTATTTATCGCTTAAAATAATTTACAGCGTTAATTGGTTTAATACGTTTAGTATTTAAGCAAATGATTATAGATATTTATAACGTTGTTAAATATGTTATATATTAGATACGTTGATAGTACGAGGAAGCTTAGCTCACAAACGTTTTGTCAAGCATTATATTATTATATAGAAGGTGGAACACTCTCATATTAACTTACCACTTAAACAGTATTATTTCACCGAATAATTTATAAAAGACAAAATTTAATAAATCTTTACGTTACGAGGCCACCAGAAATCGATTATTTTTATTTAAAGTTCATGGGTGGATGCGTTTTTTGTTTGTGTGCATATATATCATTGAATATTCGCGCGTTCGTTTAAGATTTTTTCGTCTTCAATATCCTAGGTATAGGTGATGATACAGACTTCAACAGTAATTAACTTGATGTAAAACTTTAATTTGATTCCTGAGGCTTTTTTTCAATAGTAAAGTATTGATTCGTTTATATTATTCTTGCGTGTGCTAAGATTAAGTACAACAATAGCTCAAAGCGTCAGGGTCGAAACTACAACTTTCTAATTGCAAGTCACCTATCAACTATTATTGACATATAATAAATCTCGTTACATATATAGAACATTATTCTATTTGAATTTAACACTTTATTATAAGTTACATAGAAAAAAAATATACAAGGCCCGTAAATATTTATATATAATAATTTAGAAAAATAAATAGGACAGACACGAACAATACAATAAACCTGCCGAATCAAATTTAATTTACTTACGAGTATAAGTTAAAGAATGGTAGTTAAAAATTGGTAATTTGTTATTATTGAAATGTTTTACGTGGTGGTGAATGAAATGAACGAATGAAGATTTTATAAGTATATTTCATAAGCCGAGATGGCCTAGTGGTAAGAACGCGTGAATCTTAACCGATGATCGCGGGTTCAAACCCGGGCAAGCACCACTGAATTTTCATGTGCTTAATTTGTGTTTATAATTCATCTCGTGCTTAACGGTGAAGGAAAACATCGCGAGGAAACCTGCATGTGTCTATTTTCATTGAAATTCTGCCACATGTGTATTCTACCAACCCGCATTGGAGCAGCGTGGTGGAATAAGCTCCAAACCTTCTCCTCAAAAGGGAGAGGAGGCCTTAGCCCACCAGTGGGACATTAACAGCTTACTGTTTATTTTATAAGTAATACGTCGGTAGCAATGAATATGTGTACTATAGTATTATACTCTTCAATACTAAGCTAATAGCTACTCACAAAATCCTGTTTGCTAAATCGCTCAACAATTTATAATTATATATAAGCGCAAGCCGAACGCTGTGAGCGCGTTCTATGTAACTGCGGTCTCGTTATAATCAAATTTATGAACTACATTTACATACAATCGCCTCTTATTTCTTACATGGTATAATAAACTGTCTCGAATTGTATTGTTTAAAAAAATATATGATAACAAGGAGATATTGAGTCACGAAGCTTTATGCTGAAAAAATAAGAGATGAAACGATCGTATCAATCGATTGTAAATTATATTTTTATACGTAAAAACAATCAATCAATAAAAAATCATCTAGTTGTTCGATCAACAATCTTATAAATTAAGCATTTTTTTATTTTCAATAGAATCCACCTATATTTTTAAATGACACAAACATCTTGTTATCTTGTTAAAATTTAGTATATTTTATATTAGAATAAAAATTCGACTTATTAACGTTAAGTACATTCATAATCCGTTTAATAAAAAACTTAAATTACATAACAACCTACTTTGTTTTTATTCAAAAAGTTTTTTAAATTTAAAATCTGTTCGATTACGATCTTATCTTTTTTATTATAATATATTTACGTACTTTGATTAAACAACATACATTCATTTATTATTATATGTCAGTAACAAATTATACGAATTTAAATTCTTGTTAGTCCCGGTTATCTTAGATCGTACAACATGACGTAAATATATCTCTGTAGTAGTAAAATAATTTGTAGAACAAAGTACGTTGTCCTTTACCCACCTAATGAAATGTATTTAAGTGTGAAAAAGACAGAGATAACAATAAAAGCCATAGATAGTTGGATCCCGCGGCGCAGACATGTGCATCTGCTTAGCGGGAAGCGAGTGTAGGAAGAACAACGACGCTATAGAGTAGATATTTATTATTATTATTTTTATCATCAGAAGCTTAAATATCAGTTTAGATTGTGAATATTACAAAAAATATTTAAGTAAAACCTATAAGTTATTCAAGCAGTAACTATTCTGTTATAAATGTTACATTGCATAATAATTTAAGTTGCAAAATAATATTTAATATTAACAAAGTATCAAATAATAAAATTGACACGTTATTTATTGACATATTATTATCAAATAGGACACGCATTACACGTTTGTTTTTTTTTCAGATAAAAAAATAATTAAACATTTATTCATAAACCTGTCTAAACATTATCCTGTTCGACGCATCCCAAGCCATTTCGGGCGGCTTTGGTACCGTGTTTAAATTACGACTGTCGGGATTTCTGCTTACGATCAATAAATCAATAAATATATGCGGCTGTGTCCGTTCGTCCGTCGGACATTAATGGAAATCACTGTTTGTTTAGGACCGATCCCTGCGCCACGGCTGTTATTTAACGGGAGCCATTTTGAAAAAGCAAAATCACCTATTTCACGTGATACATACAAAACTTTATATTCATACAATATAATTTTAGTATAATGTTATGGTTTGATATACAAGATAAACATTGTGTGTAGGCATGACTTATGCAGCTTTCAAATATCATATTACGTAGCGTCTGTAAATGTATTTTTAGAATATAACAAGAACAAGCAAACGTACGTATCCATATAAAAATAGTTTCTTATTTAGGCTTCTGTTGTCTATAAATAATAACCAATTTCAACAAACTCGTCTATATTTTAATATTACACAATATAATAGTATGTATTATTATTAATTAGCTTAAATTAATGTACTTAGATTAATGGGATGACTTTCAAATGTGTTTAGTTACTCAACTTTCTTCAAAACAATGTATATTTGCGAAGCAATTTTAAAAATGAATATTAATAATATTTATTTATTTATTATGCGGGTCTACTTCACGTTCTCTTTGCACCAGTCCACATAAAGAACATTTTTTTTCACCGCCATCCCTAGCAAAGTGAAACAAAAAAGCATACCTGCTCCCCAAATCCTGCCATCTACAATCCCTCTTTTATTTAACCGAACGTCGCAACATTTCAACTTGTCGTATTCTTCCAAAACGAATAACATACTAGCAAACTAACAAAGGCTTTTGCCGTTTTCTTAGAACGAACTGGCCTTGTAAAATCTGAAATTGAAAATAGTCTGGGTCACGTAAATAATGGGGTTCTGTCCTGTTTTGAATTTCAAAAAAGGATTTACTGTTTCTGATTTTTATCGATAGAATCCGATGTTTGGATATATTTTTTATCTTATTTATATATTATATATAAGCGAATTACACCACATTAGAATTACAAGACCACAAAACAAATCTATTTTCCTTTAGCGAATGATACATTGAATGCTTTATTATCCTAACGGAAATGTCTTGAGGTGGTGTCGGTAGTGTGAAAATGAGCTGTGAAAGCTTTTAAAACAACGCAGTGGTCGCCTGGCTCGTTTGTAGGAGTAGGCGCTAAATGCAGGCGCATCCGTTGATGTAGGGTGACTACATTTTGTTGCCTTTTTGCGGGACTGGTGCATATATTTTTTATGATAAATACTACACCGCAGTCATAATAAATCTATCAGAAGAACAAGATCTAGCAAAATTAAATACTTTATTTTTGCTTAGTTTTTGAATTACATTACTTTCTCCAAAATAATATAATGTACATAATAGCAGACAAATTAATTCATCGAGAAATATAAATGTTTAATTCAGAGTAATTCGATTATTTATTGAAGTAATAGATGAATTTGTACTGAATGGATGCTATTAATGGCAATATTATAAAAATAAGCTGACAGTATGTTTATTACATTAATGGTCACCCTTATATTCTCGAGTTTACACTGCGCAAACGATCTCACTGTTATGTTCTCGGTAAGAGCTTTTACTTACCTCAGCGACTTGAGATTGCTCACAAAAGAGCCTCTGTTTTCAAAACAAAACAATTTGTACAAAGTCCATTAAAATAAATTGAAAAATGTAAATTTTTGAATACGGAATTACAACTCACTATTTTGCCTCAGCAATGTATGATATTATACGTAATTAAATAATATTATCTAGCTACATAATAGCTTAAAAAATGCTGATAGATTTATGAGATATAAAAAGATATAGAGAAACTAGTACGACAACATATTCTATTATTACAAAAACATACAAGTAGCACGGCCATTTCAAGCGTAATTCATAACATGATTTTGTTTTGTACTTACAAACAAATTGCTAGAGTTAATAAGAAGCTGATTGCAACGGCTGCCTACCTAGATATTAACGTCAATTTTAAAATTCCTGTCGAGCAACGCGTTCCGAGGCGGGTCTACGTATAACCGTCCTTAATTACATGGTTATCCATCATCGAAAACCAACAAAGGAGGTTGTTTCCGAAATCTTGGCCCACCCACTGCCGATATAATTTTGTTGGCCTTCGAAACACGATTTTACGTGGAACTTCATTTAAATAGGTCTAATTACATGATAAGAACCAGTTTCATGCTGTCGAGGACATAGTCAGAAATCAATCAGAGATCATTTTGTTTGCATGTTACTGTCAGATTTACGGATACAAGTTGAGCGAATGTTCAGGTTTTTGATAGTTTTTGATAAAATATATTCGTATTTTAGTATATTTTACTGTTTGGTCAGTTTAACAAATGTGAAAGAATCTCAAGTCCGTATCGAGTTTTATCAAGGATCCTGTTACATTTTTAACATCTAACACATGCTTTTAGATCTCATAAGCTGGATCGTACAGATTGTATTACAGATTACGGTAACCCTATACTCGTGAAGGAGAAAGTGATAAATAGTGTAATTCAAGTTCAAAGTCGGGCGAGTATTGTGTAACAATGGAGATCGTATCGCTGCACCACGAGCCTGTAGTGCCCGTCGTGTTGTGGGTATATCTGAGCGTGCATCGTGCTTAACAAGCCTGATTTACTACAGTATACGGAAAAGGTTTAAACAAATCATAGAAAGGATAACAGAAAAGGGTTTAGATTTTTTTTATTTGCCACAAAACAGCTTTAGTTGACGTTCTTTTAGAATTATGTTGAAACTTAAAAATGTTTGACAAAGTAATACCATATATATGTACGTCTCCTACAAGTATCTCTAGACTATATGGTACCTTGTTAATTATTGAAAATATTTCCACATTAACAGACAAAAAAATATATTTAACAGAATACAAATAAAACCTTGGCGCATCTACCACTCCTCGGTATACTGTGACCAACAAAGCGAGTTCCAATAATGAGGATCGTTCGATAGCATCTCGGGCGGCGCGATCACCGTAACAGATATGCAGAATCCTTTCTCGGTTCCTTTGTGAACTGAGGGTGAACACGACCGTCGGGTATTTTACTTCTTAACAATCCCGTGATCTTGAATTTTAAACCACTACAAAATCAATGAGGCATTTCTTTCCATCTAGACACTATTAAGACTAGGGCAGGATTACCTACTTAGTTCACTCCTAATTTGCGTATGACTGCGTCAAATATTAGTAATGTTTTCGATGGCTTCAAAATATTCTTTTCGTCTATGAAACTCATTAAGATCTAATTAAGTTTTATAAATTGATTAAATTTGCTCAATAAATATACATACATATATTCTGAATAATATTCAATAATTTCATATTATGGATGGATCAATTAAAGTTACCTGTATAATTAAAAACTAGTGAAGAATCTAATCTCATTAATAAAACTACTTAGATATACCTACAATAAAATCAATATCATTTTAACAATAGCCATCAAATAATGTAAGCAATAATAAAAAAAAGCTATGTAAATTGTTACTTTTAAAACAAGGATTTGCGACCTCGTTCGAAGTATCGTTTGGTTGTTACGAATGAAAATTATTCTGCCAGTGCAAACTACAGTGATTACGTTGGAGCGAGCCTCAGGGAACGACGTCAGTGCTTATTGCCGGATGATTGAAGACCCTCCCGCCTTCGATGCAGTCCTTGCGTGAAAGAGACGAAACATCGAATAATCGTAAATGTAAAAGAGAAGAGAACAGTTCAGCATCTGATTAGCATCCCAATTACGGCGCGGGCGCAGTGGGATCGAATCTTACTTGTAGTGTTGAAAGATATAAGAAGTATTGTCGATCATTTTTGTTATATATATATATATATATATATATATAAATTGAATCAAAACTTATTTAATAGTTATTGTCCTGAGACATCTAAAATTTTACTAACTTTGCAGACTTAGGTAACTACTATAACACAAGAAAATATGTAAAAAATGTATATTTCATAATCTAACAATATAATCAATAAGTTGAACTAGAGAAATGGGCTATGCATAATCGGCTAGTAAAAATAATCATGGCCATTGAAATAGCTTAGCTCTATGAATGAATTTATAATAATTTATAGATATTACTTAAGAAAATATATTTTTTATATCTGTCACAAATTAAAATAAATATTTCATAAACTAACATGTCGATGTAATTTTTTATCGATAATTTTTAGTCCGACCCTAGACGCAGCCCTACTAACGAGCATACCGCTCGGTGCAGGGCGGAGAGTTCGTGTTAAGATTACATCAGCTGCCACAAGAAAATTTAAAATAAACAAGAAATTATGAACTACACCAAGACTGACCTTCATATGTATTAAATTGCGAGAATAGTTACTTCAGACATCGATATATGTATATTGGAAAACATGTCTAATATATTATATCGCTTATTACAAACTGAAAACTACTAAATTAATTTAATAACCTAATACTTGAACTATTTTCGGCTGATTTTAGACAGACAATTAAATTTATAGGCATTGATTTTAAGCAAAACATTTTTAACCTGATCTAATTTACACTTCCAATAAAAACAATTGTTTAATCTTCTCCATCCACACCAGGCTTTTAATATGTTATCATGTATAAATATAAAAACAGATCTTAAACACCATATCTAAGGTAATATCTCTGAGCAGCCAGATGTAACGTAACAAATTGTTTTATAGCAGGAACCGCAGCTACGGTATTCCTTCTAAATGAAAATAAAATTACTGTTATTTACGAAAAGCATAATAATACAATCGCAGAGATTTGAATTTTCTAAACTGAAACGATTATGCTCTGTGCCGTTAAGGTACACGTATCTTACTTAAGCAATCAAATTACCTATTATATTGTAAAGTAATATTTCATTATTTAAAGCCTAATATATATATTAAACTATGTATGTAACGTGGGCATAATCGTAAAAAATATAATGAAAGTACAAAAGTACATGTATTCTTTTAAAAAAAGACTTTTATTCATACGAAAAATATATTTTTTATATGTGCGCACGTAGCAGTCTACAGATCATCGCACCACGATCAAAAGAAATGAGTATGCACGCGCATGGATACAAAACCAATTCGATATTTCTCATTACGCACCGACCACAATATCGGGTATTAGCTGACTAGTTCCGATATGTCATTACAATAATGTTAACTTGTTGTTATAAACATAAAATCTATCTGTGGTGTGTATTTTATGGCAGATTAAGCGATTTTATAACAGCAATTTTTGCTAGTAACATTGCATATTCAGCAAGTCGTTCACCTTTTAGAATAACAAAAGTAAAATTTAATGTAGGTACTTATATATTTTTTTAACTTAAAGACAATAGGACCTATTGATACAAGATATTTTATAGGCGATTAAAATATTTTTCTCATTATCTTAATCCCTAGTTAAGTTGGTATTTTGGTTATATATGCATATACATTATTTTTGTCAGCAAATATAAATTGCTAATCAATGTAATATGAAAATGCGACATTTAATTATACTTCAGTTTTATATTTTGTAATGTACAAAATTGCAATTATGGTATAATTAAAGATTATATTGATGATCCTTCAAGTAAATTGGTAAAGTGATTGATGATATTTTTAATAATATTAATGAGTATGCGTAACACGAAATGCTCCCCTGACGCCGAGCCTTTCGCGTTGGACTTGACAGATGCACTTAAATATATTTCACGTTCCTTTTATAAATATTCAGCTTGTTTATTTTTACTTTGTAATCGTTTAAACTTGTATTGGGAAAGAATTTAGCGAACGAAACTGTCAGATGAGAAAAAATGATTCATGCAAACAGATATAAATAAAAATAACAGATACACAAGCGTGTTACAACTATCAACAGCGAGCATTAATATCTGTCAGAGGGCCCATCATATATGCTGTGAAAGAAACACCGCTAAACATAAATCTACGTATAGTTATCATAACGAGTTAGTTCTGTAACAAAATAGAGGCTTTCTCGGAAATTAATAACGTCCGCCATAAAGCGAGAACAACAAGTTTCCGTGGCGAGCTTGCGGTGACGGTATTAATTAGGTGTCGTTTGAAAGAATTGATGATTAAAATACGTTAAGTTATAAACCTTTATTAGTATTATAAAACTTAAAAACATAGCACAAATAAATAATTGCCCTTATTTATGAAAGGTTACTTCGTTAATAAAAGGTAGTTTCGTTAATAAAGTGAATGTAGCTTATTATAATCTAACAATATGGTACTACAATAAAAAACTTAGATACTTCAAATATTTTATATTTTTAGTTCTATGAATTCAATAGTAATGATGTATGTACCTTAATAATCTCTTGTGCAATTATTCTTATAGAGCAATTATTATTATCGTAACATCATGAGATCATAAGAATAAGATATTAATAAACTGGTTTTAATTTGGTCGACGTGTTATGATTTCAGAAAATGTCTCATTTAGCTCGCTTCCTTTGCGGGGAAGAAATGGAATGCATTACTTGAATGTCAGATGCGAGTTGCCAACAAAAACATCAGTTTATATAAAATTATCTTATATTTAAAATGATAGATTAAAACAAGCAATCAGTTTTTATTTATATAAATGTTGCAGTCATTTATTTATATAAATGTTGCAGTACTGGTGGTAGGGCTTTGTGCAAGCTCGTCTGGGTAGGTACCACCCACTCATCAGATATTCTACCGCAAAACAGCAATACTTGATATTGTTGTGTTCCGGTTTGAAGGGTGAGTGAGCCAGTGTAATTACAGGCACAAGGGACATAAAATCTTAGTTCCCATGGTTGGTGGCGCATTGGCTATAAGCGATGGTTGACATTTCTTACAATGCCAATGTCTAAGGGCGTTTGGTGGCCACTTACCATCAGGTGGCCCATATGTTCGTCCACCTTCCTATTCTATAAAAAAAAAAAAATTAAAATTAATATTTCAAATATTTATTTTATAATTTACTTAAAAGAGTAGTCTATACCGCTAAATCTCTATAGTTAATAGAGACACCCTAAAAACTTTAATAATGGAATTAGCGTTATTTTTTTATAATAACGTTACTTCGTAATTACTAGTGACAATAAAAATTTGAAGACATTAAAGTATAAATGTTTCAAAAAGAAGAACAATGTTTTACGCAAACTATACCAATCGACACTTTCAATGAACATTTAAGATGTTCCGAAATTATTTCGGGGACGCAATTGCATTCCACGCTGTGTTGTCTGTCCGCTTTTGACTAGTGTAGTTGCTTGCGAAGTGATTTATTGAACCTCGTTTATTTTATTTCCCAATTCCTTCGTATTTATGGCCCGTCTTTTCCACAAAAAAATTCAGAAACAGTTTTTCAAAGAACTCATAATATGATTTATGTTAATAGTTAAAAAAACCTGTTCTCTTAAATTAAAGTTTTAACTGAGGACGTGACGTGACACTGAAAAGAACGTTATATTGTTTAGGTACCCATTATAGTTTCCAAATGACATATTATAGTGCGAAGAAAGATCAAAGATTATGCCGGTTTAGAACGTTAAAAATTTACATGTTAAAAATAATAGTTTACTCAACGTAACAATAACCCTATTTGCTTTACATTTTTACAAAGCGTAACTTATTACTATGAAAACTTAAGGTAAGCAGGTCCAGTAGCATTTTGAAGAATTTGAGCTTTACTATTGATATTTAAATAACCCGTTCAGTTTAGTCAACTTCCGTTACAAAACCATAAGATCATTTTTTTACATTATTTTTGGTATCACCGTGCAGGCAGAAACCTAAAGCACGATGTAAAGGTATAATGTATTACTTTAAAGTAAAATGACAAAACATAATTGATTGGTGACAAAAGTTAAGATTTATGGACGGGATTTCAATGAGTATGTAGCAGGTATTGGAAATCCGAAGGTGTAAAAAGACTTGTAGTTACTCTCGGGCATGCTATTGTTCACTTTGAAATTTTTTGCAATGATAAAAATCATTTAAATGTTTTGTTCTCAATGCTTCTTTAGCAAATTGTCTTCATTTCAAAAGTTAGCAATATAGTACAACAGACTTTATTTTACATTTTTGTAAAAAATTTTTAGAATAAATTTTGTTAATAATATTTTGGATATAATATATTTTAAGATATTAGTCTAATATATACTAATATTATAATCTGGAGAGTTTGTATTTTGCTTGGTAATCGTAAGAACGCTTTTAGCATTAGATTATGAAGAATTATTTATAGAGTAAAGTTTTAAAATATGTAACTTCACGCTATGACTTTACGTAGGGAAAGAAGCAATGGACTTGTATTTAATAATAGGTTGGCTTTGAACTAATAGGTATGAAATAGGCATTAATAATCTTAATTGGAGGCGTGAGTAAACATTGTATTACCTGTATATTTTAGATCGCAAAAAGTTTAAAATAATGTTTTTACAAATAACTTACCATACAGACGCTGCTAAGCCAAAGTAATACAGCAGCAAGAAGACGACCGCACAATTAGGATTGGCTAATCCATCGTGCGCAAGAAGCATCCGCGTTGGTGAAGTGGAGTCTTTGGCACAACCAGCCGCTGTGCGTCCGGCTGCAGCCCGAACACCCCACCCAGCAGCAGCTGCACATCTGCAGAGCGCCACCAGAACCAGAGCTCGTTCTCCTGCTCCACCGCGGTCTCCACAAGCCAACTGTGCTCCTACAGCAGCTAGGGTACAGGCAAAACTTAACGCAGCCCACGTTGCAAGCCACACTTCTGCTGCTTTTCTCTCTCCCATTTCCCATAGAACTTCAGCGTCACAGAATTGTGCACAGCGACCGGATCCTCTTACCCATACCCAACTATTTGGTTTCACGAGTCTTCGGCAAGCACCTCTCCCGGCTGTATTTGTTGCATCAAGTGGGATAGTTCCTAAGGGTGGAGCACGTTCACCTGGACCTTCCATGCACATATGCTCATGATTATTCTCAGCTGGGAATAGGGAACAATCCAGTTCCGCCGGCCACGGAAAACCAAAACCTCGAAGGACTGGATAACATCTTGCGTAAACACTCTCACATAAACCTCTACAGGGTCCGATAGGTAACGCAACCTTATCGGTACACATGGGAACATAGACCGCACACAAAAATAGGTGTAGCTGCGATGAACATCCGTATTGAACGAGTGGGCTGAAAGTTTGAAGTGTCACATCAGCATCTGCCTGAAGCGTGTGTCGAGCTAAGTTCGGCATTCCAGTTTGGTTGTATCCAATGTTTTTACACATAGCCACTTTAATAGGTTCACATGTCCTCACAGAAGCCTCGGCGGCTGTTTCGAAAACGAGAGCAATAGATAAAAACAACGATATTAAGCACTTCATTTTTTAATTTAAAACTGTCACATTACAAATTTCATTGTATCGTAAATGTTTTCGCGCGCGATGACTACGATTGAACGTACGTACACACCGAATCGCGTCTCTAGACGTTGTGTTGCGCCCGGCGGTCAGGTCAGTCGCCACTCCGCGGGGAGAGCTCCCTTCTACAAACTACAAACAAAAAGGTCGGCAGGTATGCGCGATAGTATCAGAAGGAAAGGGAAGGAAATTTGAGGAGTCGTGACTCGTGGCGCGGACGGCGTCAGTATTAGTGTGTCTTGTTAAATGAACAACTGCCCTCCTCGAGGACGACTCGTTAGTTGTTATCAAAATATAAAGACCCACACATAATGTATAAAATTAATTACTTATTTTCTTACTTTGGCTATGATAAAGAAAGTTTATAACACAGTTTTTTTCCTTTATAGTTTAAAAAAGTTCAATTCAAAACTGAATGTAATGTAAAATTTAATCTTTTTGTTGCTTTTAAAATTACAATTTAAATTTTTGACAGATTTCAGTTTAAATATTTATTTATAAAACCATTTATATTTAGTGCATTCATATACATAACAAAAAAAAGCTTACCGATTAAGGACTTAAAATTTAGAAAAAAATAGTTAGTATATTTCTTTATAAATAGGAATATTATAAAAAAGGTAGACGATGTATTTGTGTATACAGCTTATCATTGCTGTTGATATCTTCTATCAATACCTATATCGATTTTCAGATATTGATAGTTAACAGATTACATCGCGTTCGAATTTAACTGATATCGAATTATATATTATCTTTAGTGATCTGGTATGACATAGTATATTTAGAAATAAAAAATAAATTAATTTTGAAATTATTTTATTGTACATAGTTTACTACAATAATATGCATATTTTAACATAAATAGGTAAATATAATGGTGAAATATTGTTAGTTTTACAAAAATTGGACCGAAATAGAGATTTGTGAGGTTATAAAGCTTACAGTCATAGGTACCAAAAATACGCAATGGGATAAAAAATAATATTTACATGGTTTTGATTAATAGTTTCAATAAAGAATGATGTTCTTAAATAATGACTAAAATAAACGACAAATACTTTTACAATAATCTTATATCGTACAAGTTGTTTCACACTTTGTTTCACTAAGCTAATAATGTAATATTTATTCTTTTATAACATCACCTAGCTTAACGCTGAGTCATCAGCGAATAATAGTTGCCAGACGAAAATATTTTCATTTTATATATATATTTATATATACGAGACATTTTAATGGCAATAAAGACAATCATTATCTATCTACATACAAATCCCATGTAAACCGCATCTCAAAATCTTAAGTCTCTCCATCTTTTACATTTACAGAAGCTAATTCTAACGATAATATTATACAACATTCACATATTTTAGTTAAGATTTTTTATTTCATTGTTTTTTTTTTATTATTTTTTACAATAAAGCTTAAAAATAATAAATATTAGGAATGCAATTTAAGCAATACTAGCGCCATTTTTTTTTCAATATATAAAAATAACTACTTACAATTAAATGTTTGCGGAAGCAGATTTTTTTTAATTTAAATATATAAATACATAAATGCCATAACTTTGTATGTTTGTGTTTTTCTAGAAGTAATTCATTCCATTTTAATAATTGTGCTATTGAAAGGATCGAACCAGGTTAGGAGTAGAAAAGTTATTTTTAATATTCGGATTTACAAATTTTGCCTTTGAAAAAAAAAGTGATTTTATCAGATTTAATTTCATTTAAGAAGAAAAATATTTGAAAATCCCCCAGCAATTACTATTATGAAATATTCTGCAAAGCTAGGACCATCTATATTCATGTAAAAATTTTGAGGTAGTTATTTTGTTGAAACAATTTACTAAGTTTTATATAAACGTTAAAATTTAAGGGATATATAAAATATCTTACAGTCGGTCCAGACGATATCATACACATAAACAGATTCTACTAAAAAAATATGCGAGTTCCTTTCATGAAGTTAATTGAAGTAATTACGTCATTAAATTCATTAGAAAATACTATAGCCTCTTTAAAATAATTTAGCATCGTTTTTTATTTGCATCTCACATTCATAAGCAGTGCGCTTTTTTTTTATTTTCTCAAAGAAAATGTGGATAAATCTTAACAATCTAAATAGTTTAATTTACAACTAAATTGTAATGTTTAAATGTAACAAACATTCTTGTGGACATTTAACATTTGAAACGTTAATCTAAATTACCTTTCATTAGCACTTAGGACCGAAGACATTTAAGCCGTTTCCAGTTATAACAATAAATGAAAAAAAAAATAAAAATACACTAGAATGAATAAATATAAAACCGATTGCGATTTTCTTATGAGATTACACAGGTCGATAAAAAAAACAAATAAAACAAATATACAAATGGAATATTGCGGAATGGGGCTCGGGACTCTCGGTGACTAGACGGGAGTGGAGTGCGCGTCGAGGCGCACGCGCAACGCCTCCCGCTCGCGCTGCACGTCGGCCAGCTCGGCCACCAGCGCGCGGCACACGCGGTGCAGCACCGCGTTCTGCTCCTGCAGCGCCTTCACGTCCGGGTCCGCCTCGCACGACGACTCCCGAGACGGCTTGCGGTACACCTCAAACGCGCCGTGCATCTTCGGCGCGTCTTCCCGGTTGTAGCCGAAGCCCTCGCCCTCGTACTCGCGCGGCGCGAACGCGTCTGGGGGGAACGCGGGCTCGCCTTCGCTCCGTTGATTGACGAGACGGCGGGACGGGGGGGACGTCGCCGAGGGCGACATCCGAGGTGGAGGCTGCGGCGGCGGAGCTGGGGCTCCCTTGAATCGGTTCAGGTCCAGCGAGCTGGAGCGGGTGTGGTTCCGCAGCGGGCGAGGCGGCGGGGGCGGCGGAGGATCCTTTTTGGGCGCGTACTGAAGGGACTGTGGCCCCTCTTCTGGGTGCACGGACGATTCTCGAGTAGGCGGGGGCGGCAAAACGCCAGCGTTTTTGACCGGTTTCTTTGGTTGCGGTCGTTGAATCGATTTAATCTCGGGGTTACCATTCGGCGGTTGCTCGAGCGGCGGTTGCGAGTTGAGCCGCTTTGGGCTCGCCAGTTCGAAAGCGTGGGCGAAGTCGTCCCGCCGGGGCGACGTGCTCGAGCGCAGGTCTCCCTCATGCGGGAGGGTGTTGGCGTCGGGCGTCACTCGGAGTGCGACGGGGTGGAAAATTTTAGGATCCCTTTCTAAAGCGGATTTATGAAAATCGAAATTGACGGGTTTGGGACCGGGGCTCGATACGCTCGAAGTGGGCGAATCGACGAACTTAGTCCATTCCTTATTATTCGCTTGAGGTTCCGGTTTGGGCGGAGTGAGAGAGGGTTGTCGCTCCTCTATCTTTTTGACCGGTTTACTTTCGTACGGATCGTTGTTTTCGGGTTTCGGTGCGAAATTAAAATCGGCGGAGGTGCCCGAACTGAACATATCGGCACCGAGATCGACGAGGTCGGTGGTGACGGCTTGTTGAGAAAAGTGCGAGTCCACCTTGGGCACGAGGCAGGCTGGCAACACGTCCGGCACAGGAATATTGTTCCGCCTCAGAACGATTAGATGCATGGCTATGCTGAACTCCTCCAGCGTTAGCATTCCATCTTTAGTAATATCGGATAGCTGCCAAATTTTCCTGAGGTCTGGAACAGACAGGCGGGACTTTTCGAAAAATAACCTGAAACACATGAGAAAGTATTCAAAAATATTTTTAAATTATTAAAATAACAAACTTAGACACGGCAGTTTTTTTTAAGTATTTTATAGCAACTATAGTTGGCTGATGCCTAAAGGATGGTTGGCTAATTTAAAAAACACAAATTGCGGAGACTTAGTTTTTAAATTTTATTTGTATAATAAAACGAGATGTCTTGGGAAACCCGGTTGGCAATTAAATGAAGGAACGGTAATATTAATACATATTTATTAAGTTATGTGTTACAAATGTCCAGAGCGTCGAAGTCTTACAGTTATTTAGCTCGACATAACTCTCATTCACCGAGTGTCTGGAGTAGAACGTGCGATAAAGGACTTCGTTCCAATAGTATGTGGAAGGAAATCTAAATAATGCGTATCTAGTTTAGACAGTCGTCGAAATTACGCAACCATCGGTCACGCGCCTGAACCGTATCTGATCGATCGCATTTGTTGTCCCATCGGATTATGAGAATGGAGGAATACAAAGCACTTGTGTCTGTGTATAAATTTGTGCATTATAATAGTGCGCAGTTTGCTAATCTCTTTGAGATTTATCACTGTGGCCGTGTCATAGTAATGTAAAAACGTCGAACCTAGCTGTTTGTCCTGAGAGCAGTCCCCGCTCTGGCCGCAGCTGCGCGAACTGCGCCGCGTAGTGCCGCGCCTGCGCCTCGCTGATAGCAAAAACCTCCCCATCTGTCTCCCCTTCCTCCTCGGACGAGTGACGGTCCGACGATTCCTCTTCTGTACCTGAAAATATTAAAAGCAAAATTATTATTTTCGCTATTTAAAAATATATAAAAATACGTTTATATAATATATATATATATATACAACTTAAGCATTTTAAAACTAGTTTTATGAGATCTATATCCGTTTATTATTTTTTTCCCTGAAGAAACTCTCCACGCATACAAATTGTGTAAATATATGTGCATAGTTTAAAATTAGAACAAATAATTTTCATTTTAAATATTTCATAGATAATTTTAATATGATTATATAAGAAATTCCTTTTTAACTATGGAACATATTTCTCATTTGAATTCATGGTAAACAGGCACCAACTTAATTTATTACCCTGTGTCATTCTTGTAACAGAATTTAATAATACTTTTTTGTCTTATTTGGTTCAAAGAAGTTTATAACGTTTCAGAAATAAATAGGTAAACTAGATTAGAAATCATAAAAAAAAAATTATCATATCCTACACTACCAGTCTGGTTTTAATTGTTTTAAGCCTCTAAGTATTGGATAAAAATGTAACACAATTTTTTTTTTTTTTATAGAATAGGAAGGCGGACGAGCATATGGGCCACCTGATGGTAAGTGATCACCAACGCCCTTAGACATTGGCATTGCAAGAAATGTCAACCATCGCTTACATCACCAATGCACCACCAACCTTGGGAACTAAGATGTTATGTCCCTTGTGCCTGTAATTACACTGGCTCACTCACCCTTCAAACCGGCACACGACAATATCAAGTACTGCTGTTTTGCGGTAGAATATCTGATGAGTGGGTGGTACCTACCCAGACGAGCTTGCACAAAGCTCTACCACCAGTAGATGTATTAATATATATCAACCATCATGCATTGAAGCTGCATTGTTGAATAAGCTCCAAACCTTCTCTTTACAAGGAGAAGAGAAACCCAGCAGTGGAACATTTAAAGGTTGGTACTGTTTTAATTAATCAGAAAGATTGATACTCAGATTAAAACGCATATAGTTCAAAATACGAATAACTTCAAGATACAACCACTGTAGATGTTATAAATACTGATTAATTATTGTAATAATAATTTTGTTTTAAAAATTATGTTTGTATAATTAATATAAAAAGGATATATTTTCAAAATAAATTTATAATTATATAAAAGTATTAATGTAGTATTAAGGAAATTATTATAAATATATTATTTGATAATATGGATTGCTTTCATTTATTTATATCATAGCTTGTTGTAAAGCTAAAGTAAATAGAGCATAACATTTTTATTATAATTACTTTTTGCATAATTGTAATGGAATAGTTTTTATAAGTTAAGAAACAATAAATATTTGCCTCTCCTTGACAAAATAAATAAAAGATTAATAGTAAATATAAACAAGTATGCTTTATATATACCATTGTTTTCAATAGCATTGATGAACAAACATTATCTCACTTCAAGTGCAATCGTAAATAAGTAAATTATATACAAAAGATTTTATTCATAGGTAATTTATAGATAATTTTAATGTGATTTTATAATAATGTCTTCTTTAACTATGGAACATATTTCTCATTTTAATTCATGGATTTGAACAGGAACCAACTTAATTTATTACCCTGTATCATTCTATATATAACATAACTAAAATTATATTTATTCTTAAATATTCTGTAATTTAATATCATTAAAATTATTCTAACAGTAGTTATAAGTACTAATATCTTTAAATGTCCCAAAGCTGGGAAGATGTCTATTTTCCTGTAAGGGAGCTTATTCTATCGCAAGTTACTGGATACATATGATCATTCATCACAAGGTGAATTATAAGCATATGAACACTTAACGGTGCATGCCCAGATTTGAACCCATCTTTGGTTGAAATACAGGTATTTTATCCTTAACCTGTGAGTTAGTGATTATGTAAATATTACATTGTTTACCTAGAAGTCTGGTGTGTTCCTCAGCCGTGTTGGTGGGCCAAACACCGCGGCCTGTCGCACTGTGTTCCCATATTGGATGAACACGCTCTGCCACACTATTTGTTGGAGTTGGACTTTCACTAGCAGTACTCCAGGGTGAGCCAGCTTTTGCTCTTCTCTGTTGTAATGTAAATTCATTATATTATTTTATAACATTAATAAAAAAAAATACAGTGTCTCAGTAATATTTTGCAAATATTGGATGTGTAAAAATATAAAGTCACATAACAATCTATATAACTCATATTAGAAAAATCCTGAGTCATTGAACAAATATATTTCAAAATAAATATTTGTATGTCAACATGCCATTTTCATGACATATATATTTATCATTCATAATTAAAAAAAAATGTCCATGTTTTAGAAAGTTAAAAGATTTTCTTTTTTGCCATCCTGTGATCCAATTATACAAAAAAGGCTAGATTTGTATATTAAAATAGCATTTTTTTATAATAGGATTGTTTGAAAAGTATCAAAATATTGATTGAATATAAACAAAACAAATTGTCTTGCATGTGACAATGTTAATAGAAGTTTTCATTTGATAAATAAACTTAAGTTTTCATCTGAACATAAAATTATGAACAGTTAAAGTTACAATAAATTTAGTTATTTAAAAAGATCTTAGCTATTCCAACATATTGTAAGAATACTCTATAACTATTTTACTTTAATGTTTGACATTGTATCCTTATCAAATTTCAATATAATGAGGTGTCACTTAACCTACAGATAAGACTGCCACAATATTAAAAACAATTTCAGGTAACTAAGAAAATTAATTAAGACAAGTAGATTTAATTTGAACAATAAGATTATAAAGTGGAAAAAGTATTACACTGACAAGTTGACAGTAAACAAAGATAAGATTCATTTGATTAACAAATTAAAGAAGCATTTTCTTTTATTCTATGATGGTCATGTATGTTTTATAAATCATAATTATAAGACTATTTATATAAATATATATTAATAAAGCTATTCCTAAATTGTATCTTAAATTTACTGACATTAGTTATTACTTATCCAAACTTAACTTACCCCACATGATCCTGATTTTTGTGACATAGTTTCAGATTCCATTTCAGAATCAGTACTCAGAGGCTCGTCATGAGTTAATGTTTGTAAAAGATCACCATCTGACAGGTTTGGCAATAAGCCTATGGGCTCATATTCTAGATTGTCTGCAAAACTTCTTTGTCTTTTAGATATATGCTGTTCTTTTGGAGAATTAGATAATTGTATTAAATCGGCATTAGCATCCGCGTTAAGGGCCCATGTAAATCTTGGAAGTGGAAGGTCTAGAGGCGTAGAGAGTAGTTCTGGTTTTAAAGACATATTTGTTTGATAAGCTGCTATTAACTTTAACGCGGAATAAAACTGATTCCTATTCATATGATTCAGCGAAGAACAGGTATTAGGTGCCACACTTATATCCATAATCTGTAAGATGTAATTAAGTCAGTCGTCAAACATTTTTTAGCTAAATGCAGTTTTATAGACAATATTAATATTAATTACCTGTCGTAATATATCATTTGGTACATTTGAAGATCTAAAAAGTTCTGTGGCTTTTAATATAGGTATTTTTCCGTTTGATTCCTCATCGCAACATAAAAACAAATCACTGAAATATCTCATTTCGGTTTCTGTCAAATTGAGATCCTCCATTATAATAAAAATACACCGTTATATTGTAATAAAAACTGTTACAGTTTATAATAAAACACCCAATAAACACGAATAACCATTATCTGTTAATGTAAAACATATTCATTGATTAAAAGACGGATTTGAAATTGTAACATCACAAAATTTACACGAAGCAAACGAATATGTCATTGACAGCTGCCCGACATGCCCGCAGCCATTATATAGCACAGAATCTGTACTACAAACACAGATAAAAACATCTTCAACTACTGCCAACCATGCCAACTTCTAAAGTACTATATCCGTAGCATAATTAAAAATTTATGTGACCGCTCTCATGCCATTCAAAATTTACATTTATAATAAAGTCTAAGTTGAAATATTTTATATCTCGTCAACATTTTAAGGTATATATGATGATCCGCATTTTCAGAACAACATTTAGAATTTAGCTTCTACCATATCCTGTCTTCATTAAACTTTCTTGTTTGTATGGAAAAATAAATAGCAGATTGTAAAAGAGGTGGAGTTATCTTTAACTAACGATCTCTTTGTGTCACCCTCTTAGTATAACAAAACAGACGACCATGATAGATTTATTATGATAGTAGATACCCGTCCTGGCTTCGCACGAGTAGAATAAGAGTAGGTATATAAAACGATTCTATTGGACCAACATGCAAAGAAAAGAATCTTGCAGTTTTCACCTTTCGGGTCAGTGCTTTACCATTCACCAAAGTTCATCACAATCGAACGAATAAATAACAAATATTATTTTTTATTTATTAGATTATATGGATACACAAACATAATATATACGTAAGTGCATAAGTAATGTTTGCATATTATATACATACTTAACTCAATATATGGAATACTTATAACAAGTACATATAACACAAGCAGTAAGCTACTGAAAAAATGGAAAAATTTTGGTAGGTT
Source organism: Nymphalis io (assembly GCF_905147045.1). Lineage (NCBI taxonomy): Eukaryota > Metazoa > Arthropoda > Insecta > Lepidoptera > Nymphalidae > Nymphalis > Nymphalis io. The sequence goes on along the minus strand of NC_065898.1, from coordinate 3,505,180 downwards.
ATATTACATATGTCTTAAATATTGCTCACAGCCTTATGTGTATTGGAGTGACTGACTCATATTGTAATACGCAACAGTTAAATGAAATAAGTTAAATTACGCAGGCTGCTTGATCTTATTAGTAAAAAGGAGTTGTCAAATAGATATCCTATAAAAAAAAAGATAGTTTATTACTGAAAAGTATTAATAACTCATTCTATTAATTTCATGCAATTTCATAAATAAATAAAAACTTATCTAATTAATAAAAAAAGTGATGAAAATAAAATACAAAGTCAACTATTCATTACGATATTTATTAATTTGTATTTATAAACATGAAAGTTAATTATAATATTTAACATGGATGAAAGTGTAAAGAAATAGTTTTGATAATTTTATTGTTCTTGGAATATGACTATTATTTTTAAAATAATTTACTTTCCTTTTCTTATACACAATTACAGGTTATGCATATCAAGCATACCACTACTCTCAAAGTAGTATAATAATTTAGAATACACAGCTATACTTAAAACTTAACATAAATATAAGCGTCGGTAATCTCGACATTACATAATCATTCTCTTGACCAACTAATAACTTAATCCTTGGTCTGGATGTACTTGATGAGGTCAATGACACGGCTAGAGTAGCCATATTCGTTGTCATACCAGCTAATAAGCTTGACAAAGTTGTCATTGAGAGAGATACCAGCAGCAGCATCAAAGATGGACGAGTGAGAGTCACCAACAAAGTCAGTAGATACAACCTGGTCTTCAGTGTATCCCAAAATACCTTTCATTGGGCCTTCAGCTGCTTCCTTAACTTTTTGTTTGATCGCATCATAACTAGCAGGTTTTCCAAGACGAACAGTGAGGTCAACCACAGATACATTGGGAACAGGCACACGGAAGGCCATACCAGTCAGCTTTCCATTAAGGGCGGGAATTACCTTGCCTACAGCTTTGGCAGCACCAGTTGCAGCCGGAATGATGTTTTGTTGGGCACCACGGCCATCACGCCATAACTTGCCAGAAGGTCCATCAACTGTCTTCTGGGTAGCAGTAGTAGCATGAACAGTTGTCATCAAACCCTCGATGATTTCAAAGTTGTCATGGATGACCTTGGCGAGGGGCGCCAGACAGTTGGTAGTGCAGGAAGCATTAGAGATAACTTTGTATGATGGATTATAGGCTTCCAAGTTAACACCAACAACAAACATTGGTGCATCAGCACTAGGAGCAGAGATAATGACCTTCTTGGCACCACCTTCCAAATGAGCAGATGCCTTTTCAGTTGTTGTGAACACACCTGTTGATTCTACAACATATTCAGCTCCAGCCTTTCCCCAAGGAATAGCTTTTGGGTCCCTTTCAGAAAAGACTGCAATTTTGTTTCCGTTTACAATCAGATGACCGTCACCGGCTTCAACAGTTCCTTTGAAACGACCATGAGTCGAGTCATACTTGAACATGTAGACCATGTAGTCCAGGCCAATGAAGGGATCATTGATAGCTACAACCTGTGCTCCCTTTTCAATGGAAGCACGAAGGACCAGACGCCCAATACGGCCAAAACCATTGATACCAATTTTAGACATATTTACTGGAACAAAAAATAAAATATTAATTTATTACATATTCAATTGATACTTTATTAAGAGATATTTAAGGGATGACGAAATTTTTATCTCATATTATATTTATAATGATAATAATTGAGGATTTACTGTTAGTAGTAAAAGTTAAAAAAAATATATATCATAATAATAATTATAATACATTATACGATTATTAATTAATAAGCAAAAAAAATTATTTTGATGAAATTTAATAATCTAATAAAGCTAAGCCTATATTAGAAAGATAGGTACGATAATTTAATAGTATAAGTTTGTATTGAAACTATCAAAACTAATTTAATAACCTATTTGTTATTATTGAAAGTAATTTGTTAATTAATAGTATTTGTAATTATTCGTTGACCTTCAGAAATGCTATATTTCAAATCTCCACCTCTAACTCGTCCGCCCTATGGATGCCGGCATGTAGAGGTCAATTTAAGGTCACACGAATGTCGCACAAAACAATAAAAAAATAGAAGTAAATACTGTTTGTAAACCAAAGTTTATTAAAATGTAATGTAGAAACTTGTTTAATGAAATGATTTATTATTAAACCATCTATATTTATCTGACATGGCACGTAAGTGATTGCAGATTTCCATGGAAATCATGATGTAATTATATAATATATACATGATTTTGACCACTATTAACTATATCAATATAATTAAATACAAAAAGAAGAAATAGAAATATAAAGTTATTTAATATACATACCGGTATTAATTTATATGAAATCGAATCAAACACGTCAGAGGACACGTTCAAACACCGCAAGATGGAGAATGGAAATGTTAGCTGAAGGACAAACTGACAGATAGCATAGCATAAAGCCATAGACAAATAATATTTTTTCAAAGATTAAATGACAGACGATGTCTTTCAGCATAGCTCTTATTGTAAACCGGTAAATGGCACATTCATATGAAGCTAAAAGAGCGGGTACCTAGCTACTTGCTTTAACTTCGTACAGAGAAACTAAAACTTTATTTAATAATGCTTTAAGTAACCAGATATAAACAAGTATTAGAATAATTATAAAGATAAGAAATATTAATCATTCCCTACATCGTCAATGCATCACGAATCAATTTATTCTGTGCGTAAAAATCCAAATCTGATAAAGTTAGTTGTCAACGTTTAATTACTTTTTCTCTTCTTCGAATGTAACTAATCTTTGACCCCCAATTTTTCATAGTCAATTTCAATATAAAATTTTAACAAAACGAAACATATCTATAAGAAAAACATTATTAAATTACTGACTAATGAGTTCCTTATTATCATTTAATTTTTAACAACTGATATAAATTAGTATTATCTATGACAATTCTTTGACTTTAAATTTTAATAGCGGGTATTTCAAAATTAAGTTTATAAATTTCCCTGTATGATAGAATTTGGTGTGAAATGGTGGTACATATTGGAATTAATGGCTTCGGCCGTATAGGCAGAATTATATTTAGAAAGTGTTTTGAAAGCAGTGATTTAGAGGTACATACCTAAAATATCTAAAACTGGAGGTAAAGTATTTAGATAGAGATAGATAGAGAGTTACTGTTTTATTATTATTTCACATTTCCCAGGTCGCAGCAATAAATGATCCAGCGGTCGATACTGACTATATTTGCTATTTGATAAAATTTGATTCGACTCATGGAAGGTTTTCTAATAATTTAATGTTTACGGCAAATGAAATCAATATTAACGGTAATTATAATTGAAAACTGTAAGCAATTATATCATATAAATTTATTTAAACATCAGTATTTTATTAGTTGCGTTTGCTTGATAGATAAAAAAATTAAGGTGTTTCATGAGAAATTACCATCGAATATACCATGGCATGCTGCAGGAGTCCATTATGTAGTCGAAGCTTCTGGAATGTTCACGAACCGCGAAAAGGCTTCGGTATTCCATTGAGTATTTTGTCCAGTTCGTAGTGAATTATGAATTGTATACACATCTTGAAACTTAAATTTTGATGTTTCTAAGAATATGTAAATCTAACATGTAATAGCAGCTCAGATTTTTGTGTATTTTTTTTTAAATATATAAGCAAGCGCTTGACTGTTATCACACCAGATGGAAAGTGATGATACAGTCTAAGCTGCAGCGCGCTTGCCTAGAAGATGCCTATTTACTCTAGACTTGAAGGTACCCATATTGTAAGTGGTGGGGAAAACGTTTACAATTTTTTAAAGATTTTTTTATCTAATAGATAACACACGTAAATTCGACAATACCAAAAATAAATACACATTTAAAAAGTAACATAATCTGATTGGACAGATGATTAAATTTACAGAGTCATCTGGCTAGTGGTAGTGTGAAGAGAGTTATTGTAACAGCTCCTAGTGTTGACATTCCTATGATGATATTAGGCGTTAATGAAGAAAAAATTAATACAGGTGATTATTAAACTTCATAAATTTAAGAGATTTTTTTCGTTGGTAACCCTTGTAAGAAATTTTAAAGCAAATATTAAGAAACCAGTTAGTTATTTATCTTCTGACTATTCGTTATAATATATTCAAACCATAGTATAAACAATAGTTAAATCTTATAGAATTGATGTTTTTAACACAAGCATGTATAGATATGGTTTTAACAAACATTGAGATAATATTCTATAGCAAGTTAATAAATTAAGAAATCAGTATTATCATGAGTATAGAGATTATGCAAGGGGTTATCGGATACAGGGTCATGAAAAACTATATATGAATAACGACGTCATATGTTTGTTTCTTCAAATAGAACTTAATAATATTAAGTTTGAATATAGAACCGATTTTTGTTTTTATTTGACAATTATATGGTCTTACTGTAACTAGAACTTCTGGTGAACATATTTTATAAAAAAAAGTAATATGCTTCAAAGCAAGTAACGTTGTTTTTAGGATTTACCCTTGATAATTTCGTCTTAAAATCCCTCTCCAGGATTTAGGCATATTCTTTAATTCAGATGATTTTGAAAATGTAGAAAATTGTAACTTCCAGAACAAAAAGTGATATCTTGTGCATCTAGCACGTTGTACTGTTTGGCGCCATTGATAAAGGTGTTAGAGGATAACTACGGTATATCCGAGGGTTTTATTACGAGCATACACGCAATGACGCCGTCTCTTAAACCTTTAGACGGCCTATGTTTAAAAGGAAAGGTAATTTAAAAAACAACAAACAGCAACAACTTGTAGCAATAGTATAACAACTTTTTCAAACATTAGTATAATATTTTTAAATCATCGATTTCTTTGATTCTAGTGAGTTTCTTTTTATTTATACTTCAGAAATTAGTTAATTTTTTTCTACGAAAGAGTCCTAAAACAACCTATCATGATAATATTGTTTTTATTTAAAAAATGCATAAAACATTTTGATATATATATCGTTATTATTACATTTGTTATATAGCATTGGCGTGATCATCGAAGCATTCTTCAGAACATTATTCCAGCTGCGACGGGCGCTTGTAAGGCTCTCGGTAAAATTATACCACAAGTCAAAAATAAAATGACCGGCTTAGCGTTTAGAGTGCCCATTGTTAATGTTTCTGTGCTTGACGTTACAATAAGGTTCGTAATTTTACCAACTTTGCATACTTTATATTCTATAAATTTAAGAAAATATAATGGATTGAATTGCAAGCCGAGACAATGAAATCGTATCATTATGATGAATTTCTCTCTTCTGTTTTAAATTTAAAATAGGTAGTATCTGATAGTAAGTCGTGGAGGTAACGTCGCCCATAAACATTGGTTTTGTAAGAAATATTATCAGCACTATGTTAAATCCCTTGTACCTGTAACATTGTTCTTATTCTTTATAATTTGTCCCAGTTTAATGCTGTCCACAATCCTAAGTCAAGTGTCCTTAACCCATATGAATGATGGGTTGATAAATGGTAATTATTAATGTTCATAGATTAAATAGCAACACAACAATGGAAGATATAATCAATTGTATAGAAAAAGAAAGTCAATCGACTATGAAAAATATTATAAATACTTCGAGCGAGGAAGTAGTATCCTCTGACTTCTTAGGCGATATCAATTCTTGCATTCTTGATAAAAATTCAAGTTTACAATTAACACCGAAATTTTTTAAACTAATCTGTTGGTATGAAAACGAATATTCTTACGCTTGCCGTGTTGTAGATTCAATAATGTATTCAGAGAAATGTTTTAAATTTGAAAATATTTTTAATAAAAGAAATGAACAATTTATATCAAACAGATTATTTCTAGAATCAAATATATCGTTTATCAATGAACAAATATTAATCGTACCTTCGTGTAAAACGCAAAATAAATCGAATTTACTATTAAGTATGTCCCAAGATAATAATTTTAGGAAGAAACAGTTCAAAACTACACAAGCGTGTCGATTTTACGAATGTATTAAATCGGGTGTGTCCGAAGATGAAAAGAAAAATGAGATATTTGAGATATGGAATGATGATGTCAAAGACAGACAGCCAAGGGTAAAAGAAAATATACAATACAATACATTTTGCCACAGTTGTATAACAGTCAAGCCGCCTGATAAAACGCCGTGTATTTCTAAAGAAAGCACACCTCTCGAAGACAAGGAAGAGTTTGCCAGAATGAAACACAATACGAATACCTTCTTGAATAAACCGATCCGACAAAATTATCAGGTCAACGTGTCAGAGGATCGCGTTGGGGATAAAAGTAATAGGAATTACAAAAACCGTCCGATAAGCGCAGATCATGTACCTTGTAAAAACAAATTTCATACAGATATATTAAAGGCTAACAACACGCCTAAAGACGATAAAAGCCACATAGGTGTAACTTCGAGTAAATTTGATTTTGAGTTAATTGAATCAAAGTTGGCGAATAACAATAAGAATAAACTAATAGATGAAAATGAGCTCAACAAAAACCTTATTTCAGAAACTAGAAACATTGAAACGAAAACAGATACAATACACAATTATTTAGACTATCATAAATTATCAACTGGAGATAATGGACAAGAAAATAATAATATTCAAATAGTTGAACATATTACTAATATCGAATATACCGAAACGCCTTCATCAAATCCAAATACTTCAAATATAATAGATGATAAAGATGATCAAAATAATAAAATATATAATTTAGAATCAGAAAACGATAATAAGAATTCAATAACTATTGAAATCGATGAAGGATCCTGTAAATCACATGAAACCACTTTAAGTGAAATTAATGAACAAAACAATTATAAAACTGACACACGGACCGAAAATAATCAAATATTGAACACGAAAAAGCATTTGCAAAAGAAAATTCTAGCAGGTATTGTGACATCATTATCTGCAGAAACGATTTTAATTGGAAATGAATTACAAAGTTTATCTGCTATTAACATCAATAACAACGTAAGTAATGTCGATAGATTAGGAAATCATTCAGATATTTATGATAAATTAGAAAGTGTTAGCGGAACAGATTCTGAGGATTCATTTCAAATCAAAGAGAGAAAATCACAAGTTCTTAAAATAACGGACTTGACAACGTCTTTAGAAGATTTGGCGCGGTTGGATAAAATTTGCAAAATAATTGAGATATCTGATGAGCTATCCGATAAACTATTTTCAGTATTAGATACCAATAATTCAGATTTCAGAAGAAATAATTGGTCTTTTAAAGATTTATGTGAAAGATTAAAATTGGATGAATTTTATAATAACGTGTTTGGATGTTCGAAATTTTAAAATGTTTGATGACCGTGACTATTCGAACAAAACATCCGAAAATATTTAATACTTTATTTTATATACTTTAGATCTTACAATAATGTATACTATATCACTGTACAATAGAAGAGTTTGTAAAAAATAAAATATGTCGTAGATAAGCCTGTAGCACGTGTAAAAATAAAAAATATAAAAATGCAGGTACAAATGATATGTTCCTTATGATACCTTATTAAGTAGTTTAAAGCTCAACCAATATTTCCCTTTCATCTTACCCGTAGCTCTGTGTTATAAAATCTGTATTCATCAATTTAAAATTAAGTTTTATAACCATTTTGGAGAAAATAGCATTGTCCATTTCGACAAAGTCAGCTATGATAATGTTTACTGGTGTTGGACCGTCTCTGTCTATTGGTCTGCCTGGTGAAAACTCTGACAATTTGGGGTAAATTTCATTTTTGACTGGTTTAGCGCATTTTTCACGTAAGTTGGACACCCATCTGTAATAATTTATAGAGCATTAACAGCCTCATTTTTTACAATATTATTTTATAATTTGTAGTCAATCTATAGTATGCATACTAATGCCTTCTTTCAATTACTGCTTAAATAAAGCTCAAAGTCGAAGGTGACAGAAACTCCTCTTTCTCTAGTTATTCCCTTCTTCTATATAGTGTCATTACATACGCCAAGAACTATCCTTAATAAACAAAACACATATTTTCAATCGATCAATCGATAGCTCTCAAACATAATATGACGTGAAACAGTCTTGCTTTCTTTTCATTATTTTACTACATGACGTGATAGGCTTGTATGAAATTCTACAAATTCAGTCTTTGTCTAGCAAAATCAGAAGTGTTATTTTATATTAATATTATTTACGTATGTTTATATATGTAACGCATAATATTTCTTTAAAATATTATGAGAAACATACATAAACATACCATTTTAATCGCTAATTAAATTGTGTCAAATATTTTTTATTTGTATGATGCAACAATACATTACCTATAATTCAATATGCTGAAAGCATAATTACATAGATAAAATAGTTTAGAAAAATCCATTGTTTCATTATTGTAAAGATATTCTCATTTTTATTAATATACCTGAAGATAATAAATCCTGGTGTAGGTGTTAGTACCGCTTGATGCACAAAACCCATTCCAGGGTGCCGTTTAACATTTTTCAGAAAGTTAAGCAGACCAGTGATATTGTCCTGTTGGGGCCAAGGTGAAGGCATCATCTGTGGCTGCCAAAATTCACTCGTAGCGTATACCGACTGATGCCGGTAAATCACTATTACCTGAAGTTTTTAATTTCTAAATTATTTTAATAGCCCCAAAATAATATATTTATGTTCCTAATGATTATAAGCAAATTATAAAAATAAAATAAATAAAAATAAAACAATCACGACATGGACTTTTTAGTAAATCTTCGAAAGTACTTTTCTTTTAAAAAAAACTGAAAATACTTTTTTATATATTTTTTTAATATTTGCTTCAAGGATGCATTGTTAGGTGTACAATTATATTTATTGCTTCATAATCCTTACAGAGGAAATCAGATGAATAAAAAACAAATAATGAATGTTTTTTAAGAAAATTCAGAATTATGAATTAAGAAAGATCAGAATAAAAATTTAACATTTAAAAGTTTTATTCTAATCTCTTTGCTCTTGACGCAATGAACAGATGAATACTTAATAAGCACCCATATGGTGGTAAATTGATGTAGGAATTGTATTTTAGTTTCATAATAAAACTAATTAATATTATAAATTTAATTCTTAGGAATGTTCTATAAATACAAGTATAAATTTAACTAACAATTACTTATAATACCTGTTGCCGTAACCTATGAAGTGAATTAAGCGTAACACCATTCAAATCTGGTTGTCTTGGTACAAGTAGTGGCCCAAATAAGTTAAGAACAAATCTCATTAGCCTTTGATGATCATTTGGAGTGAACCCATAGAAATGCTGGAAATCTAATATTACCACCTGAAATAAGAAAGCATTTGTAAGATAATTGAAGTCTATATGTGGTGCATCATTTAAGAGTGTAAAAATGAATTTAGCTAAGACATTAAAAATAATTTTATAGTGCTGAAAGAAATAGCTATAATTTTATTTTAAATTGCCCTGGATCTGCAATCAATAATAGTGTCCGATTTGGGGGTCAAAAGTGGGAAAGTGTATATTTACAATGTTATTGCAAATTTAATTAATTGTTGTCTGTTGTTTCGAATTTTAATATAAGTAGTTGAATTTTTATTTCATATTTTTAATCAAAATATATTCTTTTAATTTGCGAGAAAAAATAAAGAATATTGATTAATTATTCTATCCCTATACTTATCAACCAAATACGAGTGCCTTTTATTGACTTTTAGAAAGGAGTTCTAAAACTGTTATTTAATTAAATCATTGATTCAAATTGCTTAACTTACTTCATAGGGGTGTTCATATATAAAATCTTTTATTTGTTTAAGCGGCTGATATATTTCTCCTGCATACACTCCATGGGTGAAGTAGAAGTCATCTGAACCATTTTTAGTTGCTAATCTCAAGTCAAAATATCTAAAACATAAAAATTATAAAGTTCATAAGTTTTATATATATTTTAATATACAAAATGTATACAATACAAAATATTTAAACTGTCTGTAATAAATATTGTAATGTTGTCAGCGCCAACTTAACACTTTCCTGGTTATTATAAAAATATTCATCAATATATATATATATATATATATAATATTTAATTATATTAAAAATTCAATGATATTGAATATAAAAATATATATGATAATTCATAAATAAACTAAACTGTATACAAAGTACCTAATGCCAATGAGAAGTTGCTGCAAGGCATCGATTGCTTGTGTTATTGTCCATCTTAATATTGTACCGTGAAATAAAGGGTACAGTCTTCTGAGTATCGGTTCTGCGTCAGGGGCTAGGCCACTGGACCTTGTAATGTTATATGTCATTGAATCATGACTACCTGAAAATTAAATAATTAAATATAAATATATTGTGGTAATATTTACAAGCCTGTGAATGTCCCACCTTCTAACTAAGCAGGCTAAGGCCTCCTCTCTCTTTTTGAGGAGAAGGTCTTGGAGCTTATTCCACCTCGCTGCTCCAATGCAAGTTGGTGTGGCAGAATTTCAGTGAAATTAGACACATGCAGGTTTCTTCACTACGTTTTCCTTCACCGTCAAGCATGAGATGAATTATAATCATAAATTAAGCACATGTAAATTCCGTAGTACTTGCTCGGGTTTGAACCCACGATCATCAGTTAAGATTCACACATTCTTACAACTGGGCCATCTCCGCTTTTGTTTACAAGTATCATGAAAGTTTGTCATTATATCTGACTACACAAATTATGTTTTATTAAAAAAAACTACTCTTTATTTAAATGCAAAAATATTACTTGTGAGAATTTATATGAATTAAATTGTTTACTAATATAAATTTATTTAATTTCTTTATAAACAATTATCCAATATTTCCTAACTGTCACAGGTTTAACTAACTGTCACTGTTTGTGCTTTGATTATGTTATACCAGAATACTTCATGCACATGCCGACTGCAACTGTAGAAATTTTCAATTGGCACTATTTATTTGTAATAATATTCAATTAATAACAATTGACTAAGTATAAAGAGAACAATAATTACAGAATAGTAATTAAGACATACCTGGAATGGCGAGGTAAATAATAGGAATGTTTCTTATTTGTTCCGGTAGATCTCTCATCCAGTGCTGAAGATCAACATTTTGCGTAAAACCGTTTTCACTCATAATTATGACTGAAAAAAACAATAAAATGGACAGTATTAAGTCAATCACACATAAGAAATCATTATATTATCATTTTAGGTAAATAAAGTACCTTTACACGGTACGATTCTAAGGTTACTAAACTATCAACACAAAGCATTTATAATTTTTTACCTATTGTATCGCTACATATGTCATTAACTGAGTCTCAGTCACGTCATAACGCTAAAATAACTAATGCCCTTCGGTTAGTAAAGCTGTCCTCGTCCTTTGTTTATCAATAACATTACCTATAAGTTTTCCCGCTTTTTAAATGATTTGAAATAAAGTTCAGTAGCTCTTAGTGGTAAGAATAGACCATAGAAGTAATTTTCTGACATAATAAACTGTTTCTTGCCGAAGCATGAACTTTTTATTTGCATTATGATTCGTAATTCCTATTACTGAAACTAGTCACAGCATTCAATCTTCATTATATATTGAGATTTGAGTTAATAATTAGTTGGAGTTTGACATAAGCTCAACACTGACAGTGACAGTTTATGTTTCAGAGTTCAACTTTAAGGATAGGTAAAAAAATATTGTTAAGCCTTTCCAATACACGATGATTGGCCGTTTAAGATGGATGTAGAAACTAACTAACTACTAACTAACTTTTATCCGTGCAGTGACGGAGAAAGAATACATTTCACTGCCCCTCTCTTTCCCATGGGTGTCGTAAGAGGCGACTAAGGGATATCTGAGCGACCATCTGCTCATCTGGTGGTAGGATGCTAACATCCGCCTGGCTTGTTACCACCGTACGCATGATGAAAAACTCGTGAAGTGGCTTGCAACCGCGTTTCGAGGTCAGCCAGCGTACAGCCAGTGCCCGAGCGAGTATTGCCGCGATGGGTGTTGGTCCAGTGGAGACGGCTGTTGAACCAATGCCGGGGGAAACTGTATTGACCTGCCGGACAGGGAGACCTGAAGAAACGGCTGTTCCGCTGGCCGCCCGTGGCATAGTACAGGGGCCCGAGCGTGCCTAACCAGCTCGCGAGGCTGCCCCACCAGGCCACGCATAATCTCGGGGTGGACCATCGTGCCGGTTGGTGACCGGAAGGTGGGGTCCCGGCGGCCACTTCCGGGGGGGTTCGGGGGCCCTTCCGTCCGGCGGATAACTTCAACGCTGTCCACCACCATCTCGAGACAGCACGGCCAGCAATGCTGTTTCTCACGGAGACGCAAATATCCGCCCTGCCGACACCAGCTACCTTAACTATCCCGGCTACATGCTAGAAGAATCTTTTAAAGCTAAAGCCGGAGTATGCGTGTTCGTCAGGGCGGATGTTTGTTGTTGATGTTTGTTGTCACCGATTGCGCTGCTTGGAGGACCCCTCCTTCTCCATGTTGGTGGTACGTGTGGACCTGGTTCGTCAGAGTCGAGTCTACGTGTGCCTCTACAGATCCCACAATGGTGACTTGGAGACAAGCCGATTATTTGACCATCTTAGTCGGGTGGCAGATGCTGCGCAAGAGCAGTTTCCTAACGCGGAATTGGTGTTTTTGGGATTGGTGATTTTAATGCTCACCATGAATCATGGTTGAAATCCCTCAAAACTGACCATGCTGGAAGAACTGCTCATGCTTTTGCTCTCACACACGACTTGACCCAACTGGTTGATCAGCCCACCAGGATCCCAGACATTGATGGGCAAGCGCCTTCTCTACTGGATCTTCTGCTGACTTCTCACCCGGTGGAATATCAGGTTGTGGTTCAAGCTCCACTTGGTTCTTCTTTTTTTTTTTTTTTTTTTTTTTTTTATATCGCCGGGAGGGCAAATGACTCTACTCCACCTGATGGTAAGTGGTAGTAGAGTCCAAACGCGACGACGGCCAGTACAGACGGGAAAAACGTTCTGCACTAGCCGCCTTCGCCTTGCCGGCCCGCAAGATGCCTCTTCACGCCTCGTTTGAAGGAACCCGGGTTGTAAGAGGAGGGGAATACGTGAGCTGGTAAGGAATTCCATTTTTTGGAAGTGCGACAAAGAAAGGAGTTGCCAAATTTCTTTGTTCGCGATGGAATTGATGTCACAGTTAGGCGGTGACATCGAGAACCAGCTCGCGTGGACTTAAGAAGGAAGGGGGAAGCAGGAATTAGAGAGAATAATTCCTCAGAGCACTCGCCGTGATACAGTCGATAGAAAGCGCTCAGTGCTGCTATCTCACGACGCAATTGTAAAGGTTCAAGGGTGTTTGTGACCTTTACGTCGCCAATAATGCGTACGGCACGTCGCTGCAACCGGTCCAAGGCCTCAAGTAGGTACTTAGCGGAGCCATCCCAAAGGTGCGAGCAATATTCCACGCAAGACCGTACCTGTGTTTTGTACAGCAAGCACAGTTGTTGTGGCGTGAAAAATCGCCGCACCTTGTTCAGAACTCCGAGTTTCCGTGAAGCTGTTTTTATAACAGCCTCGATGTAATCCCTTGGACTAAGGTCGCAGCGAACGTCAATCCCCAGCATGGCGATTTTGCTTTGCATCACCAGCGGAGTACCACAGAGTGAGGGAAGAGGGGAAAATGTTGACTTTTTCGCCGTGAGAGCGCATACCTGTGTTTTCTTGGCATTAAACTCAACAAGATTATCAGAGCCCCATTTGGCGATGAGCTCTAACATCCTATCGAGTTCAATGACAAGATTCTCCCGCCTCTCCTCAGTTTCCGCCCGCCCAGCCACTGCGCGTCCGTGGTATCCACCATGCACTGTACTATCATCTGCATAGCAATGTATGTTCCCAAGGGAGAGCATATCATTGATATGCAAAAGAAAGAGTGTGGGAGATAGCACAGATCCCTGGGGGACCCCAGCATTCACTACATAGAATTGTGAAGCGCAACCATCTACTAAAACACGAAGGCTACGCTTGTGTAGGAAGCTGGCAATCCAGGTGCATAGTTGAGCAGGCAGACCATATGCCGGTAGCTTGGAGAGAAGACTTCTGTGCCAGACCCTGTCGAAAGCCTTGGAGATATCGAGGCTGACAGCCAACGATTCTCCATGGTTGTCGATAGCTTCACCCCAGAGGTGTGTTACGTACGCTAGTAGATCACCTGTGGACCGTTTTGGTCGAAACCCGTACTGACGATCATTAATTAGACAGTGATCTTCTAGGTAATGGATCAGTTGGTTGTTTAAAATCCGTTCCATCACCTTACAAAGTACTGAGGTGATAGCTATTGGCCGATAATTTGCCGGGTCAGACCGATCCCCTTTTTTGGGAACCGCTTGCACATTAGCTCTTCTCCAAGCCTCCGGCACACTTCCCGAAGAGAGAGAAAGTTGGAACAGGCGCGTTAACACAGGAGACAGCTCCGCTGCGCACTTCTTCAGCACTATGGCTGGTATTCCATCGGGACCGCTAGCTTTCCGTACATCAAGTGATTGCAGCTCCGCACGCACATCACGTTGCCTGATTTTAATGTCAGGCATCGTATGGCCACATGCAGGTATTGTAGGTGGCAGTGCGCTACAATCATCGATGACGGAATTGTCGGCAAAGAGTTTAGCCAAGAGATCAGCTTGCTCTTGCGGACTGTGAGCTAGCGATCCGTCCGGATTTCTGAGCGGTGGCAGCGAAGGTTGGCAGAAATTGTTTTGCACAGACTTGGTCAGACGCCAGAAGCTACGGGAGCCCCTAGGATGCGAAACAAGGTCATGACCAATCTGTACAATGCGCTGTGCATCCGCTCTCGTGTATGCCTTTCTACAGGACTTGGAATTTTTATTATAGTTTGCTTTCAGTGAGTCAATGTTAGATGCCCCGCTAATGCAGCCGTTGATCCACTTGCGATATGCCGCCTGCTTAGCTGATACAGCATCGGCACATTCACGAGTGAACCAACGGTTACGCGTACTCCTACTGACGAGATCTGAGCTAGGAATGTAGTATTCCATTCCCAGCATGATCTCGCCAGCAACAGCAGCGGCACTAGCTGTCGGGTCATTCACACTGAAGCAACGTTCCTTCCAAGGGACCGACGCATAGTAATCGCGCATACCGTCCCAATCCGCCGACTTATAGTGCCAAACGCGACGTTTGCATACCGCTAGTGGCGGCAGCTTGGCCTGTGGCACTCTGGTAGAAATAAGGCTGTGATCCGAAGAGCCAAGAGGAGCCTGAACCACAACCTGATATTCCACCGGGTGAGAAGTCAGCAGAAGGTCCAGTAGAGAAGGTGCTTGCCCATCAATGTCTGGGATCCTGGTGGGCTGATCAACCAGTTGGGTCAAGTCATGTGTGAGAGCAAAAGCATGAGCAGTCCTTCCAGCATGGTCAGTTTTGAGGGATTTCAACCAGGATTCGTGGTGAGCATTAAAGTCCCCCAAAAACACCAATTCCGCGTTAGGAAATTGCTCTTGCGCAGCATCTGCCACCCGACTAAGATGGTCAAATAGTCGGCTTGTCTCCAAGTCACCATTGTGGGATCTGTAGAGGCACACGTAGACTCGGCTCTGACGAACCAGGTCCACACTTACCACCAACATGGAGAAGGAGGGGTCCTCCAAGCAGCGCAGTCGGTGACAGCAAACATCCGTCCTGACGAACAAGCATACTCCGGCTTTCGCTTTGAAGGATTCTTCAAGCGTGTAGCCGGGATAATTAAGGTAGCTGGTATCGGCAGGACGGAGTATTTGTGTCTCCGTGAGAAACAACATTGCTGGCCGTGCTGTCTCGAGATGGTGGTGGACAGCGTTGAGGTTAGTGTGGAGTCCTCGGATGTTAGAGAACTCGACCTCAAACAGCGAGGGTATGGTGGGGGTGAGCACCGCTGTACGACCGTTATTTCTTTTTTGTTGCGCCATTTGGGAGAAATTAAATGGAAAAGAGACGTGAAGCGAGCGATGTATTGCCACGATAGGGATGGGCAAAGTGTGGAGGCGTGTTTCCCCAAGTGGTTGCCAAAAGGAAAAATACACTGACCCGCCGGACGGAAGGGCCCCCGAACCCCCCCGGAAGTGGCCGCCGGGACCCCACCTACCGGTCACCAACCGGCACGACGGTCCACCCCGAGATTATGCGTGGCCTGGTGGGGCAGCCTCACGAGCTGGTTAGGCACGCTCGGGCCCCTGTACTATGCCACGGGCGGCCAGCGGAACAGCCGTTTCTTCGGGTCTCCCTGACCGGCAGGTCAATACAGTTTCCCCCGGCATTGGTTCAACAGCCGTCTCCAACCGGACCAACACCCATCGCGGCAATACTCGCTCGGGCTCTGGCTGTACGCTGGCTGACCTCGAAACGCGGCTGCAAGCCACTTCACGAGTTTTTCACCATGCGTACGGTGGTAACAAGCCAGGCGGATGTTAGCATCCTACCACCAGATGAGCAGATGGTCGCTCAGATATCCCTTAGTCGCCTCTTACGACACCCATGGGAAAGAGAGGGGCAGTGAAATGTATTCTTTCTCCGTCACTGCACGGATAACCGTCACTGCACGGATCTTCACCTACTGGAGGCCTTGAACCGGTTGCAGCGACGTGCAGTACGCATTATTGGCGACGTAAAGGTCACAAACACCCTTGAACCTTTACAATTGCGTCGCGAGATAGCAGCACTGAGCGCTTTCTATCGACTGTATCACGGCGAGTGCTCTGAGGAATTATTCTCTCTAATTCCTGCTTCCCCCTTCCTTCTTAAGTCCACGCGAGCTGGTTCTCGATGTCACCGCCTAACTGTGACATCAATTCCATCGCGCACAAAGAAATTTGGCAACTCCTTTCTTTGTCGCACTACCAAAAAATGGAATTCCTTACCAGCTCACGTTCCTTACCTTTCTCTTACAACTCGGGTTCCTTCAAACGAGGCGTGAAGAGGCATCTTGCGGGCCGGCAAGGCGGTGACGGCTAGTACAGAACATTCTTCCCGACTGTACTGGCCGTCGTCGCGTTTGGACTCTACTACCACTTAGCATCAGGTGGAGTAGAGTCATTTGCCATCGCGGACATATAAAAAAAAAAAAAAAAAAACTATTGCAGAAGGCATAATATATTTTTTTAGCACCTTGTTACAAAAGTTTCTGTGCCACCAACAGTAAAGTTATTTTCTAATTTGTTGTTGTCTAGTTTCTAACGGAATTTATAGTTTTTTTATAAATACGTGCACTTTTTACCCGACTGTCAAGAAAGTTATGTTTTTTGCTCGTATCTTGTATGACGATATATACGAGGTAATAAAGAAATTTACAAATATTGTATATTTGTAAATTTCTTTATTACCTCGTATCTTCCAAACGGCTGGACGGATTTTGACAGTTAAGGTATCGTTATATTCGTAAATTAAAATAAACTAAAGACAAAGTAAACTCTACTTCTGTTTAATATACTATAATTAGGAGATTCCTTGATACATACGTTGCATCCATGCGTTGTTAAAAAAAAAGACGCGCTCTAATGTAAAACTGCCATTTTATAAGTGGACAGAAAGGAAAGTCATTTATTAATTATTGGCGCAACTTGTGATTTGTTGAATGTGTACAAATGTGTTGAGTGTCTTATTTACATTAATTTATATGATTTGGTGTTCTATTTTTAAAAACACCAATTTGAGGTTTTTATAAAATCAGTTTCACTTCTGGAGGCTAAACCAATATTATGAGCTGAAAGATTATGTTAAATACCCGCATTAAGATAATTAGCAGGCGGGATCTAATAATTGCAAATTATATACCAAAAGAAAATTAATGAGTTCTTCTTCTTGTTTCGGTTGTTTTAGTGCATTACTTTTAAATTGTCTTTTTTGCAGTTGGGTTTTTATTCTTTTTATTATTTATTGTTTTGTGAAATACCTAGCTTATACAACTTTTATTATTTTTGAAGTTTAGTTATTTTATTGTGTTAATGGTTTCTGGAGTAATTAGTGAACGTGTGTTCTTTCCATCGACCATGATACTTATCTTCCATGAATTTTATCCTTATGGAATTGCGCTCTTTTTTACTCGCTATAAGTGTCAAGATTTTTGGGAAATCTGTCCAAATATCTATGAAGGTGAAATGGATCTTGTAAGTCATGTTAACACACAGAATTCATAGAATTCTTCATCAAAAGTTTCACCTGCGGTCTATCAAAAATATCAGCTGTTTACTGCACATAAACTAGGGTTTTTTTTAAAAAATAAATATGTAAGTAAAACAAGAGCCCATCTTATTCAATGTCTTCATATACTGTATCAATGCTTATTTTAAGTGCAAATTGGTTTTTCTATCGGGACCAAACGTTGGCTATAACATTTTGTTTCTTAATCGTTAAGGTTTCTCTCACATGCATTTATTTTTTAATCCAGTGGTCAGTTATGCTCTGCTATCGCAGACATTATTTTGTAATTTTCATGGAAAACGAGAAGTCACAACACGTCTCGTCACATGGAAAGCAAGAAGTCAGAACACGTCTCGTAACTTTTTGGGCTTAAGAGACTCATTTTAGTTAAAAGGCCACCGATTAGGCTATAAGCCTAAGTTAAAACGGAAATTATCTTTTTCTCCATTACAAGATATGGTTTCGTATCGGTAAAGAGTAAATTTTTTTTTTAAATCTCGAATGAGTACTAGTAATAGTTTTTTTTTTAACTTTGTCTTTTTTCAGGTTTTTAAACCATATCATTTGCAAGTAATGTTGATATAGATTTTCGACATTTTGTCGTCACATATTCACCATAAATATAATAGAATAAAAAAGTATTTCGATTATTAAAGCACTTTTTTTTAAATGGCATATTGAAGTTTTTAATGGAAAACTTTAATAATTAACGAAATTACTAAAGTAAACGTAAAAATTAACACTACAAGAATTGTGCTATCGACGGATTACTATATTGTTTGGCTCTTTACAGTGGCGGGGCAACGCCTACATTTTATGTGGGCAAGATACATTTTGCGAGGCCCTCAGCTTAGACTGAATATTAATTTATTTAGATAATATCGACTTTTAAGTAATGCATAAACCTCCGCAGTGCGCCCCACCCCCCGGATCGCGAGGGCATAGACGGCTCCATGCACTCCACGTGGAGTGCATTTTAAAGCCTTTATCCTCAGAAATTTAGTCGATGGTTAGGAATTTGTCTTATCGTTAGATACTAGTATGGTTTTTTTCGGAATGTGAGAATGCTGTCGGCACCCCTGTCTTTACAGCGCCACCGGCTATTCAAGGTACCTTTTCAGAAAGTAGCAAACTTTCTTATACCCATGGAATAGATGGCTAAGTGAGCTTGTAGCTTATTATATAAGTTATCGGTTTTGTAACAAAAAGCTTAAATAAAATTTTTCGGCAACTCTCAATTTCCTATAAAAAAAACAATCACCGGCAATTTTATATATTAAAAATACTAAACTTTTTATAGGAAATAAAAAATGAAGAGTTTAGCACTAACACACCGATATTTAAACTAATAATATATAAACAAAGATATATATATATATATAGTAGAAATCAAATACATCGTCTAAATAACTGATAATGTACCAACTAGTTGACATTGGATTATGTATACCTAGTAATTTTATATTATACATATAAACGATATTATGGTTTGCATTACTGTCGCAAATAATTATCAGTTGGTATAGTTATATTTTTTTTGTAAGATCAACATAGAGTTATTAACCTCTACCAAGTAAATTATACTTGGTAGAGGGGCTTTGTGCAAGTCCGTTTGGGTAGTTACAACCCACGTCATATTCTACTTATATTTCTTACGGTGCCAATGTGTAAGGGCGGTTGAGACCACTTACCTAATAAAGGTGCTTCATTTGCACGTTCGCTTGCCTATGATATAAAACAAAAGTAAAGCATAAAGCTTTTAGGATTTTGTAGTTACTACCATAATATTAAGTATCGTATTGTTAATAGATTTAATGGATAAGGATTTGATTTCTGAACCTATTGTTAATTTTAAGAAGAAATAAGCTTATTTTCCATTATTTATATTATGTTTTGTTATTTGTATCTACATTTACGCGTGAAAAAAAACGTAATGAGGTGCATTAAAAAAACTTGTTAATAAAATATGCTAATTTATTTGCTAAATAAAAATCCTTTGGTCATCTTAAATTATACACGTATAAGATAAAGAAAAATGAAAACGATACCTACCTAAAACCAGATGTAATCCGAGAAACATCATAAAATATCACTGCAAATTGTAATTATTATGTCACTTATGTCACTAGACAGTTATAACGGTTATCTCGTAAATTATAATTTAATATTTTATGTTAGTAAATACGAGTTACCCGAGACGTACTCGTAACTAAGAATGAACTTATCGTTGCATGCGATGCGATACAAACAGTCTTGATACTAATAAATGCAAAAAGTAACAAATGTGTTATTGGTATAATCGCGATAGCTTTGTTTCGGGACTTGGAATCAACTGATGCATGTCACAGCCGATGGGTGAAAGGATTAGGCTATTTTTTTGTGATATTTTATTTAGCTCTGCTGTTAACCTTGTTGTTTTTGTTAAGTTGTGATACGACATTTTACTAATTAGATCACGTCAAAGCATCATAATAACAAACATGACATATAATTGTATTAAAAATTACTATAACTAATGGATATATATTAGAATAACCTGTAGCAGTGGTATTAGTAATATTTGAATATAGGAGTATTCGCTTTTTTATATTGGTTAATATGTCCGTTATCATGCCGATTAAGAGTTAATTATACTACAATTATAAGCTAAGCATGTTCAGTTACTTCGTAAATAGAAAAAAAAACCTATTAAGTAATTTTTATTTTAGCTTTTTAATAAATTAAAGTCATAGGACTCAAATTATATGACGCGTAAACCTAACTCGCGACCTGTAGTTGTACTACCTATGTTAAGCTTTTGATTTGGCATTTGAACGCTATCACGACTAGAGTATTGTACCGTTTGGCTTATCACAAACCATATAATCCGTACTATATAATATTTACAAATACGAAAGTTTGTTTGTTGGTTTGCCCTTCTTTCGTGTAGCAAAAAAGCAACGTGATTTTTTCCATACACGTTGTTTATAGGCCGGAAAGACATAATATACTCTATTTGCCGAATTATAAACGAATGTACCTGTCTACCTATAATTTGTCATGAGTTAAACGTAATCTTAATGTCTAGTATACAGAAAACATCTCAAATAAATGGGAATAAACTGAAAAATCGATAAGACATTAAAATATGCAGGAATAAAAATCATTTAAAAGAGCACTCAAACGTTTACATTTAAAGACAATAGAAAAGATTCTTTTATCTATTTATTGAATTGTAACTAAGCCTCGTCGAAAGCAGAATAAAATTCGATAAATTCTAAATATTACGATTAATATATATAACAAATCAACTACCCAAATTATAGATTATAAATATAGTAGGTTTTAATAATTAAAATTAACGGGCCGTAAATGTTCCATTGTTGGCTAAGGAGAAGGTTAGGAGGTTATAGGAGCAACGCTGCGTGCTGTGAATAAAACACATAGCAAAATTTTTACATTTCTGATAAAACGTTTACCTTCGACGCTAACGACATTTATCATCCATATTATTTGTTATAAGAATCACAAAAGCAAAGTCACATACAGTATTATCCGACAGGAAATGATGTTCCAAATCATTGTAATATTTTAAGTCAGGCAATTTTGGTTACTTGTAGATTCGCCTTTGACCTTAATGCAACGAATTACGATCGAGAGCAAGGCCTGAAACTGTAAACCGCGTTTACGGAATAAAAAATGTAATTTTTAATTAAACTGTATTACGTCATTAATATTTTATTTCATAATGCTGTTGTTAAATGTATTTATTTGTTTTATAAAGGTAATTTAAGGTTGTTACACACAACACTTAATTACCTTTATATTTTATATTACATTGTGTGCATTAAAGTCAGTTGTAGACGTTAAAAATAAATGGTAAGTATTATCAGAATTGAATTAGACTTTACTGGTCAGATAAAATAAAAATTATAAGGCAATGACAATGCAGACAATTTAAAAAGGTTTTATTTTTTATAAATAATATGTAAATGGCATGGTCAAATTTATCTTAACTAACCTTGAAAAGTTTTCTTTTTATTATATTGTTAGTTTGATTTTCATGGATTTATTACTTTTACATTTTAAATTTATGATGACTACAGATCGATGGCAGCAAAGTAGATACGGACATCTGCATTTTTGTGAAAATGCTTTTTTTACAAAAATAAGATATACGTATAATATTTATAAATACACTTACACAAAAATGCAGATGTCCGTATCTACTTTGCTGCTATCGAGATGACTAAATTACTAATATTTATTAGTTATCTATATTTTTTATTTTTAATAATTATACTAATCTAATCTTTCTACTTATTGCTTCGATCAGTTCTTATTAGTGATCGAAGACTTATTGGAGTATTTGTGGTTTTGCCGTTAATTCCTCATTAACGATAGCTACATAAAAAAATTAAACCATGTTATGAATCTGTTCATATCTACTCATGTATTGCTAAGCTTAAAGGTTTTCTTGTAATATGATCTTCATTGACAGTTAGTAAGAAAACTCGTTCTGACCCATATCGATAAAACCAATAAGGAAAAATGTATGACTAATTACAATTACTGGGGAATTGCATGCGGTTAATAAGCGAGTGGGATTACTGTTTATGTTGACATAGTAGTAGTATATGAAATATAAAGAAAAATATCTTATCCTTATTTCAAACACGCTAATTTTAGAAGTACTGTAGCAAGTCTTACACCTAAAACCTAAACAATAACCAATATAATGCATCGCACAACTCGGTATGACATAGAAACCTTCGAGAAAAAATCCTATTAATTCCTTAAAGGTCGGCAATGCACCTGCAAGCCCTCCCGGGTTGCAGGTGTCCAAAAAAAACATTTAATGTGGATTTGTTGATACATATGTGACTAACTTTTACTTAGACAAAATTAAAAACACAAATTAATGAACAACATAAAAATTCAGAAGAATTCTTTCTAAATAAATAAGCTAATTATCACAAAAAAAGGTGGAAGAAATGACTTATTATCGCGTTGAAACAAACGAACTCTTTAGCTTTATATTATATTGTTTCAGTGACCTCTACCAATTCTAAGCAATGCCACTTCATATGAAGCGTACTTACATGTTGTGTAATGCTTACATTGTTACAAAAACAAAGTTATTTAGCCTCATTCAAATAAATTTCGCTAAGGATATTTCGTAAAAGATATTTTTTGTGATAAAGATTCTACATTAGATGCTAATTCGACAAACAGGACACAAACAAGTTTTCAAATTTAATTTTATGGCAAATTTTGTTCTTTTAATTTATAAATTCGAAAGAGAGTTTGTATGTTTGTGACGTTTTAACTACTCAGTCGATCATCATGAAATTTTGGATACACGTTGTCAGGGGTATAGAAAAGGACGTAGGGTACACCAGCCCTTTGCAAATATCACAAATAGTTACTTAAAATAAAAAATATATATTAATTAAATACACGGTCTTATAATTAAAACAACTTCGTTCAAAATAAAAAATAGCCACAGCATGCACGCAGTTATGATTAGCAAGTGAAATAGTGTTGTATCATAACTAAAGGTAAATTAATCAAGAACTGTTTATAGTGCGTAATACAGCAGAACAATTAGAAAATCGCATGCGATTTGTAAATCGACGGCTTGTTTAACTTTATTCCTACTCTGATTGGAATAGTGTACCCACTCAAAAGTAAAGGCGATTTTTTTCTTCCTTAATTTAAAGGTCTAATATTTTGACAGCTTGGCTTTATAATCTAATAACGATCATTCATCTCCTATGTCAAATCATAGGTATTTAGATATATTTAAATTATTTGATGTTTGTTTGTATGCGCTCCTCTGCAACAGATATGATTTCACAACTTTAGTTTTTTTAACTTTTTAGCGTATTTAAGTTAAAATTAAATTAAGTAAAACTTGGAAGAGATCGCTCTTTTAGCGATAAGACCGCATTTTTTGTACATTAATTAGAAAATTCGTACGTAAACGTACAAACAAACAAATTAAGCTTTTATAATAATTTACAATTTTACTGTTAAATTATCAATAATAATAATAGTAACTCGAATAACCACTTTATTTACAATTGTATTTTAGTTGACAATGCATTTTTTTATTGATTTACACAATCCCTAAATGCTGCGTATCACTTTGTATACCGTGCTTACGTGGATATGCAGCTAGAGGGGCCTTTGCTTGACTATATATTTGGTGTTATCACAAACGTAACAAAAATGTCACAAATAAAAGTAAATAAATCAAATATGTGAAAATATTTACTTATTCTCGAAATATTCTAAATACAAGAGCAGTGCAATGCTTTATGCGACTGAAATCAAGTCAAGCTTCCACTTAACGCAAATATTGCCATATTTGACAACTTTGACGCATTACAAAGCGACCAATGTAACACATATTTGCTATTTGCGTATGCGTTTGCCATATATGTAATCAAATACGTCCTCCTGCATTGCCGCGTTCGGATAATTATATGCGAATACGCCAAGTGAATTGTATAAGACCTACATCAAAAAGTGTCAAGTGGCCAATTGAGACAGATGTTGAGTGATCTTTGGCAATTCATCATTAGAGCTACCTATTCTCGAAGTGGAGCGGACGATATATTTATAATTTCCGGAAGTCGGTCAGGGCTTCATATCTAGTCGTACGAACCTCGCTGTTACAGTTGTCATTTGAAGAATCCTTACTTATGAATGTAATCACGATGTATTACTGGCACTGTTTTTTGTAATTAATAAATTTGTAGTCACTTTATTCAGGTATATTAGTTACTTTATTTAGCTCAGGTTCAATAAAGACATAAAAAAATAGTGCTACTGTGAATATCTTGACTGAAAACCCCAATAACTTGTTATTGGCCCGACTCAGGTTTTAGACACGGCGACCATTTTCAAAAGAGACTTGCCAACTGCGCGGGACATATAGTTCACAAGTGTGCACAGTTGCACTCACTATTCTGTCACCCTCATAATCCGATGGGACGACAAATCTGACATGACCGGATAGCGCTCAAGTGCATGTCCAACGCCTTTATGTGTTTTCCCAGGCATGGTACACTGCCAATTGCCAGATCCTGTAACTTTTTAATTTTCCGACCTGGGGTTTGAACCTATGATTTCGGCATTTATCTTATAAGCTAAACACGAACCATAAACCAACGAGACAGCCTTAAAAAATACAAAATATAAACATAGGGCATAGGACCCTATTTACGGACATAGGTGCGTCCTGAAACTAAACCTATCATAATGTGAAAGTCCTATATCAATCAGCGTAGTTTTTTCGTGAACTCGGTAAAAATAAAGTAATACAATTATATTTGATTAAAGCCCATTCAACTACAAATAAAAAAATAATTAATAATTTTTTTTATTAATAGTAATTAATAGTATATGTAGGTAACTCATTTAAATTATTTGATAAAATAGCCAATTCGTGCAGTGGTCGTACGTCGAACTCGTTATTTTATTATAATAAAGACACAAATGAATTCTATTAACCCATGTCTCCTTTGTTGTTAAGTGCATCAATATGAGGATATGTTACAAAATTGTAAATACAACAAATGTGAGAAAGGGACGACAATAACCTGTATACGACGTTCACGAGTCACTAACGAAAATAGCCGAGCAGAAATCGATGTCGCCCGAATATGAAGTTAGTTCGTGTCAGTTTGCGTCGTCGCCGGTCCAATCCCTCCATAGAAGTAGCGATACTTGCTTTCGCCAAGCTTCAAGCTTCAGTCAACAGTCCAAGTTATAACTGTGGTGCCACATTGTAAACATAATACAAACACCTCTGTATTTAAAAAAAATCCTTCAAAGTTTGATCAATTTCATTTTAAAATGCGTAAAATAAGATCTGGGGTTAAATAGGCGAGTTAAATATAATATTGCATTGTTATCGCGGCAGAGAAGAGGACAGCCTTAAACTGTACAACTACTGTGTTATCTTCCCTGTGCGATGTTGGGGGAAAGTTTTGGTTAACAAGTTGGATCTGATCGTCTACTGGGACTTATTGCGAATGTGTATTGAAACGTTCATCGCTATCCACGGGCGCACTGCTATGCGCCACGACTTGGTGCATTTTATAAGGCATACATCCTCTGATCACTACTGCGAAGGAAGACTTTAGTTACTGAGGCAGGTAAGATGTTAATTTAGGCATGCATCGTCATGATACGTTTGTAGAATTTTATAATTTTATCTTATGTAAATCACGCAATATATATATGTACTTGTATTTAATGAGAAGAGTGATAACAACACTTACAAAATAAAATAAAAAAATATGATAAGGTTCCATGTTCACTTAATCAATGCGTGTGTTAAATTAATGAAACATTTAATTAGAACTGTAGATATATAAAATATTAATTATGAAATGTAAAATTATTATTTCAAGGCTAACCGAATTGTAATCATTATTTTATCAATAGAATACAGAATAATATTTATAAATAACTATCACATTACGGTAATGCTTTGTCTGTTCTTACTAAAGATACTCAGTTAAAGTATTGGCCATGAAAGAGTAAAATACTTCAAGTTCTTAACGCAAAAGTATAATATAATATATAATGATAATAATGAATGTTTATGTTTTTAATACTGTTAATTTAGTTTGAGCCAGTTCTTCAGCCTCATTAAAATATATTTAAATAAATAATATAAAAAAGAAAGAAAATGCTTCGGGAATACATAAAATGGGATAGTGGGATTATCACCTACGTTACATGAATAGAGAAAGCCCCCCCCCCCACGAAGAGACAACAGATAAGAGAGACCTCATAATTTTTTATCAGCGAAACGATACATGTGGGTAGAAAAATACAGCTAACTTAAATGACTTGTAATGGAATATTACCACTTATTATTTAAATTACGAGACATGCGATAATTAAATCGACTGCTACTAAAACGTTTATAAAAAGAAATTGAATTGAAAATGAACTAAATTACGTTTTATTTATTTAGAATTCAAATCCGTAGCAAAACATTATTAAAATCAAAATTTAATTTAAAGCAATATCCTTGATTATACAACATCTTTAAAAGCAATCAAATGGAAAAACGTCCTTTGTCTTGCAGGTGTCGGTAAAACATTCTTACTTATTACATAATCCGATACCTGTTATTGTAATTTCATCTGAGTATTCTATTCCACACTATAAATAAATCATATAAACACCATGGTCACAACATGACGTTTAGTATTTGTCATGGAAATATTGTTAATATAACAAAAGAATTATTTCCAAGGCATGTTATAAAAACAAAAGCTATTTGTTGAATTAAGCGAATCAACCTATAATATCCGTGTTGCTAGCTTTGCTTGTGAAACCAGAGAAGCCAGTTTAACAAGTAAACGATGATAATGAATAATACATCACATTGCTTTTCTGTCAAACTTCATTCACTAATAATTTTGTTTTTAGAAAAAACATTACAGTTTATGTCGTAGCATGCAAAAGCGGGTTCAGGGAAATCTTTATATAAAGTCGATTAATACATAGTTAAGTATTTTTAAATGTTGAATATTTCTACGAAATACATATACAAGTTGGCACGGATCAATCAAAAAGAGGTGGTTAGAATATCTCTAAATAGACTTTGCCTTATATTTATCACAAGAATAATAAAATTTTGTTGTTGATTATTAATATGACGAATAGTTTTTTTTATTCGACTACGTTCTTATGAACACTTATTGTCATATTACATGATTAAACTGAACGTACTCGTAAAGCTACCCCAGGTTTGGAAGAACCAGCAAGAAACTCAGTAGGTAAACTGTATATGACAAGTTGGCACGGATCAATCAAAAAGAGGTGGTTAGAATATCTCTAAATAGACTTTGACTTATATTTATCACAAGAATAATAAAATTTTGTTGTTGATTATTAATATGACGAATAGTTTTTTTTATTCGACTACGTTCTTATGAACACTTATTGTCATATTACATGATTAAACTGAACGTACTCGTAAAGCTACCCCAGGTTTGGAAGAACCAGCAAGAAACTCAGTAGGTAAACTGCTTTTTTACTAAATGTAATATATAGTCAACTATACGATATAAGAAATATTGCTTATCCAAAATGTTTTACTAACTGAAAATTGCTATTAATACAATATTTTCTTGTTTACGTATTCAATATAGTCCCAAAATTTTGAGACATTCAGTTTTTAAACAGAACTAACTAAATCTCGGAAAATATTAACAATAGCGAAAAAAGTTTAGTATAAAAAAGATGGGAAATCTTATCCTCTACAAAAAAGATTTCTACTGTTTTAACGTACAACTCACCGTTTTCGAGATATTTGCAAAAAGTCGTTTTTCAAGACTGCGGCTAACGTTCGTAGTCTGGGATGACAAAAACTATACTAGTATAAAACCGATACTTAGACGAGCCGGTTGGCGTGGTTGGTAGATACTTGCCTTTTCACGCCGAAGGTTGTGGGTTCGATTCCCACCCAGGACAGACATTTGTGTGCATGAACTGTTTGTCCTGAGTCTGGGTGTAAGTTTCTATATAATTATGTACACTGGCCGCCAAAAAAATCGACCCACCCGTATTTTTTTACTTACAAAGTTGTTATCTTAACTATGCGACGACCTAGGTGGATTGTTTTACTTATGGGACATACATTTAACATTTTATTACCCACTTGATATTGATTTGGAGGAGTTGTAAGTGTTATTGAGGATATTTGGAATATTTTTAAAGTATTGATAAGAAAACGTTACTTTGTGCACAAAGTGCATGGTTAGTTTATTTCCAGTTCTTAACGCGGAGTCATCTCGGTTCGATGTTTATTATTGATTAAGTGTATGAAACTTTGTTGAAACAATAATTTTAATAAGTTTAAACATAAAAAATGGATACTACTGAAGCAGAAGCTGCTCAAGTCGTAGCTCTTATTCATGAGGGGTTAAGTTAGCGAAATGTGGCTAGAACACTAAAATTAAGTCGTTCAGCGGTGCGAAGAGTGTACAAACGCTACTTGGAGACTGGGGAGTATCGCCGGAGACCAGGATCTGGCAGGGGGCGTGTCACGAACCCGACCGATGACCGTTTTATTGGTTTGACGTCTTTAAGAAACCGACATCTTTCGGCTGTTGACGTTCAAGGTAGACTCCGAGAAAGTCGTGGAGTGTCTGTGAGTGAAAATACTGTAAGAAGAAGACTTCGAGAGCAAAACTTAACCCCTCACAAGCCAGCAACAGGACCAAAACTCACAGCATCCCATCGACAAGCAAGACTACAATTTGCTAGGCAGCACGTCGATTGGACACTGGACCAATGGGAGACAGTATTGTTCAGTGATGAAAGCCGAATGTCTCTAGTAGGCTCTGATGGACGACGTAACGTCATGCGAAGGCCAGGAGAACGCTACTCTCAGTGTTGCATTCGAGAAACAGTCCGATTTGGTGGAGGCTCTACAATGTTTTGGGGAGGTATTTCTTTGACGGGACGCACAGAGCTGGTTTTTTTCCGTAATCGTGCTGTTAATGCTGAAACTTACATAACGGACATTCTGGAGCCTCATGTGATGCCTTACGCTGGATATATTGGGGATAATTTGCAACTTATGCACGACAACGCACGACTTCACGTCGCTAGAATTGTTAAAGACTATCTCAGGGAAGTCGAAATTCCAGTTATGCAGTGGCCAGCCAATAGTCCGGACTTAAACCCGATAGAGCACCTCTGGGACCAGCTAAAACGTACGGTTCGAGCACGAAATCCAATTCCAGAAACCCTGAATCAACTGGAAGCTGCCCTAACTGAAGAATGGCAACGGACCCCACAGGAAGACATTAAAAAGCTAATCAGGTCACTTAATAGGCGTATGCAGGCAGTGATTAGGTCAAGAGGAGGAAACACTCCCTATTAAAGTAAGATTTAGGCACCCAAATTTAAAAACAAACGGCATAATCGTTTTGTACACAAAAAAATAAAATTGCGTAAAATTTTGTGTTTTCGTGTTTTGTCACATATTTACCTAAAAACCTATTTTTTGCGCACTATTTCTGTTTTTGTGCAATCCTACAATTGCATTTTTTCATTATCAATCTTAAAAATATAAATATGTGGTAGTTTAAAACCATACGATAGCTTTTTTACAAAAAATGTAGGTGGGTCGATTTTTTTGGAGGCCAGTGTATTTACAAAAGAAAAATAGTATATGTAGTATATCAGTTGTCTGGTTCCCATAGCACAAGCTTTGTACAAGCTTAATTTGGGATCAGATGGCCGTGTGTGAAAAATGTCCCAGGATATTATTATTACTTAGGGGGCACCCTCTAACATAATCCAATCGAAAAATCGGGTAGCAGAATTTTATGCAGACCGAACGCATTTTTTTGGTAAAATTCCTGGACGCCTGTATGATAGTGTGGAAAAATTTATTAAAAAGTAATAATCGATAACGATTATTTTTTTACATTCATGTATCCTAGGTTATAGGTATAACCACAAGTATCAAAACGATTTACAAGCAGAAAAAGAAGCTATCTAAATAATATATAAATAAATATTCGTTTCAAAACATGGTTCCTCAAAAAACAAGAATGTTTTAATTGTGTTTGACCTTCAACATTAAATGTTTTATGTAGATCCTTATTCTATCCGTGCATATGTTGTCAAATTATGAATACTTTGAAATAAAAATATACTTTAGTTTTCACAAGCATCAAACCCAAATTTACTTGTGAAACCTGTTTTATCAGGAAATTATATAAAAATACATACATATGTATATAACGTTGTCCTAGTTATCAGTGGGTGCGGTGATGTGATTGAATGACATTTCGTTATCTGTTCTGTCTTTAAACTCATTCGCCGGTGGTCTTAGTTTTAATCATTAACGGCCTTACTTAAAAACGTTGCTCAGCGGCTATTTAGTTAAATTGTTGTTGTTTTTTATATATATAGAATAGGAAGGCGGGCGAGCATATGGACCACCTGATGTTAAGTGGTCAACAACGCCCATAGACATTGGCATTGTAAGAAATGTTAACCATCGCTTACATCACCAATGCGCCACCAACCGTGGGAACTAAGATGTTATGTCCCTTGTGCCTGTAATTACACTGGCTCACTCACCCTTCAAACATGCACACAACAATACCAAGTGCTGCTGTTTGGCGGTAGAATATCTGATGTGTGGGTGGTACCTACCCAGACGAGCTTGCACAAAGCTCTACCACCAGTAATTATGATTTAACTTTTTCTGTCATTATTAATTTTATATTTGAAAGAAGAAGACACAACTTTAATTAAACAGCCGCTAAGCAACGTTTGTAAGGCAGTAAACTTTTAAAGTTGTGATGAGATATACCTATGAAAAGTAAAACAGTCCATCCATCTCGAAATAACTAGCAAAAATCTTTCAAAAAGAAATTTTAAACTAAATTCAAAATTCATTTTCGTAAAATAAAATAATTATTCAAATTATTTCGTTCCCAAAAAAAAACCACTTAAATCAACTTAACTTAAAAATATGCTTTTATATATTTAGTGTGATGTATGTATCTATTAAAAAATGTTTCAGTAAAAATATATGCATTGTGTAACATTTCGGTATTTAAATAGTCTTATGTTTTCGAAGTATATAATTATAACCCTACTGTGTGTGTGTTACTTGTTTTATAAGTTTACAGATACAGGTACATTCAAGGTAAGCAAGTAGGATCAGAATAACAACAAGATGTGTTAATTTTGTTCTATTTTGATACACACTAATAATAAGCACTTAGGTACTTTACTGTACACGATACTTAACCATTTACTAATCAATAAAAAAATAGAATAAAAAAAGTCATATCATTCTGCATTAGATTATATAAAGATGATAAATAATCTTAACGAAATACACAAGGTTCGCGAACTTGATAAGTATTTATTTTCAATTGTTTTAAGGTCAATATTTATTATCTTTGGTTATATAGAATATATTTTTTATATGAAGAGCACAAAATTAAAAATGGGATCAAAGGTTACAATATAGTAAAACTTAGGCTATCTACTTATGCACAAAAAGCTTAGTAACAACTCATTACATTTTAATTGTCATAATTTTTTGAATTTCTTAATATGTAGGCGGACAGAGAAATGTGTCACCATATGGTAAATGGTCACTAATGTCCACAGACATTGACGCTATTAACAACTTGGGAACTAAGATGTTATGCCTTGTGTCTGTAATTACATTGGCTACTCACCTTTAAAACCGGACAGCAACAATATTAACTGGTGCTGTTTAACGGTAGAATAAGTGATCAGTGAGTGATACCTAACACGGGCTTGCACAACATCCTACCAACAAGTAAACCTACTCTATCATACCAAATACATATTATCAAGACCGAGTAGATGTATGATGTAGATCTGGAACAGCCAAGAAACACTTTTTTCAGTTTGAGTACATATAGATTCTTGTTAATTACAATGAAATTTATATTCGACGTGTAAAATAACTTTTTATTAACTGAGTTTATGTGGCTTTAATAATACTATGGCAGATGACTGTGATAATATTTACTAATAAATAAATAATATTTAAATAAATAATTTATTAACTGAAAAAAATATACAAAATATATTTGCCGACATGCTGCATAACTTAAACAAAGATAATATTATGATTGGTTACTCAATCAATTTTTACTATTACTATTGGAAAATATCTTTCCTGAATGAAGTATTATGTCATCAATATTTATTTCCGCTGATATTGGAATTGTCAATAACGTTTGTTAATGGGATATATCAATAGCCTGAAGGCGGACTGAAAACCCATAGGAATGCATTTACGTCTAAGCAAAATTGCTTATAAGATGAAATTAAAATACAACTAAGCTGTACCGGTATACAGTATTTGACTTTTTACGTTTTACTCGCAAATGAATTGTAATTTTAATTAAGTGTTTCGTGTTATTTATATAAAATATTTTTGCGGCGAACACACTGATTATTAAACAAAATAATACATTTTAATTTATTTCCGTTGTTTCAGATCGCTATTGATGGCGTTACTGAACATTCGCGGTGATTGGTATTTGTATATTTGGCTTATATATCGTAAAATCTATTCAGCTGTTATATGGTTGCTTGGCAATCATTGTCGAAGTGATAAGGGACGGTCTGTGATAAGCGCCGGTGTCGGCAGCCAGTCGATTGGAGGCCTTCACAGAGTGCGGACGCGTCGTAGGAAATCACAACAGCACCGTATTAAGCATATCGTCGCACTAGTGAGGAGGCAATCGTTGAGAAGAATAGTGATGGCACCTGGACCGAGTACTGCACACGCCATGATGGAGGACAAAGAAAAAACCCTTTCGAATGGTAAGTTTTTACGTAAAACTTTCAGTTTAAAAATTTGGCAAGCGGACAAGGAAACCGTCGTTCAAAATGAGTTTGTTTCAGTGAAAGCTTTAGTAATGTAAGTGACACAGTTTCAGTTTTCAAAATAAGTAATAAGTAAGTCGCGTGACTTTGTTTTATAGCACTTATAAGGGAGAATTTAAGCCGAATTATATATATTTCTCGATCGATATTTATTATTTAATCAAAATCTATATAAATAAATAAATGGTATCCAAATGACAGTAGACTGCAGAAAGTATGTACGCTAAGTAAAGTACGTGTTTACTTCCGTAGAGTTTCATTTATAGTCTTGCCTTCAATAAGGTTAATATCAATGAGCGATGTTTGTGAATACGTATTCAACATCAGTATTAATTATTGCCATATTGGCTATTTTCCACTAAAATTTGATAGTTTTTCCTTATTATATTGTGTATATTTAATATACTAACGTTAAATATCTACAGAATTCATTAAAATACTTGTTATGGTGCGATGTAACAGCGGTCTCAAAGTCCAATTATACATTGAATTTTCTCTTGAAAACATACTTGGCAATGCATCAGATTCGTCATTAAAATTTTCCCATTGGAAATAAGTCTAACTGAAATGAAAAATTTTCGGGAAAAAAAATAGAACTTCTTTTTATTTATTTTAAATAATTTCAACTACATTTTGTAACTGACAAACTAAGCAGTTTATTACTTTTTAAACTTTAACATTGTCAATAGCTACAAAATTAAACAAAAAAATAATAAGAAAAACTGTTGAAAAATAGAGGAGAAAAAGGTGCTGTTTAAATATAGAATGTTAATAAATATGAAATGTATTTCTTCATTCATTCCATTTAATAATAAATCCGATACAATGCGTTAGAATTCAGGGTTACTGAAATGCGGAAGATAATTTGAACAAGCTTATTGTATCTGAATAAAGGACTTTATTTGTAACATGCATTGTTCATTAAATTTAAATTTAAACAATGAGTATGATATCAGATGTTATACTCAATATAATCAAATAAATTTATGACAGTTTTTACATGCTGAACTGACATTGCCCAGTGGTTACAAACGTAATGATTTCAGGTTCATACTAGTAAGTAGGGAAGTAATTTGTTTTTATAATTTATCCCATGCTCGGAAAGAAAACAACGTGAAACATATTTGATATACAGCACCGAAAATATTATTAAGTAGAAGATCAGAACTTGACTCCATACTTAAACATATTATAATAAAGATTATTTATCTTTTAAAAGTAATGTATTGTGATTATAATTACAAAGAACCGCACTTGATATTGTTTTTTTCAAGTAACTTTGATATTTTAAGTCCGCGCTTGATTAAAAACATTATATTACTGTTGACAAAGATCATATATTTGAATATAGCTTTAAAAATAAGATAAAACGAAAGATTACAAATAAAGAGGTATTATTGTACTACAAGTGTACATGTGACATTATTCAAAAGAACATTTAAATTTCAAAGTTAGAGGAAAAAGCAAAAGCAAAAGTCTTCAATTTTGCTGCATCATTGTTTTGTCAACAGATTACCCCATTGTAGTTTCCAAATTGGTATGATGATTGGTTTTATAGGTATGATGTCTATGTTAATATAGAGCTAGTAAATAAATTGAGATAAATGATTATATTACGTAATGAAAGTATTCTAATTAAAAACCTTCCTTAATTTAATAAAATGGACATTTTAAAGAGTTGCAAAAATATAATAATGAACACTTAATAATTTTATTGAATTCATACAGACCACAGACCAATAAAATTGACGAACCGGTTGGCGTGGTTGGTGGATGCTTGCCTTTCACGCCGAAGGTTATGGGTTCGATTCCCACCCAGGACAGATATTTGTGTGCATGAACATGTCTATTTGTGAGTCTGGGTGTAATTATCTATATAAGTATGTATTTACAAAAGAAAAATAGTATATGTAGTATATCAGTTGTCTGGTTTCCATAGTACAAGCTCTGTACAAGGTTAATTTGGGATCAGATGGCCGTGTGTGAAAAAAATGTCCCAGGAAAATCGTATAAATATCTTTAATTACTTAATAAATTATCTATTGGTGCGTTATTAAATGCATTGCTTTTTTTCTTAAGTCATTACGTTATTATATTAAACATAAAATAAAATATTTACAAAGAGGTAAGTATAATAAACAAATGAATGTCGAAAAAGTTCTATTAACAGAAAAGTGATATTTTTACTTGTAAAAATATGTTATCCTTGTATAAATGATTATTATGTATATTTATATTCAACATAAATACATATGTTATATTTAAAATATTATTCTTGTTCTTTAGAACGTTTCTGTGTTTTATCTCTTGCTATATCTGATTAAAACGATCGAGTCCAAAGTCAAGATATTTGTAAGAATTCTTTTTTTATTAAGAATTTTATAAATTCTCATTTATATACAAAATAAATAACAGTGTTGTCTATACTGTAAAATGCTTGTTATTATAATTTTATATATTAGGTAAGGATTTCTTGTATATGTGAATATTTATTTCTTATTTTTCGGAAATAACTCAAAATTCGTTTTAAGTTTCTGCTTTTAAAGTTTATCTGTTTGTTGTTTTTAATGAAAAAACGCAATTGTTAACAATAAAATGACATAAAAAAACCGAACGAAGCTCTGTCACTCAGGAGCTATTTATTTTTGTACGAGCTTATATCAAAAAACCAAATCGACTTCGATACGTCCTTTTAATAAATATATAACCTTGAAGCTTTGGTCTATATCGCTAGTTATAAATATTTAAATGTAATTGTTTACCTTATAGAATTTTATTAAATGCCATCGAAATAAAATAATTGTATGGAAATAGAACGATTATTTATTTAAATAATATTGTATAAAAGTATTATTTATTTTTTACTTTATGTAGGTACATATTTGAATGTTCTTGGTCCATTGCTTACACGAAATGTGATGTGACATCAATTTCATCGCGCACAAAGAAATTTGGCAACACCTTTCTTTGTCGCACTTCCAAAAAATGGAATTCCTAACCAGCTTACGTGTTCCCCTCCTCTTACAACCTGGGTTCCTTCAAACGAGGCGTGAAGAGGCCTTAGAAGAGGCGAGAGAGTGATCTTGCGGGCCGGCAAGGCGGGGCGGCTAGTGCAGAACATTCTTCCCGACTGTACTGGCCGTCGTCGCGTTTGGACTCTACTACCATTTCCATCAGGTGGAGTAGAGTCATTAACCCTACAGGAGCATATTAAAAAAACGAATTTATTCAAAACGTTGGATAGAAGAAAGTACAAATACAAAATCATCTTGATAATAGTGGACTTGTTTAGCTTTATTAATTTGTTGCCTCGTAAAACCTCGTGTCATAGCAATTGATCTTCATCATGAGATGAAATGAGTTCGTCTACAGGACAAAGTTGTGAAACGAGTACGTTGTGGTCGCTGTGACGTCAGACCACGCACAGCCACGCCCCCATCAACGAGGCCACACTCAAAGTGTAGCTTATCTTTAGACAAAGCAACTATTTATTATGTATCATATGTTAATGAACGGTGTCAAACGTCTTTTCATGGCGTCCATATCGAATGATATTTAATATTAATGATCTTGTAACATAAGTAATGATACGTGGTGAAGTTACAGTATACAGCCACCTATTGATATATAAAGACTTAAAATAATCTTTAAATAACATTTCAAATAAAACAACTTTGGTTGCGATGACAGTAATTTCAGGGTCGAATTTTCATACAACTATTCTAGATGTATCGTTTGACTTAAAATTATCAGACGCAAAAATTTTAAATTTCTGTCGCGTATTTTGAGTTACACCTACATATATTTTTTTAATAATGAATCTTATAATTTATTTTTATAATAATAATCTCTATTATAATATAATGTAGAAGTGATGAAATTCTAATAAAACCGTAATTATGTTCGAATCGTATCAAGTAAACATTTAGCGATTCCAAATCCAAATATAGCTTTGATAAAAACTTGTTTGTTTGCCTTTATCACGCCCCGTAATTTATCAGTGGGTGTGTTGCTACGTTCAACATCTTTAAATACATACGTAGGCAAATAAACCTATTGTTTTGAAACTTTTAAAGTTTTAATTGCGATAATTTATATACGTTTGCAATTTGTACTTTTGTCATATCAACGTCATTCGTCGTATATTAAAATCCTGCCCTTAATATGTTTTCGTACTGAACCATGGTCTTATTAATCAATTAAGTAGTAATGTAGCTATCAAATTAAATGGAAAAAATTACATGACTTTCTTTTATCAATATAAAATATACACAAGTGTATATAGACGTAAAGGATTTTATCTTTCGGTGCTGGCTGCTTGAATATATGTAGAAAATTGTGAGGGATATGCCCTAAAAAGAAAATTGATTAAGGATAAAGTGCTGGCGACAAGTTCGCCGACCGTTCCTATGAAATAATCGGTTGACTTAAAACCATATTCGTGATCCTTGCGACTTTCTCTTGTGCGATTGCTATAAGATATTTTCGATCTTATAGTAATTAGTATATTATAATAATTAGTATTTTCCATTACGATCGACATTTCAGACCTAAACTTGCGTAATTACTTTATATACAAAAAATATTTTTTTCTGAATTTGTTTTTAAATCTATCACACTTCATAACTAAGTAAATAAAATAATAATTATTAACTTTTAAAGGGCTTAGTTTCCAAATATGATTCAAGTGCGTATCGCTCTTGAGAATGATCAACACAGTAAAGGTACAGTTACGACATACAAAATGATAGAAACCCATTACTGCGGCCGTTGGCTTATGTCCAAAACAGTGTCGATGTTCTGACATCATAGTTTTAATGTAGATTAATAAAATTCAAACTCGGTTTTTTTTAGGAAAAAATGTGTTTATATATTGCATTTTAAAGCTTTTACATTATTTTATTTCGATTATATAGAATACAAGTACATATTTATTAATATATTCTAGAACTAAAACTAGAATACAAAAAGTACGCATTACAAATATATAGAAATAAAACGGGGTCTAAAAGACTGTCCTGTGGCATTGTAATCCAAGACGCTGGCACTATTGCCTTTGCACCTTTTATATTTGAAAACTGTGTCGAAATTATAATTCTTTGTACTAGTAACTTAACATCAAAATAAAGATCATTTCCTTGTATATGTTTGGATCGCACACAGTCTTCGTGGAACACATATATTAATAGACTTTAAACTCTCACTGGGAGCTACCCCAATTTCATATTACATCGTAATGTGTTTATTATGTTTAGACTTTCTAGATTCACTTATCAACGTCTAAGCTAGCCAGGTCAGTAATGAGTAATTAGATGTTATGACCCGTCGATTGCACGTGCATCGTGCACGGTGTGCAAACGTGAACTTTGACGTCATTCATTCACCCCAATGCTTGTAAAACGATGTCAAACCACATAACCTTTAATTACATAAATAGGCAGACGTCTTTGATAAATCGCATATTTTCTAGTCATTTCATAACGAATGACTGTCATAATACATGCATGAAAATGCTCTTTCCAGTAATAATTAATATTCCGAAAACATTAAACAATATTCGATTGGTTCGTTTCGAAAAACGTGATCAATGTTATCAAATTTTGTCTTAAAAGTTGTCCGACTACTAATATAAATGTTGTATCAACTTATGTCTCCGTTCTCAATTAAGCCAAGTACAACAATGGTTAAATAAATAAATATTTGTGATCAATATAAATGTTTGAAATTTGGCGAGTTGGGTAAATATTAAAATCAATAGACACGAAAGACCTTAAAGTAATTGCAAATACTTTGTATTATATTTTAAAAAGTTATTTATAGAACGTTTAAGTTTGTGAATAAAGTTATGCCCATTTACAATGTTTCGTCATAGTTTTATTGCAATATTCACATTTAAGGGAAATTATTTTTGGATACATTTTAACAATTTGTCATTTTTTTAATGATGATAAATGAAAGTAAATATATTTCGTTTCTTCTGAACTGTGCACACTGAGATCACCTTGCTATTAATAGCAAGAAGACGTCGCTTAACGATCCAATAATAGGTTTTGCAAATATTCTTACACAGGTTTTGTCAGTTGGAAACGACTTGTGCTATGGTCACATTTGTGTAAATATTACTTTACACAAATGTGTACACATTTTTTTGCAGGTCAATAAAGTGGCTCTACCACCTAACTAGGTATGCCGTCACAGTAACAGCTTATATAATAAAATTAAAAAAAAAATTAATACTTAGTATCGTTGCCAGTGAGCCAGTATAACTACAGGCACAAGGGTCATAACATCTTCGTAAACAAGGTTGGTGGCATTGGTGATGTAAGGAATGGTTAATATTTCTTACATAGACAATGTATATGGGCGGTGGTGACCACTTAACATCAGGTGGCCAATTAGCCGTCCGTCTACCTATAACATAAAAAAGTCGTCAGAATTTCAACAAAGACAAATATTTAAACCCTGAAGTATTCTAAAAAAAAACTGAAATAATAAGATCGACTCGTTCAAACAAACGGATGAGTCGGAGACTTATCGTTAGTCTAGAGAATAAATGACATATTATCTATACTGGATATTGACAGATTAATTACAATGTTTTAACTAGTCTGCTTCTATTTTAGGATTGACAATAAATAAAATATATTACGTAATCGAATGATGTATTAAATAATAAATAAAACTTAACTCGTATTAGTCTAGTGGCGGTTTAACTGCTCTCGAATAGATCGTATGTTTCCTTGAACGAGTGTACAAAGTCCAACAGATGTTGGCACGCGAACGTTCACCGGGCTTGGGGCCACCGCTTGTTGTATTTCTTTAGATACATACATATAACTTGCACTTCTAATATTGTATGCAAAAAAGTTTTAGTAAAAAATGTAACGGCTGTTTGAAATTACTTGTCAAGATTTTTTTGAAGTCTTTTAAATATGTTGTTCCGTTATATTATATATTCCTATCGGCATTTTCTTTAAGAATATGTACATATTTCACAATAATAACATATTTCATAGTTATATCAGGTTATATCTTTAGATAAATTGAACAAATAAAAGATAACATAATTATAATTTAAGTTATATGGTAAAAATATAATTATTTATTATTTAAAAAATTTTCTTCTATAGAAGTTATAATAATAAGTACCGTTTGTTTAATTAAACTCCTCGTATAACACATAATGGTAACACAGAAACTACCTCTTTATAGATAAATATAATGCTAAGTTAATATATTTTAAATTGTTAATCTTTGATAATAACACTTTGTTTATGATAGTTTAACTTATCTGTGACTTGAGTTGTAATGACTTTTTTTTGTACACAATTTTCGATAGGACTCACGTAGTATGTTACTATGCCAGAAATCTTCACGCAATTATCAACAACTGTAAAACGTTATCAAATCAAATCGGCTAAATAGTATAAATGTATAAGCCTTAAATAAAAGTTATGTAGAGTTGAAGGGCAAGATACATTTAAAGATCATTGATAGGTCATAACTTAATATTCACTTAGTTATAATATTAAGATTAGTTTTTATTACTTATGATATTTAATTTTCAAAAAAAACTAGATATTTATTGCACTTATTTTGAGTTTACAAAATCTTTAATATAATAATTATGCATGGAAAAACATATTTTTATATAATGGCTTCATATGGAAAGTTAAATTATTATCCAGGTAAGTGCATGTTACAAATAGATAAATACATATATAAATTATGAAATGTGTGCACCTTTTTGCAACGGTTTTTGCAAGTGACGCATTCTTGCGTGTATTTATTATTTATCATATCCGTAACTTGTTTACTGTTCTGTTAATATTCTATCATTTGTTTAAGGCACGTGTTGAAGGGATAAACAAAACGTGCTTAAACTATCATTAAATTGATTACAATTTGAACAATTAAATAATAATATAAAATATTTATATGAATTACATTTTCTTAGTCTTTACTTATTTTTTTTGTTAATACTATTAACTAAAAAAGGTGAGAGCTTAATCTTTTATAATGCTTACCTACGTTATATAAAGAACTGCCAAATTGTATTATTACCATAAGTAAAAACGATTATATAATAGGTACTCTATTATACAAGTACAGATACTGCATCCCTTACAAATATTTGGACATCGCTAATTCGGACTATTCGGCTGTCTATATTTTTTGTATAAGTAACTAAAATAAATGATAAAAATATTGCATATTCATATTTATTAACACATAATACATTTTAACACTGAATAAAACGATGGATCTAGAAACAAAAAAATTGGCACAAGAGTTCCTAATATAACGTAGGTGAGTTATAAAAGAGATTCTACTCTCCATTATATACGAGCATTCAATAGAGCATAAAACTATTTTTGTGGAAGATTTTAACTTATTAAGTTAGGTAGAATTATAAAATTTCTATTCATAAATAAAGTCAGTTGTATGGACTTTTTTGAAACTAACCTCCTAACTGCTTCGGGTTTGTTTCTGAAAATTTAAAGACTTCCTTAAATAAATTCTATATCTCTTAAGTAAGGTGATTCGAGCGATTGAAGTCATCGATATTTTATTATCATTATTCGCAGAAAAGGAGAATTATCAATAATATAACCCGATATAAACAATGCAAACGTTAGATTAATTCGACATCGACTATCGTGCATTTAAATACAATTTAAGAATTACTCGTATCATACCCACAAATATCCGTTGATAGCGACTAGCGAGGCGTGTTTGATTCGAGTGACGTAACAGTTTGTTTTGCTTTTAAAAACCAACATACGAGAAGGCGCGCCGGC
Organism: Nymphalis io; assembly: GCF_905147045.1. NCBI lineage: Eukaryota > Metazoa > Arthropoda > Insecta > Lepidoptera > Nymphalidae > Nymphalis > Nymphalis io. The sequence continues at coordinate 3,462,764 of NC_065898.1, read as the reverse complement.
AAGAAGCATTTTTATTGGTGGACATAAAATAACACTTGTTTTCTCTTTGCGACTCGCTAGAACACATTAAGGTCGACTCGACCGGAGCAACATATTACGTACGTAGGACGAATTTCAATCAATGTTAAGTAATATATAATAGTTTAAATTTTATATTTACTAATCTACCATCGTACCGATGATTCCACAAGTAAGATAATCGTATGGTGTGTTTAAGCCCGTGGGTGGGTACCATCTACATCAACTCACTTATAATGGTGAGTGAGTCGGTCTTAATACAATCTCAAGAGATTTAATATCTTAGATGCTATGGATGACGTCGTAATGACGTGAGAAAAAGTTTGTTTATTTTATATTGCTAGTATCTATGGACGAAGGTGACCCCTTATCATCAAGGGGGGCGTTAGATTGACCTTATGAATGGATAAACTCTGTCTTTTTAAATAAATTAAATTCCACAAAATGATCGTTGTAATAATATTTTTACTCATAGAAAACTTTAGTTTATTTTTATAAGTAATCCACGTGGCTCTAATTTTTACTAAGACTAATAGTTATAATGTGGTTATATCAGTCGCAACAAAGTCACAGTCTAATCAGAATTCTAGAAAGTCATGATAAACTTCGTTAAATTCACTTCTCAAAACTTCGCAAAATTAAGCCAATCAGTTAATAGGAACTCTTTACTCAACATTTCACGTCCAGTGGACGTGATAGTTACTATATTTAATACTCATTGGTGGAATATTTTATTATTACGCGGATCTTGAAATAACCAATGAAATGCGTTCTCTCATTCTGACCCCTCGGATATCATGATAAGGTCAAGATATGAGGTAATAATAAAAATATTTGCGATACATGTCAGTAATCAGACTTCCTTATAAATAGTTTCACTTGAATCTTATTTCATTATTATATTATGACGAGTAATTTGTGAACGGTCATCAAGCAACTCGGAAATAACAACTGTAATATATTACAAAGTATTTAACATAACTTTTAAGAAAGTGCAATGATTTATATCGTGAAATCTAAACCTAGTGAGTTTTCATTTTCCATTTACAACAATGTTTAGACACTGTATAGGTAGATATTTCAATTTACAACAGTGCTTAGTAAACGAATAAATTAGATACTTAATTCTACCAATAATTAAACAGTATTTTTACTAATTTTAACCCGCGTGCATAGTATAGTGTTTTTTGTATTTATCATTAATTTTCCAATTATATTGTCGCAGTGTCGATGCGTAGACGTCGCATCAGTCAATTCGCACCGCTGCTGATCGCACTGGTGGGCCTGCCTGCGCGTGGCAAGAGCCAACTGGCGCATCGCCTGTCCAGGCATCTCAACTGGAACGGGGAGAGCACTAAAGGTACACACGAGCATCAAACTTATTATAATTTCCTTTAATTGTACGAAAGCTGTCGAGCTAATGGGTTCTTATCATCTGGTGTTAAGTGGAACCTCCTTCAAACTGAAACCTCAAGAAATATATAACACTCGTTACGGTCAATGCATCGCCAAATATGGGTTTTGAAATTTTTTACCTCACGTGCCTTTAATTACACTCACCCACTTAAAACCTGAACACGGCAATACTAAGAATTATTTTTTGGTGGTAAAATAGTTTATTGAGTAAGTGGTATCAGACCGAACCGCACACTGCTCTACCGCTAGTAGAAATTGACGTAAACGGAGAATAAAAATTAATAATATAATTACAACAATTATAATTAACTTCAGTAATTTATGATTTTTTATTACAAAAATAACGTAGAATATTATTTAGGACAAAAGATTATAAAGAGCATTTAACTCCTTACAAGTTGTTATGTAAACTAAGTTAACAGATATGGAAATACAGACTTAATAAAATTTATTACCACGCCTTGACCTGCTTGAAAACGTCTGGTAATCTTGACTTGTCTCAGAGCTAGGCTGATAGGCTGTCCTAGATATTACGAATAGGTAACCGAGAAAAAAGTAAATATACGTACCTTACACTTACATACATACCTATATCGTTTGTGCCCTTTCTCATTTTTCCAATATATAAATTAGAAATGGTTTAATGACAAGCCCTTAAAACCTGGACGTTTATTATAAATGATTGATACGTAATCTTCTTTTTATTTTCTATTCTGCTTAATATTATTATTTCCTTTTATATTATATTTTTTATAATTTGTCTATTGTTTTAGTTTTTGACTGCAGCGAGTATCGCCGTCGCCACATGGCTCTATACGGCAGCCATGACATCTTTCGCGCTGACAATCAGCATGGCTCTGCGATTCGCCGCCAGAGCGCACGCGAGGCCGTGCAAGATGCTGTGCTGTGGCTCAAGGATGGGAACAGTGTTGCTGTAAGTATTATTAGAGCTGAAAATAAAATTACAGGACTCACAACGTTTCTTGTGTTAGACATTGATGTAAGAATTCTCAAAAATTAAAAATAACATTCGATCTGGTACAACTGCATATAGTTGTAAGCACTAAGCAAATAGATTAATTGAAATTACATTCAATTCTTTGAATCGATATATAAAGTAAAAGTTGCGTATTGTGTTTAAGGCTAAATGCCTTTTCAAACTTATTAAGCTTAACATGTAGATATAATATTTATTAAAACATTAGTTTTTTACATATAAATATACTATATAATTTTTGATATTTTTACCAAAATGCGTACTATTTTTGATTACTCAGTACAGTAAAATCACTATTATTATAATATGTATGTATATGTTAGGATTTACATTACACTTTATAAACTACACACGAGTATTTTCTATAGGCTCACATCCTCTCTAGAATATTCCACTAACAATTAAGAGGGTCGATTTAATGTTTTGTAAATATTTATGAACTTTATAAACATCATTTTATTCTTGCAATAATTACGCAGCCACCGAGTCGAGACTTATAAATTAGACCAGAATAGTTGTATAATGTTCTATTTTCAGTTCCAGTAATACTCATGTAAATAATCACTGTTTATTAGGCAAGGCCAAGTGTATAACTATAAACGCGTTTATTGGAATAGAAGATGCGCATTATTTTTTTTTATTTGCTTGTATTATGGAATGTTGGTAAGAAGTAATATGTTGTAATTAATGATTATCAGATTCGTTAAAACAGCACTTTAGCTTGCATAAAGGTTTCCGCTATAGGACTATCTTATACGTGACGCACGAGCACCGGTCAATTATTTTTTTCGAAAGTTATAGTGGTATTGTATCTCATACTGGTATTAGACGGTATCTTCATAATCCGAAAAAAAAAACAATAATTTTTTCGTCTTTTTATACACATTATAGCTCTAGAAAATATTTTAGATTTGCAATTTCTGTTAAGATATCGATAAGCCTTCTATGTCCATTAAGATGTCGACACTTTCTGAAAAATCAAATATTTTGTTCTAGATTTTTGATGGCACAAACATAACAAGAGAGCAACGTCGCGAACTAAATGATTACTGTATCTCTGATATGGGCTTCAGGATATTGTTCATTGAATGCGTTTGCGAAGACCAAGAATTACTTGAAAGGAACATAATTGAGATCCTCCACTACTCCGCTGACTACAAGACAATGAGTGAGGAGGAAGCTATAGATGACTTGAGGAAGAAACTGGAACACTACATGCGTCAATATGAACCGATCGATGCAAATTTGGAGAGCAATATAAATTTCGTACGTGTCGAAAACATGGGCGAAACGGTGACGGCCCATAAAGTTTCAGGCCAGAAGGAATCGGGGATTCTCGGTTATTTGTCAGGAATGAGAGCCTTGCCACAGACTTTATACTTCACTCGGGTAAGTTAAATCAATATGATGTGATATTTATTTGTAAAATAATTATTTTCACTTAGGAAATGCTCAGTGGAAACGAGTATCTTAACGGAGGATTGTGGTTTCAAAATATTACTACTGTTAATAATTTTTGTGCTTGGAAATGCACTAAAACATCATAAAATCGGTTTTGGTCGAATAAAATTCAATCACACGCACATCCTACCTGCATTGGATCAGTGTGATTGGATAAGCTGTTTTTTATGTCTAAACGAAGGGACTATTTTGTCCATCAGTAGGACATTAACGGGCAGTTGTAGATATTTACGGGCTAATGCTAATGACTTAAATAAATAAATATGTATTCATATAGATAAAAAATAGACATACCTAACCTACAAACTATAACTGCGTAATGTGGTGGCAAGCAGTATTCCATAATTTACGTAACCATTTGATAAGCTTCCGTATAAATCCGCTTGGAAAATCTAACGTCTTATATCATTCCGTAAACAACTTATTTGTGTAATTCTGTTCGACCTAAGTAAACATGACTTGGAAATCGAGCATGTCATGTAAATATTATTCATATACGAGTGTTATCAAATTCAACTAAAAGATATTAAATTGTTTTTATTATTATTTCGAAACTAATATAATACGATCGATTTATTTTTTTAATATATTATTTGGGATTATTGAACTATAATCGATAATGTTTGTTAAAGTCAATGAGGCATTACACAGTGATATTTGTAATATCTTATACAAATAAATGTAGTATGTTAATTTTATCATTTGAATACAATCAGCGGTAATTTTTTTAATGCAAATACTTAGTACACGTGTCAACAGTGAATTTTTTTTATATAATAAGTTCATTATATCATTATATCAAGTTTTTTATATAACATTACATATAAAATCGTTGCAAATTATTAAAAAAATTAATCCCATTGCGAAAACGAAGATGTTTATAATAATAAAAAAAACGATAACATAGGACATAATCTACTGTTATGCTGTTGAGTCTTTGACGAATGTTCATTGTACATAAATTGTTATGACGACACTTTTTGTTATATACCTTGTATTTAAATATTTACAGCTATTCATATACATTATTAAGATGCTATAGGTAATTTATTATAATAAAAGTCGTGTTTTGATCGTTTCCCACCAGCACGGGGAGAGCGAATACAACGTGCTCGGTCGTATCGGAGGCGACGCGGCGCTGTCCCCGCGGGGCCAGAGCTACGCGCATGCGCTCGCGGAACACCTCAACGGACTCTCGGTCATAGAACCTCTCAATGTGTGGACATCAGAACTTTGTCGCACGAAGCAAACTGCTGCTGAAATTATGGCGCCCAAAAGATCCATCCGAGCTCTCAATGAACTCGATGCTGTAAGTTTGGATTTTTAATATATCATCTTACATAAACGCACATAATACTATTCAGCGACAAATATAACAAATATACGTGATTGTATATACTAATTTAGTAGAAATTAATAATAATAATTTAAATCTAAAAGTAACCTTAATTGACATTTGTATTCTATAAGTTTTAGCAAAGAAAATAATCTTTTGATAATTGTTATTTGTTATTGATCAGATTTTGTTTAAATATAAGAATACAAACATCTATTTCCTGGAAATAGTTATGAGTAGTGGCTTAATATAATTACAATGATTATACATTTATAAACATATATAGTAAAATTAAGAAAGCACGTCACACATATAGTACTTTCGAAAGACACGTCGTAGTAGGCAGAGGTGAGAAACGCTCAGTATGACGTCACGAAACAAACTTTTAAAAGTACCTACATTGCATTTGTATATTTCAAGCTTTCGCCCATGTATATTAATTATATGTAATATTATATAATCGGTTTTATTTATTGTATGTATTTTTTCTTGAGTACTTGAGATTTTTTTTTTAATTTTACTTTTTTAATTATACAGATCTTATAACAAAAGAATCGTGTAAGTAGCCTTCGCAAAGTTGGTCTTTGTTTAATGTCACACGTCTTGTTATTGTTTTTGTAAAACATTGTGATGTCAGCGTATTTATCGATTTGTGTATCGATATTTCTGAAAGATAAACGATAAGTGTGAATAATAATAACAATTCGTCCAATAACATATTATTATTGAAACGTAAAAATAATTTTAGTTCAATGGTGCCGATTCTCTTATACTTGTAAAAATTAAACATACAGGACAGGAATAAAAAAGTCACTACAATAACGTTGTCTGGTTGGTCCGGTGGTTAGTTTAAGAGGCCCCAGACTCTGAAGCTTGTTTTAAGCCTCGATTTGGGTCAATAAAAATATTTTTGGGTTTTTCTATTGATCAATCTCAGTAGCTGCCTAGAGTAAATTAGATGGTAGTGCTTACACTCCCGTGTCTCGGAAAGCACGCATAGCCTGTGTATTCTTGAGCACTATTTACGGTTAGATTTTATGGCAAAGGGCACTTCTGTTTGCGCTATAAAATGTCTACCTTGATAATGACCTATTCGAAATTGGTCATGAGGTTAATAGTTGTATATTGTAAAGCTATAAACATTAGGTAGCACTGCTAAAACTTCATATGAGACCGTTAGTTTACTGAACATATTATATACATGTTGATTGTAAGCGAAGCTAAAATTAAAATCGAATGTCTCAATGACCTAAATAAACATTTTATGTAGTGACAACACTAAACGAAAACGAATACAGCAAACGTTAACGAAATGACGAAAAAAAAAACAATATTTCGTTAGTGGCGTTCTTTTTTATCCAAGTTTTGATCTCTCTGACATTGAATTGAATATAAAAATAGTTGAATAGAGTAATTTAATTTGGCGGTTCATTCACATGTCATTCGTTCCATAAATTATTTAGCCAATTGGCTCGATTACAAGAAATACAAACATTATAATATATTGTTCAATAAAACTATACGTAGTTTTCAACCTTCGTGGAAATGTACTCGCTGAAGAACTCCAACGATTTATTAGCGGCACTTGTTACGATTACTAGAATTTCAATCGTAAGCTCAATGTTGTTAGTTAAAAGGTGTTTCTTGAAAATTTCTAACTCTCATAGTTGTTTCTGTAATCTCAACAAAATATTTATTAAATAATTTCAAAAATTTCTAAAAAAAGTCGTTTCTTATGAATTTCATAATAGTTCTTAAAGCCACACACACGTACGATTTCAAAAATCAGTATGCAGTATTTACTAAACAGCGTCAACAGAGCAAAGGTTCACGGGATGCCTAGAAATAGATTATTAAAACTCGGCTCACTCATATAAATTCTGCATCTATAATTAAATAGATAAAAATTTATCTAACCTACCGATTCGAATCTAAGCGACATTGATTATCTAATATTGAAAACACTAAAAATAAAACTACTGCGTGGCAGAAACTCAATCGTAGTAATATATATATATTGTTATTTGATTTAATATACAGATTGAATATTCCATCGGATCCAATTGGATTTTCCTGTATTCGACGTCATCAACGAATTCTTGAACAATTTAATGATTAACTAAATTTATCTTCATCAGGGTATATGCGACGGGTTAACCTACGAGGAAATGCAAGAGCGTTTCCCGCAGGAGTTCGCATGGCGTGACCAGGACAAGTTGCGTTACCGGTACCCGTGGGGCGAGTCCTACATTGACATCATGACTAGACTGCGTCCGGTTCTGTCAGCTTTGGAAGATGAACACAACGTGGTGGTCGTGGGACACCAGGCTGTGCTTCGTTGCATGCTTGGATACTTTCTTGACGCTAAGCTTGGTAAGTGGACTATTACTTGAACCATAAATAATTAAAAATACGCACACTATACATACTACAATAATAGGTATATGCCTAAAGATGTTGTTTAATAATGTAAACAACACGATAGTTTCCAGTATAAATATATTCGTTTAAGAGTATAATTTCAAGGTATAATAAGGCATAAAAGTAGCTAAAGGCCTTGAAAAGTAAAAAATAGTAACGAGTAAAAATAGTACAAGTGGGACTTCGGAAACTGTTACAGATCATCCATCTTAAAGATAAGGTAAAAATAATCCTGCAAAAACGCTTATCTTGCATCGAAAGCGCCGAAGATAGATTATTGTTTATTTTAAGCGACTGTATAACATCAACATTCATTGTGATATTAAAATAATGATATACTTATATATTTTTATATGAGTTTTTTTCATGTTGTTGTTTTCTTACAACATTTACTCGAGTAAGAGAGACCTTTGCCAACGTGGGACGTAATTTTTCATATTATATATATTTTTTCACAGATGAGCTACCCTACATGAATGTACCTCTTCACACTATCGTAAAGCTAACGTCATATGGATACAAGTACAAAGTTGAGATGATAAAGCTGCCCATAGACTGCGTGGATACACATCGTAAACAGCCCAAGGTAATTATTTCATATACTTTGAAGACTATTGTGTATACGGATTTTTAATATGTACTAATATATGTTGTATTTACATAAAGCAATAGTCTTATGTAATTATTATACAAACCGATCGAAAATCGAAGGTTAAATTATTATTTTTATCTTATTTTATTTATGGTTGAGCACCATAGACAACATTTTAAAAAAAAGTTGTTTTTATTTATAATGTTTGTTGAAGCTATGATAGAGCACTAGCACGTTGCTTTGCGTTTAACGTTTGCAAAACATGAATGATAAGATTCTGACCTACGCCATTACAAATACCTATTAATTATAAGCTTACTAAGACAACATTTATATTATCTGTTATCTTGTTCTTAAATTGAGCACAACTCAAAGCATGACAACCATATATAAATTATATATAATCTATTATTTTAGCTAATTTTACATTCAGCGCACTGATAAAATATATATCGATGGCATTTAAAATTATCCATATATAAATTATTAACGAATTAAACAAGATAAGAAACACATCATACAGATAACTTATCATATGGTTAAACCTTGTGTCTGTACAAGGTGATAAAAAAGTGTTGTCTATGTTTTTGTAACAACATATAACGCATTAAATAGTACTTTATATTAAGTACATGACAAATGACTATTAGTACTATGATAATATTTTTATATATCTTTGATTAGATTAAATTGACAATTGTAATTGAGTATGACAACATTTTAGTTTTTCTATAGTTTTACCTACACGGACGCTGAAATGGGCCACCTGATGGTAAGTGGTCACCACCGCACATAGACAATGGCAACGTAAGAAATAATAGCCATTCCATAAATTGCCAATGCACCACCAACCTTAGTAATTATGAATTAATGTCCCTTGTTCCTGTAGTTACACTCTCTCACTCAATTATCCTTCCAACCAGAACACAACAATATTTATGTATTGCTCTTTGGCGGTTCTGATGAGTGATTGGTACCCACCTAGACGAGGTTGCACAAAGCCTTACTATTAAATTTTTTAAATTAACATAATAAAACCTTCAAAAAGCAATACAGTGTAATCTTAATTTTCCAGAACTGCTCAATCAACCGCAGCACAGCAGACGCACTCGTCACTGTACCATCACATTACGATACACTGCCGTCAAACCTCTGGCAAAGTTCAGAAGCACAACTTTAGACCCCGGCCGGGCTGCGGTCCGCTAAACTACCAAATCAGCATTAATACTGGGTTCCCAATCCTCAGTGTGAAAAGGCCCGAGGCCATATTCGCAGTTGTGACAGACCGCGAATGAAGATGTTCAGAAGTCGTCTAGCGATCATCAAACTATCTGTGTCTCGTTTCCTCGCCGTATGCGAGAGAGTGACGGATATATAACGAACGTTATTTTAAACGGTTGCAAGACTGAAGGATATCATCCGAAACGTCAATGTAGTTTAAATCGATTTGTGTTCTTATTTTAATGTTTAGTTTTCCTAATTATAATAAAAATATGTATCTTCACTTAATTGTATCGATTGTAAGAATATATTTTACTTTAAGTTACAGTTATGTTAGTGGAGTAAAATAATTTTACCGACGAATATCAAATGACAAACAATTTAATGTTTTACTTTTATTGTAATAAATAGGTATTTCGTTATTATATATTATGTCAATTGTATGATATAAAGTGTGCTAATGTAATAGGGAATTAATTAAAAAGTTTTTACATCGTAGCTTTTAAAGTTCTCGAACTATAGATATTATTTGTACGTGTCTACTGAGGTCATACAATTTATTGGACCCGAGCCAGTGCATGCCCTGGTCACGAGCTGATTTTATATTTTACATTGCATATAGGCTTTAGAAAATGTCACTTCAATTGAGTGTATATGTAATCCATAAATACAACTGTTTTGTATTAATTTTAATATACATATTATAAATTGTAATCAAATGTTTATTGTTTGTCATGACATATGAATTTTGAAACTATTTCTGTATTATACAGATTATATCATCATTATAATTAGAGTAAGCTTATATTTAAGATAATTATAAACAAAGAGATTTGATTACGACTGCTTGCAATTCTTTTACCTATTCCATATAATAAAAGTAGTAAGTCGAGATATGCTCAAAGAAGTTACTTAAAAATCAATAGACAATAGACATCTGCACTTGTATCGTTGTAAATTAATATTCATAGAGATTAAAATTAAAAAATAGTTTTTTTTTTTAAATATATCTTTAACTAGTGTCTATTTTTTTAAATATAATACTTGTAATAATAGATTTGAATTTTTATGTTTTATTTTATTAGACATAGTGCAGGTGTGGTCGTATAGAAAAATAATATAAATTTATGTATGCTTAAAAAAGTACGAGAATGAAATGTGACAATAGAATTTGCTATTGAATACCTTTAATAAGGGATATTGGAGTAGATTTTTTTATATATAATTTACTCCTAAAATTAATTCTCTTTCAACATAATGATATACAAAAATAAATGTCAAGTTTACACGAGGCAAACGCAAACATGACAATCGTAGATTAAAAAAAATGTAGTGTTTTTATAATAAAATAGTGATTTAAAAACGTCTTTAATTTATACGTAAAATGTTATTCCGATAGACTTATATTTTAATGCTAATTATATCCCTATAGATAGCCCCCTTTCTTGGTAAAAGTTCTTTAACATCACGCCTCGGGGCGAAGCAATAACGTTTAAAGTGAAACCGCGTGCAACAGTTAGTTAAGCCAATAAAGGTGTCGAGCTATGCCATAAAACTAAAAAAAGAAAGGTGACATAAAAAGTGTAACATTTTTTCATACTTTAGGGAAATCATCCGTATTTATTTATTTTATTTTATTTATATACTCTTTATTGCACACCAATATAGACAAAAATAATAGCAGTAAAACAAAAACAAAGAAAACAAAAATGTACAATAGGCGGCCTTATCGCTAAAACAGCGATCTCGTCCAGGCAACCTTTGGTAGAGGAGAGAGATAGGGGTGTACAAATTATTTAACACATAAAAAAAAATAGATACAATATATATATATGTATATATACGATACATAAATAAGTATATTAAATGGCTTAAACCCGTAGCTTCATCCTCGAAGATTTAAGTGTGCCTCTTGAGTTTTAATTTCGTAGCCATCAAGTACCTACCGTGAAACAATTACTTATTTACTTACTTCACAGTAATAATGGTCGATCGATTCGAATCGATTGTTCTTTTATAAGTCGGTCTTCTATTCATATAATATACAAGTTTAAAACTGTCTGTTTCTGTCGCTAACTATAATATTAATAAAATACTTCACTTATACACAATTTAAATATTATATAATTTAACTTAAATATTAAAGATAATCAAACATCATGTCCTTTTTTTACCTCGCTGGAAAAATAAGCATTAACGCGTCTCCTCTACATAAAGTGAGCTATGTGGAACTCGCCGACGCCTAGAACAACTAGTGCACCGGAATACCCACTTAAAATCAGCGGTACCCGCTACTTCTCATCGGGTGGCGTCACGGGATCGCTTGCTCATGTTACTATGATGCCCCGAAAAACATTACGCATTACGCGTTTCCCCCACGGGAACAGTAGTAGGGTATGTGGGGTTCGCCGGTGTCCATGACGCCGAATGCGCCCCAAACATTGGAATACCAACTAAAAACCAGCGGTACCCTTTCCGTCTTAACGAAGAGCGCCACGGGATCACTTGTGCATTCTACCGTGACGCTCTAAAAAAACTTTACATCCTTATTTAACCTCTATTATATATTATAAACGATTTTAAAGAAGCATAATATGTTCTTTTCATTTGAAAAGAAGATCCTACAAAATCGTTTTCCATGAAAGTATCTTCAAACTAACGGTATTTTTAAACCAACTTTAAGTCTTACATTGTCCCATTTAAGGTTTAATTGAAAAAATCTCGACAACGAAGCAGCTTTGTTATATGAAAACCAAAACTCAAGTAAAAATTTTCACTACTCTTATTTCAAATCTACTTTTTCCTTTTCCCTCTTTATACCCCTTTAGGGTGAAACCTTTTAGAAAGAACAGCTTTCTTATTGAATACATATATGTGTGTAAATTTGACTCCATTTTAGAAATATAACAAACTTCTAGTACTTTCGTTTGAGCGTTGATGAAAGGCACCTACATGTAATAATGTATAATACATATATAAATACTAAGTATAGAAAAAAATTGGTTTTAATAGACAAAATAAAGTGTTGTTATACCAAATAAAATTTCTTGTAAACATAGACTCGCTGTGGATGGGTGCGATCAACAAATATTAATAAATTCTAAGATTACGAGAGTTTTAAAGTTATGAAAGTATTATAACATCAAACTTGTAGAAATTAAAAAGGGATCTCCTTTTTAAATTTTGATATTTGAGACTCTCCTGCGAATTCATTTCTGTATATTCCAAACAATCTACTTATAATTTAATTTATACAGAAACCGCAAGAGATGGAACTTCGTTTTTAACTCTTGAATACGTAATAAATAGCACATTATTGATTTCCAGTGTAGATTTAAGATATTACATTCTTTCTATAATGATTACACAATGTTGGTACCTTAGAAATATGATTTCACGATAATCTTTGACACAAACCGTAACCTAAATATGATATTTAGAAAGCGACATCTGATTTTCAACAGAAGTTATTGTTAGACACTTTTAACTATAGCTTCTGTTGAAGTGAGTCACTACTCATATTAATTTATACGCATCGACAATAAGCATTTAAATTTATATGAACTGAACATAAGACTGCACCTTTAATATACTATGGCCAAGTAAAATACGTGGATCTTACTAAAGATATTTTTAACTTGTGCGTATATTCATCTCGTGCTCGGCGGTGAACGAAATTGTACAGTTGGTACCTACAAGTTTGAAGAATTATTTCATCTAAATATGATGTAGATAGTTAATGTCAAAACCTGAAAAAATGTATAATAATATTTTTTAGTAATTAAAAAAAATATACCAATATCGTTTTTTTTAATTAAGTTGTTATTAATAGATATAATTAAATATTTTTATAGTCGCATAAAAAAATATAATCGCGTTTACCAAGCTCGAGAATAATCGAACAAAATATTTAGTAATATGATATCGACAGTATTGTATCTTCATTGCTGAGTTACCTTTCCATCGCTCATTGATGAAGTGAGAGGTTCGAGTAGCGACCGTGACTTATTTCATTGATGCTGATCGTAATCCACCGACCCCTAGCGAAAATGCTCACGCATTGTCATACAAATCGCAATCACGCGCACACGCTGGCTTACCTTCGTGACGTTCTATTTTTAAAAATGTGTTTTTATTTCTAGTAAATATTTAATAAATAGCTCATGGCTTAGTGCTATGTGTCACAGTGCAAATAGTGTTACATATTGATTAAATATATTCTCACTTAAAGTAAGTTAAATTTGTGGTATTAAATATCCTACGTATTATATCTTTGAAAATTGCTATTGTTTTCCTCTAACCTATGTTAATAAATAAAAGTGACAATTAAATATCTCAATTTATTCATCGCAATAACTTTCTTTTTTTTTAAATATACTAGGTATATAGGTACTATTTATACCAACAGTTTTGTACATTGCCATACTTTCAGTTTTTTTTTTTTTTTGTAAAAAATACATAAAAACAAACTAAAATATACTTAAGAAGGCATTTGAATTGTCATTTTACAATTAAATATGAAGCTACCGCCCGTCCAGATATGAAATTGAGATAAGCAAGAAACTCATTACTTACTCTTTTTAACTAACTAAATATAATTAAATTAATATATCCTTTATGGAAATCAACTTCACTCATTTTTGTCATCTATGTAATCTTGTATTGAGTGAGGTATTTTAAATTACAAATGTTGTTTTTTATTAACATAGGATTGAAATTTATTTATTTACAAAAATAGGAATCAATTATGAACATTCTCATCAATCTACCTACTGTATGTAAGGTATGTAAGTAACCTACACACCTAATGTAACTTAGAGGAAAACTATGAGTTATTCTACTCGTAAATTCCACAGATTAATATTTGACAAGGATTTTTATAAAATGCTTATTGACTAGTACAAAGATAAATAACAATAACAATTATTTATTTAAGAGTTTTCAACAAGCAAATATATCTATTATTAAGTCAGTTTCAAAATATTAGTACATTTAAAATAGAATTTAAAATAAATAAAACTAATTGACTATTTCTCTCGCAAGAGAAAGAATTCGCTTAGGCACTAATTTACATTCGTAATTATTTTACAAAATTGGCTTCTGTACGATATTCCTACATTGCATCAAAACTATTTTAAGCGGAACTCACGTATTTTATATAATGCATCGTTTCTAATACACAGTTTTGACATTAAGATACATAAATAGTTTCATTTTAATGTGCCGTAAAATTGGAAAACAAGAATTAAAGGTAATAAGAATATTTATGGTATTTTATAGGAATTTTATTTTCAGAGTTGTTCAACTAGTAATTTCTTCAATCGGTCGGTTATTAAATTGCTACAATATTAGGTAATAAGTGTCTATACAATAACATAGTGTACTCTGTAGTAATCTCAAGCATTTGCCATGCACATGTTGCTCTCATTTCGTGATTACAACGACGTTTCGAACGAGTTCGCCTTGGGCTAAGAACAGGATCCCAATAATTTTTATAAATGTGTTTCAACTGCTGCTAATTCAACTTCACATCTATTACCAGGCAGCAAGTATTATTTGAAAGTAGACGTCAAGTTTTAAAATAACGATCACGTCATTTTGTATTTTGACATTGGAGAAAAGAGGTCCCCACAATCGATTAATGTTTCAACATTGCGAAATATAGTGTTATAGGTAGTTAGTCAGATGTACTATATAGATTTCGAACATATACGTATATCGTAGTAATTTATATCCAATTATTTTTAATCTGTATTATATCATCGTCAATTTGCACATAATATAATTTAACATATTGAACTGTCTGTCTTTTGTAAGTTTGATTTAATTAACTGTAATGCTTTTTCTGTACAGCCCTTGACCTAGTTTCTATGATATAGGATGTCAAGAAATTGAGACTATGTCTTCATGCCAATATGGAAATATATAAATATTTCTGTTGTTCATCCGTTCGATGTCACAGTCGCATAATATATTTTGTGCGTTTATTTTAATGGATGTGTATCTTAGAATCAATGCGAAATTCCATTAAAGTAAACAGAAGCCTAACTACTTTATATATTTAGTCATTTTTAAGCTAACATTAGAGAAAACACGTTATGTGAACGTGATTTTTTAACAAACCTTCCGTGTTAGAACAAAATATATTTTCACACCTCTTGAGTAAAGAGTTCTTACTTAGTAAGCAATGAGTATTTTATTTAAATTTGCGCTTATAACTTCGTTGTCTTGTTTTAAAATTACATTTATTTTATAATTTAATACTTATTGTTAAATAATTGGTCGTTTTTGTGTTACAAACGTTACTTTTTCACATTTTTTTAGAATGTTAAACGAACAAGATTTGGTGCTGGCTCGTGCCTTGGCTGCTGAGTCTAGAGATAATTCTCCAGGTGGATCGCCAGGTCCGCTAAGAAAAACTCCGCTGTCATCGGTGGTCGACAAACTAAATACTTTCAGGTAAATGAGGTAATTACATATTTGTGTAGCTTAGAAAAATATCATTCTTGTAGCTTCTTGTGTTTTTGTCATTTAAATTATGTAATATAGTAAACAATATTTTATTAAATGTATTGATTAATCGTTATTTATGAATCTAGGGTTTCAATGGCTTAATTCGTTTTAAATTAAAAGGCATCTTTGATCAATGGAATAGAATATATTATACATTAATTTCAGTTGAATTAAAACGAGACTTAGTTGAAGTTGAACATATTAATAACAACATTATAAATCCCATACTTATAAGTACATAAATAAAATATAATTACGCAAAATGTTGTTTACATAAAGTACCTTATTGCGATTTGCGGAAATAGGTAAATTATTAAACTTTATTTTATTTGTCGTTTTTCATATAAAATGAGGGTCCGGATATTTTTTGTACCTAATTTTTTTTTTAGGATTTTTAGTAGTATAAACTCCTAAAAACACAAGAAAAGTGATGTTTCGCGAGATTCCTCGCTCCTCCTCGTTAATCACAAATATTGTTATAAAGGTCTAGTGCACCGTTAGCAAATGAATAAATAAACATATTTTTTATATTCTACATAAAAGTGTACATAACTATGAAACTTCATTTACGTATTTACGTAGAAACCGTGAATTTCTAGACAGTGACTTGTCAGATGTGTTATATATCGAAAATAAGGCCACCAAATAAATATTTACAAATTTTATTACGATAAATGTGTTTTTAGTAAAGCAATATAAGTATACAAATAAATTCTTAGTAAAACTATATTTTTAAGAATTTTTCTTTTAAAAGTACATTTTATCCTGTTATATACCTATAATTTAAAATGTATATAGTTTTACTTTATCTTAGTCACAATGAATTTTCATCAGTTTATATATGTATAATTATATAATAACTTTATATAATTATATTTAGCATGCAGAAGTGAAACTGGTTTTTAAAAACCTTGAATTGGTTTTTTTAAAAATAGAACATTTATGTTATTTACAAACAAATTGATGTAAATTACTTACTCAATTGCTCTAAAGAATCCAAATAAAATTGAACATATTCAACAAATCACGCGCCAATAACGAATTAATTACCCACTTTACCTTTCCGTCTACCAACAAAATGGCGGTTTGAAATTAGCGAGCCTTTTGTTTTAACAATGCTGTTGTATGGATCAAGGAATCTCCTTACTATTTGTATATACAATTAGATTATACATGTAAAAAAAGCAGATAAATGCAGATATGTTTGTAGCGCGGTCAATCTCAAGATTCAGGAACATCCCTATTAAAACATTCATGCCATTGGTCGGTCATGTGTCAAGAGCGACCAGTGACAATAAAAAAATAAAACGTCGTCGTGTGAATACATAAAGTACAAAACGCAAACCATGTTATACCACATTTAAATACCGAAAATTATTTGTGTATTTCTACTTAAAGACAGAAAATATTTTTTGTTCCGAGTGACATAACCAAATACAATAAAGAGGAAATTGATATAAAATAAATGTATTTACAATTTTCAATAGTATAATGTTTCCCCATACTTTGCCTTTGTTACATGGTTCTATGAAAAACTAATTATATTCTTGAAAAGCATAAAATTTAATAGTTGAATTCTACACACCAGAACTAACTCACTGCATTGCAGAACTAAATATCATAATGACAAACATAATTATATTTAAATTTTAACTTTATATATAATTTTGACAGTTATATAACAATAAAATAACCATATACCTAGTTTTCCAATAAAGAACTGTTTGTATATAATAAACGCCTGTTAAATAGAGCACAGTACCTACCGCGTAAATACTTTTAATTTCTGTCTTAATTGTTTGGGTAAGTCTATGTCAAAAGTGTGATTCTCTGATCTGAGTTCTACCCACAACTGACATTACTAGCTATCTATATTTTTCGTACTCGTTCAAATACGTCATTTTCTACACATTACATGGCAATATATTGTGTAAACAATGCATATGTACTTTTTAAAATGATTACGCATGTATAATTAAATAGCGTAAGCATAAATAATATGCGAAATATACGTATATTTTTCGCATTTTTTCTAACCGGTGTTAGGTATATGGAATTTGACACTTGACAGTTGTTATGACGTTGACAATAAGAACTAGCCGTTGACAATTGACAATCCTATTTCTTACTGGACCTGTAAATTCTAACCTTCGTTATACATTTTAGAGATAAATTTGAATTAAAGAAATATTATTATCCACAATAAATGTGTTTATAATGTTCTTGTAATAATCGGTTGAACGAGGTTGAACCTAACTGACATAAGTCAGTTAGGTGTGTACGATATCAAAATGACGAATAATAATTAAGAAGTGTTATGAAGATGGATAGCAAATACAAGACAAAATATCCGACTACAAGCAAGGAAACCGATGAGGAAGAAGAAACGTATGTAATTTTTTCATTACTCAACCATCTAAACCCAAAATAAAATTTATAGATGTATGTCGTCGTTATTTTTTTGATTATAAAAATTTTGTTTACCAATGACTTCGCGTAGATAAACTTTAAGACTAAAACAAATATTCACATGTAACTTTACAATGGTAAATATATAAATATATATATATATATATATATATATTAATGTGAGTGGTGGTACAATATATGTATATTAAAACAATAATAATTGCGGTTGTCATTAAAAATTATACAACACATGAAAATTAATATATACAAACACCTGAAAAAATAAAACATTTTTTATTTTCTGTAATATAAATACAAATAGAATCAAAATTTAAAAGTTTATAAAATAAATATACACTTCAAACTTTTGTGATGCTATTCTTTTTATATTTTTGTTTTAACTGTGAATATGCTATTTTTAGTATTTTGAGAGTTGCACCTGTTGCTGTTGTTGGTTGATAGAATGTCAGGCAAAATAATAATTTATAAATAACGAAGGTATAAAGTATCAAGTGTAAACTTAAAACGTGAATAATAAAAATTACTCATGATATTATATTCTTATTGTTTTGGCACATAAGTCCCACTCATTTGTTAAATATCTTCTAATTGCTAATAAAATGAATGTAACCTTGTGGATAATGAGATTGATTACATTTATTTGTTTATATAGTGTGTAAAATTCTTTTAGTGCAACAAATGGACGTTTTCAATGTATTTTCTACGTACTCCTATTACACTATTTTGAATAGGAGAGAGCTTGTATCGAATTAGCTGCAAATTTAGATTCTGATCTATTTTTGTATTTCGAGAAATTTTACAAAATTTGTATGCTCATGTCTAGGTATTTCTGTCATACTAAATTACTTGTCTTTTTCAATACCTCTTATAATATCTCTATATTTAAATTACCTTTTATCAGTAAATTTACTTTAAAATAACCTAAAAAAGCAAGTACAGTAATGAAAAAGTCAGGGTGTCTATGAACAGTGGTGAAATTTGCAGTCAAAGAAATGTAAATAATCATATATGTGCAATGACAACAATATTTCGAATTTTAAAATGAAAATATTAAACAAAACTATTTGAAAAACTTTTTTTTTTACTTTAAATATCTACACATATATATTCAACTTTTCCTTTAACAACAAATAAAACATTTATAATAATCCTGTAAATTTTATTAAAAAACTATATCTTACACTTATATTGTCTATGTCAATGTCAATTTTCAAAAGATCTTTAATTTTTTTTATTTTTATTGAATGATTTTATGTCAAAAATACCAAATTTTATTTGTTGTATGTTTAATTATATACCATATAAGACTTGAAAACGTAAAATTGTTGCTTTTGAATCATGTTCTGTCAGAATTGTACTACTTCTAGGACAATGACCCTTGACCTACAAACTTAAATTTAAGGTACAACGCACCATATGGACGACGCCTATTACATTTTTAATTGCTTCCAAGTAATGACATTAAGAGGCGATAGTGCGCGTATTAATTTATACTAGTGTTCGAAATTCGACCATAATCTTTGTTGAAAATTTGATATAACATGTATGAATTTTCATGTTTCGAAAATATTTTTATTTAATTCTTATATCCTTCTTTTTACTGATAACACTAAAACTCGCCAATACAAACAACCGAACAATAAAAAAAAATCGTTCACAAACAGATTAGAAAATGCTGCGAAACTAAAAAAAATTGGCATTGCTGTTCCAGTTTGAATGAACAGTGAGCCATAGTACAAGCACAACACATCACATCACATGTTACGTATGTATGGTTAGCGGACCATTGGCGATGTTATAAGTCATATATACTCCTTGTAAGTTTCCAGGATTGAAAATACAAAAGCCGAAGTCGGCTTTAAATTCGATCGGATATTTTGCGCAACCGTACATATGTTTTGTTATAGTCTATCTGGAATTTCTTATAGTCGTTTGGAACCCCTACATTTTACAATGTACATATCGAAAGAATTGATCGCGTGTAAAGCAGTTGCACTTGTTTTCTGGATCAAAACTGTCCCTAGCGGGCGTCGAAGCAAAAATGGTGACATCAAAACGCTTTATAAGCTCTAACATAATCAAATATTATGTTTAGATATTATCCAGCTAGTTATTATTAACGTCCCAAGATCTGTCTCTAGATACCCTATAAACAAGATCTTCAACCGGAAACGTGAAAAAAGCATGGGTAGCAAATACTATTTGCTGATTTTCAAGCAGGATATTCATAAATTGAATTGTATTTGATTGAATCATAAGAGTCTACTTGAATACAGAATTATTTGATTTAGGGTCAATGTAGCTCCTCTGAACAGACCAATGGAAACGTATAATGAAATCTCATCCAGTGACGATATAGATATTTTTTGCCGAGATTTTGCCAAATTTAGAATTATGTGCGAATCACATAAATAATAATATAAGGAATAACTATACTGTAATTATGATAAATCTATGTTATATTTTTGTAAATAATCTTTTTAAAAGCCAGAAATACGTTTAATATCAAGATATACTTTATTTGTGTACACCCGCTAGACCAGCAAGTGCTTCGTGCGATTGCGTTACGCTCACGATCGATATAATATGTTGACAATTGAAAGTCGGGCAGACTGGATAGGTAAATATTTGCCGAATATGATCGTACCAACCCAAACTTAATACCTTACTTGTAGTACCAGCGTATATAGAAGATACATTTGAAGTATCACCCACTCATCAGATATTCTACCGCAAAACAGCAATACTTGATATTGTTGTGTTCCGGTTTGAAGGGTGAGTGAGCCAGTGTAATTACAGGCACAAGGGACATAAAATCTTAGTTCCCAAGGTTGGTGGCGCATTGGCTATAAGCGATGGTTGACATTTCTTACAATGCCAATGTCTAAGGGCGTTTGGTGACCACTTACCATCAGGTGGCCCATATGCTCGTCCACCTTCCTATTCTATAAAAAAAAATACATTTGAAGTACAAAACACTCCTAACACCATCAATGCGCAATTAATCATGATATCTAATATTTTCTTATGCTAATTTATCATTTAAACCGGATAACAGTAATATAGAGTAATAAGGATTGGCGGAATAAATGTAGGTGGTACCCGAATATTATTATTACGTCATAACATTAATAAGGATATCTCAAGGATACTTTGCTACAAGCAAACGGAGCTAACATTACTAATTTTTCTTTATTATTATTGGACTTATCAATGGCTGGCCACTTATCGAATAAAATAGGTAATTTTTCACGATGTATAAGTTACTACTACAATACTAATTTAAGGTTTAAAATATCTGTTACTTAATTTGCCTGTAAGTGTTCAGACTGACATTTACATATAACACAGATTTATATGGAAACATAAAGATGATTGATTACCTTTAGTATGTAACGAACTCGTATGTTCACTTGAAAACGATAAACAATTGAATGCTGTGGTTTTAAAGTTCCGTTTGGTAGATAATTGTTTAGTTTTAACGTAAATACGAAAACAAAAAAATAGTCATAAAAATTACATATTTTGTTCACGAGCAGTGAAGATATTATGTATATAACGAGAGTTACCTCGGTTGGTCCTGCGCCAGCAGTTTAAACTCTCCGGCTTTATCGGATTCCCATCCAATCGGATTATTAGGGAGGTAATAACGAGTTCACCTGTGTTCGTACACACATTTGAATATGAGTATCTCTGGCGCAGTTGGCTATTCTTTGTTGACAATAGCCGCCACGACTTACTCGGTCAGATTGATATCTATACTTTCTTGTACAATATTAGGTCCTTACATATGAAATTAGCGTTTTGTCGTACTGACACTTTGATCTGAAATATCTCCTCTTTGGTTAAGAATTCCAAATTCAAATTTATAAATTTATTTAGTTGATACATTTGAGTTTTGAAAACAGTCATTTATTTGTTTTTATCTCATTATTTTTTTCTTTGGCGTCGCTTGTTACCGCGGAGTAATATGAAATATCGGTATATTTACGAGTACGAGTTAGAACTCGTACCGTACCGTGGCACCAGTGCTGCAGAAACAGCTCGAAGGATTAATGATGTGTACGGCGCTGGTGTCGCAAAAGAAAGCACGGTACGTTTTTGGTTTCAACGGTTTCTCTCTGAAAATTTCGACCTTTAGAACCCCGTGGACGGCCGGAGACCAAAGTGAAAAATGAAGAATTAAAGGCTGTTATGGAAGCGGATCCATCAAAATGCACTTCAGAGATAGCTGCAGGCATCGGGGTAAGTGATAAAACTGTATTAATCCACTTGAAGCAAATTGGGAAAGTAAAAAAACTTGAACGATGGGTACCTTATGAATCGAGTTAATCGAACTTGCAAACACGCGTCGACTGCTGTGTTACTTTGCTTAACCAACACAATAATAAAGGGTTTTTAAATCGAATCATTACTTGTAATAAAAAGTGGATACTGTACGATAATAGGAAGTGCTCGTTGCAAACTCGGCTGAACCCTGGAGACCCAGCCAAATCCTGCCCTAAACGAAAATTGACTCAGAAAAAGTTACTTGTGAGTGTTTGGTGGACTAGCGCCGGTGTCGTTCACTATAGCTTTCTAACATCTGGCCAAACGATTACGGCAGATATCTTTTGTCAGGAACAGCAAACCATGAAGGAAGAACTAGCTGCTAAACAACCGAGACTGGTCAATCGCTCTAGGCCACTGCTGCTTCACGACAACGCAAGACCACACACTGCACTACAAACAACCACTAAGTTAGATGAGCTACAATTGGAATGTCTGCGACATCCACCGTACTCCCCAGACCTTGCTCCAACAGATTACCATTTTTTCCGGAATTTGGACAACTTCTTACAAGGAAAAAAATTCAACTCCGATGCGGCAGTTCAAACCGCCTTCAAAGAGGTTATTGATTCTCGCCCCCATGGTTTTTGTAGTAAAGGGATCATTGAACTACCTTTGAGATGGCGAAAGTGCATGGATAACGACGGTGCATACTTTGATTAATTAAATATATTTTACAAAAAATAAATGACGTTATATTCCTCACGTACAAAACGTCAATTTCATATGTAAGGACCTAATATTAACATATGAAAATTACATATATTTTAACATACACCTTTTATATAACAGGTTGAGAAATTAGAAGAAAAGAATGGCATACTGTACTTTTTAGACACATGGTCACCTCTTGTTTTTAGTACATTTACAATATCTGTATATACCAAACGAAGTCAGTATATAAACAAACCTATGTAGACCAATATTCTCGATCGATCGTTTTAAATATTGCAATTATATATGATTCGTATGACGCGATCTTGATAGAGCCCGTAGGTGGATAGTGGATTTCGCAACTCCGTCTGGGTGTACGTTTTTCCGTAATTGGTCTGTCCAGGCCCTTATTTGCGTCCCGGGCTACCTGAAACGTCAAATAACATTAAGATCGGTACAGGTATTTAGTTGTGATGAGGTAACGGACATACAGTTACTTTTGCATTTATAATATTAGTATACATTTTAATCGACCTGACGTGACGATAAAGCGCTTAAAAATGGTTCCGTTTTACATAGAGATAACCTTTGTTCAACTCAAATGTAATGATTAATATTTTTTTAAAATAAACAAAAACATATAAAACTATTGGAGTCGCAATTTCATATACAAATATGCATGTTAAAAGATCATATACTGCCTATTTTTGACATATGTACTTATTTTAATTATTTTTAAATAATTAGACAGACACAATACATGGTACAGCCATTAACTTGTAATCAATTATTATATAAATTGTAACAATTGCACAGTGTCGTGTTACAACTTTTTCTTTACTGTTTATCATAATTGCCGTATAATTACAGAAAAGGACATACGGTACCTAAATACCACAAGCGAGCGAATCCGAAAGGCGAAAACTAGTACTAAATAAAAGTGACTACCGTCTGACTAAATGTAATAAACAATAATTTGTGCCGACGAGTTGGCCCAGTTTGTTAGAACAAGTGAATCTTAAACGGTGATTGCTGTTTCAAACCCAGGCAAGCATCACTTATTTTTCATATACGTAATTTGTATTTATAATGATCGTAAGAGTACGTAAATTTAGTACTTACTTTATTTTTTATTAATAACAATTGTATTTCAACAGAGTTTTCGTCTGAATTTACATTTGATTATCTTAAAATATCAAATGAGCAATTACTGTATATGTGCAAAATTTATTTCGTGTATATCGAAAACTAAAGATTTGACTCAAATTTTGTGTTTAGATAAGGACTTGCTTTTTAAGTTTATCTTTATAGGTTATTTCCCGAAATTTTCCACCTAAAAAAATACAACTAATTATTTTCGCTCGGTCGCCCGAGCTTCCCTCGGCTCTAATGCAAGCAGGTATATATATGGTATATGTATATATTCCTATTAGAAAATTTCAGTCACAGCGCCCTGTTTCAAGGGCTATTTAAATCCACAGGAGATGTATGTTAGTACGCAAGTGAGAGCACAAATTGTGCGCTCCCCACGACATTCTTTCCCACAATCTACTAATCCAATGGAATAACAATCCGCCTATTGGACGAGAGGTAATCCGACACGATAAGAGATACAAAAATATAAGGTGCATAAGTTGGCATTACACCTCAAACTCCGGTCTGATTCTGTGTGTGACAATTTCTTGACGAAAAAAAAAACCACCGCTTTTATTGGCCGCCCCGGTACTTAAACCCAGTAGTACCGGCAGGCTCATTAGTTGGCCACTGGACCCACAAGGAAAATTAAGTTATAACATATATTCTACTAATATTAACGAGACTTAATAACTATACTTAATTATCTTTGTCCACTGGTTAAAGTAAAAGAGTTACTAATTCCATTGTTATACGCTCTGAGCAATAAATACAAACTTTCACTTAATTCAAATCCAGGACAATGGTTTTTAATTATAATTAGTTCTTAGTGAGTGGTTTTGCGTGTTCCGAACTTGTTAAAAAATCACTTTCGTTTTGTAGCTGGGCATTTCAGTTTCATATAAAACTTTCATTACTTTAAATTCACTATGGCTGAATAATGAAATGTCTTATCTAATTTTTCATTCCTATCATGCTAACCTTGACTAAAAACATTGTTTAAATATATAATGTAATAATAATAATTAACAACATACATTACGATAACTAAGTTGCTGTCGTTAAATATTCCTTCAGTTTTTAAGTCCTTAAATTATTACGATAAGTTATAGGTATTTTTTTTTGTTCCTAACTTTTTGTCACTAACCAAGAAAAAAAGCAAATAGTTAATTGGTTTCTTCTCGTTCTCTAATACATACTATATATAGCAACTATAGCCTTTGTTGACTGAGCGATGAACTTTTCTTTGTTTATACAAGTATATTATGAACAGGCAGCTTTTAATTAAGATTATAGTTTGTGTCGTATAGGACATACGTTGTATATCTTGCATATTTTGCCGGCATGCCGCCCGTCCGCTCAGTACGTCAGTCAGTGATTCTCCTCAGCCGCGGTCTCACGTGCGCTGAGTCCCGACTCGCCGTTTTCGTTTCACTCGCAATTTCCCATTGCAATATTAAACAATCTAGTCGAATAGACTTCACGGGTGTAATATTTTGCAATAACCACGATACTGCGGCAGAAGGTCGTAAAGAAACGTTCATATTTTAAAGTATATTCGTGTAAAACGATTACATTTTATAAATTGCTTGATTTTTTCATAAAATATATAAATATTGTTAAGTTATATACAAAGTTTGAAGTGGTGAATAATTAGTAAAAGTAACACAGTGTAGAAAGCTAGTGGATTCATATAAAGGATTATTTTTGTGATGTGGTAAAGCTTTCGTTTGCTTTGGAACAATGCTGTCAATAGATTCGCTGTGGTGTGGATCTGCGGAGGAACTTTCAACGTTACGAAGCTGTAAGACTGCTGAGAGATCAGAATACAGATTCAGGCGTAGATCATCAAAGAGTCTTATACCGCAAGCTTTGCTTCATGCTCTCCCAGACACGCAGGTGCGGTCTCACCGGCAAAGACGCTCTGGCACGTGGCCGTAAGTGCAACGATTTTTAAAGCTACACTATAGCTTTATTAATGTTAAAAAAATATATTAATTAGTCCGTCACTCTGATTATTATTTTGTTAACGATTCTTGAGAGCCAGTAAGTCAGTGTTGATGTTGTTTTAAGATAAAACTTTTTATGATACTTCTTATATTATTATTTTTTTGCCTTATCTTATATTAATTATTAAAAACAAACTTCCTCGTTTGTTTTTAATAATTAAAATTTGATATTATTACATTAAAATTATTTTAAGCAAATTATGTTCATTACTTTCGCGTTAACATTTTAAGTATATTTGAATTACAAAACAATTGCAAGGAACGTTGAATGAGTAATACAATGCTCTATGCATTATAAATTAAAATCGATTTGGCAGATTGATACAAATTATAGTCTGTGGAAATCGGATAATGAGGATTTATTTACTGGGACGGAGATAATTGGATTTCAGTGTCAGGTTGTAATAGTCGGTTGTTGACCCTAATAATGGCTTTGAAATACTAACTACAGATCTGGCCAGTTCTAAAATTAGTCATCGCAAACTCTCTAAATGTATCCATTTCGGACTAACGATATCCATAAAACACGCCCCTTATAGTACCTTTGTTCTTAATTACTTGATTTATACAGTCTATCGAGGACTCGATCCAGATCCAAGAATACATAAGTTATTAGATTGCGATAAAATGTCATTGTGAAATAGTTTAAAAAGTTAAATTTTCCTTTGTATAAAACCTTTTTATTAACTGAAATAAAGTGCTGGCTATAAATAATTTAAAACATTCCAAAGAAGGCATATAGTAACTTTTAAAAAGGGCATACTTATCAAATTAATTAATTTCATTTATGAAATCTCGTGTTTCATTAGTCAAGGCTAAGTGTAGTAGATATACCGTTATATGTCTGGTCGCAATTTCTGTTCGAAATCTCATATATTGAAATAGTGTAGAACAACTGGTAATCGTTGCGTATTTCTTGATCTAGGTAAGTAATTAAATTATAAAGTTTATATGCAACTTCAGAGCTTCGTGCCGGTTATTCTAGATACAATATACATTCCCACTGGTAGAAGACTTTAACTAAATTTAAGTTTAATTAATTTTTTTAACTTAATTTATCATGAAAATAACGATAAGTAATCAAATGTAAGTGTATGAGTAATGAGTATTTTTTTCTATTATCTACAGCACTTTTTTCTATTATATTATATTTCTTGTAATATGTACCCTTTCGACTACGACCTTTAGTCTTAAATGGTGAAAAAAAAAAATTAAAAGTGCATAACCACATTTGTGTCGGCTGTAGTCAGGAAATACTACTAAAATCATGAAGACTTTTAGACCTGACCACCTTTCTCTTATACTTGTACAACCGCAGTGGTTAGTCTCGTTTTAAATTCTTACCATAAATTGGTATATCTAGTTTGCCATCTCGTTAACGTCACTAGACTTCTCGCTTTTCACTCGGTCTTCAACTCGGCCTATTTCGTTGAGACCCGACCCAGATAGTCTCTCGAGCGTTGTTTCCTTGACCTCAACGATTGTCTGAATATGTACTATCGTATTATAATTTTGTTTATAATTTTTTTTTAATTCAAAAGATTGATTTGTCGATGACAACGTTTTTTATAGTTTTAAAAGATGTTTCGATTTAAAGTGGAGATTTTCTTTGAAAGACGTAAGGAATTCGATAAGGGTGACTTTCGCTAATAAGGGAGGGTAGAAGTAATTACATTTAAGTGTTAATTTTTACTATATGTATACTTAAAACACATTTCGTCGGAAATTTCTTCGTAGTTTATCAGAACTATGACCTGACAACATTGTTGTGCCCTGCTTAGACACTTACAGGATGTTTTTTTTCAACCCCAGATTTTATCTAGGTAGAAGGGTATGGACTGTAATTCGACATTCTTATCAGGTCGTTCGTTGAGTGACACAGGCTACGTGAACGGATTAGCTAGGTGATGTTGAAAGACGAATGTTAATGCTAACAATATATAATCAAAGCACTTTTCACCTTGACAATTTATGTAATAGAAATTGTTGAAAATTTCCATTTTTAATATTTAATAATAAATCAATTGATTTATAACCCGAGCAAAGCCGCGGGTAAAACGGCAAATAAATATAAATTAAACGTTTTTATAATGAGACAATACCATTATTTTTTTGCTTAATATATTATCAAGTCGTATCCGCAATATTAGATTTCATTTGACATCACAAAGGCAGTCTGAGATTCAATTTAAGTAGGTAAAGAACAGATAAATATACTTGCATACAAACTTAATTATTTACGACAGTCTGTTAAAACATATATTCTATTATTATTTTTAATTAGAACTGAAAAGTGTTCTTATTGATTTTTGTTTTTATTATTATTATTTGAACACGACGCAGTCTGTACATGGTAGCGTTTTATTTATTTTCCGTTACGAATGGCAAAAGTGACTGAAATAAGTCAAATGATTAATATTATTTAAATACATTTTCTGACTCTTGTGTGAGAGAAGCGCTTGAGGTATTGTGAATATTTTTTGTTTTTAGCTATAATTAAGCCCTAACTACCAATTCCAGGATAGACATTGTCGCTTTTGACGTATAATATATACCAACGAAGCATATAATGTGTGGTTTTTATGCTTGTTGTATAAGATACTATAGACTATAAAATTACCTTTTTTTAATCCAAATATAATTAATTTTATATTATTCCATTAAATTACCGACAGTTTTATATAAGTACTATGGTAGTAAATGTTAATATAACCAACAGAATATATAATTTCATATCATTTCATAAGGTTATGAATATTTGATTAAGTTGAGGTCCATTTCGTACTGGCTAGTCATATATATTTTTTAAATTATTTAAATAATTCTACATTCAAGAAGCATAGTTCTTAATATATATATTTATGCAATTTGCTCCATCCTTGAGCTCTTTACTTCGTGTATGGGTACGTTGTCACGGTAACCCTAGGTACTTACGTATTTAAATGGTCCCTACATTACTATTCCGTGGAAAAATAGTCTTTAGCTTTTTATTAATGATTTCTTTTTAATCATTCATATGATGTTTTATAAGTTCTATAAGATAAAGTAAAAATAAATCTCTAGACAAACTCATAACGTTATAAAATTGTTAAACTTTAATATGCTAGTGTAATAGTCGTAGAAATGTAATTATTAAACATGAAATATGCTTTATCCAAGTGGGCAGTTTAATAGCGGTTTTGAATCGTCTTTATACAACTTGGATAAACTAAGCCCCAGTCACTTCGGAGTGTGGATATTACTGAGAATCACCAAGAAAGGCAGCAGTTCTTTGTGTTTATACAACGAGGTTTAACTTTTTTTATATAAAATAGAACGGACAAATGAGCCACCTGATGGTAAGTGATCACCACCGTCCATAGATACTGGTGATTTAAGCAATATTACCCGTTATAACCCTTGTACATGTAGTTACACTGGCTCACTCACCCTTCAAAGCGGAACATAACAAAACTAAATATTGTTGTATGGCGGTCGAATATATTTAATATGTTTAATATTTGGGGTAAGCTTTACGTAAAATTCTTAGCGTCTTCATTGTGAAAGGAATAACTATGCGAAATTTTAGGTCAATCGGACCTATAGTTTCGGAAATCTTGTGATGACTCAGTCAGTTTTATTTCGCTTATATTATTTATATTCGCTTATATTTCAATTATTCTTGTTTCGTGCGTATGTCATTAAATTTCTTTTAAACGGCCGAACCTATTTTGATGAGTGTTTTGTGTGTATTTGAGTGGGTCCCTGGGTTGTCTGAATTATAGCAGTATTCTTATTTCACATATACGAAGTCCGGATGGGTAGCTAGTCATCTATATTATTTTTTATATATTTTTATAGTAAATTTAGCGATAGACATTTTAATCATTAAATGGTGTGAGTAAACAACGAACAACACAAATTTCAAATTGCATCTTATCTAATATCAATGCGATATGATAACGTCATTCTCTAAATAGAATGGCAATATATTTTGATGTAACCGATGACGGGACATATTTTATTCATATTATTGATCTTTGATATTAACTGACACTGTTTTCTTCAAGCCATCATCGATATTCCTATTTTTCTGTCGAAGCGTTGGCAAGGCTTGTTAAGGTGATAGAAGAGGTTTTAATTCCCACTCATTACCTAGTAGTTACTAGCTTCACGAAAAAAAAAGCACGAGATGGCCTAGTGGTTAGAACGCGTGAATCTTAACCGACGATCGTGGGTTCAAACCCGGGCAAGCACCACTGAATTTTCATGTGCTTAATTTGTGATTATAATTCATCTCGTGCTTGACGGTGAAGAAAAACACCGTGAGGAAACCTGCATGTGTCTAATTTCTGTGAAATTATGCCACATGTGAATTCTACCAACCCGCATCGGAGCAGCGTGGTGGAATAAGCTCCACCTTCTCCTCAAAAGGGAGAGGAAGCCTTAGCCCAGCAGTAAGACATTCACAGGTTGTTACTCTTTTACTGTACTAGCTTCACGATTACCTTAATAGTAGTTATACTTAGTATTGTTTTATTCCGGTATAAAATCTGGAGGATTGATTTAGTGTAACGTTGCACGGTTAATAAGTCCTACAATGCCATTGTCTATGGTTGGTGGTGACGCTTTACCATCAACTGGCCCATTTGCCAGTCTGCCTATATACTAAAATAAAAAATTGTATATTGAAAACTCGAATATTAAATGTTGGATTATAACATGGCTTTCAAAATTGTTAATTTTAATTATTTCCAAAGGTTTTCTTAATAAAACAATATCAAAAAATGTAAAGCACACGGAACCGCGAGCAGAACCGTAACAGCCTGTGAATGTCCCACTGCTGGGCTAAAGGCCTCCTCTCCTCTTTTTGCAGAAAACGCGAGCAGAAACAAGCAAATAAATAGGTAGAAAGATATGCTTCTTATTTAAATAACCTTTTGATCCACACGTGAAAGAGTGAACGCCTATAATGCAAATACAAGCGATAATCGTTCTACTATGTAGTTGTAATATCGCTCAAGTTAGTTTACAGTCTTCGTAGGATGATCACCAAGATCATTCATAATTACAAATTATTGTTATTATAAAGATTAAATGTATTTTCATTTATAAAACTAATTCATTACTTAGCAGAATTATCTTTATGATATTGCTACTCGTATTTAGTAATGTATATATCGTATAATATATTTATATGTCTGTCGCGTCGCATATCTTGTGGACGAATGATGATATCTACTGCAACCAAATTTCTGAACAGTTGCTAAGTTCGATTTTATGATTTTTAACTAAACTATTGTGTAAACTAAACTATTTTGGTACCTAGACCTTAATCTCCTAAATCTCTTTGAATACAACATCAACAAAAAAGCAACTTTTGTAGCGTCAAAACGTTTTGGTTATAAAAGTTTTACAGAAGTCAATTGACTTGCTGAGCTTTGTGCTAGCCCGTCTGGATAGGTATCACCCACTTACCACATATTCTATCACCAAACAGCAATGCAGCGTAAAAAATGGTTAATAATTTTACAGTGCTAATGTCTATGGGCGGTCGTGACCATCTACCATCAGATGGCCCA
This sequence comes from Nymphalis io, assembly GCF_905147045.1. NCBI lineage: Eukaryota > Metazoa > Arthropoda > Insecta > Lepidoptera > Nymphalidae > Nymphalis > Nymphalis io. The sequence goes on along the minus strand of NC_065898.1, from coordinate 3,430,672 downwards.
TTTGCCAGTCTGCCTACCTATGCCATACCTATAAAAATATTATCAATTATTATTGTCGATGTCAATAACATTTTTATTGATACGTGAGATATAAACAAACGTTTTTATCGAACGATCATTGCTATCAGAGACATCTAGACTGTAAAAGTTCGATAAGGAACCACGCCACGCATGGGTCATACATGATAACAGGATCATAAAAATCCGTGCAATCAGTCTATGTTTTAATCTATAACTCGCAACACGCAGGTTAAACCCATGTCTAAGTAAATCGATATTTGTGTATAACACGATGGCTCCAGGAAGGGTGTGAGTATATTTGTTATTGCTTTATTAAAAAAAAAATGTTGTATCTCCAACGACTGACATGTAGTCCGTGGAGACACAACGTATTTTAAAGGTTTTTTTTTTTTTTTTATAGAAAGAACATGCAAAAAATTTGGTCACAAAAAACTGCAATGTTCTTCTGTAAGAAGACATTTCACTCGTGAAATGTTGAAAACCGTGGTTCGGTTATGCGCTATTTTGATGCGTGTAGTTTTAATGTTATAATCATGATAGTAAATGTCGCGTATCACTTTCTGATATTTCACGATAGCGTTCCGCAGTGAGTTTCGAGTTTTTTCTTAAAGATTAGACTTTGTAAAGTAACTAGAGTATTCGAGTGCTTGTAAAATTTAAAATAAACAGTCTGTGTTAGATGTTCTTTCATTTCGATCCTCTGGACAGTTATTTCTAACTAAGGTACTATACGTTTACATCTAAAGACACCCGCTCGAATTAGCATTTGTAAATAGTATTTGTTTCAACAGTTGAATTTTTTTTTTTTTTATAGAATAGGAAGGTGGACGAGCATATGGGCCACCTGATGGTAAGTGGTCACCAAACGCCCTTAGACATTGGCATTGTAAGAAATGTCAACCATTGCTTATAGCCAATGCGCCACCAACCTCGGGAACTAAGATTTTATGTCCCTTGTGCCTGTAATTACACTGGCTCACTGACCCTTCAAACCGGAACACAACAATATCAAGTATTGCTGTTTTGCGGTAGAATATCTGATTAGTGGGTGGTACCTACCCAGACGGGCTTGCACAAAGCCCTACCACCAGTGAATACAGTTGTTGGCTTAAATAAACTAAACGCAAATTTACAGTTCAGAATTCGATCACTTCTTTGTTACTTCCTCCGACTACTTATTTATATTTCCTTCGCGAATGTTTAATTGCAATCTAACAATTGTCGATAAAAAGCTATATTTTTTTACAATACGTAATTATCATGAAGTGTATTTGTGTGTTAGTGTAAGAGAGAGACAAGGATTGTTTAAAACAAGGAAAACATATTAACAAACTCTGAACAACATTAGCATCATCCGACGTCGTAAACGTTTTCAGTTACGGTGTATATAATATAATTATGTATTCAAAACCACATTCAAGACCTGGTAGTGGTTTTGTATAATAATATTGTAAAGATAATCTTGTGGTTACGTTTAATTAACGTCATTGACACGTGGCCGGACCACAAGATTATTATATTAGCATTACCAGCCATAGTTAAATACGTATGGAACACGGTGCAATTTAATAAGAAAAATAATATAAATATATATATTATTTTTATTGAACAAATAAATTGACTGCAACTTCATTTAAACTGCTTTGAATTTAAGGTCGAATTTAATTAGTTTTTCTTTTTGATATGTTACGTTTCATATGCAAAGTACCTGTTACATGTTTTGAGTTGTTCGAGCTCGCTTTTTATGGATCCTAATGGTTTGCTTTTGTTATAAAGTTAATATTACAATAAGTAAAAAATGTGATTTGATGTGAATGTTTTTGTTCGTATGAGGAATACCAAATTACATATAATAGAATTCGTATGAAGATCCACTCGTTAGGTATGACAAGAACATCCTTCTTACAAGTTCATAAATAAAAAATATAAAATAACTCACAAAAACTTAATTGCCTTCTTCTTATACAATGGTTGTTTTTTTGATACTACAGCGAGATAGATTTGCGCAAAAACACATAAGAAATATGTGCCTCGTTTACATATCATCACGTTCTTTGTTTTTATCTTTAATGTGCTTCTGTTAGTTTATATCATCATTAAACCCATTTTTTTATATTATAATTTGTAACTTTATATAATTAATCTAATGATGTAGATTGCGTTGCAATATTTAAAAAAAAACCTGTTTCTTTAAATGAAGTAAACCTTGACCTGTAAAGTGCACCGATTGTTCTAAATATATTGAGACTATCATTAATGATATTCAGTGTTTTTGAATAGGTTTAGCTACGATTGAGTTGCTCAACGTCTAATCGTCGCGTGTATGTCGGTCAATGTTGCTGTGACACCTCACACGATCGATACATAATGACCTGACTTTTGAAAACTGCTGCGCAAGTAAATTTGCCTGCATGTATGACACCTTGCGTCACTCACTTTCGATTTTTTAACCATATACAGTTTTAATGACAATTATAAATAATTTTAATGTTAAAAATGTCGTATGTACAGACTTTTTGTTACGTTGGAAAAACGCATTACGCGTTTCCCCACTGGGACAGTGGGGGGTATGTGGGGTCGCCGATATCCGAGGCGCCGAGTGCACCCTAACATCGGAATAACCACTAAAAAACCAGCGGTTCCGTCTTAACGAGAAGCGCCACGAGATCGCTTGCGCATGCTACCGCGACGCTCTCACGGACGGCCTGCCTCTGCAGGCCTCCATTCTCTAAGGGGATTACCAGGGTACTGAGAAACCCCCTAGTCCCAGCGCCTTTTTCTGCTCCCCGGTATGTACAGACGTAGCATCATAAACATTGAATTACTTAGTGTAAAATGAAAATTTTAGCTTTTTTTGCTTATCATAAAAAGTTATTTTTTACAATTAGCAAGTTTCCATTGTTAAATGATTGATAAGACAAATAATTTAAAATCCTAAACGTCATATGAACAAATAATATCTACTGTGATAGATTTATTTAATAAGTATATTTCGAACTAAGAGTGGCGTCTAAAAATATAAATTATTATATTAAATGAACTACAGATACGATCAATTTGCCTTGCTTGTAAGTGCAACAAGCAAACAAGTGCATTTTTAAAGCTTTTCAACTCAATATTTCTTAAAAAATTTAAATTGTTGCGCGTAACTGAAACTTCGCAAATGGTAACATCAAGGTCATGAATGTCAAGTCTAACGCAAGTCGCAAACGGTGTAAGTCTGAGATTGATAGAGTTCGGAGTTGGATGCGCACGCGTCGTTCCATCGATCGCTCGTAAAGTATCCGACGCTTCGCGTAATAATTCAAATAAATACCTGAATATTAATACAATTAAACTTTTCGTATAATGATTTACGTCATATAGCAAATTACCGGCGAGTGTTTTTTATGAATTTTTCATTGATTAAAACTTTTCCGGTTACTGCAACCTTCGTGGAAGTGATGTAAAGTTTGTTTATAGAACATTACTTTATTATGCGTGTAGTGTTTTGTTTTAATCGCTAAATAACTTCATTTTAAAGGTATACTATATTACGGAAATTTATAAAATCGATTTTGTCAAAAATGTTGCGAAGACAATTTTCTCACGAATCCGGCAAAACGGAGCTTGTTCGTGCACGGGAAGAATATTTTGACAGCAGGTTGGTTATCAATTCATTTCTAACTAGATTAATTAAATCATAGAAATTAAAACTGGTGGTAGGGCTTTGTGCAAGCTCGTCTGGGTAGGTACCACCCACTCATCAGATATTCTACCGCAAAACAGCAATACTTGATATTGTTGTGTTCCGGTTTGAAGGTTGAGTGAGCCAGTGTAATTACAGGCACAGGGGACATAAAATCTTAGTTCCCAAGGTTGGTGGCGCATTGGCTGTAAGCGATGGTTGACATTTCTTACAATGCCAATGTCTAAGGGCGTTTGGTGACCACTTACCATCAGGTGGCCCATATGCTCGTCCACCTTCCTATTCTATAAAAAAAAAAAATGATTACAGTCGAATGAACTTTTCCCCCAATTTTGTTAAAATGTTAAAGCCATGGAGAAACCAAAACACTTATGGTTAGTACGAATATTGGTCGTTTAGTACTTATTATATAATTCAACCATCGTATTTTGTAAACCAACTTTCTTTTACCAATACTTTATACTACATTATGACGTAAGTACATGTCCGTACTTAGAATGACGAGGTTTTTTTTTATAATATACATTCTTAATGTTAATTTTATTATTTTATAAAATTATTTTCATTGTGTGTTATTTATAATTAGTGCATTTATATAAGAGAATGTAATCATCTAATTTATCTCAGAGAAAGGATAATAATTCACAGACATAACTTTAAAAAAAACAATAATTTCCTCTACATGAAATTTAATATATCGTTATGTTAAAAAAATATCTGTCATGATACGTCGAGTTACCCGTATTCGGTCAGTAACAAGATTTTTTTACATATGACCGTCAGTGAACTCAAATATTAGACTATCGTATAATTTGATCTGAATAATAATATCCTTATAGAATACACGTATTATACAAACAGTTTTTATGAGTATAGTTATATGATGTTACTAAATTAAACTATACGAATAGGACAATATTTTCAAATCAGAATTAACAAAGTTACACGTCGTTTGACATTTTGAGCTATAAATGTAATGCTAAATGCTGTTCATTACTGATCTGTGATCAAATGTATAAAGAGAGCTTGCTTACAAAATAAGATAAATATATAATGTATTATGTAAGAATAAAGATCGAGGTGAAAAAAATTTACTAAAATATTGAAACTATATTATCCGAAGTAATCTTTACTTTAATTATTTTTATTAATAAATAAGCCATATATCATTATTTTATTACGTTGTCTAAATGTACGCGCATAAAGATGATCAATGGATTAATTTAAATAAAAGTTGTGTATACAACAGTTTACGTCAGAGCCGACATTATATTATAATAAAATAAACTTTAAAACAAATACAATACTAAACGTCAGTATTTAATATAATGTGCATAACAAAAGAGGTTCGTTAAAAAATATTAATTAAGATAATTACAAAGATGCATTTATCATGCATACTATTAATGGCAATCCACGTGCGCATACCTTTGATTATAATGAATTCATAATGGAAAAGGTGAGGAAATAATCAGGTTGAAAACCGAGCTACAAAGTACAAAGTGTAAGAAAACTTGCACGTTTCTAAATCTGGTCTTGTAGATACCAAACCGCACTGCAGCATAATGGAAACCACGTAAACTTCAAATCTTTTCCTCAATCAGAGAAGATGCCTTTACCCAGCTAAGCTTAACCGATGATTCCAAATTTAAACCATCAAGCACCACTGGATTTTCATGTGCTGAATTTGTGTTTATAATTTATCTCGTGCTTGGTGCCACCTGCATACGGTGGATGATAATCTGCCACGTGTATTCACTAACCTGAATTGGAGCAGCGTGGTGGTGTAAGGTCCAAAACCTTCCTTAAAAAAGGAGAAGAGGCCTTATCCTAGCAGTGGGACATTAACGGGCTAACAGCCTGTAATTGTTCACCTTTTGTCATTAAATAGTTTTGCTTTACTGCAAATCTGTGGGAATGAACTACATAATTATAATAAGTCGCAAGTAAACATGTTAATAAATGTTATTTTATAATCAAATTTAGTATCAGTTGTTGAAAGACTTGTTGATATCGAAATGTAGGGTAGTCGTTAGTGTAGCTTATTTTATGTTGGTAAACATTACATTATCGATCTTGACATGAAGTACGATTTACTTTTGTGTTGTTCATTGTACTTGAGTAGTAAGTGCAAAAAATTAATGCTGCATAATTTTTCCAATTCTATTGTTCCAATATCCAATCTGATTGATTTAAAATAATACTCCCTGTTTCAAATGTTTAAACAAAGAAGGATAGCAAGCCTTTTAATACTGCCAAGTTAGTTTAGTCTAGAGATTATTGGTTTTAAACCAAATTTCATGAAAATTCATCCAGTGGCTTAGCCGTGAAAGCGTGACAGACAGCGTTACTTTCGCATTTATAATATTAGTACAGATAAGATGCCAAAATGAATATAGCCATTTAGGTAAAGTAAGTAACGACTCGTAAATATCACGCTGTTGAGCAAAGGTTCTCATCTCGAGGAGGTTTTGGAGCTTATTCCCCTACGCTGCTCCAATTTGAATTGGTAGATACACTTGTGTCAAAATTTTATCCGCCACACGAAGGAAAATAAAGTAAATCAAAACTCTCTGGTATTGTCCCGGCTTTAAATCCACAATTTTCAAGTAAGATTAGCGAGTTACAGCCACTGAGCCATCTTGGTTCGTTTAGATTATGTACGGTACTAACTAATATTTTGATAATAAGCTTCTATGTAATGGAGAATTAAGGCAAACAAAAATACATATTGTTATATACAATAAATAGGATTTTTAACACATCTTTGATAGTATTGTCGAAACCAACAAAACCATAATAGAGAAATGTGGATAAATTAATTTGAAGTTATTTGTCACGAATCAAAATGTAAACGGAAAATGATAAACGTGAGCCACGAGAGAACGATCTACCAACACTAAATCAAATAAACATAATTTATAACTAATCTTAAAAAATAATAGTTCGGTAAGCAGGTTTTGTCATTTGCAAAGGCACATTATGTTTTTTACAAAAGTATTTTTGTGATCAAGTCTGTTGCTGTTTTCGTTATTTAAGACACAGCAAGTGAGCAATAAATAAATAATGTTATAATTGAATTACGACAACCGCTGGGAAACTCAAAAGGCTATCGACCGCACAACCGTATTATTTACAGAGGCATTATATTCCCTCGCAACCAATATGCGATCATGACCAGACCTCAGAGACCACAACACGTCTCCACAAGGCCACGGCTATACATGTTTTCCAAGAACGGTAATTTAAACAGGGGTGTGTTTGATACCTTAGCTGCCTATGCCTATAAAAAATTACCGCCCCTGTATATAAAGCACTAAAACATTAATGGTATGTTAGAATTAAATTAAACAAGAAAACAACGAAAGTCTGTTAATAATAAAATGTATATCGCAATCAGTATCTTTAGATATTGATGCTTATAATTATTATTTGGAATCGCCACTTTTTTGTGATGTCCTATACACACAGTTTGGTGGATTTTAACTGGTGAGGTATGGATTCAAAGACTGCGACTAAAGATATTTCGCTAACAATTTTTGCGCAACGGTGATGTTATTTAGTCCTTGCCTTGCCATTCGATCGCAGTAAATACAGCTATTATAAAATGATGGGTTTAAAGTTTACATTTTAAACGACAATCATGCCGCGACATAATGATGTTATTAACACTTCTATATTTAATGTATTAGTATATAATATATTTATTATTATTAATTACTTACATTGCAATATCGATTTGAAGATTTATTATAATGCTTTTAAAACTATGTCGTTTGTCACAAACAAATGTAGTTTTATATTTAAAAGTTAACGATTTATAACAAAAACGTAACATCGGTTATAAAACAATAGTGAAACCCCAAAGAATTCTATGCGTCATGAGTGATCAAGTTTTTTTCGCCTAAAGATGAAACGTGAAGACCATGTAAAATTGTGGAGTTTGAATTGCTGAACAATTTTGTCTTGTCTGTAATTTAAAAATGATTTAGGTTGAAGATTTAAAGGTCATCAACGATTATATCATTAATTCAAGTGAAAAATTTCGATAGTAATAAGCGAGTATTAGTTTGATCTAATTGAACGTATAAATCCGGTGATCGACTAATATCTTCAACATTTACATTTAGTTTAACGCTGTAATATGACTGTCTACACGCGGCGACTTGTATAAAGTATTGTTCGATTTTGATTATTTTATACATAATAATAGTTATCGTTTAATAAATATAAGCTTTTGCGGGATCTTTTCAGTTCAGAGGTATTGTTTTCCATGCCGGTGACTTTTGTCAAGCAATAAGCAAGTGTAACGCTTCCGTGCTCAAAGATTTTGACTTTGAATTAATTGAGATTTTATAAGAGAATCTGACCATTGGTGATGATTTAACCAGAATTTAATCATAGAATTTTATCTTATACTGTTTTTCTGAAAAAGAGCGCAATTAGTACTCTACGGATTCGGAACACGAAAAACCAATAATTCGAATTATGAGGTTGGATTATTAAAATTCAATTAAATGCGATTAGTTTCGCATGATTTTATTGTTTTTATTGCATTAGTGACAAGGTCAAGGTTTGTTATGCAACTGTATTTATTACAAAGAAGTTCCAAGGTTAACATTTTATATTTCTTAATTCAAAATCACTAATTAAAATTGGACATACGTAAGGCCAGATTCACTTTGATCTCTTTGACGGATCGTATCTCCGTCGTGTGGTACTAGCGTTATCATGAATGCTAATTTGGATACAAAACTACAACTACGCGATAATGAGATACGCCGTTGCAATATATACCGTATGTTATACGTACCATTCTTTACTAGTAAAGTAAAGTAAAGTAAAGTAAAGTCTAGTATAGGATGGACCTATTGTAATACAGTAATACGCTAGTTCTTTGCGATGCGGTTTTTCTCGAACAACGGCGTAACTAGCTTTTATTTAAAGAAAAAAAGTCAACTTCGCCCATAGACACTGACATCTTTACGTCGTCAATAAACATCTGACCATTGAATCTAAAATATCTTAAATGAATCCAAGATGTGCGTCTAAATTCACTGACCTATTCGTCCGTAATACCGAATCAAAACAATACTGAATATTGATCTCTGGCGATGACCTTAACATAAAGAATAAATACTTATAAACTTAATATATTATAATTAACTTAAAAGAATCGTTGAATTCTCTATAGCAAATAAAAAACGTTTTTTAATGATATTTTAAAAGAACAAGCGTAGCTAAATTTAAAAAGAATTTTATATATATTTTTATTGGAGCGAAACGTCGTATGTATTAGGTAGAACTTAAAAAATTGCTTCAAAAGTTAAGTTACACATTGATAACTATTTAACAACAAAGGGAATAAATAAAAATATTATAAAACAAGTAAATAGTCGTTATGTGATCTCCCGTAAAGTAAACAATTTTCACTTACAGTATTTTCAGCTAACAATGGCGATATATTAACTGAAGTGTCGGAAAAACAACAGCAAGGTTAATTCAATACTGGCCGTTTGTGTGCCGCTGATTTGGTTATTATACAGTGTGTTTCTTTTCGGTTTTATCGCTTGATATCGGTTACACTAAAAAGTTTTTTAAAGTTGTTTTTTTTTCAATTATGTCTAACAAATAAGTGCCTTACTTTTAAAACTGTGGCTGTTAAGTGAAACATTAATTTTGGTCTATCTGTCTTTATTGATTTGACATTTGGAAGAAGAAGACACAGCATTGTTTAAATAATCAAGCCCTTAAACAATGTTTATTAATAAGGCCTTTAGAGTTTGTTCTTCTACGTTTCAGAACAAACGAATATTGGATACAAAATTGTTAGAATTTTGCCTCTTGACAATTTTCCTTATTAATATCTTGCCTTTTTGGCTAAGAACGAAAGAAAGTATAAACACAAGCTTAGTATATATAAAAAATTCAGGGGCGTAAGCTCTAGATTTGAATCTGGAGCTGTCAAATATCATAAACGTGTTCTAACAAAATGCCTTGATGAAATATCATTTAACTATCTCGTTGGTATAGTGACCAGATTTTCAGGCTACATGTCCCGAGTTCGTGTTTCAAACCAAATAAAAAGAAAGAAAAGGTTTCTTGCCGCTTATTCTCAATTCAATTGTCATTAAAATAACGAATTACTTAATATATATATATAAATTTTTATTTTTAATTGACAAGATATTCAATAACTTGCTCATAATATCACAGCATGTATAATACAAAATAATTCAATGTTACATGTAATAAGTATTTATTTAGTCAACCAAGGAGTTAAAGATCAGTGGTTCCTGGCTCGACTTGCTGACAATTGGACGTGTATAATGTGTTCAGGTAGATCTGTTTTTATCATAAAATATAATTTCATTGTAAACGCACTATATACTTACATACGTACGTATATCAAACACTTCGAATTTATCAGCAATTGACTGAAAATCATGCGCGAATATATAAATAAACACTAATTTATATATTGATTACACAAATTATATAATATTGTTCGAGTGTTCTAGATATTTGTCCATTTATTTTAACAAATATAACTATTATTTACTTAGAAATTATTCGATATTTGAATATTTATCTATTTATGTAGTTATTATTAATTTTTTCAATATTTCGCACTTTAACAATAAGAATAATTATAATAGTTTAGATATCCCAAAATGTATTTGTTTTAATCAGTAACAGATTAGATAAAAAAACATGTGCATTAAATTGAAATCTTGGAAATAGTATAAAAATAATATTAAATGCACTGACAAGAATCATACGATATCTACACTAAAATTATAAATTCGAAAATAACTCTTTTATTCAACAAATACTTCTTTATATCTAACTCAGCCGCGGGCAGAGACTAAACTATATATAAATACGCAAAGACATAACAGTTCAGTGTCTGTTTCTCCTCTGTTTGTCAAGCGGTTTCTTTTTCTTTCTTTTTTTTTTGTAGTTATTGAAGAGTTTTAGTGTTACCAATAACAAAAAATAATAATAAGATTAGGAAACATGCAAATTTTATATATATTTTCAATTATGTCGAATATCGATCATGGGTCGAACAGTAATTCACATAAATGTAAGTTAATGCGTTATAATTATATGATAGGACTTTCTGCATTAAATACCGATCAAAAATACTCATATATTCTGCGTTGAATGGTGAGTGATCTCGTGTAGTTACAGGAACAAAGAACGTAAAATCTTAGATTCCATAGTAGACGGAACATTAAACGCTATTTAAATGGATTATACTTGCAGTGCCAGACGATAGCCAAAGGTTGAGCTATTCACAATCATTATGTATATATATGTAAAAATAAAATCAATTAAGTTTATTCTAATTTTGTTACAGGAGGACAAGGTCTCTGAACGCTCCGTCTCCAATACAACATTTTGGACCATGCGGCAGAATAATGAAGAACTCGGCAATGGTTATGTAAGTAATGAATAAAAAAATTTATATAGAATTATATCAAAATATATTAAGCCACAGTCTCAAGTTAACAATGGTTACATTTTAAAGTAGGTAATGCTTGGCATGCGTTGCAATACGACTTACGCTCTATTGTACGTTAGATGGTTATACAGAAGGAAACCTCTGGACAGCCAGTAAATATCAACAATGGTTGTACAAAGTTTCAATTCAGTTGAATTAACAATGCTTTCTAATCTATTATTTACAATTACTTAACTATTGTTTTGGGAAGATAATAAAAATATAGTAAACATTATTTATTTATCGATATTAAATTTTTATATATATTTATGAAAATACAGGTAAAATGGCGAAGTAAGAAATGATTAATATTTCTTATGGTGCCAATGCATATGGGCAGTGGTGACCATTTCCCATCAGGTGGCGCCTTAGTCTATCCAAACATCACAAACAAATTTTCACACTCATACAATTCGTAGGATACATAGATATCAGAGGAGGATTAGGAAAGTAGGATTACACGGTTGGTAAGTTTATAGATGAAAGCACACCTCGGAAATGAAACGCTCGCCTCCAGCTTTTTTTATTTTTATATCGCTAATTGTTTACCCACTAAGATAATTCCGATAGTTCATTAAAAAAAAAATACAAAATTACTACTTATCAGTGGGTCTGTGATTTAGCCTGAACGTTTTCTGTAAACATATGTACCTTTTCAGATAGCTAGTGAACCAAGGGAGTTGTTACAGTAATTACTTAAAATGATTTCCATTTTATAGAAAATTGGATTTGTAAACCATACAATGTCTTTTTTTACTAGAAATATGATATGAGATGTTTTGGTCTCAAGTATTTCTGTTATAGAAAACAACAAATTAATATTTAGAACCCGATATTTTCTGAGGTTCATTTTAACTTGATACCCTTAAATCTTTAATAGCTCAGATATTACTAAGTTTCAGTAAGGACTACATTATACGACTAAATTGGGGCAAACGTGCTCTACTCCAAATCTTTGCAAGGAATGTATCTTATTTCCTGTCATCCTGTAGAAATTTGAATTTAAATTGTAAATTGCGCACTGTTTTTTAAACACCCTTAACTAATTTAGTAGGATTAAAATACTCGTATTATAGAAAATGCTATAATTTTATCAAACTCTCTATGAGATATTATTTTAAGAGCAGCATTTTTTTCTTTATTTTCTGGTGTTAGTACTAGCTAATTTGAATAATTTTGATATTTTTAGGCAGATCCAGGACCCGGCGTCTCAGCGTCTCACGTGGTACAAGCCGCCGCTCACAGTCCTCGTCATAAAGAAGGTCCACGATGCGACTATACTAGCGCCATTCGTCCAGCTAGTACATTGGCTAGTTCATGTAAGTATTTTGCTATGAACTAATATCAGGGGCGGAATTATTATCTTGGCTGCTCTGTGCCTATAGAAGAATGCTACTCCACTACTCCATGTAGAAAAAAAAAAAAAAAAAGTCTTCATGTTTTGCCGCCCCTTAATACTAGACTTATTCAACAAATCCGGGAATCCCCTGACTCATATATCGTTGAATTTTCACGAGGCTAGTAGTTTAGAGACCGCGAAGTAAGTTACTGACTCGAAGAACTATTTAAATACTTAACAGTCTTTTTATCCTATCTCGTAATGCATTGGATTATTGAAAATAATTGATTATTGGAAAATAATTCGTATTTATAATTTTCGGCTGTATGAATTAACTGTTCATTCTTATTGTCTAATTTAAAAAAAACGATTTGAATTTAGTTCGTTACCTTATACTTCATCTATTAAATGGTTATGATCCATCAATTAATGGCGTGGAGTTGAAAATGATCTATGAGTTACGTAGAGCGAGCCTCTTTCCGCCAATTTTCGACATTTCAATCAATTTAATTTCTCAATTCACATGTACAGAGAGAAATAAAATAACTTAGATATAAAAGGTTCGGTATTAAGTAAACTCACAATAAATCATCGAACACGGTTATTAGGTAAGGTTGCCGCTACTAGACTCACCTTAATTACATTGGCCGAATGAACCGCAAGCGATATTTCGAAACGGATAATATTGCTTTCCACTGTACCTTTGTCCTTTTAAAATTTACATCATAATGCAGTGACGGAGAAAGAATACATTTCACTGCCCCTCTCTTTCCCATGGGTGTCGTAAGAGGCGACTAAGGGATATCTGAGCGACCATCTGCTCGCCTGGTGGTAGGATGCTAACATCCGCCTGGCTTGTTACCACCGTACGCATGGTGAAAAACTCGTGAAGTGGCTTGCAGCCGCGTTTCGAGGTCAGCCAGCGTACAGCCAGAGCCCGAGCGAGTATTGCCGCGATGGGTGTTGGTCCGGTTGGAGACGGCTGTTGAACCAATGCCGGGGGAAACTGTATTGACCTGCCGGTCAGGGAGACCCGAAGAAACGGCTGTTCCGCTGGCCGCCCGTGGCATAGTACAGGGGCCCGAGCGTGCCTAACCAGCTCGTGAGGCTGCCCCACCAGGCCACGCATAATCTCGGGGTGGACCGTCGTGCCGGTTGGTGACCGGTAGGTGGGGTCCCGGCGGCCACTTCCGGGGGGGTTCGGGGGCCCTTCCGTCCGGCGGGTCAGTGTATTTTTCCTTTTGGCAACCACTTGGGGAAACACGCCTCCACACTTTGCCCATCCCTATCGTGGCAATACATCGCTCGCTTCACGTCTCTTTTCCATTTAATTTCTCCCAAATGGCGCAACAAAAAAGAAATAACGGTCGTACAGCGGTGCTCACCCCCACCATACCCTCGCTGTTTGAGGTCGAGTTCTCTAACATCCGAGAACTCCACACTAACCTCAACGCTGTCCACCACCATCTCGAGACAGCACGGCCAGCAATGTTGTTTCTCACGGAGACACAAATACTCCGTCCTGCCGATACCAGCTACCTTAATTATCCCGGCTACACGCTTGAAGAATCCTTCAAAGCGAAAGCCGGAGTATGCTTGTTCGTCAGGACGGATGTTTGCTGTCACCGACTGCGCTGCTTGGAGGACCCCTCCTTCTCCATGTTGGTGGTACGTGTGGACCTGGTTCGTCAGAGCCGAGTTTACGTGTGCCTCTACAGATCCCACAATGGTGACTTGGAGACAAGCCGACTATTTGACCATCTTAGTCGGGTGGCAGATGCTGCGCAAGAGCAATTTCCTAACGCGGAATTGGTGTTTTTGGGGGACTTTAATGCTCACCACGAATCCTGGTTGAAATCCCTCAAAACTGACCATGCTGGAAGGACTGCTCATGCTTTTGCTCTCACACATGACTTGACCCAACTGGTTGATCAGCCCACCAGGATCCCAGACATTGATGGGCAAGCACCTTCTCTACTGGACCTTCTGCTGACTTCTCACCCGGTGGAATATCAGGTTGTGGTTCAGGCTCCTCTTGGCTCTTCGGATCACAGCCTTATTTCTACCAGAGTGCCACAGGCCAAGCTGCCGCCACTAGCGGTATGCAAACGTCGCGTTTGGCACTATAAGTCGGCGGATTGGGACGGTATGCGCGATTACTATGCGTCGGTCCCTTGGAAGGAACGTTGCTTCAGTGGGAATGACCCGACAGCTAGTGCCGCTGCTGTTGCTGGCGAGATCATGCTGGGAATGGAATACTACATTCCTAGCTCAGATCTCGTCAGTAGGAGTACGCGTAACCGTTGGTTCACTCGTGAATGTGCCGATGCTGTATCAGCTAAGCAGGCGGCATATCGCAAGTGGATCAACGGCTGCATTAGCGGGGCATCTAACATTGACTCACTGAAAGCAAACTATAATAAAAATTCCAAGTCCTGTAGAAAGGCATACACGAGAGCGGATGCACAGCGCATTGTACAGATTGGTCATGACCTTGTTTCGCATCCTAGGGGCTCCCGTAGCTTCTGGCGTCTGACCAAGTCTGTGCAAAACAATTTCTGCCAACCTTCGCTGCCACCGCTCAGAAATCCGGACGGATCGCTAGCTCACAGTCCGCAAGAGCAAGCTGATCTCCTGGCTAAACTCTTTGCCGACAATTCCGTCATCGATGATTGTAGTGCACTGCCACCTACAATACCTGCATGTGGCCATACGATGCCTGACATAAAAATCAGGCAACGTGATGTGCGTGCGGAGCTGCAATCACTTGATGTACGGAAAGCTAGCGGTCCCGATGGAATACCAGCCATAGTGCTGAAGAAGTGCGCAGCGGAGCTGTCTCCTGTGTTAACGCGCCTGTTCCAACTTTCTCTCTCTTCGGGAAGTGTGCCGGAGGCTTGGAGAAGAGCTAATGTGCAAGCGGTTCCCAAAAAAGGGGATCGGTCTGACCCGGCAAATTATCGGCCAATAGCTATCACCTCAGTACTTTGTAAGGTGATGGAACGGATTTTAAACAACCAACTGATCCATTACCTAGAAGATCACTGTCTAATTAATGATCGTCAGTACGGTTTTCGACCAAAACGGTCCACAGGTGATCTTCTAGCGTACGTAACACACCTCTGGGGTGAAGCTATCGACAAGCGTAGAGAATCGTTGGCTGTCAGCCTCGATATCTCCAAGGCTTTCGACAGGGTCTGGCACAGAAGTCTTCTCTCCAAGCTACCGGCATATGGTCTGCCTGCTCAGCTATGCACCTGGATTGCCAGCTTCCTACACAAGCGTAGCCTTCGTGTTTTAGTAGATGGTTGCGCTTCACAATTCTATGTAGTGAATGCTGGGGTCCCCCAGGGATCTGTGCTATCTCCCACACTCTTTCTTTTGCATATCAATGATATGCTCTCCCTTGGGAACATACATTGCTATGCAGATGATAGTACAGTGCATGGTGGATACCACGGACGCGCAGTGGCTGGGCGGGCGGAAACTGAGGAGAGGCGGGAGAATCTTGTCATTGAACTCGATAGGACGTTAGATCTCATCGCCAAATGGGGCTCTGATAATCTTGTTGAGTTTAATGCCAAGAAAACACAGGTATGCGCTCTCACGGCGAAAAAGTCAACATTTTCCCCTCTTCCCTCCCTCTGTGGTACTCCGCTGGTGATGCAAAGCAAAATCGCCATGCTGGAGATTGACGTTCGCTGCGACCTTAGTCCAAGGGATTACATCGAGGCTGTTATAAAAACAGCTTCACGGAAACTCGGAGTTCTGAACAAGGTGCGGCGCTTTTTCACGCCACAACAACTGTGCCTGCTGTACAAAACACAGGTACGGTCTTGCGTGGAATATTGCTCGCACCTTTGGGATGGCTCCGCTAAGTACCTACTTGAGGCCTTGGACCGGTTGCAGCGACGTGCCGTACGCATTATTGGCGACGTAAAGGTCACAAACACCCTTGAACCTTTACAATTGCGTCGTGAGATAGCAGCACTGAGCGCTTTCTATCGACTGTATCACGGCGAGTGCTCTGAGGAATTATTCTCTCTAATTCCTGCTTCCCCCTTCCTTCTTAAGTCCACGCGGGCTGGTTCTCGATGTCACCGCCTAACTGTGACATCAATTCCATCGCGAACAAAGAAATTTGGCAACTCCTTTCTTTGTCGCACTTCCAAAAAATGGAATTCCTTACCAGCTCACGTATTCCCCTCCTCTTACAACCCGGGTTCCTTCAAACGAGGCGTGAAGAGGCATCTTGCGGGCCGGCAAGGCGAAGGCGGCTAGTGCAGAACGTTTTTCCCGTCTGTACTGGCCGTCGTCGCGTTTGGACTCTACTACCACTTACCATCAGGTGGAGTAGAGTCATTTGCCCTCCCGGCGATATAAAAAAAAAAAAAAAAAAATGCGATACTAGTATTTACTATAGCAGTACTTATGCTGTAGACTTTTATAAAAACATTCTTAAGAAGTACCTTTACCTACTTTTACCTACTTCTACTATAAATACAAATTTTCGAAATTATCTCCTCTATCTGTATCACACGAATAAACTCCTGAATCATTCGTAATATAATTTGATATAGAAGTAGCCTCGATTATAACTTAGATATATATATTATGGAATTAACGCTAAAAAATCGAAGGCACTGGGAGTCTATTATAGTTTTGCTTTGCGAGTCTTTTCCAGCCTTTCGATTGCGCTATATTTATATAATATTTCCTAAAGTTGCTTCGAATTTTAATCAATATTATAATAAATAAAAGGCAATGTACATTTAAACTGGTTTGATATTAAAATTAAACAAACATTATCATAAATCAAGTGTTACTATGTGTGGTGCAATGACCGACTCAATTTCGATAATCTGATACAGATAACATAAATTCAATATTCCTAAATAGACTTAATTGGTTGATATGTCTTTACAGTCGCTTAACAAAGTAGTTGTTAAAAAAATAATAGTTTTTTTAAATGATGACCTCCGAACTGATTTTGATCACGGCGGCCAATCTCAAGAAATATTAGCCAACTGCGCAGGGCATTTATAGTGCACAAGTGTGTGCGCAAACACAGAACACAATAGCAAGTATTAGAAATCAGTATGGAAATAGGTTTTTTTAAAAGAGATAAATCAAAACAACTATACAACAATAAAGTAAACGTATATCGACGAGTACAATTTACACACATAAATAGAAGAAAGGAATCAAAACTGAGACTGAAATATTATTTATCCGCCACAACCGAGAGTCCAAGCAGAAATGTCTAAAGCCAGCCTGGCCGGCAGATGATTATCACGTGATCAAGTCGAGCCGCTAGGCTAACAAAAGTGTATTTCCTCTTATAATGCGGGCGGCAGTCCGTTACGACCGAAAAGAGTTTAGGGGCAGGACTAACGGCTTTACGTGCTTTCCGAGGCATGGAAGTGTACACATTTCTGCTACTGAGATTCTTGGGCTGAAAAACCCAATAAGCTATTTTTTAGCCCGACCTGGTACTTAATCCCAGAACCCTTTGATCTGCTGCCTTATATCTAGCTACTAGAACAACAAGGATTTTTTTTTCATATATGCACAATACGACAAAGAAAAACCTTTTTAAAGCCTGTAACGTATGCTCATTTCATTTATTAGATAGCAACATAAAAAGTAAATACATGTGAATGTTATTAGAAATTTAATTTCACTCTATTTTAATTTAAAACGCGGTGCAGAATGCAATTCATGCTCTTTAATAATGTTCGTTTCATTTAATTAAAATCATGTATATATAAAGAGTAAAAACTATATGTTCGCTGATTTTAAAATGATGAATCGCAAAATCGAAATAAATTTACATAGTAAACGAAGTCGTTACATATTATGCTCTCTATTTATTTTTATACCTCTGTTATGCTTTAGAGACACATAAATACAATGTTTGAAGACGAAAGTCTTCAACCAATGCGTCTTACCTGCCATGACATACGGTGCCGAAACGTGGACACTAACTGCGGGACTAGTCCACAAATTCAAAGTCGCTCAGCGTGCTATGGAGCGAGCTATGCTCGGAGTATCTTTGAAGGATAAGATCAGAAATGAGATTATCCGGAAAAGAACCGGAGTCACCGACATAGCTTGCAAAATTAGCAGGCTGAAGTGGCAGTGGGCTGGTCACGTATGTCGTAGGACCGATGGCCGTTGGAGCAGACGAGTCCTAGAGTGGAGACCGCGAATCGGCAAGCGCAGCGTAGGGCGCCCTCCAGCCAGGTGGACCGACGACCTTAAGAAGGTGGCGGGCACCAACTGGATGCGGAAGGCGGAGGACAGGGAGCTTTGGCGCACCTTGGGAGAGGCCTATGTTCAGCAGTGGACAACGATTGGCTGTTGATTGATTGATTGATTGATTGATGCTTTATAGGACGGATCCTATAAAGCATAACAATAAATTATTGTTGCGTTGCGCAAAAGTGGAAAGGAAATTTATCAACTTACAAATAGAGGATCTTGGGATCCTTATACCATATTTGTCTCGAGGTGGGAGGGAGCCTTTTTTTATCGCTGGAAAAACGCATTACGCGTTTCCTTTCCTTTTTTTATTTTAATTATAATTTACTCAAAGTTATTTATTGAACTCGTCAGATTTAAACAAAAAAACAATTACGTAATATTATGCATTTTTTTTTATTTTAATTTAATTTATTTTGTTTTCGCCCGCCGCTCCGCCCACGTTTTAGGAGCGGGACAGGATTTAAGTATAAAAAGCACAAGTCTTTGTACTTCCTTGAGGTTTAAGCTTGCTTCATACTAAATTTCATCAGAATCGGTTTAGTGGTGTAGCCGTGAAAGCGTAACAGGTAGGCAGAGTTACTTTCGCATTTTTAATATAAGTAGATATAAACTTAAAAAATTATATATATTAATTTGTTGTTTGTAAAAGAATAACTAGAATAACTAGCGTTGTCTTTATGACCGGATTTTTCTTTTATCATTAAAAAAAAAAAAAAAAAAAGAAAATGAATATTCTACCGTATATTTTTTTAGGACAAAAGCATGGTAGTGTTCGTCGAAGCGGCGGTGCTTGATGACACATTACTCAAAGAATACGGTGACTTTTCGTCAGTCAGAGAGCGGCTGATGACATTCCGGGCCGGCACCGATGACCTCACGGATAAGATAGACTTCATCATATGCCTCGGTGGCGATGGAACCTTGTTGCACGCCAGTTCTTTGTTTCAAGTGAGTGAGTTAGAACTAAGTAGACCTCGTAACTAACCATCAAAGATAATCATCACGCTTTTTTATATCCTAATATGCGATATACATAATATCCACTGACAGGGTTTTAATATATTTAAATTTAAATAATGAATCTAGATTTAATATGTTTTAAATATTAATTTGCGTTTATAAAATAAATTTTGGAAGTATATGTTTTTGCTTTTATGTATGTTTCATTTGTTTTAATTTAAAATAACATTTTATAATATTATCTAAATATTTTTCAGCAATCTGTTCCTCCAGTGATGGCTTTCCATTTGGGTTCCTTGGGTTTCCTAACACCGTTCGAGTTCAATAACTTCCAGGATCAAGTAATGAATGTTTTGGAAGGTGAGTTTAATCGCATGATATAATCTTACAAATGAAATTAAAATTAAACAATATATTCAGTACTAAGTACAAAAAATTCAATCCAAGTCCAATAAAATCCTTTTCTGTATGAATATTTAAAAAGCAACATATTTAAATACATTTAAAGTAGCTTTAGATTAAAAACGAAAGTATGTTTGCTTTTTGAAGGTCACGCAGTTTAGTTATTTTATTTAAGGTCACGCAGCGTTAACCTTGAGATCGCGTCTGCAATGCGTCGTCCTCCGTAAGACGACTGAAGACGGGAAGGAAAAGAAAAAGCCGACGACGATACTCGTTCTCAACGAAGTAGTCGTCGACCGAGGGCCTTCGCCGTATCTCTCGAACATCGATCTCTTCTTAGACGGGAAACATATAACCTCTGTGCAGGGTGACGGTAAGCTTAATTTTGTGTAGCTGCTATTATTATATTATTATTAAAATTATATGAACAAGTTTATTTATATTTACGTATAATACCCGTTACGTTCGTAACGGGTATTTTCATAAGTCTAGTTAAAGTTTCAAAGAAAAGTAGTAAAATATTCCAGATGCAACAAAAACCACAAAATCAGATATAATGTTGATATTTATGTAAGATAGAGTAATGTAAAAGGGAGCTCGTTCCAGGCCTGATAGTGTCGACGCCGACGGGCAGCACGGCGTACGCGGTGGCGGCGGGCGCCAGCATGATCCACCCGTCCGTACCCGCCATCATGGTGACGCCCATCTGCCCGCACTCGCTGTCCTTCCGCCCTATCGTCGTGCCTGCCGGCGTCGAGCTCAAGGTACCACCTCCACCTCCTTAAAGGACTATATTCTGAGACGGGCCCATAGCGTTCAGACCTTGTAAAAGTTTTGACATGTCTAACCCGGGGCGAAGAAGCATTTTCAAATAAGCGCAGTTTTATTATTTTTTATCATAAAATATACTATAAATGTAATAGTTACAGAAGCTGTTGTAGGTATCGTGTTGAAGACAAAGGTAAATAACGTTAGTTAATTTGATCTTTGAGAAAGGAAACGCATACTCATTGTAATATAATATATTTACACTGAACACAATCAACTGCATCCATAGTATGATGGACAAAACAATAATGACAACCACTTCGTGTCGTTGTGTACAGCCACCAAAACAGTTCAAATATTCAATCACGAATTTCCATTCTTAAGATCGAAATAATAAATCGGAACTGCTTCGGAACTTTAGTTTGATATTATTAATTTTAGATCGCATTATCTCCCGAGGCACGTAATGCTATGTGGGTATCGTTCGACGGACGCAATCGACAAGCGTTGCAACACGGAGATAGGTACCATGAAATCCAAAACTTTCTACCAAGCACTAACGCTTTGCTATCAGCATTTATTTATATAATACATTACAATTTAGTCTCATTATATATCATCGTATATGTATAAATATATGGTAAGCATCGGTGTAAACGATTATATATAGCATCTTAGTACATATAGTTTTAGTAGTGTTATTATCATTTAATTGTTCTTTAACGGAAAATCAATGGACGTGTTGTTGAACCGATTTCTTAACATGGCAAGTAACAATGTTATTCACAAATATTATAATCATTATAAATTATGGATTTTAAGTATAAGAACACATTTTCAAAATTAAACTTCTTTGAGCGCGATCAGAAACATTTCAAGGTCGAATTTTAGACCATAGTTTCGAAATGACGTTTTTGGCGTTGCTCTTGTTTTTTTTTGACATTAGCGCATAAAAATCTAGAGTTAATTTGTACCTAAACCTACGAGCTTGTTTCAGATAAAGCTAAGTCTAGAAGCTCGTAACTTGGCGAGCATATCGTTCGACGGACGATCTCAGTTGATACTCAGGCCAGGAGATAGGTAAAGAAAGGGTTATGGAGGGTAGTTTTACAACCACGCTGAATTCATTATTCCTCGTTATTATTCACCTTTGGCGTGGAGAATCATTGTTTGAAATTAAGGGGAAGCTTATGTGTTATTCTTAAGATGAGCTTTGTGATAATTATAAACAATAGCGATCAATGGCTGCTGTCATATAAAATACATAATAAATCATTGTAACGTTTGTGAACTGGTTAGGTACCAAATTGTGATAGGCCCCTTTTCATTTGCTTTCTGTTTTGATTTTTGTTCTTTCATGTATTGTGTTGCGCTTTGCTTGGTATTTGCATGTTTTAATTTAGTTTAGTTATTAATTTGGGTTGCTGGAAGTAATTATTAACATTAATTAATAATGTCCGGTTACTGTAATTGAGAAACGATTCGTTTTGCTTATGGATGGTAGAATTGTCTACGGGGCGCATTTCAAAAGCGTCCTATAGAATACGATGATATGAATTCCATTTCGCATGTAATTTTTTACTGATGTACAATAAAGATTCGTCAAATATATAAAATATAGAAACCTGGCATTAGTTGATTATTGTATTTCAATTTAAAATATAGTCAAAAGTAATATTTTTGAAAATATAAATATATAATCTTTTTGGCGATTAATAATTAATATTTTTATTGGTTTTGTTTAGTCTGTACGTAACGACATCAGTGTACCCAGTGCCATCAATATGCGCTCAGGATCAAATATCAGACTGGTTCGATTCACTCGCGGAGTGTTTGCATTGGAACGTTCGCAAGAAGCAGAAACAAATAGACGAACTCAGCGACATGACGCATTCGTCCAGCGATACCTTAGAGGAAATAGACGCCAACCATCACGACGACAGGCCGGCTGACACGTGACAGATTAAAAATGTCACATAGACGGGCTAATTTTTTTTAAAATACACAATATTCGTTATTGAAATTATGTTATTCAGACTACCTTAATTCTCAAATTTGTAAAGTTAAATTATGGAACGTTTTCTTTTTAATATGAATAAATTTTTTTTATCACAAACCTTTAAAAAAACGACAATATTACAGAATTTCTTTTAATGCATTTCTCACAACATATTTAAATTACAAGTAATAAAATAATTATATAATTAAGTAAACAAACTATTATTATTTATTATTATAATTGTACAAAATTACTCCTTGGATTGTGGTAATGAGATGTATAGAGTCCCAATAATATTCAATATCTGTAAATGTGTTCTATGGCTGGTTATATCTGTTTGATAAAATTTAAAAAATATTATACATTGGGTCCAATTATTTAAAAGTAGCTGTTTAAGCCTGTTTTATTTTACTAACAATTTATAAGTGGTAGATTTTTTTATATTAAATCATATTGCCCAAAATTAATGTCTTTCGAAAAAATAATCTCTGTTTTGTTATTAAACTATGTTTCTCTTAAAAGTAATTTTATTCTAAAAAAAATATATGTATAAAATAAATTAAATGTATAATTTTTATTGTGCACATTTTCGTGCAATTTGTGATAGTTATGAAACATAAATTATAAAAATACGTGAATATAAAGACTTACACATTCCCTTGGACAATAAAAAATATATATATTGCGTTGTCTTTGTCGGGTATGTTTTGAAAATGTTTTACTATAAATGTTTACAATTAACAAATATGAATATTGATTTTACTAAATGTCAAAAAACTGTACATAACATTATTAATATATACAAATAATACAGATATCTTATAGTTACCTACATAGTCCTCCTTGGATTTGTTGCTTATTTATGTATTAAGCTCAAATAAAATGATAACAAACCAATACATACTAAGTTAAGGTGCTACATGAAACAAAATAGTGCCAATATAAATTTTAACAGTGAATTTTAGCTTAAATGCACAAAATGTTTATTGATTATGTATGTAATTTAAGTATTAGCATATTTCTTTAATACACTAAGGTGGAATGGATATTGTAAGTTCTTATCAAAGAACATTTTAGTAAGCAGTATATTTATTATACGGGAAATTGTAAAAAACAATTTTTGTGGGATTTTAAATATAAGCTTTATAAGAAAAAAAATATATAAAGGTACATCAAATAAATATCTCATTACATACATTTTAATATAAATATGTTATATTGAAAGCCAAAATAGTGGTGCTGATTTTGTGGTACAAAATCTATTAGGTTAATTTATTTCGGCAGGACTTGCTACAGTTTTCAACACACTACACATTGAGAAGGTAGCAAATATTTAGGTTCTCTTTAATATGTTTAGGAATCATTTTTAATTTAATTGATTTATAAATCGGCATCAGTATTTTGATTTTAATATATTATAAGATTTGTGAATCTATTCTTATCTGTTTCATTTGTGAATTGTTTTTTGGAATTTTATAACATGCAAAATAATGTCTTAATGTTGAAATATTATAAATTATACAGATTTGACCGATATATCTTCTTTTCTTATTATAAATTAAAAACAAATAGCTAAATAAAAGTAAAAAGGAACCACAAATTAACAAAATATTTTCATCAACTCAAATGACACTTTACTTTTTAAGAAATTAACTGATTGTTAAAACAGAGAAGTTAAGTAAAAAATAATGATTAGGTTATATATTAACCAGATTATTATAAATATTTTAAAAACACTACACTGTTAAATACGATTTCTTGTATTTTTAATGCCTACGAGATGAGGACATAAAAACATTCTAATGGCGCTAGCTACTACTACGATATATTGGAATAAACTTTAGATCATTTATTTTCTGTGGAAGCAAGCGAAACTTATCTCGCAAACTTAGTGAAGAACTTCTAGATAGGCTGCACTTACAGCATACGGTGGACTTAGATTTTTCCTTCATTACTAATTTTTATTTAATAGAATATACAATTATTAAGTACAATTACTGTGTAAGTTTCGTGCAATTTCTTCACGATTATTTAGGATTTTTTCAACATTTTAAAATTAGAGACATTGAAATTAAAATGAGCTGTGGGTATGTTAGAATGCAACACGTTTTACTGATTAAGTTTCAAAAATCACAATTGAAATCGTGGCTGTATGGTGCAATACTTTTAGCATTGCAAGAAAAAAAAAGACAGGCAGCTAATGTCAAAAAAATAACCTTATTCCTTAACTAATATCTATGTTTTTGTTCACGATTTAATTATTTATTATGTCGAAAACTATTTCATTATTTAATCTAATAATCAAAAGAAATATTTCACTTACCACGCCCCGTGAAGGTAAAAGAAATTTCCGAAAATTTGTTATACCTAATAAAAGGGGTTCCCGATTGCACAAACAGAACCAGGCAGGGCCAAATCCCGAGTTAGAAATCGACAAACGCGGAGTTCGTGATACAGGCTATGTTTTGAATGGACGATTTGTTAAAGTACCAGAAATGATTCCTGAACTTATTGTTCCCGATTTAACGAATTGCGATTTAAAACCCTATGTTACATACAGAGCTGAGGATGTTATTCAAAGTGAATTCACCGCTCAACAATTATTTGATGCTGTTTATAGTAAAAAGATTGTAACAGATTTTAAACAAAATAAATTAAATGAAGATGGAGAACCCTTAGAGCCATCAGACGAAGAGAAATTGCAACCAGAAGAAGCAGTCCAAAGAGCTAAGAGAACAGGCTCTGATATATTTTAGATGTAATTTATAATAAGATATAGTCTTAGCATGTAGTTAAATTGTATGATATAATAATAAATACATCAAAATTATACATGGTTTATAATTTTATAAATTATTAAGAAGCTATATTAATAATGGTCATTGGTTCAAACCGGGGCAAGCCATTAATTTTCATATGCTTAATTTGTGTTTATATTTCATCTCGTACTTGACAGTGAAGGTAAACATTGGGAGGAAACTTGTATGTATCTAATTTCCCTGAAACTCTTCTACATATGTATTCCACCAACCTGCATCGGAGCAGCGTGATGGAATAAGCTCCAAACCTTCTCCTCAAAAAAGGAGAGAAGGCCTTACATTCATAGGCTATTAAACATAGAGATATAAACCTTTGTTGATTATACATATAATCTATAACTTGTAAATTTGATCAATTTTAAAAATATTCTACACTAAAAATTTAACAAACTCTGATAACACAAAAGATTAAATTATTAGATTATTATTTTGAAATCTTTTGCACTAATTGAAATGAAAAATATTTGGAAACTCGAACAAAACCAATCAAAACATTTCCTTTACATTGACTGTTGAATATACAAAGAAAAAGAGGAAGTAAAAATTATCAGAAATATATTCAATACTGTTTGGAGTAATCAGATCATCATATTTTAATAAATTAAATATAAGATATAAATGTCCATGATTTATTTATTTTTCATGTAGAATGTATACATAATTATTTTATTCTATAAATCAAACAAAATCAACTTAAATTTAATCTAAAAATAAAAAAAAAACAAAATCAGTTGCTATGCTCTGTGAAGGTAATATAAATTTCCGATACTGTTGAACAAAAAAAAAAGCAAAATCTGCCTAAATATACATCTATTTAAAATTATATATACTTAGAATGAGTATTACAGAAGTAAAATTAAAGACACAATAGATATAAAATTTAGTGTTTTTATTCGATAACTACTAATAAGGCCTATAATAAAGCACAAAATAAAATTACATAATATAAACTGACACAGTTGACCCTTATTATCAGTAATATGAAATTTATCTCAATATACTGAGTTAGTATTATTTGAAATCCATTTATCGCTTCGCGCGGTTGTGGTTATTGCATTTTGCGGCGCGTGCGCATAGACTCGTTTCAATTTTTATATATACCTACATAGATATAATGGGTGGTAATTATTCCGCTATGGATCCGATGGATGTCCCTGTGCCGGATCTAACAAAATTATTCGAAAGAGATGGTTATTTGAAGCCATATGAACGAGAAATTCGACGACGGTAAGTTTAGTTATCTTTTTACACATGAATATAAGTCTTAGAAGTGATATTTATTGAAATAGAAACAAAAATCTCTAAAAATTTAACTTCATTGTAGGTTACCTTTTCTGTTTACGAGATTACATATTCAAGCGGTAAAGCGCTTGATAAATGGTACTGTACTTTATATTTCTATATAATTTTCACGGGTACTTAAAAATGTAGTTTGTGTTTTAAATAAATATAAAAGACTGGTATATAATGTACACACATTGTTTCTTTTTCTATATTTGATAGGTATTTTATATAAGAAGACTAAAAGTTGATTTTAAAATGTAGCGCTTTATATCTGCTTACGCCACATAGAAATGACATTTTCAATGTCAAACTAGAGGTCGTTGCAATAAACAAATAATAATATATTGTAGCTTTGAATGTGTTATTATACTTAAGTAAATAATTATATATTAAACAATACATATTACTTATTTATTTTGTGTTGGTATAATATAATAGCTTTATCGAACAATTATTGCACATTTGCAGCATATTATATATATTTTTATTGAAAGTGGGTATTGTCGAAACTTATTGCTGATTGACGGTTGTACTCGTGTACATCAAGTCGTTTTGTTAAATGAATTAAACAACTATATTTTTAATATATACATACCATAAAATTGTTTATAAATCTTTGAAATATAAGGCAAAGATCTCTAAATAAAATATATCGGTATACGGTATATAAAATACCCAAATTTGCCATAGGTTTTATTTTAAATACTATTTCACATTAAGCTGCAGTTGAATGCTTGCTTATGGTACACTTGTCGTATATAAGTCTACGAAGAACATACAGAATACTTGCAACAATTTTTGTCTAGTATTTAAATTTCACTCGGAATTTTATCACATTTGATTGATTAATTAATATTATTTTTTATATTCAGTACTTCTTTTTATTCGTGTTTTATGTGTTCTCGCGTCGTGCATCTAATTGATTTGAAACTTTGCATAATTGCTTATTGTTGTGCAAGTTTCTGGCACACTGTCTATATATTTTTTTCAATGTACGATAGGTGGCGTGACAGTTGTAGCGGATAATTGTTTTCAAAACATTATATTAAAACATTGCAACGTTCACATATGAACTAGCATTTTATTAAATGTACAATGGACCAATATTTTGTCTTTATTTTTCAAGTTTTTTTGTGGATTTAGTCCTTTTTTTCCAATACCTAGATGTAACGTAAATCATTGGCAAAAGAGATAGAAAATTAAAACCGTTAAAATGTTTCTAGTACTTATATAGGTTCTTAAAGTTAAGCTTAAAACTCAATAAGTGAGTTATTATAGTTTTATAACATTGACGATTAGTTTACGTTGACGATTGTTCTAATAATAATAATTATATAAAATTATTGCTATAATTTTATTATTTGCAATCAGTTTACGCAATCAGATGCTTTTAGCATCTGTAAGTTAAATATATAAATGCAGGTATAACCGTAGAATACAACATAGAAAAACATCTTTTCCAATCCTCTACTGGTGTTATTATATATGTATCAAATCGTTTTTTTTTTAAGTTATGCCTGCTTCAAAGACTTATGGGTTAAGATTGAATCGTGGGAAGGTGGATTGGAGGCCTTCACTACGGGATACAGATATTATGGCGTACAGTTCGGTGCAGATGGTTCAGTGGTTTGGCGAGAGTGGGCTCCAGGTGCACATTCCATGCATCTACAGGGAGATTTCAGTAAGTATTTTACCTTAAAAATGATATATTTAAATTTGTAATTCCTTTAACGTAAATTATAATTAAATGAATTATTAATTTACCCATTCAAATCTAAGGACTACGTCTATTTTCCTGTACATAACATATCAAGCTGTACGTGGTTAGCGTTATTCATTAAAATAGAAGAAATCTATGTCCTTATATACTTCCCATTATTTAAAACGTTTTAAATTTAGTCTTATTTTTCTTCCAGATGGCTGGAACCCAAAGAGCCATCCATTTAGGAAGTTAGAATATGGCAAATGGGAACTCTATATACCAGAAAACCCTGACGGTTCCTGTCCCATCAAGCACGGCAGTCGCGTACAGATCATTGTAAACGATCACTTGTACAGGGTGTCCCCTTGGGCGAACTACGTCAAGCCCTTCGAGGGATTTACGTATCAACAATTCATCTACAATCCTGAAGAGGTACAAAAGAAACTTAGAATATGTTAATTTAAATTACGCTAATATGATATGTAGAAATTTTAATGGAAATTAAAAAGTCAAACCAATTTGTTATCTGAAACTGTTTATCTGTTTTAGAGATACAAGTATTACATTCTTCACTGGCAATGCGTTGCTAACTTAAGTTTTAATAAATGCCTATATTATTATAGGCTTTTACACTTTTCATGATAGAATTAATGATACATTTTTAACTAATAATAAAATTTCCAAAACCATAAAACATACTAAAACAATTATATATTTATATAACAATGTACATAATAAATGAAATATCGAATGTTCATCAGCCATACCAATTCAAGCACAAAAAGGTGAACAGGCCAGCATCTTTGCGTATTTACGAGTGTCACGTCGGAATTGCTACAAATGAAGGAAGAGTTGGTACCTATTTGGAGTTTAAGGACAATGTTCTACCTAGAATAAAAGACTTAGGTATGTGACAGAATAAAAGTATAGGAATACTTATATTCCACATTGAATGTGTTCCAAGCTTAAACTCTCATTCTACTTGCAGGTTACAACGCAATACAGTTGATGGCAATAATGGAACACGCATATTATGCCTCATTTGGATACCAAGTAACGAGTTTCTTTGCTGCTAGCAGGTGAGACTACGCACTATTTAATTTTTTTTAATCGGTTGAGTAATACAATAAATTACGGCTTCTTACAAATTCGAATTGGCGATTTTGATAACTAATGGCTTTGCCTATATACTTTTTAAACTAAACTTAATCAATGTTTTCTTCTTCCTTCGAATCTTAAATCAATGATGACAAAAAGATTAATACGTATTTAAGCGGCTAATTAGCGGCTATTTAGCGCTAAACAACGTACATAAGTAATCATTTAATAGTGATTAAAAAATCGTCGCTAGATAATGATAATTCTAATTGATGATTATCAATAAATTTCTAGTCGGTACGGCACCCCTTGCGAGCTAAAACAGCTGATCGATAGAGCTCACGAGCTGGGTATATACGTGATGCTTGACGTAGTTCACTCCCACGCCTCGAAGAACACACTGGACGGTTTGAATGAGTTCGACGGCACTAACGCCTGTTACTTCCACGACGGACCGCGGGGTACGCACTCCTTGTGGGACAGCAGACTGTTCAACTACTCCGAGTAAGTAACAAATAAATTACAGATACAGAATTACGTGAAATAGGCTACAAAATTATATTGTTTAAAATCTTCGAAAAACTTTTTTATTTTTACTATTGTAAGTTTCATTTATATTTGCTAAGTTTAAGTGATAAAACACCCAATATATATGAATCCTATATAAAAATCCTTTTTTTACAGAGTCGAGGTGCTACGATTTTTACTGTCAAACCTTCGATGGTATCAAGAAGAATATCAATTCGACGGATTCAGGTAAGCATAACACTGCGTCTCCGCGAAAGTCAAATTGGCAACATATGGGCTGTCAACTCGCATTAGTGATACGCGTTTCTGATTCTTTAACTTTTACGTTATCAACAGATATTTTCACTGTTTGAAAATTTTCAAACATTTCAGCGACTGAAATTGCTAACTATTTTAAAAGAAACACATCTTAAATACTTAGATTTTTCTTATTCGAATTAGAAATTTGAATTTAAATGATTTCCATAATCCCGTCAATTAATAATGACATTTTTAATATTCAGATTCGATGGTGTAACATCCATGCTGTACCATAGCCGAGGTATAGGTGAAGGTTTCTCAGGCCATTACGACGAGTACTATGGCCTGAATGTTGACACCGAAGCTCTCGTCTACCTCATGCTGGCGAACGAACTCATCCACTCCATTGATAAAAGAGCCATCACTATTGCGGAGGTAAATATTTTATATTTCTCCTTCAAAATTTAAAAATCAAAAGTTACTGTACATACAGCCCAGAAATAATCAGTCGGGTCACACTAAAGCACAGAATAAGGATTAATGAACGCGTGCAATGTGTAAGGGAAATGTATAGTTGCCAGAATAATTACAATGTATGCCTATTTCTTCAACATCAACAATAGCAATTCTTTTATAGGCTACTAACTGTTCCCCGCGACACCATTCACGGTTTTCTTTTCAATAATTCCGTAATTTATATGCTTTTGTTCTTATTAACGAAAGATCGATGTTTACTAAAAAAATCCATGTGATATAAATTCAGATGAGATAAAAAATATTGGGTGAAATAAAGTGTTTTTTTTTTCTTTTTATAAAATAGGATAGCGGCTGGTCGGACGGTCCACTTAATGATAAATGGTCACTAAGAGATATTTACCAATCCTCTTATTGTCAATGCACCACCACCTTTGAAACTAAGATTTAATGTCCCTTATTCCTGTAGTACTAGCTCACTGACCTTTCAAATCGGAACACGACAATGCTAAGCATTGCTGTTTGATATTTGAATATGTGATAAGGGAGTGGTACTTACCTAGACGGGCTTAAACAAAAAAGGGATACTTAATTAATTAATTACAATATTATTTCCAAATCTGACAGGATGTATCAGGAATGCCAGCGTCCGGAAGACCGGTGTGCGAGGGTGGTACTGGTTTCGATTACCGCTTAGGCATGGCCATCCCCGACATGTGGATCAAGCTGCTGAAGGAGGAACGAGATGAAGACTGGAAGATGGGTTACATCGTCCATACATTGACTAACCGGCGTTGGATGGAGGGTACTGTTGCCTACGCTGAGAGCCATGACCAGGTAAAAATGTGTTTTTAAAATTAGAATATCGTGAATCCTCAAAGTTCCAATTTTAAAATTACAGATCGACTGTCCGATATTACGAATATTGATAAGTTGTTTCATCAAATTCTTGACTTTTGATTGATTGACGTTTAATTTTAGGTTAAGATTCAAATAATATGCGCTGCGTATTATTTGTAGAAACACATTTTCATGGATATTCAAATTACTGGCATAATTTCCTGACATTATTTTATACATTCACCAGGCTTTGGTTGGAGACAAAACTATAGCATTCTGGTTGATGGACGCCACCATGTACTCCCACATGAGTACACTGAGCGAACCCAACCAGATCATCGAACGTGGACTCGCCTTGCATTGTATGATTCGGTTCATAACACACGTGCTCG
Organism: Nymphalis io; assembly: GCF_905147045.1. Lineage (NCBI taxonomy): Eukaryota > Metazoa > Arthropoda > Insecta > Lepidoptera > Nymphalidae > Nymphalis > Nymphalis io. The sequence goes on along the minus strand of NC_065898.1, from coordinate 3,398,341 downwards.
GTGGAGAGGCGTATCTTAATTTTATTGGTGAGACTAAAACTATCATACTATTCTTAAAATCTACTGGTTTCTGTTTATCAATGCTAATCAGCAGTTGCCTTTAATTAAACGCACCATACATATATTTTAGGGTATTTTATGCATATAGGTTCGAATGCCAATTAAATTGTTTTTTGAGGCATAACACTATTTCAACAACACATACAAACAATGCGTTTTAATTTAAAAGTCATCACGTTGATTGTTGCTATTGTTCTTACAGCAAATAATTTTTATCCTTCCTTTTATTGAACGCATAAAAATTAATACGAGCTACTCATATCTCACTTAGTTGGATATGTTCGACACTGGACTTAGCATTACTATAACACTTGTGATTCCTAATTTGGAACGCTATGTTATGTGTAATAAAAGCTACCTTAGCTTGACCGTTCATGGAATGATAAAAACATGTCACATGATAATGGAATATAGTCAACTGATGGATTGAAAGATTGACAAAAATATACAAAAAGTGTTCCTTTGGTAACAACGAAACACTAGAATATAAAGCTCAAGTCAGAATCATTGTGGTAATTTGAAACAGTAGCGAGAACATTTCAACGGAAAAAAATAAATATCGCATTCAGGTAACGAGTTTGGTCACCCCGAGTGGCTGGACTTCCCCCGCCAGGGGAACAACTCATCGTACCACTACGCGCGCAGACAGTGGCACCTCGTGGACGACGAGCTCCTGAAATACAAGTATCTCAATCAGTTCGACAAGGATATGAATGCACTCGAGGAGAAGTATGGCTGGTTGAGATCTAATCCCGTAAGTAGCAGGACTTTTACACAATCTAAAAATATGTATAGGTGTTTTTAATATTACATATATGCCCCGGCATGGGTAGAATAAAGGTCTGGATAAAACGTTTATATTAAAAGACAAAGATACAAAGATATTTTTTTTATTGAACCACTCACCAAACACACAAACATTCGTTTTTGTTTATGAAGAAGATATAGCATGTATAAAACTTAACTTGAATTAACTCGATCTTTTTTTTAATCTTGGAAGGAGATTGTGATGCTGTCTGGTAATAAACATGCAAACACATTGAATAACATTAAAAAATAATAAAGATAAGATACACAAAAGACACAGACATTACGTCTGTGGACATACAAATACGAGATAGAAAAAATAGAAAATAAAATATGTTTGGATGATTAAATCAAGTTCAGCATAAAATGTTTATATTTCCTCATATTCTCATAAAACGCATCTGATTACCGGTTTCAGGCGTACGTGTCGTGTAAGCACGAAGGCGACAAAGTGATCGCATTCGAGCGCGCGGGACTTTTGTTCGTGTTCAACTTCCATCCCTACCAGAGCTTCACTGACTATCGGGTGGGAGTTGACGTAGCTGGCAAATATCAGGTACGAATATTATAAATATTAATATTCATGTAATTTATAAGTAAACAGTATTTTATATTAATTAATTTTTTTGGACGACTTACCTCATAACAGAAGTTAGGTCCAAGTTTGCAGCCTGTAAATGTCCCACTGCTGGGCTAAGGCCTCCTCTCCCTTTTTGAGGAGAAGGTTTGGAGCTTATTCCACCACGCTGCTCCAATGCGAGTTGGTGGAATACACATGTGGCAGAATTTCGATGAAATTAGACACAAGCAGGTTTCCTCACGATATTTTCCTTCACCGAAAAGCACGAGATAAATTATAAACAGAAATTAAGCACATGAAAATTCAGAGGTGCTTGCCCGGGTTTGAACCCACGTTCATTGGTTAAGATTCACGCGTTCTTACCACTGGGTCATCTCGACTTTGAATTTGTGGGTCCTGCTCTCCTCGGTAAGTCGTAAATACGTGTAATGACGTAGGTACGTCATGAGGTGAATTCGACTTTGACCAAATCATATATATATATATATATATATATATGATTTATATAGATGTGCTCACTGCAGTGCTGTATTCTTAATTCTCTTTGTATCTCACTCGTTAAATGTTGAAACCGACTTACAGTGTTACGCTATTTTAAGTATATATATTTTAAATATAATTATTGTAAACAATGTCACATATCGCGTTTCGAAATTTCACGACCGTGTTCCGCTGTGAGTTTCGAGTTTCCATTCTGTAAGACCATACTCGAACCTCACTGCAATAATCTTTACTGTTTTCAGGCAGTGTTGTGCTCGGACAGCAAAAGATATGGCGGTTTTGGACGTGTGGAACCCGACGGCGAGTTTCATTTGACGCAGGGTATTCCTTGGGGAAACAGAAACGATTCAGTACAGGTAATTCAATCGAATGAGGTTTAATATGCTTTTTTTTTAATTTGTTTAATAAACACTATCTGTTCCTAGGTCTACATACCGTGCCGCACTGCTATAGCATATGCTCGCTGTGAAGAATAGGCCTGTTATTAGATTTATTATTTATATAAATAACAAAATTCTAGTAAAATGTGTAATTTTCAATTATATAAATATCTGCACTAGTTACAACTCTGTTATTTTATATTTAAGCTGTTCACTAATAATATTATAATTATGTTACGAGGAAAGTATATATGTTGGAATCCTACTAGTCTAGGAAATCTGTATATTGCCAGTTTATATTAGCTCAATATAATTTAAAAATTTGGTTCAAGACATCGAAAGTGAATGTCTTTTAAAGTGGTTATTGTTCTCTTTTTGTTATTTTTTATTATTATGCTAGAAAATAAAAGAAAGCAGTAGTAAAAAATTATGTTAATATATTTTTTTATAATAAACATGTTTTCTTAATTATATATCTAGTTTTATTTTAAGACGGTACCCCGTAACAGCCTGTGAATGTCCCACTGCTGGGCTAAAGGCCTCCTCTCCTCTTTTGTGAGGAGAAGGTGATCGTGGGTTCAAACCCGGGCAAGCACCATTGCATTTTCATGTGCTTAATTTGTGATTATAATTCATCTCGTGCTTTACGGTGAAGGAAAACATCGTGAGGAAACCTGCATGTGTCTAATTTCACTGAAATTCTGCCACATGTGAATTCTACCAACCCGCATTGGAGCAGTGTGGTGGAATAAGCTCCAAACCTTCTCCTTAAGATGGTACGCCAATTAGTAAATTATTTTTATCAGTACATGATAAAGGTTTCAATCTGGATAATGTTACTTTGTATCCATGTTCTTCAGCCAACCTCGCACGATCGGAATCGATTATAGCCATACATCTTTCACCTCTTACAGTCAAAGGATGCTCTTTATGAGTTTGGTCAGCTGTGTGTCCAATACATAAATATTGATCAATAGTCATATTTTTAAATCTAGAACTTCTTGGATAAACAAGCCTATCAGTTGCATGAACAGAGCCATAACAACATGGGCATAAAATAAATTTGGCATTTGAGTTTAAACATTTGTCTAAAACCAAGTCACTTGCAATCCCACATGCATGTAAAGCAATTCCTATATCAAACTTTCCTATAAAGAAGTCTAAATTGCATTGAAAAAAATAAACATTTTTTAGGCCCATGTTGTGTACTCTATCTCTTGCTCTTAAAAGAGATTGTTCCTTATTTTCCAGTAATATAATTGTGCATTTTGGTAGGAGATGAGCAACAAGTATCCCTAAATGTCCACTGCCACTGCAGAAATCCACAATATAATTTCCATCCTTTGCCATGGAGAGCACTGCTTGACATAAGTTCTCTAATTGTTGGGATTTTCTTATAACCCTTTCATCTGGTAAATGGCCTGCTGCGGGATTTGCTCCATCCGGAATCTCATTCCAGTCAACAGCTGTCTCAAATTCTAAACTACTTACATCTAATTCCATTCCATCTTCAATAACATCTAGAGCTTTGTCTATATCTTCAGGCTTAGTGAACAAACGTCTTTTAGGATTGTGCCTTTTTGGATCTGATTTGTAAAGACTAACATCTTCTATTTTAGGTATTTCTAAACTTTTTATTGAAGGTAAAGGTAAGGTTTTAATTGTTTGTAAAAAAAGTTCTAAGTTAATCACTTCTTTAATATTTGTAACTTTTAAAAACCATTTATATGTCAATGGGAGTAGAGATTCAAATATATCTTTACCAATTACTTGTACAATTATATAATATGACGGAAGTAATACTAAGTCAGCTAGGGTAAGAAATGGTCCTTCGGCAAATTGATGATTCAAGTCAAGATCTTCTATTTTGAGTGGCATATCCATTTCAGATTTTTTCTTAATATTTGACTTCCATTTTCTATGTTTGGGCATTCTGGCTTCATCTTTCACTATATTTATATCTGCACTACTACTGTTTTTATGTTCAACATTGTCCTCAGTTTTTATATTTTCCTTTTTTAACTCTCTTGCTACTTTAAATATATTATGAAGTTTCACAGGTTTATTTAAATGATTTTCAAACCTAATCAAACTTTTTGGTATTTCGTCTAACTTTTCCTTACTAAGTAATTCCTTTACAGTTTTTATCAAATCCACTTCACAGAATTTTGTCCATATTGACACTTCATTTGGTGCTTGAAGACAACCTTTTCTAAAACTAAGTAATCCATCGTCATACTCATGAGAAGAGTGAGCAGATGTTCTGTGTCTACAAATATGTCTAGAAACAGCACAGAGACCAGTAATTATTGTATCATCAAATAATATAACTGGATACAAACATGCAGCTACTTGCCAAGCAATATTGTCTTTATCGATAAAATCAATACATTCTGCTTTCAAATTCAATAATGTTTTATCACTGCTGTCCGTTGTATGCACAAAGTAAAGTTTTATATCAAGAGGAATACAGTATTTATATACACAATATGTAATAAGTGACTCTAAGGACACTTTCAATACTAATGTTTTATCATAATTTTGTTTAGATGTGTGAGTCTCCAAATACAATTCATTTTTCATCCTGTTTTGATTTTTTAATTTTACAGCAATATATGATAAAATGGTTATGTTTGAACTCTGCTTTTAATTTTCATAGGTTATGAAATGGACAAGTTTCGTAAAGAGCATAGACTTAAACAACCGTCAATGTCATTTTTTCGGTCATTAATCAAAAGCAGGTACTTGTCATCATAAAATAATTTTCAACTTTTAGAGTAAGCAAAAATTTAAAAGTAATATAAATAAGATAGAAGTGCTTAAATAAATAAGGTTTAATTTAACGAATTATGCTTAAATATGCATTATACTTCTCCAAATCTCTTCTTGTTGCTTATGGTTTTTTAATATTCATTTCACGCAGGTGTTAAAGTGTACTATACATTCACCATCGTAATCATTATCATTTTTAAAGAAAAGTACTTGATAAAAATATTTTTTTAAGTTTATTTATTTTATAAGATATGTATAAAGCAGCATACATTTTTTTAAATGGCATTTTAGATGCGTCGTGTGATATGCTATCAATATTTATATTTAAGTTATACAGCATGTTTACATGGTGACTGTCCATTACTCCATTTATTTATAAGCCTTTTGTATAAACAGATAGAAACTAGTATTCTGTGCAATCTCGGGCACGGCCAGATGAACGATGTGAACGTGTGATTGTACACGTTCCGAACGTGAACTCTTTTTAGTTAGTATATTAGTGTTTGCCGAGTCTTCTGTCGTTGATACCGCTTACATTGTGTCAAATGAAATCTTGAATGTAAATTGTGGCCAAAAAATGTTATCATTGCTTTAAAGTTGATAACTTGAAAATAATCAAGAAATCGTGTAATTAGTCTTCGATTTTATTATTTTGTGATAAAAATAAAATTGTGTGCATATATAAAAAATAAATACGTTGAAGACATTGCTATAAGTGGTGGTAGTGCATTTGTTTATTTTTAGACTTCGCAATTTGCAGTCATGTAATTATTTCGGTGGCGCTAAAATGTCTCAAAGGGATACAGCGATACATCTTGTGGCTGGAGGGTAAGGAGAATGTTTTGTTTATTACACGTGATAAGCTGTATTAAGTTAAATTAATTATACGCAGTTACCGTATTTGCATAATTTCATATCGCTCGCAATAACACATGTGGGCTGCGCTATTGATGTTTACGCCACTTTTTATTGAATCTATTTATACTTTACCGGTTATCAATTGAAACCCTTACTATACTCTCATTAGCAACGTGTTCGATATTAGTAATTTAGTAATGTTTTTGTATGTGTGTTTTGATTGATTAAGTTTTGTTCTTATAAATCTAATTTAATTATTATTAAAATGAAACCAAAATACCTGTACATTTGTTATATTTTGTTCTATCCATATATTTCGATGATTCTATTTCTATTTTTTATGTCTGACTAAAACCATTAAAAAGTAGAAACAGTTTTACAAAGATGATATTAAATTTAAAATATTTATTCGTATAATTATTTTAAATCGCATTACTAACTATGTTGTTATATTTTTCATTGAAATATTTTAGTAATTGTTCAGAAATAAACACATACCAGGTGTGTGTATTTATAAAGCATAATAACATTAGAAGTATTCTAAATAGATAATTTGTAAAAGCATAAACGTAGATACAATATTGTTTCTCAAAAAGAAACTTTATAGACTATGACTTGATAACAAGGCACGAAGTTTAATAAATCAAATCTGCTCCTAATTTATTAACATATTATATATTAGTAATGTTATTGTTAATTGATTGGCATAGGTCTTACATTGAGAAATAATATATTAAGAAAAACATAATTGTAGGCTTGCAGGCACTGCGGGCGCTGTGGTAACATGCCCTCTAGAAGTAGTAAAGACAAGACTTCAGTCTTCAAAGGGTGTCGGAGTTCCACCGCCACCTCCTTCTGGTGCTGCTAATTCAAAGCGAGTTTGCTCTAAGATACCCAAACACCAGGTAAATTGATAATTTATCTAAATTCTGTATGTATTTACATTTACTAACTAATCGTCCCGGCTTCACACTGGTATATAAGAAGTAAAATGTATTTTATATAGGATTTACGTAAAATCCGTTTTTAGTGAGCATTTACATCGAGGAGTAACTGTGACAATTTTCAAGTCAATCAGGCGGACAGCATAGGAGATCAAATGATGAGTTGTATTTCACTTATATAATAATAGATATCCCAATTGCAGCAGATAAAACACTTTAAAATTTAGAGCATAGACCTATTTCTAGCATTGTTATATATTAACATTAATTTAGAATGACGGATTTCGAAAATAAAATTTATAAAAGAGTATGCTATAATTAAAATGATGAACTACCTTCTTCCTTAAATAAAACGCTGAATATCTCTACCACATCTATTTTATTTATTTAGCAATGATGTTCACATTTTGCTTATTCCAAAATATTAATAAAATGTTCATTGTGAAATAGGATATTGTATTACTTCAACATTTCTAATGAACTATATTTGAAATGTTAACTCAAATTATGTTGCCAAACTAAATATTATATTCTAATTAAAGGAACAATCAAGTACAAATAAATAATTAAAACAGATATTAAAAATAATAAATATATCATACTTTTTTATGAATGATAATTAAAATTTCATTTTAATTATGTATAATGTGTAAAAACCTCCTTATTGCTATTATATAGAACAAACTTTGATATGATAGTACTTTTGTATACTACAAGCTGTCATTTAGCTTGTATCCCACAGCTGAACTATGGTCTTCTATCTTTTTAAGGCAATAGTTGGGAGCTTATTCTACTATAGTGCTCCAAGGCGAATCGGTTTATACACTTGTGCCAGATTTTTATCAGACACACATGCAAGCTTCTTCACAATATTTTTTTTCACCGTTGAGCATGAGATAAATAACGAACACAAATTGAGCACATTTAAATTTAGTGGTGTTTGCTCGTGTTTGAAGACACAATCTTCGGTTAAGATTCAGGTGTTCTAGCCAATGTGCCATCTTGGCTACATTTATATGAATCATTATAATGATATTTTCGATACTGTAGCAAACAAACATAATAATGTATAAAGCTTAGTATCAGAGCACATTTGACTTTTAAGTGTAATTATCAAAACGGTCTTTCCTAGTCACAAACTTTTAGATCAATTAATAAATACTTTTTGGATTATTATATTATATTAATGTTAAGTATCTAACTAAATAGAATCCAGTTCTATTCTCATCCTATTAATGTCATTGAAGCTTTATTCTTTACTAGTTTTAGCAAGCGACTTCGCCCGTAAAAAGTAAAAATTGATTTAGCCGTGAAAGCGTAACCGAGAGACAGACAGACAAGAGTTACTTTCGCATTTATAAAAGTATATGCTACAACTTGTATATGTTTATAATAGTTTATAAGTTGAGATTGATAATAATTCATCTGGCTTTGGCAGTTGTCTCTATTTAAAATAGAAACACAACTTGTGTACATTATTTGTTAATTATATTTGTGTTTGCACGATTCGGGTTTGCCAATTCAGGATTTCATACAATATTATGGACACTTGCAAAATCGCCATTATTAATTGTTTTTTAGCTTCAAGCTTGACTGGTAGTTATCGTTTATTAAATCCGTCTCTTGTTTTACCTCGATTATTATGTATGTCAATAAAGTATTTTAAATAACATTGAGGAAGAGTTGTGTACAGCAATTGCCTATAAATGTGCCATTGCCTGGCAATTACCTTATCTCTTGTTAAGAAGGCTTGGAGCATTATTACGTCACGATGCCTTACGAAAGAACACAGTTCTTTTCATTCGCCGTCAAGCCAAGTATCGTAAATAAAATAAGCTTGAAATTTTTTTTTTTGTGTTTTGTTTTTAACAAATTATGTATTTGTATTAATTACAAATGTCATTTTGTATAAATTCCATAGAGGTAGAGGCCGAAAAAAAAGACTATTGAACGGATTAATTAATTAAACTTTTAGTGTTTTGATCATCAATTTTAATAAATCTTACATCTTGTCAAAATGTTTATTAAATTCTTATCTGTTTTGATTGATGTTGAACTTCACGAGACAATCGTTCATGGAGACATGTTAAAAACGTAGTCAGTAAGATGGAACGATGTCGCAGTTTACATTCACAATTTTTATTATTAAAATTATATAAAATATTATATGTGTGAGACCCGATTGAATTATATGAAAATAAATACGTTATGCTTTTCTTTTTTTTATCGATATTGATACCAATTAGTAAGGCTCTCATACAATCGGTTCGTAAAAGCTAGTGGTAACGACTTGACGAATCTGAATGAAATTTGTCATTAAGCCAAATGTTTTTTAAAAAAATTTATTGTTAAAAAATCAATCACCCGAAGATTAATGCCTACCTAAAAAGACTTTATTATCTTCAGCTGTTGTCGTCAAATTTGACGTTCATTTACCGGCACGGCACGTATTTTACTTTAACATGTACGCAAATACGTGGAATTCCTCGAGCGAAATATGAATTTATAATAATGTATCGATATGAATATTGTCGCGTGTAAAAATTACACTTATTGGCTAAATATCTCGTGTACTGACTTAATACAGCATTGTGAGATTCGTGTGAATTAGTTTGAATAAACATTATGATATTCTGCTCTTTTACAGGGAGTTTCTTAAGGAGTTAAGGGAGTTTGGTCCGTGGTTATAAATCCAGGAGCGATTTTACTTGTAAACTTATATTTTTAAACTATTCTGTGGTACTATGAATTATATATTTATTTGTTTTTGGTCGCGTAATTTAAAACAACGTTTCTATTTAACGTTATTTCTATCAATGATAGAATTAATGATTTCGATAATTCAATGTAGTTCCGTTCTTTGTAGTTGCGCAGGGTTCAACTTTTAATGAAGACTAATATATAGAATACAGTTGAAGAATTACATATTGATAAAATCAGACAGGTTAATTTTTCTACAACTGTTTATTTATATCAAGTTAGTATTTTGTGGATCAATTTGCAATCGAATTTTCAATCATTTCGATCCAAATAATTGAGATTAAGCTGATATTTTGTACATATTTTATATTTTTTGCCTACTTGGCTTAAATAAAAGCCTGTTTAATTTAAAAAAAAGCGCATTTGTTTTGTATTTAAACGGGAAGAAATACATTACAAGATTAAGTTGGTATGCATTGCGATATGCATTATTCATATTTTGATTTGAATCAAAATGTTATCAGAATTATAAATAGGTTGACCTTGCATTTGAAAATAATTGACGACTCAAGAAAACAATGATAAGCAGCACATATTATACACACTACATATTATATTTATTTATTACTAGTTATATAAGAAAATCACGTTGCAACTAAACATAACAAGATAACGGATACATGAGTAGGAACTATTGATTATAGTAAGAGCGATTATTTAATAAAGTATTATTGACATTAGCCGAGATAGCCCAGTGGTAAGAACGCGGGAATCCTAACCGATGATCGTGGGTTCAAACCCGGGCAAGCACCACTGAATTTTCATGTGCTTAATTTGCGATTATAATTCATCTCGTGCTTTACGGTGAAGGAAAACATCGTGAGGAAACCTGCATGTGTCTAATTTCACTAAAATTCTGCCACATGTGTATTCCACCAACCCGCATTGGAGCAGCGTGGTGGAATAAGCTCCAAACCTTCTCCTCAAAAAGGAGAGGAGGCCTTTAGCCCAGCAGTGGGACATTCACAGGCTGTTACGGATACGGATATTGACATTTATGATTAGTTAATCACTGAAGAAGCTGATATGTTGCAGTGGGTTGAAGACGTAGATAGCGAAACAAATCCCGGCTTGAGCCCGCGTCCAAACCCTGACAAGCACCACTTGGTTTTAAGTGCATAATTTGGGATAATAATTCATCTCGTGCTCGCCATTACGAAATCGATACAATGATACAGATATCGAATTACGGTAATTTGTGTGAAAACACAACCATTTTGTAAATAGAAGTCAAAGCCAAACAAAGCGTAACATAAAGTAATTTGGTCATTTGTATTCTTCAGCGTTGCTCGTTATCACGCGATAGTTATGGCAGAACGGACGAACGATTGGCCAATCAAATACAAAATTAATGCCGTAATTCTCCATCTCCATTGAGTATATATAGTGTGACGTCATGAGCAAATTATACCTGAGCAAAAATTGTTTAATAAATTTTCCGCCATTGGTAAAGTTTTCACCGTAAGTAAAGTTTTCACGATTTGTCGTCCCTGTATACGAAATCAATCAAAACCGTGATTTTTTTTTCAATTATCTTTTTTTATGTTTACTCTAAATAAACATATGTCATAATTATAACGATAAATAACAATAATAATAATTTTGGAATTACCTTTTGTCTTTAATGTTTTATTATACTAATATAGCGCTACCAAGCCGCTTCGAGGGCGTTGTGAGAAATTATTACATATGTACATACATTGTACATTGCTCTCGGCTTGTTTGTATTTTTTTTTCCAGGAAAAACATTTGTATAATTAAACATAAAAAGCAAAACTATCTTAATACTAAATTTGAGCCAAATCGCTTAGAACCGTTTTCGAAATCCACGAAATAAATGTATGTACAAGATGTGTTCATTTAAAATGACAAACTTGTAATTTAAAATTATCGATCTACCTGAACGCGCAATACAGAATGAGAGTCAAACAATGACCTTGACTGCAAAACAATTTATAACTGCATTGGGTCGGTACACTGCTGCAGTTTACATATGTTATATATATTTATCATGAATAACAAAGTTACAAACCAACCGCTTCCGTTTATTGGCTTCACTCGAGAATATCGAGTACAATTAGCGCAATTAACTCCAACGCGAAATAAAAAAAAAAAAAACAATTTTTACTATTCATTTATTGTTTCGTGTATTTGACTTTAGTGTTTAAAATAATTAAGAAACTTTTTGTATTAAAACCTATAGATGAGTTAACTTTATATTGAAAGTTTTCTATTAATTGAGAATAATGATGAAATGAATATCAAATGGATTAATTTCTCTGCTTTTTATTCAGGTCCGGGTGAATTAGTTCATAAACATTTACTATTTTCAAATTTCGAATCAGGTTAATAAAATTAGATAATAACTTTTACAAAAAAAAAAAAACTTGTTTTACAATTTTCTTTTATGTCACCATACTGGAAACTAATAACCTGTTTCTTAACTAATATCTGTGTCTTTAAATAGCGAAAAATAAATTTTAATTACAGTCAAATCCGTTTGGAAACGTTAATGCGTTTGTCACCGATAAATAAATACACTTTTTTTATTTTTTATTTTTAAGTTAGTTTAAACATACTAACGGTTATTTATAATTATGACTTTTTTCATCTCTGGCATCAGCTCAGTCTTCAATCTGATTTATGTTGATGTTAATCTTTCCAAAAAAAAAGTTAAGAGACTAGCGACATATGTTAAACGACAAAATTGATGTTTATTGTAAGAATTTGTACTTAAAGAAAACCAATAAGACAAGGGAGTATAGGGCGGCGGAAGAGGGGCATGAGAGAGTCGACGGCATAAGAGAGCTTCATGCCTTTGCAGTCACGGCATACGAGTCTGTCTTACTAAATCGTAATAAGCTTAGTATTAAGTCTCGTAATAAATCACAATTGACTATGTACTGCATTTGTTCAGTTGATTATTCATGCCAGAACAATTTGGCATCGTTAGCATATTTTAGAAAACCTAGTTTCCCTTTTAACGTTGGCAACGAACTTTAAATAGGTATTGAGTTTTCGTATGTAATTTTTGTCAGTCTGTATGTAACATGTTGTTTTTAGTGTTATCTGTTAAATGTCTCATTCATTAATTAGAGATCAATCTAAAATCAATACGGAACAAGGGTTGCTTCAAACTTACCATTTTCGTATGATAGAACATCTGTTCGAACAAAAATTACTTATATGATAATAAGTGACTGTACACGATACACTCACTAATTTGGTAAGTCAACAGTGGCGTCTTGATGGATGTATGCGTGTTGCATAATAACACCCATTCAAATAATAATTAATTAGTTGATTGTTGACGCTGAAACAGCTCAGTCAAAAGATCTTGATATTTGATTTATGAAGATGTCTTGCACACAGTCTTCCACTAGTAGATTTCGCACACAGCAAGCGATCTTAAATATTCGTAACTTATGAATATCTGGTATCCTTCATTATACCGCTACAATTATTATTTCCTAATCATGTATGTTCAGTTGTCTTTAGTAATTAGGGTCTTCCATTTTCATAACATAGCGATGTATCATTCGTACTCTAATAGTTGTTTGAAGACTTTTATAATGCTCTAAATTTAATTCGATGTCCTTCGTCGTAAGATCTTAGAGATGAGTGAACGTTTAGCTTTACAAATCACTAGCTGACGTAACTTTTCCTTATCAGAATTGGTACACGCCAGGGAAGACGACATCTATTGCTTGCATTGCCATGGCAGATATCTGAAAGGTTTCAAAAAATATAAAAAACAATGCATAAGTTAATTTATTTAATTATTTAAAGTACAGTAACAGCCTGTTAATGTTCCACTGCTGGGCTAAGGCCTCCTCTCCATTTTGAGGAGAAGATTTGGAGCTTAATTCACCACGCTGCCGCAATGCGGGTTAGTAGAATACACATGTGGCAGAATTTCAATGAAATTAAACACATGCAGGTTTCCTCACGATGTTTTCCTTCACCGTACGAGATGAATTATAAACACAAATTAAGCACATGAATATTCAGTGGTGCTTGCCCGGGTTTGAACCCACAGTCATCGGTTAAGATTCACGCGTTCTAACCACTAGGCCATCTCGGCTCATTTAATTATTCATAACAACAAAATATTAATATTTTTTTAAAATGAGAACGTGCAAGGAATTAATACCCAGAACGCCATCAAGCCAACTTTGGATGTAGTGAGAGTAGAAAATTTAAAAATAAAATTATTGAAATATAAAAATCTTTGTAATGATGATATGGACATAGTAAAGCAAAACTTAAAACTCCAAATTCATGTTCGAAGTCCACACGAACGAATTCACTTATAATTTAATACAATATGCGAATGTATACATTTACATAGTTTTTCTATGAAATCCACTAGCTTAAAATATTCGATCAATGAAAAACAAAAATACCGCTTTCTTGTTTAAGTTTGTAGGTTACGTCAAATATCATATGTGTCCTTTTAGTATGGGTACATGAATACAGTACAGTAATACATTTTGGGTCTTGCGAATTATTGTACGTAAGTTTTTTTTAAAACGCACATTATTTCAACGTTGTCTGTCCTTATATCTGTCCTTGACACAAATTCTTTTACTACGAGATTTTTTTTAATACAATTACATTTCTTATCTTAATACCGCGTAAAATTCGATAGGGTCGGGATTATAAATTTTCTATACTAGTTGTTTCTCCAAACCCTGTTTGAATTAGTTCGGTGAGTCGGTAGTTGGGTCTCATTTTAACCTCATGGTACGTTCTGTCTCGTTGGTCTAATAAAAAAGTAATTGGGTTTTTCTGTCGAAGATTCTCTATAGCAGCCTGGAGTCTGGAAGTTGGAAGTGTACACTCCAGTTAGTTACTTACGTTAGTACTGCGCCTGAACTCCTTGTGTTCGTGTCGAATTGCTGTCCCATCGGATTATGAGAATTAGGGAAAAGAGAGTGAATATGTGTTTGCGCACACACTTTTACACAATAATATGTCCTGCGCAGTTGGCTAATCTCTCTTGAGATTGGCCGCCGTGGCTGAAAGGAGGACAACACGATCCGGTAAACAAGAAATACGTGTAAGATATGTGTCTGTTTTTGATTATAGTAAAGTGAGTAACGGCTCGTAAATGTCCCACTGCTAGGTAGGACAGGAGGTTTCTCTCTTATGAGAAGGTTGGCGGTTATTATTTTATAGTTTATAATTATAAATTAGTATCAAAACCTTCCAAATAACATGATACAAATAACTTGAACTACACAGTTTCAAGTTTCAACCACATCGATTCTATCAACGTTAAACTCCGCCAGTGAAAAAGTTATAAATATCGTATTTTCAGCATATTTACCCTTAATAATTTATTTATTTGTAAAACCACACTTACAACATACATATACAACATCGAAAAAAAAACAATAGTACATCTAATATGCTTGTCAATTACAAGTGTACATAGCACTTCCAGATTCGATCTAATCAAATTCAAATTAAAAGTAACAAAAAATCATTAGTAATTTTTAAAAATATCAAAAATAAATAATAAAATAATAATAATGTTCATTGATACCTATTAATTACATTATGCTGATAAAGTTATACACTGTTGAATTTTAATACGATATTCAAGATGAATGCCAAAAACTTTAAATTATATAGCACAAAATTTTATCAGTGTTATATCAATCATGAATCAACATATTGATTGGAAATAAAGGCCGCGGCACCAAGTTCGTATTTAGTGCATATGCAAGTCTGAGTACTATTTTTTTTTCTCCAAATTATATACAATATACAAACAAAATATTTTTGGAAATTGTGAGAAATTTATCTTTACGAATATGTAGAGCATTTATGGGACGGTATTTATTATATTTTAGTCGCCGTTGTAACATTTTTGTTTTGTAAGCTTGCTCTTATCTCATTCATTTGAAGTCGGCGGGCTTTATACACTGTAAGAATTGACTTACTTAAGATCAGCCAATCGTTATAATCTGACGCCATATCTCTTTGGGATATTTTTTTCTGAGAATGTATAACAAAGTATGTAATCACAAATAAATCAATTAGACGGGTTCAAAGGCGCCCTTGGTTAAAAAGTTGCCCAGCCTGAAACTACACGGTTCGTTGCAGTGAAATCATTTTATCGAATAGTAGTTTACAAGCTTATAAGCATTGTCATTTTAAAAATATTATCATGTTAATTAAACGTAAATCTAACACATATTATGGTAATAGATATATATGAACAAAATCATTACATTGCTGTGAGTAAACACTACATAGGTTTCTGTATCATTAACTAATTTTAGATATAGAGTAGGATGTTATGAGACTCTATATCAGTAATCAAAACTGACTTTAATATACATACGTAACATGGATGGTGTATAAATGACGCCGATCCTAAATATATTTCCGGAATAAATTTATGTTTATTCATATTAAAGCACGGCTCAATCGAAATATGCCATGACATTTTATTAAAAAGAGCGTGAAATTCACGCTTGTCACGTTAATAATCTAAATTTAAAGCGGATGAAACTGCGAAGCGCAACTATTTATAATGTTATATACTTAAACTTTCTCCGAAAAGCGCTGTTTTTTATGGTAGAAGTTATATGTTTATTGGCTTAGTAGTTTTTCAGTGAATATATTTCTAAATAACTCGCACGCCGCCTATTGCACGTTGATGGTACCATGCCAGTAAGATTTACGCAAGTGCCAATAACAACTGTACAAAGTTTCAACTCAATCGGACAAACGATTCGTAAACGCATAGTATACAAATAAAATCAAGAATTGTTAATTTATATACTAAGTATTTAAAAAAAAGTTATTTAAAGCAATTCCCAAATTACCATTAATAATTTACACGTTTAATTTAGTTTCGAGAATTTATCGGATATCCGAAATTATTTCCTATTTATTATTATTTATATTCAAATAAGGTTTTTCGTGCATAAAGTCGAAATCTCATATCACAAAGAATCTTAATCTAGATCTTAGTCGAGATGATTCTATTTTTAATCAGCACCGGTTAGACGTCAGTACAGAACAAGATTGTTTTGTTTGCCTAAGGGCACATTTTAATGAGACCGTTGACTTGTTATCTTAGCTGCATCCATTATATATATGTATACGCTTATATAATAGTTTAGGTTATCGCGCATTGCAGATTTTTTTATCTGTTTGTTTCATCTGCAGAATCTGTACTGTAATGCAAAGTAGCTGTTTTTTTTTGTTATTGTGGCACACATATTGATTATACAGCCATGCTTACGTACGTTTTAAAAAATATTTTTAATATGTTAGATGCGGCTCTTTCTTAAAATATGGTATCTTAGATAGTAAAATATTTTAATATAAGCTAACTGTAGCAATTTAACACAATGCAAGCGTGCAAGATCCGGACTAAAAACTAATAAATATAATAAAAAACAAACAATTTAAAAATGATAAGCATAATTGAATATAATTATTAATGTATATCTTATTATGTTTTTCAATGATAACATAAATACAACCATTAAATATAATCACTGAACTGAAGGTCTATATCAATTATTATGTCCACCCCCTGTCTACTGATTATCACTTATATCAGAGACGAACTGAAAACATTATATAAACACTGTTCTATCTAATCTATTTAGATAAAATGTAAAGCGAACTGTAACAGAAACTCGTGTAGTTGTTACATTGTTGAGAAATATATGCAGAATGTCTAAAGGTTAAAAATTGTCTGTACTGTCTGGGGTATCGGTGGGAAATAACAGTTTCGATAAGGTTCGGATTTACAATATAATGCAATGGAGAAATTTTCTTAATCTGAATTATAAATATTATGGTTTAGTAAATTCTAGACTGGCAACACCTCACAAACTTAAGTGCAAACGCATTACAGTGTTTTGGGAAAGTGAACCAATTTTAAAATTAAAAATATCTATAATTGTTTACTGCGTATTTATTTATTTCCTTAATTTAATAAACACGGGCATACAAAGATCTAATTTATGGCGGTAGAATAATAAGTGTTTGGTACGTACTTACTTATTCAAGCCTGGACTTGGAAATGGACTTATGTTACATTGCATGTTTAAATTGAAAGAAAAAAATTCATGAAGTATTCGAGTATAAATTGTGTACAATTTTAATACAATTGTCGTATTCATATTTATTAGATGAAATTGATAAGAAATCTATACAAAGTCTATAATATGCATAAAGTTGGAGACGTCTTTTGATATGCCATGTTGATTTTGTACAATATGTTGTGATTACATTGTTAAGGCGAATTGCGCCCACGCCTTTATTAGCGTCTTCCTCTTGACGCGCACGCTCATTATTTACTCAATCATTAAATTATTATCTCAAACTTAGTGTATATATGCCTTATTATTTTAGAATACCATTATTCAACAATATAGCTCCATTCAAGCATACATTAAATATCAGTTTTTTCTTCGTATATTAAATTGTAACTATAAATTTGATCGTAACACATAAAATTGTTTATTCTAGATAAAGTTATAGTTTACTTCTCCTCTATAAAGTTAAGTGCGTACTTAAACGAAGTGTCCCCTTAGCTGATCAAGAACGTTTTGATGAGTGACCTTGCCCAATGTCATTTGTAGTAGCAGTCTGAAACTAATGATTCAAGGTCTAGCTATAAATACGGCATGTTTTCTTTGATTGGCGATAGTTAGACATGCCGACTTGGCGTATAAAATTGCTCTAAAGATATGAAAGACGATTTGATTGGCTTTCTATTTGAATGAGTCGAAATTGAAATTGCGTTTTTTTTGGCCTCGTTTTGGTTAATCTTTTGCCAATTTTTCTATAGTACTGGTAAAGTTTGAGATGGACTTGAGAAATATCAGCAGTGATTAATTACGTCACTTTGATTAAACTGCGAACTTGAATTTTTTAGCCTTAAAAAATGCTTTGGTATATATACCACTACCAACACAGGATACTACCAGTATTTGAAAATCTTTGTATAAAAGGTATAGTGGTTTTAACAGTCTTAGTGATTTTTCTTTTTCTGTCATATGCAGTGCTATTATGCAAGAATTCACTTCGCATTACAATCGTGAACCGTTGAAAACAGACTTACGCTGATGTTCTGTTGTGATGCGTGACTCCTTTAAATGTTATACTTATATAGTCAATGTCGCATATTAATTTTAATAGTCGTTTATTTGTATTGGTAGCTTTAAATATAATTTATTCCTGTAAAATGATTCAAAAGTGCTCATAAAGCCTACTCAAGTTTGATTTGATTTGTAAGGGTTTAATATTTTTTTATTAAAATACGGGTTAAGAGCACTAAAGTTATATTTGAAGTTGCTACTAAGGATATAACAACCCTCTTAAAGTGTAACGCTATCAATCTTTAACCGATATTTATTGATTGAAAACAATCAATTAAAAACGAGTAGCTACATAATATTTTTGATTATAAATAATTGAATACTGAAATTATAATTTAAAACGTGTTAGGTACTTAAAGGTTTTTTTAAGGCTGTATTTTAGTACAGATTTATATATCCTAATATATTTTAAATTTATTATACCAGTAAACTATAAGTCTGAGTAGGTTACTACCACCCACTCAGATATTCTACCACAAAACAGCAGTACTTGGTATTATTATGTTCCGGTTTGAAGGGCGAGTGAGCCAGTGTAATTACAGGAACAAGGGACATAACATCTTAGTTCCCAAGGTTGGTGGCGCATTAGCGATGTAAGCGATGTTTAATATTTCTTACAATGCCAATGTCTATGGGCGTTGGTGACCACTTACCATCAGGTGGCCCATATGCTCGTCCGCCTAACTATACTATAAAAAAAAATAGATTTTGTAAAAAGATAAATAGACGCCATATGATCACAACTTGTACATTGATATGTACATATAATAATCTTGTATACATCAATGATATTATTAAACCCAACGACGCAAAATGACTAAGTAGCAATAAGTCGTAAGTAGCATAATGTTTATGAGTATAACACGTCTCACTGTTGAAATTCCTATCTACCGATCTATGATAACGATAAGCATATCGTTTAAAGTTTTTGAAAACTGTCGATTTGATGTTATTGTTAATACCCAAACAATTTCAATCTTTAGTTTTAGTTTTTTTTTCTAGATTTGTAATTGAAGCGAGATTTTTTTTCGGTAGACTTCAGACCTGAAGAATTATATATTTTGGTCATAAGACGTTTTGCGTTGTAGGACATATTGCTTTATAGACGTAGTACGACGAGAGAAATAGGCCACCAGATTCTTTATTCAGTATAATAAGGAGCAGTGCGTATTTACTGATAGTCAAAGTCTAAATTACCACAAATGGTACTGCCTTCATTGTCCCTGGAAGAAATATTAGTCATTAGTTTCTCTGCGACTTCGCTCGCGTATCAAGGGGAACCATATCGACAACGACTTACGAGTACTTACACAAAGAACAACCAGTATGAAATAATATTTTTGTATATATACTGAAAACGTCAATTTATTTTTAATGAATCAAACATAGGTACACTGCAATGCTTACGTAGTACGGATCTTATATAAGATTTGCGGTTTCCATTGCAGCAGAGACTATCGATTACTAGTTATCCGTTCCGGATTCAGAAGGAACAAAGGTCTACATAAAATGGTTATAACGTAATACGAGTACATAATATAACTATTGGTTTACACAGCGAATGCCAGAAAAACTCCCAAATCATACCTCGATTTAAAAAATATATCTAAGCATATTTATTTAGTGCTAAAATCGGAGCTTTTATATTACTAAAATAATTTTCGCTTGCGTGTTTGAAGCTCATGGCCGTCCTTCGAGCTTGCTACATACGAAACTTCATCAAAATCGGTTCAATGGATTAGCCGTACAAGCTAACACTAAACCACGAAACAATATAAGTTTTAATATTCGATTTTCCATTGATTATTATCGTCGTCCTATCGTTGTGTATCGCAAAGTAAAACGAATGAATCAATTTAGGAAATTACCAGCTAAGGTTTCGGCAGCGATGTTATTTTTGGTTCTTCGATTTGATTAATTCGCGTAAAGGTTTCTTAGCCAATCTTAACCGAAGATTGCGGCTTAAACCCCGGGCAAGGACCTCGAAATATAGTCTGCTTAAACATGTGCTTAATTTAGTGCTTATAATTGATGTCGTGCTCGATGGTGAAGGATAACATCACGAGGAAATAACCTCCTGTGTCGGATGAAAAGGCTAGATAATAAATTTAAACAAAACTATAGTAATAGTAATTTATTTTATAATTATAATATATTTTATCATACATTTAAAATACTAATTATAATTTATTGTTCTGCTAAAACAAAATCCATAAAACCTATATAAAGTTTTTTTTATTTATTTCTTCAATTACCGACTTTTTACTTAATTTTTTTTTCCTATTTGTTATGTTGTCTGTTACTAAATAAAATTGATATCACATTAAGTAGCCGATGGGCGAAAAATCCATCTTATCAAACCTTCTCCGTTGTCACACGTTTGTTCACCAGCCTGCATTGGGGCCTAGCCGTGTGGTGGAATAAGCTCAAAATTGGCTCCTCGAAGGGAGATGAGGCGTAAACCTATTATAGACGTTTACAGGCGACTTTATTTGTTGTATAAGTTTCTTTGAATTTATTGAAAAACCTTTTACTTTTGATGATTCACGTCACTTTTGTGATAATTGTAATCATACAAAATGTATACAACTGCGTTTTGTTTAATGCGAGTTACAACAAGATTTTTTTTCAAAACGCATTACTCACTACTTATTGGTGTATAAATAATCTAGAATATGATACAGAAGCATTCACTTCCAGCAGACAGTAGTCTCTTTTTTTTTCACGCAGTGGAAACCTTCAGAAAGGTACCCAGCTCCCATGGGGGGGGGGAACTGGGTTATCTGGGAAGACAGTAGTCTCTATATCAACTTACACGAAGCAAATAATATTATTTTTACTATATATTATTAGTTTAGCAGTAGCAGTTTGGCCAACATACAAATTCTTAAACGGCTCTGTTAAATACAAGCCGTAAAAGCAAGAAGAATTATGCGTGTATATACAGTAGATTCATAAAAAGATTTAACGACTCTTTTACGTTGTAAAAAGTAAACAAAGCGAACATAAGTTCAGTTGTATATATAATTTATTGCTCTTATTATCGACTTTAATGCCAGGGCAATTTCAATTATATTGTACTTTATAATAACTGCTATTATTGCTTATTGGTGAATCGATTATTAGATAATTTATAATATCGCTTTGAAAAATATACATATATATTTATATAAAAAAGTTATTTTGGTAAAAGTGACGTATCGTAATATATTCATGATTATTACGTTTTATATTTATTAACAAACAAAATTATTACAAATGTGAATGTGAGTTTGTTTGTTTGTTCCCCCCCCCATACGGGGGCCAATTGGCAGTAACTAGTGTGACATATTCTCCATAGATATAATGCATATAATATTATATGAATATTTGACTGCGCATCAAAAATAATTCGCGTTAAGTTAATACTTTGTTCATCTCGAACAGGGGGGAACTGGAATATTTTTATGTGAAATATATCATCGTCACTTTCGATTCGAAATTCATAGCAGACACTAAACTTTGCATAAGTTATTGCCCGTAAATGTGGGCAGAGGTCTCAGATGGCATAAAATCTTTAATTAAATTTGACCACAAGCGGATCCACTACCATTAGATCTGCGCGTAGGAATAACCTTTTAACCTCATCAAAAAGAGAAGAAAGATTAGCCCAGCAGTAAGATATTATTAATACCGACTGTTCTTTTGCTTAACAAGAATATTTATTAATTATATGCAATCTGGTTATTTTACGCCCTAATATTTAATTCGTAAATGAATTATTAATCATTTATATTAAATTCAAACTCATTTATTTATTAACTCATATCAGGGAATAGATTTATTTCATTTATAAATTAAATGTAATCTGACGGTGAAATGTAATAACAATAGAAGCGAAAGCTTTGCATTTGTTTAAGAGTCAATTCCGAGAAGTGAACTATTTATAAAATTATAAAAACCTTAACTCAAAATATGTAAACTAATGTTTAGTTGATTGCTGCTTAAAAAAGAAAGCTCTGATGTTTTTATATTAAATCGCTCAAAAGAACTCTGTATAATTAAATAAGGAACTGTGCGATCGCATTTACCCATTTCTTAATTGTTATTACGTCATTTTTACAAACAATTAGAAACCTTCCTTAGACGTCGTTTGCTTCTCGTTAAATAAAACTATTTATAGATCGTGCCATCTTCGAAGGCGCATGTTCGTTTGACTTTATACAGTTAAGGTTTCTGGAAAGTGCAAGAGAAATGGCGAGGGTCAACGTTTTATTTTTAGTCTCTATATTAGTTTCATTATCAATATCAATCAATTCAGAGTAAAAGTATTTTATTTATTCCACAGTTATCACTCTCAGCCTATGACTAATGTCTGGTTTGGCTTACGGATAGAATAATTAATTATAAATCAGAAGCTACAATTGGCTTAGTAAGAATAACAGAAGCGTATAAATATGACAGATACTAGCGTTTCTATAGAATAATATAAATTAAAAAAAGGTTGATTGTACAATTATGTTATCTGTGTGCAAAACGAATCGCTATCTGAATATAGAAAAAGCCTTGAGGCTTTTAAAACTTTCTATATCTTTTAGTTATATTTTGAAATCTAATATGAAAATCTAGAAGGCTACTACTAGATTTCGATTTAATCCTCATATATTTGGCTCTTATTGACATAGAAACATGTCTGGAGTCCTCCAGCTCCAGCTACACAGCAACAGCCTGTTAATGTCCCACTGCTGGGCTAAGGCCTCCTCTCCCTTTTGAGGAGAAGGTTTGGAGCTTATTCCAAAGGTTTTAGCTCCAGCTAGCTCATAGCTTTTATTACATTTTTCAATCTTTATATAGAGCGAGAAAAAAACAATAACTAGGTAGCAGTTAAGTCAAAAAAATAATCTTTCTTATCTGCCGGTTTCTCTTAGTGACAGTATATTCGATGTAATAAGTATAAATAAATTATTTGAACTTTAAAAGTTTGATTCTTATAAAAAAATATTTAAAATATAATATTTAATTAAAATTTTATAAACCATCTAATAAAAGAAGAATTTATTAATAATTGACGGTTTGTTCCCAGAACAGATAATATATTGGTAAAAATAATATGAAACGTGATTTATATGACGCAATATACACTTTTATCATATATCTAAAATTATAAGCAAGTTATTTATAAAAAGTTATGAAGTAAGGCTGTAAATATCTCTCCTCTTGAGGTTCGGGTTTGGACCATATTCCACCAGGCTGTTCCGATGCGGGTGTGATGTATCGCAGAGTTTGATCCATGAAGTTTGCTTTACGATGTTTTTTCAGCTCCGACCACGTCACGAAGTATATAAAAATCCAGTGGTGCTCGCCCGGCTTTTAAGAATTCTCGTGGTATAAACACAGCCACCTTGGCTGAACCGTTACAGCCATAAGTAACGAACATTCTAAATTGTATAACTTCTTGTCATAAAAATCTAATACTGTCTGATCTGAGGCTTAGTTAAAAGGCTCGTTTGTTTACTACAAAAATTGATTGCTTGACCGGCGAAATTATTAACCGGAGTATAATACAGGAGGCCAAATGGGGCTACAGACGTACGATGGGCGCAATGTTCGCCTACAGCAAGCAAGCAGATCGAATGCTGATGTCCTACAATTACCAGGTGCAGCAGTGTGCGAGGGCGGGCCACGCTCGGACAGCCGGCAGGATGACTCTCATACAGTGCCTCAGGTGAGATTACATTTGTTATTATAATTTATTTTATTCCGATAATCACTCACTCAAATGTAGAGTACCTATATTTTAATTTCTTGGTAACAATATTTGTCTTGATATTCATAAGAAATTAAGAAGTCGACAGGGCTCACTCAGTGGTTGAAGTTCAAACATAATCATTATTGAAAATTGATCAAATTATATACGTATTTGTATGTTTTTTTTTTTAAATGTTTATAACACTAAAGTCCGTAAATAGCTACCATAAATTAAAATGATTGACAAACATAGAAGACATATGCACTAAACTGTATTGCCTTTACCTATTTACATATATGCATACATTTATTATAGATTTGCGTACCCTAGAAGTGTACCAGTACCTTATATCATTATTTTTCATAGTATAAATTTCAATCATTTTAATATATTATATATTTAACGTGGATATATTTGTTTTCATAGGCTTCTATATAAGATGATGATCTCTCTCCAAGATGTTGGGTTACCGATTCAAAATTCAAGGCTAGATACCGTTTGATACCGATTGTATTAGAGGTCCAGTCACCCCCCTGAAAAATAATCCTAGATACGCTATGTTTTATATCTACATTCTACCTGTTACAATTAGCTGATGGATTTCCGTTAATTAGAGTCATTTGTATAATTGGATTATTCACAATATCAACACCATCAAAGTCATTACATCACAAGGCTTATATTATTGTTGTTGTCCCAACAAAAGTGTCGTTAAAAATATATTATTATTGTTTGTAATTTTGCTCGCAATGTTATTTGAACGTGTCAACTTGTCTTGTAAATATCCTGTCTGCTAGACTGTATTTGTAAGAGTTGTGCAATAATCGTTTTACGCTGGCTCTATTTCAAAACGTTTCGTCACATATTATTTTTTTTATTATTTATTTATTTATTTGGGAAACATACAGCGTAATATAAACACATAAACATTTGATAACAAAATAATTCTCACATAAGCCAACAAAGTTTCCACTTTAACATTGAAACATGGAGTGAACCTAACCAGAACAGCTTATTTAGCAAGTATTAAAGTATATAAAATAAAGTATTAACAAGTTATTTAAAAAGCAGAACAAAAAAAAATCCGATAAGAATATTAATGATAAATACAGTTTTTTAAGGCTTCTAAGAACTTAAATAAATTTATGTTAAAGATATATATATTATTGTAACGTTTATTGCGATTGTCAGTTGCTCTTATAATTTGAGCCATGTGTCGCAGTATTTCGAGTATTAGCTTGAATGATCACATATTTACTTTAATAAATTTTTGTGATTAACCGTACCGTAACAGCCTGTGAATGTCCCACTGCTGGGCTAAAGGCCTCCTCTCCTCTTTTTGAGGAGAAGGTTTGGAGCTTATTCCACCACGCTGCTCCAATGCGGGTTGGTGGAATACACATGTGGCAGAATTTCAGTGAAATTAGACACATGCAGGTTTCCTCACGATGTTTTCCTTCACCGTAAAGCACGAGATGAATTATTATCACAAATTAAGCACATGAAAATTCAGTGGTGCTTGCCCGGGTTTGAACCCAAGATCATCGGTTAAAATTCACGCGTTCTTACCACTGGGCCATCTCGGCTCTTGTGATTAAAACCTATAGTAAAAAGCGTGTGCCAAATTTCATATTGTTGACATGTTTGCATTTAAATGTGCATGAGATGATCATGATACATTTTCGCAAATAGCTTCAATAAATATGTAGTTTAAATTTACAGTTTGTTTTCTCGTTTCAGCTTCATCTTTAGTAAACTTTGTAAAAGTTGCTATTACCCGTAATACCTATGGTATTTAGAAATTTATATTGAACCAATTTGATTTTTAGGTTTTATTTTTTTAATATATTTCTTCGTTTTTAATTACATTAATATATTTTGTTAATCAGTGCAACGAAAACCACACACATTGTTTTACTGTGCACAGTGGATTCATTAACGGTTGTAGCTTTTTAAAGTAACGAAAAAATATTTTTTGTTCGTTTTAATAATAAAATACGTAATTGTTTATGGAGTTTATTAATATAATAATGTAATCATGATTATCGACAAACGATATTCGTTAAAGTATCTTAATGATCTTGATAATAAACAATCGAGTACACTTTTTAATTAATGTTAACAAAACAAATCTACGCGTTTTTTTATTAAATGAAATAATTATGTTTATACGTAATGCCTTGACATAAAGATTAATATAATTTAAACTTGTTATAAGTAATTGTGCAGGTGTAGCGATTAAAAGTAGACGACCAGTTTTTGAAAGAAATGTAAGTACGGAATGTTATTTAACTTAACATCGAAAATAAAACTGAACCGGTTGTCTTGCAATTATTTATTTAATAAAATATTGTATGTATAAGGAAAACAACATCAATTAATCTGATTTTCTTAGTGATGTTATCTCTTTTTTTTTCCTGGACAATGTCGTCACCTAACTAAAATAAACTAAAACTAAAGGCTGGAATAACATTGTCCTTTTCCTAACTAATGTCCGCCACGGCGGCCATTCTTAACGCAGACGAGACAACTGTGTAGGTAGTAAGCTGATAGTATAGTGCACATGCGTTCTAAAACCTATTCTATTTACCATATTCAAGTATTTTTTTATGTTAAGTATTAAATGACATAGTACAGTATATTTTTATTATTCAAATAACGTTAAATTACTATTAAAAAATAAATTGGTGCATAAAGTGTAATTGTATGCAAATAAAATTTATAGTACGTATATCATGTTGTGTGAAAATATTTGCACATGTCCAAACGACGTTTTTCTATAATAAGATTGAAATTTTAATAGTTTTTTATTCAAATTTTTCATTCAATCTTAAGAACTGAGCTCTATTGAATGAATGCATTCAAATGTTTCGCGATAATAAACTATCTTTAGAATGGTACTAAACGATTCGCATATGTCTTATGGAAATGATTAATGTTTGTTGTGACGAGTGTCCATCTCTCTCAAACGAATACAAATTTGAAGTACTATATTATTGCGGGATAATATCATGAAATAGGATATTTAAGATGGTCAATAGGATATTTGACTTTCTCTTTGAAAGTCTATTATAACTCGATTGGATGTAGATTAGATCTATGTACGTGCATAAAATTATAAATTTACACGTTATAAGGACTACAAAAAAATGTTTTTAAAATATATTCTATAGGATACATATGTATTAGTATTTGTGTTTATGTATCAAAATAAGATCATCAACGCCATCTATTATATATAATATAAGAATGAGTGGATAATGTTATATTGTAATAGTTCATTTAATTTTATAAAGAATAATATGCAAAGTGGCTGCCAGCGGATGGAGACTGCGAGCTGAAGATCGAGCTCAGTGGCGTGCTATTGGAGAGGCCTATGTCCAACAGTGGACGAAAAAGGGTTGATGATGAATGAATAAATGAATATATAGATTTACATTCATTCGTTCAATCTCGTTGAGAACTCCGTGTTTGATTTATAAGTATCATTCATATTATCGAGTTTTGTATTGTTGGGAGTAGTAATGGTGATATTAACTCGGAAATAATTTCGATCAACGCGTAATTGCAAAATAAACTCGATATTACGTGGGTTCATTGTTAATTAAAAAAAATCTTTATACAGAATAGATGCGCACTGATAAATATTGTCTCTGAACGTGACGCAAGATATATTTTAACACTGTGCCAGGCGATACATTTTAAATTGTGATTAATTATAATTTAACTATTATGTTTAACGAGGATAAAGATCGTAATTTTTTCTAAAGTTATTCTCTACTATTTACATATAGGAAAATCATTGTTTTTTTTTTTAATAATAAAACGATCAATCATTGATTGGCAACGATTTTTTATTAAAAAAAAAGCTTATAATAAATAGAATCATGTTATTTTATAGACGGTAACATCTCTTAAATGTATCTCTGATTGAAGTGAAGATATCAAATGTTAAGCTGAAGGCGTAGATATGGATATACGTATAGCTGAAGAATTTCTTGGAACGCTCTAATCTTAAAATGTATCAATCCGATTTGAAAAAAACTTTCAGTATTAAATAACCCATTTATTATGTAATGTTTTTAGACTATACATAATTACGTTACGACTCACAGGGGCGGGTCAGTAACGTGTGTGAAACTATGGAGCGCCTGGTTTGATATATATAAGTTAAAAAAAAATAATATTGAACCTGACCATTATAAATTGTATCTTAATTCTAATTTAACATTGTTGTTTAATACAATGTGAAGGTGAATTAGTTGTAACCAGCAAAAGCTGAAATAGTTATCGCACATACGCTAATAGATAAGACTTACGCGCCGATCACGAGAGACGTGCGTGAGGGATTTGCACTCCAATTTTATACGAAACATTTTGCTATTAGCAACACTAGGGCTGTCGAACAAAATTTAATATTTTTTGATGATATTACAAATATAGATCCTCATTATTTCAATTGAAATTGGAAGTATAATAGAAATTGTACTTTTGGAAAACAGTCACTTCTGCCTGTACATATGGGTATTGTAAGATATTATTTATTTATTATTGCCATCCCTTACTTGTTGCCAATACGCTGTCAGTTCTAGTTCTTTATTAAACAAGTAATTATTGTATAAAAAGTTATTAAGTATGTCTAAATAATATTTCAAACTTTTTGTTTCAACCAGGGAAGTCAAAAGCCTTAACTAACCTTAACAAGGCTTTTGTGCCAATCTGAGTAGTAATAATATCCTACTGACTTAACTTCGGCTACGGGAACCAATTTCTAGTAGCCATCGCAGGTTCGCAAGAGCGCGCTCACTCTCATAACCGTATAAGACCCTATAGAATAGCTACCCAAAACGACCGAAAAGAGTTCAGGTCTTCAGAACCAACAGCTTACAAACGCACTAATTTCCGAATGATAGTGTAATGTCGCAGACTTCTTAATTCCTGGCCGTTAATGATAATTCCTTCACCGAAAAGCCCTGCCCTCGGTATATTTTCTTATAAATAATTATATAATACTTTGTATTGACGTATTCCAGTTGGATTAAGTGAATCAGTGGGCGTGAATGACTCTCATCGTTCTAATTATATGAATAAGGGATATAACATCTACGTGAACACGGTTGGCGACACATTGATTGTGTATTATTCAACCAATGCGCGTAAAATCTATGCGCGGTGGTATCAGATGGCTTAGTGTCTGAATTCGTTTTATTACTATTTATAAAAAAAAAATACGTTTCTACATTAAAATTTCATACATAAAAAAATCTTAGCGTGTTAAATTTGATCAGCCCTAATTGATTTTGACAATACTGCTGGTTTTATAAAATTTTCCACTACGGGTGTCGTATAACGTCTTCGTTTATATACGAGTAGGTATCATATAACTAGATTCTGATGTTAAACTTTTTATAATATTATTAAATTACATTAAATTATAATAGATAGGCAGACTGGAAAATGGAGCTATGAGAGATATTAACGATCCTTAACATCGCCAATGCGCCACCAACCTTGGGAATTAAGATGTTATTTGTGGCTGTAGTTAAACTGGCTCTCTCGCCCTGCAAAGTGGAACACAACAATACTAAGTTATGGTGCTTGGCGGTAGAATATGTGAGTGGATGGTACTTAATCATATAGGCTAGCACAAAGTCCTACCACCAAGTAAACCAATGGAATTAAGAACGTCATCGAAACATTTTTTGATTCATAGGAACTGCGGGTTATTCATGGACATCTTGTAATTAAAATTCTGTAATTGTTTTACAAGATATTAAAGACAGTGGATAATAAATAATAATTCGATTGATATTTGTTTTAATGTAGACTAGTTTTATATTGCGACATCGTCTACCCAGTAGGATTAATCTGTAAGAAAACTCGTGCTCACCGCAGAAAACGGTCGTCTAATGTCAGAAAGTGATATGCGTTATTGACCATAACAATTTTAACGTCAAGAATACACGCATCGAATTAGTTTATCACCTTAAGTCGGTTGTCAACATTTCACTGGTGAGTAATGGAGTGAGTTCTTACAGAATAGCACTGCTGTACTAGAAACATTAGAAGTGCGAATATTGAAATCATTTATTTAGTTCTTTGGTGAAAAAGCAAAAGTTACTTCATAGCATATTTGTATCCAAATATCTATAATGAAATAAAATCAAAATGCAGTTGAAAATTCCAACGTAACTCAGTTTTATTATTAAATATTAGAAAAAAAAATACCTATAGTATATATAGTTTTTTTATACATGTATATAAAATAAATAAGCGTATCGGCTTAACTTTTATTTGTCATATTTCATTACGTTATTTATTTATTATCCATAAACATTTTTTTTTCTCCTTTACTTTGATAAACTGATTAATCCATCGATTGTTTATAAATGTGCAATGTGCGGGTAGTGTTACTATTTTATGTAACGTAGTGTGTAATGTGCATTTCTTTTTATTTTGTATGTATTTAGAATTTAAAAAATGTCGACTCTGAATTCGGCAAAATCTGATTAAGTTTGTCACATGCATAAAGATAGTTAATTGAAACATTTTAATGTCACTTGCCCATTCCTTGTTCATTAATGGCAAATTTTTTTGTGATCCCTTTTTCCTCATATTTTTCTGACATATCAACGTATATTCTTTCAATATTCAAAAACCACGTGATTGCATACAAGTCATTTTATGAAAGTCAGCTGGCACTGACCAGGTTTTCGAAACGAAACGTCAATTTTAACGTTTCCCAATATTATTATCATTTAATTATATTAAGCTGTGAATACGAGGGTTGATCTTTTATACTCAACATATAAATAAAAGAAAGTATTAGTTAGTAAGTGTTTGTCGACTTTTTCATAGTAACACGTTGAATATTTTCCAACATTTCTGTTACGAATAAAGTATAATATTTCAAAACCGTTAATTAAAATGGAAAAGTCTCGCAAGAGCAAATTTAGGCAAGAGGAATAATAATTAAAATAATGTGATTTGCTTTACAACTGATCCAATATATAAGATATTCTTCAATTTGCATCTATACTAATGTTATAAATGCGAAAGTAACTCTGTCTATCTGTTACGCTTTCCGGCTAAACCACTTTAGATGAATTTTGGTATGAAACAAAATTGAACCCCAAGGAAGCACATACGCAAATTTATTATATCAAACACCTAAACTAACAATCGCGTGCGAAGCCCCGGACGAAAACTACCATAGAATAATTATCTCGCTAACTTTAAACTCAATCTCGAATGAAATTACAAATTACTTATCTGAGACAGATATTGTACTGATTTACGTCATTGGATGTTTATTTACATTTGGCTATCAACTACGATTATACTATGATGCCCTCGATGATCTTAAAATGTCAGAGGGTGTTTTTTTTAAATGTAATGTCTGTGATGATTTAACTCCTATAATATTATATTAATATGATATGTTTTAATTACTAAACAGGGTTACGGTTTACAAGTTTTTAACTTTAACTTTTTATTTAACTTCATTCGTTTGTATGTGTAGGTTAAATATTAGAATTTAGTTTTAACTGATAATATATGTCCAACACTTCTGTCCAATTTTCTTTTTTTTTTTAAATAACTTTCGTTTATTATTTCAATGTTTTATGAATGCATTCCGTTCCATTTAATAAAATGAATAATTAGAGAAAAAAAAATAAACTATAATATAATTTTATAAGTATTATAAATTTACAAAAAAAACCTCAAGGATTAAAAATGCATCTATTAAATTACATAAAAAAAAAACAATCGATTTCAAAAACATTCCGTATCGTGTTTTATGCAAATTTATGCATATTTATCTATATATTTGTTTATAAGGATTTATCTATAATCTGAATTGTTAATAATAGAGATATCTTTAAAATTTGTTGATTAGATTAATGAAACAGATGTTCTCATTTAATTTACTTTCATGTATCGGCTAATAATATTTCATATAATAACTCCAAGGATTGGCAGAGTCTATAATTTTCACATACATGGAACGCGTGGTCGTAGTATTAAGGTTAATAATATAGTCTCATTTTTAAAAGGCATTTCATTTATTACTATATAGTACTAATTAATATATATAATTTCTTACCAAAAGTAACGGTTTAATACAAGGCGTACTTATGAAACTGATCGATTTCTGTATTTGTCAATTTTTATTTTTTGCAAAATTTAATACGATTTTTTTTTTATATATTTAATTATTTTTTTAATTTCAGGCACATCGTACAAAACGAAGGCGCTCGAGCCCTGTTCAAGGGTCTCGGTCCGAACATAGTGGGCGTGGCGCCGTCCAGAGCGATCTACTTCTGTACATACTCCCAGGCTAAAGCAATCCTCAACCAACACCTTCCACCGGACACGCCCATCGTGCACCTCTCAGCGGCCAGCGCGGCGGGTAAATATATAAAACTAAATACATATATAAACATTATTCCAATGTCCATGACAAAGATGATGGAACGCTCTCGAACCAACGCTCTGATAATGGGGACGAGAACGTTACACTACACTTACACCGTCTCCGCAGGCAGACGTCGCCTGAATAAAGGTGACGACCGCACGCGTTCCGTGTCGCGCCTCAACCATTCCGACAACGTCCTACGCCGAGATTCTTTCTTCCAGGCACCTTTAGGATGTTCGTCTCGCAGAGACCAGAGCTCCTACGCGAGCTTCTTAACTAAGTTTTCTATGCATATATTTAAAATCCAAAAAATACATAGTTTAAAATACTCACTTTTTGATTAATATTATATTTACATTATTTTATATATATTTGTATTATTATAGCTGCAAATACTAACCGTCCGTAATTTTTTTCTTTTATATGCAGAATCTGGTTAACCCGCGATATATTTTAAAATGATTTATTTAAAAAGCTTATTTACATATTAATTAACCTTACGGAAGCCGAGATGGCCCTGTGGTAAGAACGCGTGAATCTTAGCCGATGATCGTGGGTTCAAACCCGGGCAAGCACCACTGAATTTTCATGTGCTTAATTTGTGATTATAATTCATCTCGTGCTTTACGGTGAAGGAAAACATCGTGAGGAAACCTGCATGTGTCTAATTTCACTGAAATTCTGCCACATGTGAATTCTACCAACCCGCATTGGAGCAGCGTGGTGGAATAAGCTCCAAACCTTCTCCTCAAAAAGAGGAGAGGAGGCCTTTAGCCCAGCAGTGGGACATTCACAGGCTGTTACGGTTACGGTAATCTTACGAGATCATGTTTTTTAAAATAATGTGATGACGATATTTCTCTGTCCGATATCGGCCAGACTAGCCAGCTGCTTATTAGACAAATATTATATTAGAGAAATATATAATATTAGAGAAATATTATATATGTCCCTTTTGCCTCACTCCTATAATCCGTTCGGACAGGAAATCTGACACGAACGGAAGTAATTCAGGCGAAACATCTCGGCTTTACATGGCTTCAACTTGAAGACTACGGGCTGCTAGTGACAATTACTTGACAGGAAAATCCAATAACTTTTACTAACCCAACCCTTGGGGTTTGAACCCAGAACAATTGTCTGTGGCCGTACAAGCTATCCACTAGATCAGTGCGGCAAAAAAGAATATACTGCACTTTTAAAAAAAGAAATAAGTATTAAAATATTATTAATATGAACAGGAAAAAAAGTAAAGTAACGGCTTGTGACTGCCCCACTGCTGGGTCAACAACCCAACGCCTCTTTGAGAAGAAGGCTTGGGGCTTATTTCACCACGCTGCTCCAATAAGGGTTGGTGTATATACATTTGGCAAATTTCAGTGAAAATAGACTCATGAAGGTTTCCTCACAATGTTTTCCTTCACAGCCGAGCACGAGATGGATTAAACACAAATTAAGCACATGAAAATTCAGTGGTGATTTCTTGGTTTGAACCCATGATCATCGGTTACAAATCACGCGTTCTAACCACATGACCATCTTGCCTAAGATGAATAATACGCCGCATCGATTTATACAGTTTAGAACATGTTTTGAAACTGCACGTTTATATATAGGATTAAGAAAAGATCGCTTGCCAATTTCATTATTAGGTCAATCTCAATGCGCTTATAAATAAAAAATAATCGTTGCCATATTCTCGTATAAAGTTAAAATGTTGTTAAGGATAATATGACGAATTTATATTTATAATCGAAGTCATATGTGGAAAAAGGTGCCACGAAACTGAAAGGTCATAAGTGCCACGAAACAAAAATATGATTTTAATTAATTGACTATTTTATGCGTTTGTATCTATTTTTCGTGTACATAGGCCATTTTAAATTCATTACGTTTATAGCTCTTAAAGTTTTATTACGTGAGAGCTGTAAATGTATATAGTTTTATGTCTTCAATTATATATGAATATAAATAAGCTCTTAAGATAACTCTTGATTTATCATATTAAAAGGATTCAAGTTAACTTTGTAAAACTAGCCCCGCCCCGGTTCGGAATGTTGTATCCTATCGAGAAGAACGCTTTGCTAGCTGCACTTTTTCTCAAATAGAATATATACTTAGACTTAATACATACCTAGTTGCTGTTTAAATTTATAACTGATAACAGATAATTTCTATACAGGACATATAAGCCGAGATGGCCCAGTGGTTCAAACGCTTGAATCTTAACCAATGATCGTGGGTTCAAACCCGGGCAAGCATCACTGAATTTTCATGTGCTTAATTTGTGTTTATAATTCATCTCGTGCTTGACGGTGAAGGAAAACATCGTGAGGAAACCTGCATGTGTCTAATTTCATTGAAATCCGGCCACGTGTGTATTCTACCCGCATTGGAGCAGCGTGGTGGAATAAGTTCCAAAACCTTCTCCTCAAAAAGAGGAGAGGAGGCCTTTAGCCCAGCAGTGGGACATTAACAGGCTGTTACTGTTACATATAAATGAATATACAATTTAAATTGATTAATAGGCGAAGTTATTTTTTTATTATAATAGACAAGAGTCGATTCTGATCATATATTTCCTTTATATAATAAATATATTTCGACCACGTGTTATACAGATGTTATAAAAAATAGCTTGCGTCTTTCCTTGGGACTTAAGTTTGCTTTATACTAAATTTTATCATATTCGATTCAATGGCTAAGCTGTGAATGTGACACACAGACAGTGTTACTTACGCATTTATTATAAATCAGTTTAAATAATTTCCGACATGCGTTGGCATATCCCAATAATTTGTTTTGTAAACAATTATTCGATAAGATTCGCGAGCCACCTATTGAACGTTGACGGCACTATGCTAGAAACGAACACGCACGTGTCAACAAGAAATGTACAGTTTTAAGCCAATCAGATGAGTGGCACATAATATCATTATAAATTTTGTATATATATATACAAAATTAATACATATATAAATAAAATAAATAAATGAATATATATATTCTATATAAAATATTATTACTATATTTATAATAAAAAGTACATATGATTTTTAATTGAAGACATTAGTGGGTGAAGGTGTTATGTCCCTATATATGTATTTACGATTGTCATTCTAATATCACATAAGTTTAAATATTCGCAAAATAAGCATTGAAACTTTAATGCTAATTTTTATAAAATTACAAATTTGTGACAATTTATTTTATTAGGATTTTAAATGTAAATCCATGTCTAGTTAAAGCAAAAAAAAAAAACTAATTACTGCGAAAGTTTAGTCCATAAATAAATAACAAAAAAGGCTAAATAAATTACCTATCATAAAATATAACAGCCATTCGCTATAATCATTTATCTAATCTAAATCTATAATGAGAATCTTCAAAGGCCAAGTAGATGCTTCTATTCAGCTGCATTGTTATTTTGAAATATGAAAAACAAAATGGATGACCCATTTCTTGAACAAAACGCCGTTTGTTAAAATGATTTATGCCGTTCTTTATATATTTTTTCTTTATTATTTACGTGTTTACCTAATTTAGTATAAGGCTGATTACTGATTATTTTATCAATCCTGTGTCTTTTTCATTCGAGTATCAAATCAATGATGTTAAAAAGAGAGAAGATGTGTTAAAAGTCAGAGAAATATCAATTGATTAAATACCTAGGAACTCCGTGGAGTACCGGCTTAGAATAGTACTCCCCCAATCTCATCCCGTGGGTGTCGTAAGAGGCGACTGAGGGACGGGGAAAAGGGGGGATGGGCAGCAGCGTCCCCCCTCCCATAAACATCTTACCCCCTACTGCGCTCGCCAACACGCCTGCCCAGCGCGGCGAGTATGGGCAAACCCCTCCCTTAATGGCAGATGCGCCCAAAAAAAGGCCCCCAGTTACCGGCAAGCCCGCTAGGCCCGACCAAGGTAGCGGTCGCGGTATCGGCAGGGCAGGGGGTGCTAAGAATCACCGGTTCACGGCAGGCTACCGTATAAAACGACTGAAAATGGCAACGTATAATGGACGCTCGATGAGGCTGGACCATCACCTCGCCGAATTAGAAGTAGAGTTAAGTCATATAAACTGGCATATACTGGGGTTATCTGAAATCCGAAGACAGGGGGAGGACACGATAACTCTAGAGTCCGGTAACTTACTCTACTTCCGCGAAGGTGATAACCTCTCCCAAGGTGGTGTCGGTTTTCTAGTCAAAAAGGATCTCATTAGCAGCATTGTGGAAATCAGTAGTGTGTCGAACCGGGTAGCGTACCTTGTCCTAAAACTTTCCGACAGGTACTCCCTGAAGGTTGTACAGGTATATGCGCCAACTTCGACATACTCTGATGATGTGGTCGAAGCGATGTACGAGGACATCGCAAAGGCCCTCAACGACTCCTCGAGGGCCCACTACAATGTTGTTATGGGAGACTTTAATGCTAAAGTGGGAGTACAAGATAGCGGTGAATCGAAAGTCGGACCTTACGGCTTGGGCTGCAGAAATCACAGGGGGCAAATGCTGGTAAACTTTCTCGAAGCGCAGGGGCTTTTTTTGATGAATTCTTTCTTTCAAAAAAAGCCTCAGAGGAGGTGGACCTGGCGAAGCCCCGATAACGTGACAAGGAACGAGATAGACTTTATCATTTCGAATAAAAGGCACATATTTAGAGATGTTTCAGTGATCAACAAGTTTAATACCGGAAGTAATCACCGCTTGGTTCGAGGCACTCTAAATATCAACTTAAAAGCCGAAAGATCGAGAATGATGAGGTCTACTCTCCGACCTACCATGCTCCAAGTTGCTCAAGGCTCCGAAAAGTTCCAAATGGAACTTCAAAATCAATTCACCGCGTTGGAAACCATAAGCAGCATTGATGAGAGAACCGACACGCTGGTCAAAATACTGCAAAACACATCCCGCAAGTGTTTTCCGCCACAGAGAAGAGACAACGCACCAAAACTCTCTGCTGAGACACTCGAGCTCATGAGAAAACGACGAGAACTACCATCGTTTTTGTCAGATAAGGCCTTAAACCGAACAATAAAAACGCTGACGCGACGCGATCTCCGACGCTCCAATACCCGTGCCATCAAGGCTGCGATTGAGCAAAATCGGGGATCGAAAGTGTTCGCTCGCAAGTTTGGGAGGCCGCGTCTGACAAAACTTAAAACTGAAAATGGTGGGGTCGTTACCTCT
The DNA here is from genome assembly GCF_905147045.1 of Nymphalis io. Taxonomy (NCBI): domain Eukaryota; kingdom Metazoa; phylum Arthropoda; class Insecta; order Lepidoptera; family Nymphalidae; genus Nymphalis; species Nymphalis io. Next base: position 3,360,203 of record NC_065898.1, on the reverse strand, counting down.
AGGCCTGAGATTATCGGAGAAGTAGAGAGGTTTTATGGGCAGTTGTTCTCTTCAAGATCGGATAAACCCGTGGGAATCAGTATTGATGACCAGCGCGCCCCTCTTATGCGCCATTACTCCGAGGAGCTCCCGGTCGTTGACCAAGGAGAGATTAGGGCGGCTCTAGAACAGCTTAAAAACAACAAAGCTCCGGGAGATGACGGAATCACAACAGAGTTGCTTAAGGCAGGCGGGACTCCGGTCCTGAAAGAGCTAGCAAGCCTCTTTAATTCCGTCATCCAACATGGCAAGACCCCGGAAACGTGGAGCGGGAGTGAGGTGGTACTGTTTTTCAAGAAAGGTGATAAAACCCTCTTGAAAAACTACAGACCAATCTCCCTCCTGAGTCACGTGTATAAGCTGTTCTCAAGAGTCGTCACGAACCGTCTCGCCAGACGACTTGACGAGTTCCAGCCCCCAGAGCAAGCCGGCTTTCGATCAGGCTACAGCACCGTGGACCACATCCATACTGTTCGGCAGATTGTGCAGAAGACCGAAGAGTACAATCAGCCGCTGTGTATGGCATTTGTGGACTACGAGAAAGCCTTCGACTCCATCGAAACCTGGGCAGTGCTCGACTCATTGCAGAGATGTCATATCGATTGGAGATATATCGAGGTACTGAGATGTCTGTACAACGCCGCTACAATGACTGTCCACATCCAGGACTGTAAGACGAAGGCGATCCAACTGCGCAGAGGGGTGAGACAGGGGGATGTAATATCCCCGAAACTGTTCACCAACGCGTTGGAAGACGTTTTCAAAACGCTGGATTGGACTAGGTATGGAGTCAATGTAAACGGCGAGTACATCTCACACCTTCGATTTGCCGACGATATCGTCATCATAGCAGAGTCGCTGGAACAACTCACCGAAATGCTGCGTAGCCTAGGCGAGTCTTCCCGGTGTGTCGGTCTCGGTATGAACTTGGACAAGACCAAGGTCATGTTCAATAGGCATGTCGTGCCGGGACCGATATACGTCGAGGGGAAACCTCTCGAAGTTGTTAGTGAATATACCTACCTAGGACAGATAATACAAGTCGGTAGGAACAACTTCGAGAAGGAAGCCGATCGAAGAATTCACTTGGGATGGGCAGCATTTGGCAACCTTCGTCAAGTCCTCAAGTCGTCTATACCGCAATGTTTGAAGACGAAAGTCTTCAACCAATGCGTCTTACCTGTCATGACATACGGTGCCGAAACGTGGACACTAACTGCGGGACTAGTCCACAAATTTAAAGTCGCTCAGCGTACTATGGAGCGAGCTATGCTCGGAGTATCTTTGAAGGATAAGATCAGAAATGAGATTATCCGGAAAAGAACCGGAGTCACCGACATAGCTTGCAAAATTAGCAGGCTGAAGTGGCAGTGGGCTGGTCACGTATGTCGTAGGACCGATGGCCGTTGGAGCAGACGAGTCCTAGAGTGGAGACCGCGAATCGGCAAGCGCAGCGTAGGGCGCCCTCCAGCCAGGTGGACCGACGACCTTAAGAAGGTGGCGGGCACCAACTGGATGCGGAAGGCGGAGGACAGGGAGCTTTGGCGCACCTTGGGAGAGGCCTATGTTCAGCAGTGGACAACGATTGGCTGTTGATTGATTTGATTGAAATACCTAGGTAACATTATGAGAAGTTTATTAAATTTCTATATAAATAAATTCTCATATTAAATCCTCTATAAATAATTTACTGAAACGGAAAGCCAATTCCAGAAAAAAAATACATGTTTATATGCAGTTGTTTTGGTTTGAATAAAACAACTATATTGAAATAAGAGTAGTATTCCAAGCAAATGAAGATATATCTATTATCATTATACATATATTATGTAATATACATTATCATTGTATCCTGTATTGCTGCCTGTATCCCAATTATTTGGGATGGACACAGCGTCTCTCTTCTATCCATCTCTATCTTTAGCCACGACAAAGTTATCACCGTTTTACACGAGTCATTCCTCACACGGTCTATCTTCTTACGGTCTTCGTCATTTCTTATAGCCATTCCCATTTTTTTTTTATAGGATATATAGGCAGACGAGCATATGCGTCACGTGATGTAAGTAGTCACCAACGCCTATAGATATTGGCATTGTAAGAAATGTTAACCAACGCTTACATTGCCAATGCGCCACCAACCTTTGGAACTAAGATGTTATATCCCTTGTGCCTGTAATACCAAGTAACACCAAGTACTGCTGTTTTGCCCTACCACCGGTGAACCACCATTATTTCGGTATGAATATTTTTTTTTTAAATGTGAACATCTGTTTTAGGATTCGTATCGTGTACGCTGACTAATCCGATTTGGTTCGTGAAGACTCGTTTACAACTCGACGGTCAGAACATCACAGCGTGGCAATGTATTAAGAGGATATACGCCAAAACGGTAAGTATAACACGTATTACGTTCAAATATTTCACGTCCAATAATAAATAAATCTATGATTAGTTCAAAATGCTATAATAATATACATGAAAAGGTTTTTAACGTGTTAAGTCAGGTCAGATGATATAATCGTCATAGTTGGTTCAAGATATATTTAATAAAAAATTTTTAACGCTGGAAAAACGCGTTACGCGTTTTCCCCACGGGAATGGTTGAGGGGGGGTGTATGTGGGGCTCGCCGGAGTCCAAGGCGCCGAGTGCGCCCCGAACATCGGAATACCCACTAAAAAACCAGCGGTACCCTTTCCGTCTTAACGAGGAGCGCCACGGGATCGCTTTAGCATACTACCGCGGAGATATATTTAATAACTAGCACAACCCGCGGCTTCGTTTTGTAACGAAAATTCGTAATTTTTTAATGTACATAATGCCTGAATAATTAATAGTATTATAAGCAGCAGCTAGCTTAGCTTTTTATTTTATTAGTAATAAAATAAAATATCACTTTGTCATTGTAATTGCCTTGTTGTGACTACTTCCTTTTAATGTATAATATTATAACACATCCAATTTATGCCAATCTTAGACATTGATAAATAACATACCTCATATGTCAAATATATATTTAAAAAAAAGTAGGCTTTAGGTTATGCCATATATTAATATAAACTAGTCATATTACTCGGGAAGTATAACTTCATTTATGATATTGATTATATTTTCGTTTTTAAATTTAGAATTACTCCTCAAAAGTTGATATAAACGTTGATAGTTTAATTATAATGTTGTTCTAGATATGTACAGTAGTATTACAGTTTCTCCTTATCATAATTAAACGCTTCAAAATTTGAAACCGAGTCTCGATCATTTGTGTCATTTCTTTTATATGTGACATTGACAGAATATTTTGCGCTCAACTAGCGCAAGATAAACGCCAGAAATAGAAAAAAAAATGTTGTTAGTAGTAAGGCTTTATTTAACTCCAAACGTATGTATAAAATATACGTCTGACAATTTATTATATTCGGCCGAGGTTGAGTTTATATAAATAATAGTATAGTAAAAATAATATATATCTATTAGACGAGCCGGTTGGCGTGGTGGGTAGATACTTGCCTTTCACGCCGAAGGTTGTGGGTTCGATTCCCACCCAAGACAGACATTTGTGCGCATGAACATGTCTGTTTGTACTGAGTCTGGGTGTAATTATCTATATAAGTATGTATTTACAAAAGAAAATTAGTATATGTAGTATATCAGTTGTCTGCTTTCCATAGTACAAGCTCTGCTTAGTTTGGGATCAGATGACCATGTGTGAATAATAATAATAAATATATAAAAGACTACTTAACTGACATAATAATGGGACTAATCATAAAAAATATGCATACAGATTCCTTTTACACAGGAGGTTAGCACTAAAGAACTTTTTTTTTTTAAATGTAACCTCCAAGGTAGTGATAGAAAATATAAAAGTTTGTATGAAAATTTTTCCTTTTTTAGAGAGATGGAAATTGCTATATAGCAATTTGAGCTAGGACGCGAGCGAAGCCGCGGGTAACGCGCTAGTACCGTATGTGGTAAAAATAACTAACTCTGTACTCAAAAAGCGCAGATAACAAATTCGTCATACTAGTTTTTATTAGGCTGTATTGTATGCGTTGTATTGCGTTGGCCTTGAGTAAATATTGCTAGTATGACTCTTCATCATTTTATATATAGAGTCACATGTCGTGGAACCAGTGTCAGTGTCCAGGACACCAGTATTGATCTAATAAATAATTAACATTTTTGTAACAATCCGTTAACGCGTTTATTAACGAGTATATGAACATATATACATATGTAACTAGTGTTCGCCCACAGCGTCGGCCGCGTGTTAGGCTAAGAGGGGTTAGGTAAAAAAAGTAAGCTATGTCTGCCCTTATATTTATTTAGGTTTAGCCTTGAAAGCGTAACAGACTGACATAGTTATTTCTCATTTATAATATCAGTATAGATAATACGTTATTTCCCTCGTTAAACGTTTAGGAAATATTCAATTAATTTTCTCTATTCTATCAAGTAAATGCGATGCGATTAATGACCGCAGAAAATTCACAAAGAACAATTTATTAATTAAGTCTTTAAAACGTTGGCGTTGTACAATATTGATAGAAATTGAGAGCATTGTATAAATCTTTCCTTCTTTCCAGGGTGTAAGAGGTTTCTACAAAGGAATAACGGCATCGTATATGGGCATCAGCGAGACGGTCGTCCACTTCGTGCTGTACGAGGGCGTGAAGGCGCGACTCATGGCCGCGCGGGCCCTGGACGGCGTGCCGTCCGACCAGCGCTCGCCGCGGGACTTCATCGAGTTCATGGGAGCGGGCGCCTTCTCCAAAACCGTCGCTTCCTGCATTGCATATCCACATGGTGAGATAAGAATATTTTTCTCTCTCTCACACACACATCGCAGTAGTGCTCAAACTTCACGTAAACGATTGTTAAGTAGCATAACTTAAATGTAACTGACAGGATTTTTAACCTTTTTCGAGTTTTTTCAATATTTATTAATTAGTCAAAAGAATACAAGTGAATTAAGGAAGAAAAATGTGTAACAATTTACTCACATTGCCTTATCTTTCTTTGCCCTTTTATCGTACGCTATCAAGTATCAACGAAGTGGGCCAAACGTAGAAACAGATTTAGAAAAATCGTACAAGTGAAAAAAAAAACAATAAATCTGGATATAGTCCTGTTAGTGGGTCAACTTGTCAATGCAATCTCTTGTAACATTGTGCAAAACAACTTAATATGTACATATTACAATCTAACTACATATATATGTATATATTTACTAGTAGGTAAATAAAAATAGATTTAAAATTGTGCCGCAATATTCAAAGACCACTAATTTCGTCTGCGTCTAATAATTTCGGTAGTGTCGATCTGTCATCCCATCGGATAAAAATAGTGATATGAATAGAGGCGTGATTGCGCACTCGTGCAATCTAATATTCCTTGCGCATAATTACGTCGGAATAAATTTTATATAAGTGCATGTATATCGAGAAGACTGATCATTGGATAGTGTTTAGGGTATATCCGATATACATATATCTCGGAGATAATAAATTGAAGCGGGTATACGACGTCTTATTAGAATAGCAACACAACACAACGTGATGTATTTCATGTCGGTTGGTCGGTTGTCAGACGTCAAGTGTGAAAATTATAAGACGGGTGCCTATTTTATTATGTAGCCGACTGATGGAAATATAAAATATAAATTAGTATGTCAGTAGCGCGTGTGATCGTTCGTCTAGCGACCCCCTTGGTCTCTTGCTGTCAGGACAGCGCGAGCGCCGGACGTGCGCACTGACTGTTTCAATAAAATCAACATATTGGACGACAATGGCGGCCATTACAATGGCAATCCCTTTGAATCCGCGACACACACACACATATATATATATATATATGACCAGACCGTATATATATATGACCAGAAATAATACAGCAAAAATACAATTACTCTGTATTATATACGAGCTTCGATCAACGGCACGTTTAAAATTCATATGACCTAATTTGTATTATCGTATAATGACGATAGAGCATATCGCAAAAAATAAAATTTTCGCATTTTTACATAGTAGTAAAAAGGTCCTCCACCTTGATCGATAAATTTTAAAAATCATCTTTCTTGACTCCACATGCATTATTAACTGTATTCATATAATGAACTACAACGCTATGGCTTAAAATCGGTCTAGAGGACATCATCATACATATAAATAAAGTAACAAGCTGTAGCATTACTAGGCTATGGGCTATTCATTGTAATAAGACACTTGGATGTATCCTCACGATGTTTTCATACACCGCTGAGCACAAGATGAATTATGCACATGTAAATGTAGTGATTGCACGGGCTTGAACTCCCAATCATCGGTTAAGATTCTAACCACTGGGCCATCTCGGTATCGTAAACATACTTTACACCTACTTGAAAATTTATGTGATATAAAAAAATATTCCCTAGTTTTGATCGATATTGTGATACGCCGTTAACACAGAAAAAAATGAAAAATGATTGATTTAAGATTTTCCTACGAATTTTTTCTTATGGTAATAATAAATTAAATTTTTTTTTTTCACAGAGGTAGCGAGGACACGGTTGAGGGAAGAAGGCGACAAGTATCGCAAATTCTGGCAGACACTTCATACGGTTTGGATGGAAGAAGGTTATCGTGGAGTTTATAGGTAATACGAATTCTTAATTATTATTAAGAATGGGATTTATTTATTAAAATAATGTTGCTAGACTACGGTAAAGCAAAGAGCCGCTTTACACCTCAAGGAAATTAAACGTAGAATGTCTTGCGTGATATAAAGTAGATAGCACATAATATTTAACACAAAACAATTCCGCTTGGAATTGCTAACTGAACATCTGTGCTGAAATTTTAACCAAACTGATTTTTCTATTTGAATCAAATAATGTGATAGAAAAAAAACATGCATAGTAACAGTTACAGCCTGTGAGTGTCCCACTGCTGAGTCTTTCCTTTTTTTGAGGAGAAGGTTATTCCACCGTGCTGCTCCAATGCGGGTTCGTAGAATACACATGTGACTGAATTTCAGTGAAATTAGACACATGCAGGTTTCCTCACGATGTTTTCCTTCGCCGTCAAGGAAAAGACGATTTAAAAAATACAAATTAAGCACATGAGAATTCAGTTGTGCTTGCTCGGATTTGAACTCACTGATCATCGGTTAAGATTCACTCGTTCAAACCACTGGGCCATGTCGGCTTAATTGCATATTAATCTTTCTATAAATATATATATACATTGATATTGAATTGTAAACATTTTTTTGGTATTTGTAACTAATATATGATACATAATTATTATAGTATCTAGAAATATATTATAGAACGTGTTTCCTTGAAGGTTATTCGTAAACAACATGGCAGCAATGATCGATGGTATATAGAGATAGCCTATTTCTGAGATAAATCATTGTTGTCTCTGACTGATAAACATTATACCGTATTAAATTACACCTCAAGGTTAAATCAATGTCATTTATATGTTAATTTAACAAAGAGCAGCATATATTTTATATAGCAGTAGTATAGTAGTACTACTGGTGGTAGAGCTTTGTGCAAGCTCGTTTGGGTAGGTACCACCCACTCATCAGATATTCTACCGCAAAACAGCAGTACTTGGTATTGTTGTGATCCGGTTTGAAGGGTGAGTAAACCAGTGTAATTACAGGCACAAGGGACATAACATCTTAGTTCCCAAGGTTGGTAGCGCATTGGTGATGTAAGCGATGGTTAACATTTCTTATAATGCCAATGTCTATGGGTCTTGGTGACCACTTACCATCAGGTGGCCCATATGCTCGTCTTCATATTCTATATAAAAAAAATGTATATATGTAAAAATTTTTCAGGGGCCTCGGAACACAACTTGTCCGTCAGATACCGAACACAGCCATAATGATGTCCACGTACGAAGCGGTCGTTTACCTCCTCACGACACACTTTAATAATTCCTTCTATGAAAACACTTAGTCGGACAGCAGGAAATAACCTGTGATTCCCGTAGAGAGCTCCGGGCTCGGCTGTTAGACAATTGGCATTGGGACGACTCGTTGATCTAAATTGTTTCTAGATCAACCATGTCCCACTTAACTCGTGGTATTAGGTCATACTCCCAAAAAATAGATCTTTCGTGTAAGAAATCTTTAAACGAAAATTGATACTTAACTAATAAAAATATTGTGGTATTTATATTCCTTTTCGTTTTGGGATATGATTTCAATTTACCCAAAATCCCTTGCGAGAGGTTAAGATGTTCTCTATCTGTAATCTATCGATTTACTAAGATTGGAATTGCCAATGAAAAATTTATTGATTTATGTAAACAGAACACATAAAGTTATATATATAAGGGAGCTTGTAGACGAAGAAGTAGATTAATATATTTGTGTCTTATCAAACAGTCTTCTATGTCCATATATATCAATATTGGTATTATTAGTCAAAGAACAAGTCAATATGGTTTTATTTGAAATATTATAAGCAATTTTCATAAGTAAGTAAGCCTTGGTCAGTTCTCTGAACCAGTATGCCTATTGCGAGCTTTTTTTTACTTATTCGATAGCGTTAACGTTATATTAATATTAAAAATTTATTTGTTAGGCATAAACAGCGCCATCTAGTGACAATATTCGGAACTAGGCACACTGCAATGAGTGTGTTGCTACCGTCAAGTCCAGAAGTAATAAATAAATAATAACAAACTTTAAGGTATGTTTTAGACAGAAATAGATGGCAATTTTCGTGTTTGTAATTCTTCAGAAAATCGGCAACATTAATTTTCTTTGGCTTTACGGCAAATCAATAATTTGAAGTATATTTCAATTTATGTTGAAAACGAAAACACAGAATAATTCAATACGTGCAATACGCGTCTTAAATGGAAATACGTTTCTCAACATTTGTTTACAATTTTCGTTGTCAAGTTTAAGAGAAACTTTTGTCATTAACATACATTGCGAGCACATAAGTTGCCGATTTGTTTTTGTGAAGATTCGGCTTTAAACAATGTAACATGAAAAATTGACTACACTGTTGTTTATTTAATATGCTTACATTAAATTCTACAAACAAAGTCAACAATTATTAAATGTTAAATTGTTAACTAAGTGTTGTTTCAGTGTAAGAATTTATGATTTACAAAATAGAATATTTAGGACCTCTATATTAATAATATTGAGTGTTATTTGTTTTTCCGGTATAGATGTTTATTTTATTTCACGTAAACAGCTTAAATGTATGGGGAAATATTTGTAAATAAGCCTACAATATATGCATATATATATAGCTGCGCTGTTTTGTTCCAAAAACACTGTTATTTCTGATGTTTCTGATTTCAATCACTCTTTAGCTACTCATAAACGTTAGTTAGAGGTATTTAGATAAACATTGATTTCTCTCTTTTTGTCATAATTAATTTGTCTTTGTAAAAAAGACATATCGTTTATCTAATTAACACCTCTAAACAAAGTTTATAGGTAAAGCTGTCTTTATCACTATCTCTATTTTACTTGAATGTGTAAAAACAATAAGAAAAACAAAAAAAAAATAATTATGCAAAATTATTTTGTTATATTTTTTTCAATAATATCAATATATACATTACTTTATTCAAAATATATTTACCACACTATATTCATATATTTCTTGTAAATTAAAAAAAATATATTATTTTCTGTTTTCAATCTAACTATAATTGTTAGAAAACATTTTGTTTATTGAAACTAAAGCCATTGTAAGTGCAAGTACCCATACTTAACGAAAACCCAAGGCTTATAGACATAATTGATTTCATGAATATCCATTATATATTAATCAGCAGTTAGCACAGAATTAGTAAGTGAGCTGTGATATAGCACATGTAAATATTAGTTACTTTGATATTTTTATTACATAGAGCTCTTTGCAAAGTTTGAAATACATTTTGTCATGAAGGCTTTTCTTATTGAATTAGCTGTAAGTTTTTATCATCTGCAAATCACGATATGAATATATTATGTAGATTTAATGTTGATTCTTGTTAAATTAGGAACTGGTAAGTAGACTTCTGATCATATATTTGTTAATGGAAAGATTTTGGACGTATGTCAGACTGAGTATAAGATACTATAAAATTTGTTTATTGATTAAATGATTAAAAAATACCATTGTTTCTGTTTAACCGTCCTCATTTATTTTATAATGAACAAATAAAGCAACCATTATATAAATATAAAACAAATTACCATAGCATAAAGTCAATAATATGTTTACCCATTATTTTTACGTGTTCAAAAGTATTATCAGGATAAAATTGGTTTAAGTAAAGATCTAATTGACACATTTGAAATTAACACCCATACATGAGTTGAGATTGCATTTGGCATATCGCTGGGGTATCTAAGCATTGTAGTGAGAGGGAAAAGATCACCATCCAAGGTCACAATCGGTTCACGTCTAAACCAAATAACTGATATAATTATAACCAATGCAATCACCACTTGGAGAATAATGTTGATTGATCCTTTTATAGCTAGGCTCTTGCTTAATCGCGATTGTGAGTTCTCTTTCAATTCAGCATCGAGTTTGTTTATTTTTCGCTGCAGTTTCGAGTAAGCAGCAAATTCATCTTTCATTGATATACTTTTTTGTTCTGTTTTGAGTTTTACTAATTCGTTTAAAATTACCCGTTCCTCGCTTGACGGCCTCGAAAAACAAGCTGCTATCTGTAAGAAAATAAATTATTTAGAACAAATACTAACATTAGTCATTTCCTATTGCAAAACAATTTCTCACCGGTTTAACTAAAATTGGAACTATAGCACTAAGAGTGCATAGAATAACGAAATATACAAGTAAAAATCCGTTTATAATTTCCAACATTGTTCCTCAAGTACGTTTAATTATGAAAAAGATAAGATCTAATTTCTTATTTCATTACCCTAATTCCGCTCGAAACAATTACAAAGCATAAGATTATAAGAATTTAGGTTTTTTTTTCAAGTTTTCATACAGTTTGTCATTTCACTTATCAAATTGACGTTGTCTGCGGCAATTGTCATAATGGCATGTTCACCTAGGCTTCAGTATTGCCAGCTTTTTTTAAGGATTAAATGATTAATAAAAAGTGTATTATTTTTCTAAAATTTGTATTTCATGTGTATATATTATTTCATTGTATTTTCTTTATAAAATAACAGCAATAAAAAATGTACCCAAAAAGAATACGTTAAAATTGTACTAATTGTGACGCTTATAAAAACGAAAAGCTTTTTTAATAATGCATTCAAATGCTGAAAATTATTTTTTAATTTCTAATTAAAAACAGAAAAAAATGTGTTCTGAGTGACATTTCCGATTTAAGATAATATTTTTCCCCATACTTGAGTTGTTTTTTTTTTACCATGCTATGACAAATATATATATTTCTTTATATTGATAACATTATCAAAAAGTGTTAAATTTAATAGCTTAATCCCCCGCAACAATTCTGATAATACAAAATATCTTAATATATATTGAAATGGTATATCAATTGTACAAAATTATATAAAATCCCTGTAAACAACCACTAAGTTTGAGAGCAAGTGTTCTGTGATCACTAGCAACATTCAACATCAACTTCAAAAGTGATTTTTCGGTGATGTAACTTTACTTTCAAACTGTCATTTTAAAGACATTGATTTTATTGCATAACATTATATTTGTTCATTTCTTTAACTGAACGTTTACTTAGAGAATTTGCCGGTTTTTAGCTACTATTCATAGTAGATTTTTACTCTTAAATTTCGACTATTAAAATGTTCGCCACACGCAGGGCTGGTACTTTAATGTAATTATAATTTTTATATTTATCGTATCAACTAATTTAATTGAATTATTATATTATTTACTTACATACTATAATCAAGAGCTCTCTTTTATGTTCCCTTGCTCAATTTTATTAATTTTTTCATTAATATATTTTTTAATGAATCAATCTTACATAAAAAAATAATCGATGTAATTATAATAACTAGTGGTGTTTTTAAATGTTGTCCTCAGTATTCTTATATTATTATTGTTATTATAATGCACCTACATGCTTTAATAATAATTAATTTCTTAAGTATTTTATTAAGGAAATCTATTTATTAAATAATATATATATAAAAAAAAAAATATTTTATCAATTAATTGCTTACGTTAAATATAACAGCAATAATTCAAAATATATTTAATAAGCAATTTTGCAATTTATACTAGCATTTCTCAAAATTATATATATATTTTGACAGATGGAGTGTAGGTGCATCTCGTCAAAAGCACTCCCTACCAGAACTTCCTTATGAGTACAGTGCTTTGGAGCCTGTAATCAGCCGTGAAATCATGAGCCTTCACCACAGCAAACATCATGCAACATATGTGAATAACTTAAATGCTGCAGAGGAGAAACTCGCTCAAGCTCAGTCTAAAGGTTATAGATAAAATTTCACATTTTGTTTTGATGATAATTATATTGTTTTTAATTTTAGGCTCATAATATAAAGTTAAAAATATCTTAATTAGGATAACCATAAGGTGCATTTTCATCATCAAATTTTATTTTTTACTATTTTCAAATTTTTCAAATTTCAAAATTCAAATTTCAAATTTTATTATTTACACAACAGACTGTAATTTCATTTTAACACATTGTTTTTTGTTATATCTGATGCCTTCCTAACTTTTAACAGCAGCAGATACAAACACAATATTATCCTTACTGAGTGCCATAAAGTTTAATGGTGGAGGACATGTAAATCATTCTATATTTTGGTGTAACCTGTCACCCTGTAAAACTAAGCCTTCATGCTTTTTGTCTCGAGCTATTGAGCAGTAAATTATTTTCATTGTTTTTATTAATAATTATGATTAAGTCAATTTTTTAAAGTATTTAAAGTTGATTTTTAGTTTTAGGATTCTTTAATGTAATTATTTATTTTAGATATTTAATAAAGTATATAGCACTATGTAGCATAAGATTACTTAATATGATGCTATTAAACTGTATGATATGAAGAAATAAGTATTGGAAATCTTATAAGCAAAACCATAAAGAACAAAATTTATAATCTGTGTTTGACTTCAGGTGATATTCAGACAGTCATCAATTTAGCTCCGGCTCTTAAGTTCAATGGTGGTGGTCACATCAACCACACCATTTTCTGGCAGAATCTTTCACCTAAAGGAAGTAAACCCTCTGATGCTCTCAACAATGCCATTGAAAAGTAAATATTTACAAATAATTATATTTTTATTCTATCCATACCCAAAGTATGTGTTTACACAACAACTGGGTTACAGTTTGTTTGTGTCTGGGTATGGTAATTTTCGCTCAATTTTAAATGGGTTACACCTATTTCCTCCTTTCTAATTTCAGTATTTTTTTTCATACCTTGTCTTTTTAAGCCCTTTTCTCTTAAACATTTTGTTTTAAAAGCTATTGTTGGTCATTATTTTTCCTCCAATTCTTAATATATTTTGTTATTATATTTACAAATCTAGTAGATGTTTTTTGTTTACTTTACTGCTGTAGATATTATTGTGTAATATATTATGTAGATATTTCTTTATTTGAAAAGGGATATTTGAATGGATTTATATAACTATTAGAGTTTAAATAATATTTTATTCCTAGACTCGTACCAAACCATTTCTTAAATTCCATTTTATAAATTCTAGTACTAGTAATTTTCTACTAGGCATAAAATATGTGTTGACTAAATGCATTGTTTATTTTTCAATCTTGTGTCACCTGTTAAACAATTCAATCGTAGCAATAACATACACTTTCTGAATGTAATATAATTCATTATATAGAAATTAAATTCAGTATTGTAATTATAACGATTACTATTTCAGAGACTTTGGATCATGGGATAATATGAAAAATCAATTGGCAGCAGCTTCTGTAGGTGTACAGGGCTCGGGATGGGGCTGGCTTGGCTACAATAAGCTGATGAAGAAACTGCAAATTGCCACGTGTCAGAACCAGGATCCTTTGGAAGCAACTACAGGTAATGTTTTGTTGATATTGTGTATAAGTAATGGTAATATGAAAAATGAATGTAAGTTAATAAGTTATTGTTTTTTTTTCAGGAATTGTACCACTCTTTGGTATTGACGTTTGGGAACATGCCTACTACTTACAATACAAGAATGTCAGAGCTGATTATGTAAAAGCAATATTTGATGTCGCCAACTGGCAAGATGTTTCAGCGAGATTTGATAAAGCTCTTAAGTAAATGTGTTTATTATAAACCGCATTTTGTAATCTCTTAGTTGCGCTGGCTTAAAAAGCAATATGCAATTTAGACATTAGACTGTACCTTGTGATGCATTCATAAGCTTAAAAATATATATAATAAACTCTAAATATGAAATGTTTTGTTTTTTATTTTAATGAATTCCAAAACTTCTTTACATTACTCATTTAGTCCAGAGGCTACTATAGACATAATTATAACCTTCAGTCAAAAGTAGGTTTAACTGGAAAATGAACGAATATTGAATCTTCAACTACCTAAATATCGATTGTCAAATAAATTACATTTCATTTTAGAGTCAAGATATATTTTTGTTAAACAAAGTTAATATTATTTGTAACGTGCATATTAAAAAATAAGTGAAACGGAACGTAGAAACGTCAGTGGAGAGTGGATGAATCTGTCAAATCATTTGTGATGAATTGTCAGACAGTTTTTATTGTGTTGCGGTTGTTGTTGGGAAATAAATAAATTAACTGAGTTATTGTAATTGTATATGCCTAAATTCTAAACGACTGTGTCTTAGAACAATTGCTCTTGGAGTTTATGATTTGGTAAGTTACATTTTTATTTGATTTTCAAAGGAAAACTTAGGTACGTCTATGTTACTGTTATTGATTTTTCAGAGGTAATAGGTGTAAAGACTATTAACGTGAGTGAAAGTTCACAGTATCATCTGAATGATATCCTTATAATTACTTTTCAAAACACAGATATCTGTTTTTGTCTAGAATACATTTCAATATGTTTTCATTATAAAAAAATAACATTTAAAAATAATTTTTTTTGCTTACCTTTATTCTGGAAGTTTTAAAATTAATAATTAAACATAATCTGGGTCCTGTAATTGACTTTGAAAAACCTAAACAATTATATGACTTAATTAATCAGTTTTATCCATTCCCTTGGTAATTATGAATTACCCAATAAAAAAATGAATCAATGATAATTTTTTTCCTTATATGGCTTACTGCAATGGAGTTTAATCAAAATATTCCAGACCTACCTTAATGTTAAAGTTGAAGGAGTAAATGTAATTGATGGGTGGGGTGGTCTGGTAAATGTAGGGTGGGTAAGGGAAGGATATAAAATTAGGTGAAACTCTTCTAACAGTTTTATCCTTTTAAAATAAGTTTAATTTTGTAACAAAAATAATTTCTTAATTATATTATTTTATTGTTTGGAAGTATTTTGTAAAATTATTTAAAAAAAATAGACTGCCGTTTGAAAGTATGTGTAAACCTAAGCATGGAAAAATCTTTCACATTCAATGATTTTTTAAATTAATCTGAATTTAGAGTAAAACCTTAAAATACATTCAACATTTAAAGCTTGCTTATAATACAAGGCCCACTCAAAGTTGTATTTTGCATGGGCAATTATGGGGAGTTTTCTATTACAGGTCTGCAGATAGGCAGTCTATAGGGTAACCATAATAACTATTGCAAATAAAAACATTTACAATTCATCTATATTAAAAAAGTAACTCAATTATAATACAATATAGACAAATATAGCTAACTATCAACTTAATAACCAGTTATTTGGAAATGTTGTTCCAATGTTGTGGTAAACATTGAATGTTATTAGAATCCAAGAATTTGTTTGCACCAATTATGTGGGACATGCACATTCAGGGCCTACCCCAAAATGTAACATGATTGCATGCAATTTACGACAATATGTGTCAGATATAGGGATAGGTCTGGTTTTTCTTTTAGGGTAGCCATTAGCTGTTGACGAGCAAGACTTATTTTTAGTAACTCAGTAAACTTAATTTTATAAAGCTTTTTTGTGGTTTTAGATAAATTTTATTATGCAATAAATTGTCTAGAATTTATGAAGGCGTTTTTAATGTTTTTATCTTAATTTTTATATTGGCAATAACCAACTTAATAATTAGTCAAATCTGCTTAAAGTCATTGTACGATTGCAGGATTGAATCGTCAATCATGTAAGCAATGCAATCTAAATAGGTACATTATATGCAATAAATAAACTGCAATATAGTGTTAAGACAAATACATTGAATATCAGGATGAAAAGTCAGGATTAAACTAGTGACATTCATCTTTCTAGACCGTTTGCAATCGCGGTGTTATAATTCTTTATCCATGAAATTGTAGATCTAGTGTTACTCTACTGCGATGTGTTATCGAGCGCGGCGCCGCACGCGATTCCATCGTCGGTGAATGCACTCAAAGGGGTCTCATCTATAATAAATTCAGATCCTGAAACAACTCACCTTAATACATCATACAAAGGCTTCGGTCACCTTACTTTATTAAACGTGTAGCGATCATTGTTTATAAGATTCTAATTAATATAGCTACTGTGTTCTTTATGTAATTCAAATATTAATGAATACCATTCGATAACATTAGCGTTGGTTTTTTTCAAATTTATGATCAATATCATGTGTTCCTAATGGCCATATGTGGCGATTTTTCGTTGCGGCGGGTTTCAAACCGCGTTTATATATCGTGTTTTTTCGCCGCCATATTCTATTTTTAAATAGATAAATAGAAAAATTATAATGAAAAAAGAGCCTTATTAAATGATTGGAGATATAAATCTTAAATAATTTGCTTTCATTGTTATTTTTCTCCAATCTTTGATTGATCGTCTAAATATATAACGATTCAGTCATTGACCTGCAGCTAAAAGACGGGAACGTTATTTATCGTCTGTAAAAACGGCGTCAAAGTTAACTGTAGGTCAATGAACTTCAAAATAGGATGGGAGGATTTTATTACTGTTACATCGAGATCATGATAATCCTGGGCGATATAAAACTGTTATTAAACGATTACAATACAACTTTATCACGATATTTCGTATGTGTAAAATTTCAGTTCCATTCAATAACTAACAGATTCCGATTTCAATACATTTTTTTCATTGAAATCTACTAATTTTTTATCTTGTTCAGACATGTAGTACTGTTTTGTTAAAATAAAAGTTCCTTGTGTTTGGCTCCGTTTCTTGAACTATACGAACAAAGATTTTTTTTAAATTACTCTAAATTAAATATCTAAAATTAGAATGTTTAAATACAAACTACAATTCTATTAATTTTTAGAAAATAGTAAATTTAGTTCGTTAGCTAATCGTCTAAGGATTTTGATTTAGTTAATTTGAACTGATTAATATTTATAGATAAAAATCAAATTAAACTAATATAAAAAAAAAACAGAAAATGCGCGAAAAGTGAAGAAAACCTTTTTTTATTAAAAGGTTTTATATGTACTGCAAAGCTGCCTGAATTCGGTGCCAAGTGCAACTGCAAAGAAACTACTCTAAGCTAAATTAACTGGTACATATATATTAAAGGATATAAGCATTACAAATTGTATTATTGAATAATAATGATTACAGCTTGTGAACTTGGTAATGTTGGGATATAGCTGCCACAAATAATATTTTTAACCACAATTAATATTCATTATCGCATAGAGGATTCTACGCTAAGTGAGTGAGTCATTTATGATTATTTATATATTTTTTTATGTTTATAGAATAGTTAGGCGGTCGAGCATATGGGCCACCTGATGGTAAGTCCATAGTCATCATTATTGTAAGAAATGTTAACCATCGCTATCATCGCCAATGTGCCACCAACCTTGGGAATTAAGATATTATGTCCCTCGTGCCTGTAATTACACTGGCTCACTCACCCTTCAAACCGGAACACAACAATACCAAGAACTGCTGTTTCGCGGTAGAATTTCTGATGAACTTTTCAACCAATCAAATCGAATCAAAGTTTATGGAATGTTATATCAAATACCTTTCTAGCCAATTGTGCACATCATAACAAATGATTCAATTATTTTACGTTTAACCCTTATGATTAATGCCTGTGAGTAGCGGACGGTTTCACGCTCTATAAAATATATAAGAGTTATATACATGCAAGAGTGAGTCGCTGTCGGTTTGTATAAAAGAAATTAATGTGTATATAATGCCTAACATAGTTAAGGAACTTTAAAAATATACTATATTCTATTATAAAAAACACAATCACATTTGCGTTTTTTTAAATTGAAATTTGAGATCGTCGTTTCTGAGTACTTGGAAAGTATATAAAGTCAAAAGGTGCTTTCAATAACAGTTACTATGAATTAAAATTAGAATATAATTTATAATAGAAAATAATCTATAATATAATTTAACAATCTTATAGTTTCAAAAATGAAAATAAAAATTATATAAAGTTAGGATATTGAAGTATTTAAATATTGAAATATGCATATATTTTAAGATG
Source organism: Nymphalis io (assembly GCF_905147045.1). NCBI lineage: Eukaryota > Metazoa > Arthropoda > Insecta > Lepidoptera > Nymphalidae > Nymphalis > Nymphalis io. Next base: position 3,341,643 of record NC_065898.1, on the reverse strand, counting down.
CAAACATAAAATTGGACTATTATTTATTATTTAATTTATATAACAAAAAAATGAGGTTTAGTATGCATTGTTTTAGACACGGTAGGTTATTCTTTACTGTTTTGGTTTATCTTTGAATACAATATCCATTTATCTCAATATAAATAAGCCTTTTGTGAAGTTAAACCGTGCGAAATAAAGGCGTGTGAACCTGTATTCATTTTGTTCATCGCGGTTCCGTCAGATTAAAACAGTATATCATTAAAATTATATTATATAAGTAAATACAGAAATATTTATGAAATATGATAAATTTAAAATCTTGATAGGTTTTTTTGTGAGCTCGTCTGGGTAGGTATCCACTGTTGGATAGCTGCTTATCACATATTCTACCGCCAAACAGCAATACTTATTGAGTGTTGTATTCTCGTTTGAAGGGTGAGTGACTCAGTCTAACTACAGGCACAAGGGTCGTTACATCTTCCCAAGGTTGGTGGTGCATTCTTTTTTTTTTTTTATATTCGCCGGGAGGGCAAATGACTCTACTCCACCTGATGGTAAGTGGTAGTAGAGTCCAAACGCGACGACGGCCAGTACAGACGGGAAAAACGTTCTGCACTAGCCGCCGTCGCCTTGCCGGCCCGCAAGATGCCTCTTCACGCCTCGTTTGAAGGAACCCGGATTGTAAGAGGAGGGGAACACGTGAGCTGGTAAGGAATTCCATTTTTTGGAAGTGCGACAAAGAAAGGAGTTGCCAAATTTCTTTGTTCGCGATGAAATTGATGTCACAGTTAGGCGGTGACATCGAGAACCAGCTCGCGTGGACTGAAGAAGGAAGGGGGAAGCAGGAATTAGAATTCACGTTGTAAGGGCTAATTAATATTTCTTACAGTGCCAATGTTTATTGGCGGTACCATTTACTAATAAGGTGAGCCATTTTTGAGTCGGCCGAAATAACTATACTACTATTATTAGTAGTAATTCTTAAAGAATAGAATAGTTATCTTTAGAATTATTGTATACTTTTAAAGTATGGGTGTACAAGCGATTAATTATGTAATTTTTTATTATTTTGCTGCGTTATAAAATCTAAAGACGTTTGGCGCCTCATTCGTTAGCAGTATGAGGAATACTAATGTCAACTTTTTTTGTACACAAATACAGGTAACATAAATAGTTTTTATTAAAGTAAGCCGTTAAATACATAGTAAAATAAGTTTGTACTTATTAATATTGTATGTCTCTTTAGTCGTGAAACCGGTTTTAAACAATAATTTTCTTGATGAATCGATAATATTATTGATGGCAGCAAAATTCTATGTATAATATCTATAACACAGCTAGCGATTATATCTTTCTCTGTTATAGTACAGATCTGACATTGTTACTCGCAGCCTCTTTTGTTCTAAAGTAGGCTTTGTGAAAGACAGTGCCTTCGGTTCACTGTGAACGATATTCGCTTACGAGTTTGTACCATAAAAGGTAGAATACTTTTTACTTACTCGATAAACGAAAGATTATATATATTTATGTGTTTCTCATTGATTTTACATTACATAAATTTTATTTAATTTTGGTTCGTTATTTTAAATATAATATATGGTTTAGTTTTAATATAATATATATATATATATGAATTTATATATATATATATATATATATATATAAATTCATTAAATGAGTTAGCTTATTGACCTACAGTGTTCATGATTAAGTTGGTTTTACTTGCTATATATATATATATATATATATATATATATATATATATATATATATACATATACATATATATTATATATACAGGGGAATACAAAAACGATTGGGGTCTACGTTTCCATCGTCATTAGCTCAATAACCTGAACATTGAATGTAGTATTAATATATATATATATTTACTGTGTTTTTACTGTTGTCTATTTAAATATGAGAAAGAACTAATTACAAATTTAATTTCTTTTTAAAAATATAAATTATTTTATTACTTGATTAAAATATTTTGATCGTTTTATACATGTAATGCGTTATGATTGAAATAAATGTGTTCAATGTTTATTTTTCAACCAAAGAATAATTGTTAATTAATATTAAGCATACAAATTAGTTGAAAATTAATTAAAATTTTCTATATTTCGGTTTTGATAGTTTCAAGTCTCGATAGGTAGGTCGCCTATGTACGTAGGTATGTTCTCGTTCTCTGTCAGGGTATTGAAGTTCATGTCATGTCAACAGAACATTAATGCAAAGTTAATTGACGTAAAATACTAATTGCGCAAGCAGAACTCTTAAGTCTACGGCCTGCTAATGGCCGACATGATGCAATTTTTATTTCAATTGCTCTCCGATCATTCTATTTCACAATATGATACTTTATTAGATTTTGTTGTTCGGATCAGATGCTCCGGCTAGCTTGTAAGGCTGTTGATCCTGAGGTACTGGATTCAAATCTGGTCGTGTCAATTAAAAAGTTGATGAGGTTTTCTGTGAAGAAATACTCAGTACGTAGCAGCTCGAAGGTAAAGTTTTCATTGGTACTCCATTGTTTCGGAAAGCGTTTAAAGTATTACTTATTTATTTTTTATTTATTGTATCGAATGTTCCAGATTTATTGTTAAGCATATTAATAATGTTGTATTTTATTTTTTATGGACTGGTTCGTCGGTTTAGCGGTTAATAAGGTTGCAGACCCTAGGACCTAGACTAAAACTTAGGCCAGACTATTAAAAAGTAGTTGAGATTTTCATCAATAAGTTCTCAGTAGCAGCCGCAACTTTTCAGTGGTACGCCCGTGTCTCGGATAGCACGTAAAGCAGCCGGTCATGATCTTTCTCCGGTCGTATCGGATTACCATCTCATTAGATTTTATTAGAGCGAAAGAAGAGAGAATGTCCTTTGGTTTTTTTACACACTCGTGCACTAAATTATCTCAAGCGTAGACGGTTAGGCCAGAGAGCCTTCATTATTTTTATTAAATTATAATTGCGTTATAAATAAATGGTGTAATTAAATTAACTGGTAGTAGGGCTTTGTGCAAGCGCATTGGCGATTTACGCTATAATTAACATTTCTTACAATGACAATGTCTATGGACGTTGGTGACCACATACCATCAAATGGCCCATTTGCTCGTCCGCCTACGTATTCTATAAAAAAAAAATTGGCGATCGCTCTAAAACTATAAATCTAAGTTACAAACATGTAAGTGTAATCCATACCCATAACGCACTACACTACACGTTATGAGGAACTACAGAATATCTTTGGTGTTAGTAAGCAGTAGGTATATTTGTAACTAAGTAATGTAAACATCTAGTCGGTCGCTCGTCCTAACGAGAACATGAGTCTGAGTCTCAAGTTAAAATGTCGGAAGGAAACGATATCTTGTTGTAATTTAATTTGCATTGAATGTTTACTGATAGGGAAGCTCGGAGAGGATTTTGTCTATTTACTGTCGCTTTTTATCCCTTTTTATCCCTGAAGTGCTTTAAACTCAGTTCATAGTTTCGATGTATAATAGCAGTTACTTGATATTTTTATCAGGTAACGGCTATTATATAGTTTGTCTTTATTTATCTGGTAACAATCTAAGTGAGTAAGAAATCTATTTGAAAAAAATATAAGTATAAAATGTATTTTAACTATCAAAGCGTAGCTTAAACTATAAGACACAGACATCTTTGCAAGTGCACTAAATTTTAAGGTTATATCTAATATTCAACTTCATTCATTCGATCAGTTTGCACTTTTAAGGATTAATCTAAAATGTTTCGCGTATTTTTTATGTTAAATATAATTATATGTATACATGTTTGATTGTAGTAATGTTATTCTGTAAGTACAAAAAAATCTTGGGTTAACATGACTTTTCGTTATTAACAAGACCAGATATTAAAAGCAATTAAATAATAATTTAATCAAATGAAAATAGCGTTATAATCTATGATAATTAGCTTTATTATGATATACGTTTCTATTGTTGTGTCGACGTATTCAGTGACGACCTTTTAGATTGTTTGTATTTTATAATTTGAATAAATTATTAATCAAGGCTTATATTCGTGTGTTTATTAGTTTGAAATGTCATAGAGTATACAAATTAATAAGCCAATTGCTAATTGAAAAAAATCGCCGTTGTATTATATGACGCGATATTCATATATTTATTTTTTGAAGTCATAGAATTTATTCAAATTCTTACTTTGAATTTTAGAAAATACTCCTAATATATGGGATGCGGCAAGCGCGAAATTTTAATATTGACTTAAATGCTATTATAAAACAATGAAGATAAAGAAAACTTATAACGCAATAGTAATTTAAATCTGTTTTCTTTTGCAGATGTAAACAACGTTATAAACTGTGACGCACTTTCTAAGGTAAGATTTCTCAACTAAAACTTTTGTAAGGCGCGCTTGTTATAATTCTTTTGTGAAAACGTAACATTTTCTTTGTGAGATTTTTAAGTAATATTTTTATGAATATATTCGTACAATGTGATATTTGAATGAATTACGAATCTCTTTACGCCACATTCATTACGTTCATTATTATTAAGACTGCTTCGGGCTCTAATTAGATTCATATTACGGAGCGAGATGGAAATAAGAGCGCACCTGTTTTTGTACGTATATAAAACAGAAAATTTAATACAGCTTGCTCGGATATGACCCTACCATCTCAGTCAAAATATCCCTTCCACTCCATTTCGATATATCAAATCTTAACTAAATCAAATTAAAAAAAACACGAAAGTACAACTACAAATAATAACATTTTTTTAAACAAATAATAGAGGAAAACACAGGTCAGATTAATTAATTTAAGAACAGTCAGTGTAAGGCGGTAATTTCATTGTGCTGATACTGATGAGTTATATTCGCCCAGATAAGCGTGTACAGAATTCGGTTCTGTAAAATCTCATGTCACGATGTAATTGTACATTTCACCGCCGAGTTTTTCAAGCAAAATTTTCAATAATCAATGTTCAATACCGCAATGTACCGTAGACAGTAGACTGTAAAAAAAATCAATTTATCTTGAAATTTTTAAGGTCCTGACCGATTTCTGCAAAGGCGACTGTTTTTATATTTCAGTGGTGGAATCGTAAATATGTAAAAACCTTAAATTTATATATTCAATGCGATATGCAAATGATTTTGTATATTATACTTAATACAAAGAGTCCATGACACTACACTGTTCTTAATCTGCTTCCTCTTTCTTAATAAATAAAAATGAATGTTTAATTGTCTTCAGTACGTTCTTAATATTCATTCGATTGTGGAACTTCGGTGCGGTGTTCTGTATACGACAGCGAAGGCCCTGGCACAAAAAATCGTATTATACATTTATCCTCAAAAAGTAATGTTTTATTTAGACACTTCTTCTACCCGGAACGGGTGGTCAATAACTACATAAATTTAGTTTAATTTTACTTATTAAGTTTCGATAGCAACCTATTATGTCAATTTAACGTCAAAGTTTTGTATTTATCTTTACTAGTTTTGTCATTTATATAGGTTTATATAAATGACAAAACTAGTAAAATAGTAGAAAAATTTATATAGGTTTTTTTTTTGTAATATTAATATATGTTGCGCCAATGCGAGTAAACTTAACCATAGTAATCTTTAAAGTACCTTAAGGCTAAGCTAGTACATACATCTCGAGACAGTTCAGACCGAAGATAAGAGTCTATGTCTGCGGAAAATCTCTGGATTTTCTTTTGTCTTATCTGTTTCATAAAAGAGGTTTAAACTTAGTAATTTATTGATATTATTTTTTTACATTAGTACAGATACAGACTAATAAAAATATAAAACGAAATACATTCTGACAATAGGATTTCCTGATCGGGTCACACAGCTCTGTAATTTTGCTTCTGTAATTACAATTTAAATTAAGAAGCAATTCGAATACTATGAATGATCATCGAGCTGTGAATCAATCCCATCGTTTGATGTGTATGTAATGACGTCAGTCAATAATTAATATGTACCGCTTGCTGTTTTCTTCACCTTAAAAACGTAACGTTTCTTAATGACTAATTAAGTAAATCTTATGTTATTTAGTAATGTTACTGTATTCTCCGGTATACTTGTACAATTTTTAACAGATATAATTTTATGCATGTACATCAATCGTACTGTTCATTTATTTGTGCGTATGTCGAAGCGTATGTGTAATTGCTTTAAAACTTCAATTATGCTAGTATTAAATTTATATACGGTTATTCGTTTATTTTAACTCCCTAAAATCGTGTACCTTATAACTATTGGCAATACTGGTCAAAATCGAATCGGAGTTTTTAAGACTTGTATACCTTTAAACACTTAACACGAATACAACAGATGGACCCGGTGATCGACAAGAGAATAAAAGCTGTTTAACTGAACTCGAAAGATTGTTATATGATATTTTTGTTATTTTTTTTTCAATCTATCTGTTAATGGAAACAATAATGAAGTATCGACGATTGAAAAACAGTTTATTTTTATAAAAATGATTATCGGAGCAAATATTTATTGAAGATTTAGATTATATGCTCCACTAGAAGATTTTGTAAATGTAATGTAATTATTTCAATTCTTAAGTCAAGGTTCAGTTTCAGGTTCAAGTTCAGACTTAAACTCACACAAGCAAAAACCATTAAAATTACTTCTTCGGCTTAGGAGGATTTGTACTAACCTGCATGTCATTGAATTCTAGCAATACAGAAGAATTATATACAGAAAGATGAGTTAATTCATATTTTTGGTTCCAAAATAGAAGTATTTACCGTCTTATATATATGTATATAAACTCATTCTAACGCCGCCATTAAGAGGTGTCTCGAGCGTCAATAAATAATTAAGGATGAATTCTAATAAATAACTTCGAAAACCGCTCTTTGTCTTAAGATAATGCGGTCTCAGTTTTAATGGAGTTTGCGTTAGTAATTTATTACACAAATATATTAAATTTTTATGAAATTTTGCCAGTTTAGCTTAAAACACTCCCGGAGTATTTAAACTCGTACATCATTTAGGAAGGTAATATACGCTTTATATAGAATAGTATATATTATAACAGCAATACATAATAAAGGCCTTACATTGTCTGTTCTGAAACTATAACTTCACTTATATAATGTGCTAGTTACATATTATTCGAATAAGCAGATTAAATCGCAATAAACAATAAATCACTTACCTCTATAATATTAGTATTACTATTATTTATATCTACAATTAAGACATATGATTAAAAATATACACACATATTATGAGATCCCTCATGAATTATTACTTTTTACAGTTTTTTGCGTAAACGTTTATTATATTATATTGTTATTCTTTTCATGATTCATAAATAAACAAATGCCCGTGAAAATATCACTCGAAATCGAAATGTCGTAACTAATTGAAATATACAAATGAGATCATAATATTTCGCGTCACGTTTCTGTAAATAATAATACGTAAAGTTAAGCACGTTTTACTTGTAAATTTCATCATATCTAACGATTCACAAAAAATTACTTATTAAACACAATTAGCGCAATTTAGTTTATTTTTATAAGATTTACTTGTACTTACAGATAATTTGTACGGGTAAACTTAAATTGAAGTAATTGTTTTTAAAATATATTGATTAAACGTAAAATTTCTTAGCAGAAAATTCATCAGCCGTGAAGTCTACATCTTGTACAATTTACGGTTGTATAAAAATATTTAAATATAAGTCAGAACAAATATGATACATAAAAATGATCTGCCTAAGGACCCTTCATTAATTTATTCTTGGTTATAAAAAATAAAGAATATGATGTCGTAATAAGGTAAATATATGCTTTAGTAAACAAAATGATTTTGTTATTACTATATTTTATGTCTCAACGCAGACGGTCTAAGGCTTTGATGTTAGACGGTTTTAGGGATGAATAACTTAGGAATATATATTTTAGGATTTTTTTAACAACAACATGGTTTGATAACCATCGATGTAATTAGTGTCTTATAGCTAAAAATACTTATCTACTTGGTGGTAAGGCTTTGTGCAAGCTCATCTGAGCCATGCCATTCATAACTTTTCAACCGCTAAACAGCACTACTCTTGTTTGTATAGTACTGTTGAATTCCGGCGTGAAGGGTGAATGACCCAGTTTAATTAAAGATATTCAATATGTGACTTTTATATTTCTTACAACGCCAATGTATACGGTTAGTTGTGACCACCACAAATTAAAATTAATAATTAAAAACAAATTCATCGCGTTTATACATTATCTTTGTTCAATGAAGACGATCACGGCTATAGTGTATTAAAAAGACTTTAAAGCACAACTATTTTGTTTGCATTATAATTGAACTGCTAAAGAAAATTTATTGTTTAAAACTCTTGGGCTTAAGACGTTTTTAAAGAGAAGAACTTTTAGTTGGAGATTAAAAAGAAAAAAAAAGACAAGTCCTATCTAGTTCATTCGTTCAAATACGACGCCACTAAAAAAATCTGATCTAGCTCACTCCTCAAAGTATTTTATCGGCGAACACTTCGAGTTTAGTTGTAAAGCTATTCCACGATTAAAACTCCCCGTTGCTTCTAATGTCTGTTGTCCATTTAATACATAGATTTTTATTTATTGATTTCATATCTGCTTATATTTCTAAACCTTTATTTCAGTAATACAATTTTTAAATAGAAATATGTATCTTTATAACATATTGTTTTAGTTCTTGTTTTCTTCTTGCTTTCTTCCTGCTTTAGATATCAACTTGATTTAAACTATAGTATATAGTTAAGCTTCAGTATTAAAAGATCTCCTAGAAATATCTCCTCAACTAATAAGAAAAATAATCCTTTAACCGCTTTTTAGACTAATTTCCAGTTTCTGACACGCTTATAAACGTCAGTTACGTTGAAAATGTCGGATTTTAAAATTTTTCTTGCGTTAAGAAAGCTTAGACATATTTAAAAATCACCAAAATTACCATAAGTTGTGAAACGTTAGTAGAGTATACTTAATGCTTTCGCGCTTGGGGCGTGCATAATGTCTGAAGGAGTAAAGTAAAAGAAGCCACATAATGGTATATGATAACCTAATTCACACATGTGTTATGCATATAATAATAATATTTTTTTCTGTCTCATACATCATATATGTAGAGAAAAACTCTTTCATTAGTATAAATAAAATTCGTGTTTTGCTTTTGGGACAACAGCCTTATTTATTGATGTTTTTTAATATAAAGGATATCACTAAAACTAAAAGCGTGGGAGGTAAGTGCGTGCTGAGTTTGAAATGTGTCAACATGACCTTTATTGTCCTCGAAGCCTCGTTAATGTATGTGTGATAATAAAGATTTGTATTTTATTTCTTACTTTGTAATATTTTCGCATTGATAAGTTAATCGAATTTATAACCTTATTATCTTTGTTTATCTAAACTTTGTTGACAAAAAATATATATATTACAAAAGACAGACTAATGTTTGTTAGTCATTATCATTTAACTTCTAGACTAAGCACAATGGCGGCATATGTTAGAAGAACGCATTGAAAATAAATACAATATTATTGGTAATTCTTTATCTGTAATGGTGGTAGAGCACAAATGCAAGCTCGTCTGGGTAGGTACCATCCACTCATCAGATATTCTACCGCAAAACAGCAGTACTTGGTATTGTTGTGTTCCGGTTTGAAGGGTGAGTGAGCCAGTGTAATTACAGGCACAAGGGACATAACATCTTAGTTCCCAAGGTTGGTGGCGCATTGGTAATGTAAGCGATGGTTAACATTGCTTACAATGCCAATGTCTATGGGCATTGGTGACCACTTACCATCAGGGGGCCTATATGCTTGCCCGCCTTCCTATTAAAAAAAAACAACTATAGATAAAATAATAACTGATTGATATATCAAAGCACATCACAAACTACTGAAGCTAGATAACTTCATGTTATTTGAATTGTGATTTGTGGGTTTCTTTTACACAGCAAGTTAGCACTAAGGAAGCACTTTTTGAAAATTTAACCCTTGTTATAAATTAGTGTATAGTAGTTCTGAATTATAACACCAGCGAAACCTCTATCTGAAGAATACTTTGCTTGAGTCTGTATTTCCCGATAGGTGCAACGTTGGTGTCTTCAAATCCAGAGGAAATAGGTTTCTTATTGGCAAGCGTCCTAGATCCTAGACCGTATCGATGCTTAACACCAGGCGACACAACTGTCAAACGCTGGCCTGTAAATGATAAAAAAAGCGCTAGTATACTGATATACCCTAATAATGTGCTGATGATACTAAGTCTTTAAGAGGAACGCCTCTAAAATAAGTGAGATATATGTAATACTTACAAATTTACGCACATTTATATTTCGTTACACGGAGCTTTAGCTTCTTGATCTTAATCTTAATGTTATTTTGTATTTTACAAAACGAATATTAAATATTGCTGGCATGATATCATGAACTATTTTTAATTAATTAAGCCAGGCTTATCGAATATGTTGTTTATTTTAATTTATAAAAAATATATACAATTACTTAAGTTGCTCGATAAATAAATATATCTTATTATAACTCTGCCAAATATAGGAGGACACATGTATGTTATACAATTTCAAAGCGTATATTGGACAATCTCCAACTTATATAATTAAGTGTAATTTCTTAAACATTGTCTTACATTTATAATTTGTAGTAATTTTAAATATTTATTTTTAAATTATTCGAATAGACTTGAATACAAAAAGATATTTACAAGGGCATTTAATTCGTCAAGCGCTACCTCCGGCATCGAATATTGATTTCATTGAGAAAAAGAGACGAAAAGCTCGCTAACTAATAAGTTGCTTGTTTTATAAACTTACAGTGGATGCAATTTAGTTAAATTTTTACAGGTCATTTAATGTAGGTACCTAAATTCAAACATCTAATTCTAAAAAGAGGTCTTATAAAAAAGAAATAATTTTTCTGAAATAAGAAAATAATGTTTTAATCAGTATCTAGTAAATTAATATGAAAAAAACGGTTCTGGTTAACAATGTCTAGTCTCCTTGATTGTCTAATATGGTAAAGTGACCAGAGTTCTAAAACTAATAATAGATATATCGATTGAATAAACAAAATCAAAAATATCTACAAAAGACAAACACATTAAAAGTAGAAAACAACAAAACATTATTTTTAATAACAATAGGAAACTAAACTATTAAATCCTTTTTGCGTGATACTGTTTGAATTTCAGTCTAAGGCTTTAAATACAAAAAAAAGGTATATTAAACTGATATCACAATGTTTACTGTGTCATATTAACAACGGTGAATTACTGCGTATAATGCAACTGGCATTATACAAAATTCATATTGATTTATTTGAACCGTTGTCCTACTTAAAGTTGCTGGAAGGGGAGCTAATGGCTTTCAACTGAAAATGATCGTACTACGTAGTTTTTCATTCGTTTAATGCTTTCGTATTGTACTCTTTTTAGTATGCCATTAAGTGCCTTGCATCCTGTATTTATTTAATAAAAAAAGTGATAAATATTCCGCTTGCGTTGAATTTTCATAGTGAACTCATTTCTTTTATAGCAATTAAAACTACGTCAATTTATTAATAAAAACCTTTGTATTAATAGTATAGGTATATGTCCTTAACAAAATTATAAATTATTTTTTGAAACATATAGTCTTATAAATATCGTATAAGAGTGAGTCGAGATGGTGACTGGTTAATAAGATCTATAGATCTTATATTGAAGGTTGCGTCCGTTTTCATATTTATAAATTTAACAAAATATAAAGTAAGTAACAACCTCTTAATGTCCGACTGCTAGGCTAAGGCCGACTCTCCCGTTGAGGAGAAGGTTTGAAGTTATTACACCAAGCTGCTCCTATGAGGGTTGGTGGATACATATGTGTCGGAATTTTAGTGAAATTAGAAACATGCTGGTTTCATTACGATGTTTTCCTTCTTTTTTTTTATATTTGCCGGGAGGGCAAATGATTCTACTCCACCTGATGGTAAGTGGTAGTAGAGTCCAAACGCGAGGACGGCCAGTACAGACGGGAAAAACGTTCTGCACTTCAAAACCTTCACCTCCGAGCACGAAAATTCTGTGGTACTTGCCTGGGTTTGAACCAGCGATCATCGTTTAAGATTCATGCGTTCAAATCACTGGGTTTTCTCGGCTCGAGATATAAATAATATTTGAAAATGAAATGAACTAACTTTTCCTAACATTGTGTATAGAAATGCTCGTGTAAAATAGTCGAGTCATAGGGGTAATTTCCCGTAGTTAAGAACGTAGTTGCATGCTTACGATGCCCCGTAGGTACTAGGTGAGTTTACATTGATTGCCTGTCGGGACCGACTTGCCGGCGCCGAAAGAGCTCGTCGTACAAAAATATTCATGTTATCCTTTGAAATGATGTTCCACGTTCGACATTTCATACCGCACGCTCTCAGATTCAGTCTAGTCTTTAACAGTAACAGCCTGTGAATGTCCCACTGCTGGGCTAAGGCCTCCTCTCCCTTTTGGGGAGAAGGTTTGGAGTTTATTCCAACATGCTGCTCCAATGCTGGTTGGTGGAATACACATGTGATAGAATTTCAGTGAAATTCGACACATGCAGGTTTCCTCACGATGTTTTCCTTCACTGTCAAGCACGAGATGAATTATAATAACAAATTAAGCACATGAAAATTCAGTGGTGCTTGTCCGGGTTTGAACCCACGTTCATCGGTTAAGTTTCACGCGTTCTTACCACTGGGCCATCTCGGCTTATATTATTAGATTAGTCTTTGTTTTATTTAAATTGTCTTTTCGTATTTTTCTGTTGCGTTCTTCTGTAATTGTTTGCAAGATATTCTGCCAATGTTCTGTCTTACCGAGAAGTTTAAATAAAGCTTAAATAAGTTTTCAAATATTTACTCAATATTTATAATAATTTGTAGCAATAAGTCTTTATAATAAAACAAATTGTTTTAAATTAAAACGTTTTCCGCATTAAAATGCACACAGAGCTAATGATAAAATGTCGTCGTCGTCTCACACGTGAAATTCATTTTACACATTTTGCATAAAATTTGCTGAATTCAAATATTCACCGACGAACTTTAACCAAAGACAGATATTGCATTTGTTCACCCACTGTTTGTGAGACGAGTTTCCTCAATATTTTACCATTTCAAAGGAAGAAAGGAGAGAGTTATTGCGGACATCACTTTAGAGCAAGATACATGATATTGATTGGTCTTGCATTTCTATAAACTAACTAGCTACTCGTCTCGTTTTTGCACGGGTAATGAGATTCCATATTTTAAATATTAAAGGACAAACATACAAAGAAAAAAAAGTGCTAGAAACCTTCTCGGGTGTAAGCAGAGCAACATACCAAAGTTCCATCATTATTGGATAAATGGCTTAGGAACGCATTCAGGACGAACATACACTATTTTTTATTTATATAGAAGATAGTTAGTTTGTGACTAAAATCCTTCAAAATCTGCATTTTAACTAACATGTTTAAATTATTTGGTAGCAGCGGTAGTTTAACCAAAAAAGATTGTTGTGTTCGTTTTGTTAACGCTAATAGCCGTTAATTAAAATTAAACAGCTATTTTGAATTTTTTTTAATCGCAAACAGACATTGCAATCTTATTTATTTTTATATACAGATATTGTAGGACATTCTACCTTATGGATATTGACTTATAGTCAAAATCTTTGTTACATTATCATTTTGCTGCCAGTATATTTATTTATTTAAATAGGAAGGCAACGTTGCATACAATATTAACATAGACTTATAGGTTTTATTTATAGAATAGAAATGCAGACGAGCATATGGGCCATCTGATGGTAAGTGATCACCAACGCCCTTAGACATTGGCATTGTAAGAAATGTCAACCATCGCTTACATAGTCAATGCGCCATCAACCTTGGGACCTAAGATTTTATGTCTCTTGTTCCTGTAATTACACTGGCTCACTCACCCTTCAAACCGGAACTGTTATGTTCCGGTTTGAAGGGTGAGTGAAGAGATACCAAGTACTACTGTTTTGCGGTAGAATATATGATGAGTAGGTGGTTCCTACCCAGACGACCTTTCACAAAGCCCTACCGCCAGTGGTAATTGGTAATTTATATATAAAAAATAAAAATATATTGTATGCCCTTAAAGGCTAACCCAGCACACATAATTTTACAGACGTTCTTTGTTACAGTTACTTATACAAATTACATTACCAAAAAGAAAAAAAAAATACCAACTATTAAAAAACAAAATCAATTACAATACAAAAATAACAAACTAAATAAGAAGGAATGAGTAAATGACCACTATATGAGCACTATCTTAGTGCCAATTGTTTTTGTTATTTTACTTTTAAATGATACGGCGGAGTTGTTGAAAATACATAGGTTAGCTTTTTTAAATATATTAAATTAGGCTAAAACGATTCTATTTAAAGGGGCTGATCTGCTTAGCTTACTTTTAGTAATTCGAGGTCTAAAAGTTAATTTGTTCTTAATATGAGATCTGTCATTGTGTTATTAGCACTTTTTTTTTAACGCTGTGGAAACTTTCTTAAAGGTACCCGGCATTGATCATAGATTTTTATAAATTGTTGTTCGAATGAATGAACCATGGACGCACGTGGCCGGTTTTTATTATATATATCCATGCAGGAATACATATATTCTCGGAATCGTTTCTTCTTATTATTTTTGCCACTGTAAACATCGGACAGTATTTTTGTATTCCGTTATGAAATACGAGTGATCCAATGTAATAACTTACTGCTTAACAAAACATTGGCCATGTAGAGAATCGTTAATTTTTCTCGTAAAGAGAATACATAGGCAGTGACGTCATATAGTGGCTCATTAAAAATGACTAGTTGTGTGTGTCAACTATTATATTGTTAGAAGCGAGAACAGTTTCCAAATCAAATCATATCAAATCAAAATATACCTATATCAAGTAGGCCTTTGAATCGTCATTTTAAAATTTTTATTTTAAAGTAAAGCTACCACCGTTTAAGAATGTAGGTACTTACTCTACTCAGAAGAACCGGCAAGAAACTCAAAAGTTACTCTTCAAATTCAACCCAAATCTAATTTTAAATATAAACTTATGTCAATCAATTATAATTAAATTTATATATGGACATATATCAAGTCAATAAGTACTAAATCCCCACTTTTTTGTCTATATAATCTTGTGTGTTGAGTAATAGGCATAATTGATTATTTTCTTTGAAATGTTTAATATAAATTTATAAAGACGATACTTTAACTAATAACATTTATTTATATTTATTAATATATTATAGAACTAATACAAAAATAAAAACAAACTACACATTACAAATTTATAGAAAAAAAAAACGAATTTATTAATTGGTAAAGTCTTCTATTTGTATAAAATAAGAAAACGTTTAACTCAATTTGACAAGACTAGAGTGAGTCAATAAATTTAATGGTACGGAGTTTTATTTGTATGATTTTGTATAGTCTCTTGTTAATATAAATAAATAATAATAATAAGTTTTATATAACGAAATAAGATGAAGCGTTATACCTAACTCGACGACGCACCGAGTCGAGTTTCTTCACTTTAAGATTACCCAATATAGCAACATGCATTCTTAATCGTATCTTCGAATTACCACCGGGGAATTGTTCAACAAATTATTTTTATATACGGTTCCCAAGAATTTTCTATCAGCCTTTTTTTGGATCAGGCTTTTCATACCTTTGTATGAATATGAACAGATCGGGTGTGTCTGTAATCCTGTCTTACAAAAAGGTTGTAGGTACTTACTCGGTGGTTTGGCTTTTGCAAGTCCGTCTGAGTAGGTGAGGTCATCAGATAGTATGCATAATCGCAATACTTAGTATTGTTATGTTTGAAGGATGATTGAGCCTTTTTTTACGCTGGAAAAAGCGTTACGCGTTTCCCCCACGGGAACAGTGTGGGGCGGGGTATGTGGGGCTCGCCGGTGTCCAAGGCCCCGAGTGCGCCCTGAACATCGGAATACCCACTAAAAAACCAGTGGTACACTTTCTGTCTTAACGTGTAGCGCCACGGGATCGCTTTCGCATGCTACCGTGACGAGGGTGATTGAGCCTGTATAACTACGATCGCGAAGAACATAACTGATCCCTAGTTTGGGCGGACATTGACGATGTAAGGAATGCTTAATACTTCTTCCAGCCCCAAGTCTCTGGGTGATGATGACCAATTACCATAAGGTGGCCCATTTGCTAGTCGGCCAAACTATTTTATATAAAAAAGACCATTTTCATTTGAATTGTTATGACGTCAGGCTACGATTCTCGTGCAATCGTTTCATTTGCGTATACCCTTGACCTTTACATGTGTATATACATACTATATAAAAATAATTTATGCATATTTATTTACAATGCAAATTTTATTTACTGCTGTATATTGTTTTTTATTACACCGTATTTAAGTTTTGAAATGTTTATAATTAAAATCATTTAGCTTTCGAGACTAAAATCTTTCTATATATTGAAAATGTTTAAATGAATTCAATTATTTATTAGCTTAGTTTTTTTTAAAGTGTGTCGTGCACTTAATATAGGAAATATAGCTATTTTTATTTGTTTTTAAAATTTAAACAAGGGCGTCAAT
Organism: Nymphalis io; assembly: GCF_905147045.1. Classification (NCBI taxonomy): domain Eukaryota; kingdom Metazoa; phylum Arthropoda; class Insecta; order Lepidoptera; family Nymphalidae; genus Nymphalis; species Nymphalis io. The sequence continues at coordinate 3,325,020 of NC_065898.1, read as the reverse complement.
GGCTTATAACGCAGCATATCCCGTAGTCACGGGTAAAAATCTCACGTCGTGCCAATAAAATGTTATTGAAATTTTCTATCACGCAATTATCAATAACTGCCTGAAGTCAGGAAGTTGGCAGAATTACCCGTGCCTTCGAATGTACGTGATGACGTGGACTTCGTTGGCCCTGTGCTTGATCTCTTTTCGGTCGTGTCGGATTGTTCCATTGGATTTTATATTGGAAATATGGGCGAGGAAATAGAGAGTGCATTTTAACATCTGCTGCTACTATAGATATTATAATATATAGTCAGCAGTCATTGGGATTAGTCTCGGAGACCGACCTCCGATTAGAAAGTTGGCTTAATATTTTAACAATTTTAAATATCTATATATAAGTAGGCAAACGTAAAACAGTTCACTACATTTTTTTTCTGTTTGTATATGAATTTTCAATAATGATGTATCGAAATTAAACATTATACGATTAATATAAAATGCTTAATTATTATTCATTCGCTTATCTATTTTAATCTAGAACGCTAGAATCAACCGATTATTTTGCCTTTTGGTTACGTGTCATAATTTTATTTAGAAAACAAACAGTAATAAAATATATTTAATAGACGCATTAAATATAAGACATGTACTTGACTTTAATTATTATTTACGCATTAAAAACTATATAAAATAAACATAATATTCTAATTAAAAAAACGTGTAAAAATTCAAACATATAAAAATTAAATATAAAGAATAAAATAACACATTAAACTGCTCGCGTGAGGTTAGAGCTATTTTAAATGGTTTTTTAAGATCATCAAATATAAAAAAAACGAGTGTAACTATTGACAACCAAGACGTGGTATAAATTGTAATTCTATAGTTATACAACATACTACCTTCCTTCTCCTCGAAGGGAGATGAGGCTTTAGTCCAGCGGTGGAACATTTACAGACTGTTCCTTATTACTGCAAGATGCTATACAAGTCCCCCCCAGTCATGTAATCCAATTATATATATTTACTTCTATTGTGCTATATTAATATAAATATAATTAGATGTTTGATTGACTTCCTGGTATGTAATGTCCGTAGAATCTTTTATTATATATGTCCATCCCTCGTGCTAACGTTGCGTCAACTGATGAGGCTGACCGTTAATATTTTCTCCTTTCATCGGTCAGTTATCGTAAACAAACAGTTTGGTGGGTTCGAAGTCACAAATTGCACGAAAACATCCATAAATCGAGAGAATGTTCGTCCCGAGCGAGTTATTTGCCACACGCACCTAATGGCGTTCCTTACGAATATTTTCTTAGAGAGTTAGTAAACCGATAAATGCATATAAAACTCATTTATTTAGCCGTGATCTTTAAGAAATAATATAAAGGAACGTAAGATCGTTATGTCATCTATAATTTGGTACAAATTTTATAGTGTTTTTAATTTAAGAAGACACGTGAACATATACAATGATACAAATTTGCAGGACTGTTCTGTAACAACTTATTTTCTATCTCACTCTTGAATTAAAAACTAACTTACGTTGATAATCTATTTGGATGTTGCCTCATATTCTGACATTTCACGATTGCGGTCTGCGGTGCGTTTTCAATTAGATTTTACAGAATAGCTCAACCGATGATGTGTTTGTTCTTTGTCGTCCAGACGTCGTTCAAACTACTAAGATGCGATGTCCTTTGTGCCTGCAATTATGTTGTCTCGCTCTCTCTTAAACACTAAAACCGGAACATAATATATATTATCGATGTTTGGCGGTAGAATAACTGATGAGTGGGTGGAGTGGAACCCAGACGTGTCTGGAAAGCCCAAGCTATGAATTTGAATTTAAATTCCCTTAATAATATAGAAGCCAAAAGTAAAAACTACCACCGTTTCAGAAATGAAAATACCCTGAGAAGAACCGGAAAGAGAAAGACGGGATTTTTTTATTTTATAACTAGATACCTGTTCCGACTTTGCATTAAAAAATATTTTTTTGACGGACTGCGTATCTTCCCAGACGTACGTATACTCACCGAAGTTTCATCAGACAAACAAACAAACATTTTATTCATAAAAAGAAGTAGATTATTACGAAAGTTTACGCTAAAAGTTAAAGTTTGTGTCTTATCTACTTCAAAAACTATTATTCGTTATTTTAATCTGGTTTTAGTATTCGATCTTAAAATTTGATTGGTTGAATAGATATTAAAAATATCAACCTTCAACGAAATGTGGTTGACGATATCAAAGGTCAAATCTTACATCGGCTTGGCATACGAATGGAAACCCGTATCTCGCTAACATTATTAAGGTCAAGCGTATAAAGCGTGCTCCTGAATCTAAATCGAATGCCTTTTCATTAAGCAATGTTTAATTGTAATTTAGTATTGTGTATCGGTTTTTCTTATTTGTTGTTGTTGACTTTTACCTTTAATAAATTATAATCTATTTGATAATGCCCGGCAAGCGTTGTAATGTCTCTTGAAATTTGCTTATAAAGTATTGTCCGATCCTTGTGCTAAAATATTATATGTACTCGTGGTACAGTGGTCGTGGTAGTCAGATGAAAAATAGATATTTGTTCTAACATTCATGGCGATCGATCAAACAGTCAAAATTTTAGATCCTTATGCAACATAGTAGCGTTATACTAGTTTTATGATAGTCTTTCAACCTTTCGGAAAAAAAAACTTCAGATCTGAGAAGCAGTGAAAGAAACTTGTGGTGTGTTAAAGTCTTATACCTTAGCACCACTAAGTATTTCATATGTTTGTATAAACCGTTTCGTACTCGGCGGTGAAGAACGACATTCTGAGGAAACTTGCATGTGTCGGATGATATTTCTGCCGGATGTGTATTTTTTACAACCAGAAATGGAAGAGCTTGAAACAAGCTCAAATAAAACTTTCTTCCTAAAAAATTTTTTGCTGTTACTTTGCTACAATTTCTCTTTTAATATCATAAAGAAACATAATTTTATCGTAGTTAGTATTATAAAAATATTGATGTTCGATAATAATTAATTAAATAACTTCAGTTTAAAAATTAAAGCTGTGTGACACAGTAGGTACACTTGAGAGAAGTGAAACTTAGTTTGCTTTTTCTTTTTAAAGATTATACATAAATTAAAGTTTAATTCAAATTAGATTTTGTTTATCAAAGCGATCAAACAAAATTATACTCTAAAAGTGTATTTAATAAATCCTTATAAAATCAAACGAATATAATATTTTGTACAAAACGTAGCATCAGATGAAGTGGTCGAGGTCACGCGATAGTATAATCAAAATCCATCAGAGAATTCGTACAATGCAATAGGTTCTAAAATTAATGTAGGTTATTTATAATAAACCCTTTTTATGTCGTGTTTATTGTCGCTGAACTAAATAAATAAGTGTATTCTTAACATAACGTTTAATTAATAATTCAGAATTTTTTTCTTTGTCTGCAAACCTTGAAATATAAATATTCCATATATATATATATAATAATATCTAATAATATTCTTAACAATAATCTTTCAGCAAAACATGTAAAATTCATCTAATTTTCTTTAAACTTTTCCTTATCTGGCTTTGAATAGTATTTGAAATAATCTTTTTTGTTCACGTAACGATAAAGGATTAATTACAAATCCTTTAAGTCTTATAGAAACCGTACTTTACCCTTTGTTTTTCCAAAGCTCTAAGATGCCTTTTCAAAACAAACTATGTGTAATACGCTGTCAGTCCCACAATAGTAGCGACCAATAGCGTTCGAGTTACAATTTCGACGCATGCGCGTACGTGGGCGTCGGTCGATATATAGTGACGTCACGTGCCGCGACCAATGGCGCCGGTCCGTCGCACTTCAATCGATGTGAACGATTTGCCGACGTACATCCGATGTTTTGTATCCATTGCTCTATTGTTTTTTTTATTACAGGTAACATACAAAGCATGCATTCCTAATCAAATTTAGATTTAAATATATTTAAAATGAGATTTCGATATATTTATACGTAAAACATGATATGCAATCTTACGAAGGTTTCTTATGGTTATGTTAAGATCGGTTTTTGTGAATGGGTCGTGAACATCATTCATTGATATTTAGGCAACGCTTGGTTATAATTTCCTTTCGTAACTTATAATTCTTTGTTAAAATATTTAAAAAAGTAACAGCTCGAGAATGTTTAGAAAGTATTCCACCGCGCTACTCCAATGCGGATTGGTGGACACATATGTACAAATATGGCAGAATTTCAGCTAAATTAAACTAATGCAGGTTTTCTCACGAAATTTTTCTTCACCGCCGAGCACAAGATGAATAAGAAATACAAATATATTGTAATTTTCTAGTTATAATTTAAATGCTAAGTTTTTCAAAAACTAAACTTTAAAAGATTAAGTTATATACACAGACAGCTTAAATTATTTCTATTGTATTAGGTTAAAAACCTACTGGTAATTGAAATACCTAACGGTATTGATATCTGGTTGTTAGTGCACTGTTTAACAGTTACTTGATATATTATGATGTAATTGCAGGTTGAATGTATTAAAAATTTTTGTAACAGCACTTTTGGCATAAAAAAATCAGACCTCGGCAAAGAAAAAAAATAAAAGTTTACCAACGTAAAACTCTTAAATCGTAATTACGGCCGACGAGGCGGTCATTGATATCGATCTCTGAAAACGTAAGGTTGTTAAAAATAATTAATTTATGTATGCGATTTAAATACGTTCTATATTTAATCTGATACTGAAGTTGTGTTTAACTCGAAAGTAACTAAATAAATAAACATTAGCTTCGAGGCAGTCGATCTCGCAATATGCTTTTGTTTGGAGTTTATTTGTTCCACGAGGCAGTGTTGCGTAGGATGAATAATACAACTCTCAAAATAATGGCTTTAATTAAGAACACACCTAATGTATTATTTTCTTTGCAAAAATTAAAACAGTGGAAGGTCGTCTGAAAAGTGTATATAAACAAAAATGATGTCGCTTAAAAAAGAAAATATAATTTATTTATTTTAATTTTTTTTTTGTTTTGTCATAAATTAGTCTAATTAAGGATCTTACGTTTTTTTAGGACTGAATGTAGTTTGTTTTTAAGACACTGAATAATTTATATTTAACGCTTGCTATAAATGTACAAAAAACCTTTAATTTTTACTTACCTGAATTCAAGCAATGATCACTTAGGTCTAAGAGCATTTTTTCCTGTGGGCAAATTAATAGCAATTGTTTTCACGATGAACAATCTTTTTATGTTATCTTAATGGTTATTATTTAACGTTACTGTTTTTATAACCTTTTCTTTAAATGCACTGTTAGTTCGGATGGGTAAAATCTTGCTTCTAATTGCTTAATCAGTTTTATTCAACTGATTGATGTGAAATTTTGCACATATTATTTATGCTGGTGATAATGCAATCTAATTTACAATTTTTTGTTATTTGACAAAAACCATTTACTTAAGTTTTCAGAGATTAATTTATATTCGAATTGCAGTGTGACAAGTATTCAACAATATTAAAAAAGTATAATTTTACGAAAATTTTTATCTTACACATACAGCAAGCATCCTAACTAATGTCGTGCTCGGCGATGAACGTAATGTTTTCCTGAGTATGGGATGAATTATAACTTGGACACGAGAAGTTTGAAGCTTGTATAGAACATGAAAAGTTCCTGTCTGAATTTGAATAGGCTACTATTTTGTCTACGTGAATTATCAACTAGGCTACTAGGTACAAAATATAATTTAATAAAATTACATTGACAAAATTAGTTAGTTAACAAATAAATGTTGTGTGAAAGTACCACTTTTCAAATAGAGAGAGCGACGATATTAGAACTTCTTGTTCAAAAATAATTTAACAACGTCCAATATTAAAAATTCCTAACGTTACAATGTACAAAGTGCTCGTCTTAACACTAAGGTCTACTTGACTAAAACTACAGCGAACTCGAGCAATTACTCGTTCCCACAAAGAGTCTATAAATATATTTTATGAACATGTTATTTTTATTCTAGACTAACATTATCCTTTGCGACTTTCGTCCTCAGAAATTAAAGGAAAAATATGAGTGTTTTAGCCTGATACCATAAACGGATATGACCAAAAATTTTCTTGGTATGGTAAAAAGAAAGACCTTCAGAAAATGTCGTTTGGATGAAAATTGAAAGGGTGAAATATATGTACCGCTAAATATAATATTTCGCAAAATTCTTATTATCATATTACAAAACTAAGGTTGTCTTATTCAAAATCTATGAGTTGTTTAGGCTACGCGTTTTGTATCAGTCAGATAGGGAACAATCTAATATACATTGATTATTCTGTCAGTCCAATATAGCGTCAATAGGTAATATGTCAGTCTGCACACATATCAATGCATATTGTCGAAACCATTAGTTTGACTATTTAAATAGATCAGGCATGAGGTCCCGGGGCTTAAACCTAGGACTTCGGGAGCTAGCCACTAAGCTAAAAAGGCCGTTAAAGCTTAAAACAATTAGATTACGTTTTGTTTGAAAATAATAAACTTTAAAGAGACTGTTTAGCGTTGTTCACAAAGTGTTACGATTCTCTAGTAAAGTGTTACAGATATAATTCTAACGCTTTCAGCTGAAACGGCTTGACCTCGTCATTATCATAAAAGCCTCTACATTTCGTTGCATGTAGAGCACTAATTAATGATCCAACTTGCTTACTTGCTTTGGCTACCGATATGCTTAACCTCAATTCTTAACACCTAATAGGTTTTGGCTATTCTTATACATTCGAATTAGAATATTATTTCTTCCTATATTTCGTTATGTTGTAGAAGATACAACAGAATAATAATAAAACACGCTTAAATTACATTTAATAAAAAAAAAATCAATCATTGACTTTTAGATTTTATTTTCTCTATAAATAAACCCGAATGGCACGTTGTTTGTCCTACATTTCTTCTTTTGTTTCTTTCTACGACAAGACCATTTGTTGAAATACAACTTTTCTACGTTAAGGTTTCGTAATACTGTATATTAAGGTTTCGTAATATGTATCAAACATATAGACTTAATACAAACTAAATTAACATTCAATTATAATTTTTGCTTGAAAAAAATATATATAACAAAAAAGCAGACGAATAAATAAATCACTTATAATTGAATCGTGCTTGCGTAGACACGGCGTAGGCGTTTGCGTAGACGCTCTACGCATGCATTGCTTATGATCAAAAGCGCTTCGAAAGCTTAATGTCTTTATGTAAATATTATTTAAGTTAATTTAGAATCGTGGTTATTCTCTTGTATATAGTCAACTAACTTGATCGCATTAAAAAAATCTTCTCTTTTTCATTTGTTAAAATTTTGTATACATAATATTATAAGCAAAATATCTGAACTAAACATGAATGACAATATATAAAATATAAAAAATATTATAAAATAACTGCACACACCAAGACTGCGTGGAATTGGAGCAAGAATGCCACGAGTATTTCTTAGTTGAATCGCAATTTCTATTATCTGGGCGAAAAATGAACCATCCCAACTATCTTCGAAGGAAGTACCTATGAAACAGAATTTTGAGGTCATTAACTATTTGGAATATTTCACCCAACACAAACTTAAAACTAAATACTTAGTATTTATGTGGATTAAACATATAAAAACATTTTTTATTTCATTTCTATATTTAAAATAAATAAATGAAATAAGACCTGTTAGTTTGATTTGAAATGTTGTAATCAAAACAATGTATATTATACCAGCACTACCAACAGCAGTTTCTAATATATTAGTGTGTTTTCAGCTCGACTTGTTTTTCTATTAATCGTATATAAACTTATTTGTGTTTTGTGCTTAAAAACTACTTCACTGGTGGTAGGGCTTTGTGCAAGCTCGTCTGAGTAGGTACCATCAGATATTCTACCGCAAAACAGCAATACTTGATATTGTTGTGTTCCGGTTTGAAGGGTGAGTGAGCCAGTGTAATTACAGGCACAAGGGACATAAAATCTTAGTTCCCAAGGTTGGTGGCGCATTGGATATGTAAGCGATGGTTGACATTTCTTACAATGCCAATGTCTAAGAGCGTTGGTGACCACTTACCATCAGGTGGCCCATATGCTCGTCCGCCTTCCTATTCTATAAAAAAAATATATATATATATATAAACGAGCCAATTACCTACAGTTACCAGACGATTAAGTAGAGTTTTAAATAGCGTGACCCTTTGAAACAAAGTTTCACTAAAATTTTTATATGCATTTACATTGCAAAACGTAGGTCTCCTTAAATTTTCAAAACAGTATATATTATAATTTATTAGATTCTGTGATTTTCGTTTTGTGGTATATAACGGTAAATAAACAATTATAAAAATCCATTGGGTGTAGGAAAGTTTGTAATTAATTTCTGCAAAACGTCTATGTGCTAGACAAAGTATAATACAGCATATAATACATAGTATATAGTTTAAATTGAGAGTTATTGATTGTGCTCCAGCCTGACCTTTCGCCTTTGTGCCGTACTGTTTCATATTACAGTCGCAGCCTTCGTCGACGTACGTATTTTCAGATTAATGTTTTAAATCTGATAGCCTGTTGTATAAAGTATGGTTCTCTATTAATCTTATCTGTGCCCATTCCCTGATAATGTAAATGAAAATTTTGAAGTGAATATTCCAATGTATTTGATTTTAAAGATTAATGTAAAAACGGGGACGTGCTTAAAGCCCTTTTCGCTTTATGTTTTTATAGTTGTTGGAGAACCGAGTGTAGTATAATTCATTGGTAAAAATAAATAAATCAAGCCGAATTTTCATGTGCTCGGCGGTGAAGGTGAAACAATGTGAGGAAATCTGTATATGTTGGATCTGCTCTAATGTACCCACCAAGTCACATAGGAGCAGCGTGGTGAAATAAGTCCTAACCTTTCAAAAGGTGGAGGTCTTATAGCCCAACGATGACACATAGAGTGTTTTTTACTTTATTTAAAAATATATATTAACATATTTTAATTACAATGGAAAAAAATACGGTACATAAGTACCGTTAAACTATACATAGATATAGTTTATCGAAAGTTTGCCGTTATTCACCTATTGTTGATTCAATTTTGAATTTCATATTTTTATTACGGTTAGTTGATTAATATTGTTCAACAAAATATTGACATAAACGTTTTACAAGTCGACAAGATATATATATATATATATATACTCGTATTCAAATACTGACGCTGCATTTGTTCGAAGGCTCATATTCAGTATCTGTTTACAAATAGGCATAGACAAAACTGTTCAGTACCTATTCCTCCTCTTTTTATAAAACGATCATTCTTTTTTTTTTTGTTTGTTATGTATTGATGAGTTTTATTAATCATTCGATCATTTAATTATTATATCTCACTTGACTGCCTCGTTGGTCTAGTGGCTTGATATAAGGCCGCAAACCCAGAGGTCCTGGGTTCAATTCCCAGGTCGGGCCAATAAAAAAGTTATTGGGTTTTTCTGTCAGAAAATTCTCAGTAGCAGCCTGGAGTCTGGAAGTTGGAAGTGTGTAAACTCCCGTGCCTCGGAAAGCACGTAAAGCCGTTGGTCCTGCGCCTGAATTCTTTCCGGTCGTGACGGATTGCCGTCCCATCGGATTATGAGGGTTAGGGAATAGAGAGTGCACCTGTGTTTGTGCACACACTTGTGCACTATAATATCTCCTGCGTAGTTGGCTAATCTCTCTTGAGATTGGCCGCCGTGGCCGAAATCGGTCTGGAGGACATTATTATTATTATTATTATATCTCAAATATATTAATAATGGTAAATTACGATTTATTAAAATATATTTACATATTATGTAAATAAATAAATATTGCAAACAGAAACAAATGTATATAGGTAACATGTCTTTGAATTTATCGTAGTGTCCAGCTAGCTGAACGCATCTTCAAATCTTCATGAATATTTTAATATTCGTCTGCTCTCTTTTGCCGCCTCAAACGAATTCTGTTTGTACCCTTACCTATATACTTGGTAACCTTATGTCTTGAATGACCTGATTTATGGTAACTAATTCTTTTGTTTTGAGAGTTAGTGCATTAACTTTTCAATACATTCGGTTATGTAAGGCTTTTCATTACTGATTGATTAACGATTTTTCTAGATGTTCGATGTTTTTTAAGGTTTTTTTATATTTATATAATATAAATTATTTATTATGTATGTTTATTGGAGAACAACTTTCGTGAGTTGTTCTGCGTATGCCTACGAAGGTTGGACAAGATTAAAAAAAAAGGCTTTTTCTTAGGATTTCCATGAGAAAAAGAGACGAGTAGTTTGTAATAAAATTGACTAACTATTAGTTAATATGACCATTTTTATTAGTTGATTATTTAAAACTATTCATTACATTCATTGTGTAATAAACTTAAAGCGAGATATCGTTATTAGCAACGCGACAAAAAGTTCTAATATTGTAACGTATGTCGCTGGCGGAGAGCAGAATTTCGGTATCTAGGTCGACTTGGTTGTCGTCCTCGAGGTTCCGCCGGCCGTATTGCAATGACTTCCATTAAGTATCCAAGGGTAGTGCAGTATTCAACATTATGTAATGCTTTTAAAAAAGGATAAAACTAAAAGCTTGTATTAATATTTTTCCTATTTTAAACAAGTTGTACAATTTTTTCCTATTTTAAATGAACTTTATTGTGGAAAGATGAACCTTGTGCATATACTAAACAGCAGTACAGTAACAGCCTGTGAATGTCCCACTGCTGGGCTAAGGCCTCCTCTTCCTTTTGAGGAGAAGGTTTGGAGCTTATTCCACCACGCTGCTCCAATGCGGGTTGGTAGAATACACATGTGGCATAATTTCAATGAAATTAGACATATGCAAGTTTCCTCACGATGTTTTCCTTCACCGTCAAGCACGAGATGAATTGTAATCACAAATTAAGCACATGAAAATTCAGTGATGCTTGCCCGGGTTTGATCCCACGACCGTCGGTTAAGATTCACGCGTTCTAACCACTAGGCCATCTCGGTTTATACTAAAGACTACTTGGAATTTAAATTAATAAAATAATAAAATCGTTTGTGAATATTGAAACAAATACATCTTAAAGCATTGCTCGTTGATCAACAAGATTATTATTTAGTACAAGGTTGTACAAGCTAGTGATAAGAATGTTTTTATCATATTTGAGTTATTTTCAAAGCAATATGTACTTATGACGAAGGTTGACTTGAGGACTTGACGAACCTTCGTCAAGTCGTCTATACCGCAATGTTTGAAGACGAAAGTCTTCAACCAATGCGTCTTACCTGCCATGACATACGGTGCCGAAACGTAGACACTAACTGCGGGACTAGTCTACAAATTCAAAGTCGCTCAGCGTGCTATGGAGCGAGCTATGCTTGGAGTATCTTTGAAGGATAAGATCAGAAATGAGATTATCCGGAAAAGAACCAGAGTCACCGACATAGCTTGCAAAATTAGCAGGCTGAAGTGGCAGTGGGCTGGTCACGTGTCGTAGACCGATGGCCGTTGGAGCAGACGAGTTCTAGAGTGGAGACCGCGAATCGGCAAGCGCAGCGTAGGGCGCCCTCTAGCCAGGTGGACCGACGACCTAAAGAAGGTGGCGGCCACCAACTGGATGCGGAAGACGTAGGACAGGGAGCTTTGGCGCACCTTGGGAGAGGCCTATGTTCAGCAGTGGACAACGATTGGCTGTTGATTGATTGATGTACTTATATTTTAAACTTATGTATACATCATCTTTCACAGACTTTAATTGTTTTGTAAAGTATCTTACTTAAGCATATATGTATTGTTATATAATGCTGTATATGGTGGTATTATATATAGTTAGGGGAATGAATTAGAATAAAGAGACGGAGGTTATTTTTTTTTAATCATTTTTAATGATTACATTTCTTATCAATAAACTTAGATAGTTATTTAATGTACAAAACAATATGCAAAAATACAGACATACACGTTCCTACTTCTTTAAGGATGATTTTTTTATATGGTGACATAACTTTAAATACAATTATTTAGTAAAACAAGTAAAAACGAAAATAATATTACGAGATGCGTATATCAATACAAAAACATTCTGTCCCAGTTATTCCAGAAGTTACTTAATTTGATTAAAACTTATTTACATCTCGCTGAACGTACATATATTGTTATTAATGTAAAATTATTTAATTTAACACAACTATTGTCTTTGAAGAGTTTTATATTGCTAGTAAGTTCAAATTACTGCTACTATTACGATTAAGTTACTCTTAAGTAACATAGTGTAACAAGTTTCTCAGGAGAAATGCAGAAGTTTCTACAACGTGATCTCTAAACAACCTGATTACTGCGCTCTACCGTTTTAATTAGATTGTCTTGTTGAAATTAAGGAAAGATCTCAGCTTTTTAGTTAACAAAGTTAAATACGTGTAGAGTGTGGTATAAATTCTTCGCAATTATGTGCTATATAATTGTAATAAAAATATATGAATATGTCTAAAGAAATGAATTGGAAGGAGTTTTTACATTAAACTTATAATATTTCTGGGCGTTGACATGTGTTGTGTGCTAGAAAATTACTATGCGTGACACAATAAAACGTTGAGCAGCTTCTGCGCGCTAGTTGCAAAACTTTTTTTTTCATTGTGTCAATTCTGTTGGCTTTGTCGGCCGTTATAGCATCACCGATGGTGCGATTCCATCTTGAAATTTGCACCTTGTCGGGTTTCGAATTACGTCCATCCTGAGATTGTATCCAATAAGATCGCACTTAGCACTTGGGTGGCTGCAGCACACTCCTTTTTTATTGAGTTTACTTATTTGGGTTAGACACTAAAAGTAATAGATATATGTGTAGTTGATATTATCCAAATTGCGATTACCTTACCAATAAGGGTAAGTTGACTCACTAAAATTATAGAGGTCTACCGATTATATCTTCAAGTCTTACATTGCCACGCCTTCAGTGTTGGAGTTGAGTTGGATTTATAAGCAAAAATCGATCTTAGTACTCCTGTTTTTAGACTGCATACATTTACTAACTTTTTGTGGGACAATTTATACGGTTTTACAATAGGATCACAGAAAGCCTTGAGATTGCGTTAAGTGAAATAAATGTAAAGGAACGTTTGTATAAAGTTAGTAAGTTCATTGATGACAGCACGCCTTAGAAATGAAAGGATCGTCTCCTGGTTATTTCTTTATCATATTAAAAATTGTGAACGGTTCCAAATTCTTTTACCGGTTCTTCTCAGGTCAGGTTTTATCTTTTCCGAATCGGTGGTCATTGTAAATATGTAAGTGTAAATATCGGTTGTAAATTGTACATAAATGTATTTTAGTTCAAATTTTTGAATAAAAATAGTATTCATACTTTTAGCACGAAAAATACATCGTTTTAAGAGATTTAAAGCAAACAATAAATGGTTTCGGCTGAATGTTTCTAGAACGCAGTAATCTTAATGCTTCGACATTGTTAGTTTCTGGTCTAATTACATTATTTGTTAGATAAATGGCCGCAATTTCAACGTGCAGAGGGCGATAAAGCTCAATAAAGACGCCTAATAAATAAACCTTTAAAAATAAATGTCAACCTTCTCTTCAATTGGAAATAATGATAATGAACTAATTATTTAAAAAAAAAATGTTAAAGGCTTTGAATCTTTATTCATCAAATATGAAAAATATAAATGCTAATAATATTTATTTTTATTAGAGCCTGTAAACTTTGTAATAATTTTTTTACAATTATGTTTTATTTTCTCGTAAATTGAGACGTCATTACAACGAGACGATAGTAGATGTCTAATGCTGACTTTACTAAACTTTGCTGTCTCTATGAGTATATGTATAATTTATTATTAAGGAATTATATTAGACAACCGCAAGTGCAACGGTACACGAGTCGACTATTGGTATAAAGGTTGAGATTCGATGCTGACCCATTGACCTATTGTCGTTTAATTTTCCACAGTAAATGTGGAGATCACCCCTAGTTCAAGCTTCATAAAATTAACTGGAAAGTAATTAAAATTAACTAGAACGAGAAAATAATATTAACAATTCTTTGAAAGGTCTAGCTAGCGCTGCAAGATTTTCTTATATAATAAAAAGATAAATTAGTGCTTGTTTAAAGATGAAAAATTGAATTGATATTTTATGAAGCAAAAACAATACGGACATAACTGTTAGTACGTATTATTACATATATAAATTTAATATACAGGCACATAGCGAGGACAAATAAAAAAATATCTAAGTTACTTTATTTTTATATTATTAAAATATGTTTACAATTAATAAGTTTTGCAGTTATCATAACAATGTTATTTCTTCTAGAAACTTCGAACAATTTCTACTATTCCATAGGGACTAGGTTCAACACGGCCGCGTTCTTCACTTCAATTTGATAAAAATATTTGTTGTTGAATCCACCGAGACTAGCTCCAATTACCAGAATATGTGTGATGTATACTTCGTATTTGTTGTTATTATTGATTGTTCTTTTGTTTGTATTGCTATTTTCTACTTTGTTTATTAATGGAAAAAAAAACATTGTTTTATAATGTTTGAATGCTATTTGTTTGGTGTATTTGAGTGCATTAAATTCTTTGAAAAGTCAAAAGAAGAGTTAATAAAAAACTTTCCATATTTTGATTTATTATTTGCAGTCGCAACTTTTTTATTATATTATGTCCTCTGACAAAGGTTGTCTGGAAAATATTGCCCTTTCATCAATAAGACTGCTTTTTCTATTATTTTTTGTTTTGAGTTTGTACAATAAAGGATAATTATTTTGGATTGTATTGTTGTTAATGTTTCTTAAAGATAAATCGTCAGTATATCTTGTAGTGAATACAAGATATACTGACGATTTATCTTATATTTGAACAAATTTAAATACGCATCTAGTTTTTGTGGTAGTAACGTAAAAAGAACATAGGATGTTCTTTTTTGTATTCCTGACAACGTGACGAAAGCAAAATTTCAAAGATCGGTTCAACTGTTAAGACGTGACAGCATAAAAACAAACAAACAGTTGAACTTATACTTTCCCAATTATAACATTAGTAAAAATAGCATGCAAATAGCATGCAGTCCTAATTCATCATATCGCAAAAAGTGCTTGTTCATGTAACTGGATGTCTAGTACTTATTTTCCAATAACTAAATACGTGCTATTTACGGTTTTTATTTTAATGATATTAATGAAAACTGAATGACTAATGCAACTCTACAATTGCAAACAAATAAAACTTATTCGAGTGTAGATATTCTTATAGCAATTGCTGTTTTATAAGAATTATACATTAATTAATAAGATTTTTTTACCATAAATGTATTTCTATATTTTTTTATTAATCTTACTAACTAAACATGTCTTAAATAAAGGAAAATATTTTAATAGCAGTTGTAATCATTGGTGTTATCATTAATATTTGTGTTTATGAAGGTTTCGCATGGTGATTAAGGTTGAAGCTTAGACGTACCTCGTTCACACTTCGCTCAGAATACGGAGTTGAATTGTTTGTATTTTATTTCGTGCTTAAATATTTTTCTGTGTATTAATTTGTATTTATTGTTTTTTTTCCGAATTTTTAAAAACCATTATATATCCGCACTGGAACAGCGTGGTAGAATAAGTTTCAAGTCTTCTCTTTACGGAAAGGAGGTCGATGCCCAACTGTTTTGCCTTTATTATTTATAATAGTTACAAAGTCTGTCTTACAATTTTATGGATTCTATGTAACATATGTTATATTCTCTAGTAAAAAGAAAAACATGAATATTACTATTTAGCTACACCTAATTTATTACTAGATTCTTATATTATAATATATTCCTTTATTTAAAGTAATATATAATAGATATTTTAAATAATTTATCAAAATAAAATAAAATCTGTTTTCGTCTTTATAGTAAACTGCATACTTTAATGTAGTTTTATACAATTTATTTGCATTCATTAGTTACAGTGAAAGCTATATAACATTTGCTAATGTTATAAAGAAAGCTATTAGGAAGCCGGTAGGAAAAGTAATCATCGCTTTTAAAAGAAAACATATATTTAATTTACTAAAATACTATTTTATATAGTTAATATTTTATGTTATATTTCCAACATTATGTTACATTTACATAACCACAGAGATATAGTATTCTATTGAAAGCTTTTGTCGCATGTATAAGCTTTTCAGTAATCCATATTGATAAAAGAATAACTGTCTGACTGAGACATTTACGCATATACTCAAATTACTGAGGCTAGCACCATGAAATTTGCAAATGGTATCACTAAGGTAGGATTTTTGAATAATTTAACTTCTAAGGTAGTTTTATAAAGGGCATGTAAGTTTGTATGAAAATCCTTAATTTTTGAGCAACGAGCTGTCGAAATTGAAATTTAACAATTCTGAATTAGGACGTGAGCTAAGCCGTGGGTAAAGTGCTGGTTTTATATATTTTTAAATATATAAAACGAAATATATAATTCGGGGATGGTAAGACATTTTATTACTTCCTCGCTGCTGTTGAATGATTAAATAAAAATAAATAACAAAAGGTGATCGAGTCAATGCAACAAGGGGTGCCTGTCGCTCCAAATTACGCCTCAAATTTATAACTATTTATCTCTTAATTTTTGTAGCGTTTTTTAGTTTAAGAAATCGGTTATTATGATAGAATGATAATCTTTTTTTTTAGTGTTATTTTTATTAGTGTCTAAAATTTCATCGTTATATAATTTTACTGGTGGTAGGGCTTTGTGCAAGCTCGTCTGGGTAGGTACCACCCACTCATCAGATATTCTACCGCAAAACAGCAATACTTGATATTGTTGTGTTCCGGTTTGAAGGGTGAGTGAGCCAGTGTAATTACAGGCACAAGGGACATAAAATCTTAGTTCCCAAGGTTGGTGGCGCATTGGATATGTAAGCGATGGTTGACATTTCTTACAATGCCAATGTCTAAGAGCGTTGGTGACCACTTACCATCAGGTGGCCCATATGCTCGTCCGCCTTCCTATTCTATAAAAAAAAAAATGTGTTTTATGAAATGTAATAATACAAAAAATGAATAAAGAAATTCTAAGTTAGTTCAGTAGAAATAGATTTAATCGTTATGACGCAATCATCGCAAGTTCAAACATCTTACCCATTCATGCGCCTTAGCTCCCTTACACACCCACAACATTCAAGTAAATCCAAGAAAGAATGAAGTCGAAATACATTATCCACTTGTACGTCGAATGCTGCCAACTATTGTTGGCAAAAGGCTTTAAAATTCGCCAGTGAAGCACGATCGATGATATTAATGCGAGAACTTTCGTTCGGGAACAAGAACAATCCGTAAATACTCTGACGTCATTTAGACTACCCATGCACGTGTAGACAGCTCTAAATATTGAACTTAATTTGGCCTATACGTGTGTTAGCTAAATTAAGTTTATTTTGACGTTCGTCTGGATTCAATGAAGTTATTATTTTTGTTTGCAAAGTTTTATTTCGATTTTATAAACGAACGCAATATTAATCTTAATAATTCTTTGATGGTAGTTTTTTTATATGCTTTTATATGGTTAGTGAAGTTTTAAGCACTGTCATTTTTTTTCATACATTTTAAACACTTAACTTTGTCAACAAAAATGTCAACTTGTAAGCCAGTATAGAAATTATAGGTATAGTGAGCTATGAGAATTACTATTCTTCGATTTAACCGTTCGTCGGATGCATTATTATGGTACGCCTACGAAAGCGTCTTAAAGGTCAGGAATGATAATTAAAGACAGGAATGGTTTTCATTTCAGCATTATTTATTTTAAAATTTTTATGTTTTCAAATCTGCTACGTCTTGTCTTACTTGTTTATATTTTTACCCCAAATGAAGGGAAGTTTAATTCAGAAACTACCAGACCGATTTTTATAAATCTTACTGTACTGTAGCTTTATAAATATATAGATACGAATTATTAAGGTACCGTGTATATATATACGTTATTTAAAAAAATAAACTGTTTTTTATTGATTTTGTCTACAATGTCATTCGCTTCTATCCCGTGTATGTGTGTGCCCTTTATAGTCGTCGAACCTTTACTGGTGGTAGAGCTTTGTGCAAGCTCGTCTGGGTAGGTACCACCCACTCATCAGATATTCTACCGCAAAACAGCAATACTTGATATTGTTGTGTTCCGGTTTGAAGGGTGAGTGAGCCAGTGTAATTACAGGCACAAGGGACATAAAATCTTAGTTCCCAAGGTTAGTGGCGCATTGGATATGTAAGCGATGGTTGACATTTCTTACAATGCCAATGTCTAAGAGCGTTGGTGACCACTTACCATCAGGTGGCCCATATGCTCGTCCGCCTTCCTATTCTTAAAAAAAAAAAAAAACCTTCTCCACTATCTCCACAAGTACTTCGATAAGTAGTGACTTCATCGGTGTTTGGCATCGACCCAGGATACTCTTTCTAAATTTAAATACCAAATTTAAGTCGGCTGTTTGCCTAACAATGCTTTCTTAGAAAACTGCACTTCGTTATTGTTCAGCTAATGTGACATCTATGATTATAACTATATCCATTATATACAGAATGAAACAATTTTTTTTTTGTAAGGATACCAGTGATTTATGGAGTAATTCGAGTAACATAACGTATGTTATATGTAACTAACTTATTAAAAAAAATGTATACAAAAAAAATGGTAATCCAAAAATTTTGATTGTGACGCTGCCGGGAAATGAAAACATGGAGGCACATAAAACTACCAAACTATAAACCGATAGGCAACAAAGAAAAGGTTATTATAGATAATTAGGTATTACTCATACCATTATTATCATTTTAAAATAAAAAAAGTACCTATTTTAACAACTATTGAAGGTATTTGTAAGTACGACTATGATTTTAAGACACGGCTAAAAGAATTTCGGTTTTTCGAATGGTTGAAAGTAATAAGCAAGTTAATCGGGATACTAGTTAATAAATAGTAAGATAATAATTATTTACCGCCTTCATTAGGTTATGAACGGCAGAGGACATTTTGGTTAGTGTAAAAAAAGGTGCAATATATAGTAGTTTTTTATATGAACCAATTTTCTATTAAACAACATGGCGGCGCCGCAGTCGAAAATAGTTTTGTGACTCATAAACGCGCAAAAAGCATATTAATGGATTGTTGTCAAATAAAAGAGCTAATTGAAAAAGCATTATCAACTAATCTTACCAGTAATGGTGAGGTTTTTAAGTAGGATTACGACCGTTCGGATCTTAAATATAACTGGACTATTCAATCGATACGTTCGTGTTGCGTCATCGTACGTGGTTAGTCCAGTTCCTTTACCCTACAATTATCTATCCATTTATTTATTTATTTATTCAGAAGGAACTCTAACAGAAGTACGCACAAAAAATGTAAATATACAAGTTTAAAAAATATGTATCAACGTACCTCCAGTTATAGGAGAACACAAAATGCACAAGAAATCCTTTTGTCATTACCCAATGGTAAATTTCATCCTTCGTAATATGACACTAACAATGAAGTGTATATTTTACCAATATGTCCATATGGATTATATGTTTTGCGTCGAAGCTATATATGTATTTGCTTTAAGCATTCTGTGCATTTGAAATATGTTCTACACGTGTGTGTTAATTATATGTTGATCTAATTAAATTGCAACTAACATTATAACGGTATATTGATTTAGCGAATCAGTGTTTTTTTTTTGTAAGATTTAAAATTTCTTAGACAGAGAAATATGTAACTTAAAGGGAGTTCCATTCCTTTAAACTTAAATTGATGGGCTTATAATTATTATAATGTATGTACATCTGCTTATTAGATTAAAACACGAATGAAAATTGTTGTATTTATTTGAACGAGACTATGCTTGCTATAACTGACATCCTATATTATACATTTATTTGATAAAGGATACGAAACATAGATCGTACATGTAAAAATATTAACTACTCCCTTCAAACATCAAGCCTTGTCACCGAATAGATAGGTTTTAATATAATTTATATTCTTAAATGTAAAGTGATATTATTCAAAAATGCTTGTAAAAGCGATTCCATAATATACAAAATACAGGCTTTATCGTGGAGGCATGTGTAATCGTACACTTAATAA
Source organism: Nymphalis io (assembly GCF_905147045.1). Classification (NCBI taxonomy): domain Eukaryota; kingdom Metazoa; phylum Arthropoda; class Insecta; order Lepidoptera; family Nymphalidae; genus Nymphalis; species Nymphalis io. Next base: position 3,304,889 of record NC_065898.1, on the reverse strand, counting down.
AACAAGTCGCGTTCAATACAAGGGTTAACATTGTCATAAAGCGGCTTTACATACGCTAAGACTTAATTAAATTTGCGAAACAGCTGAACGGAAATAATTATTTATGTATATTTAAATTATTTTTAGTTTGAGTATAAGTTTAACATTAAATTATTAGTAGTAATGTTTTTTTTAAATTAATTTATAAAAAGCTTAACCGTAAGCACCATTGGATTTTATGTGCTCACTCACTTGGTGGTAGGGCTTTGTGCATGCCCGTCTGTGTGGGTACCACCCACTCATCAGATTTTTTACCTCCAAACAACAGTACTTAGTATTATTGTTTGGTTGGCAGGTTATGGGCAGTGATGGCCACTTACCGCTCAGCTTACCTATTTTATATTTAAAAAAAAATTCATGATTAATGATTATTCGGGCTATTGACGCTAGCTTAGTCCGTAACTAATCATTGTTTTATTCGATGAACATGTTATTATACACTAACGGTCTTAATTATTATCGTTATTTACAATAATGACATTTTACAGTATCGTAGATCAATCACATTATGTTTAAAAATGTCTTTTTTCGAATAAAAATTAATGTTTATACATAAACGTGTATATATATACAAATTGAAGTCATGAGGAAATATGATTAGGCACATAAATGTTTAATATAAGTACAGTTTTTAGGTCAAAGTTGATTTTGCTAATGAACAAAGGAATATTTTCGTTGCCTTTTAATCTTTTGATTCTCGTTCGTAACTCAAAACTTTCATGACCGATCAAGTAGACGGGGCTGAAATCAAAGTGGACGTGACCAGGGTTTCTACGAGATTCATTTCAGTTCCTCGAACTTATCTTCATTTACAATTTATAATGTATTTGGAACTTGTAACTTTGTAATATTTGGTTTCGTAACCCAAAGACGTAACTCTTAGTAACGGTTCAGAATATATTAATATGTAAAATTTAAAGAAAACGACGTACGGTAGGTTTTGACGTTTTTAAAGACAATAGAAAGAAGGCGCTAATGCGTAATGAGGCCTCTTTCAAACCTACGCGTCAAAACGTGTAATTGAGAAAAAAAAAACGTTAAATAGTAATTAGGCTTAATTCAGCTGTGCTCTGGGAGTTGAACACTTGAAATGGTCGGGTTGTGTAGATTTGTTAACGTTATTTGCGGTGAGGGCTGCGCGGCGGTGTCGTCGCGCATCGCGGTGCTAGATCGAAGGCCCTGGAAGGGTACCGCGCATGCGTGGCTACGGCTACGCCGATGTCTTCGCCGTCAGCCCGCAGTCGCACCGCGCATCCATCGGCGACGCCATGCCGACCGACGCAGCGACTTGACCGGAGCGCCCAGCTCTAAAACACCCTTGAAAACAAACAGAAGCGCGTCAAATCAACACCCTCGTCCACCAGACTAGGGTAAGTCTATAGCGGCTCGCTTTTGTCCCGCTAGGCTGCATATACTGGGCGCTGTGTCCAAGGCCGGATCTGAAACGCATAGAGGGCGTCAGTGTGCGCGGTGAGTCATCTCTGCGGCGACACGTTTTCATGGCCGCCTCTTCGATCTCCTGAAGTTTTACAGGCGTTTCGATTGGAAAGATGTAGGTTGCAGTGGATGTTACGTAAGTGCGTGAGGAGTGCAGCGGCCGTGGCGCCGGTACTTTCGACTCTGTGTTCAGCCGACCGTTGGCAATTACGGCACGCGAGGATCGCTTTAAGGAAACATTCACCATTTTGTACGCGAATTTGGTGCCGTAAGCAACTTTTGCTAATAAATCGTGTCAGAGCCATGCGCCCGTACCTTTTTATTGTGTTCGAAATATCTTATTCGTTATATAAAACGGATGTTGTGTGATTTGATTACCGTGTGAAAGTGATTCTTGATACTAAATATTCAGTGATTCATCTCATATTTCTGCGAACAAGTTGTGATCTTAAATTAGTGGTGGGTAATTAGATATTTCGTTCCTCTTACACAATAACTAATAATTACATAATATTTTTTCTCCCGGATAGAACTTTTGTCTTAAATTCATATAACTTTATTTCAAAACGAATATTCCTTGTTTTAATTTAGATACGGTTAAAACTCAATAAAATAACTTATTAACAATTTTAGATGTTGTATGAATTATATATAATATATAATTAAATTAATTAAAATTATATAAATAAAAAATAGATCAATAATAATATACAAAAAAAAAAATTCAAAGGAAAATCAATGATCGATGACCTTAAAGCAACGGTAGTCGGGCGACGCGTGCGCAGCTGGCTCAGATGCTATCCGGACCGTGACGGTGGCGGACTAACGGATCTTGACCTGTTACTTTATTGTAATAATAATTAGTTTAAATATAGAAATATATTAATTTTAATTCTCTAACAGTCCAATATAATTGCATGTTCCAATTTTAAACATATATTTATTACGCATCTGAGTATTACTATTGATTTTATTTCACGTTTCAGTGTTTTAATACATACCATATTTGACAAAATATACTAAACATTTGACATAACTTTTGTATGACAGTTTTGTATCGATTATTAATAAGAATACTAAAGAAAAAACAATATTTACTACAATTATTACAATCATACTCGCTAAGCGCAGTGAAAATATTAAATCAATCGTTTTCATTGTTGTAATATATATGTATTCAAGTTCAAAGTGCTTAAATGTATAGTGCCAGTTCATATATCAGTATACAACCGATCAATCCTAGAACAAGTTTAACAACTAGTTGAAGAAAAAAATTAGGTTATTGGTAACGCCTTAAAACTGGCATTGGTTGAATTCTATTTAAGAAAAACTCCTATTTCGTTAGTTTACCTAGCCTCATTAAATTCTTTAAGCTTTTACGGAGTCACGAAAAGTATTTGCTCCCAATTTCCTCACGGGAGCGTAAATTACTAAATGAGGTTAAACGCAGATATTCAACTGGTCCTATTAACTCTAATGAGTATTCTTTAACTTATACTATACTTCTTTATATAAAAATTTTAGGACAACTTTTGATCAGTGTTTTGATTATCTTTCAGTTTTATTTTAACTTGATATTGTTTCATAATTATTATACGTTGAATTTCTTTATTTAAAAATGACCAAATATATACAATTTTGAGTTAAATAAAATGAAAATATTTCATAAACCACCAAAAATATAATTTTTTTCCGGGTGTCAAATATAATTATCTTTTTTTTTGCCGTTTTCTTTACTATCTTTTATAATGTATTAGTCTATTGAAATTATATTTAAAAATGAAATACTTCGAATAACTATATAGTAAACAGTGCAAAAGAATATCGAAATATTTATTTTTTTGGATCTATTTTTATTTATAATGATAATTTTAGCGTTTTAAAAAAAAGGCATGCTGTCAGTGGGAATTTTAATAATGAGCGTTCTTAATATTGCAAGTATATACTTGCAAAGCGAAAAAGTGTCGCTTGTTATGTAACTCAATAGTGGGACAATATGATTGTTCGATGTATGAGGGAGGATTAGTTCGTTACCAGACATGACTAATATAGAGTTCCTGCGCTTGAAGCGCTTTATCAATCCCTTATTTGTTTTACTTGAGACTTATAGGGTTTCGAATGTCTGAAGATGTTGATATATTTCTGTGGTTAATACAATAGTATTAAAGCTTTCTCATTTTGTATTAATTAATATGTATGCCTTTTTTTTAAATCAATTAAAAAATCATTTTTAAAATATATGTATGAAGTATTTTCTTCAGTTTACCTTTTTTTAAAATAAAATAAAGAAACAATCGATAATTGATTAGCGTTTTAATTCATAAAAGTAATTGCATTAACAAAAAAAACATTCTTACCTTTGTATTAGGTAAGAACAGCCAACAATATTTCCCTAAAATTAGTTTTCAAATTAAAGTAAAATTAACATGTTTTCTACGTAGTAAAATTTATAGTCTTTAAATATGTACCGGATTGTCGTCTTTTTGCAAGTATATTCAACTAATAATTCAAATTATGTAAACAATATTTTAAAAATAGGCTTATATAAATAAATATAAATAAAAACAAATACCTGAGTACAACTGACGAAAAACAATTTAGGTTTTTTGTTAATCTTTTACATTCTATAAATTATAATTTTCGTTGATAGAAGTGGTGCAGGCGATCGTTTTATTCCTAATCTATAGTATTATTATTTACAAAATCGATAATTACTACGTTTTCTTTAACTTAAGCCATTTTCATCGTATGCGTATCAAACCTGTTCAATTATAAATTCATTAATACAAATTTATGCTGTAAATGATGATCATTAAAAACGTTTGATAGCTGGATGCTTGAATGACTAGGAGTGGACTATAGGTTGAGATATGAGTCTCATCTCATGAGGACAAAGATTAAGAATGAAAAACTCTTTTTATATATTATATTGATTAACCTAGAATTAGTTTATATGATTATCGTTTCATAGATTTGCTTTGAGCAGCCGAGATGGCCCAGTGGTAAGAACGCGTGAATCTTAACCAATGATCGTGGGTTTCAAACTCGGGCAAGCACCACTGAATTTTCATGTGCTTAATTTGTGATTATAATTCATCTCGTGCTTGAAGGTGAAGGAAAACATCGTGAGGAAACCTGCATGTGTCAAATTTCACTGAAATTCTGCCACATGTGTATTCCACCGTGGAGCACCGCATTGGAGCAGCGTGGTGAAATAAGCTCCAAAGCCTTCTTCTCAAAAAGGGAGAGGAGGCCTTAGTCCAGCAGTAAGAGATTCCCAGGCTGTTACTGTTTGAGCAGTGGTCGGTCGTAGGTTCGATCCGCAGCTGTCCTCAGCGTGGTATATTATAATGGTATTTTGAAACGTATATGTTAATTTGTATGTTTTTGTTTGCAGGTGCGTTTCGGGCGTAGTACCGATGTGTTAGTGGTGCAGCTGGTGTGACAATCAGCGGCCATGTCGTCGGTGAAGGTGGCGGTAAGGGTCCGCCCCTTCAACTCGCGCGAGATAGCGCGGGAGTGCAAATGTATCATAGAAATGTCTGGCAACACTACAGGTAAGTCAATTGATTAATATAATTGGAAATTATGGTTAATTTTTTTGGTCTGTTTTTTTTTGTTTAATCTTTTGAATACAGTAGCATACTTACATAATAATTGTTACTAAAATACAAAATAATTATAATTAAAATATAAATAAAAAATAAACTTTAAATAATATTATAATTCAAACTCAAATTCAAATTTAAAAAAAGCAAGTATCTGGTAACATATAACGTAATATATACAAATTTGTTTAAGATTTGTTTTTGATATTATAAGGTAATATTTAATGTTACCACCTTCGCCACAAACGCATAAACAAATAATTAAAATTTATATAAGTCTTAACACCCAAGTTATAATTAATTCAGCGAAAGAAAATTAATTAATTCGTCTCGCTCAAATATTTAAAAAATATTCTATTTTCGTCTACACCAAACCTTGTCTCACTTAATTTCTCGCAAAAAATGTCTTAATAATTCACGTAATGCGACATTAACGTTCTCTGAATAAGATTTTACGACCGTTACTGCCGCAACAATTTATTAGTAACGCTTTGAAATAACCTTCTTGGCCCTCAGCCGCTTGTAATGAAGAATGACGTTAATCCTTTCCCGACCTATTCGCCATTTGTAAATTGAATAAAAGCTTTCCAAAATAATGTCATGCTAATGAATATAGATGTGAAACATTTGAAAGTAAAACTAAAATTTATTAATAATTAGAAAAATATAGCGCTTTATTTTGTAAACACATATGGAAAACACACCATGGAAAGGTAGATTAAAGATAATTAAATAAATTCAAACGAAAGCAAAAGTTATACTTTATGAAATACTTAAATTAAATAAATAATGACTAATTGTAAAAAAATAAACAATATTAAAATAACTTGCTCTAACGTTAAAGTCAAGAATCTTTATTCAATGTATTGCACTTTTTGATTGCCAAAAAAATCTTATTACTGCTTAGGCAAGAATCACCACAGACCTGAGAAGAACCGACGAATTAAACGCGGTTTTTTTACAATAACTCTTGTTTACATTGCAATTATATTAATATTTCTATTTGAAACGGCTTGGAGGCGATCGTTCCTATCCCAAGGTGTGTTATCATTTAATAAGAATTCATTATTTTTATAATAATCCTTAAATACACAAATCCTTCTTAACGTTTTTTAAAATATTGTAATAAGCATTCTTGTTTTTGTTTAATTGCAAACTATATCAGTAAGCTGTTATTTCGAAACGTGAGACCACTCAGCTCTAGTCAAGATGTAAAGTAAAAATTTTAATTATATAATAATAACTTCATTTATTTCAGACGTATAATGCTTTCATATATTTTTGTGATTATATTAAATAATATCGTACCATTTAAATAAAACGTTGACGGTTGAGGAGCCGCTTTGTCTGGAACCTCTAGTGTGTAAAATCAAGTCATACGTACGTAGTAGCATTGTCATACGAATTGAACCAACATGTGAAATTTCAATTCCGTCGGACAAGAGAAAGTTGCAATTCGGTTTTCAAGATTTGACTTAAACAAACTAAAACATTGCAAGTTAATTAAATGCTTGTAATAATATAAATTAAAATAATAAACTTCAAAGCATATTAAAGTTTTATACATTTCATATAACAGTGTAAAAGATACATCTACAGTTCACATTAAATTTTCACATTGTGAACACGACAGCTGCAACTCTGTCGAACGTCAGATGAAATAATAAAAAAAAGTATAATAGCGGCTTATCCCGAATACAATGTTTGTTTAGCATGAGATTTAAATTTATTAATTTATATAGTTATAAATTTTTTTACATTTTTGTTATAGTAAGCCAACAAGCCTAAGAAGACTAGATACGGATAAATATAATTATAGTATGAAATCTATGTTAATGTCTCACTGCTGGGCTAAGGCCTTCTCTCTCTTTAGACGAGAAGGTTTGGAGCTTATTCATTCACATGTGGCATAATTTCAATGAAATTAGACACATGCAGGTTTCCTCACGATGTTTTCCTTCACCGTCAAGCACGAGATGAATTATAAACACAAATTAAGCACATGTACAGTCAGTGGTGCTTGCCCGGGTTTGAACCCACGATCGTTTAAGATTCACGCGTTCTAACCACTATATATAAAACTAAATGTATTTAAAAAAAACCTTTAACTAACGTAAATGTATAGTTACTTAAAGGTTTTTTTGCCTCATAGCATAGGGACGGTTATCTTTGCGATTTGTAATTGCTACAGAAGTATGATAAAATCAATTACTGGTGGTAGGGCTTTGTGCAAGCTCGTCTGGGTAGGTACCACCCACTCATCAGATATTCTACCGCAAAACAGCAATACTTGATATTGTTGTGTTCCGGTTTGAAGGGTGAGTGAGCCAGTGTAATTACAGGCACAAGGGACATAAAATCTTAGTTCCCAAGGTTGGTGGCGCATTGGATATGTAAGCGATGGTTGACATTTCTTACAATGCCAATGTCTAAGAGCGTTGGTGACCACTTACCATCAGGTGGCCCATATGCTCGTCCACCTTCCTATTCTATAAAAAAAAAAAATAATATATCATATGTAAATAATTTATAATGAAACAAAGATTGATATATTATATAGAATATAAATGTTAATAATTTACGAACAAAGAACAAAAAATAGGATTGCGTTATTTATTCAACACAAATTCAACAAACGAATAGCCGGGCGTATCGATACGTCACTCACTCGTAAATTCTATTTATTATTCGCGAATTTATATTACAGTCTACTTTAATATTCTTTTTCCTTTCACGGAAAAATTTATTACATTAATATAGCTACGCAGATACTTATTTAAAATGTATTAATAATTCTAATTCTTATGTCAATGTAAAATATCGTCAAAGGACTTTGAACATTTTGTCAAACGTCTTTTTGATTATTTATGATAGCCGTATTGTTATAACTAAGTACCAGCCCCGACTTCGTTTAGGTGTAATAAGATTTTTATTTATTAAAAAATTTTCACATAGAAAAACATAGTTAGTTTTTAGTACCTAAGATAGTCAGGAATGCAATTTGAACTAATTAAATAATTTCAATTGAGTTTTTTGTCGAAAAATACAAATACGATTTTTAATGTAACCTAACCGTGTAATTTGTTATACTATTTTAGAGCCTTGATTAGGCACGCCAACTTTTAAAGTAACTTGCCACGGTGGCGTAGTTACTTTTTTATATATTATGTGAACGAAAAGTAACAGGGTTAGCTTAAAAAAATCACCAAAAAAATACTTCGAAACAAAACTATTTAATTGGTTGTAGCGCTATGCCCGTCTGGGTAAAATGAGTGGCGTTTTTATACTTACTACTACTACGTCGCATTTTACAGTCAAGAAGTAGTACTTAATATTCTTGTCTTTCGGTTTGAAAAGTGAGTGAGCCAATGTAAATGCAGGCACAAGGGACATAAGAGATTTTTTTTAGACTATTTCTCGTTCGTCGTTAGTAAAATCGATTTACATTGAAACATATTTGAACTATGATCATATCAACCAACACCATTAAAGATAAAATAAGTTTTATTTGCTCTTATAAACATTTTAATAGATCATTATCAATTATAGTAATTCATATCCAATAGACATATATTATCCTACCATCAATGTTTAATTGTCTGCCTCGTTGGTCTAGTGGCTTAATGTAAAGCTGCAGACCCGGAAGTCCTGGGTTTAATTCTCAGGTCGGACCAATTAAAAGTTATTAGGTTTTTCTCTCAGTAGCATCCCGGAGTCTGGAGATTGGAAGTGTGTACATTCCATATTTACATACATGAACGTAAAAGCCCGTTGGTCCTGCGTCTGAGCTCTTTCCGGTCGTGTTGGATTGCCGTCCGATCTGATTATGAGAGTGAGGGAAAAGAGAATGCAACTGTGTTTGTGCACCTGTGTTTACGCAAACACTTGTGCACTATAATATCTCCTGTGCAGTTTGCTAATCTTTCTTGAGATTAGCCGCCATGACCGAAGTCGGTCTGGAGGACATTATTATTATTATTATTATTATTATTAATGTTTAATTCAAATAAATGGGTTAAAATAGCTGGAGCTGTATTATTCACCACTGTAATGTCACTAACGGTCTATGAAAACGTTTATAATTCATATATGAATCACCCTACATTAAAATTGTTCGTATCGTTTTGAAAGGGGACGCAGTGAGTCATTTTGCATTTTGGGATTATGCCAATGCAGGGGACATTGTCTATTCGTATGTTGTACCTATTTCATTGCAACGGTTTGCACTGTTTTATAGAGATACCGCTACTGCATTGCCGTTACTATTCAGAAATGCAGAGGTATTTTTATTATGCTACGAAATACAATGAGATCTTGTAAACTTAATACTTTATAGTCGTTGAATTGTGATGATAATATCTAATAGCTTACTGGGTTTCGTACCAGTCCGCTACGGTCGTTGGTAACATCATTGACCTGTTTATCTACAAGAAGATTGGAGTAGCTTCCGAGATACATAAACGTGATCACGTTTTTTTGTAAATGCGTAGTCGTAGAGACGTGTGCATCAGATGATTATCAATACGTTTTTGAGCTGACAGGTCAACAGCACTTATAACGTCACGCAATCATTAGATGTCCCATCGTCAAACGTTAATACTTTGTAGATTGTTTTTATTTAGCCTTTTGAGTGGTCGTTACTGCCTATTGATGTTGGAAGTAAAATAAGCTGTTACTTATACGGCAAATACATCCTCAACCTTGGGCTCTCATATGTTATGTCCTTTGTGCCTGTTCTCACTCTTCCTTCAAACCGGGAAACGCCATTAGAAATCGTTGCTGTTTAGCGGTAAAATAATTGAAGTCTTTCCACGGGTAAAAAGATAAGATAGCCTCTGTGATTACAGACATGTTTTTTCAGACATTCAATGTTTATGGCGATGGCGATAGGCCTCTCCTATCGGTCCGTAAACCTTCCTTTTGTAAAAAAAACAATTAAAATACATAGATCATGGCCGTACGTGCGTGACAACGAATATTTCTATGTACGTTCCATCTGTGAAACCTCTCAAAGTATCAATGCCAAGAGAAGCCAATCACAGCGAGTAAATGTTTGGAAACATTTGCTTAGTATTTATAAATTGCAAATCAAATTAATTATTTACTTTCTAAATGTATTATTATCTACTGCCTACTATAACAACAAATCCAGTTAAAACGCAAGAAACGGACATTCGGTAGGGCGTGGATATAAAAGTCTGTGAATAATAAAAAAGATGTTGAGACTTTCAATTTAAAAAAATATATCATTTTAATTGCTGTAAACAATTTTTGTTATTTGTTTAATGTTCACATTTAGAAAGTCAGTAATATGTTCTGCAGAAAGTGAGATAATTATAAAAAAATAACGAGCATTAGTAACTTACGGCTTTACTTATAAATACCTCTATCTGTCTGTTACGCTTTCACGGCTTACTGAGCCGATTTTGATAAAATTTGGTATGAAGCAAGCTTGAACCAAAGGAAAGACACAGGCTACCTTTTATTCGTACCACCCCTCCAACACGCGAATGAAGATTCTTCTTCTTCGTCGTGTCACTCTTGTCAGAGCGGTCGTGGTCGCCATGAAGTATTATAAATTATTCGGCGCAGATGTTATTCGCCTCACGAGCCTGCGCCATATGTCCCTGTCAGATTGAATGATGTCAGATGAAGATTACGTAAGTCAATTTAGTTTTAAAATCACTTTACGTCACATATCAGTGTCTTGTCTTAAGTCACGCAATATCTTGGTTTATTGTTTGTGTAAGAACGATGTTTATTGGCTTATGTTGATTTTTAATTCTATTTTAAATTATCTTGTAAATAATTAATTATTCTTACCAATATTTAAAACATTTATAATATTTGCACTACAATATAAATTGAATAGATGTGTACCTTATGTCGTCATTTAAAAAAAATCTGTTTATTTATTTGCTTTACACGCGGCTTAGAAACCAATTTCCACAGATCTTTCTTTAAAAATGAAGGATTTTTATTGATAAATACATTATTTATTTAAATACTAACAGCCTGTTAATGTCCCACTCCTGGACTAAGGCCTCCCTTTTTGAGGAGAAGGTTAAGAGCTTATTCCAACACGCTGCCCCAATGCGGGTTGGTAGAATACACATGTGACATAATTTCAATGAAATTAGACACATGCAGGTTTCCCTCACGATGTTCTCCTTCACCGTCAAGCACGAGATGAATTATAATCACAAATTAAGCACATGAAAATTCAATGGTGCGGTTTGAACCCACGATCATCGGTTAAGATTCTCGCGTTCTAACCACTAGGCCATCTCTGCCTTCTATGTATTAAAATATGGAATTATAATATTATCGCCATCCTGAGTTATCTTAAATGGCGTCGATTTGTTTCACGTTTAAACCTAAATAAAAATACCGATTTTCCGATTAATTTATTCAATTTTTACCCTCAATACATTGAAAGTAAAACACATGAAAAGGTGAAACACTAATTATGCCAAATTGAATCACTAGAAAGTTTAAGAGTTAATTAAAAACATTCCTTGTAAACAAAATTTAACGTGAATTAGAAGTTTCTATTTCCAAGTAACTCCTTAACGAGCTTTGAAAGTTTTTAAAATGTTTTTGAGAAAGGTTTTTAAAAACATTTTTTAAAATATTCTTGTTTTAAATCATCGAGCTTAGTAGATTGAGAATATGTGAAAAGTCGGAGCTTGAAATCAAAATATTTTATAATGAAAGTTCTATTAAATAGTTTTATTACTGTACAAAATATCTATCACAAAGTATTTATAAAATAGGGCAATTATAAATAATATATATCTAGAATACAGCGTGTTTTTTTAACTGGTATAGGAAAACCCGAAACAAAATGTTACGAAAAAATTAATAATATATGGCAGCAAAATATTTTTTTTTGGTTAAGAATACGAATTACCCATAAAAATAAATAAAATTGACACTTATTTTTAATGCATGTCGACTCTGTTTCATATAAGTATGATTTCAGTGTATCGGAAGAGTATAATTGATACAACATTTATGTAAAATATTTTTTCGGTAATAACAATAAAGATTAATATATTTTAATTTACCGAAGCGACTTTTGTTTTGGGGTTTGTAGCCTGTTATTAATACTTTTATTGCATCTCGCACTAGTGATGCATATAAGCAATACTATATACTACTTTGACGAGCCGGTTCGCGTGGTTGGTAGATACTTGTCTTTTCACGCCGAAGGTTGTGGGTTCGATTCCCAACCAGGACAGACATTTGTGTGCATGAACATGTCTGTTTGTCCTGAGTCTGGGTGTAATTTTCTATATAAGTATGTATTTACAAAATAAAAGTAGTATATGTAGTATATCAGTTGTCTGGTTTCCATAGCACAAGCTTTGTACAAGCTTAATTTGGGATCAGATGGCCGTGTGTGAATAATGTCCCAGGATATTATTTTTATTATATAACTACTACTTACACGGTACTATGTAATATGTTAAGGTATATGTATAATACATTAACTTTTTAATTTTACATAATTGCGATATTATACACTCTGTAAAATACCATATGATTACGTAAGGGGTAAAAGCGAATGACGTCACAGTTTGCGCCACATTCTAAGTTTTCATGAATATAAATGACTTGTAATGCTCTCTCGTACACCCTCGGACGTAGACATTCAGCTTTTCATACGATTATCTTTTTAATTTATAAGCGTGATGTTATAAAAACTAACGATCGTTAAATTATATTTATGCTTATAAATAACCAAAGAAATAAATATATTTAAATATGAATAATTCATTTTTTGGTGTTTAAAAATAGAGAATTTTATGTATCTACCAATAGTATATATGTACAGTGTAGAAGTTACACTGTACCTAAATTTGAGGGTTCGCATCCGGAAATAACTACTGTTTTTTCCAGTGCTATGTGCTTAATATTTGCTTATACTTACCTAGAAAAAAAGAAAGAGTATGCAACTCGCATTACAGCGTGATGGAATAAGCTTTTAAACTTCTTGTTTGTTTTGATTGTTTTGTTTGATTGTTCTGAAAGTGTATTATACCCAACGTTAACATTTAAATACATATGTTTTATAGTTGTATTGTATTTATTTTGGTCTAAGAGAATGACAAAAATGTTACATAGCCTTATAACCTTCACAAAAGATTTAAAAAAAAAAACAAAGATAAAAAGTTTGATTGCGAGGTGTTCTTGCGCTGAAGGCTGCGCATTGTTAAGAAATAATAGTGAAAGATACAAATAAAAGATTCTAGAAATTCGTTTTTTTTATAATACATATACATAACTTGGACTATTTCAAATATTACTTCCATTTTTGCGGGGTTGATGCCATTTCAGTTAAAAGAAGAATTTTCATCATTTAGGATAATAAACTAAGGCATTTGTTACTGTTTTTTCTAAACGTAATATAGTAATAATACATAATATTAATTTTAAATATTCATAATATATATATATATACAAGTATAATATGTACCTATATAGGTACGTTATTGTTCATAGAACAGTAAATTAGTTAATAGTAATGACAGTCATTCCTTCTTATTACTGTACGATCATAATGCTGTACCGAAAGAAAATTCGCCGAGAATTGTCAATTTCGCCGAGAATATTATCAATTACGGCTATCTCGGGTGCAATATATATAAGAATATACGAAATATCAGGTGCGTTAAGAGAATGCGTCCCGGTGGTCTATAAAGAATTTTCCCCTATTTGTTCTCGTAGGAAAGGGATTCCCCTTCTTTTCATTTTGGCTTAATAGATCATTGGTTACGTAATATGATTGAATTGAATTATATATACAGTGTTTGTGTATATATTGGAATAATTTATAGTTTTTTTTTTAAAGATATTAATGAGTGTTTCGGTTTTGGTAATTTTCAAATTCCAAGTAATAACTTAAAATGTAAGTCTTACTTAAATCACTAACACACACAATAAAAGAAGCCGAGATGGCCCTGTGGTAAGAACGCGTGAATCTTAACCGATGATCGTAGGTTCAAACCCGGGCAAGCACCGCTGAATTTTCATGTGCTTAATTTGTGATTATAATTCATCTCGTGCTTTACGGTGAAGGAAAACATCGTGAGGAAACCTGCATGTGTCTAATTTCACTGAAATTCTGCCACATGTGAATTCTACCAACCCGCATTGGAGCAGCGTGATGGAATAAGCTCCAAACCTTCTCCTCAAAAAGAGGAGAGGAGGCCTTTAGCCCAGCAGTGGGACATTCACAGGCTGTTACGGCAACTTAAATCACAGAAGGATACTTAAATTTTATTCATTTTGATAAATTCACCACTAGTTATATACAAAGCATGTTTTCTTCTCGATATGAGTAACATTTCGTTAGAAAGAATTTCTTAAAGTTGCTTCTATAGTACAAGAGTAATTTATTTTTTATCTCACAAGAGCCTGGACGTGTCGTATAAAGAACAAATAGCTCGTAAACATACTTCGTTTCCAGTAATGTCGTGAACGTGCTTGAGCCGTTGGAACCAAGCTTAAAACTAAAAGTTTACATTATTTATTACCACTTCAATTTCCGTCGTAATACCTTTCTAATGCAATATATTTTCCTTAAGGTTTAAAATGGTTTTTCTTTTTTTTTTCTAAGATATAGTGGCTAGTGTTTACTGGTATAGGTATTTATAAATTTTTACAGAACAGTGATTTTAATTACTAAAATATAGCATAATAAATATATTTTTCGATAAATTATTTTACAAATTTATTTCCTTTATATTTATTTCACACTAAAATATCTTTATTTGTTTCAAAAAGGAAAATACATATAATTTAAAATCAAATAACACCGAACACAGAAACTGGTAGCAGAATAGATATTACGTTTTTAACATTAACTTAAATGAATTTGTAGATAAAACCGAAAAATATACAGTCTTTTGATATGTATTGTTTAATCATAATTCACGACAGAAAAAAAAACATTTGAAATTCTTGAAAGACGAAGTATCAAAAAAAGGTTTTGAAACAAAGTTACGAACATTGCTAATCCAATATTGAGATATTGGCATAGTTTCTCCTATTAAGCGATAACTTTGACAATTACGAGACATTATAGCTTAACGTTGCTTGACAGTTGAATGTGCTTTGCTATCAATATTGACCTTCCATTTTCGAATAAACAAATGATAGGAGCCTTTTATGTTTCTATGACTAGAACGTGTGCATTTCTATTAAAGATTTTATTCGGTCATGAAAGTAACACTGAGTTTTCATGTGATTAATTAAATTATCCTGGGACATTATTCACACACGGCCATCTGATCCCAAATTAAGCAGAGATTGTACTGTGGAAACCAGACTACTGCAGACTACTTTTCTTTCGTAAATACATACCTATATAGATAATTACACCCAGACTCAGGACAAACATGTTCATGCACACAAATGTCTGTCCTGGGTGGTAATCGAACCCACAACCTTCGGCGTGAAAGGCAAGTATCTACCAACCACGCCAACCGGCATGTCAAATTAAAACAGAAACCTGCATGTATCGGATAAAATTGCGGCATGACTCGCGCGCAGCCTTATTTTTATACGTTAATGCCATTCAATCGGATAAAGGATATACGAGCTTATATTATATTATTATAGCACTAACTTTATAGCCGCAGTTAGTATTATTATATAAAAGGCTAATTTATATACTTATTTTAAGGTCATTTTGATGAATAATATAAACGTAAGCAGTGCATTGAAATAAGGCTAGAATAAAACAAGTGAGACTGTCTAGAACAAAGACTTAAACGAATGTAGGTCAAACGTAAAGCCTAACTCTTTTCAGGGCGTTAGACTTCTACAATATTCAAAGAAACACAGAGGACAGTGACCTTTCACTGACTGCACATGTTGTAGATTAATAGATGACTACATAAGTGTTTTACAATTTTTTTTTAAATTATGTACACACATTTTTATAAAATACAAAATTAAAATAAAAAGAACAAAATGCACATTACAAATTTAAATAAAATTAATTAAACAATATATATCAAAAGACTGTATATTTTTCGGTTTTATCTACAAATTTATTAAAATTTACTATTATTTCAATGAATATCTTAAATAATATATCTATATTTGGCTTCGCTCGAAAATCAAAGTCAGATGTTAGGTAACCTAAAATTTTATTCGAATCCGTTCAGTCGTTTTTGAGTAATAGACATACAAACTTTCACATTTTAATATTAGTAGTTTGTTTTTCCTATTCGAATGTAACTCTGCGGATCGTGATAGAGCTTAGTCTGAATCTTTGTTGGTGTCAAACGAAATAAACAAAAAACACTTTAGTTCTTTATATATTAGTGTAGATACAGTACAATTATATATACGTGTACACTTTATATATACACGTAGCTGTTCAGTATTTTCCGCCATGTTAGAAACATTATCGAGCTCCCAACAACCTCGTATTCAATGTTAGTTATAAAGATATTTTCCGGGCGTTGATAGCGAGGCCTTGCATATAACAATACTGTTGTCTCTCCGTTCCGGTTGTCGGCTTTTAAACTAATATCGCGGAAGGGAAAAGGGTTGAAAATGGAAGGTTATTATTATCTATCATAAAAATGTGTTATTTAGTAAGTAGTATATTTTTGTACTGACACAAAATATATATGTTAACACTACACGACACAGTTTAATACTATTGTAGTTACTATCGTATATATATTGTTTATGTATTAATTGTTCGAAATACAAAAATAAAAATAAAATAACAAAACTCGAAATTTGTCGTGTGACAATTGACAGAATACAATAAAAAAACCAAAATTAGGTTTAAAGAAAACAGCTTTTTATAACACAGTTACTTTTTAAACATAATGCTGCATAAACATATGTGTATATCCAGAGCAAATATCTTCTATATTTTATCTATATTATATAGCTACGAAAGCCGATATGGCCCAGTGGTTAGAACGTGTAAATCTTAACCGATGATCGCGGGTTCAAACCCAGGCAATTAGTACTGAATTTTCATGGGCTTCATCGTTGAGGTCAAATTTTGCAAGTTGACTTAAAACCACTTTCACTTATTTTCGGAGTTGAAATGTTATATTTTAGTTCAGATCAAATGACAATGCATTTTATGGTAAGCATGACCTGATTCTGCACCCAGGATTGCCTTAATAGGAAGGAACTCCAACGATCATAGGTAACTCGGCATAGACACTATATTTTGTTTATAAAAGCTTGTCTCTAATAATAAAGATATTGATTCATGAAAGCTGGGATTTTATTTTAGAAAAAGAAATGAATATATAAACTAAGATTCATGTTATCATAAAACGTACATGCTAGATCGGCGAACAAGATGAAATTGTGTTACGCCCGGGTGATGGCTGCGCAGTAAAGATCGCATCTGCAGGGTGCAACTTGATGGCTCATAAAACACTGCTCCTCTGTAAAGACGGACGAGCAATACTCGGACATTTTTAATATTCTCTATAAATTTACGTTTACTTACTACGTATAACTTTGTAGTTGCAATTTATAAAATTACAAATAGCTGCTCCGAGCCTTTTCGTTCGTCGTACATGTTACTTCGCCCCCGTGTGTCGTAGCATGATGCATGTGTATAACTTTTATCAAGAAATGGGTTATCTAACGCAAAAATATTGTTTCGAAAGGAGCTGACAAAAATGTACTTTTATTCAGCTTTGGTAACAGCCTGTAAATGTCCTACTGCTGGGCTTAGGCCTCCTCTCCATTTTTGGCATTTCTTCATGTGGCAGAATTTCAGTGAAATTAGACACATGCAGGTTTCCTCACGATGTTTTCCTTCACCGTAAAGCACGAGATGAATTATAAACACAAGCACATGAAAATTCAGTGGTGCTTGCCCCGGTTTGAACCCATGATCATCGGTTAAGATTTACGCGTTCTTACCACTGGGCCATCTCGGCTTAAATATTACAACCGCCAAAGGGCGACCCTTTGAAATACCTTATTCAAGAAACAAAACACCTCAGATCTTGTTGTTGACTGCATTTTGACAGTGTATGAATTTATATATCTTACGGTGCCAACGTCTATGGGTACCAATAGCCTCCCGCTATCCTATTTGATTGTCTTCTTTAAATAAATTAATAAAGTGGCATAAAAGTTACACTATTGCTTCCGTATCAATATACTTTAAATAATTGAGTGTTCTGTTCGGTTTCGAAATTTCGTTCAGTGGTGCTTGCCCGGGTTTGAACGCACGATCATCGGTTAAGATTCAAGCGTTCTTACCACTGGGCCATCTCGGCTGTCGTAGCTATATAATGTAGATAAAATATAGAAGATATTTGCTCTGGATATACACATATGTTTAAACGCGTCAGTTGGTAACCACCACTGATATATGCACATATAAACTGACACCTTAAAAATATAAACAATTCCTTTCATCGTCAATGCGCCACTAACTGTGGCTTATAAGATGGTAGCGTCTCTTTTGACCATAACTACTCTGGCTCACCCAGCATTCAAATAAAACTCGATTATATAGTACTGCTCATGGCGTTATAATAAGTGGTGAGTCATTCACTAATCACTTATGCAATGGTGATGGAATAAAAACCTTGTAAAATTCATTCAACTAATGACTTTTTTTCGCATTCTAGTTAGCTATATGCAGTTAGGCGGGTAGTAAATATATATATATATAGCTATACATTTTTTAATGATTTCTTGGAAATGTGTTTGTCCGATTTTTTTTAATTACCTGCATATTAAAATCTACGGAGTCCGATTCTCCGGTTGTAGGAAGATGTTCATTCCTAAATATATACGTCATTTACAATTAACAAAAGGAAAATGTTTTTTGTTTTTAATAGACTTATTGTATTGTAAGCTTAATACTATATTAAAGTAAATTTTCATATGCATTTATTATCATCAACTAAATTATTTAGTAATTTAATACCGTTAAGTCGATCTGATGATGGAGAGGAAACTTTAGTGAATATAAACCGTTATTTTGGGCTCAATTTTAATTTTTATATTAAAAATTCCATTGCTTATATTAAAAAAATATATTACTTTTTTTTAATTTAATGTATGTAATCTAGTCCGATCGACCACTTTAATCCTAACTAATGTATATATTTCCTTTCAATTATATATTATAATCCGCCAAGGTAAAAGCATTTATACGTCATCCTAACAAAACATGAATAGTGTATTACACAAAACATTTGTTTGTTATTTGTTTGTATTTCCTATATTTGTTATTATTTAAACTAACTAAACGCCCGTGTCCTTAATTAATTGAATTACTAAATACATTTACTCTTACTAATTGATCATTAATATCATATTGTAAATTTCATTCAATTTCATTTGTAAATTAATATCAGATCGATCTAGTTCTACTCGAAATAAAGGCGAGTTTAAAGATAACCTTGTTTATATTTCTGTTTTTTTTTTACACGATTCTTATCGGTGAAGAGCCTAGTTGGCTTTTGTGACTATTTGTTTTTTATTGACATAGTTACTATTAGGCCACCTGATAGTAACTGGTCACCACCGCCCATAGATGTTACGCCTTATAAGAAATATTAACCATTCTTGCTTTGTGATGAGTGGGTGTGTATTACCCAGACGGAGTTATACTTAAAGGACTAGATCCAAAGGTACAGGGTTCTCGGGTCGGGATTTCATAAAAAGTTATAACGTTATTCTGTCAAGACATACATACATAAACTATATATTAGTTAATTAGCTCATTACTACAACTGCCATAAAATTTTTATTTTTGTAAAGAGATTTATTATGGGTAGTTAAATCTTCTACACTACATTATGAAATTGTTTTCAACGTTAATTACTATTTGAAACTATACATAACGCTTCTACTACGTAGCTATTAAATTCTAAATGAAAAGGTTTCTTTTGAAATGCAATTTCCGTAATTTTCCCGTGAAAGGTACTCGAATAGGATACGCGTCGGCGTCGAATGCGGTCGATACGTCGAGACGAAGCGCCGCGCACCTACGTCGTACCTTACATCATAAAGAAAGCTTGGACATGAAAAATTATGCAATACGAATAATAAACATCATACTAGAAATTTATTGTAACCTTAAGTAAATTTAATTTATAGTTTAGGTATAATATATCAAGTCTCTTTAAATTTAGAATTTTCGTTTCGATAAATCAAAAATGTTTCATAAGGATAGCGATAATTTAATATTTACATTTTTCAATAAGATTAATATTATTACTGTGATAAAAATAAGCCGTGATATATTGTGGCGTGGTAGCTGCGTGAATTGAATTGGCTCAGTTATTATAAAATATAAATCTTTTCCGTACCGTATCTTTAGTACCTGCTTCGAACTTGGATCGACTGACTTTTTCAAATGTTAAATTCGTGTTTAGAATTTAGTTTGTAATCTGTATTGTGTTAATTTTATTACTCTTAGGATCACGAACATGACTTGGTAAAACAAACTTAAGACTTGTAAACAACAGGTCCAATTCCAGCAGTTGCTATATTTACAGGTAACCACGACATACACGGAGTATTTCGAATTGAAATCATGTAAATTGGAGTACTCAATTTCTAAGAACAATGTAACAAAAATGATTTTTTAAGATCAATAATTATTGTTGTGTTACACACACTATCGTTCGATGAATCTATAACCTTTGTGAAAGAAATGTCTTCGAATGGTAATCACGATTCGAAAAAGGCATATTTTGTGTTGTAGTGTGTGCGCAAACACAAGTGCACTCTTATAATCCGACGGAATGGACAATCCGACACGACAGGAAGAGCTCGGGCAAAAAAAGTATAAATACTGACAAATTAATCCTAATTAAATTTTAATGGATCGAAGATTAAACCCCGCAACTTAGGATCTGCAACCTTACAAATTTACCACCAAACCAACGAGACTGTTGAAAATGATGTCGTTATTTGACGATCAGTCAAGATCAGTCAACAGTCAGATTAAACTATGTATATTTCTTAACAGGAAATAAATATTATTTTCCCAGTAGGGAAACAATTACAGTCTGTTACTTATGTAAAAACTATTTGATTGTTTAATTAATTCTTATTTTTATTTGTTACAGTGATTCAAAATCCAAAAGCTCCTCCGGGCAACAAGGAACCTCCTAAAAGCTTCAACTTTGATTTCTCGTACTGGTCACACAATGTAAGTAAGAATTTTCATATCATTAGTGTCTATGGTTTTGATAACTATACAAATTACTATAAAACATATTTTTTTTCGATAAACATTAAATAAGTCATCTATTCTAAAAAGAGGGCGTGGTCATACGATTATATTATTGTAACGTAATTTTACAAGAGCAAATGCACTTACGAGTAAGCATCATCCAGAACGAAGTTATCCGTTTCCAAATATCCATAGAAAAATTACAATGTGAAATTAATTCAGTAAACACCAGATATGGAATAAAACGAAAACTACGGAATTAGCACATTTACCATATTATTAGGTTGGGAGGGCGATATATATCTTTATTCATATAAAAACCCGATAGAACAAATCATGCAAGAGTTTGATTGTTTATATGGTATTACATTTGATCATTGGGATGTGGGTAAGGCTCAATTAACATGATCTATTAAGGAGGAATTGAGGATTGAGGAATAAAAAGGAATTGAAATTGGAATTCGGGGTGTTACTTTAACATATATTTTTCTGGGTTGATCTATATTATCATATAATTTCTTTCTTTCTTCTTTTTATCAATTCGTCGTTATCTAGCTTTAAAAATTAATAGCCTTCAACACCGCTTGACCATAAAAATGGTGATCGACCATAAAAGCTGGCACACATGCCTTTTTTCATTGATAAGATTTTTATACAAAGTCCTTGTTATAACTCGCCGCTAGATGGCGTTGCAGTACATTATATTCTACACCGATCGTCATTACAATTTGTATATTTGTATACATAAACAACACAAAGTCTGCAAGTTTTGCAAATATAAAGCAATAACAAATAGATTGCCCCTTCAAGTTAAATTTCCTGCGGTAGCAGCGGAGTGAACTCGCTGGGAGTGTTCTCAACCCCTCGTTGGTTATTAGCTTTTGATTACTTTGTAGAACAGATGTTGCCATATTATACTGGCAACATATGTTCTTATATTTATGATAACTACAAAATAGTAGTCTATGAAAATTATTGCCTTACTATTAAGTAAACTGTGAGTGTTTAAGTGTTTTGTTATATATCGGGGAATGTTCGATATATTTCGGGAGTTGGAAGAAGACCACCAATCATTATTAAGTAGCGGACTTGTGTTTGGTGACGAAAAATATTATATAATAATAATAATAATTTATTTATTTAAGTAACAAGACTCATATACAAAATTACAAAAAATAAAATAAACACTACCATCTACTACTTATATAATTTACTGTTCCAGCCGAAACTTTACAACAGCGTTTTATAAATATACAGTCTAGTCTGTTAGCTACCATGATTAGAATTTTGTTTGAGCTGGCCCGGACCCTGTGAACCAAGGATGCACACTTTTTCCGCATTAATGCGTAAAAACAGTATATGTATAATATATATGTATAATATATAAGATTTAATTTAATATTTATTATTCATTGAGATTTACTACAGCATGGGTTAAGCTGATAAGAAAGTTGCTTCGCTAGCTATACTAGGCATTTTTTTGTAAATTACACGGTCATTTTCGAGAATTAAAATAAAATTTAATTACTATGAATAAATAAGAAACATTTATCTTGGCATTATAAGAATTTTCCATTTGCTTTAATAAACATTTTGTGCTTAAAGAGTAAAAAAAAATCTAAACTAATTAGCAATAAGTGGTTCTGAAGTAAAACAATGTTTGAAATATTTATTTAGTTGCGATTCTTTTTTGTTAACGTAAACATCGATTTAAATATAGAAGTATGTTTAGTACGTATAACTTAAATCAATATTACCTTTGACCTTCGATAACAAGATTCGTGAATCACTGAGGAGGTATATACATCCATGTTTCGGGAGGCAGCCATATTGTATCGACAACACGATTAAGAGACTAGATATCTGCGATAGGCGTATTAAACTATAGGGCTTCTAATCCCGACTTGTATGCCATTTCCTCTATGTAATGAAGTGTGAATATCATATCAATTGTTTTAAAATAAGGCTCAGTAGTACAGTCATCATGTACACTCGAGTCAAAATGCTTCAAAACAATATCAAAATCGTTTTATCCGTTTTGAAGCTACGATGTCAAAGATAGATACAGATACTACAGTTAAAAATACGAATAGACGGGAATAGATTTATTTGTAGGGTTTTTTAAAAGTATTCAAACTAAATAATCTGTATAATTGGAAAACATAAATTTAGCTGCCAGCACAGCCGCTTTGTAGCGAAATGCTTCGAATAATTTTGCATATATTAATTCCAAATCTCCGAAATTATGTTAATTTTAATTGCAAATACAGTCATATCCACGGTATAATATTTGTACATTTTTTACAGTGTCAGAACTCAGAATCAAAAGTGTTATTATGAATAAATTTATACCATTGCCTGTGTTTTTTTTTAAACAAAGCTAACGTTATTATAGGAGTATGGAGCAATTGTCCATTTCGAAATGAAACCGCAAACTGGATGGTTTCGCAAACCGTAACAATCGTTCCAAATTAATTGTCAAAGAGATTGTAGTTTGCGGACGATTTTGTGGTTTAGAAACAATTGTATTACA
Organism: Nymphalis io; assembly: GCF_905147045.1. NCBI lineage: Eukaryota > Metazoa > Arthropoda > Insecta > Lepidoptera > Nymphalidae > Nymphalis > Nymphalis io. The sequence continues at coordinate 3,281,065 of NC_065898.1, read as the reverse complement.
TTAGGATGGATATTCGATTCCACTTTTCATATCGTTAATGTCTTAACGTAGCCTTGTGGTGTGTACCTTAATTGATAGTTTCATTAAACTTATAGTTATGCCACCTTTAGAAAATTTTAAAAAAATATTAAGAAATAAAGGAATACAAAAATAACATGTATACAAAAATATGTATTTAAGTATTAATGGCAATACAGATAATATTAATATAAATTAGCTTTTACAAAAGTATAACATTGTAATTGATGCGATGATAAGTCCATAGATACGAGTATCACACGGCTGGGTTAAGGTTCTTTCTGTAAAAATAAATTTTAAAGTTTATTATATCACGACCCAGTAGCGCAATTTGGTATATACACGTGCACAATTTTTATCTGATAATTATAGGTTTCCTCACTGTGTACATCGCTAACAACTCGTGCACACACTAAAATTAATCACGTGAGAATTCAGTAGTGCTTGCACGGCTCTGAAACCTGCGATCTAAGATTAAGATCCACCTGTTTCATCCACTTGGTCTTGGCTATTTATCATCGATATACACGTCACACAAATGTAAAACTATACTCAATAAGACACTCATTAAAAATTTATTTGTTCCAAGTTCAAGGGAACGATATCGCCCACGTTGCTCGTAAAATTATAAATGAATGAAATAATTACTAATGAAAATAAAATCGGAGTGAGACATTTTTAATAGTAATAAACAAACGTGTTTGTATGCTCGTTAATGACCCAGCGGGTTCACGACCGGAGTCAGACACTCGACGCGAGTTGTAATGAACTACTTCAAGCAAAAATATTGCAAGTTTCTTAGTTACATTAAATACCTTTTATTTTTCATTCCTCTATTTGTTTATATTTATTTTTATATGTCTCATGTTTTACGTTTACATTTTGTTTTAGCCAAGTGACCCGGAGTTCTCATCCCAAGTGATGGTGTACAAAGACATCGGAGAAGAAATGCTCCAACATTCCTTTGATGGTAAGAAAAAATTAATAGTGTACAGCTTGTTGAATATCAAATAAAATTAAATTTGTAAATTAGGTATTTTAAATTGGTTCGTATATATTTTTATACATAGTTTAATGGATGATATTGCACACTTCGAACGCCAAATGTCGAGGGAATGCTCTTATTTTTAGTTGTTTCGTTAAGAAAAAAGTACTTTCATTCAAAGTATTAACAATAAAAAGAAGAAAAAACTAAATCATATTTTAAATAAAGAATATTAGTAATGCATTTTTTTGATTATTTTTTTTATTACTACCATTTTTACCTCCGTTTTCGGTACCGAAATAGTTTACGTTAGACTCGTACTTGCGATTCTCACATCTCTTAGCGTGTCTGTATACCGTTGAGCTAATGAGACATATTAAAATAAATACATAATACTTTCAATATAAATTCTAGGCTACAACATATGCATATTCGCCTACGGGCAGACGGGCGCGGGGAAGTCCTACACCATGATGGGGCGGGGAGAGGATGGCCAAGAGGGAATCATACCTCAAATTTGCAAAGATTTGTTCAGACGCATTCGACAAACCACCTCGGAAGATCTTAAATATTCGGTAAGAGTGTTTTCTAAATTTTTGTCTATTGAGTAATTATATAAAACGCTAAAAATTAATTGCTTCAAACATTGTACTAGCAGTCATATGACTAGTTATTAGAATAAGACTAATAAACGACCAAAATCAGGTCTATGGATCTTATGATCTATGGTCACAAAAGTTGTTCTTAATTTATATAAAATAAAAACATTTTTTATGTATTAAAAATAAAATAATAATAACTATGTATATATATATCCATCCCGATATGGATGCGGACTGCCCAAGATCGGGATGGTTGGCGTTCTATGGGGGAGGCTTTCGTCCAGCAGTGGACGGCAAAAGGCTGAAAAAAAATATATATATATGTATATGTCTATAAATTTATATCGTTTCCAAAGGTTGAAGTATCCTACATGGAAATCTATTGCGAGCGGGTTCGTGATTTGCTGAACCCTAAAAACAAAGGGAATCTTCGCGTTCGTGAGCACCCCGCTCTTGGGCCCTACGTGGAGGACCTCAGCAAGCTCGCTGTGATGTCCTATCAAGATATATACGACCTCATTGATGAGGGTAACAAGGCTAGGTGAGTTATAATGAACTAATGTCTATGATATATATACATATTAGAATTAAGACAACAGTACACGTGACAGATTGAAACTTTGCGTCAGAAACGTTGCACTCTATATTAACAAAGAAACATCGCGGTTAAGTTTGATCTCGAAATACTTTTTTCGCACGAAATAAGTGAAACTTCAAAGTAATAAAATATTGAGATGCATAAAATTTATTTCTTTCAATACTGAAAAGATAGCTCATTAGCTATTTCCGCCTTTATCGGAACGGTAATAAAGCGCACTAGTGTGTGTAAGATCACCGATGAACATTTGATTTCCTCAGTCGTGTGCGTGTGTGTGTGCATATGCATGTGTGTGTTGTATGTAATGTTTGAAAGGTATACGTGTTTATCTGTTAATGCCTTATATAAATACCTAATTTGCCTAATATAAATACATCTTTAATTATTTTAAGCGGATTGAGTATATCAATAAACAATCGTATTTAACTACAATATTATACAATTCTATTAAAACTATATTTCATATAAGACTAGCTTGTCCGTGTGGTTTCACCTGCCATTCTCAATAAATATGGCTATCTAACACCATGGTTCCATGAACGTATTCCAAAAATTATGATGTTCTGGAAGGAAATACTAACGACCTACAATCGTTACGTTATAATCGTTGAATATAATTGTGGTTTTGTCATCAGGACGGTCGCAGCTACGAACATGAACGAGACGTCGTCTCGCTCTCACGCTGTGTTCACGATTTTTTTCACACAACAAAGACACGATAAGACCACTAATTTGGTTTCCGAAAAGGTAACAACTTGTTTTATTGTAATAAAATTTTCGAAATCGAACAAAACACTCAATTATTTAAAGTATATTGATACGGAAGCAATAGTATAACTGTTATACCTTTTTAATTAATTTATTTAAAGAAGACAATCAAATAGGATAGCGGGAGGTTAGTGGTACCCATAGACGTTGGCACCGTAAGATATATAAATTCATACACTGTCAAAGTGCAATCAACAACAAGATCTAAGGTGTTTTTTCTCATGAACACAACATTTCAAAGGATCGCCCTTTGGCGGTAGTAATACTTTCAAGTCGGTGGTATTCATCCAGACGACTCTGACGAACACCAATAACAAACCATAAATAATATACCAATACCTAATACAAATAAAATTTCCAGGTGTCAAAAATATCGCTGGTAGATCTCGCTGGATCTGAGCGAGCTGATTCCACAGGCGCTAAAGGAACGAGGCTGAAAGAGGGAGCCAACATCAATAAGTCACTGACAACTCTCGGAAAAGTCATATCAGCTCTCGCCGAAATTGTAAGTCGATTAAATGATAAAATTTTGAGATGATTTTTAGTTGAGCAGTTCGGCATTAAATACTTTCTATGAAAATTTACTTTGTAAATCTTTTATTAATTTTATATACAAAAATTATATATACACGTACAAACATTATCTAATGTAAGTGTAACGCAGGGCGCGTTCGTTATTATTGTATGTAGTACTCAGTGACGTCGCATATTTTATGATTAAACACATGGATTATTTATATTAAATATTGACACATATTTTATGTGTCAATATTCAGTATAAATAATCCATGTGTTTTAGACTTTATTTCTTTTATTAAATTTTGATAATTACATAGAAATTATTTAAACTATATATGAAGGAGTTAATAGTGCTACTACAAACCTTTTAAACAATTATATTGGTATTAGTTAAAAAAAATTATCATTATTTTATATCTTATTTAAAATAACTTAAAGCTCGGTTGCATGTATTGTGAAGCTCCTTCAAAATTATTTTATAATTAATAATCCGAAACGATTCAAGTCAAATGCTATCAACTTCTACAAAGTTTCATTTCGATTGGACGAATAGTGTAGAAAGTCATAAGTGACAAGCGAAGAAATATATATTTTATATCTACGTGTAGATAATTTAGAGTGGATAATGGTTTACCAGCTCTAGTTATATATGCCAAACTGTTTCTAACTATAAAACCACGTGTGTATATTTTATTGATTTTAGTACGTTCTGTTATAGTAGTGTGAATGTGTGGGATGCTAGATTGTATTATATATAACTATATATATGTCTGTGAATGCGCAATGAATTGAAAAATCTATCATTTCTTATATAATATATATATTTAATTTCATGGTTGTGGTCACATGTGTGTAAAATTGTTTTAATGAAATGAATATTAAATTTAAATTTTCTGCTAAATTAATTTGATGGTGTTTTTTTAATGAGAATTCGAATAAATTAAAAACTATGAAATGTTCTTAAAATGATTGTTGATTAGTGTGTACTAGTTTGGCTAAATTTTAAGCTATGTATATATGTATACATATAGATTTAAACGTATTTTAAACTGTCTTCCTGCATCTTGTTTCTATGGACGTGTGCAGTCGGTAAGTCTTTCTATATACAACACCTATATATATTCCAATGACAGAATGAGTATAAATATATTTACGTATTCCATGCGATTTGATATTATTTTTTCTATTGTGCAGTAAAAATAGTTCCTAATCAATATATTTTTATTTATAATATTAATTCTATTCTTAACCGCTCATATCGGACTTTACTGCTTTTATATTGTTTCGAATATACTTTAAAACTTCGTTGACATTCAAAAAGCAATTTTTTCGTGTATCCATAAAGAATACCATAGATTATTTTCAATATACAATTATGTCATGTCATTCCAGGTCAAAGTATTTTTTTTTTGTCTTTACTCCTTCCCCCATTGGCATAGGCTATATATCATTGCGTGCTTTTTATGTGTTGTGCCTGAAATGTGTATTTATAATATACATAAATACATAGATGTATTCACGTTCATACACTATACGTACATTCTTAAATAGGTATTTTGTTTTTGATGGCGTTTTTTTTATATACACTATTATTTATCTGTTAAAAAAAATTAAAATATTATGACTTTTTTGCTTTCAATATTTTTAGAGCATTTTAATGTGTTACGACGTTTCTGCGTGCGCATGTGCTGTATGTATTTTTATTCTTATGTTGGTAGTTCATTAGATTCCGACCTACACTGAACTACTTGATTATTCTTATGTTGGTAGTTCATTAGATTCCGACCTACACTGAACTACTTGATTATTCTTATGTTGGTAGTTCATTAGATTCCGACCTACACTGAACTACTTGAATATTTTTGTTCATAATTGAAATACACTTATAGAATGTATTTTTTTTTTAATTTAATATTGTTTATTTGCTTAAACACACTTAGTTTTATAAATAATTGAATAATCGCTAAGTTTTTTTGAAGAATATTTTGAAACAGTCTGGTTATCAACGTCGTATGACTATGACAAAATTTAATCCAATTCAAGTTATATTTTTAAATTATATGTAAGCAATTACTTTAAATGTTAGCTTTTTTTTATAGTTCACAGATTAATAATGGCACAAATGAGTTTCAATCAATACTTCATCAATAGCTTTTAAAAGTGGAACGCTTAGCTTTTCTTTTGGAGATGGCATTTCCATACTTTATTGTTTAATAGAAATAAATAAAACACACTTTTATTTTAGGCGTCAAAAACGAAGAAGTCGAAGAAAGCTGACTTCATACCTTACCGTGACTCGGTGCTCACGTGGCTGCTTCGTGAGAACCTCGGCGGGAACTCCAAGACCGCCATGATAGCGGCCATATCACCCGCCGACATTAACTACGACGAAACTCTTAGTACATTGAGGTAATTAAAATATAATTATGAAATTCATAATAATCTTGATAGATTTGTTTACGCATTTCTTCGCACACTTAATGAGCTTATTTTTGAATTATTGTCGTTATAGGGATTCATTTTACTATGAATTATTTCCTGAAATATATTATACGAGATCAGACATTTTTAATTTTTTTTTTTAAATATTATATGTCAAGTGATAACAATCAATTATCAGTATGCTCAGAGTAAAACGACATGCATTTATTCTTTTATTTCGACAGTATTAGGGTGTTCATTCACCATCATCTAAAAACGTAAATATATGGCATTTTTAAAAATATATAACACCATTAAATGAGATTATTAAATATAAGAGAACAATCCCCAACAGATACGCAGATCGCGCCAAGCAGATCGTTTGCAAAGCCGTCGTCAACGAAGACGCGAATGCAAAACTTATCCGTGAACTCAAAGAAGAAATACTCAAACTTCGCGAACTGCTCAAAGCTGAAGGCATCGACGTTGAAGAAGGTGAGAACCACTTGAAAGAATATCATACATTTAGGCTTAGTCGTCATGTGACCTAATAGTTCGTCTTGTGTGTTTGTACCTTTAAAAAAAAGCTAGAACGAACTAAACGCCACAAACGTTGTTTTATAAAGTGATACTAAAGTGAACTTTTATTTTCAATTGCGAAGGACCAGATGGTAGAGTCGTTTATGAAAAGAAAGAACAGCCTACCAGTAAGTAAAAGCAAAGAGGCTTGCGCAATGCATATGTACACCCCACCTGTACGCTTTGCCTCCTCGGGGGTTGCCAGGACAGAAATATGAGACAAATTCACGTCACTTATGACAGTTATGCTGGCAACCCGACACCTTAAAAAAAAAGAATTGCACCCTTATCCAGAGCTTGTGGCGTTGTAGGCGTACTTATTTAGTACATGATTTTATATAATCGTCACTCCTTGTAGGTACATATGTATTGGTTCGTTATGTAATATTATAACTGCGCTTATATTTATATATTGGTGTTGGTTTATATCGAATTGGTAGGAAATTTAGTAAATATTTATTTTTATATGAATGTAAGTTACGAGTGAATGTTTTAATCTAAAAATATATGTATTGAAGTATGTATTGAATCAACCCCTGAGCATTTTATTAATAAAAAAATACAACTTTAGTTTATAAATAAAATACGTTTTATTCACAATTTTAATTAAAAATTTAAAATGCTCAGAAGCAAAGACCGTTCGCGGCTTTTCAAAAAAAAAAAATTCGCGAAAATTTTAAGTTAATAACTCAGATATAATAAAAACTAAATCAATTATACAGAAAATAGTTTTTACTGAAAAATAACGTCGCGAACGGAAATATAATTTTTATAAATGTTTTGCAAACAAGCTTCATAGCTTCGCATGTTTTTTCTACTATTTATGTCCGATAAATAAATAATTTATTTTCAGATAATAAATATCATCAGCTAGGTCCAATTTTGGTTACATATATTTATTATATAAAAAAAAAACAATCTTAGAAACAGATTGATTATTTAAATTGCTTAGCATGTATAGTAGCTATGTATATCATATTTATTAAAAAATCAAATCAAAGTTGGACCTACTCTTATTTAAGTTAATAATATAAGATGTCATTTTCAGCACTTGTATTGATTTTGAAACGCACGATATGATCACGGGATTGTTAAAAAAGTCACACGGTGATTGGTTGCAATATCAAATCCGATAAAAAAATCAACATCGTACCTTGTTATTATTGGATAGAAAAAGAAAAAAATATGTCACGTACATTTTGGAATGGAAACGTTTTATTATTAATATATATATATATAGCATAAAAAATATTTCTTATGGTAAAGCAGGAGAAGAGAACGTGTCGCCGATGCGCAAGAAGAGCGAGTCTGAATCCGCCTTGTCTCCCAAGCTGTCCCGAGCTGCTACCACTATCGCTGAAGAAGCTGTCGACCAGCTGCAGGCTTCTGAAAAGCTTATTGCAGGTAAGAACAGACTGTGGCTACATTACAATAATTAAATTTTTGTTCTATTATTAGCTTCATAGATCTTCGGAAGGGTTCGGTAAGAATTCTGGGATATGTCGCACGCACTCGCTCTAAAGCGTGGAATAAGCTTTACTTTAAGAAGTGGAGAGGCTTCGTCCAGTATTACATTCATGGCCTTACATTACATTTCCGGTCGTGTCGGATTGCTGTCCCATTGAATTATGAGAGTTAGGGAATTGAAAGTGCACCAGTGTTTTCATGTCCTGCGCAGTTGACGTCTCTTGAGATTGACCGCCGTGGCCGAAATCGGTCCGGGGGACATTATCACATTCATGAACTTTACTTTGTATTAATTTATTGTTAAAATAGTTTCCATTCATCAATTATACATGCATACATATTGTTTAGAACTCAACGAGACCTGGGAAGAGAAGCTTAAACGCACTGAGCAAATTCGCGTTCAGCGTGAAGCGGTGTTCGCTGAAATGGGTCTTGCGGTTAAAGAGGGCGTCACTGTAGGCGTTTACTCCCCGAAGAAAACACCTCACTTGGTCAACTTGAACGAGGATCCTAATCTATCAGAATGTCTTCTTTATTACATAAAAGACGGTAAGTGAATTGTTTTAAATGCGAAATTATTGTAAAACATTTCGATATATTCAAAGCTGTGTAACATAACCTTTATATGCCCTTCACTATGTATGTATAGATTACATGAAACCTAAGATCAAGTTACGAGATCAAATGACTTCTTAATACGGTTGGATTACAGTTTGTTCCATAGCTTCGACAAGACAGTAGTATATTTACTAAAATAAGTTGGTTTTTATTTTTGTGTTCTTAAAATTGTGATATTACTGTAACCACCATTAATTAGGTAGTATAATGAAATGGTAACGTTTTTGATCTCAGTTCATGATAAATATTTATGTTTTGGCGTTTGCTTATGGTTTGTCAATAAAAATAATATAGTAATGCAACCAGTACCACGAAAAACATTTACAATAAAAACCTAAAACTGCATCGTTGCATTTTGTCGTTGGATTACTGGAAACATAACTAAGCAAATAAATTCATGGGAAATATTTTTAAACATTTGTTAGTTTAGACGGTGGGAAACATGTATTCATATAATTAATTAAATTGAGCATCCGAATATGTTCAGACGTGTTTAATTCACTCCTTAGTTATTTTATATATTTTTTAAAATACAATTTGGCTCGTCGGATACTTGACTATATATTCTTTGTAATTGGAAAATTGCATTCTATATCTTTTACGTCGCTGACAGTCATTTTAATTTTGTGCATTCATTGAATAGCAATATTACGTAATGCTGCTGTTCCCAGGTGTAACACGCCTCGGCACCGCTGAAGGTCAGGTCCCGCAAGATATCCAGCTCTGCGGCTCACATATCCTGAGCGAGCACTGCATCTTCGAGAACACGGATGGCGTGATTTGCCTCATACCGCATCGTGGAGCGCTCGTTTATGTCAATGGTCGTGAGGTCAGTTTTGACGAGTTTTGAGTTTTGACATTACTATGTAATGGATCTATCTTAATACTAATGGTAGCAGGTACCCTTTTAGTGGTTGGGCTTTGTATGTTTTTATACCAGCTGCTCATCGATTGTTCTGAAAGAAAAGCAAACATATTTCTATTCCTTAACCCAGTTTGGACAAGTGAACCAGCATTGTTATAAGCACATATACAGGGATGCAACATCTTAAATCTGATGTTTTTTTATTACGTAAGGGATGGTTTATATGTCCGCAATGCCATTTCGATGAGCAGATGGAGGACTGGCACCTGCTGTCAGGTCACATTCAACTTTAAGTTTTAATAAAAAACGTCCAAAAAAAACAAGGCACTACAACAATTATAGCTACAGAAAAGTTACATTTGTTTGCAGGGTGAATACATTTATTTATGACAGTTACAAAATACACATTTTATTTTATAAAATAAATCTTATTATGTCAAATATATAACAGTTGAAAAGAGAATCCTCACTTCGGAATATTATATAAAAACAAAAATATATATCTATAAATATAATAGGGAATATATCCAAAAATATAATTTTGCGTAATAAAACTATTTTGTATAAAAAAAAAATTGTTTGTAGGTCAACGAACCTATAATACTGAAGACTGGATCTCGTGTGATCCTGGGAAAGAACCACGTGTTCCGATTCACTCATCCCGGACAGCCTCGCGAAGAGCCCGTGTCTAATAAGGACACAGTCAATGATACGCCCGGAACGAATACGGATAACGGTACGTATTGGCCTCATTGCGTCTCACAGCATTTCTATGTTTCCTTTGATTACCGACCAAAAGATTACTTATAATAATACTCTAAAACTCAGTAGAGCTTGCTTCGGTTGAGAACTTCTTGGTCTACCCCCATCGCCATCTTAATTCTTAGAAATACTAATAATGTTTCTAAAAACACAATCATTTGTATTTTGATTGCCAATAATTCTCAATGACAATTTTATGCATAATTTTCTCTGCTTTAATGCAAGTAGGGTAACAATAAAATGTAGATTATATAATACAATATACATTTTTTAAAAACTTTTATTAAAAAAGAGTAAGCATACAAAAAGCGATTTAATGATTCCTAAATATATATAGATCAGAAAAATAGATGTATTTAATTTTATTTCATTAAATTGACATGAAGAAATGAATGATTATCACTCTTAATGTTAACATCAAGATAATTATTATGTCTTATATCGTATATAAAAGTAACTGCTGAGTTTATTGGCGGTTCTTTTAAGTAAAATCTTGTTAAATAACGATTCAAGTAAGCTTGTGTCATTGTCCTCTAACATGATTTCTAAAATATTAAAATTAAATACGTCTATAGCACCGAGTGACACGGAGACCGTTGATTGGGACTTCGCGCAATGCGAGTTGCTGGAGAAGCAGGGAATCGATTTGAAGGCCGAAATGCAGAAACGATTAATGGCCTTAGAGGAACAGTTCCGTAGAGAGAAGGAACACGCTGATCAGCAGTTTGAAGAGCAGCGGAAGGTATGGGATAAACTGTTAAAATTCTCAAATCTATGGATTTTATGTTTAAAATATATATATTTAGCATCCAGAAATGAAACTGATATTATAAAAACATCAAATTGGTATTTTTAAAAATAGAACACCAATTCATACAAATTGATGTAAATATCAAACTCAATTAGACTTAAAAATCCAAATATCACTTGATTTATATTTAAAAAAAAACAAGTCGCGCCAATGATGAATTAGTTACCTAACCTTTCTGTCCATCAACAAAATGGCGGTTTTAAATTAGCGCGTGTCTTTTTTTAACAATGCTGTTGTATGGATCGAGAAGTATAGTTAAGAAATTATATATAAAATAGGTAGGCAGATGAGCAAATATTAACGATCCCTTATATTGCCAATGCGCAACCAACTTTGGGAACTAAGACGTTATGTCCCACGTGCCTATACACTGGCTCACTCACCCTTCAAACCAAAACACAACAATACTAAGTATTGCTGTTACACAACAATAGTAAGTATGCTGTTACACAACAATAGTAAGTATGCTGTTACACAACAATAGTAAGTATGCTGTTACACAACAATAGTAAGTATGCTGTTACACAACAATAGTAAGTATGCTGTTACACAACAATAGTAAGTATGCTGTTTGGCGGTAGAATATTCTATTCAAGATCATACAGATAAGTCATTATTGTTGGTTTTTGAGCGAGGTATTTAATACATTTTACTATAAATTTAAAATATATGTGCTTTGATAAGTTTTTTTGATGGAGTTATTAATTGTTATTTAGGAACGCATACAGTTACAATAAATAAATAACTAAAACATTTAAAATGCACAAAAAATCTGCAAATATTGTTAAAAACACAAACGGAAGCAGACATCAAATCACTGGTGGTAGGGCTTTGTGCAAGCTCGTCTGGGTAGGTACCACCCACTCATCAGATATTCTACCGCAAAACAGCAGTACTTGATATTGTTATGTTCCGGCTTAAAGGGTGAGTGAGCCAGTGTAATTACAGGCAAAATTGACATAAAATCTTAGTTCCCAAGGTTGGTGGCGCATTGGCTATGTAAGCGATGGTTGACATTTCTTACAATGCCAATGTCTAAGAGCGTTTTGTGACCACTTACCATCAGGTGGCCCATATGCTAGTCCGCCTTCCTATTCTATAAAAAAAGGCATAGACTGAGTATACATAAACCAAAATGGTGGGTATTTGTTTTTAGAACTACGAAGCCCGTATCGACGCACTTCAGAGACAAGTGGAAGAGCAAAGCGTCACCATGTCCATGTACAGCTCCTACACGCCCGAAGACTTCCACAACGATGAGGATATATTCGGTGAGTATATACAATTTATATCTTAATTTTAAAGACACAAAAATATTAGTAAATTTTTAGACCAGACACCACCAGACAATACAGATTAGCTATATTATTGTTCAAGACGTAAATACGCACTTAAGTATATATAGGTATTTTTTTAATTAGGTCATCCCCTGCAAAGTTTCTTCGAAATTTGTACTTTGGAAATTTGAAATAATATTGGCATGTGTAGGTAATGTTTGTACTATTTATGTTGATAAAGATATAAGGTTGTTCGATAAATCGTAAGCAAATGAATGAAAACATGTGAGCATTTAAGCACTTTAGTGCTTGACGATTCATAAATAATTGTAAAAGTCTATTTGTATAAAAATATAAAATAAGAATTGTAAATTTTGATAAGAATGCAAACTGTTATGTCCTTATGGTGATTAAAACGAAAATATGTTTTAGTATCATAAAAATGCCTTAATATTACCTCGTATCCGATTTTTCTATCGAATTTAACGTAAAGCTTGTGTTAAAAGTTTGGATGACAATAGCCCAATATTAAGTGATACCAATTTTAGATCGTTGAGTGGCCCGTATACCATCGAGCTATTTATATTTATCGTAAAGTCACTACACATATATTCTTTCAAGAAAACCCTCCGACGTTGAGATCTTCAATCTTACTTACGAGGTGTGATTACACGAAATGTATGCAATAACAGTAAGCGTGTGATATTGTGGGGTAGTGAATCCCCTGTTTGAGACAGAATGCTGGTCGGCGCGTGAGGTGGGGCTGGCGGCCTGGGCTTTCCGCAAGTGGAAGTACCATCAGTTCACCTCGCTCAGGGACGACTTGTGGGGGAACGCGATCTTCCTCAAGGTTAGTCAAATATAAAGTTAACATGAATCAATACTGTGGTCATGCCAAGCATGGAATTGATGTCGAGTCTAAGTGGTACAATCTCTTTATGAAATTAATTTGATATTGTTATCTCTTTCTTATCTGCAGGTTATGCCAAATTTTGTTGTTAAAATTTTGATTATTTTCCTTTAATTTACCGCATGAAAAAATGTATTTTTCCGGTACTATCACCTAAACTTTACCTACCTTCAGCTACGTGAGCTGGAGGCAGGTAAACATTAGTATGTTAATTTCAGTCTCGATGAGATGATGTAAACAATTTTCAGCTTTTGAAAATTGTAAATCAATACAGTGACTCTTGAACAAATTCCATTGACGCAGGAAGCGAACGCGATATCCGTGGAGCTGCGCAAGAAGGTGCAGTTCCAGTTCACGCTGCTGACGGACACGCCGTACTCGCCGCTGCCGGGCGAGCTGGCGCCGCGCGACGACGGCGACGACGACTACCGCCCCTCCGCGCCCACCGTCGTCGCCGTCGAGGTCACCGACACCAAGAACGGCGCCACGCACTACTGGACGCTCGAGAAGCTGCGGTGAGACCCTACAGATACACTAACATCCAACTGCACGATGGGTAAAGTCAGCCTCGGATCTACAATATTTCCGCGGCAGCATTATTGCCGCCGTCCGCCTAGCATTCTGAAATAATGACTGAAGAAGCTTACAAAGCAAATATACTGCGTTTAAATGTTACAATTGCTTTTATCTGATAGTCGAATGATTTTATATTTTATCATACTTTAAACGTTTTTCAAGTGTTTGATATAATTTATAAGACTGAAAAAATCATTAGGATTAACACTCGCATGGCACATTATGAATTTGATCTTGGCGGCGTTATTTGGTGTTGCTAATCATTGCAACAAATGCGAGTAACTCGTACAGATACCACCGGCTTACCGATAGATCCGAGGCTGGATAGAATTAGAGATTCTCCGTTGTGAATGTTTGTCTGTTTCGTGGATATAATGGAAAATAAAAGTAAGGTGTACGCTCCTTACAAATTACATTTAGGATATTGATTATTTAGTTTAGTAATTTTGGAGTAATGTTTGGGACTTTGTAGCGTAGAGACTCGATTATAGAAGTTTATCGATATATACTTAGTTTTGTAGGTATTTTTTACATACTTTGAACAATAAAAATGTACATAATATATTATAGATATTTTCTTATATTTTTAGGACATAAGAAAATAAAGAAACGAAGATTAGTTTAGTTTAGTTCTAGTACTTGTAATATTAATAATAAATTCTAAGGTATCGACTACATAATACTGTATTTATATTTAGTTTTTTTTTTATATATTATTTATTTCACATTTTTAACATGAAAGTAATTATTATTATTATTTGCATTTTGTTGTATTTATTAATTTTTCTGTTGTTTAATATATTTTTTTCTTAATATTCATATTTTGCTGTAGCAATATTAATTATATTTTTTCAATTAGATAGTCAATCGAATAATGCGTTTATTGAGTTCATATATAACATATGTAAGTTTTGTTTTATATGTAACAATATTATGTTAAAATACAAATTAATTGTTAGGTAAGTACATATTTTAAAGATAAAATTGTACATCAATGTGCATAAATATTTATGAAAACGCTTCTTTATTTTGCTGCTTATTATTATCGTTTACATAACAAATGCTTACATATACTTTAACACACATATTTATTATAATTATTTCACTCGTTATTACGTAAGTGTCGTCGGGCAGATGTGAAAATTTTGTTCAGGAACAAAAATATTGAATAAAATAAAGGGAAATTAAATAGGAATAAAATAATGACCAGGAATACGTAGATAGCTTAACTGAGTAAGTAAGTAGTTCCGACCCACGCGGCACCTGAGGCGGTAGGGCTGGAGGCGGTAGAGTGCAAGGCGGTGTGTTGTCCGTAGCCACCGGCTGGAGCTCATGCGGCAGATATACAACATGAACGAGAGCGCTTGCGCCGACGACGAGCCCGCGCCCCCCGCGCCCCCCGCGCCCGCCGCGCCCGCCGCGCCCGCCGACCCCGCTCTCCTGCACTGTATCTCCGCCTGTGCCAACAACACGCGGCTCTCGCTCGCCAACCTGCTGCCCTCGAGGTTTGTGCCTCCGGGAGAAACAAAGCAGAGCGAGACGGAAATACTAGTTGCACGAAATTTAAAGCGAGTCGCACGTTTCGAGAACGGTTGAGATGGATATTCGGACGCCTTAACCGATATTAGTCGAGGTGGCTTCTATTCTGTCGTTCGTATAAAAGTTAACTTCAGGGCAATAACTGCTGTTTTGTTTCTGCCTTCGATGTGATGTGAACGAGGGGGAACTAGTTTTACGCTTTCGTCGACATCGGCAGTCACGCTTTTGTAATAATGTAAGGCTTTTTTAGAGTTTTATATGAATATTATCGAGGCGGACTGCTAAGTGCGAGGCTTTACTGACCAGACGTGTAACGAATGAGGTCACGAAGGAAGTATATTTTTGCGTTCCATGTGAATAATGTGCGTATGTCACTGCATTCCAGGAGCTTTTCAGAACTGCACAACATCATCATCCAACAAAATAACAAACACTTTGTACGGCCATTCAATAATTCTAAAGCTATTTTAAAATTGAGATATTACTTTAAATGTATTGTCGCCGCGCTTCTTTTTATATAATTTATAAATAATTTTATCATGTAAATTAAAATGAAATTTCTTTTGATTGTTAGTAAAAATAAATGTCTGTTTGTATTTGCTTGCATGTGCTGCGTTCAAAATGCTAAAATTTGTTCAAAGCTTTACTACGTTGTAGATTTTATGCACAATTTGGTTAAGCATTTTTGACGTTTATGGTCTAATATTTAAAGTATATATTTGCAGGCAACGCTTAGAACTGATGCGTGAGATGTACCACAACGAGGCGGAGCTGTCGCCCACCTCGCCCGATCACAACATCGAGTCGGTCACCGGCGGTGATCCGTTCTACGATAGATTCCCGTGGTTCCGTCTAGTCGGACGGTAAGCTATTTCTTATATACCAACAGTACTCTTCTGCTTCAAAAGACCTTAATAAAATTGTTGAATTTTTTTAAAGAATTTTTAATTAAAGATAATTAAAAAAATGGTATCAGTGACGAGGTACTTACAAGAATTGATGTGTAAACATGTTAGCTCATGTGTTGATCTCACGTACACATTAACGCACTTACAAAAACCAAATCTTACGCTGACGTCATCTGACGCTCGAAACCTTATGGTGACGTCATCTGACGCTCCAGCTCTCAGTTACCGTGTAGCGAGCGCTAAGATGTTTACACATTGAAAAGTATCTTATACCATATTCCAAAATCTTTTCCATCTAGTCACCGAGTTTTATTCGTATCCACTTAATAGTTTTTACTTGAATGAATGATTCTCGTGAATTTCTTAATTTCACATTTATAATATTATCATTAATATAATACAGAAATATGTTACCGTAATTAAATACTGACTCCTTACACAAACTGATCTCTTCGTGGAACTATGACTTAAGATAAAATTCTATTAGTTAAGATACGAGGCAAAACTTAAATATCAAAAAATTATAAGGGTGAAGTTGTGATATCGTGATTCAATTTCTAGAAGTGACGTACAGATTTTGCCCCACAGGAGCTTCGTGTACTTGTCGAATCTTCTGTACCCGGTTCCACTTATTCACAAGGTGGCTATAGTGAATGAGAAAGGAGACGTGAAGGGCTATCTCCGGGTAGCCGTACAGGCAGTCATCGACGCCGAAAAAAGTAAGATGTTTTAAAATCTCATCTTTCAAAATGATAAGAGCAAATACGGCCCATTGGTTAGAACACGATTGCAATTCAAAATTGCGGGTTCATAACAGTTCAAAAGGACACCAAATTTGTATGTGCTTAAATTGTGTTTTTACTTGAATCTTCTCAATAGATGAGGCCTTAGCCCAGCAGTGGGATAAGTCATTACTTTACTGTTTAAATTTGCAAGTGTGAAAATGGATGTCAATAATTCGATTTCGATTTCTTTTTAGATAACGCCGAATTCGCTGCTGGCGTGAAGCAGTCAGCTAAAATATCTTTTGACGACGATATAGTGCCAGCTCGGTCAAGGCTGAAGGCGATTTCGAGCGTTGAGAAGAACAACGCTATTAACGCTATCAATATCGAAGATCGACCCGAACAAGACTCGAATATCAAGATTGAAGGTTAATATTTATTGTATTGCTTTATAATTATGAATGATGAAACTGTGATCGAAATAGCAACTAAAGTCTAAGATAATCGATACAGATAAATAAAATGGAAATGTATTTTTTTAATAATTTAATATTCTATGTGTACAATTCAAATGCATTATATACATACGATAAGATGGCAGATTTTCAAAGGGTTTTCGTCACAAATTAAAGCCCACGCTGGTAAAGCCGCCAATTTTGCTAGTTATGCTATATATTACTTGAATAATCAAAAATTAGAAAGTCACAGTCATACTTATACTGTGAAACTGTTAATGAGTTCTAGTTGATGAAGTATGTGTGCTTTCGGTACCAGAACTAGCAGTCGGCGAGTGCGACGCCGACAGCGGGCGGGGCGACAGCTCGCTGGCCTCGGAGCTGAAGGAGGAGGACCTGCCCGACCACCTCACGCTGGGCCGCGAGTTCACCTTCCGCGTGACCGTGCTGCAGGCGCACAGCGTGTCCACGGACTACGCCGACGTGTTCTGCCAGTTCAAGTGAGTGGCCGCACTAGTTATACTGCCGATCGTGCGATCCGAACGCCCCCATTGTGAAGTAGTAAAGAAATTATGTCTAATGTTTAGTATTTTTGTGAGTGAGCCAGTGATATTACAGGCACAAGAGACGTAGCATCTTAGTCTATTTTGGATAAAAAAAGAATACGCTGGTCGATTGGAAGAAAATTTAATAATTATATTTGAAAAACTAAATTATCTTCTCGTTTTGTTTTGATCAAAAGTTTAGTTTTTTATGTAATAACGGAAACGATCATTAAATTTTAATTTATTAATTCTTTCATTGTTTTAGCTTTCTGCATAGAAACGAAGACGCTTTCTCGACCGAGCCTGTCAAGAATGCCGGAAAGAACACACCTCTCGGATTCTATCACGTGCAAAATGTAAGTTTAGATTGAGGAATTAAATTGAAATAGAAAACATCTAAAGACTCGGTGAATTTTAACGATATATACTTTTTAGATCACCGTTCCAGTGACGAAGTCGTTCGTCGAATACATAAAATCGCAACCGATAGTATTCGAAGTTTTTGGACATTACCAGCAACACCCTCTGCATAAGGTAACGAATAAACTCAAAGGTTTAAAGCTGTAAATTAGTTACACCGTACATACATATACATTGTTAATCAAAGTTGTTAAATTTATTTCATATAATATAAGCCTTTCAATTTACTACCTTCGCTCCAAAGCTCACGATTAAAAAGTTGAGCACCTGCAACACAAACACTCGACCCGTCGAACACAAACATTCGAGAGCGTTTGCTTTATGTATAGTCAAGTGAGTGGCGGCCGGTTCTGTGGCAGGACGCGAAGCAGGACGGGCCGGTGGGGCGCGCCCCCCCGCGCCGCATGCTGCCCCCCTCGCTGCCCATCTCGGCGCCCGTGCGCAGCCCCAAGTGGGGCGCGGCCAGCGTGGCGCCGCCCTGCTGCTCGTCGCACCTGCACTCCAAGCACGACCTGCTCGTCTGGTTCGAGATCTGCGAGCTGGCTCCCAGCGGCGACTACGTGCCGGCGGTGAGCGGCTACCAGACACGAGTCGTGGTATAACTATAGCACCCGTCCGTCTATTTCCTACATTCAATGTGCTGTTCACTAGGTGGTGGAACACAGCGACGAGTTGCCGTGTCGAGGCCTGTTCCTCCTGCATCAGGGAATCCAGCGACGCATCCGCATCACTATACTTCACGAGCCGTCCTCTGACTTGCAGTGGACTGACGTCAGGGAACTTGTCGTCGGTAAGAAATAAAATTTATTTATTGATCATTTGTCGGTAATCATTTTAATTTCTAATAACAAATTTGAATCATTTTAGAATTTCTTAAATTGACTTTAAACTATGTTGGGTTTACATTAAAGTATACATTTTAATGATTTTTTATGAAGTGCATTGTTCGGACAATTGACTTTGTCCTTGCTTGTACTATTAAATCAAACTGCACACTGTTGTTAAACTCAATCTTTAATTAAAGCAAAGAAATGTATTGTACAAATAAATAAACAAAACGGTTGCGTGATCTAGGATTGGGTACAATGCCATCTACTGGTGGGAAGCGCAAAACAAAAAAATAGTATGACATATTATAATTTTGACTTGAGCGAAACTATACCGCGATTCAAGAGTATACTAGCGCCATCTATTACGCGTATGCTTAGTTATAACTTACAATATGAATAAAATATATTAATTATTAACTTTTATCTGACAAATTAACATTGAATTCAACATTCCGCCCACCAAAGAACTTGTTCTTTTGGTAGTTCATATGAACTATATAAATTCTTACATGACAACCGCCCACCGTGATACACAGAAACAAAAACAAAGTACAAGAATATATCAAATGACATATAACAGTCTTATTAAAATAACTTAACCTAACTTACATACTATGCTTTAGTAATGCCCATACATTAAATAGCACTTGGCAGAATAGAAACCTTATTGAGTGGACGTTTGATCAATCCATTTTTAGTTTTAATAGTCAATACTCTAGTGAGTCCATCATGGCCAGAATGCTTTTGTTCTATTTTGCCTAGTAACCATTTTGTTGGTGGTAGGTTATGATCCTTAATCACAACAATGTTGCCTATATCCGGATCTTGCTTCTTCGTGAACCACTTGTACCTTTGATTGAGGCTAACCAGGTATTCTTCTGACCATTTTCTCCAAAAATCATTTACCATCTTTTGTGTCAGCTTCCATCTCTGCAAGCCAGTTACTTGTACGTCAGTCGGAGCCTCATCGGGAATCGCAACCATTTGCTCACCGATTAAAAAATGACCGGGAGTTAATGGCTGTGGATCTCCGGGGTCTTCACTCAAATATGTCATAGGCCGTGAATTAAGGCAGGCTTCAATCTGGGTCAGAACGGTTGAGAGTTCCTCGAAAGTTAAAGTTGAATCTCCAATTACGCGTTTAAGGTGTGTCTTGGCTGATTTTATGCCTGCTTCCCATAGACCACCAAAGTTAGGTGCATTTGGTGGGATGAAATGCCAAGAGGTTCCGTCGTTTGCAAGTGCCTGAGCGATTTCTATAGGGAGCTTGGATTGGGCAGTGAGGAACATGTCTCTTAACTCCTTTTCCGCTCCTACGAAATTAGTCCCGTTATCGCTATATAAATCGACGCATTGGCCTCTTCGAGATACAAATCGTCGAAATGCGGAAATAAAGCCCTTTGAAGATAAATCCGATACTGCTTCCAGATGTATCGCTTTGGTGGACATACATATGAAGAGGCATATGTACCCCTTATATGATTTTGATCCTCTGCCAGGTGAGAACCTTATATTTATAAACCCAGTGAAATCAACACCAGAAGATTTAAAGGGTCTTGAAGGTTTCAGCCTGCACTTTGGTAGCTGACCCATAAGCTGATTGTTATTTTGTTGGGAAAATCGTAAACATTTAACACATTCGCGATAACATTTTTTAACTCTTTCTCTAGCCCGTACTATCCAATACTTGGAACGTAGGTAATTTAGCATGATTTGCGGCCCACCGTGCATAGTTTTATAATGGGCATCAGTTATTAATAATGAAGTAAGATGGCTATTACTCGGTAAAATAACTGGATGCTTTACATCAAATCTCGCTTCTGACTCCTTAATACGGCCACCTACTCTCAAGACTCCATTTTTGTCTAAAATGGGGCAGAGAGTATGCAATGAACTTTTTCTTTTAACTTCTCCATGAGACTTTATCTGTTGTATTTCTTCCGCATAATAAATATGTTGGGTGTTTCTTATAATTGTCTGAAGAACTTCTTCCATTTCTTTCACAGTAATAATTTCAAACTCTTTGATCCTTCGTTCTTTTGATAGTATTACTCTATTTTTCCTTGATGACCTTAATATTCCTATGTATCTCTTACAATATGCTAAAATCCTGACCATTCTTGTTAAGTTTGAAAATCTTGTCCAGACAAATTCCTGTTCTGATTGAATGACGGCTGTTAAAGTCTTTATGGGCCGCTCCTCAATAGATGTGGAGAAATCATTGCGAAAATCGTACGTACAGTTGTGGTGCAGGCAGTCTGGACCGTGCCACCACAGCGTGAGACCAGCTAAATCAGCTCCTTTTATACCCCTAGAAGCAAAATCTGCAGGATTATTAATTGTTTCGATGTGACGGAACTGACTGGAATCTAGCATGGTATGAATTTCCGAAACCCTGTTACTAACAAATGTATTCCATCGCGTCGGTTCTCCACGGACCCAAGCTAATACCACTGTGGAATCTGACCATGCGTATAAATCTTCTTTAGGTATTTGCATAATTTGCGAAACTTCGTAAATCAATTTAGTCGCGAGCAAGGCGGCGCGTAATTCTAGCCGAGGAATACTTATTTCCTTTTCAACTGGAGATACCTTTGTTTTGGATGTTACCAAATTAACATGAATATTGCCGAATGCATCCGTCACTTTCATATAGACAGCACCAGCGTATGCTGCCTGAGATGCATCTGCAAACGTATGTAATTCTATTTTATCACCCTTATGAGACTGTAACCATCTTGGTATAACAATATTTCTTACGTTGTGCAGATCTTGACGAAATGAGCACCATTCCTTATACAACTCGGCGGGTAAGTTCTCATCCCAATCTAACTTAGCCTTCCATAATTTTTGGATGAATATCTTTGCTGTTATAATTACTGGCGAAATCCAGCCCATTGGATCATATAATCTAGCAATATCAGAAAGAACCTTGCGCTTCGTAATACGTTCGCATAAATTTGGTAGTTGTAGTGTATACTCGAAACTATCAGTGGTTTTATTCCAACTAATACCCAACACCTTAATCGTATTATTGATCTTGAAAATTAAGGGTTGGTCTAATCTCTTGCATCCATCTTCAATATGATTCATTAATCTCTCACTGTTACTACACCATTTTTGTAGACAAAACCCACCTGCACTCATCAGGTTATTCATTTCTTCAAATATCTCTACTGCTTCCCTCTCCGTCTCACATCCTGTTAGCAAGTCATCTATGTAATAATCCTGAAGAGCGATTTTAGCTGCACGAGGGTACTGTGCTTCTTCGTCCTTTGCAAGTTGTTGTAATGCCTTTACAGCCAAATAAGGAGCACAGGCAGTACCAAAAGTAAGTCTCAAAAGTTTGTAATGTTCAATAGGATCTTTAGGGTTCGATCGCCAAAGAATGCGCTGAAAGTCAGTGTCCTTCTCCTCTACTCGAACTTGTCTGTACATTTGTACCAGATCTGCTATTATGCAAAAAGGATGACGTCTCCATCGCATCAAAATGTGGCGCAGATCTTGCTGCAGCTTCGGTCCAACAAGAAAACAATCGTTCAACGACACCTTGTTCATGCCCTTGCAAGACGCATCGAAGACGATGCGTACCCTTGTTGTCTCTTTATCTTCTCGGATCACTGGATGATGAGGCAAGTACACTGCCTTTGGGTTATGTATGTCTTCAATGTTCTGAATCTGTACCATATGATTTTGGTCCTTGTATCCATTAATTACGCGTTTGTATTCTTCATATAATGGTGGATTATTTTGTAATTTTCGCTCTAAGTAGTGGAATCTACGCAAGGCTATATCTCTTGTCTTACCTTCAACACATCTTGGCTTATGTTCCTTGAAAGGTAAACGCACCACGTATCGACCTTCGTTGTCTCTTGTAGTAGTGGCTTCAAAAAATTGCTCACACTTGATTTCTTCTTTCGTAGACTTCTTCAAAATTGCATCAGGCTCTCTTTCAATTTCCCAGAATTTTTTTAATAGGTCATCCTCTTTTACTCTTATATGAAACCCGACTAATTGTGGGTTTTTTGAAGTGACATTGTTTCTTACTCGACCAGATAGAACCCAACCAAATTGTGTCTCTTGCGCTATCGGGCCCTTCTCTGTTGGATGTTTCAAGAGGCCCTCTAGAATTATGTCTTCATACACTTCTACTCCTAGAATCATATCGATTTTTGCAGGTGATCCATACTCAGGGTCAGCCAAGCTAAGTCTCTTAATTTCTGGCCAGTCGGTAATCTTTGTTTGACATGTTGGTAAAAATGATGTCAACTTTGTTAATACGTAGGCATCAACATTTATTGCGTGCTTTGATTTTTGGTTGTGAATTGACTCTAGGCTTAAAGACACCATGCTTCTTGACCTTGCCAACTTGTCACCTATACCAGAGACTAGACCATTGGTATTGGTTCTCTTTAAACCCAGTGATTGTGTCGTTGCTTCGTTTATAAAAGAACCCTCTGAACATGGATCAATAAGAACTCGTATAACTTGTGAGTACCCATTTGCGGAACTTGCTCTGACTATGGCAGTTGCCAACAACATCTCCTTCTGATTCCTTTTTGTAACCAAATGAGCTATCACTGGTGTCTGCCTCTCAATACTATCCTTATTGACCGGTTGAGCTTCTGGTAAACTTGGTAGTTCGCTCCTCTCCAGATGCAGCAAAGTGTGGTGTCGTCTACCGCAGCGGCGGCAACAAGTTGACGATCGACATTCTTTAACGGAGTGTGTAGGTGCAAAACAATTGAAGCAGAGTCTCCTTGATTGTATTACTTCAGTTCTCTCTTTAGGAGTTTGCTTTGCAAATTGTTTGCATTGATATAACAAATGCTGACCCTTGCAAATAGTACAAGAAGGATTTGCTCGTTTATTATCTTCTTGGGCGGTGGAATGAAACACCTTTGGTTTGGTGTTGTTGGAATGTACATTTGGGGATTTTACCATGGACCTGTTGTTGCCACAGATCATTTCAAATGTCCGGAATCTTGACTCTAAGAAATTTACAAGTTGATTCCACGTTGGTAATGTTTCCGAATCTAACTCACTGACTTTTGCTTCCCACAACTTTCTTGACTCTGAGTCTAGTCTTGACACCACGATGTAGTTAACGATTACATCCCATGAGGTGGTGTCTATGCCCATGTTTTGCAATGATTTAAGCGATGAAGATGTAACATCCAGTAGTGACTTGATGGAACTTGCAGAGTCAGTGGCATTTCTTTGTGAGAGTAAACGCTTCATAATTTCGTTGCAGTTATAGCGTTTGTTGTTATAACGGCGAATCAACTGCTGATAAGCGTCTTCGTAATTAGAATCTGTTGTGGTTAAATTCCTTAGTAATGTTTCCGGTTCTCCTGTTAGACTACTCTTTAAATAGTGCATCGTCTGTACTGGACTCAATGCAGTATTTTGATGAATTAATGAGGTGAACATATCATGAAATGTTTGCCATTCCTCATATAGTCCAGAAAATTTCGGTAATTGGATCTGTGGTAATTTTACCTTTGTATTCGATAGGACCGATCCTTCAGGACCAAGTGATTGTGGTGAAAAGGTATTTGCACTAAACAATCGGAGATCATCTTTAATTCTAGCTTTGTATTCAGTATAAATATCTTCGAATCCTGTGTACATATCATCGGTGAAGTATGGCAATTTAGCCCTTTCCTCTCTCTTAATGCTGCCAACTATATCACCGTGTATATTCATGAAGGTTTCGAACAATCTATCTAAGTTTTCTAGTTTTGATTCGATATAAGTTACTTTCAATCTATCTTTGGGTGTTTTTTTATAATTTATGAAAGCTTTCTTTAATTGCTCAAACGTATCTTCCTGTTTCATTAGTAACTTCTCCATTGTACAATTTCCAAATACTCTCTAAGTTCTTTTAAAATGATTTTTTTTAAGCGTTTTCAAATGCAAATTTTCTAAGTTAATTTTTTAATCCAAATTTTCTAAGTGTTTTTTAGCGCAAAATTTTCTAAGTCAATTTTTAACCCAAATTTTTCTAAGTGTTTTTTAGCCCAAACATACACTTAAACACTTTTCACTTAACACTGTCATCTAAATTCCACACACTTCCCGGGTTTCGGCACCAGATGTCCTTGCTTGTACTATTAAATCAAACTGCACACTGTTGTTAAACTCAATCTTTAATTAAAGCAAAGAAATGTATTGTACAAATAAATAAACAAAACGGTTGCGTGATCTAGGATTGGGTACAATGCCATCTACTGGTGGGAAGCGCAAAACAAAAAAATAGTATGACATATTATAATTTTGACTTGAGCGAAACTATACCGCGATTCAAGAGTATACTAGCGCCATCTATTACGCGTATGCTTAGTTATAACTTACAATATGAATAAAATATATTAATTATTAACTTTTATCTGACAAATTAACATTGAATTCAACAGACTTTATATATAGTTTCTTGGTATAATTTCGGATCTAATTTGGATTTTATAGTCAGTTTATATACAACTTGTTATTTTATACGCAGGACGTATTCGGAACACACCGGAGCCAAACGATGACTCAAATGACGGTGACGAAGATGGAGCCCTGTCTCTCGGCTTGTTCCCCGGAGAACGACCATCGTTGGACGATCGGGCTGTGTTCAGGTAAGTGGATTAAATTTCATATCAACAAACATAATTTCAATATGTTTATATCATTTGTATACAGAGGCATCAAAGGAGCCATATTTTATTTTATGTTGAGTGTTATTAGAAGATATTTATTGGATATGTTTTTGAGTATTTTTTTACATGAAAATGTGTTTTAAATCTGCAAAATTCTGTCCAGATTTGATCTAGAAAATTTCTTATAAAAAACAATCTTTACAAATGTCCATTACAAAAGATTATCGTTTATCGAGGTAACTATTGTACTAAGGTTCGAAGCCGCTTGGGACAGCAGTCTGCACGGATCCCCGCTCCTGAACAGAGTCAGCGCTAACGGAGAAGTTGTGTATATTACACTTAGTGCTTATCTCGAGGTAAGTTTTAATAACTTTAAGGTGATTAACTTGTAGTATTACTTGACGTCATTTAACAATATGTTTTTTTTTATAATATTTTTGTTTAAACACAATTTTAAGACGCAGATAAAGTAATTTATAACAAACAAACAAGCCAACATGAGCTAATCTCGTACTGTTAGAAAATGAATACCGCTTAATACTTTTAACCTATTTTCATTGGAAGGAGAGATAGTGTCGTGTTACTGGTAAGTATACAGTAACAAGTTCACAACTTGACAATTGACGTTTACCGCGTAGACATCGTTTATATAAATAAATACGATCGTGCGAGAAAATCAATCGCGCTACTAATATGTGGGAACGCACGATTGGTAGTTTCAGACGATAATATTATAACAGACGAATAGTTTGATGCACGCAAACGGGACGAACGTTCCTTCGCTACGCCACCTGTACTCGAGTCCGTGCGTTGGCGCAGGTGGAGAACTGCGGGCGGCCGGCCATCGTGACGAAGGACCTGTCGGTGGTGGTGGTGGGGCGCGAGGCGCGCACGGGCGCGGGCCGCTCGCTGCGCCGCGCGCTGTTCGGCCACCGCGCCGCGCGCGCCGACCGCCTCACCGGCCTCTACGAGCTCAGCCTGCACCGCGCGCTCGAGCCGGGTACGCGCCCTACTCCGCCCCTACTCCGCCCCTACTCCGCCCCTACTCCGCCCCTACTCCGCCCCTACTCCGCCGTCTAAAGCGTTGTCTCTTGAGCACGCACTTACGTGACACCCTGGCTCACTAAACTTTCGAGTCGAAATACGACTTTTGTGTCGGATTTTGGAGGTTTTTTTTTAGTAATGAAAAAAGTCAATTATTTTCCAATACCGAGGATGCAGTAGATTCCACATTATTTCCGTTTCTAAGCTGATATATATCTATTTACTTTATCGAAAATATACCTAATCCGAACACACGATTGGCTTATCATCTTTTTATGACACCGATAAAATTTGATTACCCACTCCTTTCCAGGTGTCCAGCGCCGCCAGCGCCGCGTGTTGGATACGAGCGGCACGTACGTGCGCGGCGAAGAGAACCTGCACGGCTGGCGTCCTCGTGGCGACTCGCTTATCTTCGATCACCAGGTCGGAATATTTATTTATAATGATCCGAAGCAAACTTTGAATCTTTAGATTTTCTATAATGTCGCTAAGTTTTTAATCAATATTAGAAATAATTAATCCGAGCTCAGACACACTCGACAAAATTTGCATGTTCTTTGGCTAGTGAAGTAAGCGTTAATTTTAATTTCGTATGGCAATCAGACAAAATGAAACGTGGGTCGTTTTCTCTTCACGATATAACTTTTGTTTTTCTAAGCTAGTAGTTTGGATATAATTTTATTTGCAACGCTAAGATTCCTGTATTTGTGTTTTTGAAATTCGTCCTCGTTCCGAACTTTCTGTACAAAGAACGCAGTTTAAAATAATATCGAAAATTTTATAACGGAAGTCATTAACGATTGTTTTCTTTTACTCAAACAGAAACGTATCTGGCGCAAACTGATCTATGATTGGCCGCTGGACATTATCGATAAATTCCAGGTCCACAAATATGTTTCCTTAGCTATTTAGTATGTGCGCAATCATTCATTTGGTGTTATAGTCATTCGTACTAAATAGCTACTGAAAAGTGATTTGTGTACTGGTTACTTGTCCATTCATCTTTACTTCACGCACAATTATAAACAAATATAGAATTATATTTTTTAGCTTTATTTTACTATCTGTACAAGGGCGAACTTACATTAGCTATAACACTAATGTTTTGTTAAACACTGATACTTCTCTTTCTATCATCTTTGATTTGACATTCGAAAGAAGAAGACAAAGTATTGTTTATCCAATCGCCAACAACTTGTTCAACTTTAGATTACTTTCAGATTGTGGTATACCTCTTAAAATAACGGTTTTACTAAAATATTTTACAAGGAATGTAGATTCTCCCTTGTTACTTTTAGCCTTATAATACTATTATTTTAGTTCATGTGACGATGCTAGACATTTTACTTACATCACACATTTGTGACCCTGAAACAGACACGCTTTATCAATACATAAGCTTTATACTTAATATTTATACAAAGATATATATTTTACATAATTATATTTAAACACATTTTTGATTTTTAAATTGCTTGTTAATTTTATCCTTTTTTTAAATTTAATAATTTATTTAACTAGCAACACTTTTAGTAAATAATTTGCTCAAATTATTCCGAAACTGTCGTCGCCTTTACTACGAAAAAAATGTAGAGGAATGAAACTAACAGTGTTATAATTTCAGTGGGAGCTTGAGAAGATGACACGATTGGAGCAGGTCGGTCGGACAAGACATTTCCTAGCGCTCCGCGAGCGCCTTCGTCACGGACACGAAAACACAGTCGCACCCAACGACTTTACTAAGACAGAAAAGGTATACATAGCTGAAAAACAAAATCGCAATTAATAAATAAAACTGTAAAAGGAATGACGCCAAACTCAATTTTTAAAAAATGGCCTACAAAGTAAGTACGGTATGTCAATAAATGAAAGCGTCGTGTACAGGAGGTGAGCAACATGGCGGCGAAGGCTGCGGCGGAGTGCGCGCACGGGCGGGACGACGCCGTGTACGAGCCGTGGGACATGAGTCCGCGCGAGCGGGACCTCGCCACCAAGTTCGTCAAGCTCATACAGGGTACGCATCACACGCAACGCTTGAGGGGTAGAAATTCATTGATATACAGATTTTGACATGGTCCTCTTTTTTCCAACTATTTTTGTATGTGTGTGATTTTTTTAATAAAACTTTACTTACTAGAGTAGGTATATATATAGTAATTATCTTTACATACATGGCCCAACTCTGGACCTAGAAAATACAGGTTTAACCTGACAATAATTTTCTTTATCAATGTCACAATAAGATCGGGATAGTTGGCGTTCTATGGGGGAGGCTTTCGTCCAGCGGACGGCAAAAGGCTGAAAAAAAATGTCACAATACCCTTTAAAGTCTCTTAGATAAAAGTGCCTCTATATTTGATTTATATAACGAAACATATATTTTCAATAATTACAGGACGAATAGGCAATAATAACAACAAGGAAGTCGATGCAGCGGTATCACCCGCCACGCCCGTGGACGAAGGCGTCTCGGCCGATATCTCGACGCCCAGTCTTCTGTCCTCCATACACAGCGCTTCGAGCTTCGAGTGAGTGTCGACTTTTGTAACGATAACATTACTTAGGAGACAATTTTTTAAATTATAGAAGCTTCAGCTTGCTCTGAAACTTATTAAAGTTTCTCTCATATGAAATTTAGAAGATCACTGGTTGTATAGAAAATTTTAATAGTTGTGAATCATAATGAAGTCCCGATCGGTTCGGTTTCGGCAGGCTGTGCTCGCCGGAGCGCGCGCTGCTGGAGAAGGCGGCGGCGGCGGGCGGCTGGGGCGCGGGCGCGGGGGCGCTGTCGGGCGCGCTGGCGGGCGCGCTGGCGGGCTCGCTGGCGGGCTCGCTGCTGGGCGCCGGCGCGCTCTTCGTGCCCGACTGCGAGGAGGTGCGCGTGTCGGCCGCCGTGGCGCGCCGCGGGTACCTCAACGTGCTGCAGCACGGCACGCACGGCTGGAAGAAGCGCTGGCTGGTACGACCCCCCTCCCCCTAGCTACATACTATACGCTTTGAATAAACTATACGATATCTACAATAATATCCATAAGATTTGTCACTTCTCCTCTTTTAGTTACTTACCTTTCGTTCGTATTCTCGTGTAACCGAACGATATGTGTATCGCAGGTGGTACGTCGGCCGTACGTCTTCATCTACCGCGATGAGCGCGACCCGGTGGAGCGCGCCGTCATCAACCTCGCCAACGCGCACGTGGAGTACTCCGAGGACCAGGAGCAGATGGTGCGGATGCCGAACACTTTCAGGTACTTTTATATATTTGTCACGAACGACCACAATCGATCCATAGTCATACGAACACGAAACCTAACATTTCGAAGCTTATAATAAACATAAAGCATCGAATTAACCTCAAAAAACCACTAAATATATGACCCGTTCAAAATTAATAAATTGCTTATAATTCCTTGAAATAATGTATACAAATGTTTGTAGTGTGGTGAGCAAGGAGCGTGGCTACTTACTGCAGACCTTAGGAGACAAGGAGGTACATGATTGGCTGTATGCGATCAACCCGTTGCTCGCGGGACAGATTAGGTGAGATTATATATTATCTGTTTATTAGAATAAGCGAATGAATAATTGAATGATTTTATTTTCTTCAAATATCTACCATTGATTTTGAGCCTAATAAAATTTTAGTGAATGGAAAAATAATATTGAACATTTGTTAAATTTGAGGAGGTTCTTTTTTAAATCTCTCTCAGTGACCGAATGTTATTCGTGATTTTTATTTAGAACTAAATATTTTTTTATACTTATAAACATATTTCATCAAGTATTGAAAAATGTGTTTATTTATATGTAAATAAATACATCAAGAGTTAAAGAAATAATCACTTTTCCATAATATAATAATTATTATCATTTATAATTTTTTGACGATCAAAAATGTCCTCAACTTAAAAACTACCGAATCGATTGGTTACCGTTTTCGACCGCTAGCTAACGATAAGATCGATCCCAGTAGTCGTAGCCTAGTCGTAAGTCGAGCCAGCAGCCGGTCGGTGCATATGTATGTACACACACGCTGAAGGTGTCCGCGCGCAGGTCGCGGTCGTCGCGCCGCCGCCCCGCTCCCCCCGCGCCGCCCGCTCCCCCCGCGCCCCCCGCCGCGCGCCTCGCCGCATGAGACGCCCTCACCATGGAGTCTATACTCGTTTATTAAGTGCGTCGCCGACCGACGGACGCTCGCGCACAGACCGCTCCCCGCTTTGCGGACCTCGGATAGATATTGAAACGGCCCCCTAGGCTTTTGCTCGATCGCCCGAGGAGCTCTGGGTACGACTGAGCTGCTAAAGTATAAATAATCTTTTTTTTTATTCTATCAAGTCGTGCAAAGATGTTCGACCGAAATTCGTATCCAGAGTTCGATCGGCCCTCGCATTGAATATTATCTCTGTATCTATTTTATCTGTAGTTGATTAGTTTTATGTAATCGTGGTCTCTTGAGCTATTTAATCTGTGCATCTATTGTTAATCTACCACGCTGACGATTATGATATATGTATACTTTGATTCTAAAAATCAATAATAGAAATATCGAGCAAAAGTTAGGAGTAAATGTAGAGAATTCTGTGACTGGTTTGGTAGAAAGATTAAAGATAACGAATTTCTTTATTTAAATTTTAATTAATCGAAAAATAATAATTTGATTTTTCGAAAGTGTGGTTTTGCAGAATAATAAAAATACGACTGGAACGGGTGTCCTAGTTGGGACCACGTACTAAATGAATATAGTTAATAATATATTTTGAAATTATCATTCGAAATTATATACCAAAGAATCAATTAATTTAGCATATCCGTTTATCATTAACTGTATTGTATTTATGGCATTTAATGCGAGATACGAACTATACGTAAATATATATGTGTTTTATATGTTGTTATATTTTTACAATGTTCAAAATAGTTTTAAATTTATGGTCAAGTGTGAGTTGGGTCCAAACCGGTGCACCGATAGCGGAAATGGGGTAATATAAAAAAAAAAAAACTATTTACACAAATAATTACCTAATGTATTGAAATGTAAGCGGGCTGTTTTAATATCTATGGTAGGACGCACAATTTTATAATAAGTTTTTTATCTATGTATTTTCGACAGTGTATAAATGTTACGGGTCTTTGCATCGCCGTTTGTTTTCTTTCTTGCCAAATAATAAAATGAAAAAAAAAATTAACTTTATATAATATACAGAGTAGTGTATAAAAACTTCATGATTTGTTTTCATATTCCGCTGAAATGTTAGTTAAAATTTTAATATAAGCTTCATAGTTTTAAATTTTCGAGGTGCAATGACTCATATAAAAATGTTTGCAAAGTAAAAATAAAAAAATAAAAACATTTAGTATTTCGTGCAGTAAGTATTATAAAACAAATGTTGCGCACAAAAGAAGTCGGCGATGTCTCTAATGGACTCCATATTGTACCGCGAGAATAAATAACGACGTACTAGGAAATGACAAAATGAAATTATCTATATGGATTTTTCCCTAATGTTACATACATTATTGATGTAATTAAACTTGTATATACGTATGACTTGAACGGTAGATTATATTTTGAGGCTCGAACGGGCCGGCTCGGTTGGATAGTCCGTATGACGTCATACGTAACGTTTTATTTAATATCTAGTATTGATTGATTGTAAATACATATATAATTGTATGGCAATGTAGTTAAATGTAGAACTACCGTGTTTCAAAATAATTTAAAAGCTTCTGATATCGAAAATAATTTAATATATTTGTGTTGTAGTTTATTATAATATTTTCAATATTAATGATTTTATTGAAATGGATTGTATAAAGTAGGTTAATGTGATGTTACCGGTGTATTCACGATCGCGTAATGATTTAAATCATCATTCGTTAGTGTCCAGCGTCACAAATCATTCCGAAGTGTCTAGTCACAACTACTCTGTAGTTACATTGCATGTGATAGAGTAGATCCATAGTTACGATACCGCGCTGCGAACTCATCGCGTAGTTTGTTAAATGTCTCGGTGTTATGTTAAATACACTTATAATCATCTAAGGTTCAACCACCTACCATAGAGTTCATAATGTCGCAGAGATGGCAATTTATCACCGTAGTTAGAGTAATTGATGTGATTATAGTTTTGTGGCCCCCGTTATATATTTATTTCATCAATTCTATGATTCCAAACGACTCTTAACCTTGTTACCGCTTCGATGGATGTTAAATAAAATAATCGTTACTCGACTATCGCTTGTAGGTGACTATTTTCGGAATAAATCGTATTATATAATTATATCTCGTGACAACTTTGTAAGCTTAAGTAAATGTAAATAAATGTCTTTTAATAGTTCTTTTGGCGTATATGAGTTTCAGAAATATTAGAAAAAAAAAATTGATACATATATATAATTTGACATGAACGCTTTCTTCTACGTTTTAAAAGTCCATTCACCGGCTTGCGCCCTGAATCGTAGACAAATTCTCGGCATAACACTAGAATATTCAGATAATAACTTAGCATAGATGAATAGTTGTAAGATCAAAAGTATTATCCAAATTTAGTCATGCTGTGTGTTATAATGTTTATTAAAATTATAAATAATACAACAATCGTCGTCGACGTCTCTGCCGGGCGCAACGAACTAACGTTACCGACACCTGAGCGTTGACCTGAAGGATTTTGACGGCGCGCTTTATTTATCCGTTAAAACGTCCTCTTAATTAACTTAAAGTTGTGAATATGTCTTGTGTCCAAATTTGTTCTATACCACAAATATATTGCTATATGTGTATCTCTCATGTTATCTAACGGATGAAAGGATCTCAACTCGTATGTACTATTTTTAATAAAAATGTCTCTAGTCATTTATTTATAACATTCCAACGCTGTTGATTCCTCTTTTTCAACTAGCATAATGTATTTTGCATAGCAGAATCGTATTTATCTAGTTTAATAATTGGAATATTTAGAACACGAAATGATGACGTAATATATATTTATAATTTCTCTATCGATATTTCTTCGTTTGCAAAGCTTCGTTCGGTTATATTTTTGTAGTTCCAAAAGATCTTTTTAAATTAGAGATGACGGCTTAAGCTGTATTATATATATTTTTATAGAGTGTACTCTAAAGCTACTGTTATTTTTATAGGAATAGCTGTTTTCTAAAATTATGTTCACTGTTTCGTGTAATTTATGTTCAAGTATTAGTTGTTCGGGAGTGATGGGGGAGTGTGGGTAGAGGGGGGTTAAGTTAGCGCTTACCCGAGAGTATACAAAGGCGTGGCCGCTCCGGGCCGGGCCTTGTGATTACGATAGTGATTGTTGTTTGTTGGGCGAGAATGATATTTGAATAATTATATATTCTATGTATAATTTATGGATTTCATTCAAATTTATAAAAATAAGAACAATGTAATAATTGGTAATATTACTCATTGCTCTAAATGTACTATCAAAATATATTATACACAGTGTTAAAGGTCATAAATAAAATGCTTTGAAAATTTCCATATTCTTGTTTCCTTTATACCAATCCTTACAAATCCTCAAAATACGTTTATTGCTTAAAACAATAAATTAGATACATTTTATAAGTATGTGATGAATTCATAGTTTTTATATTAATAGTGTTATTTATTTTACATAACTAAATATGGTCACCGTGCTACGCTCGTCCGTAATGACCGGATTCAAATAAGTCTGTTTATCAACATGAACTGCAAATTTTTACCTTCAAATACTATTAAGGTTAAAGCATAGAAAATAAATTAATATTATTATTATGGTTTACAAAATCTTATACGAAGAACGCTACTTTATATTCAGGCAAGCAAAGCTAAGTTATCATAAGATTGATTATTAATTATAATTTAATTCGACCTCGTGAAAAAAAAATCTGGCTCACCTGTATTCATCAAAGCGTACATGAGTAGCATGATGGACATAGCTCCGAAACCTCATTAAGAGCAGAGGTGCTTTTAATTTCTTTATTCCTGTACACGCAGAGTTCGAAGAGACTGAAATGCGATACGACATGAAAAAGTTCGGGCGCAACACCACGATTTCAAAACCAAAAATGAGTCAATTATAAAGCATTTTAAATAGGTAATTCCTAAAATATAAGTCATTACTAAGGCAAATAAGTATGATATTAACATAAGTTTATTATTTCTCTACTATATAATCCTCATTCGCGACACTATTGGTTTGTTGCAATAATACAGTACGTGTAAACGGTTAAAAGACTCGTCCATTGAACGTTTTTGTTTCCCAAATTTGCAAATTGAAAAATAATGGACACTAAAGTTCTCAAATATTTATTTAAAAAAGAAATAAACATGCGATCACATGCGTTATTTTATCTGAGATCGGCTTAAATCGAATTTAAATTAACATTCTTATATAAATCTTAGAATATCGTGACGTCACATACGCCAATGCACAGCCAACCAATTGAGAAACCGCGTTCACTTCATGAAAAAGGATTTAGATTTTTGTCGTAATCATCATAATCGTCGTCATCACCAGCAAAAGGGTTAGTCGGATCATTAATTGTTTCATCAGCGAATGGATTTTTAGACTCATCATATGTTTCATCGAAGGGATTTCTTAATGGTGCTTCTCTCTTGCTGGCATCACTTGGGCGAATGAATGGGGAGTTTTTGGTATGAATTTGTGGCTCCAATTTAGTCTCCTTATCTTCTAGACTAGCGCTGTATAGCTGTTGCTCCACGAACTGCGTTCTGCTTTCTGGGATTGGAAAAAAGGACAAGAAATAAATAATAAGTATTTATATTTATTTGTCTATTCATTAATAGGAAACAAATTGAGTAAGAATTAAAATCCACTACAAAAGCTTATTTTTTGCTTGACTTTTAACAGAGCATGTTTAAATATTACAATAAACTATTTTGGTTTTATTCTCGAGGAGTCTCCGACTGTAGTATTCACAATACATGATTGATTCAGTTTGCTTCTTAGTTAGATCATCATGGAGTTTGTGAAAACGGAATAGCTTATTATAATATTTATATTTACATATTAATAATGATGTCCTTCTGACTGGTTTCGGCCACAATGGTCATTCTCGATGGAGATTAGCCAAAAGAGCAAGATTATATTATAGTGCACAAATGTGTGAGCAAACATAGGTTTTACTCTATTTTGCCAAACTTTACTGGTGGTAGAGCTTTGTGCAAGCTCGTCTGGATAGGTACCACCTACTCATCAGATATTCTATCGCAAAACAGCAGCACTTGGTATTGTTGTGTTCCGGTTTGAAGGGTGAGTGAGCCAGTGTAATTACAGGCACAACGGACATAACATCTTAGTTCACAAGGTTGGTGGCGCATTGGTGATGTAAGCGATGGTTAACATTTCTTACAATTCCAATGTCTATGGGCGTTGGTGACCACTTCTCTCTATTCCTTAAAAAAAACTCATAACACGAAGGGATGGCGTACTTACACGACCGACTAAAGTTTAGGCATAACTTGTACTCTTCACTTAACATTACTAATTATAGCAGTAAATAGTAATGTTAATAATATTTACGATACATTTAGTACCTACCATGCTTAAGATATGAAGAAATAACTAATAATTGCTTAAATAAATTTTATAACATTTGTAAGGTTTTTATTTTTTAAATAATACCTGTTTGCATGAGTAAAATAAGTACAATACCTTGCCTGCTCTGCCCATCCAGTTTCAACTTGGTTTCTATATTCTGTCCGGCGGAATGTAAGGTGGTCGCAGGTGTAAGCGCGGGTTTGGACAGCTCAGGAGGTTCAGTTACTACGGTCAGCTTATTGAATAAGTTTCGTCCGAAATACTCCGAAACCACAGCAAAACTGTAAAATATTATTTTTTTTTACTTATAAACTACTTAAACCTATATTAATAATAAAATTAAAGTGCTTTTATTTGTTGATTTTTAGACAACGGGCTAAAATCCGTAAACTACTTAAGCAGGATTATGTATCTGTGAAGACGCATGTGGAGTTAACCTGCATGTATCGAAATTACTTTTTGCTCTTTATCGTTACTATCCTAATGAAACATTTGTCTCGCTTATATAATAAATTTCATATACCTACTCTTTAAATAAAAATTGAATAACAAGCAATCGATATACAACCTATCTTTTTTTTCAACTACAATATAGGAGTAAAACATCCGTTTTGCCTTACTAATAATATTTTAAAAAGGGAATTTCATTTATGTCACACAAATATTAAACAATGACGGCCTTGGGTACTTGTAAACGTTGCTTAGCGGGTGATTAGTTAAACAATGCTGTGTATTCTTATTTTGAATGTCAAATCAATAATGAAAGAGAAAAACTGTGCTTAAATAAATAGCCGTTAAGCAACGTTTATAAGCAAGGCCGTAAAAATGTATAATCTTCGCCACGCAAGATAATGTTAATAAAACATGAGTGGTAATAACGAACATAATAAACAGGTTACACTTCTTGGTCAAGGTTTTCTTTAATTACTGCGAGACGGTCCGGCTTTTTTATATTTGCTGTATATTTAAATTAGACCATCTGCGCGCGATTCGGTGTTCCAATACTAACAACTTCTATTTCTAATTTATTGTACTTAGATACAATGTCCATATATTATTATAATATTGTGACAGTTTTTTCAAATTGAACTTGAAAATTTTAAGGTCAAATTTAAATAAACATTTTTTTTGCAATGTCCGTTTACTTCTCTTACTTTTTTTGTATAATATATGTTTGTTCTTGACCGCATTCTATACTGTTATGTCTAGATATAGTCGGCAATGGAGAAAACAAACTATAGGGTCGATTCACTTTAGATTTAAACGCGTTCAGGTTGTAGGTGCCCGGGTATACCGACGCCGGCGCCGAATTCCATAACTTGGCTCTGCATTTTATAAAGCTGTTTGCAGAGCGTCAGTCCTGATCTTAGGGACATGAACTTAATTAGGTACAATAATTAAAGTACGGTAGTAAACATTTATTTGTAGGCAAGAATTGTAAGAAACGAATAATACATACATACTTATGGTAATAAGTACAAACAACACATACGCAATATATATATATATTACGCAATATATATAATATATATATATTTTTTTTTTTTCAGCCTTTTGCCGTCCACTGCTGGACGAAAGCCTCCCCCATAGAACGCCAACCATCCCGATCTTGAGCAGTCCGCATCCATCCCGAACCTGCCACCTTTTTTAAATCGTCATACCGATTTTTTGAAATCGTCATGACGATTTATATATATATACAACAGTTACTCATTTACACATATGACGTCCTAATAACAAACAAGAATATATTATACATATAAAATTAAATTTTCCTTTAAAACAATACAAAGTTATCTACAATTATAATAAGCCCCGGATCTAAGAGCGGAAGTTCCTACAAGCCCTAGGAGGCTCAAAATTATTAACACTTTAAGAAGTATGCAAACGGATTGCTTAAAAAATATATCTGAAAAGTTCTCACCCAGTTGGAAAGTATATAATATTTGTTTTGTGACGATTTTTAAATTATTATTTTCATGATGGTTTGGGAGGTTTTGCCCCTGCTCGGAAATATCATAGATTTGGGGCTGATAAGAACAGGCCGACTGTCTTTTGATGTTTTATTTGTACTTGTACACGGGTACTTGCGTTTTGAGTGCAGGTTTAGGTAAACCAAAGTTTGAGAAAAAAAAATTACTTAATAAATAATCCATCAAAGCACAGACCTCTCGTATCCATCATCGACTGCGTTATAGAAACACCAAGTGAAAGGCGAAAACATATCGTTCACAAACAAAACATTTAAACTATCAACGCGTTATCAATTTTCGATAATAATTTACTACATTAGGAATTATACTTGATAAGGAAAAAAATGTATTCGCGCGATCACGATCCGAGTAAGAATGACATTGAACGTTAAAGAAAGGCCGAGAATTTAAAATAGAAAAATGTGTTGCGTGCAAAATTACATGAATACTTCAATTGTATGATTTTTTCAATTATATATTCTTCGTAAAAATATTAGATTATTAGTTAGTAAATTGTTTTGAAATGATCAAATTAAGCTAATGGAGGATGCTCAGGATAGTTTGGAGCATATTGTGGCGTGTATTCCATCACGTTGCCCAAGTGGGAATATTCACACGTGGTAGATTTTCATCATACATTCAGGTTTCTTAAAGATATTTTTCTTTAACACTGAGCGACTTTACATCTACAACGTAAGTAACATTATAAAATAGACGCGCAAGGATTTTTGCTTGCTCGTAATAAACTTGAAAAGAATCTGCACTTCTCTCACGTGTGTGAGTTACACGTGCTTTAATATATATATTTTTAAAGGTAATTAAGAGAGCTAAAATTATAATTACTTACGTTTTATATAAGAATTACTAGTTATTTATTCTAAATTATATATGCTTTTTTAAATGATACTAATAGCTGATCACCGACTGAACTATTTACCAGAGGGTTTCTAAAAATTTTGCAATATTTCATGTATGTCAAATATCAAAGAAGGTCCGAAGGGGACTAGCATCCAGATCAAAACCGAAATTAGCAACAAATTGTAGGATTTGTAAGAAATAAATGAAAATAGTATTCATCTCATCATCATCACTGGTGGTAGGGCTTTGTGCAAGCTCGTCTGGGTAGGTACCACCCACTCATCAGATATTCTACCGCAAAACAGCAATACTTGATATTGTTGTGTTCCGGTTTGAAGGGTGAGTGAGCCAGTGTAATTACAGGCACAAGGGACATAAAATCTTAGTTCCCAAGGTTGGTGGCGCATTGGATATGTAAGCGATGGTTGACATTTCTTACAATGCCAATGTCTAAGAGCGTTGGTGACCACTTACCATCAGGTGGCCCATATGCTCGTCCGCCTTCCTTTTCTATAAAAAAAAAAAAAAAATCTATAATTGCAATTCTAATTAATAATGTGATATTTTTTTACAAGTTTATGTAACCTACCGATTTCATCTTATTGTAGGTACTCATCAGCCTAACCAAGGGCGCCGACTCTGTATGTCCATTAAATCCAAATAATAATGTTTTCCAGACCGATTTCGGCCACGGCGGCCAATCTCAAGAGAGATTAGCCAACTACGCAGGAGATATTATAGTGCACAAGTGTGTGCGCAAACACAGGTACACTCTCTATTCCCTTACTCTCACAATCCGACACGACCGGAAAGAGTTCAGGAGAAGCAGGACCAACGGCTTTATGTGCTTTCCGAGGCACGGGAGTGTACACACTTCCAACTTCCAGACTCCGGGACGCTACTGAGAATTTTCTGACAGAAAAACCCAATAAGTCTTTATTGGCCCGGCCTGGGAATTGAACCCAGGACCTCGGGGTCTGGGGCTTTACATCAAGCCACTAGACCAACGAGGCAAATAGTGTGTGCAGGACCAAACGGCATTTTAATATCACACTGCTCATCTAAGGCCTCCTTTCCTTTTGAGGTGAAGGCAGCATATACCACCACGCAGCTTTAATGTGGGTTAGTGGAGACTAATAATGTTTCCTTCTCCGTCTAGCACAAGATGAAATAATAAAAATTAAGCACATGAATATTAGCGATGCCACTGCCACTAGCCATTGGGCCATCTCTTGTTCTTTCAAATGATTCAAATGGGCAATGGGCATGATAGCCCATGGTTGTCGAAGTTCAAAGTTGCATTTATTAAGTTATATTTATTATAATGTTAGGTAGTCTTAATAAATAATCACAAATTATATCAACTTAATAAGTACTTACGAAAAGTACATACATAAATATAAAACAATTACTATAATGATTTTTGTTTAAACAGATGCTATGGACTATTTGTAGCAGTGTAATCAGAATTAATAATACTTTTTGTATTTAGCGGTGTTTTGAATGTCGTTCGTCAGCGATTTTTGTTATTGCGGCTTTTTTACCGGAGATTACCCAACTGCGCATGAGATATTTTAATGCTCAGTATGTGCACAAACACAAGTGCACTTTCTATTCTTTTGCCTCAATCTCATATCTATCCGATGACACAACCGGAGAAAGTACAGGCAAAAGCTACGGGCATTCACAGGCACAGGTTTTTTTTATTCGCCTGACAACATCGTTCAAAATTACCATCG
Source organism: Nymphalis io (assembly GCF_905147045.1). Classification (NCBI taxonomy): domain Eukaryota; kingdom Metazoa; phylum Arthropoda; class Insecta; order Lepidoptera; family Nymphalidae; genus Nymphalis; species Nymphalis io. The sequence continues at coordinate 3,240,040 of NC_065898.1, read as the reverse complement.
CGCAATAAACACAATTGTGACGACTAATCAATCCACCAAGTCTGCAAGAAACTTAAAGCTAGAAACAAAAATCAAAGTTTATAAAACTATAATAATACCTCTAGTCTTTATTATCGTATCATGATCGAGAGCTAAGTATCGCAAAAAAACAAAATATTACAAGATTTTTTTCAAGACCTTCAAGTTGTGAAGTTACTAGTAGTGATGGCAACGTAGTGATTGTACACTCTTTGATCTGTGGTTCGTGCTGCTTTGACGTTTAAAGTTTGACGTTTTGATAATTTCTTATTTCAATTTGTATTGTAAAAGATCGTCAGCAGATCAATAAACACTAATCTCGTGATAGTATTTTTGGATATGGTTTGGATACCCATACCATACAATTATGTGTGTATCATTCTCAAGAGCTGAGAACTAAAACCGTATTAGGCGATCCTTAGCATTCGCGTTTTTATAATTATTGAGTAAGTAAATTTTTACTTAATATTTATAATAAGACACTTTTTAAATGTTGCGTCAAGTAAACAAAACATGTGTAAAGAAATATTGTTTTTAGTACGATTGTTATAAACAAATAAGTCTATAAATGCAATCACTAATAATAATAAATACACGGCATCGATACCCAAAATCCTTTTATATAGAGGATTTGTAAAATAATTAAAGGATAATTATTTTTGTGATAATAAAACAGTATTATAATCTTGTATTTAATTGTAATACATATTTATAATAAACAAAATAAAATTTATCTCTATAGTTTGATAGTATTTAAAAACAAAAGTTTAGTTATTTCTATGAATAAAATATATTTTATTATGTGGAATATATGAATATATTTTATTACTTAATTACTGTTACTTTATTTCTTTGTTAAAAAAGAACTGGTATGAGAAACAATGGGTAAGATAAATAAATTAGTTGGCAACAATAACAAAATATCCGAATCCAAAAACTTTCTTATTAAGTACAAATCTGATATATTTATAGTATACCAGATACATCTTATGAATTACATTACAAATTTATAGTTTTTATATTATTTATTAGTTGATAAAAAAATTATAGTAAGTACTCAAATTTTTAATAGTTAGAAGGATTCTGTTACTAGAATAAAAGAAAATTAAAATGCTCATTGTTTTTGTATTATTATTTTATTTTATTATCACAATCTTCAATCTTCAGACATTTTCTTAATATAGACGATTATATAATTATAAACTAAAATTCTTTAAATAGCAACATTGCAATCTGTAGGAATGTTCAAATATTTGTTTTGTTTTATTTTTGAATTAGGAATATACATTTTTATAGAAAATACAGGAATACTTCTGATATAATTTATTAAAAAAAATAATAATATTAACAAATATGCAATATAAATCATATCAATCGCTTTCTTAAACAGCTTGATTCATATCAAGCTGTTTATTAAAATATTATTTTTATAATTTCATAACATAATCAATATAAAAACTCAATGTTTTTATGTAAACAAAAAGATTTCAAAGAATTCGCTAGCTAAAAATATACAAACAAAATATCATAATAATAATAAAATATAGTGATTGTTAAACTTACTTTATCTTTGCTTAAATGAATATTTTTATATTAGAATGTGTTGTATAATATTGTGACGTCACATACGTCACTGCACACTTCACTAGCCAAGCATTACCAAAAAAGAAAGTACTAGTTAATTCATGAAAAAGGATTTAGATTTTTGTCATAATCGTCATCATCAGCAAAAGGGTTAGTCGGATCATTCTTTGTGTCATCGGCAAATGGGTTTTTAGATTCATCATAATTTTCATCAAATGGGTTTCTATTATCATTGGTTATAGTTGATGATATCTTTGGTTCTTCTCTTTTCCTGACAACAGTTGGGGAAGTGAGTGGGGACTTTTTAGTGTGATATTGTGGTTCTAATTTGGTCATGTTAGCTTCCAGACTGGAGCTGTATTGCTGTTGCTCCATGAGCCGCATTCTGCCTTCAGGAACTGGAATCACCGATGTACCTTTCAGGGCTACCTGTTTTGCTGTGTTTGATACAAATACTGAAAACAAAAAACCCCATTAGACCCTTTTTTGTACAGAGTAACTGAACAAAATGTTAATTTATGTCTATTCGTTGTTAAGTTCCATCTTTGTTTAAGTATTAATGAGCGTAATGTACCAGGGACAATTTGAAAATATATTTTAATTTATATAAAAGACAATTGAGAAAATTCTCTGTGGCATAAACCGATGAAAGAAGTCTATGTCTAATATAAAAAGTGTTACAATACCTTGTTTGCTCTGCCCCTCTTGCAGCCTCAACTTAGCCTCTGCGCCCGGCCCGTAAGATTGTGCGGCGACCGCAGGCACGGGCACCGGTGCAGGTGCTGGTGCTGGTGCGGTTGGGGAAGGCTCCGGAGGTTCCGTCACTACCGTTACCTTATTGAATAGGCCTCGTCCAAAGTACTCTGATACTACTGCAAAGCTGAAAAAAAAACAAGGAGAAATATAATAAAACTCTTCGCCTTACACAAGGTGATGTAAGCCTTTATTCGTCCATACTGTCAAACTAGGCTAGCACAGTACTATTTTGCTCGTAGTATTCGCTTTACAGGTCTTCAATACGAGGCTTCCAAATCCGTTTTCTATGCTTGGTCGTGGGCTGTCTGTTTGTTGTTGTTTACGGGTAAGTTTAAGATGTGAAGAGAAATCCATTTATCATTAAATTTGGCTAGACGAGAATTTGGATAGACAAACTATCTCGAGATGTCGATGGGTGGTTTCACCCGCAGTGTTTGATAAACGTTCTATCAATATATATTTATTTCCTGTTTGGGTAGAAACACTTTCCTTTCGGTTCTGTATTCCATTCAAATGATGCCGTGTTGTTTTGATTTGACATATAAGTAGTGTACTAAACGGGCACTTTATACGACCTTCAATGTCACGGGTGTCATTTAGTGATGCACGCAATGTAAACAGTACTTAGTTATATGTATAATATTATATAATTTAAATTTAGACTGTGACCTGTAATTACAGGCACTAGGGACATAACATTAGTTCCCAAGGTTGGTGGCGCATTGGTGATGTAAGCGATTAACATTTCTTACAAAGCCAATGTCTATGGGCGTTAGTGACCACTTACCATCAGGTGGCCCATATGCACGTCCGCCTTCCTATTCTATAAAAAAAAGATTTATCATCGTGAGATATAACCATCATCGTCAATTTAGAGAATAAGACAGCGGCAATACCAGTTTGACCCCTAGGCGTTTGAAAGCTGTTTTTTTATGTCTCTTTAGGTTTTTTAATTTCTGGCCCGAATGTCAGTATGCAAAGGTATCATATTAGTAAATTCAATCACATTTATTCGAAGGTAATAAGTCCGCGTGGGCAAAAGTTTCTGAATGAATGAATGAACTAGTAACTGATTTTATATTGTAAAATTTATCGCTAATCGTTTTATAATACAGGAATACCAATAGTATGTAAAATAGAATTACGTCGAGGAATTTTCCCGATTTGATAATATGCACTTTTCAAGATTTGATAATATGTATATACCCTAGTTCAAACTATATATCTTAAAACGTATTTTCCTTTGGTATGTAATGTACAAAAGGCATTGTCCACTTTCGGCCTAGCGTGGTATATGATAAAAAAACAATCACACCATAATCATGTTCAATTCAACAAGGATATATAAATAATAATAGCATAAAACGACTCTATTTTGACTTTTCATGCATGAAAAAGGATTAGGTTTAAACAATGGATTGTAATGAAACATTAACCAAAAATATCGGGAACTAATCAAATATTTGTGTATCCTGAATATTTTAACTGCTAATAGCATTTTGTTATCATAGTCGTTCCTATCGTTCTTTATCTCACCGTTATTATTTAGTACCAGACGGTTACGGCGACCCTCGTAAGCCAACCAGAACTAAAGGAATCCAACTATTGAATCTGCTTGAAATCTGATGAAGCAACTATTTAAATATCAGAATCCTTGTGATGTATTTTGATACCGAAGTTATGCAAAAGAGAAGTAAGTATTTATTCATTCACATTTTGACGTAAATAAATATTTGAATAATACACACGCATAAACTTTGCTTTAAGCAAAACTCCTCTATGTCTACTTTTACCATCGTGAGATATAATGATCTGCCATTCTTACGTGACTTGCGTTTTGATCAACGTCCTGTTTAAACTATGAGTAGTACCATCATAAGTATTAGTGCTCACAAAAATACGCTCATATTAAGCAAACACCCTAATTTGAAAATATAAGTTATTTTTACATCGTACAGTGTAAGATTCTTAAAGCTAAGAAAACATGCAAAAAATAATATATCTGATTAATGTGAAAAACGAATTATTAGCTCATATATTTCTTATATTTATCAAATGGCTACATGGCGTAATTGATATTTAAAAGAAATCTATTAAATATTTTTCGTCCAGATTATATTTCATCTATCAACAAAGCCTGACAATAAATGGGTGGATGTCGACATAATAGCATTGAGTATTGCTTATTTTTATTTAAGGAAAAGATCTTCTAAACGTGCTATTAAAGATTTCTGAACCTGTTTTATATTAATAGATATAAAGAATAAAAAAATATGCCAATAATATTCTGAAAGCAATAAATATTTCATTTTATGTTACAAATAAATAAATATGTTCTTGCTTATTCGGACTAGACATAATTAACATCAAAAATATATTTTATCGTAAACCCATGCAATGTACTTAGTCAAATACTAGAGAAAAGTAAATAATCATAGTCTTAAGCACATTAAAGGGAGTGTAGTAGTAGAGTGTTTTAATGTAATTGCAATAGATAATAACATGTAAAAGCCAACTAGATGCCAACCTTTTTCGTCAACTAAAAACTATACTGGTGCATAAAATAATATGCATTCATATAAAAAGAAAAAATATATTTCATTCATATTATATGATATGAAAATAAAAGACTTGGTTGGACCATTAAACTTCATTGTACTGCAAATTCATAGTGGATCGAAGGGCAAAATTTTACCACTTATTATTTGTTTAAATGTTAAAATAAGAAAAATAAAAACGTTTTTTTTTTTAATAAAACTTTATTATTTTTCTGATTTAAGTGAAACTAATTATATATGTTGTTTTATTCTTATCTTTGTGGCTTTCACTCAAGGCCATAAAAGTGGACAATCCCTTTTTCATTTAAGGTTACGATATCCTCTTTTATTGATATAATAAGGTGTATTTTATTATGGTTTTATTTTTAAGGTCTTATCTTGAAACTATAAGGTATCAAAAGATGTCAATGAGATTAATAACATTAATCTTAATAATTAAATTATGATTACGTTATTTGCATTGATACGGAAAACGTAGAAGTTTATGCTTTTAACTTGTAATATTAGTGTAAATCGCGAGTAAAGAGTACAGGAAAATAAACGAGAATAACTACGGTTTACTATACTATATACTTGTATATTAAAAATGCATTGTATGCGTCGTTATCATAATTGTTTCAAGAAAATGAACGATTTTAATAACGAAACCAATGCAATGTAAGCGTAAACATGTTTTTATAATATTAGTAAGAGAATAAATCTGATAGAATATTTTTAGTTTCAAGAAAGACTAGGTTAAGACTTGTATAATTTTTTGTCATCACTATAATTATGTCCCTTTTTTCTGTTTTCAAACATTATCTGATGAAGATAAAAAATATTAAAGGACTAATCATTTTTAGGCTTCACAATGTCGAAATCAGCTGTACGAGAATGTAAAGGACTTAAAAATGAAATAGTAGTGAAAATGCCTCGCAAAACAGCAGCGCAATATAGTCGAGAATACAGAGCCAGAAAAAAGGCTCGAAAAAATGCTTTTATTCCAAAACCTACACCGAAAACACCAACAGAGCGTAGTCGCGAATTTAGAGCGCGGAAAAAGGCATTAGATAATGCTGCAAAGGGACACTCGGTAAATTCTTCGTCAATTTTAGATGAACAACAGCAAAATACTTTATTGGAAAATATTGAACTACAAAAACCAAAAAAGAAATCCAAAACCCCCGCAGAACGTACTCGTGAATGTCGAGCTCGGAAAAAGGCTTTACAAAATGCTGTACTGAAACGATTATATCAACCGGATGTAGATCAACAAAATTCTCTGTCGAAGAATCTTACTATAAATATTGCACAAAATGCTATCAGTCATAGTAAAATCGTGAAAAAAAAACCAAAAACACCTACAGAGCGTAGTCGCGAATGTCGAGCTCGGAAAAGGGCGTTAGAAAAAGCTATGATCGAACACTTAATAATAACCCCTTCAACAATTATCCTTCAGGATGATATGCATCAGCAAAATACTCTGTCGGAAAATTTTGCTCAATTAAACCCGCAAAATACTCTATCAGATAATCTCGCTGATGTACTTCCACAAGACACCCAATTTGAAAATCTTGCGGATTTACAACAGAAAAATTCTTCGTCAGAGAATATTACAGCAAATGCAAAACACGTCGATAGCATTCGGACCTTAACGGAAAAAACTAAAACGCCAACAGAGCGTAGTCGCGAATTTAGGGCTCGGCAAAAGGCTTTGGAATATGCTGTCAAACACCTACCGAGTAATGTTTTATTAGACAATGACATTTGTGTCACATTCGGACCTTGAGGGAACACAAAAAGGCTTTGGGAAATGCTATCAAACACGTATGTGTTTACTTAGCGTGTTAGTGGACAATGACTTATGTGTAACTATTTATAAACAGAAAGTGATGCACTGAGTGTACGTTTATAAATAAAGACAGTGTCACCAATACGACGTCATAAAATAATACTGTAAATATTTATGAAATATATTAAAAAATATAAATTTTATTTAATCAATGTTCTTTTCATTACGATCCCAAACTACCAACTCTTATAAATAAAAAATCATTTAAAATACATACGTAACATATCTTTTTTTATCTTTCTCATCTCGCCGTTTTACACCTTTCACATAGAGATTGTACGATGAAACTCTTAATAATAACTCTTAACGTAAGTAGCCACCGCAGTTCAGTTCTTATAGTAAGTAACAGCCTGTAAATATCCTTACTGCTGGGCCTCCTCTCCCTTTTTGAGGAGAAGGCTTGGAGCTTATTCCACCACGCTGCTCCAATGCGGGTTGGTGGAATACACATGTGGCAGAATTTCGATGAAATTAGACACGTGCAGGTTTCCTCACGATGTTTTCCTTCACCGAAAAGCACGAGATGAATTATAAACAGAAATTAAGCACATGAAAATTCAGAGGTGCTTGCCCGGGTTTGAACCCACGTTCATCGGTTAAGATTCACGCGATCTTACCACTGGGCCATCTCGACAGTTCTTATAATAAGGAGTGTAAACATTAGAAGCGTCGACTCACGGGTCGTGGTCCGCCAGAAGCCTCGAGTGCAGCAGCTCGGCGCCGGCGGGCGGCGCGCGCGGCGGGGCGGCGGCGCCGGCGCACGCGGGGCACTCGCGCTCCGACTCGGAGTACGTTTGGAAGCAGCTGCACGACGTGCGAGGCATGAGTCAATTGTATCGTGAAGGATAATCAAAATTTATCTTCGGAATGAATCGCTCACTCTTGGTGAAAGGAGTGCTGACAGAGGAAATGTACGGTGGGCAGTTCCAATGGTCTGTTGCAAGCGGCACATCTCGAGCTCTGGAAGATGACTGGCTCGTTCTGGATGGTTTGGATTTGCGCCTTCATTTTCTCGATTTCGCTTTTGTATTTCGAAGCTAGCTCTTGTTCGCGGTTTATTACTTCGTCTTCGGATTTTAGAACGTCCATTAAATATCTATGAATAATAAGAATAATAGAAATACCATTAAGTAGTAATAATCATGCTAGAATATATGTATTTTTTTTCTTATCTACATATATATATATTTATAAATACAAGAAACAAATATATAAATACAAGAAAAAAATCTATGAATTTAAAATATTAATCCGACGGACGCAATGTCTGCTGACCTATACATAGTTCAATAAATGCCTACAATCCATTTTTTCTTCTTTGAAAGTTTATTTTAATACTAACTTGCGAACATCACCGAGAGTATACGTCGGTGTGCTGGCGAGGCAGTCGATGACTAGAATAGGGGATAACAGTTTTTCACTATCTGAAACAAAAGTGACGTAATTTAGCATTAAAATATAAATGTATGTAATGTAACGTTCCTTTTAAAACAAATTATATAGTTGTTAAGCCTAGGCCGAACATTCGCGAATACTTCGCCTCTAGGAGCGGAGGCTGAGACATTTCGCTCCGCTGTCGGTAAGCTCTCGCAAATCAAAGCGTTTTATCGCGGCGAACTTCGCTTGCGCGGCCACGCAGTCGCACTTCAGTTGGCCTGCAGCCGTCGTGTAGCGGACGTGTTGAGACGCAGACGTATCCGACATGTATTGAACGAAGACAAAATTTTACAATTTATATCTAATAACGAAGCTGAGCCGAGCTTATGAAACCAGAAATAAACTGGCTATAAAATAAATTATCTCTGTTATCCAATGTATTAGATGACACGAATGTAAAAAAATAACTACTCGCTGCCATAAAATATAGAGCGACCGCGGCGTCCATTTTGTGTTTTGCGTTTGATGGGCGATAAATCTGACAACAACGAAATTATGCAACGTGGCCACGCATTCGCTGTAGACCGAAGGTACGTTATCGCGACGCGCGCGGCCTAGGCCTCGCTGCGAGCGGTGCAGGCGCGCTCACCCACGACGCGCAGCAGCTCGGGCAGGCAGGCGGGCGGCGGCGGCGCCCACAGCACGTCGAGCCACAGCCGCGGGCACGCCGCGCCGCGCCGCCGGCACACGCTTAGAGCGCGCTCCGCCTGCCCCGCGCGCAGGTGCAGCGCCACTTGGGAGCGCCATCTGACACATGTGTACATTACGTGTAGTATCGTTGCCAGCTCAACTATTCAGATTGATTACATTTCGTCGCGTCTGCTATTTTTAATAGATAAAATGGCTATCGATTGAAATAAAAATGATTGAATAGTTTCATTTTAACGTTTCGAAGATTAATATACTAGAATAATTTTAGTAAATTGAACCTTGAAAAATCGTCATTTTATATACTAAATTGTTTTTTTATAACAGTAAAAAAGTGCTTGAATGGACCTAAAATGGACACCTTAAATGAACTGACAATAGCAAGTAGAACGCTAAATACTAACTTTAATGATATAAATATATATAAACACAAATAAATAATATCACAATTATCCAATAAGGTTTGTGCGGAACTTTCTACCTTACTATTCTCGCGATTGTTCACAACTCTACAAAGTTTCTATTAAATCTGATTCATGATATAGGAAGTATCGATCAGAACGAATACAAATAAATAAACTTTTTTTTTTTATATTTAAGATTAACTGAATTTAGTAAATTGGGTACATTTCTAAATGTTTATACTCACAGTTTCTTCTCCTCGTACAGATGGAGAATGCCAGTCTTGAAACCCAACATTTGGCATATTATAAGAGTTTGATCTTTATCGTAATCTGCGTCTGGATCTCTTAATACTGCAAGGACTTTTTCCTCGTATGTTTTTTTCTCAGCTTCAGGGGATTTTGCCCTAAAAAAAAGTAACACACGTTGGAAAACAAAATTTAAAAATGTATTACTGTTTAAAATAATATGCTTGAATCGTTAAGTTTTTAATAAAAACAGATTTCTGTACGTACCAAACATGAATATAGTGTTCGATCAACGCGTTGTAGACCAAGCTGGAGCAGTTAGTGTCCGTAGCGATCATATGCTCAAGGAAATCTATCAACCTTTCCGAATTACTCAGAAACATGTGGACGAAATCGTCGGGAAACGACCTGTCTGGCTCTTTAAACCTTCCAGTGAGTGAAGTCTCATCAACTAGTGGACGGCTTCGAGGTTTGTAGTCAGTGCATAATACTAGAAAAACAAAAAGTACTTTTTAAATAGTGTCCAGTTAGATTTTTGCGGGATCTTCCCGTGAGGAGCTTAAATATTTGCAAGTTTCCACGCGATGTTTGCCTTCATACCATATGACAGCAGATATATTTATTTAAAATTTAGTAGATAAATACTGACGTCTTAAAAGATAACCTATGACGTATTATCAATGATTGTAGTAACTACTTATAAATATAGAAATAGATCGTCAGCAAGCATGTATATACGGCTTAAGTTAATATTGCAATATCTTTAGTAAACAAATAAAATTGGCCCCAAATACACCCTTGGGGAGAAGTAGTTTAGAAAGGATTAGATTGTATTACTATCAATTATAATTTTTATAAATTTGTCAGAAAGGTATGATTTTTAATAGTTTATTGTTATATGTTTTTCGAAAGCCTTTAAAAAATTAGCCTATTTTAACAGTACAGTAACAGCCTGTGAATGTCACACTGCTGGGCTAAGGCCTCTCCCTTTTTGGGGAGAAGGAGCTTATTCTAACACGCTGCTCCAATGCGGGTTGGTGGATTACACATGGGGCAGAATTTCAGTGACATTCGACACATACAGGTTTCCTCACGATGTTTTCTTTCATCGTCAAATACGATATGAATTATAATAACAAGTTAAGCACATGAAAATTCAGTGGAGTTTGCCGGGTTTGAACCCACGATCATCAGTTAAGATTCTTCTATTACTCTTCTACGCGTTCTTACTACTGGACCATTTCGGCCCATTTTAAAGAAGACTAAAACTATTTTTTTTATAGAACAGGAAGGCGGACGAGTACATGAACCATCTGATGGTAAGTGGTCAGCAACGCCCATAGACATTGGCATGCTAAGAAATGTTAATGATCGCTTACATCACCAATGCGCCACCAACCTTGGGAACTAATGATATGTACCTTGTGCCTGTAATTACACTGGCTCACTCACCCTTCAAACCGGAACACAACACTACCAAGTACTGCTGTTTTGCGGTAGAATATCTGATGAGTGGGTGGTACCTACCCAAACGAGCTTGCACAAAGCCCTACCACCAGTGATTCGACATTAACCAATAAGGAACATATATTTTTTGCAAATAAAAATTAAAAATCTAAACTTACATTTAAGTAACTTGGTGCTCTCTTCAGGTTCGTTCTGTATCAACTTGTGTCCGTATTTCTTCATGAACATATCTGCATCATCGAATTCCAGTTCAGCAATATAGTCTAATGCTTGTTTGAATTCTTTTTTGTCTTCTATCACCATTCTTAAGTACCAGTCGTGTCGTTTGTGGTTTGCAGCGAGTGAGAGCGCGTCGTCGACGCTTACTTGTCGGACGACCTTAAAAAATACCGCTCATATAAGAAATGCTCCTGATTTTATTCATTGGTACTTTTTTTATTGAATAGGTAGGCGGACGAGCATTTGCCACGGTAGCATGCGAAAGCGATCCCGTGGCGCTCCTCGTTAAGACGGAAAGGGTTCCGCTGGTATTTTAGTGGGTATTCCGATGTTCGGGGCGCACTCGGCGCCTTGAACACCGGCGAGCCCCACATACCCCCCCCCCACACTGTTCCCGTGGGGGAAACGCTTAATGCGTTTTTCCAGCGTTAAAAAAAATAAATAAGCGGACGAGCATATGAGCCAGATGGTAAGTGACCACGTACCATCTGGCTCGTTAGTGACCACTAACGCCCATAGATATTAGCATTGTAAAAAATGTTAGCCATCGCTTACATCGCCAATGCGCTACCAATCTTGGGAACTAAAATGTTATGTCCCTTGTGCCTGTAATTACACTGGCTCACTCACCCTTCAAACCGGAACACAACAATACCAAGTTCTGCCGTTTTGCCGTAGAATATCTGATGAGAGGGTGCTACCTACCCACGAGCTTGCACCAAGCCCTACCACCAATGTACTTATATAATATGTAAATAAATACCTTAATAGCGACATCCACATCAAAATCTATAACTTTATCCTTCGAATTGATGAACTCTTTCAATTTCCCCTGGTGGTCATGTTGGTCTATCTTCACGTAGCATGTCAGTAAGAGTGTCGTATGGTCTTCTGTTGCAAACCCCTTCTTATGAAGTTCTTCTAAGTATTGAACGAGAGGCTCTAGATGTCTTGATTCGAGATATTTTCGTATGACGTATGAAGTTTCAAGCCAACCAATCGTTTTGACGTACTGGTCTATTGCACACTTTAAATCACCCTGTATATAATAAAACATAATTAATAATAAAAAATAAAGTGTTGTAGAAAAACATTATTTTCTAACACAAATAAAAAAATAATTCATGCCTCTAACTTGATTTTAAGAAAGGCATTCACCATGAGTATTTGCGTTTTATGTAACAGTTCAGAAACGAGCTTTATATATTTATTATGTAAGTATATAAAGCTCGTACGTAATTGCTTGGCGAGATTTCCCCATTTCTATAGTAATATGATACAGTGTCGTCGTTTCATTTAACATTACTAGGATAACAAAATTACAGTCATTATCATAATAGAATTACGTATCTGCGTATAATAAATAAACAAAATATTTATACAAACAAAATATTTCATATTAATATATAAACAAAATATTATTAAAATATGTTTATTACCTTGTTATACAAATGATCTCCATATTGCTTATAGATCTCCGTCAGCCCTTCAGCATCGTAATGCTGACTGCTCGCTATCCTTATAGCCACATCATACAGATTCTTCTTAAACAACAACGAGAGTTTCGACTGCAAATCTTTCTCCTCCAAATATATCATTTCTTTATTCTTCGTTAAGATATAGAACGATCCCCACTCTGTTAACACCGCATCGATTTCTTCAAAGGACTTGGAAAATACTATAAATTTATTTTGTATGTCTAATATAGTGATGTGATGGGATTTAGGAGTACTCGTCGAGCTTGATGCCTTGTTCGAAGTTTCATTAGTTGTGATGACTAGGTAACTGCGGAACCAGTTGAGGCGAAGTTTCTCTCCTTCGAGGGCGTAGCACGGGCCGCGTCCTTCAGTTGTGTAGCAATATATGGCCTGTAATAAATATAAATCATTATTTATTATGTTACAGTTAATGATGTCGTAAGTTATTAAATTACAATGGGGTGTAGGAGGACTATCTACGTAGCAGTAATTGCTAAGGATCTTCCGCACGATGTATCGTGAGCGAGTCGAAGCTCTTTCTGTCTTTCGTCTGCTGTATGTACCAGCAGCTGGCCAGCACGCCGCGGGCGGTATACGTACGTCGGTGGCGGCGACGGTGAGGCGGTGCGCGTCGGCCAGCACGCCGCGGGCGGTATACGTACGTCGGTGGCGGCGACGGTGAGGCGGTGCGCGTCGGCCAGCACGCCGCGGGCGGTATACGTACGTCGGTGGCGGCGACGGTGAGGCGGTGCGCGTCGGCCAGCACGCCGCGGGCGGTATACGTACGTCGGTGGCGGCGACGGTGAGGCGGTGCGCGTCGGCCAGCACGCCGCGGGCGGTATACGTACGTCGGTGGCGGCGACGGTGAGGCGGTGCGCGTCGGCCAGCACGCTGCGGGCGGTATACGTACGTCGGTGGCGGCGACGGTGAGGCGGTGCGCGTCGGCCAGCACGCCGCGGGCGGTATACGTACGTCGGTGGCGGCGACGGTGAGGCGGTGCGCGTCGGCCAGCACGCCGCGGGCGGTATACGTACGTCGGTGGCGGCGACGGTGAGGCGGTGCGCGTCGGCCAGCACGCTGCAGGCGGGGGCGGCGCCCATGGCGTCCAGCACGGTGCACCGCTCGCTGCTCGTCCAGCACACCATCACGCACGCTCGTGAGACGACGAACAGTTTGTCAGCTCCTCTGCAAATTAATAGCTGTCGATTATATTTCTCTTATCCCGTTTATTTAGGATTTGCATGTTCATGTAACTTTTCAAAAAATCTGATAAATTTTTACGACTAGCTTTATGACAAACTGCTTTACTTTACTTAGAAAACTGCTTTACGCCAACCCTTGAAACGTAAATCCTTGGGAATCTTATTGGCAATGTGTTGGTTATAAGCCATCATGCAGATGGTATAGAGTCTAAATATTAATGTTATTGATGTACACACTTAACACAAAAAATATTCCACTCGAAAACTCGAGTAAGAAAATCAAATATGTAAATTAATAAAATATGGCTCTTATACTTGAAAGCCAGTCCCGTTATAGGACTGGATCCAGTATCCGGTAATGTTTTCATCTTGCCACTGCGCTGTCTCGCGATATCTCCTCGATACAACGTCACAGAGCCATCTTGAAAGCCAACGGCTAAGAGATTCTATAGGAAAACAATTATGACAAAAATTAACAACTCATAATTTGGAGAATAAAAATTACGACCACAGATATACTATTTAAGAATGCCGCAAATTAAAAAGCAATTCAAAAGCGAATATGCAATGACCAGCTTTTTTTTATATTTAAGAGAGAAAACAAAAATTTAAATGTAATATATAATTATAAATAATAATTGGTAACTACTATAGAAGTAATACTTATTCATCATGATTCAAATAACAAAATCACCGCAAAGCTATTTTTATTTATTTATAATAGGTACGCGGATTGCTATCTTGGGGAAATAGAACTTATGTCCCTTGTGCTTGTAATTTCAGTGGAACCCCAGTGGAACTATTGTCTGAATTTTCAGTTTAGTTTTGCCCAAAGAGGTATTTTTTTTGTTTTTTCAGTCAACATAATTACTGCAAAGTTGATCGAGAACAGACTGCATATAATGTGAACGAGCTGAAGAGACAGAAAGTAGACGTTTTTCTAGATGAGTACAAGTTTTGTAATGACAAGCAATTTATACATAAAATAATATAAATGGATAACCTTATTATCATGCACAGCTAATGCGGTAGCCTGTGTGGGATGCATATGTGAGGGCACCGCTCGTGATGTCCTCACACACTGCGGGTTGCCATGTCGATCCACACGTGACCAATCCCATACTTTAATAAGAGGGGTAATTCCAGGTTCATTATCCTGGTAAATTTAAACAAATTAATATTATATTTTGATTATATCATTCAGATTATATTTTAAAATTACTTTAACAAGAAAAACTTTATATTTGTAATATAATTAACATACGTTTCTTTTTTTAATTATAAAAATGCTTTATCTGTACAATTAAAATAGTTAATAATAGTAATTATGTTAATCTTTCGTGTTTATCTAACTTAATTTTTTTTATTATAATTAACATTTTATCAAAATGTTGTACTAATAAATAATTTGATTACATACCCCAATAGTAACCAGATATGGATCATGGGGCAGCTGCTGGGCAAGAGTAACTGTTAAATCATATGCCTTGAATGATGTGATCTCCCAGGAGCGAGAGATAAGATGTGCCCAGCCAGTCACGTCACACAGGATTACATGGTTGTTACCGCTTGTGGCGACTGTTACATTTGTATCCTTAAATAAAAATGTGGATTTTCATTCATTCCTTTATTTACTGGCCACAAACACAATACACAGTAAATTATTATATTATGAATTTTTCAAATGGTGCATTGCCAGGAGTATTTTACCTACTTTGTAGAATAATAGATGTAATCTTAAGAGATTACATCTATTATTATGTAAATAAACTGTGGTGTGGATTATATTATTTAAAACATTCAACTACACAGACTATGCTATATGCACAATATTGGTATATTGCAACAATAAAGATAACTTTGAGTTGCAAACCTGCTTATGAAAACAACTAAACTTTTTACTGGTGGTAGAGCTTTGTGCAAGCTCATCTGGGTACCACCCACTCATCAGATGTTCTATCGTAAAACAGCAGTAGTTGGTATTGTTGTGTTCCGGTTTAAAGGGTGAGTGAGCCAGTGTAATTACAGGTACAAGGGACATAACATCTTAGTTCCCAAGGTGGTGGCACATTGGAGATGTAAGCGATGATTAACATTTCTTACAATGCCAGTGTCTATTGGTGTTGGTGACCACTTACCATCAGGTGGCCCATATGCTAGTCCGCCTTCCTATTCTAAATATAAAAAAACTTAAATTTACAAAATTCATTACTATGTAGTATATAATCCTGGTACCTAATATAGGTTAAATATAGATAAAATAAATTTATATTTTAACAACAGTTCATTATGAAATACTTTGAATAATTAGACTAGACTGATTACATGGCAATTTATGTATTTTCAAAATATATGTTCTATTTAAGAAGCCGAGATGGCCTAGTGGTAAGAACGCGTGAATCTTAACCGATGATCGTGGGTTCAAACCCGGGCAAGCACCACTGAATTTTCATGTGCTTAATTTGTGTTTATAATTCATCTCGTGCTTAACGGTGAAGGAAAACATCGTGAGGAAACCTGCATGTGTCTAATTTCATTGAAATTCTGCCACATGTGTATTCTACCAACCCGCATTGGAGCAGCGTGGTGGAATAAGCTCCAAACCTTCTCCTCAAAAGGGAGAGGAGGCCTTAGCCCAGCAGTGGGACATTAACAGGCTGTTACTGTACTGTAGTACTGTATGTTCTATTTGATTGCACACTTTATATGTATATTGTACATATTTGTTATGTTAAAACTACAATATTGTTTGTAAAAACTAAATTATGTTGTTAAATATTATATAAGTAATGTCTGAATGATTTACTACTTAGCAATAGGACAGCTTTCTTGTGCCTCTTTTACTTTAATTTTATTTATATTGTAAGATATTAATCTTTATACTAATGTCTCTATGTTCATGCTTATTTATGTGCGTAAACATTTTGTAAATGTTTCTTTTGGCTCTTATGTTTTAATCAATATAATATACTAGATATGATTCTAATAATGACAACAAGAAATATAAAATTATGCATTGCAATATGTATTCTGTTATTCATTTACGTAGATCCTTAGACTTATGTTTCGTAAAGCGATTTAAGATTTTTTTTTAACTTACTTGAAGACACTCAGCAATCTTCCCATTGTCTATATTCTTATGAACGTCGAAGAATGTAAAACGACGCCACTGAAATATATAAAAAAATCAAATTTGTTAAAATTACTCCTGAGATTGGATTAGTTTCTTTATTCACTGAAAGTGCATTTAATATATATAGTTTTATTTAGTATGATGATAACTATTGATATTAGTGTATATTGAAAAAAAATTACATATATATATAAACTAAAAACAGATTTATTGTTAATCTTTCGGCTCATTTGTCGGATATGATCATATAAAATGACATATGAAGGTATATAAATACGGAATTATTTAATTTACCAAGTTAACTCCATTTTAAATTATTTTTTAATCATATAATACTGTTTTGTTTTTTTTGTTATTTATAATCGAAAAGATTAAGTAATCGCAATTAAAAACATACAACACACTCACCTCTAAAAATGCCATTTTAATATTGCTTAGAAATATTTTAACATTATCGAATTATTTATTAATTCTATGTAATTTCTTTAATAAAGTAAAGGAAATTGGAATTAGGAAGTTACAAACAAAAAATGACAAGCTGATTATTTAGTCTGACAGTGACATTGTACGTATTTTGACTTTAAAAACGACATTGACAGCTACTACTGTTTTTTTAAATATTAAATAGCTTTGGGTGTAAATAATTTCTTAAATGCTAATGTTAGATACCTCAAGTTTGCCAGGTTCTAAAATATTGGCACTCTGAATTAACTCAATAAAACTTATTAACTATATACCGATACTTTTATAACTACACAGTCTCTGGCACTCAGTCACTTAAAGCACGAGGCTAAAGATCTAAAACGCATAATATTTTTAGCTTTCTAAAAACAATGTTTAACTGTTTTTTTTAAATGTGTTTTTTTATTATTATCAAACATATAACTTAGATAGTACTTTACATGGGTTACTTTATTGTAATAAGCAATAAACTAACACTTGTCTTATTGCCTTCATTGGTCACACAAGGGCTGGTTCGTTTTTCGCCCAAAGGATCAAAATTGCGATTCAAAAGGGAAATGCTGCTAGCACTCTTGCCACTATTGCAAGCGGTCATGATTTATGCAGTAAATATTTTTAATCTTTGTATATTAATTGTAAATAATTATTTTTTTACAAAAATAAATAAATTTGTAAGTAAACTATATATTAAGTTTTAAAGATGAATAAATTCGTATCCAGTAATGGCATTATATGTACAAATATTTTTAAAGGGTTTTCTATCTAGGGGAAAAGTAACTATAATATAATGTAATATAAAAAGTATTTTTGTTAATACTGTCATATAAAATGTACAACCTTTTTGTATGATTCATTAAACTGAGAACCTGGTACTTATGCTATTAATGAATTAGTTTTTGCATCAGGAATAATATGACAGTTTGGTATTGAATTGTATAACATTATTATTTTTGATAAATTTATTTTGAAAAATGCCGAAATACTACAGATTTAGAGCCACAACGCCCACGCGTAGAACAAAGAGGTGTAAAGAAAAGGACAAGGAAAAAGAGGTGGAAAGGTCAGAATTCGAATGGATTTTATATTAATAAAAAAAAAAACTGTTTATATATAAACAAATAGGGGTTTCAGTTTGTCCCACTTTTACATAAATTGTGTTTTTGGCCTTTATGTATTCCAAATATGTCTCGTTAGTTAAGCTACCTTATAAGTCTGCAGACCTATGGTCCTGCATTTACCTGTATGAATTGCTCATGTTTGAAAAGTATTTTTTTGTAATTAGTCGAATCGATTCTCTTAGAATTAAGCTACGTCGCTATGTAATTGCTTTATAACCCTAATGATGCTAAGAAATTTGCTCAAATACGCCTTTTCCAAAAAGAAGGTGGGAGTACCAAGGTACTCATGAGAATTGATAATAATAAATATTATGCTTACGTCATCTGACGCTCGAAATCTAACGCTTACTCGTCTGACGCTCGTAGTCTTAGTTAGTTTACAACAAGTAAATGTTACACATAAAAAAAACGCGAGTGAAAGGGCTAGTTTGCGTTAGTGTAGTTGTTGTAGTTGTAAAAATGTGAATTAAAATCCATTTGAAAATTTTCTTTATTCATAAAAGCGTTTTTTAAATTAGTACTAAATTAAATGTATTCATTCATTTGTTTCATAGTGTCCATCTGAAATTATATTAAAAATTGAAAATTAGTCAAAACACTCAGGGAACTGTCAGGATGAATAGAGTTGAGCAGTCTCACTAGGTATTTCGCACGTATTCGGTGGAGCCCAAATCATGGAGGAAAGTGTTTGTGATCCTTTCGAACAACGGTCGCTTCCGCTTGTACTGCTAATCATAGAAGTACCAGATAGAGTATTTTTTATTACAGTACTACCTGTATTTACATAGCATTCTATGAACTGACGTGCGCCCCTTTTTATTAATTAAACAATGTGTTAACCCGCCTCACGTTAATAACAAATAAAAGTAATAATTAACTTTTTTGTCCTTAGAACGAACCAGTCTGTGAATAATTGGCTGGATTTGACATTAGCTTGTACGCTAGCGCCATCTTGGTACCTTCGACGTACGTCTTGGCGTGAGACTCCACCTCTAATGGGACTTCCAAGACAATTAGCGACGGATCTCCGTGCTTCTTTACAATTTAGTAATCGACCTGTCTTTGTTTTCAAAATACCTCAAACGGATATATTCTAAACAATTTTATCTAATGTATACGAATATAAATATGTCAAAAAATGTGACAAGAGCTTTGGTCGAAATTTTTGTAAGATTTTAATGCTTTATTCATTTGAATTATTTGACTAAATTATATATAAAATATCGGAAATCGGAAATAATTATAAACTTATTTCCTAACTACGCTATTTAGGATAACCGATTTTGTTTTGTACGTATGTCAATTAAACTTTTGGTTGTATTGATCAATAGAATTTTTGTATTATAAAATTGATTTTTATTTTATTAGGTTCTTACATATGAAATTAACGTTTTGTCGTACTGACCACTTTGATCTGAAATATCTCCTCTTTGGTTAAGAATTCCAAATTCAAATTTATAAATTCATTTAGCTGGTACATTTAAGTTTTGAAAACATTCATTCATTTGTTTTTTCCTCATTATTTTTTTTCTTTGGCGTCGCTTATTACCGCACAATGGAAAACATGAAATATCGGTATATTAACAAGTACGAGTTGTACCGTGGCACCAGTGCTGCAGAAACAGCTCGAAGGATGATGTACGGCGGATGGTGGTGTCGCAAAAGAAAGCACGGTACGTTTTTGGTTTCAACGTTTTCGTTCTTTATGTTTCAACCTTCAGAACCAATCTCGTGGACGGTCGGGACCAAATTGGAAAATGAATAATTAAAAAGGCTATTGTGGAAGCGGATCCATCACAAAGCACTTCAGAGATAGTTGCAGGCTTCGGGGTAAGTGATGAAACTGTATTATTCCACTTGAAGAAAATTGGGAAAGTAAAAAAACTTGAACGATACTTGAACTTATGAATTGAGTGAATCGAACTTGCAAACACGCGTCGACTGCTGTGTTACTTTGCTCAACCGACACAATAATGAAGGGATTTTAAATCGAATCATTACTTGTGATGAAAAGTGAATACTGTACCATAATCAGAAGCGCTCGTCGCAATGGCTGAACCCTGGATACCCAGCCAAATCCTGCCCTAACCGAAAATTGACTCAGAAAAAGTTACTTGTGAGTGTTTGGCGGACTAACGCCGGTGTCGTTTACTACAGCTTTCTAAAATCTGGCCAAATGATTACGGCAGATATCTTTTGTCAGCAACTGCAAACCATGAAGGAAGAACTAGCTGCTAAAAAACCGAGATTGGTCAATCGCTCTAGGCCACTGCTGCTTCACGACAACGCAAGACCACACTTTAAAGAGTTTATTGATTCTCGTCCCCATGGTGTTTTTAGTAAAGGGATCAATGAACTACCTATGAGATGGTAAAAGTGCATAGATAACAACGGTACATACTTTGAATAATTAAATATATTTTACAAAAAAAAAATGACTTTATATTCCTCCCGTACAAAATGCCAATTTAATATATAAGGACCTAATAAAACAACTAAGGTTAAAGTAAAAACTTGGAGCAATAGAAAACAAAGCGCCTCTCTTTTACAGTGAAGTATGGTACGCTAAAAAAGCTGCATTCGAAAGAGGAAAAAAAATATTCGGCGGTAAAGAAAAATGTCGCGAGGTAACCAGTATATGTCAGATGAAATGCTACCTCGTATGTGTTCACACGCGTTCAAGCAGCATGGTGGCACAGTTCTCTCGGTAGATGGAAGGCCTTTGGCCTTAAAGTAGATTAAAAATAGTATTGTATTCAGTATTAAGAAATTGGAAAAATGGTTTGAACGCTTTTAAATATAAATTTATTTAAAAGTATGAAAACCAATTTCATATTATACTCTATGTTAGCTTGCCAAAATTTTTGCATTTGTCTCGTTTCGCACTGATTTATTAAGTTGGCATCGCTATGTGCGTGCGTTAAATATGTAAGAAAGTCGTTAAAAATACTATGAAATTACTATAAATATTACTATTATTCAATATGCTGAAGTCAATAAAAACAAAATATGATGCTAAAGCTGAAGAGAAAAAGCGAAATAATTATGAGTTATGGGGTGCTTTGCGTTCTTATGTCTGTTCATTCAGTTTTTGAATCTTTTTAAGATTTTTTTAAATCAATTCGTTTTCAAAAAAAAAAAACATTAAAACAACAGAAAAAATCTCTCATATATCCATATCCGCGCCTCGAATAATTGCATGCGACACAAGATAACGCAACAATTTCGCAAATAATGATTCACTTCGTTGACTACACTTTTGATTTGATTGATTGTGCGCCCCGTTTACTTTTTATGTTGAGCCATTTTTATAATAAGTTTCTATTAATTTATTATTTATATTAACTATATCGATAAGGTAGATTACTTTTTTTAAAGCGTCATAAAAATGATTAAAGTATTGTATTCCGGTAGGTAAAATAAAAAATAAAACAAGGCATTATATTTGAAAACAAACAATATATTTATAAAAAAAACAAAGACTATACGAAATTAATGCGTCATTATATTTTAAGTAACTGAAGTCTATCTAAAATGTCTATTTTTTTTTC
This sequence comes from Nymphalis io, assembly GCF_905147045.1. Classification (NCBI taxonomy): domain Eukaryota; kingdom Metazoa; phylum Arthropoda; class Insecta; order Lepidoptera; family Nymphalidae; genus Nymphalis; species Nymphalis io. The sequence goes on along the minus strand of NC_065898.1, from coordinate 3,217,928 downwards.
TACATTATATTTGGATGGCTAAGCGAAGTCTGTACACTTAAGACTTAGTTATTAATTTGCATGTATAAAATGCTATGTCAATATAACTACAGTGAAAAGATATTCTAAAGCTTCTTTTTTGACAAAGGAACAATAAAATAGTTTTAATATTCCATTTTTTACTACATACATTGTTTAATTAATATAAATAAGATGGACAATTTTATATAAAAGAAAATACATTCTATTATTCCAATATAAAATAGTTCATTAAAAAAATGTAAAAACCTGCAATGCAAAAGTTTTTTTATAAAATAAAGTCTACTGGATTCAAATGTACTTATAAAGAAATTTAAAATGATATATTATTTATCTATTCATTACTTTTCAAAACCCATCCGCTTGTGGTTAAAAGCCTTTGTTCAAAGGTGTTGTTGCCCTTGATAACGATATCAGATCATGACAAAATTTCTAAATAAATTAATAGATAAAGCTTTTAAAAAAATAAAATTTTTGGACGCCATACTACTTACCTAAATAGCAAATTTTGCGTATATTCCAGATTAAACTAAAAAAAAATAATGTTTTTTTTCTTATATCGTAATTTTTTATTAAAAAATATATTTAATACCAACTGAAGCATTTCTTAATTATTTTAAGATTTCACAAACATAGTTAAATGAAATGATTATAATCACTACAACAACTTTAATTGTACAAAATATAATTTCTATAAAAGCATTTTAAAAGCATTTTAGTTGTGGAGTAATATAAAAAATTAGTAATTATACATATAGGCCTACATGAAGAATAACCATTGATAGAAAACTATAAACTGATTCTTTTAAACTTAACCGGTGTCTTTATGACGTGTTTCTTTGCTTTTGGCCAAAATTTTTTAATTCTGTCAACCTCACACGATTGATCGTGGAGAAGACATTTATACGTATTAGGTAAACTGATTTTGTAGTTTTGTCTGTGATTAAATAAAGACAATTTTGAATCTTAATATAAGTACTTAATTAATTACGATCATAGACAAACGAATGGACAGTACGCAGCTCATCAAACTGTAAATATGGGTCGAAATTTCGAAAGAGACAAAGCGATCGTGTGGCCGTTTCAGATCTAATAGACCATTCTCTATGTCAATTGCAAATAAGCAATATCACTAATATTGCTGACCAGTGCGAATCATAAACTACGATCGCAAGTCTTAACAGAGAAGTTGTTAGCAGTTTAGGCAGGTTCGCACGGCGACGCAAAAGTGGCGAAAAGTCTCAGTCAATATTAGCTTTGCATTCATTGTACATACGCATTTACATAATCAGTAAGATTAACCCTTAGATATCAAGCGGTACCAACGCGAGGCGGCTTAATTTACGTCGCCGTATGGAAAAAGCTTAACATTTGTATAGACAGCGCATTTTATATATAATATAAGCATATTAACACAAAAACAAATTAAATCATACATTGACGCTAAGGATAAAGAGAGTACATTGACGATATAAATAATTTTCTATCAATAGTTATTGTTACAATAATTCCGTATCACATTTAAAAAGCCCCTTAAAACTAAAATGTAATGAATATGCATGCTAATAAAATATCGTTACAATCTCACATTTATCACAATAATGATTTGACTAAAATAATAAAATTAAACTGCATTTGTGGGATACTCAGATACAGAAGTTATTTACTATATTTAGTTATCAGCGAAAATTATTTGCCTAAATCTATTTAACATGGAACTATTTACATTTAAACTTACATATCTAATTATAATAAGTACACTAATATAAACTTAGATTAAAAAAAAGAACCATATCATATACATCACTTGACAGGAAGTTATTAAAAAAAAACTTATGTTTGGCTTTGTTATAAGATATACACATTTGTTATAGACGATTATTCGATGTTTTTAGACTAATTTTTATTTTTTTTTAAATAAATATCTCACACATTGAACAGAGCAGCATCTTTAAATTGGATAATTTAAATAATATGGTATTATAATTGTATTACAGCAAAACTCACACCTTTTAAGTTTTAGTTTGTTTCAAGTGGAATTTTGTCAATTATATCCGTTACAATCAGATTTCCTTTTCAAAACAAAATATCTTTTAAGAACGACACAGATAATTTATACCATTACTATTGAATAATTTGGTGGGTATGGCGATAAAGTAGCCGTTTAAAATGTTTTGTAACTTCTCAGAAAATATTTATCGTATTCGAGAGATTCGAGTTGACAGGTATCACATTGTTTAATATTTATTTTTTTAATTTGTTTTTTTTTTTTAATTTCAAAATTAAATGTCAAATAAGATGGAAACTTTTGGATAAAATTTAATTACTGAACGTAAAATGTGCTCAACCACCTTCCTGAGTCTCAATTCTTGATACACATATAGTTAATTATATTCGAAAGTCCCCGTTGTTTTAATCACCTAATTCATCGTTTCATATATAAGTATATAAGTTTTGTATGGATATGAATATCAAAATGTTTACTTTCATAATTATGGTGAATCAATTGTGTATAAAAAAAATTTCTTCACTTCTTTTTACTTTTAGGCCGCGAATGGCAATTAACTATTCCTCTTAGAATTACATTATGAAGATTCCTAGTTGTCAGCTGTTTTTACATTTTATCATAATTACTACAATAATATAATCTCGATTTTATAAATGGTTAGGTCTTGACAAAGCTTATTTAAAAAAAAAACGATTAGACATATAATAAAACTAAATATAAATTTCAAAAGATACCTAATAGGTTTCTTTTTATTATCGTTTTTAAATTATGGTTAGTGATGTCCCTAAATATCTATAAAATTGTGATTATAATTTTTACTTTATTAGTAAAGGTTTTGTTGGAAATATCCTAAATTATCATCCGTATTGTCTCAGTTTGTGATGATGATGATGTTTATGATTTTTTTAAACGACAGTTATTTATATATTATTTAGTATATAATAAATCGATACAGTACATAAAACTGAAAATTGTTTAATTGTTTATTGTCCTGAGCCAAAATATTAAAAATCCGATCTTAAAAATATAAACGCGTAAACAAAAGACTAGTGATCTTTAAAGTTACACAAATATATTATGTATACTATAGTGGAGTCGTTTACTTTGATTACATCATAGTATATTATTTACTTAATTAATATGGTTTTGTTTACGTTTGAGCAACTAGAGACTTATGTATACCACATTTGTATTTTTTTTCCAACTTTTACTATTACAACTCATGAAAAAATGATATAATAATTATTACATTGCTTAAAATCGTATAAAAAAATTGAATCGACAGTTGACAATAATTGCTCAACTGTAGTATTACATAATTGTTATTCATCATCATAAGGTAAAAAAAAATTGAGATTAAAAATTTTAAATCGAATTTTGAATCTCATGTGTTTTTATATTATACGTGACATTGGCAGAATATTTTGAGCTCAACTAACGTATATGCGGGCCAGAATAAGAAGAAAAAAAATAGTTGCTCAAACGTCATATTATAAGAATACAAGTTACCTATCTACTTATAATACAAATAACATGTTTTCGAATTTGATCCTTCAACATTTATTTTACGTGAAGATGATTAAAAAAAAGAAAAAATAATCTTACAATAGCTTACGGAATATTTACTAACTGACAAACTTTTCACTAGACGTCGAAGGAACATTTATAATTAGTAATCGATTCATTTCCAAGGAGATCATAACAACTCTGGGTAACCACATACTCTAAACAAAGTTTATTCCGATATATCTGCAAATTTTATCCAAACTAATCAACAATAATAAAATACTTCCTTTAATAATTAATCGAATGATAAAAAATGCAAAATAATAGAATAAATTAACTTAAAACGATTAAAGTTGTTATTATCCATGGTTAAACTTAATAATATCAAACACAGAATCAAAAAAAAAAAAAAAAATTCGTATAATCTTAAAAAAAACACGTAATAATAAGGGGTGTTTTATAAATCTGCAGCTATTTCGAAAGGCGTATGGGTGTTACCTATCGCCAAACAGCAGTTTGGCGAGATACGTCCGTCAGCTGCGTTCGTCAATGTTGGTCACGACATGCGTGTAGAGGTGGCGCCGTGTGACGCGCACTAACTCGTACTCGAGCGTCGAAAGACCATCCTTCTGGAATGTTTTACTAGTCTGCGACAGGAGTTGGTATCTAAATAAAAAAAATATATATTAAATACAATTTTCAAGGAAACTGTTTGAATTGTTATTATCATTTTAAACCCAATTATACAAATACGAATCGGTAAGACACAGTTGTTTAATCGAGCTGTATTAATATTAGCTAGTTGTCTAAATTATCTAAATAAGTATTCTGCGGAGATGAGGCTTCCTTCTAAAATTCACTTTAGATCAAAATATCAACTCAGAAAATATTTTGTTAAGTTAAAGTTTCCATAATTAAATCACACGCTTAAGAGTTAAAAGTTTAATTAAGAAGTATCCTCTTCGAAGCAATAGGTAGGTGGGTTGCAGAGATTTCTTACAAAGCTAGAGTTATTATCATGTATACGATAGCTTACCTTTTAGGATTTGGTGCGGATTTCTTATGATCTAACATAGCGTAACGCGCAATTGACATCTTGTACCTTGCTATGTGGTAATTCATCTTTTTTAACCTGAAAACAAACAAATCAAAATTATAAATATACATTTATTCATATAGGCACTTGGCGAATATATTATACTAGCATATCGTCCCGGCTTCGCATGGGTAGATAAGAAGAAAAATATATTTTGGATAGGATTTGTGTAAAATGCGTTCTTAGTAAGCGTCTACGTCACGGAAGGAGTAACTGGGTCTAATTTCAAGCCAATCAGGCGGATAGTTTAGAAAAAATAGATTTAAATAAATTTGCAAAATATTTTAAGGTACAGTAGTTATTACATTAGTACAAACAAATATTTACCCCCTATAGATATATTATTTTTATTTCTAATTATAAGGCAGTCAACAATCAGATAGAAAGTGATCCCAAAAAAAATAAACATTGGAATTGTAAGAAAATTTACCTATTCAATAATGTATTGAAAGAGTCGCCAACGATAAAATAAAAGAAATAGAATATACAAGTAGGATGCAATCCCAAGGGTTCGATGATGATGTCGTCTTGATTGCTTTCGACCACGGCGGTTATTCTCAAGGGAGACTAAGTCCTCTGCGTAGGACATATTATAAGGCACGATTATGCGTGCAAATTCAAGTGCACTCACTATTATTTTACTCTCATAATCCGTTGACGACATAATCCGACACGAAAATAGTTCAGTCACAGGATTAATGGACTTACATTCATTTGAGGCACGGGAGTGTAATTAGTGACAATTATCAAACTTCGGTCTATTATTAATTTTTTTTTTTTATGGTCACCCAGGGTTTGTTCCCAGGACCTTGGAGGTGGTAATGGATGGTGAACGAAGCAAACAGAAGATGAAGAAGAGAAAGAAGTTAATGATGCTACACTTACCTATAAAACATATCGTCATCCTCCCCACCCCAGCCCCAGTACTTATTCGAGAAACCATTCACTTTGGTGAATTGCTCTAAAGTCATGGCGGAGACACCGCCGAAAATGTCCTCATATGGTAACCTGAAATTTATTTTTAATCAATTAACTGTACTATCAGTCCAACAAACAATATACACGGTTATTTTAAGAAAAACAACTTTACTTCAATCTGTGCTACGTTTAAAAAGGTTTGACTCCATTTGGGGAAAAACAAATAGGTAGTAAAAACTTGTTTTATGATATGACATGATTTATATTATGGATTCAAACATAAGATTTAAGAAATATCACAAATTTAAAGATACTTACTTAAACTTTAATTTATCAATAGAAGCGGACATGTGTCTAGGCTGTCGTGGGCAAGAATACAGATTTCTAGAGTCTAGTGGCAACAAGTCTATATCGTGAAAGATGAAGCATTGCCAACCATCCGGTTTTTGCTTTTGGCTCTCCACGAACCCCACATTCATCAGCTTGGCACGATTGAAGTCGCTTGTTCCTAAAATTACATAAAACAGCTTGAACAGCTTACTTTCAGAAGTTTTCTCATCAGAATATAAAAATCGAAGAAGGAATTAAGTATTGTCATAGAACTCCATAAATCTTTATTTTACTTATAATTGTAACTATAAATTAAATTAAATAGTAAAATAACATTAGTTGCAATAACTTAAATCAAGAAAAGGTGTCGAGTAAGAGCCAGCTCAGTATAGCTGTATCGAAAAGGCATGTATGAACTCATACTATGAACGCAGCATTAAATACAATTAATTAGATATTAATAATATTAGTAAACCGTTTTTACCTTCCTGTTCAACGATAAATATTCCATATTCGATTTGCTGCTTCATCAGAAACGGATGCATGTGGTTCAGGAATATCGCCAAATGTTGCTGACGATCTCTGCAGATATAGGCATAAAACTTTTAATTAACCATATAAAATTTTGATAAAATTTTAAATTATTATCCCAAGTATCTTATAACTTCAAATTTCATGCAAACAATAATATACAATACGTTATATAAGAGTTTAGATGCCCGATATTTTAAATTCATCCAAAAATTATGATTCACTTCAACAGGTATAAAGGGAAAAAGTCGCGTCAAAGAAGTTCCCAAGGTAAGATAAACGCTGGCTTGGCGTTTATGAAGATTGCTTATTGGCCAGATAACATAAATATCACGACCCTCGCTTTCACTTAGACACGGAGAAGTGTGAGAATTGGTTTTAGAAATTCAATGCAAAATCGCGTTTATCCCTGCTTCTTATCTTTGTTTTAAAAGATAAATCTATTTTCCTTTAGACATAGTGTAATTGAATTTCATTTTAATCTATCATACCCGAGTTTAGAATTACTTTTGAATATAAACAATAGCTCGTAAAGCGGATTACATCTTACAATATTGTGTTGAGTTTATTGCTTGCGAAATATTACTTGAATATTATATGCAACATCGATGACAATAATATTATAACAGCCATTGAATGCCACAACTGTGTGCCACAGATAATAATCCACTACAATGCGCAAATTACGGATATTTTCTTAGAATTTCCCCCGAAATCTGCTACTACTACTAGTGGAATAGTAATTTGGTATAAATTTCTAAAGATACAGTAGGTTTGTTTCACCCGCGACCTTTTTGCTAGATCCCTGTGATATGTTTTAATATATTTTTTTTTTACCTGTAAGGGACAATAATAGCAACTTTATGTCTTGCTGTGCAGTTTGGTGGCGAATAATATCCTCCAAGTTGTACTTCGGGATATCTTTTTTCGACCCAATCCAATTCTATCTCAGTTTTGTTTACCGATATTGGACCTAAAAGAAAATAATAAAATATTTTTTTTACAATCATCCTCTTTTCCAATTTGGTAAGTTGCCAGTGAAAAATTTTAACAACAGCTAGTAAAATGAATGACTGAATTGACATTAACGTTTTTTTTTGTAAATAATCGCTTAATTATTATTGGGTATTACATAACACATTTAAACATAGATAAGTACGTAACATAAACAATATATTTAAAGTAAATAAGTACCCAAATCAGGCGGCATTTCATCACAAAGAGGTAAAGAAGGTTCAGAGACTTTAAGTTCGCCATCTTCTGTCGTGACCAGATTTTTAATTCCTTCCATTATTTTAGTAATTAAGAGTGGTGTGCTAAAATCTTCTGATACATTTTGGCGCGTCATATTCGATATTTCTCTGCTTGAATTGTTTTTATTCGTACTGTTAGAAAAGTAAACTTTTAGGGAAGAATTCTTCACGGAGTTCTCTATCGCAGCAGATGGAGTTAGTTTTTTAGGCCAATTTTGCAATGTTTTATCACTAGTTCTGTAAAAGATGTGGTAATGAGTTACAAACGTGCAAAAATCATAATAATTCTAATTAAATTAAAAAAAAATAACTGGTTTTAATCATCACAAGAGTAACAATTTTGTAATAAAATCTTTAAATATTTAAAGTTCTCACTTAAGAGTGGATTGCGTTGCGTTATGCAGTGGTGTGTAGAGGTAGGTTCGGAGTGGCGAGGCGTCGAGGATGGATCCGAATAAGTACTCGACCGCGGCGAGCGCCAGCACCAGCAGTAGCAGCAGGCGGAGCGCCCGCGCCGCCCGCCCGCCGCCTGCAGCTGCGCCCATCAACGCATGCGGTGCGCGAGCGCGCGATTCGACTTCTGACATTAAATAAACTTTTTGTTAAAACCTGATTTGTTTGACTATATGGCTAAAGATTTATTATATCATAATAGTAGTACGGCAATGGTGTTTGAAATCTGTGAACTCACTCTTACAAATATTTCTATAGCCAAATACCATTGTCTCTTGTTAAAAATCAATTATCATCAATTGGTCCAACTTGATTACAAATCAATAATAAACGCTGAAGTTTGGTACAAATATTTGAATTAAATTCAAAACATATTGCTGGGAAGCATGAGCTATATGTATCAAATCGTAACCTCAAATTGTTCATCACCCAAGTACTATCTATAAAGGAAATATAAACAGGCAGTTTTTTTTAAATATAAGTAAAATTGCTGAAAGGCTGTTAAAAATGCACTTTAATAAGAAACAAGAATTCCAAATGTAATAATAATAAAAAGCCAGTTAAAAAGGTTATTAAAAACGTTATTAACAAAGTAATTACTGTAGATTAAGTAAATTAGATTTTACATGAAAATACAACCTATAAAATGCAATCATAACGTTTTAGTGCACTAAAGGTTGTAACAAAACTAACAAAAGTATTATTTACGTACGTACGTACGTACATTATTTACGTACCTAACTACGAGCTACAATTTTAGCATACATTTGTCGGGATTTTAGCGAATGAAAAACTGACCATCTTCATTAAAAAATTTCATAAAAGCAATGAATATCAAAAAAGGATCTAATATTTTGTGTACAAACATAAGTAAGATGATATATATTTTTTGCTTAAAAGCACTCCAGGGAAATTTGGATCACTGAGCCATGAAAAATGGTTCGCAGTCAGCAGTTCGCAGCAGTTATATTTAAAAGGCGCTGGTTTTCGCTAACTTTAGTAAACATTTATCTTGCTGAGTTAAAACTGGACGTTATTTATTGCAAGAAGTTTAAGTCTACGTAATTTGGTTGTGGTAGGGATTTTGGATATATACATTCAAAAGAAAGAAAGTAACACTACCAATGTCCCAGGGCTTTGCTAATTGTTAATTGTTCTCCTGCTATCTTTCTGCTTCTTGTAACTTTTATTAGCTGATTCTCCTCTGGATGTTTCTTTTCGGTTTAAAATAGTAATATATATTTGTCAAGCAATAAGCATTTGTAATATTACAATATATTAGTTTCTAATAAATCATTACCTGTTTCTGAAAAGTATATAAGGAAGGAGCTCTATGAAAATGTCCCATTGTCCTCACTAAAGGTCTTCAAGCAAAGGTGTTGTTACTGTTTCCATGTTTGCCTGTAAACAGAAAAAGTCAATGTTAAATATTTTGTATTAAGAGTTCAAGATATATAGCGTTTAAGACATATAACTTATAATAATAATATCCTGGGACATTATTCACACACGGCCATCTGATCCCAAACTAAGCAGAGCTTGTACTATGGAAACCAGACAACTGATATACTACATATACTAGTTTTTCTTTTGTAAATACATACTTATATAGATAATTACACCCAGACTCAAGACAAACAGACATGTTCATGCACACAAATGTCTGTCCTGGGTGAGAATCGAACCCACAACCTTCGGCGTAAAAGACTACCAACTCTACCAACCATATTTTTTTTAACGCAGGAAAAAAGCGTTACGCGTTTCCCCCACGGGAAAAATGGGGGGGTATGTGGGGCTCGCCGGTGTCCAAGGCGCCGAGTGCGCCCCGAAAATCGAAATACCCACTAAAAAACCAGCGGTACCCTTTCCGTCTTAACGAGGAGCGCCACGGATTGCTTTCGCTTGCTACCGTGACGAACTATCTACCAACCAGGCCAACCGGCCCGTCAATAATAAGATCACATACATTACAATCCTTCACAATTTAATGTACGTCTTTACATATTAGCTTTAATAACAAAATACTACATATCATCCGTATGTTATTGTGTATGATTAAAAATATATATTTATGTTTTTTCATTTACACGTGCAAATGTATTAAGCTGAAAATCCTTCGATACTAAGTAAATATATAAAATGTATTCAATAAAAACTCTTTTGTTAAACAAATGAGGGACGAATGTATATGTTATTTACACTTCAATCTTCTTTTATTGCACGCGTATTATGACGTAACGAGGAACGGGGTGAAGTTACGTATGTACAATGACAAGCGGTAATTAATGCATACATGGCTGTATGCATTGCAAATCAAGAACGGTACGCAGATATTAAAACGCTAGAAGTATTTAATTAACAAAATATTAATTCGATAATTTTATAATACTTTATTTACTTTAAAAAATATTTAGAACCACTCTTTTGGGTTACCGGTTTATTATTTAATGCCACGCTTATTCGCTTTATTCCACCACGCTGAATGTGGGTTTTCCAAAAAAAGAGAGGAGACCTTAGCCAAGCAGTGGGACATTCACAGGCTGTTTACTTTACGGCGCTTTGCTTTAGTTGCTTCTTATTTGAATTTTACTTTATAATTTATTTAAAAAAAGAGATTTTGCTGCGTTATGTGTCTGTAATTTTTTGTATATAAGTAAGGGTGATGTGTCTAGCACAAAATTTCTTTGGTTTTTCATGGGTCCTTTAATCTTTTATCTTTGAAGGCAATAGTTATCTTCATATCTCAAAGGTATTCATTATCTGATCATTAAAGCTTTAACTCATGGAACAGAATTAAGAATGTTTTTTATTAAATTTCTTTTTAAAAGACGCCATCTGTTACTACAATCGTCTTATTGGATTTTTTTAAATAGAATACATAAAGTTTCCTTTTAATAGTACAAAGTCGTATTTATAACAAGATTAAGAATTTTATATTTCAAACTAATGGCTTAATATTATTGAATTAATTAATTAAAATAGAATATTTATCCTACTAACATTTAGCAACTGTTTAGGACATAAACAGTTGGTACGCGCGCGTCTTTTACGTAAAGGCATACTGGTGGTAGGGCTTTGTGCAAGCTCGTCTGGGTAGGTACCACCCACTCATCAGATATTCTACCGCAAAACAGCAATACTTGATATTGTTGTGTTCCGGTTTGAAGGGTGAGTGAGCCAGTGTAATTACAGGCACAAGGGACATAAAATCTTAGTTCCCAAGGTTGGTGGCGCATTGGATATGTAAGCGATGGTTGACATTTCTTACAATGCCAATGTCTAAGAGCGTTGGTGACCACTTACCATCAGGTGGCCCATATGCTCGTCCGCCTTCCTTTTCTATAAAAAAAAAAAAAAAAAAAAGGTTGTCTGTAAGAAATTGCTCTCATAGCGACAAGACTTGATCGTTTGTCATTTCATAACATATGAGAGCTCTTCCTTCACCTTCTATTTTATGATATTTATATTATATACGAACTTCTATGTTGTTTTATTTATATAAAACCTCCATAATAGCTACCAAGCCTATTTACATCAGTATTATACTAAAACTTTATTGAGCGTAGCTTGTCCCCAATTAATATTTGTAGCTTTTGTTTTCCGTAACAATAACAGGGTCGGGTTTAACGGCATAATATTTTAATGGTGGTAGGGCTTTGTGCAAGCTCGTCTGAGTAGGTACCATTCACTCATCAGATATTCTACCGCAAAACAGTAGTACTTGGTATTGTTGTGTTCCGGTTTGAAGGATGAGTGAACCAGTGTAGTTACAGACACAAGACATGTCATCTTAGTTCCCAAGGTTGGTGGTGCATTGGCGATGTAAGCGATGGTTAACATTTCTTACAATGCCAATGTGCCACTTACCATCAGGTGGCTTATTAGCTCGTCCACCTACTTATACTATAAAAAAATCCCTCGTCTTGTTTATTAGTAACTTTTAAGGATTTTTTCTTTTATCAAAAAGCAGTGCTCTCCGTGGGCATTTCTATTATTTTGATTGAATTTAGTAGTTGGATGTGGCTGCATTTTATTACCCCTTCCATGCATTATTTTTTATATTATAGTGCTATCCTGTGAGAACTCGCTTCATTACTCACCCGTGTAATATTGTCAACCGACTTATGGAAATGTTATGATTATTATGTTTACATTTTTACAGAAACACTTTTATCTGTAATGTCCAAACATTTATCATACTACATAATTCATAGCCTTTTGATTCATAACTAGCAAGCCAATGGTAACTCCTAAATCACGCCTCGTTCACAATCCTTCTTATAGCATCCATATATATAATAACCTGGCAATAATTATTTTGCTACTAGTGTATCTACGGAAATGAATACATTTGTATTGATTGTTTTAATATTTATTTATTTATTAAGGATCTCCAATAAAGAATATACACATACGTGTGTAATGTACTCGTAACTCGGTACTCAATAAATTAACATAGAAATTATAAAAAAACGTAAACAATGGTTATTAAGACTATGTTGTGCAAATAGGAACTTAAGTACATATTACAAAACAAAATATAAAATCTATTTAAATAATAATAAAATTAAAATAACGAAAATAAAAATCATAAAAGAACCCCCAACTGTGTGGATTAAATGATTTTTCCATACATTTTCGGACTGTACGATGAATGTATTATGATTTTAATTTTATGAGAGAAAAATTTTAAGACTTGTCGTAGGCTTTCAGGGAGTACATTACACTCTGCGTATATGAAGTGGTTGTAATTGCTTTGCATTCAATATTACTCTCTTTGGATGTGCTGTAGTCGGTTATTAGATATATAAAAATTCTTTTATATTAAATAGTTGTATACAATCATTTTGTTTTCGTTGCTAATATAGTTCATGAGAAATCAATATTTAATAATTCTTTTTACCTACAAAATAATACTTAATAATTGAGCCGGTTGGCGTAGTTGATGGATGCTTGCCTTTCACGCCGAAGGTGGTGGTGGTTCGATTCCCACCCAGGACAGATATTTGTGTGCACGAACATGTCTGTTTGTCCTTAGTCTGGGTGTAAATATCTATATAAGTATGTATTTACAAAAGAAAAATAGTATATGTAGTGTATCAGTTGTCTGGTTTTCATAGTACAAGCTCTGTACAAGCTTAATTTGGGATCAGATGGCCGTGTATGAAAAATGACCCAGGATATTAATAACTGGTATGTGTAAATTAGTATTTACCTACAATAGCCACTTACCGCTTTTATTCATTACAATAAAGTCCAACAAGAAATTTCATAAAATTTATTTTATTAATAACAAGTTTTCATCCGTGGCTTCGCCCGCGTTTTGGGAGTAGCAGATGTATCAAAAAAGTATCCTATGTTCTTTCTTGGGATTTCCTTAAGTCAAAAATTGCGTCATACCAAATTTCATCAAAATTGGTACAGTGGTTTAGACGTGAAAGCATAGTAGACCGACTAACTTTTATAATGTTAGGTTTTGTGAGGGACATCATTGACCGAAACAATTAAATCCTTTAATAAATATCATGTCGACGAGGCTGGCTAAATATTTGTTTTAAAACTTGACATGTTTGCGCGCGACGAAATTTTCGCTATACGCTGAAATTTGTTTTGAGTACAAACAAGCACAACCTTTGACATGAGAAGTGGTGAATATATTCTCGAACAATAAGGTCCTATGTACATTACATGTATATTATATTATGAACTTTGTTGGAATAAGAGAGAAAGAGAATTTTGTATCGTTTTAAGCCTAGCTTTTATTATATATTATTTAAGTTATGTATAAAATATATGTATATGCTATCGCCGTTTTTTTAAAGAAATTTAGAATCGTGAATCTTAACTAAAGATTAGTGGTTCAAACCCATTTAAATTTTCATGAGCGTTTATAGTAATTCATATCCTACTCGGAGCTGAAGGAAAATATCGTGAAGAGTGTTTCTGTCGGGTGAAAATCTTCCACATGTCCACAACTAGCATTGGAGCAGTGTGGTGAAATAATCCAAACCTCCATAAATGGACGCCTTCGCCTAACAGTCAGAAATTTACAGGTCGTTACTTTTTTATACGTCTAATTTATTTACTAGACATTCATGGCATGAACAAAGTATGGAAAATGACGCAATAAGCATACGTTCCATGTAAAAGGTAATTTTTCCACAAACAGTGTAAACTCTGAAACGCGCCTCGATTGCCAGGTACGTCATCAAACGCGCGTTTGAAATGTAAATAAATTTACTTAGTACATAGCTGAGCTTTCTACCTAAATGTAGATTGTAGATCAAATTCATTGCACGCATTAATAAATATGAACTTTAGTTCTATATTTTAAGGTTCAGTTTCCTATGAATTGATTAGATACACAACGAGCCGGGTAACTCGTATATCAATTGGAAATATTTTATGAATGGCCCTTTAAGGAGATAGAAAAATTGCCGTATAAAGGAATAGAGAATTTCCGGGCTACAGGTTTCATGTGAGGCAGAGATTCAGACAAGGGTACGGCGCCATTTGACACACTAAGTGTAAATCATGATCCTGACGTGCTATCTCTCGCAACCATTATTTGTAAAGGTGCAAAGTTTCATCATATCTATGCTAATATAATAGAAAAGTAAACTTTGTTCTCTATTTTCACATTCAAAAATCCGATAGATATGGATTTTAAGTTACTTGTAGTTTAAGCGGATGTAGAAAACAAATCGACTGACAAAATTGTTTTTCGACTGACATTTTTGTTTGTACAAAACGCCATGATGTATTGAATACATACATAATACTTAATTACAGATAAATCAGTTTGGAGATGTTTTTTACCTTTTTATTATACTATTAGCATAATATACACAGTAATTAAAACCGAAAAAAAAACCGTTTGCTACCACCTGGGTCGAATTAATTAACGTTAGAAGTGTCATGTCGTTTTGTTGAATATTTTTTCTTTCTAATTAGTTCATTGCTTGATTTAGTTCATTCATTATTCTTATTAAAATGTTAATTTGAATTTAAGCACCCTGAATTTAATCCCATACAAAATATATGGCAAATAGTGAAAACATACGTCGCAAAACAATATCTCAGTGAACATGAATGCTATAAGGACAAGGAAATTTTTGTCTACATGCTATTAAAGAGGATAAGAAATTTCAGGGTAAATGTGTATTGCCTATGTTTGCAGAATGTCTGGAATTAAAGAAGTTTATGAATGAAAATCACGTTTAACGTGAAACCTACTTATAAAATAAAAAACAAAGTCACTACTACAAACGCAAAAACTACTGCAAGTTGATTCGACTGCACTCGTATAATTTTTTAATATGTCAATTTGACAAGTGATCAAAGGATCACGTACGAAAGACGATAGAATTCACTTCGACTCGAATTAGATGCATCCGTCTAAACTCACAGGTCAGCTATAGAGATTATATTGTTTTTATGTTGTTTATTTATATGTTTAACATTATGTCAATATTTGAGAAAATTGGGAGTATTGCATAATATTTTAAATCGAGCATTCCTGTAAATAAGATGTGGAGTGAGGCTATTTATATACGGTGCTGAAAAAGGAGCGGCACTACCAACATACCGGCGACGAATCGGTATACCATATGCAGGTATTTAAAAATGCAAACATGTACATGTCGCATGTACGTGTTTGCATAGCAAACGCCATTGCGGCGCCGAATGTAAATAACCTAAGATGTATTAACAGTGCGTTCGTGAGATGTATTTAAAAACAATTCCATATAAAACTTTAATTAATCATAATTGTCACTGCAGCACGGGGTCCACGGCTGTTAATACAAAGACAAAATTAAGTATTTCATATGTCGGAGGAAGAGATGGAATGGAGTAGATTGTTGGTTGTAATACGCAAGTTACAGATTCTTTACAATTTAAATAGTTTATATTTTGTTTGTATCTTTACATTTCATTTTATTTGTTATAATTTTTATATTGTTTAAAATCTTACATTTTTATTCTATATTGTATCAGAGTAGAGGTCAGCCTCGAGCGGAGTCGAGGCGCCATCTTTACATGTTTTTGGCGGGAATTCTAAAAAGACGCGGGATCGGTTTGGATCATTTGGGGGATGGAATAATTGTTTTGGTGTGTGTTGTGTGATTATTTTAATTGTTGATGATTGTTTATTTTATTGGTAAAGTAACTTTAAGTCGACAAGAACTGTGAAGTGATATTTGTAAAATCAATTTAATTATACTTTGTTATGTTCTCGCATTTAATCCAAAAAACGATCACTAAACCTCTGAGTCTACAGAACGAGGAGAATGGTTCTTCTTCGATATACATAATTTATAAAATTATATGTAATATATATAGTAGCTACGTAGATGTCAATATATATGTATATAAAAATTCGAAATTAACAGAGCGACTCAACACAAAATACACTCGAAAAGCGGCAAAAACTTACCTTATACGTACGTTGCCCAAAAACATGTCTTTCGTTATGAAAACAAACTAGCTACGTCAAGTGAAGTGCCGTCAAAACACAAGTTACGAAGTTGTATCGACATCTGTCACTTGCAACTTCCGTTCTACGAAAGTGTTAACAAAGTTATTTGTTTTGACAACAAGATGACTTTCCAAGTAGGCTGCGAAATTCGGTACAACCACAGATAAACTTTTCCGTTGCGACTTGAAATGGCAACAAAACTTATATACCAAATAATCGCTTTTATTAACTCATATAAGACCTCAAATGGTTCAAAGATGGCTACACACTTAATTGGTCGGAGCGCAAGTTTTCGTGTCCCGCATGCTTCAATTTGTAATTTAATACCTTTAGTTGAACTGTTTAAAAATAGGAGAAAAAAATCGTTCAGGAAAAAAATTGAATACATAATTATATTCAATGAATCTAGACCTGGAATTTCGATAAAAGGCTTTTGGCGCTTACTACATTTTCTTTCGGCAAAATCAGTCGCTGCGTCGTGTTGAGCGCCAGCGCTTTCTATTAGTCATCGTATTATAGTAACAAAAAACTATGTCATATTCTTAAGAATAATTTGCAACATATATATAACACTACTAATATTTGTGTTTATAATTCATCTCGTGCTTAACGGTGAAGGAAGACATCGTGAGGAGACCTGCATGTGTCTAATTTCATTGAAATTATGCCACATGTGTATTCTACCAATTCGCATTGGAGTAGCGTGCTGGAATAAGCTCTGAACCTTCTCCTCAAAAGGGAGAGGAGGCCTTAGCTCAACAGTGGGATATTAACAGGCTGTTACTGTAATGTACTGTAATATAAAACTAAAAAATTAAATAGAATATTGCCAGTTATTGTAGACAGTAAGTATAGCAATAAGGGACGCGCGGGTAACATCTGAAATTTTGGTGGCGCTGCGCTTTTTATGCGTATGAAATGCGTATTCGAATTTTTATCTACATTTATGAAGTAATGGAGTATGGAAATTCTTTTTAAAGGTTTTAGTTGTCTCAAAATTGCGAAGTTAAAATTTTATAGTCACGGTCCGTGCAGATCTGATAAATGTAAAAGTTTGAATCTTTTATACCCCAATTTATGGGTTAAAAAGTTAGGAAAACTGTTCACAGTTTCGTGTTAAGGTTGCGATTAATTTATCGAAGAGGGAAATTAATGTTGGTGAAAAAAAGCATTTTATGGCAACACTGCTTAATAAATTAGTGCTAATGACTGCTGAAACATCTTGCGGTAAACCAACCGAGAGGAGAGTTCTGCATTTTTAGTTTTATGTTTGTTTTAAGCGTCCCTGGAGGGGTCGTTTAACAAGTATGAGTATAAGTTTAATGAGTATGTCTTTCCTTATTTTTTTTATTCAAATAAGAAGGCGGGCATTACAATAAAGAATGGTAATTTAAGGTATCTTTAAAGATTTATTAGAAATCTAACATCGCTAAAGAGCCATTAACGATGTTATTGTATTTTTTTACACACACACACACACATATATATATATGTGTGTGTAGCCATTAAACAAACGAGGTAACCAATGAACAAAGCCCTATCCTCACACTATATACATAGAGTGATATGTTTGGACATTCATTAAATATCAATAGATCTATTATCTTGACATATCACGTCACGTATCGGACCGTAATATCACACTCACGACTGAACAAAGCTCTCCTCTCCTTGATTCTTATTATAAGAAGGATTCGGCATTATTCCTCTACATATATTACATAGCAATAATAATATATTACAAACAACATAGTATTATTATTATATATCGATAACTAAGAGTAAACGCAATAAAGAGGATATCGAATAATTTTATTAGGATTCATTTTAGTGTATTCTATACTTTATATCTATTACTCGTAACATAATATTTTTATTTATATTTCCGGGAGGGCGAATGTCGGAAAGAATATTCTGCACGAGCCGCCCCCGCCTTGCCGGCTCGCAAGATGCATCTTAACGCGTCGTTAAAAAATTTGAAATATTCGAAAAACAGAAAAAATAAATAAAAACATAAAATATTAGTAAATGTTTGTTTATTTTTTTTAAAGTCTTAAATAAATACAAATACTGACATTGGTTCACTGGAAACGACGGGCCCGTGTGTGGGACGAAACATGTGTTGACAAACTGGCCTCATCTCATGTCAGGGAAACAATGTTAAAAAGCCGGAGCTGCCGCGGTAAAAGTTAAAGCGAACGAACGTTACAAATATTCGTCTCTTATTCCAATTTTTTTTGTTCCGTTTGCAGTTGAAACGCTTGGACGTTGGAGTAATAATGCAAAAAGTTTCATCAAAAATATTACACCCCGTCTTATTGCTTCTACTGGTGACAGGAGGGTTGGTTCATTTTTCGCCCAGAGAATCGGAATTGCAATTCAAAGGGGAAATGCTGCTAGTATTCTTGCTATTATTCCACGCGGTCGCGACTTGTACAGTAACTATTATTAATTTTTATTTGTTTATTTAATTATATACTTTATTGTACAACAAAATAGAATTGCTCAAAATGTGGGCTTAACGCTAGTGTTGTTTCAAACTTTGAATATTATATTGCAGCAAAAGTTTCAGTTGCACAAGTGTGTATCGGTTTTGAATTTATTCATGCAAAAATCTGTCCTTCGAATTCGTATTTGTATTTAAGCGGCTTCAATTTTATTTCACTGTTCGTATCGTCTTTTTTTTCATATCAAACCAGCCAGGATTTTTTATTTATTGTATGTTTATATAACAAAAAAAAACTGTATATTTATAAAAACATAATAAATCATGATTAGAAATAATAATCATAATTAATTGTTCGCATTTAAAACTTCAAATGTTAAACAGCATTATATAATAATACAATATTCTATACAAAATTTATTCTTTACATCATAAATCTATTTAATGATACTATTGTCCTTTAAGGGACAAGTAAATATATGTATATTGCATCGTAAATAAGGTTACTAAGGATTTATCTTCGAGAATCCTCTAAGATTTAGAGATTAAATATTTGAATAAGATTGGAATAAAAAGTTATTATTATTGGATAAATCAAAACTACTTTGTACTATTACATACATATATTTACTATTAATGCATTATATCTATAACTGTATAATGACATGTGTTACTACTCGGTAGCGATAGATGGCGGTAATAAAATCTGCCAGTTTCCTGAATCGCGCTGTCTAGATTCGCTACTGAATATATATAATGTAAAGGTGATTTTGCCAAAACGATCAGACAAAATAATTTATACTGTGAACAGTGGAAAGCTCTTCCTTAGTTTCATTTACCGTTTGATCCTCCGATGTTAATTTTTTTTTTTATAAAATAGGAAGGCGAACGAGCTTATGGGCCACCTGATGGTAAGTGGTCACCAACGCCCATAGACAATGGCGTTGTAAGAAATGTTAACCATCGCTTACATCACCAATACGAAACCAACCTTGGGAACTAAGATGTTATGCCCCTTGTGCCTGTAATTACACTGGCTCACTCACCCTTCAAACCGGAACACAACAATACCAAGTACTGCTGTTTTGCGGTAGAACATCTGATGAGTGGGTGGTACCTACCCAGACGAGCTTGCTCAAAGCTCTACCACCAGTAAAGTAGTTCGACGTAAACAATAACTTTTATAGACATAACACATTGTATCCATTAGCTATAGTTTATTCTAGTATCGTTATAGTATTGTCTTTGTACTAGTATTTGTTTTTAAATTAGGCGTTGTCCATGCCCATATATATATTCAAGGAAGACCAGTGCTACGTACTAACTGACGCGGAATTTCCTGAAATTTGAGGATCAAGTCTTAAATAGCGATTAAGTTATTTTAAATGTCATATCATACTTAGTGGTAGGTGCAACCCGTCTGGGTATGTACCAACTATTCAACCACCAAATAGCAATATGTAGTATTGTTGAGTAAGCCTGTGTAGCTACAGTCACAAGGAACATAACATTTTAGTTCCCAAGGTTGGTGGCGCACTGGTGATGAAATCTATTTGAATGTCGTTAAAGCTTCGTTAGATTTTAATATAATATAAAATTATTTTTGAGGATGATCAATATATATGCGTATTGATAATTTATGTACATTCGTAAAATAATGTAATATTATTTAATAACATATCTAATAGTTAAAAATGCTTAGTTTTGTTGTATTCCGGTTTTAAGGGAGTAAGCTATGTAGCTACATGTATGAGGGAAGTACCATCTTAGTTCCCATCACGGGGAACATTTGCTTGCCTATATTATATTTCTAAACAAACTGTTTTATTTACAAATATGTTTTATACTCTAATTACCCACTTTTATAAATTTATTTTCCTCATCGACAAGCTACGGATTTCTGCTTTGTAATATTACAAGTGGCTTATTAAAACTTTCTTGAATATTAAATAGTGTCGTCGAGTATCCGATCTAATTATTTTACAACTAAGAAGAGTCGTTCGTAAAGTTATTTAAAAGTAGCTTCAAGACCGTCTTAAGATACTCTACAACTGTATCTTTTTTAAATTACATCTCTTTATACTTTACAAAGGAGGTTTTATTATGTTTTTTTAGATCAACTGATAGATAATTTATTAAAGGAGTTGTAGTTGAATAAAATAATGATTATAGACGTTATTGCACACAACGACAGAACAGTTACAGTATAAATAAATAGCAGATGTTGCAAAAGACGGCCTTATCGCTATAGAGCGATCTCGTCCAGGCAACCTTCGGGCAGAGAAAATGGTCTAACGATGGTAATATGTACGAGTTTTACAAGATAAAATAAACATGGAAAGTTTTAACATTAAATTGATTTCTGTTTAATATAAATAAAATTATAATGGAGTAAATTATATAAATATTTTAATTTATTTATGGATTCGTTCAGATATAAAGTAAACGTTTAACACAAAGAAAATTAAATAATTATGTTTATTAGATTTAAAATAAAAGTAAGATAATTTATAAACCAATTAAAACTTTGCATATTTTCAGATTCCCCTCTTCTAAATTATCAAGCAATTAAACTTTTTGCCGCCATAACTTTGAATAAGAACATTAGACGAACAGAACCAATTTTAGACACTAATAAAATTTTATTCTACCTTCAAACCGAGTTCTGCTGAATTGCTTCGTTACGTTTTAATATTCTGTTAATGAGTATGTATGTTACGGTAACTACCCATAAACGTCCCACAGCTGGGAATAGGTCTCTTTATTGCTTAATGAGAATGAAACGAAAGATCCAAAAATAAGCCTCTCAGAAAAATAATACCAGAGAAGAAAAAAAAGAGGGTTATGATTTTAGCAGTTTACACACATAGTGTTAGTATGTTCATCTGTTTTGGTGGTTAGCTCAAAAATACTAATCACATTTTGACGAATTATGATTTGTTACCAAATATTAGCATTACATGTATTAGTAAATATAAAAGTGTCTTTGAGTTCGTATTACAGAATGGAATATCGTGTTCCAGGAAGGACGTATTGACTTTGATCTATGATGTATTATCAAGTAAACATATGTCTTATAATATTATGTATTTCCATATTACATTTTCATACTGCTGTCAATTTTTGTCAAAGCACTTATTAATAATAATATATATAAATATAATAAACATATTGGCTTGAATATTTTAAAGTTATTATAAAAGTCATGTTCTTTTCAAATCAATTAAATAGGAATCATCAATTGACTGCTAGTTACTCGACCGAATGGCTTATTAACGACTCGTATCACTCGATTGCATAACAATTACATGCTTCAGCCGTATAATCGTAGTGATGATCTATTCTCCAAATGGGTTTTTTGTATTTTTATTTTCGATATAAATATAATATGGTTTGGTTTACAAGCGTTTAGAGCCTTTGTATATTCATACTGTAACGCTATGTTAGCACAGAGTTTAAATAGAAAGTTTATATATAATAGTTAAATTAGAACGGCTATACCACTTACACGAACTATACAATATTAATAAATTATAAATATACAGCAATAAACTTTAATGATAATTATAAATAATATATATAAGAAGATAAATTTATCAACAATAATATTGTTTTTATTTTAACTTATATTGAATCATCTCAGAGTGAATAGAATATTAATACGATTTGATAAAATAAAAAGTTAGGTTTATATTTGAAAAAAAAAACCTTAATTTGAATATAGCGTGTTCCAATTTTTAAGTTGAATGAGAAATTTATTATTTCTCATGAAAATAATTGGAACACGTTTTATATTTGAACATGCATTTCTTTATACTTCATTTTTGTAATCTCTAGCTGAAGCATATTATAAGAATGTCTCGTCTTTTATAGTTTATTATGCACATATTATCAGCTCAAAAACAATTTTCTCATGTGCCTTTCTCTAATCGTCAAATCCTCTCAGCTTTGACAGTCGGAATGCTTAATCCCGACCTGGATTGACCCTTTTTCTCTGCTCCGGATAAATATAGAACGAAAAACTCGCATTTCTTTTAACTTTCACAACGAAAAGGCGTGAAAAGGGTTCTTTACTCCTTCATTCAGGTAATGAGTGTTAATTGCATACTAAATAGACAATATCTAAGAGATTATCTAGTAACAGCATTGCGATTTTTCGTAATATTTTATTTATTTTATTAAATAGATAGGCGGACGAGCAAATGAGACTCCTGATAGTAAGTGATCACCATCGCGAATAGAAATATTATAAATGCGTAAGTGAGCTTAAGCTGAGATGGCCTAGTGGCCCACCTGCATGTGTCTAATTTCACTGAAATTCTGCCATATGTATATTCCATCAAACCGCATTAGAGCAGCGTGGTGAAATAAGCTACAAACATTCTCATTCCTCAAAAAAAAGGAGAGGAGGACTTATCCCAGCAGTGGGATGTTCACAAGTTGTTGTTGTTGTTGTACCTAATACGCCCCCCCCCCTTCCATCGAAGCCGCATAATAATTAACCCCCAACACTATATTCACTGCTTAGTACGCGTATTTAAATTAAAAATAAATATTCTACAACAATTTGTATACAATATGTAAACATAATTTATCTTCTTAATGAATTACAGATATCTGCATAGTTAAAATGAAATAAAAATATACTTTATTTGAGGAGGAAGGAGTACAAGAACTTACTTTTGAATAAGTTTACAAGATTATGTTAAATCTTCAGCTAGTTCGGAACGTAGATTCTACCTTGAAGGATCAGCGTGGAACTCAGTAAATCTTATCCTCGGTGGTGCGATAGGTGCTATTTGGAATGACTCGAAGCGTAGTAATTGTTTATTGCTAACGAGTATAACACATACACAATAGGCGCTTGCGTCCGCCGATTGTGTTTGTAATACTTAATACGAGTATCTATATATTCAGGTCAAAAATATTTGCTAATTAACCGGTTCGTTCCAGTTACAAGTACACGTATGACAAATATGTCATACGTGTAAATTTAAACAATTTTATAAAATATATACCTTAAAACTAGTTTTTGTTCTATGATTAATTATAATCGCTGTAAAGCGATTGCATGCTAAATATAGCATCCGCCCCTATTTGAAACATTTTTTTTTCATTTCTAATTACTTAAATGTACCCGAGATGATTCAATAACTAGAACACATGAATGATTAGTTTTCGCACGTGACTTATCCCGCGTGTTATGGGGTAGGGTAGGTGTTCGGCATATAAAGGTAGCCTTTGTTCCTTCTTGGGATTCAAACTTGATTCACACCAAATTTCGTCAAAATAGGTTCAGTGGTTTATATATTAGTATAGATAACCGAGGGTTGCGTGTTCAAACCCGACCAAGTAACACTGAGCTTTTATATGTTTAATTTTTATTTAAAATTCATTTAGTATATATTCCGGCAGAAAGAACGTGTGTTTAATGATATTTTGTCATATGTCAATCCATTATTACGGATATAAACGTTCATAACGTTTCTTAGCGGCTGTTCAGTTCAACACATTTTTTATCTCTTTCATTCAAAAATTATAAAAAAAGACAGCATTTTTCAACGAATTAATCGCTAAGTAACATTTATATCTAAGGTTGTATATATTAACTTCTATAATGCAAACAGTTTTTTAATTAATTTTCCTCATAATTATTAGGTATTATAGTTAATGTGTATTACATTTGTCACGTAGAACATGTCCAAGTAATCATTTTATCCAATCGATAGCCGGTCGTTTTAATGTTTATAGACAGCATGTTCGAACGTAATGATTAATGTACTTCGGCACGCAATATAAATGGCTTGTGCTAGTTTATTTATAAATTGAAGCCATATAATGTTAAATTGATTATTCAATATAATTACAACGTATAGATATTTATAAAACTTTTTTAAGGTTTTTTTTATAGAGTAGGAAGGCGGACGAGTATACGGGCCACCTGATGGTAAATGATCACCAACGCCCATAGACATTGGCACTGTAAGAAATGGTAACCATCGCTTACATCACCAATGCGCCACCAACCTTGGGAACTAAGATGTTACGTTCCTTGTACCTGTAATTACACTGGCTCACTCACCCTTCAAACCAGAACATAACAATGCCAAGTACTACTGTTTTGCGGTAGAATATCTGATGAGTGGGTGGTATCTACCCAGACGAGCTTGCACAAAGCTTTACCATCAGTGAATATATAATTTATAGGATTATAGTCGAGTAACGTCGAAAGCGCAAATGTGAAATATGTAAAATAACTATATAATGTAAAATAACATTATTACGGCTTTAACATTAACGGTTCTTTTCGATAGAATCTAATACCGATTCGAAATCTTGTAAGATTACGATTCGAAAGAACTTTTGATATCCTTATTGAGTAATGTGTATTTAGATTTTCTGCTCACGGTTTAATTTACTATTGTTAGATTGAAAATAATTTTAAAACTAACCTATCGTCACTACTGAACGTTGACACCATATGCGTTGGTTTTAATTAAAATTCATTCAGAAAAATATAATATTTATTTTAGCCCGATTGTATGCATAAATAGTTATGCTTCAAAGCTTAATGTAATGAAATTCATAGCTTGGATATCGTTGGATTTAAATACATTCTAAAGCAATCATGCATTGACAGTGTTTTCATATAAAATAAGTAATAGCAGAGTTCGGTTTCGGGAATGTTCCCAGTTGTATATATATAATTTATAAAAATATGTTTATATCGCTTACACAAATATTAATCATTTATACATTGCACTTTTCACTTGTCGAACGTTGTTGTCTCCTTCTTTCGAAAGTGAAAGCAATAATGACAGAAAGAGAAAATGATTTCTTAACTTAACAACAATTATAAGTAAGACTGTTAATCGTTTCGGTCAATACTAATGATAGAAATTAAATGCTTGTTCATTATTAATACGCCACTTAAAGTAAAGAGTAATGTCACTTAAACAATAATAATAATAAGAGAGAGAGGCGGCCAATATTAAGAGAGATACCCAACTGCGCAGGAGGTATTAAAGTGCACAAGTGTGTGCGCAAACATAGATGCTCTCTCTCTTCATCTCACTCTCAAAATCCGATGGGACGGGAATCCGCACGACCGGTAAGAGTTCAGGCGCAGAACTACGTGCTTTCCGAGGCACGGGAGTGTACACACTTCCTACTTCCAGACTCCGGGACGCTACTAAGAATTTTCTGACAGAAAACCCCAATAAGTTTTTATTGGCCTGACCTGGGAATTGAACCTTGGACCTCCGGGTCTGCGACCTTACATCATGCCACTAGACCAACGAGGCAGTCACTCAAACAGTGACATGACATCGAAATGGCATTTATAGCAGGAAATTGACGAGCCGGTTGGCGTGGTTGGTAGACACTTGCCTTTCACGCCGAAGGTTGTGGGTTCGATTCCCACCCAGGACAGACATTTGTGTGCATGAACATGTCTGTTTGTCTTGAGTCTGGGTGTAATTATCTATATAAGTATGTATTTACAAAAGAAAAGTAGTATATGTAGTATATCAGTTGTCTGGTTTCCATAGCACAAGCTTTGTACAAGCTTAATTTGGGATCAGATGGCCGTGTGTGAAAAATGTCCCAGGATATTATTATAAAAAAAAAAAAATCTTTTAAATGAAATATTCAAGGTTTCCTATAAAAATAAAGATATTAATTACGCTAGTATCGCTCATTCGCTTGGTCATGGTCGTCGATGTGAAACCTATAGATCAAGTGCACTCGACGGCTCTATAAAATCAATATTTCATATCACCTTTGCATTTACAAGGTAAATAAATTTATTATTATCAATGTGCAAATGTAATTTAAACCTAAGTAGATAAGTCGATTACTAACATTCCTAATACTACATTGTAAGAGTACAATGACAAAATAAAGAATAAAAAAACCATTTTAATTTGAATTTTTCTAAATTATGTATTGTTATTGGTCTTATTTTCTTCGCTTCCTTCCCTGGTTGGTGGAACGAGCGCAGTTATTAAGCCGAAAAAATAGAGCCCACGTGAGGGCTCAGTGAGATGAACGTCCTGAGGACGTCTCCAGAGAGGTACTTTGACGTAGGACGTTGTCGACTTAGTCAACACATGAGGAATTTTTAACTTTTAAATAAATATATTTTCTTTAAGGTATATCTTAGGCAATCAAAAATAAAAATACTTCATAAATCATAAAGTAAACTAACAGCTTGTGTTCATATTTTTCCTGGTTTAAACAAGTTGTACATTTTTTTCCTATTTTAAATGAACTTTATTAGTGGAAAGATGAACCTTGTGCATATACTAAACAGCAGTACAGTAACAACATGTGAATGTCCCACTGCTGGGCTAAGGCCTCTTCTCCTTTTTTGAGAAGAAGGGTTGGAGCTTATTCCTCCACGCTGCTCCAATGCGGGTTGGTAAAATACACATGTGACAGAATTTCAGTGAAACGAATGAATGAGATGAATTATAAACACAAATTAAGCACATGAAAATTCAGTGGTGCTTGCCCTGGTTTGAACCCACGATCATCGGTTAAGAATCAAACGTTCTAACCACAAGGCCATCTCGGCTCTTAAATAAATAAATCATAACCGCGTAGAATAGTGGCGATTATACTATAATAGACAATATTCCGATTCTGCAACAATAAACGCCAAGCTTTAAAAAAAACAAACAATAACTCACAGTTCTCCAGTGTAGTGCAATAAATATCATATAAAAACTGTAGTAAAAGAATATTCAATAGATTATATTTGGTTCAATCAATATTCTATATAGTTTTTAAATTCAAACTAAATTTAGATAATAAATTTTATATGAAGAACAATCATGCATACGTAACATCATAGTATTAATTTTGTATTTTCCCCGACGCCGCTCTAGTTAATAAGTACAGTTTAGTAAAAGGAAACATTAGCGAGTTACAAACGGTAAATATTCACTGCAATAACCACGTTTGAAGTGCTCGCCGAGTTCCGTATGTTTGTGTATGTGTTTGTGTTACACACACTCCCTGTGCACACACATTGAAACTGGTATAGTTTATGAGTTTAGCATGATCCTTTTTATACTCGACTCGTAATTTTGATCCGTAAATAGCTATCTAATGTTTGTTTGAATTTGGAATGAGCTTTATGACGTCAAGTGGTTTAAAATACTAAGTTTTGACTGGGACTTCTAAATTATGTCTTTATTAAAGAACTTGGAACGTAAATTTTACTATGAACTACGGGAAAGAAAGAAAGGCTTTTTTTGTTATACTTAATGAGAATTACAAACATATTACAGTGGTTCCATGTTGACATTTACATGACGGAGTAGAATAGAGTCAATATGTCCTGTGGGCGTCGTAAGAGCGGACTAATTATTTTGTCGTTAAGGACAATCTATCATTACCATGCTGTTAAACGGTGCACCTATATAGTGGCAGGAAACTGACCAGGAAAAATGTTGCTTACGAGACTCAGACTCAGTCAGCATTACGTCTGTCGAATTATTTTTAATGCATTGCAAACGCATTAAACATCCTATTCGCTGAAACTAGAGAAATGAATATATAATACATATTTATATTATAGAAAACATAATAAATAGAATATACATTAGAAAAACTTAATTAAAAAATGCGCGTGTATTGCGTTTAAGCCTACTAGGCGAGTATTGCTCAAAGAAGCCCACAAGCTACCCGTCACGGCTTCAATCGGGTATAATAAAGATTTTATGGACAGGTTTTTAACCAAGTTGTAAGCATTCGTCTACCGATCTATTAATTAATCGTACCTAATAATATGCGTTTTTTCACGCGATTATTTAAATATCTCGTAACATTTATATATGTACTACTAGTAAAGTAGTTTCTTATTATACCTTTAGTTTAAACACATAAATGGTTACTGTGAGTTATCTATAAAAAGTAGTTAAATGCTGACTTTTCTGTAGACATTTTTGGGACCTAAAAGTTTTTCATGTATCTATTAAAGTTTTGGCGGCGTTCGCTTCGAAAACGCCTGGACCGAAAATTTTAACTCCGACCATATCTATATGGAATATCGTGGTTGTTTTTACTTTGACTAACAATAAGCAAGTTTAATGCTTCCATATTAAACGAATGTATTTGATTTTGAATAGTTTTAAGGTGAATCAAACGAACAAACAAACGAAACTTAACACTTTGTTTTATTAGTATGATGATGCACTGGTCTGAAAAGATCCGTACTATACACAACATGACATGAACGCAGCCAAGGATAGATTCAAACGCACCATCGTCAGAGAAAAATGGAAGTGGATAATTTTAGATATGAGGACAAGTTAGTTATATATTATTATTGGTATTAACTATATAGAATTCACGAGCTATCATTGCATTCTATAAAACAAGAGATACTTTGTTTTGACACGCCTTTCTGAATACGATTAAAAAATTAACGATTTTCTTATTATTTACAACAATGCACGAAGTTATTTATAAGGAAAGTTTAGGTTTATAATTCATTTCGGTTTTTTTGTAATTTGGGTAGAATGTGATGATGTTGAAGGTGTCAGAAAGAATCATGCCGGCTTTACTGTATGTTATATGTATTAGGATATAAACGGTTTATGTAGAACCTTATTATTCTATCCGTGCAAAGCCGGGACTGATATAAAGTATACGTTTAAGATGAAATTCAACGTCTTATTACCTCTACAGGTAGTAGGACTGACTTTTCTGCCCCGATAATCGAAATTGCAAATCACGATGGGGAAATGCTGGCATTCTTTTCAAAGATATTTCGCGAGGTATTGTTTTACGCAATAATTATCCGTAGTAATTATTGTTGTTAACAATACATGTACGTAAATACACTTTTATTACTTAGAAAAAATGTATGTAGTTCATATCTTTTTGTTAAGTGTAAAACGAAAACTTGCTAAATTTCTTATAATAATTGAAGTATATGTTGTAAATAATATATAAATAGATGCGTTTATAATTCATCTCGTGCTTGACGGTGAAGGAAAATATCGTGAGGAAACCTGCATGTGTCTAATTTTATTGAAATTCTGACACATGTGTATTCTACCAACTCGCATTGGAGCAGCGTGGTGGAATAAGCTCCAAGCCTTCTCCTCAAAAAGCAGAAGAGGCCTTAGTCCAGCAGTGGGACATTAACAGGCTGTTACTGTAATTAAAAATTGCAATATTAATTAATGAATATATATATTTTTTTTAATTATAATTTTTTAAGTAAATAAGTAAATCTCCCACGGCTAGTTTAAGGTTCTTATTGAGGTCCTGACACTTATACCACCAGGCGTCTTCAATAAGGGTTGGCGGATATCCTCACAATGCTCCCCTTCACCGACCACGAACAGAATTATAAACACAAATCAAAAACAAGAAAATTCAATGGTGGCTTTCGTCTCGTAAATAATTTAATTTACTAAATGGAATATATCAAAAAAAGAATGAATCAATGAGCAGCGATTTTCAAAAGATAAATTACAGGATAATATATATTTATATTGACGAATCCACTGATCCCAAGGGATTTCAGCAGCGAGTAATGAATCGTTGAGGCGGTGTGACGTTTGACGGCACGCAACATTAATCAAGATCCGTGTGAAAAATATACTAGTATGCAAATGCGGGGTGATGGTTTGCCGCTTTTTTAATAAAGCCGATGTAATTGCATAAGTCAAACGTTTTGTATGGCGATAGGAATTAAATACATCTTTCCAGTTATATTCTTAGTCTTGATCCTACATTATAGCGAATGTGAAACGCTTTTCAAAATATAATTTAATATTTTAGTAGTTGAGTGTGTTCATTAATTCGTGTAATTTATTTATGTATGAAATTAGGGCAATATAGCTAGTTCAATGTGCCATTACAGTCATTTACAATAATATTTGTTATGTTAAAAATATAATGTATAAACTTTATATTACATAAAGGAGTAAATAATAAGTACAACGTAATATTAACAATATTAAAGTCGGCAAAATTTAAATGTGATTTTTTATTTATTTCGTAAGCAGACTGGCAAACGGGCGATGATAAGTGGTCAGCACCACATTGGCACTGTAAGAAATATTAGCTATCCCTTTCATCGTCAATGTGACACCATTGTAACCGATAGAGATAGAATATACATACATATTTTTGAATTTTAGGCAAAATGTCTCTACGATGAATAATAAAAACGTCTATAAGTAACGTTTTTACTAACAACAAGCATTTTAACAGAAATTAACAGAAATTGCAAGCAACATTTTCTCGGAAAATTATTGTATTTATATGTGTGTAAATAATTGATGGTATGGTTCCGTGCAGGACCTTCTAGTTAGGTACAAAACACTCATAGTTATTCATAGAATCATTCTCCTATTAACAGTCGTGACGGGAGTAAATAAATGTACATACAGGCATAAGGGATGTAACATCTCAGATAATTTGTTAGACTTTTATAACATCAATTTCATTTTTCACTCAAAAGATCGGAATTGTAATTCAACAGGAAAACTTGCAAGCATTCTTACCACAATTCCACGCGGTCAAGCTTTGTTTAGTAGCTATTTTTAATTTTGATTTATAATTTTTTTACATAAAAGCCTTAAACAAATACAAATATAAATTAAAAATAGTTACTGAACAAATCGTGACCGCGTAGATTGGTGGCAAGAATGCTAGCAGCATTTTCCAATTGAATCGTAACTCCGATTCTCTGTGCGAGACGAGGTGTAAAATTTTTGATGAAAGTTTTTGCACTATTACTCCAAGGTCCAAGCGTTCCAATAATGATTATATAGCGTAGTATTAAATAACTCGAACGTAATGCCTTCATGTAAATATTTCTTATGTCAATAAATGTTTAGGTTTTCGGGAAAAAATCGTCATTTTAATTTATATATATATATATGTAATAGATTAAGCCATACCTTTATATTGAAATGCCGATTCATTAGTGCTCTTATAAGCATACTGGAATAAAGAATATTTTGCTTGGATTAAAGCTACCGCCGGTTCGGTATATAGATTCTACCAAAACGAACGGCAAGAAACTTAGTCTACTTACCTTACTAGACTTTCTTTTTTTCCGAATCTTATTGATATAATCATTTAATGGATGCTTGGAGCGTCATGTTCGAATCGTCTTAACAAGCAATATTGTGAAATAATAAGATAATTGTATCCAACTTTTTTTTTTCCGCTGGAAAAACGCATTTACGCGTTTCCCCCACTTGAAGTGGGGGGGTATGTGGGGCTCGCCGCCGCTGAAGGCGCCGGAATACCCACCAAAAAACCAGCGATACCCACACCGTCTTTTCGGGGGACGCCACGGGATCGCTTGCGCATACTACCGTGACGTCCTGACGGTAGGCTCGCCTCTGCAGGCCTCCAAATTCTAAGGGGTTCTCGGGTTACAGACACCCCCTATCCCCGGCGACATTTACGGCGGGAGGAGAAGGTTTGCATAGCGCCGACGTCTTCTCCCCGGTCTTCTTCGGCGAAGCGGGTCAGCGGAAGCACTGTTCTCACGCTCCCGCTCCGCGGCCTCCTTCTGCGACATGACGTTTTCGCAGAAAGAGACCATCTCCTTACAGCCCCTCTCGCTACCGATCATGGCGTTTATCACGCTCAGCAGCGAGAGGTCTCCGCCTACAATGGCCGCCAGGTAATGGCGCTGAGGCCCCCATGCAGCACACTCAATCAGGGTGTGACGCGCCGTGTCCGAAGGCGCGCCGCACTCGTGGCAGGAGGGAGTGACCTCCCGCCTCGCTATCCGGTGCAGATACCTACCGAAGCAACCGTGCCCGGTAAGTACCTGCGTCAGCCTGAATGTGAGTGTGCCGTGACTCCGTTCC
Organism: Nymphalis io; assembly: GCF_905147045.1. Taxonomy (NCBI): domain Eukaryota; kingdom Metazoa; phylum Arthropoda; class Insecta; order Lepidoptera; family Nymphalidae; genus Nymphalis; species Nymphalis io. Next base: position 3,185,034 of record NC_065898.1, on the reverse strand, counting down.
ACCCAGCGACTCAAGTGGGGACGGACCGCCTCCACTGTCGCCAGGCCTGCCGAGGGGGACCCCAGGTCCTCCTCCCACCTGCGAATCAAGGCTCGCTGGGCTAGAGCCCTGACTCGCTCCACCTCCGCCAATCCTGGACGGTCGCCATTCGACCTCGCTTCCACCCGGAACCGGTACACTTCCGCAAGCACCTCTGCCTGGAATTCCCAAGGCGGATCGCTCGCGAGAAGTGTCGCTGAAATTGTATCCAACTACGACAACTACGTTATATACATAAATATATAAGCCATATATAATATATATTATATGTGGGATATATGGTGTAGTGGTATAGTTATATGTGTATATATATACGTATAAATATTGACTTTATTATTATTAAAGATCAACAATAGTTCAAATTTATTTTATTTCTTAAATTGTAACTGCAACTGTAGAATAGTTAGGCTTTTCTCTAAAATTAATAATCGCTACACAACAACTATTGCCGTGGATGAAGGATTTATTTATCTGTGGAGTTTCGTCTCGTGTTACAAACAAGCTGTCTGAAACATTTAATGTCAGATAAAAGTTATTTGTTCTTGCACGCTATCTGCAGACCCGACGTATACTTACGCTGGCGCGTTGCCAAGATGTGGCTTATATTAATTACTCCAAGATACTTGGCGGTGAGCGTGGCCTTCGACCGCAGGTTACCGTTCGGTAATAAGTCACTTCGTTTTACTACCACTACGTAGCATTGAAGTAAGTTGACATACTTTCGGGTCAGTGGTCACCCTTGCTCTTAGACATCGGTAGATGAGAACCATTAATTACATTATTTAGTTTACGGACTATAGGACAGCTTTTGCTCGCAATCTAGACTGACTCAAAATATGTCCGACTATAGAGAAAGCAGATATAATAGGCGGTTTGCCCGAAAATAAAGACGCCGAAATTATCTCATTTATTTATAAGAGTTTGCGTCTGGTTGAACACGCTCATCTCGGGATCTACCAGTCTAAAAAGATATTTTTGCTTTATAATCAAATTATTGAGAAAGGTTAGAGACTATATATCATCAAAACTGGTCGTAAGAGCATCCTTTGAATAATGTTTCGGTATTTTGATGTTTTGATTTCATCACGCTACAATTCACGCGAGCGCGTATTGTTGATACGAGTTGGTCAAAGTGTTCACAAACTTTCCGACAATAAATAAAATGGTGCCGACAGTTCGTGTAATATAAATGGATGCCCTTATTGGTAAGTACCTGTATAACAACACTATAATACCGTAAAAGGACCAGCACAATAATTGGCGTGTCGCCAAGTCCTAGTTTTTATTAATTGCTTGGAGATACTTTGTGAGACACGTAATATGTACACATAGTTTTATAAAAAATAATACTCTTATCTATACTTAATTATATTTATATCATGTATATGTGTTTATAATCACCCGTGCTGGTATCATACTGGCCAAGGAATAACAAACATATCGCAAGAATTTAAAGGGAGAAAATGTCTACAAAATCAGATTTTCAAGCGATGTGTTTGTTAAATTCGTTCCATTAAAGTCTTAATTGATTAATTTTTTAGCTGATTTAAAAATAGAAGGAAATCATCAATTCGTCAGGTTTTTTTTTCTTCTAATTGTATTTTCTGGTGGGTCGTTTTAATTGCCTCCCACGAGAGACGTTCCATTTCAAATTAATGAAAAAAAGCACTCGTAAGATATGGCCGTTAATTAAGAGTTTCATACATTTTTTCTCTAATCAGCGTACCATGGAGAAACGCGTTTATAAAAGTCTAGACATTTCAGGCAAATATATAATCTATATAATAATCTATCTCAACCCAAGCCAAGATTATTTAAAGATTATTTACTGTAAAACATTTCAAAACAACTCTGTTTTTGTTTAACACTGGTAGTAGAGCTTTGTGCAAGCTCGTCTGGGTAGGTACCACCCACTTATCAGATGTTCTACCGCAAAACAGCAATACACGGTATCGTTGTGTTCCGGTTTGAAAGGTGAGTGAGCTAGTGTAATTACAGGCACAAGGGACATAACATCTTAGTTCCCAAGGTTGGTGGCGCATTGGCGATGTAAGCGATGGTTTCATTTCTTACAATGCCAATGTCTATAGGCGTTGGTGACCACTTACCATCAGGTGGCCCATACGCTCGTCCACCTACCTATTCTATAAAAAAAATTAGATATATTTTAAATAAATTTTGAATTTGGGCTATGTAAACATAAGCTTAGCATGTCATTGTTCAATGCTTGAATTAAATAAACAACAGGACTGTAAGAAAAACGTTTACAAACAAAAATAAATCAGCTTTAAACCTTTTTTTTACATAAATATCTCTTACTTATGTTAACAATATTTTTTCCATTCATTCATTCTTTTTCAAGCAAAGCATGTAATATAACAACAGAATTAGAAGACAAAGTAGTCCTTCGGGATATGATCCACTTTGTTCCAGATGAATGGCTCGTCGTTATTACCCTTTGCCTGAAAATCATACGTCTACTCTCATAAAACGCTTGAGCAGCCACCGTTCCAAATTGTGGCCTTAAAATATATTTTCTAAGATAAACATTATATATATATATATATATATATATATATATATGTTATATATATATGAAAGTAAGTTAGTTAGTTCTTAAAAATCCTTCTATTCTAAAGTGTCATTTAATATACATCTAGATTACTACATAGTTTGTTGTCAGTTAGAATTAACAGACCTTACAGACGTTTCGTAGTGGCTGTTTAGTTAAACACTGATTTCGCTCTTTCTGTCATTATTTATTTAGTGTTTGAAAGAAGAAGGTAGGTACCACCTGCTCATCAGATATTCTACCGCAAAATAGCAGTTAGTATTGTTGTGTTTCGGTTTGAAGGGTTAGTGAGCCAGTGTAATTACAAGCACAAGGGACATAACCTCTTAGTAGCCGAGGTTGGTGGCGCATTGGCGATGTAAGCGATAGATAAAATTTCTCACAACACCATTGTCTATGGGCGTTGGTGACCACTTACCATATGGCCCATATGCTCGTCCGCCTACCTATTCTAATCACCCGCTAAACAACGTTCATAAGTAAGGCTGTACATTCCGAACCTTTAGCTTTACAATGAATATAAGCCCATACAATGGCGATTCTATAGTGTTTATAATAAATAGCCTACTTGAATAAAGTATATTTTGATTTGATTAATAAACATTGTACAGTTGAAGAATTATCTGAACGAGCTACTTGCAACAATTACCAGTCCTTTTTGAAAAAAAAATATTGCTTTAGTCATCCCATTTATCGAGAAAGGTTATAGATTGTTTATCAAACACCGATCCTCGGGTATGAATAGTAACATTTATCGCGGGTGAAACTGCTCCAAGCAGCTACTCACAATATAGTCACAATTTGTACTTTCATGTAAAAATTGAATTAAAGACGACAAATTATAAGTTGGTATCTAAATTGTTTTAATGGTTGAGATGGCCCAGTTGCTAGAACACGTGAATCTTAACCGAATATTTCGGATTGAAACCCGGGCAAATATCTCTGAATTTTTAAATTCTTTATTGTGTGTAAAATTCATATCGTGCTCGACTGCAAAGGGAACCTGCATATGTGTCAGAAATTATCTGAAGATTAAGAATAAACAGACTTTGCCCAGCAGTGGGATGATTATATAATCAAAATTAATAAATATATAACATAAAAAAAATTACATCTGAATAATTTGAAACATCATAATTTTCAAGCATAACGAATACAATGTATTATACAAGTAAGAATTAATGTTAATCAATGCATAATGTTTTGCTTCATAAAATATGAATCGGTCTCGGAGCAAATTTGTTTGCCTTTCCACTCTCTTAATTTTTATTGTTAAAAAAATGATTTGAAATGAATGGAAATATTATAAGTTATTCATTATGCAATAAAACGTTGGGAGAAATAAGTTTTAAGTTTAATTGCACTTATATACGAGACGTAAATATATACATACAATTATATACACAATTTTAAAAACACGCAGAATCGATCACAAAATCTGACACTTTTTCAACATTTTAACATTCAAACTAGAACTTGTTAGTATAACAGCTTTAACTTTTAAATTTAAAGGGAATAATTTACTGTCCTACATTATAATTGTTCTACAGTTAGGTAGTTATACTGGTGGTAGAGCTTTGTGCAAGCTGGTCTGGGTAGGTACCACCCACTCATCAGATATTCTACCGCAAAACAGCAGTACTTGATATTGTTGTGTTCCGGTTAGGTTAGGTTAGGTTAGGTTAGGAAGGGTGAGTGAGCCAGTGTAATTGCAGGCACAAGGGATATAAAATCTTAGTTCCCAAGGTTGGTGGCGCATTGACTATGTAAGCGATGGTTGACATTTCTTGCAATGCCAATGTCTAAGGGCGTTGGTGATCACTTACCATCAGGTGGCCCATATGCTCGTCCGCCTTGCTATTCTATAAAAAAAGGTCTGCCTATATAATATACGCAAAGAAAACACAAGGTAGATTTCCAAATTATATCTTTATGCCGTTTGCAGTTGAAACACGTCTTATTCCTTTCGCCGGTGACAAGTTAATTTGTTTTTCGCCCAGATAGTCGGAATTGCGGTTCAAAGGGAAACGCTGCAAGCATTCTTGCTACCATTCCATGCGGTCATGATTTGAACCCGATATCCGACATTTGAAGAGTAGCTATTTTTAATTTTGAGTTGTATACACTTACTAGTTTCCACCGACGACTTTCGCGTTTGGTTTTCAGGTAATGAGATGTATATTTTGTATTAAATATAATTACATGTATTAAAATTTAGTTGGTTTTATCAAAATATGCGGAACGAAACTGTAATTCTCATTTCAAAATCATTCGGTATATAGTTTTCATTCATTTAATAATTATAATTATCTAAATTTAAAAAAAAGCCGAGATGGTCCAGTGGTAAGAACGCGTGAATCTTAACCGATGATCGTGGGTTCAAACCGGGCATGCACCACTGAATTTTCATGTGCTTAATTTGTGATAATAATTCATCTCGTGCTTTATGGTGAAGGAAAACATCGTTAGGGGAGACCTGCATATGTCTAATTTCACTGAAATTCTGCCACATTACACATATGGATGTTCCACCAACCCGCACTGGAGCAGCGTGGTGAATAAGCTCCAAACCTTCTCCTCAAGAAAGGAAGAGGAGGCCTTTAGCCCAGCAGTGGGACATTCACAGGCTGTTACGAAAAAAAAAAAGAAAAATTATCTATTACTTAAAGTAATGTAGCAAAATTAATCTTCTAAGTATTTATTATTAATTACAGCCTCGAAACTTTATTGATAACAGACAATTTTTGTTGATGTGAGACGCTCTTTTATTTTACAGCATTATAAAGTTAACTGATGTGATGACGTCACAATTCTTTGGATTTCATTTGAAATATAGGGAAAATCGCACGTAGAATCTGATTTTTGCATATTGAATCAACACGACACGATGAATCGATGATTGTGTCCGTAACAGCGTGCAAATCGAGATTATATAAGAAGTTATATAAGAATTTACGTAGAATATTCAGTTTTTAAAAGATTTTTTGTTGTGACGGTGTCATTTGTTCATATGTTTACAATTTTAAACATATCTTGTGTTGTAACTGTAAGGAATACCTTGCTAAGCCTCAGTGAAACAAAGTCTTTAATAAAAAAAATATCTAAATACATATTACATTTCTTTGTGAAGTATCTCTTCATTCATGTGATATGACAAATTTATTGCCTCATGCCTCCGGTACATACTGCAACAATATCGTAGCGATTTGAGTTTGTACAGTTAAATCGGACTGTTATATGTTCTCTAGAAGCTGGGGCAGGTTCTGCGGAGATTCATTAAAGCGTCACGGTAGCATGCGCAAGTGATCCAGTGACGCTCCTCGTTAAGACGGAAAAGGTACCGCTGGGTTTTTAGAGGGTATTCCGATGTTCGGGGCGCACTCGGCGCTCAGAACATCAGCGAGCCCCACTGTTCCCGTGCGGGAAACGCGTTATGCGTTTTTTTTTTAAAAGATTCTGCAGAGATTGACAATCTGAAACATGCCATCAAGAATAACGGAAGATGATAAATTCCTCCAATTCTTTACATTGTCCAATCCGACATTTATTTGATATGGTACAACATGTACACGACGCAAGCACACAGAGCAAGTCTCTTCGTGAAGTGAGTGTTAGAATGACGTGGCCATCTCCAAGATACGATAAAACTGAGCAAACGCCAACAATTTATTGAAAACTGCCGCCGATCAACTGTGCAAACGAAATAATCTACAACGATAAATCATACACGTTCGGACTGTACAGATAAATCGCTGCCGTGTGTAGCCGCCATTAGACGCTGCAGGTAATACAAACCACTCCTTACACCGTCAATGCGCTGCTAACCATGGGTCTTATGTTATATTTCTTGTTCAAGGTCCACTGGCTCACTCACTTTTCAAATTCGAATGCTAATGATCGGTAAATATGTACAATTTATACTATACATATATACCACATATCAATCATTATGTAATCTTCATATATGATAAGCTCGTTTGTATGATAATAATGTATCATTTGAGATTTTTATCAAAATGTCTGATCCAATCTTTACCTGATCTATGGACCTCCGTCTAACTAAGTAGAAACTTTCGGAGATTGATGGATAACTTCATCAAATATTTATCTCGACACGGTATTAGATCCTTTGGCCGATTTAATTCGATTTATATAGACCGTGCGAGATATATATTTACATACATATATATTGTGTATATATAAGTATATATATATATATATATATAAATAAAACTGATCTTACTTTATTACATAATTTGTTATGATTTTTGTATTCTATATTAAATACAAATGATTACAATTAAATTATTACTTACTGTTTCATGATTGTTTATTCGAGTATAATTCAAATATATAATAGTTTATAAAAAGGTATGCTCAATTGTATTACGGCTCATTCTATTGCGAGCTATCGTAATGTAAACATCAATTGGAATAAATGATCAAACGAAATCCGTTACATATTAATCATGGACCCTGAAACTGTAATGATTCTGCTTATTATGTGCGTGCGTACAATATTTAATATACTGTAGCTACTTTATAGCTTATGTCGCTATAAAGTAGCAGTAAATATAAAGATGAATGAAGATGACAGGTAACTTTCGATCTCTTTCCTTATTGAGGAGACGGTTTGGTGCTTATGGTACACTGTTCCGATGGGGTTTTGTGGGCAAACATGTATGTGACAAATTATTATCTGACACATTTTTACTAGTGGCTGTGTGGCTTTGTGCAAGGGTAGGTCCCGCCCGCTCATCAGATATTCTGCCGCCAAACATAAATACTTAGTAGTAGTAGTATTATGGCGTTTCGGTTTGAAGGTTAAGTGAGCCAGTGTATCTAAAGGCACAAGGGATATAACATCTTCGGTCACAAGGTTGGTAGCGCATTAGCGATGTAAGGAATGTTTATAATGTCTATGGGCAGTGATGACCGCTTAACATCAGGTAGCCCATTTGCCCGTCCTTTATTCCTACCATTAACATAAACAAAATGTAAGTTTTCCTATTATGTTTTCGGTTAACATTGAACTCGAAATGAATTATAAACTTGAATTACGTACAATTAAATTAAATGGTAGGTTTTACTCTGTTGTGCCGTTTTGAATGTAAAATAGTGTTTATTCAATTGTAAATTATAATTTTCAAGTTAGTTGTTAATTGTTGTTGAAGAAAAATGGAATACACAACTTTGTACCCGAGACCAAATCAAAGGGAGTTTGAATAAATAATAGTTAATATGAATCCCTCCTGCTTTGAACTTTGAGGCTTAGCAAGTTTCGTTCTCTATAAATCCGTTTCATTCCTTAATTATACATAATCTATATTCAGTTTCTTGTCGCTTCTTCTCAATAGAAACTATGTTATGTAAAGCATATTTATTAATATTATATTCAATCGATTTCAAAATTCTTGTAAAAGATTTGAATAAAGTACATTTTGATTTTGAATTATAATAAAAAAAAAAACATCAGATATTGTACGAATGATACTACGAAATCGAGTTGGTTTGTACCAACTTAAATTTACTTGATATGCTGCTGGTGCATACATGTTGCGGACCATTATATCCACAGAAAAGATTCGAAGTTTATATATTTATTTGAATTTGAGTGTTACAAAGTATTTGTCGATTACATAGTTGTGACTTTTAATATAATAATACAACTAGTGTATTTTCCCAAATAAAATACAGTAGCCTAATCAATACCATATAATAGCTAAATATAAAATATATATAATAGCCTAATTATTACCATCAATACGTTTTACATTGAATGAGATTACAAAATGTACACATATGTTTACAAATATGTGTATTTTATCATGATCATAAAAGCGACGTAAAACGAGTTCAAAGAGAATGTTTCATTTCATTTATATATTAATTAAAGCCTAAGCTTCTGAAGCTTCTTTCTGCTGCAAGTAATAGTAAACAAAAAAAATTACAAAATGATACGATTGTTTAGTTAAAAAATAAAAAAAATGAGCGTTCCATTTTAACATGATTTTGTTTTCGATAGACGAGTTCATTTCGCACAATGAATGTCAGCTGGGAAGCTTGGGGTGAAAATACGAGGGAAAAATATGTACGCTGTTCAAACGACAAGTGCGACCTAACCTAAATTAATATTTCTATTTATTAAAACTTTTAATTGCAATTGTACTCGCGTTTTTGCCTTTAGTATCACATGGGACTTGTCGCGGGTTATAGTCGTAATATAACACATATTTAATAGGACAAGATTTAATTTCCGGAAAACTGGAATTGGTACCTTTCTGAAATATGCACGCGAGGATAAGTTCAATGTAATCACAGTAAAAATGTAATATCTTTAAAATGTTTAATTATATTTCGAGTAAAATGTTAAATTTAATTTATAACGTGTGTTGAGATTGTGTTTAAGGAAATATGACAATAAATATTTTACTTATATATCGAAATACAAGGTAAAACTTTGAACGTGTAAATACATCAAAATGAGTTGAAGTGTTAAGCTTACTTTAATGGAGGGAACAAACAAATTGTTTACATTAAGCTTAATATTAAACATAACCAAGATTAAAAGCGTGCAAGCAAGCAAGCAAGATTAAAATTATTGTTTCCGTGCTCCTGGATTATTGTTTATATTATTCTACAAAATTCTTTAGTAAACTATTATAATAAAGAAATCGAATTATTTTACTTGTATTTGATTCTCTTATTAATCTTTTTCAGAATTCTCTTATCTTCTTGTAAATGCAATTTATTGGCTACTAACTGGTCCGCGCAGTTCCACTTACGGTGAGTGCGCCCCGTGAATTTTAGGCTGATGTTATATAATCTATAACGTTTATCGATACATAGAATATCTATCACAAATATTTTTTCGAATCCAACTCGTATATTCTGAGAATAGTGCGTTGAAATGAACACACACACATACAAATATACTACTTACACACATATACAATATGTTCTTTATATCAATGGTCAACCTTTTTTTTATTCACAAAATTATGTAGTCTATTTATTTGATAAGTAAATATTAAAAGTAAACATATATTTGTAAAATCATTTGATAATAAATAAATAAGTACTTCAGTTTTATTAGTGTTTACATAGAAAATAATGACAACGATAATTACAATAATACAATTACAGCAAACTAAATTAAATAAATGTTTTATTCTATCGTATTTAAGTTAACACGTAGAACATTAATGCAGACGAATATTAAAAATATAGAGAAATGTCACATGGAATATTAATATAATTGACATTTGGATCAGTACTGTTCGGGTTTCAACCGCGACCATGCCTTTTTTATTATTTAGCACGATGTTACCCGAATCAAATATACGAAATGAACAATATGCAACGCTGCAGTTGATTTTACAGTATTGATATATGCGTTAAAAATGTTCCTTTTTTACATTTGATTTTTTAGTTATTTTATTTATAATAATATTTAAAAAACGTGAACTATTTCAAAATAAGAACTCTTTTAAATCTTTAAGTTAAAAAAATGATATGTTTATACTTGATTGTAGGTCAATGTGCCGTCTGAGTAGGTACAAACTTTTCATCAGATATTCTACCGCTAATCAGCAATACAAGTTGACGTTTTCAAGTTAGGTCTCGCATTGGAAATGTAAAGGATGGTTAATATTTCTTATAACGGCAATATCTAAGGGTGACCACTTACCATCACTTACATACATACCTTGAGAGCCTGTCTTACTTATAAAAATATATAAAGCCTCATTGTGGAGGTCTCTTTCTTGTGGATGTCTCAAGGTTACAGTTTCTGTTGCCCTTGCCCTTCAAGGCTGGAGGCTTGAAACATCACGTTATGAAAAGTTTTTCGTTTGCTATAAATGTTAAGGTTATATATAATTAGTTACTATACATACATAAAAATAATAATCCTAAATTGCCGAATAACCCGAATATCTGAAATACCCGCTATTTACATATTTGTCGTAATTAAATATTGTAATACAATTTTCATTAATTGTAAGCGGAATTGTAAATATATTTTATCCGATGGAAATCACTTGATTGGATTTTATATTGAATATTTAAGGGAAAATGAAATTGATAAATTTACGGGGATTTGTATTTTGTAATATGTTGAAATTCATCATATTATTATAGCTGTCACAATAATTCGAGAAAAAATCTTATTTTATGTAAAAGGTAAGCCAACGGGCTGAAGGCTCACCTGATGGAAAGTGACTACCACCGCCCATGGACACCTGCAACACGGGAGGTCTTGGAGGTGCGTTGACGACCTTGAAGGAAGTAGTAGGCTCGTTTCTTGAAGGTTTCTATATTATCGGCTCGAAAAAGTCACAGTGGCTGTGCGAGTCAGTAATTGTCTTAAAAATCCCGTTGTTGGATTTCCAGACATCGAGACGGTAAGGATGGAATTTAGAATACTGACGCGATGTCCGGTGGTGTAATTACTAAAACTACTTCTATATTTATGATGATATTTTTGCTGTACTAGCCAACTACCCAGGACATATTATAGTTCGCAAGTGTACAAACACACACACACAGTGCTCTCTTGATTCCCTCAGTATAATCTCAGACTAATTAAGCCGCTTCTTCTCAGGTAAAGGTTAATTTTTTCGAACCGGTGATAGTCTTTAATTTGACATAATTGTGAACGTAAAGCTTCTATATTGAAAAAAGAAATTTGAATTTATGGAATGTGTTAAGACATAGAATCAGAGAATGTTAAATAATTTAAAAGTATGTTTGTTCGATGTTGGATTAGTTCAGAGCATTCTGTCAGATCATTTATTATAATAATAATATAATAATATCCTGGGACATTTTTCACACACGGCCATCTGATCCCAAATTAAGCTTGTACAAAGCTTGTGCTATGGAAACCAGACAACTGATATACTACATATACTACTTTTTTTTTTTTTTGTAAATACATACTTATATAGATAATTACACCCAGACTCAGGACAAACATACATGTTCATGCACACAAATGTCTGTCCTGGGTGGGAATCGAACCCACAACCTTCGGCGTGAAAGGCAAGTGTTCTACCAACCACGCCAACCGGCTCGTCAACAATTTATTAGAAAGCCGGGATCTGTGTTGTATATAATTAAATATGCGATTATGATTAGGATTTATAAGTTTATTTTGAGCCAAGACAGCGCAGTGTTAACCAGCCCAGATCAGCCAAGTTAGGTGACGTTAATCTTAACCGAAGATAACTAACTATTCAGCCCAGGCAAGTACCATTGAATACATGCTTAATTTGTGCTTTTAATTCATATAGGGTTCAGTGATGAAGGGAAAGATTGTGAAGATATCTGCATGTGTCGAATGAAAATCCGCCACATATGTATTAACTCATTGCAGCGTGATGAAATAAATTCGAAATTTTCTTAGTAAACAAGAAATGCAAACATACACATGACAATGATTGTTCACATTAATTTATTTTTACAACATAAAAATATAAAACTATGTGACAAAGGTATATAATTAAGTATGTTAAAACGGTTTAGTATTACGGACAATAAGCGATTGCTTTTAAATGATTTACTTAAAAAAATTGTAACTAAAGAAAATCGAATATTCTAGAAATATTAAGGTCAGGATCAAAATGAGAGTTTTATGAATAATGGAAGCTTAAGAAAACGCTATTTCGATTCATCTTGCGTAATTTCACTCGATTGTCTAAGTTTTCCTTTCGTAGAACAAACTTCGTCATCTCTCACAATTTTCTGCCCAGGAAAATGGAGCGAGCCACCTCTTTCCCTCTTATTGTTAATGCAAATTTTTATAAGAAAATTTATTAAGTATGCAATGAAAAGTTTATATTTCTTTGCGTATATTTTGTTCGTAGTGCCTCGTTCGTCGTGACTAGCTTGTACGGTTGCATATTATGAGGTTCCCGGTTCGAAGACCAAGTTAAATAAAGGACATAGAAAAGAATTTCTCAAAAAGTCGAGAGAAATAGCAACTGGTACCATTTTGGTATCAAGTACAATACAAAAGCACACTTCAGTACAAAATATATATAATTTGTTTTTATTCGTAAATTATAAAACATATAAATGTGGTTCAATCATATAAAAAAATATTTGGAATTTAGATTATATTTTAAAAATATTAAACGCATTTATTTGCTAGCTATTTGTATGAATTTATAAAGTAATTTTAATAATAATATTTGTTAACAATCTCAAGTGAAATAGCTTTATATAATTTATATGTAACAATTAAATTGAACGTTAATCCTTCGAATTTGACGCGGCAATAGTTATTGACCGACTTGATTGATCTGAGGCAAGCAGAATTTCATTTCAGAAAAGCCGAAGATTGATTGATATTTTTGAAAAGGTATACGTATAAACGATACGATATTATACGATAAGGTTTAAAGGTATAGCAAAACTATCAGTAATTTATTATTCAATGCTATTGTTATTTTTGTTCATAATTTATTTATTTCCTTAGTAGTTCTATGTATTTTTGTAATTTAAATTTAGAGACAACTATGATTTATTTCGCTTACTATTTTAAATAATTAAAGAATGTTTACCAATATTATAAATATCATAGTCACTATGTATGTCTGTTTGTTACGCTTTTGTAGCTAAACTACAGAACCAATTGTAATGAAATTTGTACAGAGTAAGCATGAACCCCATGAAAGGACATGTTATGAACTTTTGTGTTCTCCAATTTTGATTTTGAAAATGTACAAATGAGTATTTAAACTATTGATCTAGTTTTATATAAATGAGTTAAGAGCAAAGATAAAAACGAAATAAGACGCCAATAAACTTGATAAAGGTTTAACAATTTGAGTTTAAGTAATATTAAAGTCTAAGACTAGTTATGTACGAACTATTTATATACCAATATACACAATTTCGTAAATAAGGTTGCATATCTTTCTTTTAATAAAATCCCCAGCTGTTACATTCCTTACGATATTAAACAAAATAACAAGTTCTCTGATGGATTTTCAGAAAGTTTAATAACAGCCGTGTCGTGTAAAGTTATTGACAGATAAAGAAATTAAAGTTCTGACAGTTTGACAGCGCTTTTTAAACATATACAAGATGAAGCTATGATTCCTTTGATACAGCCAAAATACATCGAACGTCAAACTTTGTACTATTTATTAGGTTTCAAAAGAAGAATATGTCTTAAACAAATTGTGGGGTACAAATAATAATTTTAAGTTTTAAAATATTACTAGCTCGTTAGACGTCGAACTGCCTTTGTATATAAATAAATTTTAATGCAATCGGTTGAACGGTATAAAAGTTGATGGGCTGAACTTCTATGAATCGGGGAGTTACAACAAAGTTTTTTTTTTTTTTTAAATATATAAGCTAGCGCTTGACTGTTATCACACCTGATGGAAAGTGATGATAAAGTCTAAGATGGAGCGCGCTTGCCTAGAAGATGCCTATTCACTCTTGACTTGAAGGTACCCATATTGTAGGTGGTGGGGAAAACGGAGGTCGGGAGGGTATTTCAGATACTGTCCAAAATTCCAGATAAATGGATATTGTAAAAACCTTTTGCATGAAAAAATACAAATTTCATGGTAATCGGTCAAATGGTGTCGAAATTTATTAACCAAACAAATATCCCATCATAAATTCATATCATTACAGATTAACACAAAAATATACAAAATATTAAAACAAAATACTAATATTTACTTAATTCTTCAATAAACGTTATAACCGATGATAAACCATACAAAATAAACAGTCATGTTTATTTCAGTCATAATAAAGTGGGCGTAGCAATAAACAAATTATACGATAATAAAAGTTTCCCAATCATATAATACACTCTGATAAGACGATATGATACGACAATGAACTCTTTATTACTTTTTACTGAGATAATTCGTTAAGTTTTAAAAACTGAAAGAAGTTCCACTTTAAAAATGTTCGACAAAAGAGTTGATACTCGAAAAGGTTTCATATAAATTAAGATTCTTGTAATCCAACTTTTACTGAGCTCGAGAAACTCTTTCATTTTCTGTCCTATGGAGTTGTCTGTATGTTGTAATACACATAAATAAATATATTCATAGGACAGGGCAATTACATTTTCATGAAATGATCTTCTGATTTAAATTTCGAATCGTTTCCAATTTCGAAATGGCATATTGTGTAGTGCAGATACATCTTGTCACCTTATCGTCGCCATGTTATGTTGTCATCATGGTTTATAGACGTTTAAAGTATATGCCCCAGCGTCTACATTGATATATTTGTTTTGAATTTTTCTACAACATACTAATTGTCTCAGTTCTACTTTTTCCATATATAATATGGTATGTTTAGTATTGTCTGTGTGTATGTTGTTAGGGACTCATCATACAGTATTTTCATATATTTTTATACACAGTGAAATTTACACTAAAATCATCTAGTCATTTACATTGTTAAAGTTACATACCAATTATACCAAAAGGTCGTTAATGACGTCAATACACCAAATGGATTATTCATTTTGAATACATTATCTACTATT
Source organism: Nymphalis io (assembly GCF_905147045.1). Classification (NCBI taxonomy): domain Eukaryota; kingdom Metazoa; phylum Arthropoda; class Insecta; order Lepidoptera; family Nymphalidae; genus Nymphalis; species Nymphalis io. Next base: position 3,169,891 of record NC_065898.1, on the reverse strand, counting down.
TCATTTTCCAAAGCAAAAAGAAATACCTAATACTGTATAGGTCTTAACGTAAGGGAATACGGTTGGAATTTGCGCAACAATGATAGTATTGTAATCTCCCGTAGGCAGTTCTGTTATTCAAATAAGATTGAACGACAAAACGTTTTTGTATGCGCCGAAAATAGACTTTGATTAAAGTGTTTATTTAAGCTTAATTTAAGATTAAATTTTGAGGAACATTTTACCGTTATTTATCGGTGTTAAATAGTCGTTTAATATTAGAATTCCTTAATCAAAAGTTAAAATCAAAATGTTATATCATCAAAGTTGAAGGCACATTGAAGGTAATTACATAAAATCGATTAAGTATAATTAGTTAATTATAAATGTATTTTATTTAGACGAAAATATTTAAATTAATTAAAAAATATATGTTTTTGAAACTTATATTAAATATATAAAAATGAAAAAGTAACCTGAAATCTAAATATCTTTACGTAGTTTAAAGATCATAGACTATTGTTATTGTATTGAAAATGTAGACTGTAGAAGTCTGTAGGTTGAATTTCTTTGCCTCATTATTCTTGCAATACATAGAGGAACAATGGCAGCCATTTCTCTTACACAACAAACGCCATTGTAAGTGGAGTCGGAAGCGGTAATGTATAAGCCATAATGGAATATCGATGTTCTAAAACTATTACAATTTCCTTAACGACCTTCACTGTTAATAATTGATTGCCTTTTAATGACGTCATAAACTAAAGGATGACGCAAGTAATATAGCGTAGCATGCGGGAAGAAATAAGCTGGTAACTTAATTTTCATCATTACAGTTTATTTCAGTTAATGGTCTTAAATATACAGATAACAAGAACACTATAACGCATACATACTGTGTAGAATATACAATGTCGAATAAATTACAGACTAATTAAAACAAGTTTTATTTAATCTGTACTTAAACAAATACAATTTATATACTATATAAATTTGTACACTAGATAATATAGTCTAGTATATATATAGTATAGCTTAACATAATTGATTATGTTAAGCTGATTAAAAATTCAGTCGCAATCCTAACTAATATAAATATGAGAGTGAGTTCGTACGTTTGTTACGCTTTCACGTTAACTACTCATCATGAAATTTTCCATACACGTTGTCAGGGATACAGAAAAGGTACCTTACATGAACCCCCCTAATACTTATATTTGATGAACACATGCTAACAAGTGAAATAAAATAAAATTCTTTAAAAAACACCACGGTTTAAAAAGTGCTCAAAATAATAAACTCTTAACAATAATAACGATTTTTTTTAATAACACATTGAATTTAAAACAGTCTTGATTGATACAGTAATGAAACAATATACATAATTGTCTATGATTTGAGATATTTTTAAATGGACAGTCGACTTCAAATGATTATTACGACTGTTGTTTAAGATCGATAAATTTTACATTCGAATATGACTTTCAATATTATTAATTTTATACTTAGTAAAAACCAGTAAATGCCGAATTTCTTTCAGTTTCTTCTCGATGGAATCTACATTTCGAATCGGTGGTTGCTTTTAATTTTATCTTGTAAAATAGATAATGGCACATCTAGCTAATAAATATGTTTATCTACGTATAATACTTTGTCATTTTTATTAATCAATTAAATGAAAATAATATATTAAAAAAAATTGACAAAAAAGTAATTGATAATTAAAATTTCATATATTATCAAGTAAAATTAAATTTTCACGTTATGAAACCATCCTCCATCACCCTTGGAAATAATGCGGAACTTTACAAACTTCGTACGTTAATGAAAGTTGACATAATGGCGCCATTTTAGCTCACATTTTCTTTGAAATAGGGCCTATTATTGCGTCACCTCTAACACACGCGATTTTATGACAATCTAAGGACCTACACAGACTATATACATACATTTGGTATATACTTTGTATTTGTCAAAAATCTGCCATATACATTTGGATCCCATAAAATTACTGTTTCACAAAGTTATAATTTAGTTTAAGTAGGAATTGAGTTTAAAAAATGCGCATTCGATTTCGTATGAACTACCCTGTATATACTGTTAATACAATACTAACAGTATTGATTTAAATCATACGAAACTAAATATTTCGTCATGTAACGGTAGACTTGATCATCCCTAAAATTTCAAAATTAGGTACGCTCATGTCTGTCCCTGACATATCATATTCATAAGCAACGAGTTAATTGCTAACTCGTTATAACTAATTTCCTAAATCGCCAGAACAATCACAAAAGACTATTTAACACCATTATTGTTTAATCTAGGGTTGTCATCATCGTCTAGGGTTAAATTAGTAAGCTGATGATGATAAATTTTATAGATGTGGGATATAAAGATTTTCAGTCAATATTTTATCAGCCTGGATTTTTAAATCTGCCAGTTTAAGCACCCGTGCCTTGAGAAATTAAAGCCTAAGCCTGGCCTGAACTCTCTCTATATGTATGATTTGTTGAATATAGTTAAGAGTGTACGAAATTGGCTGGTGGAAATTAATAAATAAAAGCCAAAGATTGGCTTCAGTTACGTGACCTAGAAGAAGCCTATGTCCATAAATGGTTGATAATTAATGATTAAAATGTATATGTTTGATTAAAATATATGATTTATACGAATAAATAAATGTATGTTTTTGTAGCGTTTGATGCTAAAATTGCATCACGGAAACATGGCAATAGTCTAGTTATATAAGTTCCATTCGCTGTTCGTAAAACTCACAGATAGAATATGTATTCTTTGCGACAAACTTTTTCTATCACGATTGCGTCTGAAAATGGATTTAATATATGGATATTAAATCCATTTTCAGACCACATTCAAATTAAATTTTTTAAAACATTTTTACGTTGTTGTTCTTAAGTGGCGCTTGTCGTCACCCTTATCGATTTGGACCTAAGTCACCCTCGGCCACAAAATTACACCATACATCACCGTAACGGCTTCATTCAAGAGCGCAATCCATATAAATTCCCGATAATAATCGACCGATAAGTAGGGAAACAGCATTGGGTCGACGACATATCCCTTATATCCTGCTTAATGTATATTTTTTATAATAACCAAACATAAATTTTTCTACAACTGCTTTTGTAAAATATTTATTTATTTATTAATATAAATAAATACTTATATTTTTATTTAGATTAAATTGAAACTGTCTTTGTTTTTAATCTGATAATTTGAAATTGTTATTTTTCGTTTTATATTCATATTTAATTATCTACACAGTGCAATAAGTCACGGAGACTAAAAATAATACCTAATAATATTATCTGCTGTAATAGTAAACCAACACAAAACAATGGGGACCCATACATCAATGAAAAGTACACTGAGGGACGAGAGTTTCCGTTAGTTGTCGAATGTTAATTAAAGTTACGATATATTGTAAATTCATTATTAATTGAATAAAAGCTAACACAAGATATTAAATTATGCTATAGTATTATATATAGTATTTTCCTATTATAATATATATTTATATACGCTTCTCTGTTCCTTAGATAGGCAACTTGCTGCCTGAGTTATAGGTAAGAGCCGACTGATAATCATTTATAATATAATTTTAAAGAAATGTACAATTACGTAATACATACTTCTATACATAATACTTCGAAGCCGCAAGTGGATTTTTCAATTAAACTTTAACTTCTATTGGTAACCTTTAATAGGTTACAAATAAATATTAGAAATATTTGAAATTAAATCTACTTATTTTTAATCCTTAACTTCTCCAAATAATTTAATAAAATACGAAAAAAATCTGGAATGAGAAATCTCAGAAAGCACGTGAAGCCGTTGGTCCTGAGTTTGACCCTGTCGTTTCGGATTTGCCTTCTTATCGGATTATGAGAGGTAGGGAGAGTGGGTAGAGTATATAGAGAGTGCACCTGTGTTTGCGCACACACACTTTTGCACAATATCATGTGTCCAGCGTAGTTGGCTAATCTCCCTTAAGAATGGTCGTGACCGAAATCGGACAGAAAGACATAATCCTAGCCTTAAATGCGAGTCCAATGAAATACGTTTCGCGGTTCAAGAAGCGTAAAAAACATCTGTTTTTCAGATAAATGTAATAAAAAATATTGTTATGAAAATGAAGGCGAGTAAATTTCGCGTAAAAGCCATTTTGCGAAAACAAACCCCCATAAGTAGGGGAAGCGGTATATCAATGTGTAAAACTGAGTACGACAAGGACAGGCATCTGTGACTCGGCGATTTTTAACTTCATCCATTATACATTTCATGGCTCAATTCTGTGAAAGATATTTTTTTCAGTAAGCGATTGCGACTACATAAGTTTTTTGTTTATAAGATAGATAGGGGGACGAGCAAATGTGCTATCTGATGGTAAGTGGTCACAGCCGCACATAGACTTTGTAATTGTAATATTAACCATCACTTACAACGCTAATGCGCCACCAACCTTGGGAACTAAGATTTATGCATTTATCAGGTACAAGGGTTACCTGTAGTTACACTGGCTCACTAATCCTCCAACCGGGACCACAACAATATTAAGTACAGCTGCTTGCCGATTGAATATCTGATGAGTGTGTGGTGTGTGTGGTGGACCAACCCAGACGGGCAAAGCTCCATCACCAAGTTATATTATTTATATCAAAATAGTTAGGACATTGTATAATAAGGTTATTTTGTATTGAATAATAATAATAATTGATAGTGGTTAATACGTGTAATAGTCTCATAATTATTCTACCACCTAACGCGGTATAATTAGCGTGTGGTAACCACTATAATATCGATTTTTTGTCAAACAATGTCGGTCCTAAGGTTTTATTGTAATCTACAAATCTATTTATTTCCGTTCATTTGTTATAGTATTGGCGTTATGGCGTTAACGTTTGCTTATAAAGTGCCAGCGTCGATAGTTTTCTCTGATTACATTGGCGTACTTAATAAGTAATATTTAAAAATATATATGTAATACATACAAACTACATAGCCGTCTGGTCTGATAGTTTTAACGATAATAACGTGAAATTTTCATATCCGTAGCTTTTGCGAAAGTATAACAACCAATCCACGCTCGCATTTAAAATATTAATTAGAATAAAAACTCATGTTGAAAAAGATAATGATAATAGACAATAGGTGTAATAGCCTCATCAATTATTATTCTACCACATAACATCAATTAATGTATTGCATTGTTTCGATGAATAATCCAGTGTAATTATAGAAACAAATTATTAAATATAACATTTTGGGCTTCATAGGCATGGGTAGATTTCTTTTTATTTTGCAGTGTTCTAGGGTAAAAATTATCAGTTATAATGAGAGACATTATACTGCCTAATTAAGAAACATATTTGAGTGTAAACCTTGAATGATATCTTAAAAAGATTATTACTTAATACCTGCCGTTGACAATTATGTCAGATGGTGTCTTCTTATTTTATTTTACCTGTAGACAAAAAAAACAAACATAAATATTTTTTTAAATTAATTCGGACGACTTATAAAATTATAAACATATACTATTATTGTTATTAATATTTTTAATACGATAGAGTATATGATAGTAAAAAAGTAGCCAAAATCTTTATTTAATATTACAGTTGATTGAAAATTTACCGTGAAGCATAATACACGTCAGAGAAGAAACGGTTTACGAAGTTCAGCAATTATAAAATAAAAACATAAAATATAGATAATTTTTAATCACTTAAAAACACAATTAACTTTCACCAAGTTATGAATAAAAGCATAACAAATAATGCGTCAATTAAAATGTTTACGATATTATTCGTTTATAAGTTATTTTTCATTATTATAAAATTATTTCCCACCCTTATATATTTCCAGTAAATAAAGTTGCATATCACTCATCGGCCCCAGGTACTTAACAGAATTCACGTTGATTCCTTAAACATACCGACAAACACATTTGTAAATGTGTATATTAGCAATATTCACTCGAATTAATTAAAAATAGTAACGGAATAACAGAAGTGCAATTTTAATAATACTTTAAACGTATCGCAGGCGTGTGCAGAATTGCGGCAAATTCCTGCAATCTCATTTTTATCTTTCAGACAGTTCAGCTGTTCGCAGACCACGTACAAGCTTCAACTCGAAACAACTGTAGGGTAACCATCTGTTATGAAACTTAAGGAACATCGTTTAATATGAAATACAGTACAGTAACAGGCTGTTAATGTCCCACTGCTGGGCTAAGGCCTCCTCTCCGTTTTGAGGAGAAGGTGTTTTTGTGGTTTTGGAGCTTATTTCACCACGCTGCTCCAATGCGTGTTGGTGGATACACATGTGACATAATTTTAATGAAATTAGACACATGTAGGTTTCCTAACGATGTTGTCCTTCACTGTCAAGCTCGAGATGAATTATTAACACAAATTAAGCACACGAAAATTGATTAGTGCTTGCCCTTTGCTTTGCCGTTCTAACCACTAGGCCATCTCGGCTATAATATGAGATAAAATTAGTACAATGTTTGTTATTTAATTGACATATATTTAAATTTTGTTATATAAAACAATAACATCCTGTTTCAATTTCATTGCAAGAAATTGGAGAGTAATCCACGAGACTTCACTGCAAATTGGTCGTTTAGATACATGTATTAGAATTTGGTTTCGAGATTACGTATTTTTATGTTTTTATTAAAGCGATCACGAAATCTCTATATTTATACGGAAACATCGAAATCGTTCAACATTTTTTAGCATTTATTCAAATGGAAAATAGATCAAATTATGTTCGAAAATAAAGCGAATAGCACACGCGTTAGTGTTGGTAGTAATTTTTAAGCGCATAGGAAAAATTAAGCAAAGCTTGCTAGGTTTTAAACCTTCATATATGAGTGTCATGTTATTCACTATCCACTAGGCTATTTCATTGCCATGTTAAAAAATGAATATCCATTATAATTGATGTAAGATTCGGAACCATGTTGATGGTAACCCTACTTTTAGTAATTGAGAAACAAACAGAACAACGTAGAACTGGTGAGAATTAATTTTAAAAATAATAGCTTTGTTATTTATTACGAACAAAATATTAATAAACAAACTGACTGATACTCGCCTGTTTCATTGAAATAAAATTTTAGTTACATTTGTGTATACACCTACATTAAATATACGTTATTTCAACGTTACATGCAGTAACAGTAACAGCCTGTTAATGTCCCACTGCTGGGCTAAGGCCTCCTCTCCCTTTTTGAGGAGAAGGTTTAGAGCTTATTCCACCACGCCGCTCCAATGCGGTTTGGTATAATACACATGTGACATAATTTCAATGAAATTAGATACATGCAGGTTTCCTCACGATGTTTTCCTTCACCGTCAAGCTCGAAATGAATTATTATCACAAATTAAGCACATGAAAACTCAGTAGTGCTTGAACCCACGATCATCGGTTAAGATTTACGCGTTCTAACCACTAGGCCATCTCGGCTTTTTTAATATTTTAACAATGTTAACAACGTTACATGTCATATTTAATAGCTATCAACCCTCGATAGGGGTGTGAATTGGACTATAGTTACAACTGTTCTGATTAACTAATAGAATATCCGATATTACTTATTATAGTGTGACGAAATTAAAAATGTCAGTAAAATATATTTGTAATAAACGTTTCATACTTGGCATTCAATATAAAAACATTTGGATTTTATTATAACAACCTCTACTAGGAAATCCTACAGTAATTTTCCGTCCGTAAGTTGTAGTAATTACTATGTCCATGTATATAAATATAACTACAATGAATACTGGTAACATTTTAGTCAGAAAACGCTATTCGCGTTAGGCAATAAAAAATAAAAAGTCGATACTAATTTGTGCATTGCTTCGTGTGCTGTGCTTCGAGAGCGTTCGATTGGTATTTTGAAACGAAACAGTACGCTCAAACGCTTTGAAATAGCGCCAGGCCATATACTTTTTTGAAACAAACAAACGTTTTGTGACTTTACGGTATTGCAGCAATTTATGTTCGATACGCAATATAACTATTATCGAAAAAAAAAACATATATAAAACGTTAATTGTACATGACTTTTTTTGAGACGTAATTTTACATACCCATTACGCACATATTATGTCTTATGTTATTATACGTGTGTTTAATTATAGCTTATGTTATTTGTATGTTATATATATAAAGCTGAGCTATTACGAATCAACCACAGAAGTAAAAGCCTTGCGGCTAACGTCACCTTTGAAACTTCAAAGGTTATAAGACAAAATTTAATGGTTTCATACAACATAATATCTAATTAATTTACATTATACATAATCATTACAACAATAAAAAGTGACATTCATTCATTCATTAATCATATATATATTTATAAAATAGGCTGGCGGGCGGGCATTTGGGCCACCTGATCACCACCACCCATTGGCACTGTAAGAAATACACTGACTTACTGGTATTGTTGAGTTGCGATGTCAAGGGTGAGTGAGGCAGTGTATAGCACAAAGAATATAGTATCTTACTTCCCAAGGTTGTTGGCCAATGTCACCAATATCTATGGACGGTGATAACCATTTACGACCAAGTCCGTAATAATAATAAATCCGACCATCTCTATTATGTAAAATAAAAGTTTTAACCTTAAAAAAATTAATAAATTTAAATACGTTTATGTTAAGCTAGTAGATATATACTCCATGGTAAATTCCGCCTCTTTTTCATATCTTGTCATTAATCGATTTTGTGTGTAGGCATTACGATAACAAGTGGTGCCCCATTTAAAAAAAAAAAACAAAAAACGAAAAAAACGTGTCATACGATACTTCCATTGAATAAGCTCAACAGTTTTAAATTCCAATAAGTCTATAATTTAATTGATTTTCACAATCAAAATAACGTGAACATATTAATTCTAAATCATCACATCATACTGGCAACATTATCGGTGTTACAAGCTCTTTGGTTATCGGTTTATACCAGGATTGCGTTTCAATCAACATTTTCGTGATTGCATTCGCAATTTTCATTTGTATTTGAGATAATTATGATAGAAGAGGAATCTGAGTAATGAAAAACACGTTTTGTGGTCAGTTGCGTACAATAGGATAAATTAATTATACATATTCAATTATAAATGTTTTATACATAAACTCGATTCTATTTATAAACGTCCGATTAATTTATTCATGTTACGATCGTTTCGTTTGCGGATCGTAGAATTGTATACGAAGCGTAATTGAAGACATCTTATAATAATCTTAATTAAAATTAATGTAGTTTCTAAATTAAAAATTCTGCCACATGTATATTCCACCAACCCACATTGGAGCAGCTTGGTGGAATAAACTCCAAAACCTTCTCCTCAAAAACGGAGAAGAGGCCTTAGCCCAGCAGTGTGAATGTCCATTCACAGGCTGTCACTGTTACTGTACTATAGGTAAAATTATTAACCGCACGGCTTGTAGAGCGGTCATCTCGTCTTTTGAATTGGTAAGATAATTAATGATAGTTATTATTTCCACTCATTTTTCCCACATACATGAAAGTATTAAAACGCTTGAAAGTCACGGTTTGGTTTGACTGTTCATATGTTCAGATAATTAATAAAATGAACCAAATTAGCCGCATTGCCAGAGGCATTTTCGCATAAACGTCAGAGCTCCTAAAGCCAGCAAAATTTTAGAATCTCATTTTTACACTTTTTTATCTAAAACGACGTTCGTTTCAACAGTGCCGCAGTGTCTGATTTAAATAACGAATATATGCGTGAAGTGTGTGTGACATGCGACAGGCGATGTGGCTTTTCGCGAAAAAAAAATTTAGTAAGTGCCAAATCTTTTTATCGTTTTATCTTTCTTTCGTTAAAATGTTTTATAGCAAAATCCCTAATTTCAGCCCTAGATGATTTTAATTAACTATCCAGTTCATGTCTCAATAACCTATAGCATTTCGAATATAAGTAAAAAAATGTAAAAAAATTATAATTTTATTCTCTATCAAGACAATTTTACTCTAGTGTTTTTGATCAAACACAACCCTTTAAAATATAATGCAGTATAATATTTTATTTTTGACTTTGAAACCCATAAAAGATTAGAAATTTTGCTCCATAACCCCTCTTAATCGCGCTTAAACGACTGGAAGACTCCAAATAAAACTTAATATCAGATTAGGTTTGTGGAACAAGGCATAATTAACTTTCTTAATTAATTATAAATAAAAATACAATTAATATAATAGCCCGCGACACTATGATCTAAATGATTGAATCTGAGTAATCATTGGTTGATGGCAAAGTAAAACATTTGGTATTTAATAATATTAGTAAATATGGCAGCATAAGCCAATCTCTTTCGAGCTACCCATGCGAAGTCAGAGCATGTTGCTAGTCTAAGTATAAATTACTGCTCAAGTTTATAATACACTCACGAAATATTAAAATTACACTCATATATTACTTATTACAACTTTCAAGGTTTTAAGGGTAATAAATATAAAAGATGTGCGTTGGTTTTTATGGAGTTGGAAGACGATAAATTTTATATATGTTGGGGTAATATTAGATAGGGTTTAGACCGGTTATTCAACTACACAGTAACTCCTTAAATTGATAATTTTTAAACACTGGCAACAATCTGCAAAGCTATTTTTAATATATCATAATTAGAGTCAAAACTAAATAAATTACAGGGTTGATTTCGAAATATTCAAGAGAGTAGATAAGAACGAAGTAAAGATTCTTTGCCCTACGGACCTTAAATGTGCGATGGTTTAAATGGTTATTAGATTTCCTAATAATCATTCGAATATTCTTCTTAAAGTAAGAATATTATAGAAAATACCTATTAATCAATCAAGCAAATGTCATAATATAAATTATGATAGCAAAACCCTCGCTTATCCAAACCCTCATTATTAGAATGAAGAAATAGAGAGTGCGTGTGTGTTTGCATGCACTTGTGATCTATAATATACCCTGCGCATTTGGTCAGTTTCCTTTGAGAATTTCCTTATTTCAGGACATCATTTTGATTTGATTTGAATAGTGCAGCTACAACATCGAGGCAGGCGCTGGTGCCTTGTAGGCCTAGGCATAAATTCGGGGCTGCACCGAGGCAAACCAGCTGCTCCTCTCCCCCCACCTTGAATCGTAGCATGATCTTCAGACGTATATATAGGCTTTTTCAATAAATATGCTCTTTAAAGTCAGATTTTTCAAATTGAAACGCTAGATCCCAATATTAAAGCACTCAAGCACACACAATCTCTTCTTATATAATAGCATAAAATGTGCGCATGTGTATACGTGTTTAGAAATATTTGATTGAAAAAATTGCTGTCGTACCTTGGTTGTCAATTTCGCTATTCGTCATACTAAAATATTTCATCCGCTTCGAATGGAATCCCTCATACTGCAATACTATTTCTCGCAACATCGCCCACGTGTCATTCTATCTATTTGTCTATTGAAAGGCTACGTTACGTTAATTATGCTGAAGTGATGTCATTCAAAGTGAAGAATTAAAATTGTAATAAAATACTTCAACTAAAATGAATATTCTGTTCAATATAAAATATTTATTTTTTAAAATAAATTTTGCGTAAAAATAAAATAAAAAAATAATAAACTTTTTACAATTTACGAAGCTGGAAAGAGCAACATCTTTGTTTCTTTCGCAGTGAACAATTAAAAAACAACCTCAACTCTCGTGGTGCGATGCAAAAGAAACTTGATAAATATAGCAACGAGAAAAGATAGTACAAATTATAAAAAGTATAATATATTCCTTTTACAAGCTACTTTGTTTGCTCATTTCTTTAATATTACATAACATTTTCAGTAAAAAGCGATTCTTCATAGATGATGGTTTTTTTCTTTATTTTTATGTTATTTTATATTGAATTATACATATGAGGAATATGTTTTATGTTCAAAAATATTCCTAAGCATTTTTATAGTTTTATTTTTAGGTAATTTTATTGTCTAAAATATAGTTAAGATTTCATTAATTACAATAAAATTTTAATAAATAATAATTATTTATTTTAAAACCAAAGTCAAAAAATTTCTCAAAAATGAAAGTAATAATCGCGATTTCAATCAGAGTAATATAATAGTAATATAATTAATGTTCTCGAATTACATTCTAAAAGCTAAGACTAGTATTACTATTTCAATTTTAACAAACTTTGTACCCTTCATTTCAATTAGACATTGTGTATGTGTGTGTGTGTGTGTGTGAGTGTGTGTGTGAGGTTGTATTACATTCATGGTCTAAATAATTTTTAATTTTTAAGTAATGATATTTTCGTTCAGTGCCAACATTTACGTGCCCTTACAATTGTAATCCATGCGGCCAATTTTTTCCTCTATCTTCCCGTATAAATAAAAAAATAACTATAATATATATACAGGACCTCATCAAATTCCGACACTATTATATATTACATAAAGCAGACTCGCTGGTTTGATGAAACTGACAAAACCCCTCATACGGCTGTAATAAATTGTCATCGTAAAGCTGAGACTCCACATAAGGAAGCTTAGTAACTTTTGGATATTTGTCAAGAGGCATTGGTAACAAAAGTTTGAACACATTTGGTACAAAAATAATAGAGAACAAAATGGAAACAAAAGTTGTCCATTTTCTAAATAGCGCAGACTCGTCAACACGGAATTTACCAAGAATTGTAACAGTGTAAACGCACCTTTACATTTTCATTCATGTCAAACGCCTCTATAAAGTTGTCATATTTGCGATGATGTGTTACGTACCTTATTTATATTAAATCTTTGTTAAAAACGTTTCTTTTGTAATTTCTTATAAGTTTCTATTTATAAATTGTTTTTCTTTTTAAATATTCGTTAAGCGTGGGAGTAGAAAGAGGGTAGGCGTCGACAAATGTTTCGCTCCAGACGCCAGGCAAAGGTCATCAAAATCTTATTACAAATAAAAAATTGTATATTTACTAAATAGCTTATACAATACTTGTACACGAATATTTTTTTTATTTTGTGTTCGTAAGCATAAAACACAGTATTTTTTCGGGTTTACGTTTCGTATAGTAAATTATAAGTAGATAGCGAACCAGAGTATTTTTTCGCGCCAATCTAATTTATATAACACGCGTAATATTATTTCTTAATCTAATTGTACCGAGTTGTTTTTTCCAGCTTTTATAGTTACAGTAAAAATTAATTAGGCAATTTCTTTTTAAAACGAAATCAAAATTAATATAGCACAGAATTTATCGAAGACGATAAAACGTACGTAATGTCTGTCTGAATGCATCGATATAACAAATAAAAATAGTTAATATCATATTATACATATAGAGCAATTAATACAAACAGCATATTATATTACAATTGAGCAATTTATAAATAACGTATGAAGGATTCAAGATAAATCGAGTGCATTTTCTTGCCATTTAAGCTAATTTGAGAACTATTGTCAATTTATTTTATGTCAATAATTGCACGGAATCTATGTTAATAAAGGCACAAAAGACAATGCCTTAGTTCATGTGCTACGCGAGCGTAAAAAATTATTAAAAATGTTTTTACAGATTATATATCCAATGTTTATACATGGAATAACCTAATTCGCTACAAGGAAGCCAATGTGAACACTTTCCTGTTGTATATAAATATTTAAAAAAAGAAAAATGATTACGTAAATTGTGTTTCTCTTAGCATGAAAACTTAATGACGTTAATGAAAGATAATCAGTCATAATTTTATTAAATTATCCGGTCGACTTTATAAATGGATCAAGGATCTGTCAGGTCGAGCTGTTTCCGCAAGGGTCCGAAAAACGGCATCCCTTATTTACAGTTATGAATGATCGTTGTAATAATTAATAACAATTTATTATAAAGCTTTGAATTATGCTTTATTTCATTTATATATTTAATTGAACAAACGTGTAACAAAGGTTGGACTTATTGAATATTGTAGCTGGTAGAGTTAATTATGGATGTACAAAAACGATGAACGAACGATGTTTCGTCCTCAATTTAAAAAGAAAACATAATGTAAATACATTTTTTTAATAAAATGATAATTACGTACGTCATATGTTTTACTGCATTACAAATAAAATAAAATACAAAGTCTAGTCTAGTCTAGTCTATAACTTTGTTAATATATATTTTTTAATTTTTATTGTAGTTAATAATAATATTATTATACATGCTAAATGACATATTAAAATATTACAGCATCGTATCTGTGCGTTGTATTCAAAAACTCAGATTTATTTAATGTAACCTCCTTAGAGGTAGTGGTAGAAATGTCACGGGTCAATGAACTCTTTCACCAGGCAACATAGAAGACTGTATTTTCATACAACACGCATTGCATGCACTGATTGTACCGTAAAATATGTGTATTAAGGTTTTGTTAATTTTATAAAAACTAAACTTTAAATTTAAATGTTATTACGTAAATATCTGCAAATATTTCACTCTTGGGCATGCTGGATGCTGGCTGGCTCTAATTTCACTGGCTGGCACTCATCCTTTAAACCGGAAAACAACAAGATTATTATTTACCGGTGGTAGGGCTTTGTTACTGGTGGTAGGGCTTTGTGCAAGCTCGTCTGGGTAGGTACCACCCACTCATCAGATATTCTACCGCAAAACAGCAATACTTGATATTGTTGTGTTCCGGTTTGAAGGATGAGTGAGCCAGTGTAATTACAGGCACAAGGGACATAAAATCTTAGTTCCCAAGGTTGGTGGCGCATTGGCTATAAGCGATGGTTGACATTTCTTACAATGCCAATGTCTAAGGGCGTTTGGTGACCACTTACCATCAGGTGGCCCATATGCTCGTTCACCTTCCTATTCTATACCAAAAAAAAAAAGAGCGGGTGGTACCTACCCAGACGAGCTTACACAAAGCCCTACCACCAGTAAATAATAATTACTGAAAGTTTTAAGATTGCAAATTTGCATCTCGTCTATAGCTACAAAAAAAGTTTTAAGATTGCAAAATTACAGTCTCGTCTATAGCTACAAAACAAACAAAAAAAGTGCGTGTACTTATGTACGTGCGTTAAAAGTGATACTTCTTCGTAGTACGTGTTTTATAGTTAACTATAATTCTTCCATACACAATATATTATCAGTGTTTGATAAGTGAACACACGATTAAGGAAATATCAAGTTTTCTTTCGTAACGAACTTCGTATTGTCGTTTTTTGACATGTCATTTCCATTAGAGCGACAAACTTTACTCTCAACGCCCTCAAAGAAGTATAACTTAAAAAAAATTGTTAACTAATGGAGGGAACAAAGGTATTGACCTATTTTTTCTTTGTCTATTTATATATAGATAAACTAAAATGAGTACTTTTAAATTTTAAATTTAAGATCCACGTATTTTATCTACTGGACTATCTCGGCTCAAAAATACATGAGAATAATAATAAATTATTCTTGTATAATGAAAGTTTGACGGAAAATAACATTTTAAATTATGTTTCAAGATGGCGAGACATTTATTATACACTAGGGTATCATATTTTAATACAAATATTAATGCTATATTAAAAGCTGTGATTAAACAATACATATAACTTATCTATATTTTAAATCTAAATATAAACAGGTTCCAAATTTAAAAACGTGTAAAAATAAAGCCAGTATTCGACCTCCAGTTTTGGAAACTTTCAAGATTACCAGAAAATGTGTGGAGAAATATTGCAGTTACAGTTCATCTTTCGATTCTAAGAAAAATAATTGATTGGCGTTTTGAATTTGGCTCTTTTTGATAGTGTTTTTTTTCAACTATACTTTTTTTATATAGAATAGGTGCGGACGAGCATATGGGCCACCTGATGCTAAGTAGTCACTAACGCCCATAGTCATCGGCATTGTAAGAAATGTTAACCATCGCTTACATCGCCAATGCGCCACCTTCCTTTATGCAAGAATGTATAATAAGAAAGTAGCATGCATCACATTTTTACTTTTTTTTATTTACTGCCAGTTACATTAACCCTTTTTTATATAAAAAACTAGTAATCAGATAATCTACGAAATAAAATTACATTGTATAATCTTTAAAATACTTATTTTTTACAAGTAATAATGTATATATAAATATTATCTAACGGTTTATATTGTAAAGTTACGTACAAAAGCTAGATAGTTACATTATCAACATCGTATTACAATTTAAGTTAATACAACCTAGCCACCAATTTCAATTGAATAATTAAGAAACACTATTGGTTTTATGCGGTAGAGTGTATGTATGAATAGTAAAGGCAAATTGCTTTGTAAGTGAATTCATTAACGTTCGGAAATCGACTACAGCGTAGCCATTAAGCGATTTCCTATACAATGCATCAGAAATGCAAGACTGAATTTATAGTAGAAATTTGAATCAAAAGCAAATTACGCCACACATTGATTATAATATTTGTATTGTAATAAGTCTATTTGTCTGGTACGCTTTTACGACTAAAAACTGATACGATTTTGATGAAATTTGGTATGATTAAGGTGTTTTAGCCACTGGATGGATCATATTGGCTCATGATGTGTAGGTTTAATTTTTTTTTAAACTAAAGCATAATTTTCTATAAGATTTTTTTTTCGCTATGAGTCTCAAATAGCCCAAATCTTTCGTGGTAACACAAGAATGTTGAGAATTGTAAGTCGATATATCTCACTTAGAGGTTTTCGCGTGAGACCGTTTTGTTTTCCGCACGGACACGCTTGCTTGCACATACAGCTCCAATCAAGCATGAGGTGAGCTAAGCATGATTTGCTGATATTTAAGTAAAATATATTTAATTAATAAAATCAAAAGATTTGTACTATCACTTTTTTCATTAATTTTTTAATCACGTTTTTTTGTCAATTTGATTTAATAAACTTAGTAACTCACTCAACGAGAAACCTAAACATAAATTCTAAATTTTTTATCGAAGTCTTATATAGATTATTATATAAAATTGAAGATTTCGTTTGTTTGTTTAATTGTGCTTATCTTAGAAACATTCCGATTTGAAACAATTTTCGTGCATTGCATAGCTCATTTACGATTAAAGACATTTATTTTCTCAAAAGATTTACATTAAAATCACTTCACAGAGATAATTACAGAACAATTAGAAAAACAAAAAAAATATTAAATTATTAATACAATATAAAATTACGCGTTGCCATTGGGATCGAGTACTTAGTACAATTACCCACGGGTAAAACCGCACATAGAAGTTAGTAGATAATAAAACTATATTTGTATAATAACCAAGAGTAGAGCCAAGATATCGCAGTGGTTAATAAAAGATAGCCGATTGAAATTCGGGACGGCATCATTTCCTTTCACGTGTCAAATTTGTATTAATAAAGGTTTAAAGAAAACATCATGGAAAATTTTCATTATTTCCCTGCACACGCAGTCGGATGCACTTGTCTCCTAACTTACAAAAAGGACCCTTACAAAAAGGCTTGGAGCAGTAGGGTCAAATAACAGTTGTCAAATAACTATTTTCTATGTAGATCTATAAATATTTATTTTACGCAATTGTATATAAATATGTATTTAATTTCTATGCGAAGCCGACTTTGTTAATTAATAAAATAAATCAACAGGACTGACTGTGGGGAATTATTGCGGAATACAAAGCGGACTTTTCCCTTTGTTTGGCGCAACATCTTTGAAAATCTACTTTTTCCACTAGAAAAAAATAATTGAAATAACAAAACGGATCCACTGTAAACGGGGACTTTTTAATTAAGCTACAAGTATAACAATATTTGAGCCGTACCCAGTTGTTAGGATATTAGGTGAATGTTAAACGAGGATTGGGGGTTCAACCCGGTCGGGCACCTCTAAATTTTCACATGCTTAATTTATTTTGATAATTCATTCGTAGGTGAAAGAAAAAATCGTATTATTGTATCTGATGAAAATTTGCCACAATTATCGTGTCGGTCGAACTAAAATACTAATATGTTACTTTCTTATATTTAATTACTTTAAGCAGGCAAATTAGCAAATAGGCATCCTAAATAAGTGATCATATTCGCCCATAGACAATAGAACTGCAAGAAGTATAAAAACTATTAATCATTTAATCTTATGTTATACATCGTGGCAATAAGGCAACGTGGATAAGCTGAAGGGTTAGATATAGCAGAGTTAGCACGGTCGATCGTTTCAAGTAATGAGCAATCCAGCCCAGCTATCTGGAGCCGCCGACGCGTTCCTACAATATGCTTTAACAACGGGACTTAGTGTCGCCAATTGTGACTCAAGTCACGAATGTATCGAGGATTATATATTAATAATGTTTTATTTATAAAATGAGCTAATTTCTCCGTGGCATTTATATATTTAGATCATATTGTTGAAGCCTTCCCGTTCGTAAAGCATTTGCCTAGCAATTGAACAAATTCAATTTTTTTAGTTTTAGACTTTTGTCCTACCCAGGCACGTCAGTCCCATTGCCCCTTCTTCATTTTTATAACATTACTTATTATTTTTTGCTATTAGAAAAAGTTCCAGGAACATCCTATCAGATTCTAATAAAGGATTTGACAGAATGATCTGAACTAATTCAACATCGAACAAACATACTTTTAAATTATTTAACATTCTCTGATTCTATGTCTTAATACATTCCATAAATTCAAATTTCTTTATTCAATATAGAAGCTTTACGTTTACAATTTTGTCAAATAATAATTAATTAAAGACTACCACCAGTTCGAAAAAAATAACCTTTACCTGAGAAGAACCGGCTAAATTAACTCTGAGATTATACTGAGGGAATAAAGAGAGCACTGTGTGTGTGTTTGTACAATTGTGAACTATAATATGTCCCGGGTAGTTGGCTAGTACCCTTGGAAAATGGTCGTTATGACCGAAATCGGCTAGTACAGAAAAAATATTATCATAAATATAGAAGTAGTTTTATAATTGATCAAATTAACTTTTTACTTTTTTAAATCGAAACTTCTTATAATTCCAATGTATGTATTTTGAATTGAGTGAAAGTGTGCTTCAAGGAGTTTCGAAAATAAATAATATCAATCTTAGTTTTCAGCGTAAAGCGCTTTAAAGTAAAACGCTTTCTTTTATAACTGAAATCGTTCTCGAATCAAGCGTTATTCTTATTGATTGAGTACAATAGGAGAATGTAACATTATTACGTCTGTCCAAGTTGCTTCGTAATTTGCTTGTACCGCACTTTACTTTGTATGCGAAAGTCATTATTACTAGACAAATTGATTATCGAAATTAAAACTTTTTTTTATACAATAGGTAGGTGGACGGGCAAATGAGTCCAAAGTGAATTGAAATACGAACCTTGATGTACTAAGATGAGCTAAGATGTTATGTCTCTCGTAGTTACATTGGCTCAGTCACCCTTCAAACCGAAACACAACAATACTTGATATTGTTGTGTTCCGGTTTGAAGGGTGAGTGAGCCAGTGTAATTACAGGCACAAGGGACATAAAATCTTAGTTCCCAAGGTTGGTGGCACATTGGCTATAAGCGATGGTTGACATTTCTTACAATGACAATGTCTAAGGGCGTTTGGTGACCACTTACCATCAGGTGGCCCATATGCTCGTCCACCTTCCTATTCTATAAAAAAAAAAAAAATACTAGGTACTACTCAGATAAGAATGATTACATTATATTTTCGGTTTAAAAACTACCACTTAAACTAAAACATAAATATATAAGCGGGAAGCCGTTGGATGCAAGATCAGCCATCGTGGAAATCCTCGGTGAAGGCCTTTGTCTATTAGTGGACGTTTTCCAACTGATATAAAAATAACGATGATAGTATATATTGATTAATTTACCAATTCAGCTAAACTTGTAAGATTATTTATTTATATTACCATCAGGGAGGTGATAAAGTAGCCGAATGCCCAGCGGTTAAGATAATTTTCTCGATAGATAAACACTTTTCCGGGATGAAAATATAATTAACTTTAAGTCCCAATATAATAACTTTTATACATATATATTTTATGCGTATATAATAATTAATATAGATATACTTTTTAACATTCAAGTAAAACTAAAATACAATCTTATTGTATGTAGGTTCCGCCGTAATATGAAATTGAGCAACAATTTTATACGTATACATGTTTCGCTAAACTCGTAGAAACATTGCACTCAAATTGAACATTGCAATTTTACTCTAATCGCGCCCAAAGAAGTTTCTCTTTCGTCTTCAGACTAATGTCCTATTTCAAAGTAATGGAAGCAGCAAGTTTAATTGTCTGAGACTAAAAAGAAAAATGTTAAAAGTTTTGTCATACCGTACGGAAACGTGACGTCTAGCGCATAAATCACCCGTTCCCAGGTGTAAATATATAAGCGGGAAGCCGTTGGATGCAAGATCAGCCATCGTGGAAATCCTCGGTGAAGGCCTTTGTCTATTAGTGGACGTTTTCCAACTGATATAAAAATAACGATGATAGTATATATTGATTAATTTACCAATTCAGCTAAACTTGTAAGATTATTTATTTATATTACCATCAGGGAGGTGATAAAGTAGCCGAATGCCCAGCGGTTAAGATAATTTTCTCGATAGATAAACACTTTTCCGGGATGAAAATATAATTAACTTTAAGTCCCAATATAATAACTTTTATACATATATATTTTATGCGTATATAATAATTAATATAGATATACTTTTTAACATTCAAGTAAAACTAAAATACAATCTTATTGTATGTAGGTTCCGCCGTAATATGAAATTGAGCAACAATTTTATACGTATACATGTTTCGCTAAACTCGTAGAAACATTGCACTCAAATTGAACATTGCAATTTTACTCTAATCGCGCCCAAAGAAGTTTCTCTTTCGTCTTCAGACTAATGTCCTATTTCAAAGTAATGGAAGCAGCAAGTTTAATTGTCTGAGACTAAAAAGAAAAATGTTAAAAGTTTTGTCATACCGTACGGAAACGTGACGTCTAGCGCATAAATCACCCGTTCCCAGGTGTAGCTGCGGCTTTACAATCGCCGTTTATTTATTGTTTTTGTTTGATATTAAAAATATTTATCTGATTTTAAAAAGAACAATTCAAATATTTTTTTTATTACAAGAGTTTTTAATAAAACAGTAAACAGTAACAGCCTGTTAATGTCCCATTGCTGGGCTAAGGCCTCCTCTCCCTTTTGAGGAGAAGGTTTGGAGCTTATTCCACCACGCTGCTCCAATGCGGGTTGGTAGAATACACATGTGGCAGAATTTCAATGAAAATAGACACATGCAGGTTTCCTCACGATGTTTTCCTTCACCGTTAAGCACGAGATGAATTATAAACACAAATTAAGCACATGAAAATTCAGTGGTGCTTGACCAGGTTTGAACCCGCGATCATCGGTTAAGATTCACGCGTTCTTACACTAGGCCATCTCGTCTTATAAATATTATATAAAGAGTTTTTAATATGAATATTTAATAAATATAAACGTTTTAATTTATTTATATAAGTTGTAGTTAAGTAATAGAAAAAAAAAACAAAAAATTTACTCTCACTTCAAAAAGAAGTAATTCTTTTTAAAAGAAAACCGTCTTTTTGCAACTGTCATGACCTAATTATATGCTATTGGATAATAAACCTTAAATATAAAGTTTTACGGACTCAATTTGTTTATGTTGTCACCTTTCAGCGTTACTGCTTAACAAGACTGAATACAACTTGTACGATACAAAGGCAGCTGGCAGTGCATGAGACTGGCTGTAAGAATCCTGCTCTACTTTCAAAAGAACACAAGTAACTTGAAAGAAAATGGAGACTTGTTTATAGCTGTAAGCGGATTTACAAGATGGCCACCGCTTTAATAAAGTTGCAGAAAAATGTATGGTGTAATTTTGTTTTTTATAACAGGCAAGATGCTTTTTAAAGCCATACTAATAAATTAAAAGTCATACTAAAACCATAACAAAGGTAAGTTGTGTTTGTTTATTTTTTCATATTCACGCAAACAGTTCTAATTGATATGGTTTATCTTTAATATGATAAAATATTCGGACGGCTACATAGTATGTTTGTATGTATATATGAAAAATGTGCTTCGAGCGTTCACCGCTTTAGATGACATACGTCATACGTCTTTATAATAACGAGAATTATGTGTTGCTATAGTAACAATACGATAAACTTTTTACAAAGAGAACGACTTATATATTTTTCTTTGTTGTCCCGTAATTGGAAAAAAATAATATGTTTAACCCTATATTTAATAACGTTACAATATAAGATGTAAACAAAAGAACATCACATTACAATAACATTAACAATGATTACTGATAAGTTTTAAATCGAGAATGATATAAAATTTAATACCACTTATAATTTTAAATATCAAATTTGAATAAGCGACTTAAGTCTCAATATGAATATTAATTAGTGTCTATTTATTACGTACTTTGTGGAATATCTTACTTATCGTTAGTTAAGAAACTACGGAAACTTAGTTTATGCTAAATACTTCAAAATAGTTAGTCTTCTAATAATTACGAACAATGCATTTATTACAATACACAATCTATATCAATGCTAGCCGCCAATCCTGGCTTCGTACGGGTAAAATAAAGATTTTATTAACCAATCAGAGATTAACAAACCATGAATAAAAACAAATTGAGAGTAGCGGAAATGCTGGTTTTTTTATGTAAGAAATCCAGGTAACTATATAAAAAAAGTTTTCAGTGACGGTTTGCGTAATTCTACAAACGATATATACGTCTGTCTATACGTGCCGTATTGATCTGTTATTGTGTGCTAAAGAAAGTGACACTTTGAACCGATGGGATTAACTTGAAGATTGAGGGTCAGCGCCGATTAGTGCGAAAGGACGGCGCCTTAGAGCGCCTTCACATTACGTCACAAAGATCTCTTACTCAATTATATTTGTTTTTATAGTATAAACAACGCATTGACGTTTCCTGACAGTCTGGACGTTGTTCGTCTGGGATGGTAAGGTAACACTAATGACATATTCTACCGTCAAACAGCTGAGTATTGTTGTGCTTCGGTTTGAAAGGTAAGCTATAACGTCATCATCATTGACGATGTAAGAGATGTTTAATATTTCTTACAGTGCCAATGTCTATGGACGGTGGTGACCACTTATCATCAGTGTACCATTTGCCAGTCTGCCTACCTACATTATATAAATTATAAAAAAACTACATTGACTATGCGGTAATAAATAATTTTATAGAATTTAATAGATTCGTAATATACATATATAAATTCTTAGCTAAACGAGGCGAATTCACACAAGACCGCCCAAGCGAAACTACTTCGAATGTCTATACCGCTATGACAACACGTGCGATTAAGCACATCAAAGACATTTCGCTTGGTCGCGCAATTGTGGACGTAGCATTACGATCACAGGTCAAATTTGTTCTCGCTCCGTTCGGTCGTGATAATGTTCGGTTCCATTAGATTCTATAATTACCTGTCAAAGTTACAAAAGCCTTTTCAGATTGAATTGAGATAAGAATTCAATTTATAATTGGAATATAAATACATCGGAAAAGCTCCGCCTCGTGAATGTATTCACGAGGCGGAGCTTTTCCGATGTATTTATTTATTTATTTACGCAGATAAATAGAATAATGAATAGAAAATAAAATGTAATTTAATGACGATTAAGGAATCGTATTTTTTTATTGCTGTATTTTTATAGATATAAAGTATTCTTCACTACAATTAATAAAGAGGTATGTATATGTACGCAGATATGTGTTATATGTATGTATATTTGTATGTTTGTATGTATGGAAACTTTTAGTGTCTTGTGAAAACCTTGACTGCACTATTTTTTTTTTTACTATATATACGTCCTTTGCGGGTGTTTATTAAAACACTGTTCTATCTCTTTCTGTCATCATTGCTTTGACTTTGGAAGAAAAGAAACCGCATTTTTTTACTAATCAATCCCTAAAAAAAACATTTATTTACCTATAAATTATATTAAATCTTAGTAGCAACAGCATAGTTATTCTGTAAGTTATCACTTCGCGAGATTTGAGAAATTTTGTAAACCAAATTTTAAATATATAATATATTGATGCGGGTATCCTTATGTATGTTAAATGTTATAATATATATATATATATATATATATATATATATATATATATGTTATTTATATTATAATCCAAGTCGTATATCATTGCAGTATATAATTCGTTCAAAAAGTCGTCGAAAAGCCGATCACACACTTAAGAGTAATGGACAAAGGCAAAAATCAAAAGGTAAAATCCTTAGATAAATGAACGGCGATTTAAAAATTCATACTGTTAAGTTGTTAAATAACGAATGTTACGTTATGGGAAACTTGACCCTTGTGCTCTTAGCTCTTTACTATCAACGGATTTCCTAAACGGTGAAGGAAAACATCGTGAGGAAACCTGCATGTGTCTAATTTCACTGAAATTCTGCCACATGTGTATTCCACCAACCCGCATTGGAGCAGCGTGGTGGAATAAGCTCCAAACCTTCTCCTCAAAAAGAGGTGGAGGAGGCCTTTAGCCTAGCAGTGGGACATTCACAGGCTGTTACGGTAGGTACTACTTACTGGTGGTAGGGCTTTGTGCAAGCTCGTCTGGGTAGGTACCACCCACTCATCAGATATTCTACCGCAAAACAGCAATACTTGATATTGTTGTGTTCCGGTTTGAAGGGTGAGTGAGCCAGTGTAATTACAGGCACAAGGGACATAAAATCTTAGTTCCCAAGGTTGGTGGCGCATTGGCTATAAGCGATGGTTGACATTTCTTACAATGCCAATGTCTAAGGGCGTTTGGTGACCACTTACCATCAGGTGGCCCATATGCTCGTCCTCCTTCCTATTCTATAAAAAAGAAAAAAAAAAAAAAAAAAAAAAAAAAAAAAAAAAAAAAAAAAAAGGTATCTAATGCTAGAAGTGCTTTAAAAATTTCATATAAAAAGATTAAATTAAATTGAAAAAAGACAAACCCGTGGTATAAGAACTTAAAAAAAAAAAACTTTAGTTATTTTTAATGAATATTATTATTTATTAAGCTATATATATACTATATTCGTATATTTTTTTAAAATAGAAAAAGAACACTGGCAATGCGCGTTTTTAAGAAATTACTATTTATTCCTATTTAATCCTTCAATTAAACGGACAGCTTACGTCAGGAGTGGGGATGACAATAGCCTAAGGGGTTAGGATCGAACGACTTTAACATCGCTAGTCGACCCGTAAATTTCGAGTTATTCTATTTTTTTTTAAATATTTTAAGAAAAGTCCGACCCCAAATCTTGTGTGCCATTCTTATGGTTAAAAAACAAATCAAGAGATATAGACATTTTATATATTTATACATAAATGAATATACATAAAACGGAGTTTAAAAAATTATTTCGCTGATATTTACGATACCGATTGGTATCGCTACACCGTTAAACTGAAGCGAGAAGTCCTAAAAAGAACGACCTGTGAATAAATGACTGGATTGAATGAATGATGAGCCATGTTTTAGCGTTCATCATTCATGATACGTTTGAAACATTTTTCAAATGAATGTTTAAAATTAGAATATCTATTCTCCTACACATTGAAACTGTAGCTAATATTTTAAATAACATTTTTTAACATTCGATACATTAGTTTGACGATTCCATATCGGTTTTATTAAAAAATACCTAGAGCTTACGAGTTTTTCTTATTTAGACAATTTGATAAAACAAAAACATATTGATTGCAAAAACGATTACGAACGGGGTACTAAATAAGGCGAAACAGTACTTTATACCGGGACACCGGCTTTTGCTTTGTAAAGCCTAGGCTCGTCACTATATGTAATACTGTTCTCATCTTTAAGCTGGCGCTCCTGAATACCAACTTCCCTTTGACACAGTCCAATGGCAGGCAATTCGAACTATAGACGACCCAATGCTAGCAGACGGCTTAGATTATTTAAGGCTTTGGAGAGACGGATAAAATGTCATAATATCTATTTGTCTTAATATTTATTAAATTGTTCCCGCATTAATGCCTCGTTTTAATTATAGATTTGTACACGATCGTCACTTGTTCTCGAGATAAGCAAGACGAAAGTAACATTTATATTATACATATCTACATACACACACGCATACACACAAATCTAAAAACTCAATAAGTTTCCAATTGGTTGCAAAAAATATAGCAGAATAATAAAAGTTACATACAATTCTTAAAATAAAATATTTTTTTTTGTTTATTTTTCCCCGAGATAAGGATATCGACACCGAAAGAATATGTCAAAACTGCATTAGGCGTACATGTTTTTGTACTCAGTATGGATCGTCCTCCTAATTGAGACTAAATAATAATATTCATGACCAAATCAAATTATTCTTAAAAAACTTTTTAGTTATAACGTTAAACACTATTTTATCTGTGCCGTGTTTAAAATTCAAAACAAAAGAAATTAATACGTTTTGCTTCTCGCTTCAATTTAAATGAAGAAACAATTTAAATGTTTACAACAGCTAATACAGTAGCAGTCGCTTAATATATATTAAGTTTACTTTTGATTAGAACTAATGAATATATTGGAACAAGAAATATTTGAGATTAATTTTTTTATCTGTTAAGACTTTTTGATATACTAAGAAATATATTCCTTATAAAAATATACCGTGTTCAAAAATACTATTTTAACAGGCCTGACTTTTCCGAAACAAATATAATTTTGTAATGTATTATCTCGATTATAAAAATAATATTCGCTGCTAAATGAATAAACGTTTTACGTGAAACAACCTAAAAAAATAAAAGGTACTGAACGTAGTAGAAATAGTTTTTGTTCGCGCTAAACTTTGAAGTTGGAAACATTTGAAATTTTATAAACTTTAAAAACGTAGTTAAAGGGAAATTAAGTATTCGTTTAATTACCTCAAAGAACTAGAAACGTAGCTAGGGAATGCTAATTATTGAGAATGAATTTTCTGCAGGCTTGGGTCATTTAAATTAAATTGGGAGTAAACTTGATTGCAACGGCTTTCATTGCGCAATAATTTCTCGATCCGATTGTAATAGAAAGCCCATTGAAAACTAAGATAAATGCAGAAAGAGTGTTTATTAATGAGGTTTCATTCTAAAGGAAATACATTCGTTTTTTTTATATCCAAATATAGAATTACTATTAAATATACCTAATTAAATACTCTGCTTAAAAATAGAATGTCTGATATCGAATTAAACATTCTATTTATGTAAATTTGAAATAATTTATGATCACATTAATACATAAACAAATGATGGTTCTAGTATTATTGATAATAAGAAAACAATGCTCTATATTTGTTTAACCAAATTTATGGATTGTATCGATACTTAAGATAAAGAAATCGTTATTTATACGTTAAAGAATAGTTTTCATGCATAAATTGCAATAGAACATAGTTGACGTTTTATTCATTCCAGGTTTTTTCAATAAATATTTTCCAAAAAATATTAGGTCTAAAAAAATATTAGGTCAAAAAATATTAGGTATAAAAAATATTTTCCAAAAAATATTAGGTCCTTACATATGAAATCTACATTTTCCACTTTGGTCTCCGGCTGTCCACGGTGTTGGTTCTGAAGGTCGAAATTTCCAGAACGAAAACGTTGAAACCAAAAACGTACCGTGCTTTCTTTTGCGACACCAGCGCCGTACACATCATTAATCCTTCGAGCTGTTTCTGCAGCACTAGTGCCACGGTAGAACTCGTACTCGTAAATATACCGATATTTCATGTTTTCCATTGTGCCAGGAAAAAAACGAATGAATGACTATTTTCAAAAGTCAAATGTACCAGCTAAATGAATTTATAAATTTGAATTTGGAATTCTTAACCAAAGAGGAGATATTTCAGATCAAAGTAGTCAGTACGACAAAACGCCAATTTCATATGTAAGGACCTAATACAAGTTAAGTCACTTGGCAGCTATAATTTACTTTAACCGTTAACTGTTCTAGCATATTCAAATTAAAAAAAAGAATCGAATTTCGATGGGGGACTATGTATTTTTTACATATAAACCTTTTTGTACTAGAAAATTGTTATAATAAAGTTGTAAAATACAATATTCGGCTTAAAACACATTTATCCACCCTCGATTTATGGATCTATGAATAATAAACAGCTATTGAATTATTTAACAGGCGATGCGTCGCGTTACGAAGTGTCAGAACGAATTTAATAAAACATTTATGTGTATCTTCGACACATATTTTATTTATTGAATTTAAAAAAAACATATTAATAAATATCTACCTACTCTAAATATATACTTAGTATAGTACTATACTTACTTACATATTTACTGTTTTGTTTTTCATCGTAATAAGCTTCAAATCGTACCAGTTAGTTACACGGGGAACAAGTTCTCTTAACCTTACAGTAGTTTTACCGTCTTTTTTATGATATACTCTTTTTTTAGTCTAGCAACACTCTCATTTTGACACAGGCTATAGGAATGTACTAGTTATTCATGATTATACTGCCATAACTCAACATTACTAAATATTGATAGAATATTATATAGTGGTAAAATATTTTATAATTTGATTATAATAATTATATATTCCTCAGATAATTTTTCATTTGAGTTAAGAGCACCATAACATAAAAAGTAACATAACTTCGTTATGCCTAACAGCAAACTTTTACTTGGTGGTAGGGCATTGTGCAAGCCCGTCTGGGTAGGTACCACCCACTCATCAAATATTCTATCACCAAATAGCAATAATCATTGTCAGTATTATTGTGTTCCGGTTAGATGGGTGTGTGAGCCAGTGAAACTTCAGACACAAGGGACATAACATATTGGTTCCCAAAGTTGGTGGCGCATTGGCGATGTAAGGAAGGGTTAATATTTCTTACGTCACCAATTTATATGGGCAATTGTAACCACTTATCCATCCGTAGGTGGTCCATTTGCCTGCCTACATATATTATATATCAAATACATTAACCAAGTACGTTGAAAAACATATGACCTAATTACATCAAAGGATTATGGGACCTACGTCATAATAAGTAACAAGATTTAACGTAATAAATTGTGAGGGACAGTCCTTTAACGTTTAAATGAAAACAATTGATTATATGCTTTAAATCTCAGGGTTTAGAGGCGATTTTAAATTGTACTTATCACGACCTATAACACCACCATCGTTAGCCAACCACGAACTCTCGTGGCCACGTTAATTGAAAATCAACGTTATTGTAATAGAATTTCTATTAACACTTTCAAATCGTTATCGGTATATTAAATGGTATCATGTATTTAATGGTTTATAATTTACCTTAAATTAAGTATTTGTATTATTTACTAATTCTCGTCAGGTGTTGTAATGTCTTTTTAATTTTTTATATTGTTTTATATGAAAATATGCAATACTAGCCGCAAGCTGTTATGTGTAGTAAAACATACATCTATACCAATATTATAAAGAGATAAAGTTTGTGAGGTTGTGTTTGGGGGGTAATCTCTGGATCTGCAGAACTGATTTTGAAAATTCTTTTACCAATAGAATGTCACATTAATTTTGAGTGTCATAGGCTATATATTAACCCGAAAAATGAAGTCTTTCGTGGTAGTCGGATTTGAAAAGCAAGTCGTAAAAAACGGTCGAACGAAAACGTTTATTACGAACGCTGCCTTAACGATGAGAGATATATGATCGAGTTCTAGGGAAAAGTTTTAGAGCTTAATAATGCCTACAAAAATTCACCATGTGTCTTATATATTTAAGTCACAAAAAAGTAGTTTTTTATATTAAAAAACATATTGACATTGTTCGGTCATGTTTATTGGTCATATTATAAACAATTATGAATTCTTATCAAAATAAGTAAACTTATCGTCTCAAATGTTTAAAATAAAAGACTTTTCAGTTTTATTGCATATAATGTGGACGAAAGGTTAAAGAGATAATAAAAAATTTTACCGCCCAACGAAGTGGGCACGAGTCAGCTAGTATATCATATAGTGACTTATATCTTTTTTTAACACGGTCGTCTGTTGCTAAGGTTGCAGCTTACTGCTAATTTACTGGTGGTAGGGCTTTGTGCGAGCCTGTCTGGGTAGGTACCACCCACGAGTCAGACATTCTATCGCAAAACAGCAGTACTTGTTATTGTTGTGTTCCGGGTGAGTGAGCCAGTGTAATTACAGGCAGAAGGTACATAACATCTTAGTTCCCAAGGTTGGTGGCGTATTGGCGATGTTGGCGATGGTTAACATTTCTTACAATGCCAACGTCTATGGGCGTTGGTGACCACTTACCGTCAGGTGGCCCATAGGCTCATCCGCCCACCTATACTATAAAAAAATGCCTGTGTTATAGATATACATCTTTACATGTATAATGTATTTATAAATATATGTGTAAATATATATAAAATATTTTACATACTTTTATTCATAATACAAGACACAGGGCAAGAATCGAATATGCAAACCACTGAGCAAAGCAGGAACACTGACAACTGCACCAATGGGCCATTTTAAATTGAGATTTAATTTTGATAATTTTTATAAAACCTATATTTTTATATCTGAAATTAATTCCGCTGAGTTACTCTCCTCAAAAAGAGGAGAGGAGGCCTTTAGCCCAGCAGTGGGACATTCACAGGCTGTTACGGTTACGGAGTTACTTTCTCATTTTAGTGAGCGCGCCTAAAGTCAACAAAAATTCAGATATCAGTCGCGCATCCCTTAAGGGTCATCTCGATATACGATCTCATTTCTATATTTTTTCTATCTACAACGACGGGAAGTTTTGATTTTTTTTCCATAAATAACATATTATAATGAAGAATATAGTGTAGTTTATTTAACTATAATATGATAATAAAATTAATATAAAACGATATTGGTGGGTTTGAACCCACGGAATAAGCTCCAAACCTTCTCCTCAAAAGGGAGAGGAGGCCTTAGCCCAGCAGTGGGATATTAACAGGCTGTTACTGTTACTGAACCCACGATCGTCAGTTAAGATTCACGCGTTCTAAGCGTTCGCATTGGCACTAGGCCATGCAATGTCTAATAAAATTTCACTATATCGCTACTCTTAACCTAGCATTATTTTAACTTGATATTTTAGATATAGGCACAGCCCATATTAGGATTTTGATAATAAAAATATCGAATAGTTTCGTTGTTCCAAATGTTATCAAAATCATCTTTATGACAACAAACTTTGTGAGCTGACGATAGACGCAAAGTTATATGCAACAGATGCTTCGTGTCGACGCAATTGTTTAATTAAATAGTATGAAAATTGTTATATAAAACGAAATTTATGGCGAAGTTTCGACATAAATAAACTTAGATTGCAGAAAGTGATATGTTTCATTGTGATAATGGCATAAAGGTTACACGTATCAAAATAGCATATCACCAAGTCGTTTGTCAACATTTTGCGAGTGATATATAAGATTACGTAATTAATTAAAAACGTTGTTTAGCGGGTGATTAGTTAAACAATTGACTGCCTCGTTGGTGTAGTGGCTTGATGTACGGCCGCAAACCCGGAGGTCCTAGGTTCAATTCCCAGGTCGGGATAATAAAAGTTATTGGGTTTTTCTGTCAGAAAATTGGCGTCGAGACGACGCCAACGTCGTCTCCGTCGAGCAGGATACCGTACGATATCCCCACACACACTCCCGTGCCTCGGTTATTGTGTAATTGTTAAATCTTAGATCGATAGATGTCAGTAGATTCAAAGTCAAAATCAATTAATATATATAAATTTACTTATTAATTATTAAAAATCTATTGGTGAAAACTAGTTGGTAATAAACTAAGACATCAATGTTTATATGGTTAAAGACGAAGGGGACCGTTGCTTTCAAAACACTAAATAGCTGTCTTATGTTTATTACTTATTTATTTATGTCTTTCCTATGTAATTTTATTTTAAGGATATGTTTATTATAAGTTTCCTGCAGTAAAGCGATTTCAAATAATTAATGTAAACATTTTCACCTAATGTATAAATTCATGATAAAAACTCGACATTAAATTTTAAATTATGAAATAAAAATTCTCATTCGGAAAATTAATTTAAAAAATTTGCACGTTAACATAATAAAATCTATTGTCCAAAATTTTCCGAGCGAGCTGGCGTTACGCCAAGTGCTGGCGTGTATTAATTACTTGTAGTTACTTGCGGCAACGCGACCAGTACTAGAGAACTGTCAGCAAACGTTTGTAAATAAATGTGTAGCAAGAACACGCGTGTTTTTTTTTTTTTATAGAATAGGAAGGCGGACGAGCATATGGGCCACCTGATGGTAAGTGGTCACCAACGCTCTTAGACATTAGCATTGTAAGAAATGTCAACCATCGCTTACATATCCAATGCGCCACCAACCTTGGGAACTAAGATTTTATGTCCCTTGTGCCTGTAATTACACTGGCTCACTCACCCTTCAAACCGGAACACAACAATATCAAGTATTGCTGTTTTGCGGTAGAATATCTGATGAGTGGGTGGTACCTACCCAGACGAGCTTGCACAAAGCTCTACCACCAGTAAAACGTAGAACACACACATACACATAGAAATAAATACGTATATATATTATTACATGATATAGTAATAAACTGCTATGTAATATGTAACAAAATGCTATTTTATCTTACTTAGTTAGTTTTATTAGTCGCTTCAAGATCCATTTTTAATGAAGTGCTAATTAAAAAATAACCAAGACATTAATCTTAGCACCAAACGTGGGCTGAAACAAAAATCTTAGTAGATTTATTAAATTTACTATACAGTAACAGCCTGTAAATGTCCCACTGGCCTCCTCTCCCTTTTTGAGGAGAAGGTTTGGAGCTTATTCCACCACGCTGCTCCAATGCGGGTTGGTGGAATACACATGTGGCAGAATTTCGATGAAATTAGACACATGCAGGTTTCCTCACGATGTTTTCCTTCACCGAAAAGCACGAGATGAATTATAACAGAAATGAAATTTACTATGTCACGAACTATTAATTATTGACTATACATATTTAAAAGCATAATAACATAAATTTTGAACGAAAAAAAACTGACTTCGGTCGCCGTCTGTGGTCTTCTTCATTGGTTCACCAAATAATACTTTCTTAATGCAGATGCTCTTTTTTTATGAAAATACCAAAACTTCTATACGTACGGCCTGTAATATTTGATTAGTTTTCCCAATTCCTAATAGATCCGAATATCAGAACTGGATTTTGATAAAAACGGGACTAACATGGAAGTTCATAAAAAAATAATATTTTCAAAACTACTTAAATTACAGAGTTCTGAGGTAACAAACATTAAAAAATCGAATTGAGAACCTCTTCTTTTTTTTAAGTTAAATTCCTACAAATTGCATTTTCATTTTTGTACAATGCACAATGGTAACGTTCGCTCCTTCCCGACACGAAAACTTGGATTTAAGCTGAGGCACCCTAAAGCGTATTCCAATAAAAAAACGATTATTAGGATTTATGCTTTGAAAATGTATATTTTTCTTGGACTTTTCACAATGGCGGTTACCGTTAACGATAACGAGTCGCTACAAAAAGTAAACAGATCAAAAACAATGGTTTATAATTTTCATCAACGATCAAGGAATCTCCTAACTCTATATTATATTTTTATTTGTATTATATTATCGAAATACGTCATGCTAATATTATAAATAATTTCGTTTTTCCGGTTTTGCTCTGTTGGTAACATATAAACACGTAAATATATGTACCCACACGTAAACGTCGACTGTTCTGTCCACCGGATGTCACTAAGTTTTATTAAATTTTCCAGCTGACGCCCGCATTTCCCTCCCTGATAGAAGAATCACGAAAATGTTACATAAATTTGACATAGATTTCGCTTTTTCTTTAATCTATCACCAAATAATAGGATAAACAACAATGATTCCTAATTGTATAAGTCTAAAGACACTTCATTTAATAGATAATCTACGCATATAATAAAGCAGTAAAACCATGTACATTTATCAAAACACGAGTGTGGGCGATAAAAACTTGTATTTATTACATTTATCTTTTGTATGTAATATGTACACGCTAATCCGAAACTTCTGAATGGATTTTCTTGATAGATTCTTTTTATTGAAATCGTATGACAGTGAAAAACGTCATTAAAAGATTATTTTTAATTCGCCTTCTATACGTATAATAAAGCAGTAGAAGCCGTAAAAAATATATGACATATCAATGCATTTTTGAACGCATTATTCTTCACTCTGTGATTGCTTTGCTTAGATTGTATGTAGGTCGGTGCGCGTAATTTTGTTCTTTGAATACATTTACAAAGAAACGTTTGTTTCTTTGTAAAAAAAGAGGTCTTAATAAGTCTTTGTTTGAATAGATGAATGTTTTAGAAAAATAAATATAAAAACTTTTTTTCTTTATTTTAAAATTTCCCGACAGCTTGGCTTTCCAATTTAATTCTTTGCCCAAAATTTATTTGACAAATCAACCGCAATGTTTCAAATAATTAAAATATAAATAAATTTCTTTAACCGGTTCTTCTCAAGTCTCAGATATATTTTACCGAAGCGTGTCACATTTTAGACAGTTCATGATGAAAGTGTTTCTATATTAAATATTATTAGGTCCTTTCATATGAAATTGGCGTTTTGTACGGGAGGAATATAAAGTCAATTTTTTGGTCGTACATTGATCCCTTTACTAAAAAAAACCATGGGGGCGAGAATCAATAAACTCTTTGAAGGCGGTTTGAACTGCCGCATCGAAGTTGATTTTTTTTTCCTTGTAAGAAGTTGTCCAAATTCCGGAAAAAATGTAATCTGTTGGAGCAAGGTCCGGGGAGTACGGCGGATGTCGCAGACATTCCAATTGTAGCTCATCTAACTTAGTGCTTGTTTGTTGTGCAGTGTGTCTTGCGTTGTGGTGAAGCGGCAGTGACCTAGAGCGATTGACCAATCTCGGTTTTTTAGCAGCTAGTACTTTCTTCATGGTTTGCAGTTGCTGACAATAGATATAGCCGTAATCGTTTGGCCAGATTTTAGAAAGCTGTAGTGAACGACACCGGCGCTAGTCCACCACAATCACAAGTAACTTTTTCTGAGTCAATTTTCGCTTCGGCAGGATTTGGCTGGGTCTCCAGGGTTCAGCCATTGCGACGAGCGCTTCAGATTATCGTACAGTATCCACTTTTCATCTCAAGTAATGATTCGATTTTTTCCCTTCATTATTGTATCGGTTGAGCAAAGTAACACAGCAGTCGAGGCGTATTTGCAAGTTCGGTTCACTCAGTTCATGAGGTACCCATCGTTCAAGTTTTTTTACTTTCCCGATTTGCTTCAAGTGGATTAACACAGTTTTATAACTTACCCCGAAGCCTGCAGCTATCTCTGAAGTGCTTTGTGATGGATCCGCTTTCACAATAGCCTTTAAATCTTCATGATCCACTTTGGTTTCTGGCCGTCTACGGGGTTGGTTCTGAAGGTCGAAACATTCAGAACGAAAACGTTGAAACCAAAAATGTATCGTGCTCTCTTTTGCAACACCAGCGCCGTACATATCATTAATCCTTCGAGCTGTTTCTGCAGCACTAGTGCCACGGTAGAACTCCTACTCGTAAATATATCGATATTTCATGTTTTCCATTGTGCGGTAATAAGCGACGCCAAAGAAAAAAAAAATGAGGAAAAAAACAAATGAATGACTGTTTTCAAAACTCAAATGTACCAGCTAAATGAATTTATAAATTTGAATTTGGAATTCTTAACCAAAGAGGAGATATTTCAGATCAAAGTGGTCAGTACGACAAAACGCTAATTTCATATGTAAGGACCTAATAATAAAAAATATTTTGATTAAATTATAGGCACATATATAATTGATTCAGTGAAATTAAAGGCATTGCCATTGCGATAAACCTGATTAGAGATAAGATACACCAAAAGCTTGGATAACTTATCTGTGGATATACAAGTACAATAAATAAAAAAACTTTGACTTCAAATGCAACATTCTTGAAAGAGGATTTACTTTTGAGGTCAAACTTCTTTATATATATGATGACGTCATACAAACACTTACATATATAATATATACCTAAAAAAAAAGTAATGATGATGCCCTCCAGACCGATTTCTGCTAAGGCCATTCTTAAGACAGTCTAGCCAACTGCCAACACAACAATACTAAATATTAACGTTTTGCGGTAAAAAAGGCAATAAGTCGCTCGTACCTAGACGAGCTTGCACACAGCCCTACAAATAAAACTCATTCCATATATAAACTTTTAAAACAAATCCTTTTAACGTTGAACAGTAGCCCGTGTTCTGAATTAACAATGAAATCTGTTTTGTGGTTTTTCTAATCGGGTTAAGTCGCTTTTATCGTGCGTTAGCAAGGGATAGTCCAAACATAATACATGTGATTCTTTGAACCCTTAAAACCATTATTAGCGGAATTGTATAAATTCGTTATAGTTTTTAAAAAGGTTTTAATCTATACAACCTACTCTTCCTGCTTCGCTTGGGTTGAATAAGAGTCTACATATAATTTTTATCACTTCGCACATTGGCGAAGACCGCATTAAAATCCGTTCAGCACATAACTTATACATACACAATTAGCATAAATGTCAATCCTATTTGACATGATTTGGTCAAAATAATACTAAGATAAGGGAACATATTAATAGCAATAGCAAGAAATTAAGTCTTACCACGTCACTAGTTCTAATTTAAAGTATGTAAAACTGCGAAGCGTTTCTTATATAATAATATTATTATATATAGAAAAAAAATCTTCAAAAAGCGCTTTTTGGTGTTATTTTTATGTATTATGATTTAGAAGTTTTTTCAGATAGGCATTACAAAACAAACATTATTAATTTCATTTTATTCATATTTACCAATTGAACGTAAAAGACGATCGAAGTCTTAATTCATTCATCTTTACTAACGTGGGCTTGTTGAATAAACATTATTCATTGTATGAGCCGATCCTAAGCGTTGAGAAATTAGCAAGTGAATATTGTAACAGCTTCGTTAACTATTCGAATATTAAATTTGTAATAAATACCTATTAGAGAAAATAACGTTTTATTATTGAAACTGCGAAGTATATTTAAATAATTATATTATTTATATATATACACGTATAATTTTTACAAAGAAAAATAGCTACAAATATTACTAATACTACTAGTTAATGAACGTTAAGAGTAAATATTATTTTTAATTATTCAGTAACGTTATTTAACTTTTTTTTAAATAAAATAGATAGACAGACGAATAGGCAAATGATGGTAAATGGTCACCAAAGCCCATAGACTAAAGCGATCGCCAGCCAATACGCCACCAATATTGGGAACTAAGATATTATGTCCCTTGTCCCTGTAGATACACTGGCCTACACCTTTCAAACAGGAATACAATAATACTAAGTAGAGGCTCGATATTAGGTAGAAAGACTACGTTTTACATTTCCCGAAATTTCTTCGGGAGTATTCCTTTGTGAAGAACGTATGTGATGCTGGACTTTTTCGCTTGGTCTACTCTAGAGATGTATCTATCTACTTGGGTAATACCTACTTAGTAAGTAGCGACAAAAATACTTATTATGTATTGTTTATTTAATTGTTGAGTTAGTGTAATTAATAGAAAAAAAGACGTAACACCTTAGACAATGTCAACAATGTCGGTGTAAGAAGGGGTGTTTAATATTAGCATACAGCATTAGCAGCACTTAACATGTAGTGTATATGAGCGAAGATTACCTCTTACCATTATTTTTTACTACCACTCATTAGTTTGTTTCTCAAATAAATCTACTTTAGTTGATATACATGTACTAATAATTAATATTAATTAGAGTTAAAGTTCGGGTATTTTCTGGAAATCTAAGTTGAATACAAAAAATGTTATGACTTTCGTATACTCTGTCAATTTATTCCATCTTCGAATATATATATTTTTTAATTTACTTTACAATTATCTAATGGCTTCAGTTGCTAGAAAGAATCTAATTAAAGTAAGGAGTTTTTGTTGTGATTCAACCTCCTACACAACGCCATAATGATATCAATAAAATTAAGTAGAGGAGAATTTTGAATACCGAGGGTTTTTCTTTTAATATTCTTTATACAAATGAAGATATTTCTTACTAGAGATATCTCCGAGTATTTATTTAAAGTTAGAGCTCACCGTCCAAGTCTTACAATGATAATTTTCATACCTGCAACAAACAAATTTAATTATTAAAAAGGCTTATATGAAACACAAATCACTCTAAGTTATTTTAACCCATTCAAAGTCAGAACGAATTGCGATGCGATTTTAGTTACTACTTCATTGAAATAATAAGCAGATTAGCTAATAAGCGTTAAATCTTAATGATCATTGGTCAGTGATAGCCGATGCCGCATTAAACGACCAATGAGCGTTCAGATTAAAACTTAATCAGTTTATCTGACTTTTAAACTAAACAACACACGACTATTACCTATATAAAATATACGACATATTTCTGACAGTCGATTTAATCAGATTATCTATTAAGCGCAAACAAAAATGAAACGTACATTTAACGATATAAGTGCGATATTCCAATATTTTAAAGATATTTTAAGGATGGAATAAGCGCCCGATTATATTCGTAATATAAACTCGTAGAACGCTTAGCAAGTAATTATAATATTTGTTTATACATCTGTATTTAAAATTCGAATACGAAGCACATGCGGAACTATAGTAAAACTATGTATAATAAAAAAGAGTGCGTGTAGTTAAAATATTTATCAAAATTTATTATGCATAGATACATTTTGAAAATATTCACCTGTCTCTCAGGCATGAATGGGTTTTACTGCATTTTTCATGCAGCTTTGTGATAGTTCAAGCTCCGTGGAAATATATCTAAAATATATTTATATTCATGTTATGAATAGTTTTCTATATGTATGTTTTTTTCGTAGCACATTTTTTCATATTTAATATATTTTCGAAAGCCTGAAGTAGGCTTCGAATAAAAACAATGTTCAATCAATTAAATCGACATGGAACCATCTTAAAGCTATACTGAATCCGACGCGAAAAGTCATCAAAACCGGTTCATAACCAAAATAGTTTTACACGAACATATAAATGTACAAACGATCAAAGTCGCGAGCCCAGGATAATTTCGTAAATCTGTCTGTGAATGTCCCTTAGTTCGGCAGAGTTATTTCACCACCGATTCGGGTAAGTAATACATATGTAACAGAAGATGTCTTCGTGATTTCTTTCTTTACTGCCAAGCACATGACCGGTCACCAATTTTATTTTTATTTTTTAATACAATTCTATTATTATATACCACCAAACAGCAATACTTAGTACTGTTGTGTTCCGGTTGGACATAATATCTTAGTTCCCAAAGTTGGTGACGCATTGGAGAAATAAGGGATGATTAGTATTTTCTACGGCGCCAAAGTCTATACGCGGTGGTGACTTCTTATCGTCAGGTGCATCATTTGCCCGTCCGACTACCACTCTTCTTCTTCCTGCCCTTATCCCACTACGTGGGGTCGGCACAACATGTATTTTCCTTTCACTTCTCTCTGTCACTGAGGATGTGTGTATGAATACATATTCTTTCTAACGCAATCCATCCACATTTTCCTAGGCCTCTCTCTCCCTATATGCATCAACATTCATACTCATCACCCTTCTAGTAACATGCTTTTCATCCTTCCTCATCACATGCCCATACCACTCTTCTATTACTCTTCAACTTTTCATCTATTGCTGCTACTTTCAGACTACCCGTCCGACTACCACTAATACAAAAAAAACATCAGCGTCATAAGAACCTGAAATCTTAATTTTACCCTACATACACTTGATTTATTACCCAATATTGGACAATAAATCAAGTTTATATAAAATCTCTATCGAAAATTACCTATTGTATATATAATAATTTTCTTCTTGGATTTATATTAACCCATACAAACATAATGGATACAAGTTTCCTAATAACAGGAAAACGAAAAATATTATTTCTGTTTATTCAATACAAGTCATTGTTTCTTATGATTATGTTTTCATTTCATCGTTAAGACAGAGTTAGATTTTACTGCAGTGAATGATAAAATGCACCTTAATTTACACGTTGTGTACTGATTGTAAATCAAAGTGCTTTGTCATTTTATGGTTGTTACGTCCTTTTTGTGTGCATTAAAATTTCAAGGTGAAATTTCAGTGTAACATATATTTACTACAACTTCGCACTATTTTGACTGAGTTAAGAAATTAACACTTAAAAGTAGGTACGTAAGTTTATTTATCACATACATATTTTATTACGATATTCGTACAGCTACAATAAATGTAATTAAAAATTACTCGGACAATTAAAGTTTCGTTGGCTGAACGATTTAAGCAGTTTTCAAAAGCGTAAAATTATGTTAATCAACGGTATGATCGCCGGAGTGTTGCAAAGTTACGCCAACATTTAATTCGCTGTCACAAACAGGGCTGCCAAAATTCCGGTGTTAGTCCGCCATCAGGGTTTGTGGATTTCATCGCCAGACTGGGAATTCCAAGCGAAATAATAAATAAAAAACGAAGTGTTGTTGGAAATGTTTGAAACGAAATTCCTTTCGCTATCTATTCTATATTAAATAATAGGCGCAAATTATTTAATCGTAAATAATAATAAAGTTGTACTCCATAATAAGGAATAGTTGGTAGTGACGTCATAGTTTACCTAAAGTCTTCTTCCAAATAAAACTTGGCAACCCTAGCAGCAAGTTACCGCTACACGGATATCGTTGTTACGAAATTCTCAAAGAAAATACAATTTCCAACAACATTTATATACGTATAATAAGAACGTTATTCAACAAGATAAATGTGGCTTCTATGTATGCACATAAATTGTATATTTATAAAAATAAATGTTTCATTGTCTGTGACGTATACATTTTTAATGCTTTCGTTCAAATTTCGTACCGTTGTCAATTGACGCAATTGACACTTGCGTGTAGGTTTCTATCTTGTCATAAAATAATATAACATTACGAGCTGTTTATTTATATGACATAGATAGAAAGACTGACTAATAATTCGTCTGATATTAAGTGGTCACCATCGCCCATCGACATTGCACTGTAAGAAATATTAACCATCTTTTGCATCGTCATTGCGCCACTAACATTGGACAATAAGATGTAATATTCCTTGTGCCTCTAATTACACTGGCTCACTCGCCTTTTTAACCGGATATTAACTCGACACATTTTTATGTGGTGGTGCGAAGAGATGAATCCTGTTTTATCAGTTTGGCACAAGGCAAAGTTATTTTTTAAATTCACTAACCAATATTATTGTAACTATGATCTCTATTATGGCAAATAATATTAAAAAGTCTTTACCTTGTTGGTAACCTATCGTGTATGAATCCTATTTTTTATAATTTACGGAAAACAATACTTTCTATATTAATGATTTTTATGATTGGATATTGAAGTTAAATATACGTTTTTTAGCCAAATTAGCGCAATCCATCTATATCGAATATTACAGGTGAAATCCAGTTGTTTATAATTCATTAGGTGCTCGGCGGTGAAGGAAAACATTGTAAGGTTAAATGCACCATATACAAAACTCTAACACTGTTAGGTAATAAGAACCAACCTTGCCATTGCCACCATGTCATTATAACTGTTATTTTGAGGCGTATTTATCGTGAGATAAAAATACTAGGTAAACAAAAGTGACTGTGATTTATATTAAATTATAAAATTATAATATTAAAAATACAGTAAAAATAATTAACATCATTATGCAATAACCGGCATTTTTATCTGTGAACGTGTGACCAGTTGTATACGTATTGTAAACAAGCGCAAGTCTGTTACTGCAACCGTCCTTGAAAAAACAATAATATATTCATCTTTATTACACATATACGTCTTGAATAACTAAGAAAGAGATGCAATTATAACATACTACTAATAATATAACGTGTATTTTATTTAATAGTAGTCACTGGTATTTTTTAATCACAGTCACGATGTACCTAGTATGTCTCAAGTCTGATTTTAAGTAAGCATTCTGTTACTTTTATGTTTGAACAATTCAGTCTCTATACGAGCAAGTAAAGAAGCCTCTAAGTAATGAAGAGAGTACTAAGTTTGACTTGAGCAAATTGATCTTTATTTAACTTACGAGGAGAACAGGCAAACCGCGATTTTCTATTTACAATAATAGCACAAAGGATCATATATTTGTATAGAAATAAATTAATGTAAGGTAAAGCTATGTTCACGTGAGCTAATTTTGAAGTAATTTCATCTTTATATATATAAATTTTCTGTACGCGTGTATTTTACTGAAATCCTAAGCAACTGGACCGTTTTTGATAAAAGTTTTTATGTGTTTGAGTGAATAGTTTAGATTGGTCCCGGTAGGTGGCACTGTCGGAACGAGTAGCTAGTTATGTACATTTTTATTGATATCCACATACTTACATACCTTGTTAACATAATCACTTATACGTACTACACATGTACGTGGTAGGGCTTTGTGCAAGCTCGTCTGGGTAGGTACCACCCACTCATCAGATATTCTACCGCAAAACAGCAGTACTTGTCATTGTTGTGTTCCGATTTGAAGGGTGAGTGACCCAGTGCAAGTACAGGAACAAGGAACATAACATCTTGTTTCCCAATTAGCGATATAAGCAATGTTAACATTTCTTACAATGCCAATGTCTATGGGCGTTGGTGACCACTTACCATCAGGCCATATGCTCGTCCGCCTTCCTATTCTATAAAAAAAAACAATTACTTTTTTATTGCTCCCAAAGCATTATTTTATTATAGGATAAGGGAGTTAATTGGTGGTATTTAGATGGTGGCAAGTTGACTGCCTGTGGGAGGTGACTAACTGTTATAAGCACTAATATTATAAATGGGAAAGTAACTCTGTTTGCCGTTTGTCCATCTATTACCCTTTAATGGCTTAACGACTGAACCGACTTCGATGGAATTTAGTATGAAAGGGAGGATGACCATAAAACAAGAGTACTTTATCATACCTAAAACCGCCCGCCTCATCTAAAACGCGGGCGAAGCCGCAGCAAAAAATTGTTTTTATGTAGCAGTATAATACCATTTTTTTTTTAAATTTAATTCAACATACACTAGTAAAAGGTGGTATCACCAAAAATAAGTTGTAAAATACATTTTAAATATCAACGAGAACAAACTTCGAGCATGTTAGCAACGTATTAAAATGAAAATTAAATTTATGTTCAGTCTCTTGACCGAATCCCGTTCAAAATGACATTACCACGTGAACTCGAAAAGCAAAATCTACATGTACGAAAATAATTCACACTATCAGAATTTTATTAAACTAATTTATGAAAAACGAGCCCTTGATCCTTAAATTGGAGATTCCTTGTCAAAATATATTAGATATTTATTATTGTATGTGTGTCCCACAATATAAACGTTTTATGTATTTATTCCATCCGAGCAAAGACGGGGCGGGTTATTAACGGTACAAATAAATTTATTGAATATTTATTATATTATATTATATATATATGAGTATATATAAGTGAGATGGCCGAGTGGTAAGAACGCGTGAATCTTAACCGATGATCGTTCAAACCCGGGCAAGTACCACTGAATATTCATGTGCTTAATTTGTATTTATAATTCATCTCGTGCTTGACGGTGAAGGAAAACATCATGAGGAAACCTACATGTGTCTAATTTCCGTGAAATTAGACACATGAAATTAGGAGGCCTTCGCCCAGCAGTGGGACATTTACAGGCTGTTACTGGCTATACATAGTGAAACTGAAGAGTGTTTGAACGCGCTAATCTCTGGGTGTATCAATCCTAGATTGCTGAAGACTGATTGAGACGATTTTTTCAAATACGATTG
The DNA here is from genome assembly GCF_905147045.1 of Nymphalis io. Taxonomy (NCBI): domain Eukaryota; kingdom Metazoa; phylum Arthropoda; class Insecta; order Lepidoptera; family Nymphalidae; genus Nymphalis; species Nymphalis io. The sequence goes on along the minus strand of NC_065898.1, from coordinate 3,125,921 downwards.
ATACACCTGCCTTTAAAAAACCATTTTTTGAGTGACTAACGGTAGCGGAGCAGTAACATTTTTCGATGGTGAAACTGTGCGGAGCAGCTAGTTCATTTATATTAGTTCAGAAACATAAATACTTTATATACTATATATATACTGTTGAGCACATGTCTGAAACGATTACGAGAGAACTAGAAAATTTATATTTAAAAGTAATAACTAGGACGGACATTCGATGCTTTTATATTACAAGGTCTTTCTATTTTGGAGTATGGCCAGAAATTCGTTATATAAACAATCACTATATAAGTTCATATTTCAAACATAACACGAACTTTACTGCATGAACGAATCCCGAGTCGATTTGAATCGAGTGGTTACGGAACAAAAGCGAGGTTAAATAATCTTAATGTCGTTTCGTATTTAACTATTTACATTTGAAATTGTTTAGAGAATTCAAACATTTTTACCTCATTTTAAATAAGACTGTTGAATATATCATTGAATTGTTTTATTTATATTTAGAGTTGTGTGGTTCGATAAGCTCCAAACCTTGAAGAGGATTGAGCGCAGCAGTGGGTGGTTTTAGGACTGCTAATATTAATATATAACAAATCCTATATTATATTATATTATACAAGATAATTAAATTCATAGTTGACACGTCGATGGTCTAAATTTAAAGCTACTTAAATGATAATACTATTTACTAAAACCTTCTCCGAAGCCGAAGGTTTCAATGTAAATCTGCAAAAACTACTAAATGTCATTTATTAGTATAGCTTCTTGGGGTTAAAGAAACTTTATTCTCATCAAGAAACACATTCACTAACATGAGAACATAATATTACTACAACAATTGCCCAACGGCGCGGCAAAGCAGCATGTATAAATGATATTATTAAATGATGGAAAAATACAATTTCGACGAGGGTATCTGTGAAAACCTTGCATTATTGTCGATAGACTGGTATTATCGCAAATACACGGATTAAGTACAGTTAGGAAGTGGTATGATTGAATGAGTATTTATTGTTATTTATTTATTTTTTATTGCTATTTTTTTTACTATTAATTTTAATAAATTATTTTACATTATTATACAGTTAGTTTCATATTATGTATTGTTGCTATTTAATATTGCTTTGAACATGTTTTTTTAATAGTCTCTAAAACTCACGCATACTTTTTGCTTATTTAATATTTATTGGTAAATTATTAAATCGTTTTGCTCAGTCAAACATAATATTTTTCTTCATATTGTTAACAGTACGAGGTTTTGATAGTTTTATGTTATTAGCGTTTCTTAATTTCATTCTTTGTGATTGTTGGTTTTTATTCAAATGTATTTCTGTGTGTATATTTTTATCCGAATATTTTTTTATTAGTATGCAAATTAAGTAATTGTGAGTTTGAGCGATATTCATTATTTTTGAATCTTGGTAAATTTTTTGAATTGATGTAAAAAAGTCGTAATTAAAAAGTGTTTTTACTAATTTGTTCTGCTTAACTTGTAATTTCGCTAAGTTTGTTGGGGCAGCTGTACCTCAGATTTCTATTAAATAGTCTAAATAAGGTTTGATTAGGGAGTTATAAATCGTATACTTTACTTGACGTGGAAGACATCCAGTATTTCTTATAATTCTGTTTAATTATGTTAATTTGCTTTTAATTTTGTCAAGATGTGGTTTCCAAGTTAGGTGGCTATCTAAAATTAACCAAAATAAAACAGAGAAGTGTCATCAGCGTAAAGAGTAACGCAACCTTTGGATGATGTTTATATATATAAGAAGCAGGGGCCCCAATATCGATCCTTGTGGTATACCAAACGTTATATTTTTAGGATTGCTTTGTATTTTATCAATTTTAACAATCTGAACTTTGTTAGTGAGGTAAGATTTAAAAACGTTACATGCGACTCCTGTTATACCGATAACTTTTATAATAACAGATTGTGGCTTATAGTGTCAAAATCTTTTTTTAAGGTCAATAAATATTCCTGAGGCTATTTGTTTGTTATCAATACTTTGTTTTATTTTTGTAATCAAATCTACTGTTGCGGATGGAGTATTAGATTTTTGTCTAAAACCGTACTGTTTATTGTACAAGAAATTTTGACTACTTAAATATGTTTCTAAGCGAATACATATAATCCTTTCATAAATTTTTGAAAGAATCGGAAGAACCGATATAGGTTGATCATTACTGGTATCGGATTGACTGCCTGTCTTAAATATTGACGTGACTTTGGCGATTTCGAGACTCTCTGGAAATGTTCCATCTTTAAGATTTTTATTGATACAGCTAGTAATTTCTTCAACTCCTAAGTTTGAAATACATTTTAGAGATTTATTAAATATGCCTTCTATTCCTGAACTAGTATTGGAATCTAACTTCTGTATGATCCTAGCTACTTCGCTTTCTGTAGTCGGTGGGGTTAGCGTGGTTGTTTTAGATGAAGGCTGACAATATATCGAATTATTACTGTGATAATGTTTAGGGATTTGATTAGCTAATGCCGATCCTACATTTAAAAAAATGCCGTTGAAGCATTCACAGATATCTCTTACGTCCGTTACACATTTGTCCAATATTTGAAGTTTGTTTGGAGCTACGATTTCCTTATGTTTATTATCGGTGATACTGTTTACTAAATTCTGCATTTTTTTAGGTTTGTTCTTGCAATTATTAAAGGCACGAAGATAGAAATTATTTTTTGTTTCTTGTATTTTTAGAGAAAATCACATCGATTTTTTATAAAAAGTTCTTTACATTTCTCAACATGAGGATTATTTTTGTAACTAGTCCATATAATGATCCGTTGAATGATTTTATGTATAATTTCTTTATTTATCCATTCTTGTCTAGGTGGGTTCAATATTTTAGTTTTGGTTATTTTACTTTTCTTAATGATATGAGTAGTAATTTTTTCTTCCAATATTCGATACTCACAGTTTTTTATGTCACTTTTGTTTACTTTCCATTATTTTGTTGAAGTTCATTTGTTACATCTCGCTACAGTTAACTGCATCATATTTAATAGTAGGTGTATAGTTTTAATAGTTCTTCTATCCGACATCGGTGTATTTATTATGACAAAGTGGAAATTGTTTCCTTTATAATGGAGCATACGTGATCAATAATGGTATTGGTAGTGGCTGTTTCTCTAGTACAGTAATCTGGATTGATGTTATTCAAAATATTATATCCATTTTCTTGTAAGATTTCTTTGTAGGGCATAATCAAGTTATCTGAGCTTAAAAGGTTAAAGTTGAAGTCTCCAAAGACGATTCCTCTCTTCCTGTGATTATTATTAATCTAAACATTGAAATTATTAAAATATTGACTTATTTTATCTATTAAATATAATATATTTTTAATCAATTCTATCGTCACGAGCTGACATCCCAGAGATGTCAAGTAAAATATATCACCGATGGTGTAAACTATGATAGCAATTATAACCGGAGTATATTAAAATGTTATCCCCGGAACAAAGACACATATGTAAAGTTCTTTAATTCAGACGATAATTTCATATTCTAAAGTAAACTATGTACAGACAGTTTTATAATATACAAAATAAAAAAATAAAGAACAAAATACATATTACAAATTTACAGCAAAAACACGCCGTCTAAAAGATTGTCCTGTGGGATTGTACCCAAAACTGGCACTATTGCCTCTCTGCACCGCTAGACTAGCCTTTGGGCTAAAAAAAAATAAGCGCCAGCTCTTGGGTCACCAGAAGTGTGGACCAGTTTATATGTAATAATATAATACTTTCAAAATAATCATTAAACTCTCGATAGAATCTTATCTCTAGATATAATTCGAATGAGTCTGTTACAAGTCAGTGGTTGGAGTAGAACGGCGAGTTATTAATGGAATATTGATGTTCATGAAACTTCAAGAAACTATTCATGTACAATCTCGAGCTACCATAATTAATAACATATTAATTACTCTTTGTAACTTATAGTATTAAGGTTGTAAATTAAAATAATGTTTAAAGGACATTATCCGACTAGGAACTTTGTCAAATTCAAATTCCTTTAATCGATGTATAATATAAATAGTTGTCTCGGTTTCGCAAGAGAAGAATAAGAGTGTATACGTAATACGTAATAATTAGTTTACGCAACGCAATCCAGTAAAGATACCAGTTGGCATAATTTTTTCCCACATCTTCAACAATCATCGTCATATATCAGCCAACTTACACCAAACCTTCATGAATTATACAGTTAAGCATTCCACATTAATCACTTTCTCCATTGGTGAAAACCATATCAAAATCCACTCCGTAGTTTTTTAGTTTACCGCGGTCACACAGATAGACGCTACGGGAAGACTTTGTTTTATAATATGTAGTGATATAGCATTACGCCCACTTATTTATGTAGCCGAGGTGATTCAGTAGCTACAACACACGTGTTCTAAATAGTGAGTTTTCGTGTTCTTAATGTGTATTTAAACTTCATGATATGCTATGCTATGAAAGGGTTCGTGAGGATATCTGAAAGACTTAAAAATTAGCAATCCTTTTCCGGGTTTGAACCGGTAATCTTCAGTTACGATTCACGAGTTCTAGCGATTGGTCCAAACCATTTTTCAAATTTGCAATTAATTAACTTGAAAAATAATTTTTGGATTATTTCATGATGATTAAAATTTTAATAAATTACGCTTAAGATTAATATAAGCTCTTACCCAGATCTTTATTAGGCGCAATAAATCATTTCACGAGGTCCTCATGTCGCTGGGTCCACGTTACCCTAAACTTTATATGCGAATATTGTAAAATGATAACATTTATCACAGCCGGTTGGTATTAAATTAAAATTAGCAACATACATCATCCTCAAACAAATATTCTAAGAACTTTGAAATTAAAATTTTACAGAATGCGAAGTAACTTTTATTTATAAATTACCATTTATTATATATAATTATTAATATAATACTTAACCGTCGTAAGAATATTTTCTTCTAGACTTTTCTACAGTGTCTCGTGACCTTGATTTGTTTTTTTTTTAAAACAATATCCGATACTTAAGTGTGTATACTATTCTAATGCATATATCCATTTTACGTATTATATAAATCTTAAACATGTATAAAGTTGATCGCAGTAATTTTAACTGTAGATTTGCTCCGGCAACGGTTGCCTGGAAGATATTGCTTTAGAAATAAGACCGCTTTCAACCTGCTGTGCATCCTGTGCTATGATGATATACTGTTCTTGTATTCAATAAAATATATAAAGATAAATAAATGTCCAAGATATACCATAATCACGATTTAGAAGCGAGGACAAAATACAACGCATCTATCACTTAATATTATAAAACAAAGTCGCCGCGTCTGTTTGTCTGAACGGGATAAACACGTTAACAGATTTTCATAAAGTTTTCACCAATGGACGGAGTGATTCATGAGGAAGATCTAGATGCATAATTTATTAATATTTTGTGGAAATTGGCTGAAATATGACGATGAATGTTGAAGATGTCGGAAAAACTCATGCCGACTTAGAGCTTTACTGGCGTGCGCCACGTAAACCAATAGTTATATGTATAATTTATAAAACGAATTAAACGTTTTATGTAGACCCGTGCGAAGGTCATTAGAACTAAATAATTTTACATTATTTACTTTAAAGTATTGCGTTGTTTGTGTAAAACCTACCAAAATTAAGAAAAATATATTTAAAACAATGATATTTTTTAAGATTTCTCCAGAATAGCATCCAACCGATAAATATATTTAAGCCAGATGATGCTTAAATCAAAACTTTTGAGATTTTAATAATCTCTGATCAACGCGCTCTGTGCAGTACACCAACCGACGTCCGTTTCTTAGCCAACAGTTTGTTAAATCTTTAAACAATTTATATATATATATCTTCTCGTTTGGCCTCTTTTCTAAATAAAAATTATAACGTTTACGTAACGTAATTACAAAACTTTTAATATGATTTTACAAAAATATATATTTTTTTTATACAAATGTAATTTCTTGAACGTCCAAACGCGTTGACCGTGTAAGCGAAAGTGTAGTAGAATCACTGCCGACCGGTGGGGCCTCATATAATTTGTGGCGTGACCGTTAGCCACGCCCACTTCATAGTTGTCAGTATATTAGATTAGGTAAATTAGTTTAGTTGACGTTTAATAAGCAAAATTATTTTTCATTTAAATATAAAAAAACAGTTTGACATAAGGCGTAAACTAATTTGGAACGACATTTTAAAATCAACAACAATCTACTGATAATTCAAATTTTCATAGAATATAAAGTGAGGCAAACTAAATTATTACATTTGAGATTTCAACTCCTACATCGCAGTGCATTAACAGCTTAACTAACTTTAAAATTTGAATGATAACTACAGTCACTGCAGTGTAAATTGGTTTCATAAATAATAACGTACGCCCGTCCACTATGTACCCAACTGGTCTATTTTTTAACAAATCTACTTAGTTTGCCTAGAAAAGTGCTTAAACATGTACATATAATTTGTAGTTTGCAGGTTTAAGCCTGGGCAAGTTTTTCACGTGCTTGAACTGTGTTTATACTCGTTATTCATTTTACCAAACCCAAAATGAATAACGAGTATCCAACCCATATTGGGGCAGCGTGATGGAATAAGTTCTCATTAAATATATAAGTTTCTGCTCAAAAGAAAAGCTAATGCTCCTTCGTGGGACATTCACTGGCTTTTAGGTTTTGACGTAATCAATCTTGTGATAACCAATAAAAAAAGAAGCAAAAAACGAAAAGAACACCCAATTTAAGATGATTGCAATTTGTCAGTCATAGTAATCTGACGTTGACATCCCTGAAGGATACGCCATTACGTCTATCATGGGGACTTTTTTCCTTAATAAAAATAAAACGAAAGTCAAGCTATCAATGCTAACAATTTATAATTAGGAACAAAATATAATCGTAATCTTACCGGTTTTGATAGCTAATAGAGACGAAGGCTTTTTCTGGTAAAGTAAAAAATCGTATCTCAACGGTACATCATAACGCGTACGTTTGAATAGTTCGTTCGGAAGATTAAGGTTGTCTATGGAATCATCAAATAATAAAGGCAGACAAGTATATTATATTAAATATTAATCCAAGTACTAGCCGTGATTTTCGATGTAGTTTTGCCATTTTAATGGAAGTTTTTTATAGGAATACTATTTTTTTGTTTTTTTTCACCATTTCATTGGATCTGTAGGGCTATTCTGTAAGAGCAAACTCGAAACTCACCGGAAAGAAATCGTTCGTCAAATGTCAAAAAGTAATATGCGACATTGTCTATTATTATTAAAAAACTATAAAAATATTAGAAAAAAAAACGCATCAAAATAGTATATCACTATAAGTCGGTTGTCAACATTTCACACGTGAGTAATGAAGTGTATTCTTACAGAATAGCACTGCTTAACGTAGTCCCTTGTTAAGAACGGGCCAAATTCTGAAAATAGTGTTATGGATATAACGGTTATATAATCGTTGCTCCTGCAATACTATTACTTCTCGTTATTAGCAAAACACATCAACATAAAGTTTATACAACATCTAAAAATGAATTACGTAGTTACCTAGCCGGATATGTGCTGAACTCAAGCACCACAGAAGTATGCAATAAATTTAAAAAGAAAGAGGTTCTACAAAGGAACTTTACTTTGTACTATTCTTTGTCGCTTATAACAAAGCAAATTGTTTTAATATTACATTGTACATATAAACAAGAAGAAAAATTCCCGTATCATATATTTTTTAATATTTCGTCATTACTTTGATATATAACCACTTTTTTTATTTTAATTAAATTTACTCTGGATACGGGACGTCATATTAACTTTTTTTGTTATTTGGGTAAGTGTTTTTTTTTTAAATTATTAAATTAAAAAATTTTATTCAACATAGAAGCGTTATACTCGCTTACTAATTGTTAAAAATCTACCATCGGTTCGAAAATAAACACCTCAGACTTGACAAAACAACCGACGAAAGAAACTCAGCGAGATTTTTTTCATCTAATATTTTACAATTATCGGTATTATATGTTGAGTAGATTTATTATTAATGTTCCTAGAAGACCCCTTCGCAACCCATGTCCGTTCTTTAAAATTGACCGCACTCGAACGAAACTTGGACAGAATGCTCCAGTATCGCGAATATCGCGAGAATATAATTATTGTGTAAAAAACACAGTAACACTGGACATTGGTTGTGACGGGCTCTCATAGTTCATAAAAAAAGTGATGTTTCTTTATAAACTGTTAATTTGGTAAAAAATTTAATACCTTTTGTTTATGTTTTTGTTCTTTATTTAAATATTTTTATTTGCTGTTTTTAATTTATTTTTGATTTGTATATTTTGTAGTTGTGTTTGTGAACGGTGTGTTCTCCTGTAATTGGCTGTGCATAGTTAGTTTTAAGTTAACGTAAAAAGTGATTTGAATGTGTATTATGTACAACTGTTGGAGATCCAAATAAATAAATATACAATAATAGAACCATATTTTTTTTTTATTTTAAATGGCCTAGAAGTGGTCGTTTCGTTCCCGAGATTTGCAATCATTTTAAGAGTATTTTGTAATATACTTAACTAAGCAAATGACCCTTAACTAATTCATTCAAATCTATATAAACTTGTTACTTACTTCTTTCTATAATGGATATAGTTTTATAGTCAATAATGTAATTAGTAAGTAATAATAGTCAATAATGTAATAGTGTAATTACAGGCACAAGGGACATAAAATCTTAGTTCCCATGGTTGGTGGCGCATTGGCTGTAAGCGATGGTTGACATTTCTTATAATGCCAATGTCTAAGGGCGTTTGGTGACCACTTACCATCAGGTGGCCCATATGCTCGTCCACCTTCCTATTCTATATAAAAAAAAAATGTAAAGTATCCTCTCTATAAGTCTCTCTTGTCTTTAAATTTACATTTTAGTTAATTTTCACGAGATGGCCCAATGGTTAGAACGCGTGAATCTAAACCGATGATCGTGGGTTCAAACCCGGTCAAGCACCACTGAATATTCATGTGTTTATAATTCATCTCGTGCTTGACGGTGAAGGAAAATATCGTGAGGAAACCTGCATGTGTCTAATTTCATTAAAACACTGCCACATGTGTATTCTACCAACCCGCATTGGAGCAGCGTGGTGGAATAAGCTCCAAACCTTCTCCTCAAAATGGAGCGGAGCCCAGCAGTGGGACATTAACAGGCTGTTACTGTTACTGTACTGTAATTAATATAATCTAATACAGTGTAGTCGTAGCCTATTTTATCTATAGTTTAAGTGATATATGACATTTTCTTAGCTTATTCATTTAAATGTAAGTATTTTATAAATTGGATATAAAATACTATAAAAAGTACATATCCTGCAGTCGGTTACTAATTAAATGTGCTTTAAAAACAATGCGTTAAACTACATTTTCTTTCCACAGAAGCGAAACTTTATTTCATTAGCTCGTTTCTCCGAAATGTTCTCATTTTCTTTGACAGTAAGCGCTGAATTTGTAATATGTACCTTAGTTTAATTTGAGCGCGCAACAATTATGTTTTCATTGCATTACTATCTCCGGTTTTGGAAACGCTAATTAAACTCGAATTAAATATTGTAACTTGAATTTGATTGGTCAATAGCAGCTGACCCAATAAGCGACCAATAAGCATTTAGTATCTAAAATACTACACAGGTTGGTTAATGTGTATTTAATCATCATTTAAGAAGCTGCCGTGTAGTGTAATTTCAGTTTTTTTTAATATTTTGCACTCTATAAAGTTATAAGTCAACCTTTCATCAATATCTATTTGAAAGTTCTGTTTTCGGCTTAATCTTATAAATAACATTAGTTGCTCACTTAGATAATGTTCCAAACTTCGGCAGACAATATTATTCTAACTAACTATTCTAGCAAAGTATGCCATGAGAAATCTAGCTTTTGTCAAATCATAACAATAATTTATTAAACCTTAAACCTAAACCTTAAATAATTTGAATATTGGAATATAATCCTACTTGGCCATCGATTTGGCCACCGCAGTCATTCCCGAAGGAGACAAATTGCGCAGGACAGCGCAATCGCGTAAACACAAGTCTAGCTCTTGTGAGCTAGACTTGTGTCTCTAGTAACTCGACCGCAAAGAGATCAGGCGCGGGGCCATTGGCTCTACGTGCTTTCCGAGGCACGTAAATGTAAACACTGCTAACTAATGACTATGGGCTTCTACCGAAAATTTCTCGTTAGCAAAACTCAGTTTTGAAGCTTGAACTCTGGAGCTCGAAATGTGGGACCTCATAAGCAAGCCATTGAAGTGTGGGACAAAAAATCGCACATAATGATTTATAATAAAAGTAGGTGATATAGGTGAGTTGATAGGTGGCAAGTGGGACCACTTGATGGTCAGTGGTCACTATTACCCATAGACATTAGAATTGAAAGAAATATTAACCATTCCTTACATCGCCTATGCGCCATCAACTTAGGGAACTAAGATCCTATATCCCTTGTGCCTGTAGTGTAATATGTATTATGTATTATTTTTATAGTCACATCACAGCATTTTATTATATACATTGCCTTCAAAATTTATTCAGCGTAAAATTACACAGATCATTTTTACATGTCGAATTCAAAAGAATACCGAGCAATTTTTTTATTGTAATTTTTATAAACTGCTGTAGTTTCATCATACTAAATAATCATAATATCACATATATATTTCCGCTCACGGTCAGAAATTATGGTAATTTGGAATATATAATGTAAATACATCACATGTTTTTGAATATTACCTGACGTTGTTATAAATTTACACTATAGTGTATTGTATTAAAAATTTGACTCCGAAAATAACCAAACGAAATTTTACAAAACAGAATAACAAGGCATTATATACAAGGTTATAGAGACAGACAAGCATTTTAAACAAGGAAAATTAGCAAACATTTTAAATTATGTTTTAATAAAAACAACCTAGCTTAGTACATAACTTATTTAGGAGCAGTTTTTTTGTAAAATATATTAGTAAAATGACCCAAATTATACAGGCACAATGCCATAACATCTTAGTTTCCAAGCTTGGTGGCGTGTTGAAGATGTACGGAATGGTTTATATTTCATACGTCGCCAATGTCAATAGGCTGTGAGGACCACTTACCAATAGTTGGCCTATTTGCCCGTCTGCCTACCAAATAAAATAAAAAGAAAGATAGGAACATCCATACATACAACTGGATGGTAAAAAAAGTAAAGGAACAGTGTAATTGTCCCACTGCTGGGCTAAGGCCTAAGGGGAGGGTTTGGAGCTCATTCCACCATGCTGCTCCAATGGTTGGACAAGATGTTTGTTGTCTACACTTCTAAAATATCAAATTATAATAACTTAATCGTTTTTCTATGACTCATATGTTCTCATTAAAAGAGGTATAGTTGAATATAAAAGTAATGCCTTTTCATCGCGAGCTTAAGCACACATTCACGAAGATTATTGAACTTTGCACACTAATATAGATACATTTGCTATTTCAATATTTGCATTCGCTTTACGTGTTATCAAAGTGCTAAGCCACATGGTGTATGATTAGAGTGACCAGAATTTTCGATCGAATATCGTACAGTCCGATCTTTTTGTTATGTATGTTTTTATTGGATAGTTAAAGAAAACAATATAATTGAAGTGAAACTTCATTGGGTCTTTGTAGTTCGAATTTGAGTTTATATATTACGTTGGTGTAAAACGGTTGTGATATAATACAGTTATAAATATCATATAAAATATTGGAAGATAAAAACAACGTGGGAATCTAAATATCCAAATTCAAAATAATACTGAGTTTTCATGCTTTATGGTAAATAGCAACGTTATTCACAACTGTTGTATTTCGGGGAGTAATTCATGTTTTGGAGACATCTTTATCTCTACCAAATGAAGACGCGTTGAAGCATTGAGCTGTGTAAACAATAGGAAGCAAAATTTCACAACATTACCACAACAAATGTTGACGACTTGTACTAACAATAAAAGTATCAAATAAAAACATTCAATTACAAGTTACATTATTTATTTATTTATTAGGAAGCCAGTTTTATATATTAAAAACAAGAAATCAGTAAGAAATAGGTTATCAGATGGTTATATTAAGCGACTTTTTAATTCAAAATTCCAAGCACTCGCACAAGCAAGGACGTTTAATTTCACATAAATACATATTAAACTCGTTGAAACTTAATATATATTCCACGTGTTCTTTTTACTTAGCTCTCTTTGGTCAAGACAGTTGAGCTATTATATAAGAACTATCTCGAAACTCACTATGACGTATCAAAAGTTTATATGCGACATATCAATCCGTAATAATTATAACGTTTGAAAGATACATGCTTCGATATAACATATAATATGATAACGCAGCCTTTAGCGAGACGAGAAAATAAAAACTTGCTTAGTTAGTTAATCTTTTATAATAAATCAGATTTACAATGTAGTATATATTCACGATTATTACTCTTGCGTTTAAATCCGAGACTCGGACTTTAAATCCAAGCTTTTTTTACCCAAAAAATAACTTAAGGAGAGTAAAGAAGGATATATGAAATGTTATAGTTAAAAGTCATTATTAGAATAAGCATCTCTTCTGGAACGTTTTTTCGTTTTATTCGATATTTTCCTGTTCTGCCATATTCGGGTTAGTTTGCTCATTGCAGACTTGGCCATTTGAGATCGTCGCCGGATCTCCTTTTCACAGCCTCCTTGGTCGGTCAGTAGTGAGCCGAGATACAAAAACTCAGACAAATTCAAGGTCACTTAGTTCTCCGGTTGGTTTAGTGTACCAGCCCTATCTACTATTAAAAGTTTAGTCTTTGCTCTATTGACTGTTAGACCAACCTGCTTGCTTTCGTGTTGGACTCTTCTGAAGAGTTCGCCAAGTTCTTCTTCGGATGACGCGATTAGAGTGGTATCATCTGTGTATCGAAGGTTGCTAATCTTCGTCACGCCTATCGAAATGCCGCCCTGCCAGTCATCTAAAGCCCTTCTCACGATGAACTCCCCGTACATGTTAAAAAGGATGGGGGATAGGACGCAGCCTTGCCGTACCCCTTTCTCCGGTTTGAAAGGTCCCGATAACGCGTCATTGACTCTCACAACAGTTTCACTATCTTTGTACAGGTTAGCAATTAATACTGCCAGGTGCTCGGGAACTCCCATCTCTATTAATATTTTCTAGAGACAGTCCCAACGTACGTAGTAAAGTAAGTAGAAAAGGCATATTTTATTGTAAATACTGAATCTTTTTACCAGTTATGCTCGATGAAATATATTTTCATTTTTATATTATTAACCACGTAGAACGACGATCAAACGTCTTTGTCGTAGATGATAAATATATATTCTTTTATTTTGAAGAGTTCATTTTAATGAATTATGGTTTGGTCTCACTAACAACAGACTGCCTGGTCACCACCACGAGTTCCAATCAAATATCCACATCGCTGCGAATTCAAATACACCAGAAAACAAATATCGTCTATAGGGCTTTTTGTTTTTAGTTTATTGATTTTTACATATTTATTGTATTTCTGGATTTAAATTTAGAATGTGTTAATGGAAACTACGAGACAAAAGGAAATTTTAATTTTATGCCTATATATGTAGTGGATTAAGATCAAAATTATCATTAACATTTTAATATACCTTATATACCTACACAGCAGTGGGATATTTATTGCCAGTTCTACTTTACTACAGCTACACTTCGCTCGCCAGTTATAACTATAAAGAAAAAGGATCTCTATGAGAATAATAGAAGAATTATATCTCGAAACCCAACGCCACGCTAAACAGTAATAAGGCGATGGTCTATGTTTTTATATGACGTACTTTTATATTTCTTTATTGTTACACAAAAAGTAAATAACAATATTTTAGAAATAATCTTATAATAATAACAGAACAATTCTTGTATATGTATGTATATAACTCTAACGATTTGGCTCAAATTTTGTATTCAGATAAGGTTTTGCTTTTTAAGTTTATATATATATAAACTTAAAAAGTTTATATATATATAATTTTTAAGTTTATATATATATATATAAAACTTACTTAAAAAATTAAGTACCAAGTACTAGTTTTTATATGTATTGTTTTTACGTTTTTTAAGTATTTTTTCTATATTCTTCACGCATTAAAAACGACAAATATATAAAAATATTGTCAGTCAATCATTTTAAGAAACTTACCAAATCACGAAAGCGTAAACAAAACCCTCCGACAAACTTTGAAAAATTACCTGTAACAAATAGTAATTATTATTTAAAGTTTCTCTGTAAAATATTTTACATAATGTAATATAGAAAGGGTCCGAATTAAAACATTGTTAAAGGGCGACTGATTTTATTATCTTACATATAATGTTGTCATGACCCTTATTTTAACACAAGCTGTGCCCCGCGGTCTTACTTGCGTTAAACTTTGTAATATACGTGGAATAAATATGTACGTAATCTTTAAGTTCTCTTTATCTTTTTATAAACTTAACCAATTTCGATAAATTTGAGATTAAGCGATATCTTTGAATGTTTACTCGTTTTGAAACTTAGCCAGTTATAATGGTTGTATTGGTATTCGTAATTTAAAAATGCAGTTCCCATGATTGGTGGCGCATTGGCAATTTTAGGATGGTTGTCTTATAGTTTCAGCGTAATTGGGCGTTTGTGACCACTTACCATCAGGTGATCCATTAGCCAATCTGCCTACCTATTTACAATAAAACCAGTCTACATAGTCATCGAGCGAATAAATTGTATGACATTTACGCTTTTAAAGTTGGTTACTTATATTCTAGATGGCGAGAATCTGTCCATTATTTAACATCAACGATATCCAAATGAACACAAATTTAAAATAATGTAAACTCATTTAGTCATTCGAAAATTAATTACAAATGTGTTTCATCGAGCGGCGTTTCATAATATGTACATTTCGATACAATCTCCGACAATGATTTAATTTCCTCATTCCTCGTCGTTAAACGCCAGAGAGGGTGTCATATTTATGTGTACAGAATTATAATTATCTTGCTACGTTAAATGAGGTAAAAGTGAATTAATCAATTCATTCATAGAACTTTTTAAATTTGGAAGTGTTTAGTTGCTCCTTTTTTAATTTTAGAATTTCGGTTTGTTATTTAAATGTAGTGCACAGACAAAATACCGAGATAATTTTTTTATTTTTATTTAATTATAGCTACACTATTATTAACAACTTTATTATAATAACTTTATCTTGAACAGTCGTTTCCGTTTAATTAAATTTATTTTTAAAAAATGAAGCGCAGTCAAGCAAAATACGGCGACCGAAACATTAGCTCGTCCCAACTTGTTAAAAAAATGAGATCAGTATAAACCATTGAGAGAACATACACGATAGTAAATCATTAAAATCGGTCCAACCATTTAGGACGAGTACATACACACGTACAGAAGAATTATACACTGTTTGAATGTGAAATAAAAAAGTGAATATCGGTTACAATTTCTTTTTATTTCCATTTGACAGCAGTCGAGTAAAATGAACGAGAGACCAAAAAGGTTTACAATGGTACTTATAATATCGGTTTATGACGTCAGTCTGCAACTGTCGCCACTAGTCATTCAACTATTTTACGAGAAGTAAATTACAAGGCCTTATTTACAACACATTAGCCTATTGGCAACACATTGAATAAATAAACTTAATACGTTACTGAGCGGTTGAGTGGAACTAATGACTTACAGCGCCATCTGTTGATATAATGTAGTGCTAAAATAATGCCCAGCAATACATAAAGATATTGAATTTCTTATATCAATACTATGGTATTATACAGCTGTTTTTTTTAAGTTAATTCCATTTATTTAGATAGATAATGGAGTATCCTTCTACAGCGTACTCTTCGTTTACATATTTAAAGTCAAAGTACATATCGCTCCAAAAAATAATTTGCCAATCATTTAACTGCAATATTGTGTCGTTTTTGATATGCAATGCACTTGTAGTATCATTCACAGTATTCTTTGAGTATATTATTAAATTTTATAAACAAAATCTTTCCATAAAGAAAAACATATTTTGTAGGAATGTTATATATGAATATATTTTGATGTTGTTTTCATTCTAATGATAGTCTAATAGTAAAGTAACAGCCTCTAAAGGTCGCAATGCTTGCCAAAGGCCTCGTCTTCTTTTAAGAAGTTTTAGAACTTATTCCCTCGCGCTGTTACAATGTGGGTGGGTGGATACAATTGTAGCAAAATCTCATTGGACACGTGCAGGTTTCCCTACGATGATTTCCTTTACCGCCGAGCATGAGATTATAAACACAAATTAATTTGCATTATAAACACAAATTAAGTAAATGAAACTTGAAACCTGGGTAGGAGCCCGCAATCTCTGGTTGGGATTCATGTTTCCATGGGCGTTCTCGGCTCTTATATTCAAAGATAAATTTATTTTCTATGTAGCTTTTAACTTTTTAATTAACCATTTATTATTAACGAGAATCGTAATTAATAATAAGAATATAACGGAACCATAAAAGATCAATACTAAATAAGTCTATGGAGAATAAAGCTAATGAATGTTTGTAGTATAAATGAAACGTTTTTTCTAAATTAAATTAAGTCGCAAGAAACTCGTTATAAAAGTTTAATTCGGTCGATACAAGATAACAAAAACTTTCGTCGCTGCGAAAGAAATTTTTTAATGGGTAATAAAAGTTGCAACTTTGTAAAAAACTCAATTGCTAATACGTGTTTATTGGCCGAGAAGCTTACGGAACACAAACATTTTTGTTTTTTCAGTTTAAAAAAGCACAGTCGTGAAAACGGCCATTCTTAAACTTAATCTTTTTTTTTAGCAATTAGGCTACCCGATTGTAAGTGGTGAACAGATATTGGCATCGTATAAGATGTTAACTTCTTACATCGCCAATGTGCTACCAAACTTGGGAACTAAGACGTTGTGTCCCTTGTGCTTGAAGTTACACTGGCTAGCTCTCACTCCAACTGGAATACAACACTGAATATTGCTGCAACCAACCCAGACTTGCACAAAGCCGTTAGCGATAGCGTTACATAATTGCAAGATATTTTACAGAAATATCTTTATTACGACTGTTATTTGGTCCTCGTCCTTCCGTAAGCGGAATGTTACAATAATTAAGTTGATATTTGATGTCGTTGGGGCGGCTAGAGGCATAAAATCTCCATAACGCCCCGTTATGGGGGTCACTTTTACGTTTATAGTAATGTTAAATTGTGTTTCGACATTCACGAAAAACGTCGTTACGAAAAAAAAATGTATTCAAATCAAAAAATAAGTCTTACGAAAATTTATTACAAAAGAAACAACAGCGGCGGACAAATTAAACAAAATTGTTTTTCACGAACTATTTATTTTCAGTTTATACGACGTAAACCAATTTTATTTTATTTTAAATCAATAAATTGGGAACTGTAATCAGTAAATAGTAAATTAAATTAATGTAATGGAATGTAATATATATCACAATACATCTGTTTTATGGACATAATAGTATATAACAATAACCCACCACGAAAATGTATGTATTTGTCAGAATAGAATATTTTTTTTTTTTTTTTTTAATAATATGGTGCTGTGCGACCAAGCTTCACTTGGTTATTTTTATTTTATTTTTAGAAAAAGCGTTTTTTCAGAATAGACACCCCCATAGATAAACATAAAAAGGAAAACATTATCTAAATAGAAAATTTGAGCCAAATGCGTTTCTAAAGTACCTAATAAAAAAAATTGAAATGTCAAAAATATTGAAATTGTTGTAATAATCATAATCGAAAATAAAATGTCATAAAAATCGTCAAATAAAGCTGTACCCGATGAACAAAGAATAAGACGTAGATAGGTTGTTAACGATCGTTCGCTACGACGCTTGGCCTAAGTGCTACGAATCTTTACGAGGCCACAGAGGATCATAGCTGTTTTAGTGTTAATAAGCCTTTTGTTCCGTACCTTATCTTAGCTGTAATAATTTCTACCTTACCGAAGAGTATTATTTTAAAACATCAGCATTAAAAAAAAACAAACTTTATTTTTGGTCAAGGTTAATAATAATAATAAATAACTTCATTGCACGCTCACAACGAAAAAAAGACAAATACACGTAAAAAAGAACAAAAAGAACAAAAGCTTAAGAATAGTCATGCTATATAAACATAATTTCGGACCGGAAGATTACTATAATATGCGTGTGTCACATCTTCGCCTTCGATATGTTTCATCAAAATGGTGTACAGAGTATTAAAAAATACAGAGAATTAACCTTCTACAAAGCAAGCCACTGCCCCTCCCCTTGATAATGCTCTAGCATTACCGTTGTTACAAAAACTAGTTATTTTTATATACTTAATCCTTTTAGTTTCGGCTTTAGTACGGATGTTAGAAGTTTTGCCTTTATGTAAACCACTAATGAGAATGTTCATCGAGGATTACTTCTTCTGGTTTCGTTTTAAACTGAATAATTTTATTTTCGTTTAAAGTGTCAAGCAGAGTACTTGTAGAAACAGTCTTCCTTTCGTTTTAACTTGCATACTACTATACACGACTACGAGTACTATACGAGTAATAAGGTGTAACAAAATATGAAAATAAAGCCAGTAGATTTCTTTTTCAATTAATTTCAATAATACATTAAAAAGATGTAACAAAACTAAGAGACATTTAAAGTCAAGACAAGATAAATTTAAAAAAAACAACAGATACAAAATCTTATATTAATAAATGCATAAATAAATCGCTTATTGTTATTTTACTAGAAGTATGTGCTTAATATATCGATATATTTAAAAACCATTCAGAACCAATAAGGATGTGGTTTTAAGACCTTGAAGTGACAGGGCGGCGATGGCCTCTTTAAGGCAAAAGCTTACAGCCAAGTGTAACCCACTTGGCTGTAAGCTTTTGCCAAAATTAATTTAAAAAAAAAATTGTATAAAATATATTCTAAATATGATGCCGATGCAATTACGTCATGATCTTCACTATCTTATTTTAACGATAAAAGAAATTCAATAGCACGGAACTATGCTGGAAGAAAATAAAATGGGAAAGCGTAAGATATCTTTCTTATTCGAACTATTGAATTAAACGGAAGAAATAAATTTGTCAGCTTATGAGACATTATTTTTAAATAGTAGCTTGATCACGTATTAGCTTTATAAAATAATTAAGAAACATGACAGCATGAAATTAATTTTATTAAATAGTATGATAATAAAAAACCTATGTTTATAACGTCCTGACTAACTATCATTGGACAGCTACTGACTACAGAATCGAAAGATATTCATATGCGTATTTATCAACCATCATACTTGTTATCTTAATAGTAGAAGACAACCTCTGCCCAGCGGTGGGACAGTTTGAAGATTTTATTCTTGATTTTAAAAATTCCTTAAATACAACAAAAACACACTAAATTCTACCTCTTATCAATTTTACTAATATTATTTCTTTAATCTAAATTAAATGAAATATATATATCGAGGGTTGATTACTTGTTAACAACAGGCTATTAAAAGTATACTAATAAGGAAAATGTTCGTAAGATCATGATTAGAGCAACAGAAAGATGGAGAAAATATGATACAAACACAATTACAGTACGTGTTGGTTTGAACAAAATTTTAATATACTCAAATATAGAATTTGTAAGCCATTTTAAAACACCAAGCCTAAGGAGCTAACACGAACCGACCGATCAATAGAAAAACAATAATATTATAGTAGTTTTGTTTTGTGATAATTAATTTCTTAAATTCCTAAAATTAATTACATATTTTTTTCCGATCTTTTGCAATATATTACATATATGGATATATTTTCATCTTTATAACAGTAGCTCATCATCTATAAATTATAATGAACCCTACCTATCCCAATTCATGCCGGTAAAATAGGTTTTTTTTTTATTTAAACAAAAAACAACATGGAATCTGATCGTAGCGCTACCTGACGGGACTAAAACTCAATCATCACAAAAAAAAAATCATCATAATCGTTAATGACAAACACACGTATAATTCAGAATTATTTATATAAAAATAAGTAAACGTTTCACTACAGAAAATGTATACGAACAGTTTTGTTTTATTTCATAGTAAACAAGAAACCAAATGAGACACATTCAAAAGCTGAATCAACAAACTCGAGCCCCAAAACCGACATTGGGGCTCTCATGAGCTAAAGTGCTATCAAATAACTAAGAACGGTAAATAGTACCGACCGAACTACCGCGAAATGAAATTAGAACAGTCAGAATGAAAACTGGAGAGTATTTAGATTTCATATTTGAACTCGAGCAAAAATTATTTGAACGGTAGAAAGTTCGTAAAAATTAAATATCCTATTCATTATTCTAGGTCTAGTTAAGATATAGAAGTGTATATATATGTCAGCGAGACTGTGGCACATTCATCGTTTAAGACTAACAATATTTAGACGAGAGTAATTGCATACTTTGGCTGAATGTAAAAAATGGGCAGCCATCTCCTGGTTAATTACGTTTGAATTACAACATAAGATGGATTTATCTAATACCTCTATTGATACGCCAATTCATATGACAATGGATTTTGATATATATTTGAGATTAATTATCTTTAAAGTTTTTCATCGATAAAGTTTTTATACCATCTATTTTATTTTAAGTTGCAACAAGATGACAATGCAATATCTACTTGTATGCCATTCAACCGATCACTATGACAATAAGCATAAATACAAACTGGACAACGTAGACCGGGTTTTGATAGTTAAATATATATTTCATCAATTTAATATATCAAGTACTCTAGGGATCGGTTTCATTGTGCAAGTCCCACTAATATTACAAAGGCGATTGGATGTTAGTAACTCTATCACAACTTACCAGTTGAACAGATTTGAATGAATGAATGAATTAATTCGTGAACAGATAGTCCACTTCTACGATTGGTTTACATGATACAGTTTACATTCCGTGAATTGTGGCGAAAAGTGTATATTATATTAACTAATAAGCTTGCCACGCCGGGGTGCATGTCAGTCACCTCCACGTGGTGCACCCTGGGCAACGGGGTCGACCAGCAATCCGATGTTTTTTTTCCGGATTGCTTGTCGATCGCGGCCGAGACTGACGCGGCGGAAGTGTCACGAGCCGCTCCTGGTACTTCTCTGTTGCGCAGAGTGGACTAGCGAGTGGCTTCGTGGAAAAGAGGAGGACTCCGGGGTCCTTATGGGCCCGCGGAAAGAGAGAGAGGAGGAGTTGGTCTCCGGGGTCCTTTCGGGCTGCCGGAGACAGGAGGAGGAGTAGAAGGAGGAGGGAGAGGCGGGTTCGCCCAGTTTCGGTGTCGATGCTGGGTGGACAGACTTCGTTCACCGCCTTCTCAAACTTATTTCACCATCCAGGCGTCAGCCTGTGGTGGGACCGAGGGCCTTGCCTTCACCGGCCGGGCCAAGAGGAGAAAACCTCAATAAAAAACAACCGGTGGGTCGCTCACCCAAAGCGACGGCCGCAGGCGGGGTTGGTGGTGTGCTAACGCGTTCCCGTAACCCCGCCACCATGCTGTGAGACGGAAACGAGGAGGTTTTAGTGGGTAGGACGGTGGCCTTCTGCCCCGTGAGTCCCACATACCCGTCCGTCGAGTCCGGGCGGGAGGCGTAAATGCCTTAAAAAGCAGGACCTCGAAAAAAAAAAAAGAGCTTGCCATGCTACATATAAAATTTGCCTTAACGTACGGCAGCAGATCTTGAGGTCCAGTGATCGAATCCTGGATAGAGCCAATAAAAATACTGCGTTTATTTCAATTAAAAAACAGTATTTAAGAACACTGTTTCTATTACTCGAAGCACAGTAAAATACAGTTAAAGTCATTGACTTGATCTCGCTTCGGTCGCATTGAATTGCTGCCACATCGGACTTTGAGAGTGTGGGAAATGACCCAGCATTTGTTATTGCGCACACTACCCTATAATATATGTCGCATACATAGGCTCGTCATGAAGACTGGTCACCTATTAGATATAAGATTATTTGAGTGTTAACCGAAAATCCTGTGGAAAACGAATACCTTTTCCGCAACATTTGTATTCGTGAAGTATTCAACTCCCTCCAACTTTATCAAAGTTAGTTAGTGCGGGCCAAAAAAAGCCCAACGAAATTAAACGGAATGAATGTTGCATACATAATATACCCATTGCAAAAGATATTCAAATGAAATACGAAAGTGGAGAGTTAATTAAAAGTTCTGTGAATGGGTGTATAAAAGGCAAAGTAGACTTATACAACTCTCCACTGGAGTGTTTCAAGCGTATGTAGGATTAAGGAAAAAAATCATCACGAATGAGAATAGTGAAATTGTGAAAAATGATATTTTCGTTCAATTAAAACTTCAAAAAAGTAATAAAAACTTTTTTTTGTTATAAATTTTTATTAAACTATTCGGATACTGCCTGTTGTGAGTCTGTTTCTCCTGAGTTATTAGGATCGCCTAACGTTTGTCTCGTAATGATCACAAGTACTCAAGATCTTAACTAGACCATCGAAGCATTTATCGACGTTCAGAAACAGTAACTTGTAGTGATTATCTCACTCCAATTACAATCACTCCATTAAAAACAAAAGAAGAAGCTTTTAAGTTGAAAGTTATCGAACGAAGGCTTATGATCAGCAATACCCACTGCTATAATAAAGGCGATCATTACAATAAGGATATTCGATTTCACAAAAATAATAGTATGTTTTTAAGTTAAGAAATAAAAAAAGAAACGAGGTTAAAATAGTAATTATATTGAATGTAATCTTGTTGTGTAACTGATTAAATTATTTTTTATATAATAGTGTAGTGTAGTACATTAAGCTAGAAACTAGACATTTTTATATATAATATATATAAGTACGAAAGAAAACAAAGTTTAATAATAATTGAGCGAAAGTAGGTTTGAATATATTATTATAGCTTCGTAACAAAAATTATATATAAAGCACCTTTTAAATTAATCGATGAATAAATTATAAATCTGTTTTTGAAAGCCTATTGAAAACCAAAAGTTATATTATTTATTGAAATATTTATGGTATAATGGAATATGTTGGCTGAGCTTTTTAATTAAGGACCGCTTACTTCAATAGCCTTAAAGTTCATTGACCTATTTTGTTTTATTCCGAATAAAGTTCCCTTGATTATTTTTGACTCTTCTACGATATACATAGCAATATTTACTATTTAAGTATACACCTTTAAAAGTCTTAACAAATTCATTCTCATACTTATGTAATATCATCGATCTTACAGTAATACTCGTATACCATCTAGCTGCCTGTCTTTAACGTAATTATAGTTAAATTAATTTGTATTATGTTGTTTAAAGTAATTACTTAGTTTATAAATTCTATCATTTACTTTAGAATACTTTTTGTAATAATATATATGTACCTAATGATTGGTAATAAATTTAAAAAACTTAATTATAATAATTTTACAAAATAACAGTATTGATCATTCTATTAAGAACGAGACAGGTCAAATGATTTTGATTCGGTTTCACATTTTAGTATTTAATGTTTAAGGTTTATAATTAAAAACTGAAGAGCCTCAATTAATTGTAAAGGATTTAAATTACCAGCATTTAAAAAAAACATCAAAATCAAAGTAGTTTTTACCGGCCCCGAGTATATCGCTTATCTACTAGTACTTTAATGACAAATTAGTTCAACTATAACACTGACGATTTCTTAAATTGAATAAAAACATTTCATTCACTTCTCAACTTTGTCGAACAAGCGGTCTTGGATCCCTTTTTGGAATTAGCATAATCAGCTCGGCTCAGACTTCAGCTTAACAGAAGTTTCACTGTTCGTGAAAGCGTTGGGTTAAAGCAAGATAATACTGTCTTTAGTAGCAGTACCATCGTTGAATACGAATGTTTCTCAGGGTAACAATTCATATCGGGCCCGAGTTACGATATTTTACACGGGGTCTGTTCATTTGTAACGGAAATTAAGCATTATGTCCATTTTGCCGTAAATTCATCAGCATTTAAATTCTAACTGGCAATGATTAAAATTGCTGCTATTTTCGATTAGCTTAGTTGTAAAGGCAGTTCGAATGCGAACTAACACTTAATAATGTGTTCGATAGTCACTACAGGACGAAATAAAAGTTACTAATTGATTCGGGCGTACACGTGTTTCCCTCCTCTTACAACCCGGGTTCCTTCAAACGAAGCGTGAAGAGGCATCTTGCGGGCCGGCAAGGCGAAGGCGGCTAGTGCAGAACGTTTTTCCCGTCTGTACTGGCCGTCGTCGCGTTTGGACTCTACTACCACTTACCATCAGGTGGAGTAGAGTCATTTGCCCTCCCGGCGAATATAAAAAAAAAAAAAAACATATTTAAAACATGACTCAATCTATACTAATATTGTAAACGCGAAAGTAACTCTGCCTGTTACACTTTCACAGCTATACCACTGAAAAGATTTTGATGAAATTTAATATGAAGCAAGCTTTAACCCTAAGGAAGTACACTGCTTACTTATTTATATTTAACACCCGCTCCTCACCCTACTAACACGCTTGTGAAGCGGCGGGCGAAAACTAGTTCATGATAAATTAAAATCTGTGTTTATCACGATAAAAAATCATATCCTATATACGAATTTTTATAAATGTAAAAATACTTTGATTTGAAAGCTTGATCATTCATATACAAATAAGGAACTGGAGAACGAATGCTTTTAACAAAAAAGGATCTTCTAAGTTTGTGTTGGATGTAGGCGGTATATTCAAAGGAACTTTATTTTCTTCAGCTTAAAAAAATTTAAAATAATTAATATTAATTACGACACAAACCCGAGTGGACGGCGTTGTTAAGGTGTACCGATGCCTTGCGCGTACGCGCCGTCCATGATCGTCGCAGCGGCCAGTGATTTTTTACTTGCGTTACCCTCCTCTAGTGATATATTTGGGTCGCCCTAAAATAATATGTTCTAGTCTATGTAAATTTATGTTAAATGCGATTCCGAATATTGCTTCTGTTCTGGTTACCATGATTGACTTTATATGTTTGTTAGTGTTCTCCTGACTGTATTGTGTTACAAATTATATGTGTTTTTTTTTTTTTTTTTTTATATTCGCCGGGAGGGCAAATGACTCTACTCCACCTGATGGTAAGTGGTAGTAGAGTCCAAACGGGACGACGGCCAGTACAGACGGGAAAAACGTTCTGCACTAGCCGCCTTCGCCTTGCCGGCCCGCAAGATGCCTCTTCACGCCTCGTTTGAAGGAACCCGGGTTGTAAGAGGAGGGGAACACGTGAGCTGGTAAGGAATTCCATTTTTTGGAAGTGCGACAAAGAAAGGAGTTGCCAAATTTCTTTGTACGCGATGGAATTGATGTCACAGTTAGGCGGTGACATCGAGAACCAGCTCGCGTGGACTTAAGAAGGAAGGGGGAAGCAGGGATTAGAGAGAATAATTCCTCAGAGCACTCGCCGTGATACAGTCGATAGAAAGCGCTCAGTGCTGCTATCTCACGACGCAATTGTAAAGGTTCAAGGGTGTTTGTGACCTTTACGTCGCCAATAATGCGTACGGCACGTCGCTGCAACCGGTCCAAGGCCTCAAGTAGGTACTTAGCGGAGCCATCCCAAAGGTGCGAGCAATATTCCACGCAAGACCGTAACTGTGTTTTGTACAGCAGGCACAGTTGTTGAGGCGTGAAAAAGCGCCGCACCTTGTTCAGAAGTCCGAGTTTCCGTGAAGCTGTTTTTATAACAGCCTCGATGTAATCCCTTGGACTAAGGTCGCAGCGAACGTCAATCCCCAGCATGGCGATTTTGCTTTGCATCACCAGCGGAGTACCACAGAGGGAGGGAAGAGGGGAAAATGTTGACTTTTTCGCCGTGAGAGCGCATACCTGTGTTTTCTTGGCATTAAACTCAACAAGATTATCAGAGCCCCATTTGGCGATGAGATTTTCATATATTTCTTTTATTTCGTTATGGCGTGTGTTTGCAATAGACAGGCGTCATTTTACATTCTAATCTATCAAACAAATTATGCCAAGGTGATTGATTATAAATAAACATAATATTACATACACCTCTTTCATAAAATTTTAACTTCATAAAAAAATCACAGATAATACGAAATGGATTTATTTTCTATTGCCTTTGACCTTTATGTAATTTAAAAAAAACTGCAGTAAATTATTTTTACGCTCCCATTCGGTATGTTCAATTATTTTTTATCTGTATTAAATGGAAGTTGTGGCATGAAAGGGTTGGATGACGCTCATTACAGGAACCCGCTGAAACCTGTCCACTCGAATACAGACGGATTTAAATTAAACACGTTGTGACATGTAAGTCTGGTTTCTAGTTAAGCTTTATAAACGACTTTTGATTTTGTATTATAAATACCGCAATGCGTTGAAATATAATATAAAATAATAATTTGAATAGATAAATCTTTATCAAAATTAATTGAAAGAAATAAGTAAGCGAAACGTATTATACAGATGTCAAGTATCAAGACTCCTTAAAAAATATAATCATTCATTAAAGTCGTCGTGGTTGGTAGATACTTGACTTTCACGCCAAAGGTTGTGCGTTCGATTCCCACCCAGGACAGACATTTGTTTGCATGAACATGTCTGTTTGTCCTGAATCTGGGTGTAATTATCTATATAAGTATGTATGTACAAAAGAAAAGTAGTATGTGTAGTATATCAGTTGTCTGGTTTCCATAGTACAAGCTCTGCTTAGTTTGGGATCACATGGCCATGTGTGAATGATGTCCCAGGATATTATTATTATTTATTTCCATATTTAATCACAAGTTGGTAAACAAATTCAAATAGTCCTAAACCCAGTTAATCAAATATATATATATATATATATATATATATATATATATATATATATATTATATATATATTATATATATATATACATACATATATTTAGTTAATGCTTTTATGTTCTATTTTTAGACTATTATTAGTCATTTCATTTTTTTTATGTTTGTGATGTATGTAGGTTAATCAAAGTGGTCCTGTATCCAACCAGCGACTTACACATCTATAAGCGGCTGGAATCCGTTAAGCTGTTGAGGTTTAATTAGTTCCATTTACATTCATGTTATAATTTTTAATGTAAGTGCACTTTACTTGAATAAGTATGTCAATGAATATAATAAAATTTCTGTAAAACGGCAGAAACAAAGTTAACAGCCTTGTAGTGACGAATGATCCTAATTTCCTTTTTTTTTATATAGAATAGGAAGGCGGACGAGCATATGGGCCACCTGATGGTAAGTAGTCACCAACGCCCAGACATTGGCATTGTAAGAAATGTTAACCATCGTTTACATCACCAATGTACCACCAACTTTGGAAACTAAGATGTCTCTTGTGCCTGTAATTGCTCACTCAACCAATCAACAATGGCTCACTCAACCTTCAAACCGGAATACAACAATACCAAGTGCTGCTGTTTTGCGGTAGGATATCTGATGAGTGAGTGGTACCTACCCAGACGAGCTTGAACAAAGCTCCACCACCAGTGATCTGAATTTTTATTAAATATACACCAAAATTGATTAAATATAATGATAATGAAAGATTCATACTTTGACTGAAGAGGCCAGACAGTGTGCCTCATATTGGGACATTCATAGGCCAAACAAGCGCGTTTCATTTTTCGTTTTGTGAATTTAGTTCTTTTTATATAACTTTTAAATTAAATAATATAATTATAATTTTAAAGATATTTTGAAATAATTTCAAGTAATTAATTACAAAACTGTTTCGACCTGTCACAGCTAAGCTTCATATAAGTAATTTACTAATTACCTGCCCGATACGACCATGAACAGATTAAATTCCAAAATACCATGGCTGCCGGTAATTGGCTGCAATGAATGGAAGCGATGGAAAGCGATTACTTTGGTTCCGTGGAAATTTGGAAATGTCCGCTGCATAGTGACACATTAAGCGAATTTAAAGTATCACAGAACTACATAACAAGAACGAACAACAATTATATAAATAGTATGTATGTAAATATAAATAATATATATCTAATCTCAGTCTAGCTTTCTATGCAGGATATATTATTAATAGACCAGGCTGTGCATATATGCACTGGCATAATTTAATGAGGCGAAAAAATCCGACACGACGGCGAGATCAGCTTCAGTAATATATACATTACATGTATTTCAATTCAAATAAATTTAAATTTAGAACGCTTGTAATTTTTTTTAATATTTATTGAATTTGAAATAACGTTCTATTCTTTTTTTGTATACAGCCGATGCCAAGTCTTCTGAAATCAAATGGTAAAAGGAGCAACATAAAACGGTAATATATAACTTAATGTGGTACATTTGGTCGGTCACGGCGTGGGCGAAACAGTAAACAGCTCGAAATAGCCCGTCCGTGAAAGTTAATGCCATCTCCCAACAGATATGGTGGTGGTATTAGTAATGAAACTTTTCAAACGTATTTCAAAGGAAACTAACTTTTCGTATTTAATTTCATATTACAGTTGCTGAATTTTGTTTAAATTTCACAAATACTATATAAAAATACCGTAACCGATTCAATATTGCTTTTTTATTACTGGTTTTATAATATTAGCTCTTTGTATGTAGGTTGACAGAACATAAGATACGTACGTTGCAAGTGGTTGACGTAAAGATTTGCTGCCAATTTAGTCATATTATAAATTATATATGGTATTGTGTTAATACAATTCTTTCCATTTTTCGGTGAAAGCGTTTCAGCCATTTTTTGTCTGATTAATTTATAAATCTGGCTTAGGACTACACGAAAATGTACACCAGAAAAAAAAAATAAAAAAAATATGTTGAATATTATATAATATATAATATTATATTTATACCCTTTTTTTTATTAAAGATTTTAAGAGTTTTAAAGAAAAATCCAGTTCGCAGGTTAAAATATTTTCTATAGAAAATCATACATAAATTATTAATGGCGGCTGCAAGACATCAAATATTTTTATTCAATAATTCAAATATGTTATGTGCGTTAAAATAACAGATTTTCAAGGAATTTCGTCACAAACTGTATTCCACGCTGACGAAGCCACGGATATTTCTATTATCATATAAAATTGTATTATGTAAAAAAAAATAACAGATTTTATATACTTCAAAGATTATTTTCTCCTTTTTATAACATTTAACAATGTTTTTTACTATTAACATTTTTAACTGTTTTACTTATTAGATACACTGCTAACCGTTGAGGAGCTCCCTAAATCAGCGGTACCCACTCCGTCTTGTCGGGGGACGTCACGGGATCGCTTGCGCATACTACTGTGCCGTCCCGACGTTGTTGGCCAGCCTCTGCGAGCCTCCAAATTCTAGGGGATTCTCGGGGTACAGAGACCCCCCTAGAATATGAAACTCACGGCGGGAGGAGAAGATGCGCATAGCGCCGACGTCTTCTCCCCGGTCTTCTTCGGCGAAGCGGGTCAGCGGAGGCATTCTCCTCGCGCTCCCGCTCCGTGGCCTCCTTCTGCGACATGACATTTTCGCAAAAGGAGACTATCTCTATCCAGCACCTCTCGCTACCAAACATGGCATTTATTCCGCTCGGCAACGAAAGGTCTCCGCCGAATAAAGTCGCCAGGGAAAGGCGCTGAGGCCCCCAAGCGGCACACTCCATCAGTGTGACCGTTGAGGAGCTCCTTCGCTTATCATAAAAATTCATTGTCACCTGAATTGAATCAATATAAAAATTTCAACACCATAGTCATAACAACAACATAAGAATCATCATAAGAGGAACTGGTTCTGATTCACCTTGCAAGATTTCAGCTAAGCCATCTTACAAAGATTTCAAGTTAAATGAAAGAAAGTAAAAAGAACTATGTCAAATGCACAAATTGTAAAATACCAATGGTCCCTTAAAACAACGAAGGTAACCCTTTATTAAGGTAAAATGGAACGTCAAGAGAAAACACGAACTCGTCTGCGCTGCCGCCATTAGCTCTTCGAAGTCAGGATAATTACGGAAAAGCAATACACAACATTCCTCTCAATTTTTTTACATTTTGTTTTTAAAAAAACCCTTTCTTTACTCGAGACTTACAAGAGTTCATATCTAAGAAACGAACTTTTTATTCTTATTAGTAGCTGTGAACCGAACTTTTTGTTAGTGCTAATGCTGTACAAACCAGCATACAAAAAAAACATGAAAAAATGAAAAAACTTAATAATTATAATTGACGCAAAACAATGATTTTTACCCAATCACGGGCGATTTTCGATACATCCTGATAATTATTTTGAATGATTATAATTGTATAATATATGTAGGCAAGCAATATTTGCCTGCAATAATAGTAAACAAATATGTACGTACACTTTACATTGAAAGCCGAGATGGTGCAGAGGTTAGAACGCGTGAATCTCAATCAAACCCGTACAAGCACCACTGAATTTTCATGTGCTTAATTTGTGTTTATAATTCATCTCCCGCTTGACGGTCAAGGAAAACATCTTGAGGAAACCTGCATGTGTCTAATTTCACTAAAAATCGGACACATGTGTATTCTACCAAACCGTATTGGAGCAGCGAGGTAAAATAATCTCCAAACCTTCTCCTCAAACAAGGAAAGGAGGCCTTAGTCCAGCAATGGGACATTCACAGGCCGTTACTGCTTTATTTTAAGTTGTAATTTTAATCGATTTTGATAAAATAGAAACTAAACAGCTATCCTAAGCATACAGACAAAAATGATGATTAATCTGGTTTTGGTAATTTGAAAATGACCATACCAACTTTAAAAAATACGGTTATTTTAAAATCACAGACATACACTTTAAATTTTATTATATTTATTA
Source organism: Nymphalis io (assembly GCF_905147045.1). NCBI lineage: Eukaryota > Metazoa > Arthropoda > Insecta > Lepidoptera > Nymphalidae > Nymphalis > Nymphalis io. The sequence goes on along the minus strand of NC_065898.1, from coordinate 3,094,967 downwards.
CTCTAATAATGAATATTATCTAACCAATGTCAATACCTTCTCAAAGGAGAGTAGATATTTGTGCACTCAATTCCCCCACTCTGACAATTCGAGTGGGACGGGAAATCTGACACGACCAGAAACAGTTCAAACGCAGGGCCGACGGCTTTACGTAAATACTGCCAACTCCTAGACTCCGACTGCTACTGAGAATTTGAAAAAACCTACAAAGTTGAACCCCGAACGCATTATAAGCTAGCAACTAGATCACGGCGACAGTCGAAGTAGAACGAAATATCCATGTAAAGAAAGACTTTTAAAACAATTATGTGTTGTAAAGTTGTACACCTACGAAGTCGGTCTAAGAAAGATTAGGGTCTCACCGTCGACGGATTACGGAAGCCTAAGTAAATCCTTTAAATAAACAGATTATTCTGCTCCGAATAATTAATGAACATAATTACTAAATTGTGGAGCGGCTTAAGTGCGATTGCGAAAACAAATAATATTTCCCTTCCATTTGTATCAAAAATACAAGACAATACGAAATTTGCGAAGGAACACGGAGCGAAATATTAAATTTATGTCGACCTAAATACAATAACTGAAAAATAACGAGCTCGGATCGTTGGAGGGCTTTGTGCAGTTTCGGTTTGAAGTCAGTGTAATTAGAAACAAATACATAACATTTGAAGTTGACTTTGCATTAGCGGAGTATTTTTTTAAAAATTAAAATGAATTGGTAGGAAGACTAACAAATGGGCCACCTGATAGTAATGGTCACCACCGCCCATAGACATTGGCACTATAAAAAATATTAACTATCCTTTATATTCAATGCGCCACCACTACATTGGAAACTAAAATTTTTACTAATAAAATAATATTTAAGTTAGGTCCCATGTACCTGTAGTCACTCTTGCACAGTTACCCTGTAAATCGAAACACAACAATACCAAGTATTGCTGTTTAGCGGTAGAATTACAACAATTGACAACGCAAACTCAAAAACATCTCCAAGGTGATTTTATCTATAAACATCTATTTTAAATGTTATAATATCATTTAATTCTACAATGATATTGTTATCAAACAACACATGCTCCCTCTACCTTTATAGCTTTATAGTTACATAATTGCGGCACTCAAGTTCGCTGTAATCTGGTCCCTAAGTGGGAAGATCTCTTATAGTTGGTTGAGTAATTAATCATCTCCAAAGATATTAAGTATGTTGCCCTTTAAGCTCTACTGACTACTACACTACTACAGTGCTAGTAATCTAAGATATTCTTAATCCATACTATGAACTTTAAATATTTGCAAATTTATTTCCATTAATTTATTTTGCTAGCTACTTTTGGCAAGAGTTACATTTTTATAATGAATCACGTCACAGTTCCAACTTTAATGACGTAACAACAGAAGCAGTTGTCAGAAATATTCAATAGTTATTAAAATTCGTTTAAGCAAAAGTATGTCATCTGTATTATGAGTGTCATTGGCAGAAAATGCTCTACCTATTAGAAATGAATTTAAAAAAGGACATTTTTAAATTCATTTCTGATAGGTGGAGCGTCTGGCAAATGGGCCACCTGATGTTAAGTGGTCACCACCGTCCATAGATGATGGCGTTATAAGAAATATTCACCAATCCTTATCTATCCTTATTGCCAATGCGCCAGCAACTTTGGGAACTGAGGTATTATTTATTTCCTCCCTTGTGCTTGTAATTACACTGGCTCACTCTCCCTTCGAAACGAAACACAATAGAATAACTGATGATCGGTCATACTTATTATCCAGACGTTGTGATATTTATCATGAACTTAAAACTAATGAAATATTTCACGATATTTATTGCTCTCGAAGTAAATATAGTTGTGTAATAGATACGTTTAATTATACGTAATTTCGAAACTGTCATGGCGCGTAATCTGAACGAAAGTGTACTTAAAAGGAGGACTCTTCCTCTTTCAGGATCGTTTCGTTGTAAGGGTCCTTCGCTACAGAAGTATTTACTATATAACATTATGTACATCGTTTAATTGATTTGTTATACCTTACATTCTTATGTGTTTAGGTTTTATTAGTACACAGCTTGTGAATTTGCCACAACTGGGCCAAGGCCTCCTTTCGTTCTGAGAAGGTTTGGAGCTTATTCCACCACGCTGCTCCAATGCAGGATGGTGGAATACCCAAGAGGCATAATTTCAGTAAGACAAACGCAGGTTTCCTCAAGATGTTTTCCTTCACCGTCAAGCGTGAGATGAATTATAAGCACAAATTAAGCGCATGAAAATGCTTGCACGGGTTTGAACCGACGATCATCGAACCACTGGAACATTTCGCTTCTTAAGTACTTTTTAAGTTTTTATTAAATTAAAGTTATTGGACATTTTTTGTAAAAAATAATAATAATATTATTCCAGCATTAAGACATATAGAACACTTCTACACTATAATATGTCGAAGTTGGCCGTCTTGAGATGCCGACGTGGCCGAAATTCGATCAAGAGTACTTCAACTATCTATGAATATGTACGAACACCTAGTAACTCAATTATCACCCACTCAGATGTCTGATTTTTTACACAGTATTTTGTGATCTAATATTTTTTATGTAATTTAGACAAATAAGAAATAAACACGCTTTTTCTTATTTGTCTAAATTTATTTTTAATTTTTGTTGAACAGGAATAAATCTCTACAAGGGATAATCATGCATTTTATATTAAATTCTCCTTTGACATTTGTTTCTTTTTTTTTTAATTCTTATATATCTTTCTGTTTTAAATCATCTTCTTATTATTATTACACATTAGTAATTGTTTATATGTTGGTTCTCTATGCGTTCCTAAACAATTCATCCGATTATGATGATACTTTTATGAGGTGTTCTGCGTTCATCAGCGAAGGTACTGGCCCAAAAAGCTTTATAACTTTGTCCTTCAATATAAACTTTTTATTTAGATTCTACCCGTGCGAGGCAGGGAAGCGTAGCTAGTTAATAAATAAATTAGTAGCCCATTTACTTACTCATTAATAATGTTAAGAAGCTCACGTCCGGGAAACAAATCTGAAACAATTTATTTCCACTTAACGCATTACCTCCCCATTAACGTTTAAGGCAAAACAAGACGGACCTCTTTTTCACAGCAGCCTACATCACACTTAGATTAAACTAAATAATGAGCCCAATGCCAAGTTAAGTGTCCGCTAATTGCTTGACAAAAAGTTTGACATATTAAGGTAAAAAAGGTTTCCAATTCAATATGAAATTGGGTATGCTTTATATATTTAAATAGCACGATAAAAATCTAAATATGTAATCAATGGTGTTATAAAACTTACCGTATGTATTCCGATGGTACGAGAAAACGTAAATAAACAACTTCGACCTTGACTTAACATGGTCGAGATTTTTTTTAATTTAAATTAAATTTTAACTTATATTTTTTGATATGATCCCAAATTAAGCAGAGCTTGTGCTATGGAAACCAGACAACTGATATACTACATACTACTTTTCTTTTGTAAATACATACTTACATAGATAATTACACCCAGACTCAGGACAAACAGACATGTTCATGCACACAAATTTCTGTCCTAGGTGGGAATCGAACCCTCGACCTTCGTCGGCGTGAAAGGCAAGTATCTACCAACCACGCCAACCGGCTCGTCAATCACTTTTTTATAAAATAGGCATTGACACCGTGAGAAATATTAATCTTTCCATAAATCATCAATGCACCACCAACCTTGGGAACTAATATGTTTCGTCCATTGTGCCTGTAGTTGCTCTAGCTCACTTACCCTTTAAACCGGAACACAACAATACTATATTGCTATTTAGCGGTAGAATATCTGATGAGAAGATGGTACCTAGCCATGGTACTGTGTAAAAGCAGTCTATTAATATTTTTAAACATTATTATAATACAAAAAATTATTAACAGGCGAAGTTAGTTTAAGTGTTATATTATGTTTACTTTTAAAAATAAATATTAATTTAATTACACAATAATGTATGGTGATGTAAAAATTCGTATTTAGACAAGTAACAAAAATAACTTAAGAAATTTTAAATTACCAATCACTTCAACCAAAGATAATTTTAGTTCTCAATTAGTTTAAGGTAAATGTTCTCAGACCCCTATAGTAACTGGCGCTTATCTCTCTTCCGATTAGTATCAAGTTTCTCGTCCAATTTCGCTCCAAGTGTTTTCAATTTCCTTGAATTCTGCCAGAATTAATCTTCATGGAAGGTGGTCAACGCTTTTGCTGTTTTGTACCGTTCCAATTCCTTGTCTTCATCTAATCTGAATGCTACTGATTTTCCTTTGTGGTAATTCAACAACCATGTTTGCAATCAAAGTTAAGTTAAATATATTTGTATATATTTATCATAATTGCTTTAATATCTGACTTTACTTCGCTGCACGAGCGGATAGAAATGACGGATGACCTCACCCACTCCATTTACCGTACCCTCCACTAAGCCACGTCTCCCACTCGGCTCAGCCCTTATCTATTGTTTGCGGAGTGCGTACTATTCGCTGTGTATGCACTTTGCCCGGACAAAGCCAAAACATACGGATATAATGGTTTTTTAAAGCTTTGAATATTTGAGCTTTTATTTAAAAATAAAGTTAGTATCAGTAACCTTATTCGCAAATATCATTTTTGCGAGTAAAATAATACTTTAGATATGAACTTTAAAACGCATATTGGGTAAAAGGTTTTAGGCTTTTAACAAACGGAGAAAACTAGTTCAGAATTTTTTACATTTCGAACTACAATGTATATTTAAACGTTTAACTGTTTACTGTCTCGTTGGTCTAGTGGCCTGCTGTAAGGCCGCAGACCTGGACGTCCTGGGTTCAATTTCCAGGTAGGTCCAATAAAAAGTTATTGGGTTTTTCTGTCAAAAAATTCTCAGTAGCATCCCGGAGTCTGGAAGTTGGCAGTGTGTACACTCCCGTGCCTCGAAAAGTAAGTAAAGCCGTTGGTGCTGCGCCTGAACTTTTTCCGGTCGTGTCGGATTGCCATCCCATCGGATTATAAGAGAGAAGGAAGAGAAAGTGCACCTGTGTTTGCGCACACACTTGTGCACTATAATATGTCCTGCGAAGTTGGTTAATCTCTCTTTTGATTGGCCGCCGTGGCCGAAATTGGTCTGGAGGACATCATTATTATTTAAACGTTTACTAGAAACCAGTGACGAAGTAATGGCTACGTTCAGAAACTAAATATCAAAACGTGTTTAATTTTAACAAAGGCAATGCTCTTCGTTAAAATATTTTCGCTAAAACATTAATCAAAATTTCACTTGTAATGACGGTACGCAATGTAATAAATATTCACACTGGTTTGTTTAAATAACTCTTCTTGTATATAACCCTTTTGCATACATATATTTTTATCAAACATAGCGAATGCACACATCACTATCTATTTTTTTCGTTTTGGTATTTCTTGTTATTTTTATTAGAAGATTTTTATTACTTTTGTATCTATACTTTCCTTTTCTTTTCCTTACAAATATAGACGAGCAAACTTGCCACCCGATAGTAAATGATCACCTTCGCCCATAGATTCTAACACTGCAAGAAGTACAAAGGCACTCCTTTCACTGTCAATATGCTAATTATAGGACCCAAGATGTTCTAGACAAGTTGCCAAGACATCTATTGGCACTCCTTTGGGTAAAATTGACTCAAATGCCGTAACGGCAAGCGACTTTAAGCTCATGCTCATGTCCCCTCTACATCGCTGCTCGCCGCTCCCTGTGTGTGCTGCCTGCTGTTTGTTCGTATAGCGTATAATTTACTAAGATTTTATAATACTGATACTTTTATAATACTGATTGTATATTTATTTTATAAACGAACTCGGTTTTTATTTATTTTACCCCATTTTTATTATATTTATAAGCATGTACGTAGAGATTGGAGGGAGAAGTTTTACTTCAATTTAATGTATTGAATTTTATTTTGAATATACGATAAAAACATAAATATAAAATTTAACTTTACTATTATACTCAATATTAGTTGTTACGAATTGTATAAATCCTTAACTATTTATCTGTCACTTTGTCAGTTTGGTGTCAGTGTCAGATTACAAACATTACACAGTATTATGTATTTAAAGCTGGTTGACAGATTGGCGGATTGAATTTATTTATTTTCGCTGGGCATTACATATTATGGCATACCATATATTTTATTACCGTTTTTAGAACATGTACAATGTATTAATTTATATTTTAAATAATTTTACAGATAACATATTGATACCTTAGGATAATGCGTAAAAGTTTCGTATTTGGAACGCAAACGGCCGTATTGAAAAGTCACTAACATTTATTATTTAAAAAAAAAACTTTTAAAATAAGAATGTATAAGGAATACCGCTATTTAAATGTCCAAATTAATTCGAATAATCAAATAAACCACACACATTTACTTGGTCACTAATACCACGCCATTATGGTGCAATTTTAATACCTATCGTGTATAGAAAAGCCTAGATACCAACTGCAACGTAGTCGTTAAGCCACACAAAGCCCATGCAGACATAATAGCGGTCGCCTCTGATTTTACCTCGTTCAGCTTTCTGCTGGTTTAATATTTTGCAACAGATGCTTTTTTGACAAATTATTCGGATAGTGAAATTTCATAGTCATTTTATAATACACGAAAACTGGTTGGATACTATAATCTATTTTTCCACATTATTTTTTAAAATTTAAAATATTTCAATATAGTGTCTAAATAATAAAATTGCATGTATAAAATTTAGAAATTAGACTGCAAATGTGGCTTTAAAAAGTATATTACATTTTTAATGTACAACTTTTAAAGGAAGAAAAAAGAATAACCGCACACAACCGTAGTGTATAAAACTGTCTTATTTGTACAGATGCAGTGAAAAGAAAAAAAAAGAAAAAAAAGGCGCGCAATCGCTTGGAAACACGCGGGGTGTCGGTGTTGCCACCAACATATTATTTAAAGCGAACACAATATCATGAGCAAATAAACTGTTATGTAATCTCTCGTTCTGACTTCATTCATGTATATTATAATAATTAACTAACTAATTAATGTAGCTTGTTGTGTTGTTATATTTTGAAATTATTAACTTAAGTTAATATAAAGTTATAAATACTCAACATATTTATTAACGTTAATGATTAAGCTAAATTAAAAAAGCCGAGATGGCCCTGTGGTAAGAACGCGTGAATCTTAACCGATGATCGTGGGTTCAAACCCGGGCAAGCACCACTGAATTTTCATGTGCTTAATTTGTGATTATAATTCATCTCGTGCTTTACGGTGAAGGAAAACATCGTGAGGAAACCTGCATGTGTCTAATTTCACTGAAATTCTGCCACATGTGAATTCTACCAACCCGCATTGGAGCAGCGTGAATAAGCTCCAAACCTTCTTCTCAAAAAGAGGAGAGGAGGCCTTTAGCCCAGCAGTGGGACATTCACAGGCTGTTACGGACGGATTAAGCTAAATACAAGATAATGTTTTGATTTTTAATTTTAATATGTATACATATATATAAAGATATACAGATTAGAGAAAAATAAAATGTATTCTTTATTTTTCTATAATCTTTTAAGATGGAGTAGTTTCTATTCCGGTTATTATTAATGTGGTTTACGCGAGCAGTCTCCAGCTTAATGGCTTTACAAGTAAGCCCAGTTCACTATCCCAACGGAGACGGGAAAAAGACAATTTCACTTGAATTATTTAACACATTCATTAAATACATCAAAAGCTAAATCATATTTCTTTATTTGTATGCTTCTATTTTTTTACGATATATGAAAGAGCGGTACCCCCTAACGCAAGCAAATTTATTTCCTCAGTTGGGGATTCCAAATAATGTGATAAAATAAATATTTTTTGTTTTATTTACAATAATTCAAATAACGAAATGTTAAATAATATATAATAATAATATCAGTAATAAAACTCAGTAGATGTAACAGATGTGCAACTTTGGGACATAACAAATTAAAATATAAATAGTATATATATGTAAAAGTCTCCCCCCAAGAGTTTCATTTCGAAGAACGTCGTAACACAGTTTGTCAATGCTACAATTGCTATTTTAATCAAGTAAGAAAAAGCTGATGATCTTACAGTTAAAAAGATTCTTTAATCATACATCGAATCACCTTTTAAACAAAAAAAAAAGTAAATTAAAATCAATATAACCCTTTAGGAGCTAGGATGCCACAGACATATACACGATAAACTTATAACAAGCGGTTTTTAGGAAAGGAGGTTTAAAAAATCAAGAGAATGAGTTTCCTTGATGATTGAAATAACAAATGAACTTCGTTATATTAAGGTTTAATATTATTTCACACTGATGACATATTGAACTAAATCAATAAAAACAATAATACTTCAACCATACATAAAGATTTTGGATTTTTTTTAAAAAACAATTTTATTAGAAATCACGACATCAATTCCATTAATTTCGGAAGTATAATTTTATAAACACTATTTTTATGAGGCGGACGAGCAAATGGGCCGACATGATTGATTGATTGATTGTGCATTGTAATGCACTGTAAATATTGAGCATTCCTTACATCGCCAAAGCGCCACCAACCTTGGGAACTAAGATGCTTTATCTCTTGTGCCTGTAGTTATCTTCAAACCGAAACGCAACAATACTAAGTATTGTTGTTTAGCGGTAAAATATGTGACGTGTCGTAGCCACCAAAAGCTTGCACAAAGCTCTAACACCAAGATTAAGATTATAAGCTTATTATTTTAGAATTATAATACAGTGTCATGAACTAAACTCTGAACATAGAAATTTAATATCACATCAAACATTTGGGTAGAATTGATGAAGACTACACTCTTACAGTTTTATATCCGAAGGAACTTATAACTCATAAACTTTTTATAACAGTTAAACTTGTAAAGTTCAAATTTAAGTAGTAGATTTTTACTATTCCAGGTATAATACTATTTTATATATAATTCAAAGTATTTGGCATTCAGTAACGAATCAGCTTACGTAATAGAAAAAAGTTGGCACCTCAAATCGCAGTGGATTTTCAGTGTCCCACTTTTAAAGATTCTTTCCGGCCAGCTTCAAATTCAGTCAAGGGCTATACAATTCTAGAAGTGGATTGAAGACTGCACTTAATTTTAAATCGAACTTGCGATTTATTTTATTATCAGAAACAAAAAATAAGTTAAGGTATGGTTCACCCAACTTTCAAAGCATATTCGACCACGCTACATCATTGTAGGTTGGCGGTGTATATACACATGTGTCAGAATATCATTTAACATATGCATGTTTCCTTTTTTTCAAAAACTTAAATATGCACATGAAAATTTAGTGATGCCAGCTCAGGTTTTAACCCACTATCTCAGATTATAATTCTCATTATCCAGCCAGGGCCATCTTAGCTAAACATAATGCTAAATAAATTATAGAAAAAAATCATTCAAATTACTTTTCTATTTATATATATATATATTTATTTGAGGAGAAGGAGAAGACCTTCTCCTCAAAAAGAGGAGAGGAGGCCTTTAGCCCAGCAGTGGGACATTCACAGGCTGTTACGGTTACGGATATATTTATTTGCTCGACTTCAATACTTCTTCTGTGAATGTAAAAAAAGATCCACAAGCCAAATTGCTTAATAATGTATTTCTTAAATAACACATTTCGGATTTCCTGGCAGAACAAATAACAAATCATTTGTCATTTTGATGTGACATGCTCGACCTGACACGCATATAGCCGATGTATTAGCATACATTATTTATATAATCCTGCACGTGTGTTCGATACACATTTGTTCAATACCAACTCGCATTGGAATAGCTTGGTCGAATAAGCTTCAAACCATTTTACTGGTGGTAGAGCTTTGTGCAAGCTCGTCTGGGTAGGTACCACCCACTCATCAGATATTCTACCGCAAAACAGCAGTACTTGTTATTGTTGTGTTCCGGTTTTAAGGATGAGTGAGACAGTGTAATTAGAGGCACAAGGGACTTAACATCTTGTTTCCAAGGTTGGTGGCGCATTGGTGATGTAAGCGATGGTTAACATTTCTTACATTGCCAATGTCTATGGGCGTTGGTGACCACTTACCATCAGGTGGCCCATATGCTCGTCCGTCTTCCTATTCTATAAAAAAGAGGAGGCTTTAGTAATATTCATTTTTTTTTTATATAATGTAATTGAAAATTTCCTTATAAATTTCCCGCCTATGTCCATATCCAGTCTGATCTAGTTTTAAAGCTTAACTATAATAGTTTTTTCAGTCGAGGATTTTATAGCTAAGCTAGATATGACACTCGGCTGGAGTTATATGAGCGTCTAGTTTAGATTAGATTTTTGATTATCTCCTGGAAAATATAAACGTATTCTATTTCAGCATGAAAATCCCCTGTCTAATATAATCCGATAAATTATACAGTATCGGATATACACACGGACCTGTATATAAATAATTGCGTTCTAAAAATGACCGTCAGCTTAGTAACTACAAAAAAAATTTACAATCGAGAATTACATTTTTAAATCTGGCAATAAATAATAATTATCTGTTTTAAAAATAATACCGACTCCAGATAAAATTCGAGCCCATCAAAAATGTCATCTATTTTTTTCTAAAAAAAATTTGCCATATTGAGAGCCTCCTCCTTTTTTGTAGCCGGGTAAAAAGTTACTAAAATAGATAGTTCTAAACATACTCTTATCTATCTATCTTTAATGATATCTAAGACTTTTAAAAATCCCTTAAACTCGCTTCACAATTTAATAATCATATTTTCTGAAAAAAATTAAATATGCGCTGCTAATCTTGTTTATGTACAGATCATTACTTTTTCCTGTATTAAAAGAGATCCGCTTTAATATATTACAAAGCTTACATAATCTCGACATAAAAGGTAATCCGAGTTTAAGGAAGTAATGTTAAGCATTTATGACAAAATTAAACACTGTGGGACAATCTAATTATCTTAAATGAAGAGGACAGACAAATGATGGTGATCACGCTTTAAACTGTCAAGGACCTTAGCACGCGTATCGGATATTTTTTAACTTATTTTTTATGTGAGCATCTGAGCGCTCGGTACACGATAGGACTAACTGGGACTTTCAACGTCAGACGAGTAAACGTAACATTTCGGGCGTCAAAAGAATCCATACAAAATTTCGAGCGTATGATTTCTTATTGTAAGTGCGTGAGATCGATACACGGTAGGTTCTAACTGCTCACATCTTTTTTGTTTTAATAATTTTATGGATCGAGTAAAATTAAATTTAAGAATCAAATATGTATCACATTCGGCAAAAAATATAATATAATAAAAATGCCACGTTTAAAAATAAAGGAACCAATGATCTGGGTGTCACAGCAGATATCAAATTGAGTTTTATAAAAACTCTAAGAACCTTAGTATAACACGTCGTCCATACTATAAAATTCATAAAGACAAAATGGAAAGAGTACAAAATAAATTTACGTATAAATTAAATCATATCAAACATTACAGTGATCAAATAACCCGTATAAGACCCATAATGTACTTATATTTGCCAGTTAGCCTATTTGCTAGGCCTACCAACTTTATAGAAAAAAAAGTGAGATTAACTCAATTGTTTTACCAGATCAGAGTAAAAAGGCACTACTTGTATATTTATTTAGTTTTGTTAGCGATTGTTACATTATAATACAAAGTCTTAATTTGAACAGTTATGTAGATACACTGTTGAATATTAAAACATTAGTATATATTTATATACTAGCAAAAATGATCTTAACTTTAACGATAACATGAAGGAACGTTTATGTGCAAAAGGTTACAAAGAATCGCCTCCTGGCTATTTCTTTGTTTTATTGAAAGTCGAGATGGCCTAGTGGTTAGAACGCGTGAATCTTAACCGATGATCGTGGGTTCAAACCCGGGCAAGCACCACTGAATTTTCATGTGCTTAATTTGTGTTTATAATTCATCTCGTGCTTGACGGTGAAGGAAAACATCGTGAGGAAACCTTCATGTGTCTAATTTCATTGAAATTATGCCACAAGTGTATTCTACCAACCCGCATTGGAGCAGCGTGGTGGAATAAGCTCCAAATCTTCTCCTCAAAAAGGAAGAGGAGGCCTTAGCCCAGCAGTGGGACATGAACTGAAAATTGTAAATGATTATATAATTTGACATAAAATAATTCACTGAATTCCTTTCGAACGAGTTTCGCTTGATCCGCGACTGAGAATTATATAGAAAAACTCAATAACTTTTTATTGGCCAGACTCAGTTTGAACCTTGCCAGACTGGCTTAGGATCTGCAGCCATATAGTCTTGCCACTAAGCCAACAAATCAATTATTCTTACATAAGAAATCAATCTTTACAATACTATTAATGTATGTCTGCGCTATAAATTAGTAATCAATCAACGTCATAGTCTACGCCGTCTTTATGGAGAGATTACCGTAAAATGTAAGAAATTAATTACCAGAAACAAACGAATTTCTTATCTTAATGGGACAATTACGCTGTTAACCTAAATTTAGTTTTAGTTCATTACCTGAAGAATGGAACCAACTTCGTTTTTATCCTGTTACATAACTTAATTATGTTTTTAACTAGTTAGCCGTCCCGCCTTCGCGCGGGTGGAATAAGGACTACATAGAACGTTTATCTTGAAGAATAATATATAATAAAGAATGAACACAAAGAAAAGAATATTGTTTTTTTTTGGAGCTGGAACCAGCCAGTTTCAACCAGTTTTATCATAATCAGTTGAATGGTTTAGCAACTTCGAGAACAAACATGGAAATATTTATTATATTTATCAAGATTGTGTTATGTACTGTTGCTGTAGATGCTCTTGTTTTCGTAATCAGTTTCGTAGTTATAATTTAACAGAATAAAAACATTTCTTTCTCTTTCTTTTGTGTTGGGTAGAAAAAATTATATCTGTCAAAATTTACAATCGTTTAAAATTAAACGCTAACGCAATATTGTTTTTGTCATTGTTAAATAAAATATAAAACCTTTTTAATTAAAACTAATTTTAATTTAGTACTTATGGGATAATGGTTTGCCACTTTGTTATTTATTTATTTATTTATTTATTTATTTATTAGGGAAACATACAGCATATCGTATATTACAACTTAATATAATAATCATATTTTAACACTTATGCCAGTTAAGTTTCCACTACTGTTTTAACAGGGAAGTGGACTAATTTTGATGTTACATAAAATATAACTATTTATGACAAAGTAAAATTTTAACGTAAATATGGTTATGGTTAATTACTAATAAGTATTTTTCACAAGATTATAAAATTTACTTAAACTATTTTTAAACAGATCAATGTGGTTGTATTTTCTATTATGACTATTACAAGATCTTAGAATAAAAGAATTTTTGAAATAATTAGTTTTATAAATGGGTATTGAAAAAGTATCCTGAGAGCGAGCGTTAAAACGAGGACACTTAAATAAAATCTCACTGAGCAGATATGGAGAATCAATTAAATTATTTAATATTTTGTAAAGAAACATTTGGTCTCTTTGTTCTCTACGTTCTTCAAGTGGCATAAAAACAGAGTCAGGAAAAGTAAATTTGCATCGCAACCTCCTGATAAATATATATTATAATGATAGATGCTTAGGTGTTTCTATTTTTTTTTCAGTAACATCTCTTTATATACTGATTAGAAATATTACGTAGTTTTTGAACCAAGGAATTGACTTTTAATAAAACCAATCAAATAAATTAAAAACGCAATTGCATTACATAAAAATCCTTATCCTATTATATTTGTTGGATGTTATGTGTAGGATCTACATAGGAATATGAATACATTTATGTATGTAATTATATGTTCCATTATTTCAAGCACAGATAACACAATATACAGTGGCACAGCTTTGTTTAGTATTTTGAAATATTTCCACTGCATTGAGGTCAAACCACTGTAAGGCTGTACAGCCCGTGCAACCGTAAAACTTATAATATGTTGCTACGATACAAACCGTTCTATTTTTAAATTTAAGCTAGAAATTTGTGAAAGAATTACGGATAAAGAACAGAAGATAAATGCATATTCGGTTGTCCTATTACGTAGAGTTTTTAGGGTGGGGTCCACAGATACTTCTTTTTCTTCAACGTAAGGCAACGAAAAAAGAATTGCATTGTTTAACAAATTAATATGATTTCAAAATCGATACTATATATGTAATAAGCTTCTTTTTCAGAAGTTCTCTTCTGAAGCCTTTGCCCAGCAGTGGGTATTTCTTGTCTGTTACTTTCTAACACACTTAATATTATATATAAGTAATATTTATTTGCTTCTTTGTCTTTTCGGATTACTAATCCGATTGTTGAACTTTTGTTGTTATAGGCATGTATTGTATGTATTGTATTTGATGACGATGTATTTTCTATCTAGATGTTATATATTTTAAATAATATAACACATCATGGCAACGAAAGCGAATTGAAAATTGACAACGCGCGGTTCAAACGAACGCTGCGAAAACTTTCACAGATATATGAAAAGTTTGTGAGAGATTTATAGATATCCAAAATGTCTTCACGACCGATATCGCCAGAACATGTGAACCATAACCGAAGATTTTAAACCTGGATATACTCTCCGAAGTTCTTGATGAAAATAATTCGTGTTTATTTTCTGGTAAGCGGAGAGTGTTCTTCGCAGGGCAAGTTAATTTTTTTTTAATATATTTTTTTTCAACTTTTAATGAGAGAGATAGAAGCATCTAATTTGAATGAGCTCAATTGAATTTGTATGTTTAAAATATAAAATATAAACGATATTTTCAGCTCAATTTATTCGAATTTATTATTATTAAACCGTATCAAAAATGAATATTTTAAGTTTGTTTATAATTAAAATTGCAGTTGACGAACTATTTAAAGAAAAATATATTTGAATAAATAAATGGCAAATTGATAAAATATGTATTTATTTAATGAGACCTAGCGCCCTTACTTACGAACGTTGTATAGCGTGTTATTAATTAAACAATGCTGTGTCTTTTTCTTTCGAATGTCAAATCAATAAATATAGAAAGAGATAAATCAGTGTTTAACTAAACAGTGCTAATTGAACTTAATAAGTGAGGCCGTAAATGCTAACCAACATGTACAATTTACGTACAATTTTAATGTCACAATTCGTATACCCTCAAAATTAAAAAATAGATATTGATTTACTGGTGGGTGAGCTTCGTATTCTGTATTTTACTATCAAACAACCATATTCTGTATAACTCTGTTCCGTTTAAAGGGCTAGAAGTATTTTTGTCTATATTCCTCCTCATTAAAGCAAATTTTTAAACGAAACATTATTATCAACATTAAAAAACCTTAACAAAACCGACGTCATCATCTAGATTCTAGATTATTAATAAAACTGCATTGCGACGCTTGCAGATTTTCAGAGCGGTCAATTATAAAAATCACAACCCCATTGGCCTGAACATTTTTAGCGAACAAACTTATTAAACAACGCTCACGTGGAAACGATGTTCAGTAACAGCCTGTGAATGTCCCACTGTTAGGCTAATGCCTCCTTTCCTTTTTTTTTTTGCGGAGAAGGTTTGAAGCTTATTCCACCACGCTGCTCAAATGCGGATTGGTGGAATACACATGTGGCAGAATTTCAGTGAAATTTGACACATGCAGGTTTCCTCGTGATGTTTTCCTTCACCTTTAAGTACGAGATGAATTATAAGCACAAATTAAACACATGAAAATTAATTGGTGCTTGCCCGGGTTCGAACCTACGATCATCGGTTAAGATTCACGCTTTCTAATATAATAATACTTATCGTCAAAAATATTCGTCGACTAAATATATATAGTCATAAAAATATTATAAGCGTCGTGGTGATGAGCCGTTATCACCAAGTGGTTAGAAAACCTGAATCTTACGTGTTTAAGCCCTCCGAATTTACATGATCTAAGTTTGTGTTTATAATTCATCTATTGTTTGGTTGTGACGGAAAACATTTCGAGGAAACCAAAGCAAGCGTGCATGTGTCTCATGAGTCAACCACATGTGAATTCAACCAGCCAATCCAATCTAATCCAACCGCATTGTAACAACGTGATGGATTAAGCTCTAAGCTTTTTCCTTTAAAAGGACATTTTCAAGATATTACTTTACTTTTAGAGTACAACATATTTTATTTATTGGATTGCAAAGAAATATTACTGTCAGATATCTGTTCCAATTCTACTGTTACAATCGCGTGCGATTTATTCGTCAAACGATTTAATTTGCCAATGTACCAATGTTTGCACAACTGTTTGTCGACGTCCTACTTCGAAACTTGTAAACTCGACACAATATATAGTGTAGGTTGCTTAATTATCCTCGCCGCATCGTCCCTCGAGCCGAAGGTTGGGGGACAAAGGGTAATGTTACTCACAATCGGATAACTTTCTATATAAATACAACCAGACAGATAAGATTACGTATTATGTTAAATGTTTATTTAATTGTTATATAGTTATTATGTAATTGAGCACATAAAGTTAGTACTGCGGGTGAAGTTCGTCGGTCGTGTCGTGACAAAGATGCACCCTTTGTTTGCACATACATTTGTTTTAAATATCTTCGCTGCAGTTGAGTAGTCCATCTTAAGGATGGCCGCCGTAACCGAATCTGTCGGACGACAGAATAATCTTGCAAAATGGTGATGCGATTCTCGGTATGATACTTAGATAAAGCATATTTTAATTTTGTTGCTGTAGTAAAACTTTTTATCAATTAATCAACATAAATATGTCAATACACTAACTAAAAAAGTAGTCACCTTCTGAAAAACAAGTATATAGCTATAAAAATATATCTATTGTATATGGTTACTAGTTTTCGATCGCGGCTTTGTCCGCGTTTAATGAGGTATGAGTATATAGTGTCCTTCCTTGGTCGTTCATACTGAATGTCATCAAAATCCGTTTAGTATCTGCATTTATAATATTAGTATAAAAGTATAAATTATCAGTGATTTTTATGAACATTTTAGTAGGTAAAGATGAAAAATGTATATATTATTTCTAATTCGTCATTAATAATTAATTATTTAATAACAATCTGCAAATAACTTCGATATAATTTAATAAAATATTAAACGGAGAAACGGCAAGCGAATTCAGCATCAAGTTGAAAATTCAGTAATCCAATAAGACTCCGGTAACGATTTCGTTGCAAAATTTAAATAAGATGATCTGCCAAATGAAACAGACTCACGAAATTGAGGGTAGGTACATATTAAGTTAACTAAATAAATAAATGCTAAGAAATGGTGTATTTCTAGGTTATCACATAAACCACCCCCGAAATATTCAATTTTTCGTTTATCACCAAAAAAACATTTAATTTTTATTCTGTAAGAATTTAATCATTGTAAGTTTTGTTCTGGCTGATAATACCATTAAATAAAACGATTGATTTAAAAAAATAAGAAATTGACGTATATTACTAGCTGATCCCGCGGTTTCGCGCGCGTGTATATCATTTTGTGACGTAACTTATGAAAGAAAATATAATGTATATCTTTGAAGACTTTTTTCACTGGTCCTCATAAGAGTTAAATACGTTATTTAAGAATAAATATTTTAATACTTAATTTACTGCTAATTTATACCGAATTGAAAATTACTTTTACCCATGACGTCACATAATAATGATACCACTAAAAATGTAATATCGATTTCTGTACTGTCTGCAGTCTGACTTGTTTTATTGTGTCCATAAAACGTGTATATAACTTGTTCGGGTTGTAACTTGTAATGTCTGTAAGTTGTATGGATGGAGGGTGTTTCGATGCCTCGGAGCGCACGTACAGCTAACACATCGACCCCTGTTGTTATCAATAACCGCAAGAGATGAATGTAGATACGCGTCGAAACAATTCACTACAAATAAAACGACGCATATATCTCTACGAAGAGTTATTTCAACTGCTTGAACGAACCTTTTTTTTATTACCGCTGAAAAAACGCATTTCGCGTTTCCCCCACGGGAACAATGGGGGGTATTTGGGCTCGCCGGTGTCGAGTGCGCCTCGAACATTGGAATACCCACTAAAAAACCGGCGGTACCCTTTCCGTCGTAACAAGGAGCGCCACGGGAACGCGTGGGCATGCTACAGTGACGCTCTGACGCTGCTTGAACGAACGTAACCTAACCTTTCAATTTATCTGCTGTCCGTATATTGTCTCTCTTTATCTTTAGACATATCTTAGTTTTCGACCGTCACTGTAATGACCTAACATTCCGATGACCTGTCGCCATTTCATTTAACGTGAGCTAATTCTATTCCTCCATATCGATCGATATATACGGAGAGAATAAAATTCGGAGCAGTTTCAGAGCTGTTGAAATCAAATAATAATACTCATAGAGCCTCGATAGCCAAGTGGATGTGACTCTTATACCTTAATTGATGGTTCCAGGTTCAAATACAGACAACAACCAACGAGATTTCATGTGGAACTAATTAAAATGTACTCGACGGTGAAGGAAAATTTTCGAAGACACAGCAAGTGTCGGACAAATTTCTGTCACAAATGTATCTCTTACAGAAAAGCACCGTGGTGGATAAATCTCTAAATGTCTTCTTAAGTGGGAGGAGACCTTTGCGCAGCAACAGAAAATTCATCTATGTACTTATATTTACAAAACAAAAGCAGAGTAGTGCTACTCGTGTGCGGTCAAACAGGAAACAAGCAATACGTTTTTTAATCAAAATAACTATTTAAAACATTTGATATTTGTCCAAGAATCAGGCACATGTACATATAACCAAAATTAAAAACAAATCAAAATAAAAATATTCTAATAGTAGGCTCATTCAAATACTTTTGCATCGTAATTTTAGAAGATTAATTTTGAGATACGACCTGTTTGGAATGTAAATTCTACTCGACAGTTGGTTATCACATAATACACTCACAAGAAACGGCATATTCAGTAATTCGCACACGACAATCAAATCACAGACTTATGTTAATTAAATATAATAGAATTATTTAATTATGATACATGATAATATATAGTTTTTTTATAGTATAGGCAGGCGGACGAGCATATTGGCCACCTGATGGTAAGTGGTCACCAACGCCCATAGACATTGGCATTGTAAGAAATATTAACCACCGCTTACATCGCCAATGCGCCACCTACCTTAGGAACTAAGATGTTGTGTCTGTGTCCCTTGTGCATGTAATTACACTGGCTCACTAACCCTTAAAACCGGAACACAACAATACCAAGTACTGCTATTGTGCGGTAGAATATCTGATGAGTTGGTGGTACCTATCCAGACGAGATTGCACAAAGCCCTACCACCAGCAAAAGAGTAAGAATATTTAGGGTAAATATAACATTCGAATAAATTATAACCATCATCAGGTCTGTCGGGAAATCTACTGCTGAACAAAGGCCCCCAATGTCGGCCCACGATGGCTGGTCTTGCGCTAACAGCATCCAGCGGCTTTTCGGGACCATTAATATATAAAATAATATATCATAAATCCACCTTGTAGGGCCTGCCCACGCTGCTTCTTACTGTTCATTGTCACCATTCAAAAACATTTCCGCCCCCATAAATATGATACCTATATACTCGAATAGGCTCTTAAATATGTTATAACACGATGTCGTGTAGCCGTTTAAAATACTATTTAAATGCGGACGAAGTCGCAGGCAAGAGCAATAACGAGAACCCAATTTAATTATTCAGATTTAAATGTAACGAAACATCATTATCACAATTACCCCAAAAGACGGATGTCTGCGCGTCCTCTAATGAGTTCTGATCGCTCGAGGCATTTCCAAGATCTTATACAATTAGGTAGGAAGCTCTCATACTCATTTCCTTCATGAGCATTAACTAGCAAATACGTATTTACATGCGAAATGTTTCACAGACGTAAAATTTCAACTACTTAAAAGTCTAGAATAATTAAATGTATGAATTATTTGAATAAAGAAAATGTACAATTTTATTCCAAGTCAATAACCCTGTTGAAATGTAAATTATAATTTAACGTTATATATGAACCGGTATAGTTGTTTGTTTGAAGGTGCTTATTTTATGCTCTATCAGCGTGAAACATATTTTTGCGTTAGATGAAGATTATATTATTATAACATCACGCTATGACCCACAGGGTGAAGGTGTAACGTATAACACGGGTGAGACCGCTCGTAGAAGCTATTTTGATAGAGTACGTGACCAATGTATTAAGCACTAGAAATATATTAAACGTGTTGTTGTTTTATAGTTTTTTATTAGTCTTTTAGTAAATATCCCTAGCAGTTAATAACTAGCTAGTAGCTACCCTGCTTCGCACGTAATTAAAAAGGGTCTAAATAAAACGTTTATATCGTATTATTATACATATAGTAATAATAGGAAAAACAGTAATTGGCTCTATTGTATGTATATTGTATTTTTAAAGTCAACATATTTTGTATCATGCTGTTGTTTTCCTTAAATAAATAAATAACTCGATTGGTTCACACGGCGAATAAAGCTACCAGTAAAGCTACCAGTCGGTTTGATTTTATCCGACATCTTCAACAATCATCGTCATATTTCAATCAATTAACATAAAAATATTAATAAATTATACACCTTATACTAATCACTCCATCCATTGGTGTAAACCGTATAAAAATCTGTTCGGTAGTTCGTTCGTCGTTTGAGTTTATCGCGATCAGACAGCCTAGCAAACAGACGCGACGAAAGGAGTCTGTTCTATAATATGTATAATATATAGAAGGGTGAGTGAGCCAGTGTAATTACAGGCACAAGGGACATAACATCTTAGTTCCCAAGGCTGGTGGCGCATTGGTGATGTAAGCGATGGTTAACATTTCTTACAATGCCAATGTCTAAGGGCGTTTGGTGACCACTTAGCATCAGGTGGCCCATATGCTCGTCCGCCTTCCTATTCTATAAAAAAAAAAAATAAAAAAATGTAGTGACGAATTGAAATTCAGGAATGAATTATTAATAATTTCATACACAATGAACCAGTTGCGTGTATATGCTATATTCCCGACACGGGTACACTTCATAACAACACTTATAAAATTATATTTTCATACAAATATATTGTTTTCATATAATTTCACAGGCCAGAACATGTCACCTTTACTATAGATAATAATTAGTTCAAATAATTATATATTATAAAGACAAAACATTTTTTTTGTTTAATCGCTAGTGGTGAGCATTAATGTTATCAATAAAAATAATTGGAAATAGAACGTAATTTATTATCGTCCATGTTCAAAGCGGTTGATTGAAGTTAAAACGGTTGACTGGGCGAACAATTTCAATTAAAAACACATTTACAAAAATGTTTTGTTGTTTCGGATATACAAATATGAAGGTTATGAAATAATTTGGTCTAACAAATAAAAGTATTTGTTAGACCAAGTTTAAGTCAGCGGTTTTGACATTATTCATGAAGAGATCTCTGACATAGCTATAGTATGAAACGCCCTAGTTGTGACTGCTGAGGGCTCTCATCCGGTCCTCACCACGCGAGACCTGATACGGACTTCTTAGAACGCTAGGAGTCAGCTTATATTAAAAAAAAGTTACCTAGTCGAGAGATGAAAAGTATCTTTGGGGTTGCTTCTATTTTTAATTCATTTAGTTACTTGTATTGTATTAGCTTTTGTATTTTTCAACAAAAAAATTTAACTTTATAATAAATATTATAATTTATTTTCACAAGAACATTTTTTGTGTTTTATATAATAGAAATATTAAAGCATTCAGGTTTAAATCTTAGATGACGTCATCATCGTTAATATCAAACGACACTTGCGGAAAAGCGCGTTTTTATGATACCTAATTACAATACATAATTAATTAAATTATAAGAGATATCTCGTCTGTTATCAAAGCCGCACACTTATGAATAAAAGATTATTCATAAGTGTGTAAGATACAAATACGATAACTAAATATTAAATTTTAATTGTCCTTATAATCAAATTGCGAAAGTGAGTGTGTTTGTTACGCTTTCAAACAAAAACTACTCCCTTCCCGCATACACACGCGTGCATAGCTGCGTGCAAAAAACTAGTTACTATAACTTAACGTAGAAGCTATTAATACAAATGAAATCACAATTTTCATATATGAATAGCTCATATAGGTGGTCAGCAACACCAATAGACATTGGCATTGTAAGAAATGTTAACCGTCGCTTACAATGCGCCACCAACCTTGGGAACTAAGATGTTATGTCCCTTGTGCCTGTAATTACACTGGCCCACTCACCCTTACAACAAAACAATACCAAGTACTGCTGTTTTGAGGTAGAATTTCTCAACATAATATTAGTTAACTTAATTTGACTCTACTTAATTCTACCAACCCGCATTGGAGCAGCGTGGTGGAATAAGCTCCAAACCTTCTCCTCAAAAGGGAGAGGAGGCCTTAGCCCAGCAGTGGGACATTAACAGGCTGTTACTGTTAATTTGACTCACAGTTTTATGAGTTACAAAATTTAATATAATATATTAATTTCGAGCATTTTCTGTGCAACAAAATCACTGTCTACCTTTAAACCATTCAAACCAGTATTTATGGAGATATTACACGATTAATAGTAATCATGAAAAATAAAATTTGACCTGCAGTTAAATATCACACACACAACTAACTCTTTAAAATTGGCTGTTGTTTTAAAGAATAGGAAGGTGGACGAGCATATGGGCCATCTGGGTGGATGGTACCTACCCAGACGAGCTTGCACAAAGCCCTACCACCAATGGTGTATAAATAGTTTTTAAATTCTTTAATATTTTAATTAAGGACGTTAACAGATGATATAACAGCGCATATAAATATGACGGATATTACGGGGAACTACACTGTTTAGTATTATCTGTACGTGTATATAAGTGGCCCTTACAAATGTAATATTCACAATGACATCAATAAATTTTAACCTTGTAAATGAAAAGCTGATATGAAATATCGATTTTATAGAGCCGTTAAGTGCATCTGGAAGTTTCACATCGACAATTTTTCCTTCGAATAAATAACTTTTAATACTCAATTTAGGTGTAAATACATCGATTTTTATGATTAGATTTCAATTCAATTTAAATTCTTCCACACTTTTGATGACCCAAGAGCTGGCGCTTATTTAGCCCAAAGGCTGAGTCTAACGCTGCAGAGAGGCAATAGTGCCGACGTTTTGGGTACAATGCCACAGGACAATCTTTTAGTCGGCGTGTTATACCGGCATACGGTTTGCCTGCTCAGCTATGCACCTGGATTGCCAGCTTCCTACACAAGCGTAGCCTTCGTGTTTTAGTTGATGGTTGCGCTTCACAATTATATGTAGTGAATGCATGAATGGGGTCCCCCAGGAATCTGTGCTATCTCCCACACTCTTTCTTTTGCATATCAATGATATGCTCTCTCTTGGGAACATACATTGCTATGCAGACGATAGTACAGTGCATGGTGGATACCACGGACGCGCAGTGGCTGGGCGAGCGGAAACTGAGGAGACGCGGGAGAAACTTGTCATTGAACTCGATAGGACGTTAGAACTCATCGCCAAATGGGGTTCTGGTAATCTTGTTGTGTTTAATGCCAAGAAAACACAGGTATGCGCTCTGCCAGCGAAAACCATTTTCCCCTCTTCCCTCCCTCTGTGACACACCGCTGATGATACAAAGCAAAATCGCTATGCTGGGAATGGACGTTCGCTGCAACCTTAGTCCAAGGGATTACATCGAGGCTATTATAAAAACAGCTTCACGGAAACTCGGAGTTCTGAACAAGGTGCGGCGTTTTTTCACGCCACAACAACTGTGCCTGTTATACAAAACACAGGTACGGTCTTGCGTTGAATATTGCTCGCACCTTTGGGATGGCTCCGCTAAGTACCTACTGGAGGCCTTGGAACGGTTGCAGCGACGTGCACTACGCATCATTGACGACGTAAAGGTCACAAACACCCTTGAATCTTTACAATTGCGTCGAGAGATAGCAGCACTGAGCGCTTTCTATCGACTGTATCACGGCGAGTGCTCTGAGGAATTATTCTCTCTAATTCCTGCTTCCCCCTTCCTTCTTAAGTCCACGTGAGTTGGTTCTCGATGTCACCGCCTACCTGTGACTTCAATTCCATCGCGCACAAAGAAATTTGGCTACTCCTTTCTTTGTCGCACTTCCAAAAAATGGAATTCGTTACCAGCTCACGTGTTCCCCTCCTCTTACAACCCGGGTTCCTTCAAACGAGGCGTGAAGAGGCATCTTGCGGGCCGGCAAGGCGGGGACGGCTAGTACAGAACATTCTTCCCGATTGTACTGGCCGTCGTCGCGTTTGGACTCTACTACCACTTACCATCAGGTGGAGTAAAGTCATTTGCCATCCCGGCGCATATAAAAAAAAATTGTAATTCGTCTTTTATTTTATATTTAGTTATAGAATATATGAATAAAAATGACTGTACATAGCTTAAAATAATTGATATAATATATAAATATTCTATTTATTAGATGGCATATAAAATAATCGGGTTTTGGTTTTTTATTTGAAATAAAAATACTTATATTTACTTTCTTATCTTAAAAGCACTGTTAAATAGTCTTTACAATATTTAATTATATATAAAAATGCCCTTATCCGCGGTTCTGAAAACCTTTACGTTGATAAGCTATTTCGACGTGTTTGTATTTTAAATGTTATTTATTACAATCTATGTCGCGTTACTTTCAGATATATAAACAACCGCATCATACAATGAGTTTTGAGTTCATTTTCATAGAATAGCTCTACAAAGTCTAAGCTTGTGTGTAAAAAGAATAATGAGAACACGTCCGTATACCTAAAGGCCTAGCTTTTAATTCAGAGGCTGACCCGCAAGATTACAGAACATCTGATATTTTACTTGCAAAACAGCGAGAGGGACTACAAACGACAATTTTATACAATATTCCTCTCCACATAAAAGGAAATGTAAGGGAAATAAAGAAAAAACGATCCTGTAAATCCAGACAATAGACTTTTAAATGAAGATCGAGTTAAATGAAGTTAAGAAGAGAATTTTAACACTTGTACAGTAAAAGTAGTAATTTTTTTATCCTAGTTTTGCAGTTCTAGGCCACGTTGAAACGAAGTAAATTTTATTTCTCTTTTTTTAATATTTTTTTCTTTTCAATAATTTTTAGAAGTCCAACTGGCCTGACCAGCAAATTGGCCACCTGATAGTTAACTTCGCTCAAACTCACGGAAAATGTAATATATTAGCTACATATGTACGCTCCCATGCCTCGGAAAGTACGTAAAGTGGTCAGTTCTACGCTATTTTCTTTCCGGTGATGTCGCATTTACCATTCCATTCGATCAGTACGACAGTAACGTTATGAGTTTATTGTTTCTGACAGATATTTATTAACTAATTAAAAAAATAACGCTTCATACAATTTAACCAAATTTTTACGTTACACCGCAAATACTTGATTGTCTTGCTTTATAACGCAGGCCTCCACATGTTCCAGAAAACTCGGTCAATTGTTTTTCATTGTCACAGTAATCAAATAAAACTATATATATTTATATTAAAACCGTTTGATATAATAGGAAATAACAAGAAATCTATCAGAGCTTTATCCGCATATTTGAATCTGACGCAAGCGTGATACGTCACCTAACAAGATAGAAAACGAGCTAAGTTTGACAAAGTTGTGAACAGTAACGATTGCAGTTACAAGTTTGTCCGTTACTTAGGTAAAACTTATCTTATAGTTGGCAACATTTATTTCTGTAAGAGCCGCGGTGACCCAGTGGTTAGAACGCGTGAATCTTAATCGATAATCGCAAGTTCATTCTCGTTTTATAGATCTACAATAAAATCATTAGGCGACCAATTTAAATATTACGTCACGAATAAATTTTTAAATGAAAGTTTTTAAAATCCACTCTCATATATTATAAGCGACGTCTCTATTTGGCGACCTTAAATGGAGCCCGTATTGTTTACTGTATTTTGTTAGAGACAACTGGAGCAATCGCTTCAGGCTGCAGTGGGCCAAGGCATTTGAATCATTTTGCATATCGCCAGTTGAGTAGACGTAAATGTATAGTATATAATCATACGTAAATAGAAAGACGAAAAGCCTCGCGTATTATATAACGCTTATTAACGTGCCGTTTAAACAAGAATTTATTTAGTTTCATATTGGCGTTTCTTTGATTAAAATAGATATATTTTGTTTGTAATAAATATATACAAGTAACCAAGTATTTTTTTTTTTAAAACCAAGAGAATACCCGCAAGTCTAAAGAATGATTAAATATTTTAAAAATAGATACTAAAACATTATGTGCAACAATGTGTAGCCTTACTTATAAACGTTAAGCGATTGTTTAGTTAGTAGTAGTAGTAATAGTAGTAGTAGTAGTAGTAGTAGTAGTAGTAGTAGTAGTAGTAGTAGTAGTAGTAGTAGTAGTAGTAGTAGTAGTAGTAGTAGTAGTAGTAGTAGTAGTAGTAGTAGTAATAGTAGTAGTAGT
The DNA here is from genome assembly GCF_905147045.1 of Nymphalis io. Classification (NCBI taxonomy): domain Eukaryota; kingdom Metazoa; phylum Arthropoda; class Insecta; order Lepidoptera; family Nymphalidae; genus Nymphalis; species Nymphalis io. Next base: position 3,068,362 of record NC_065898.1, on the reverse strand, counting down.
AGTAGTAGTAGTAGTAGTAGTAGTAGTAGTAGTAGTAGTAGTAGTAGTAGTAGTAGTAGTAGTAGTAATAGTAGTAGTTTAGTTAAACACTGATTTATCTTTTTTTGTCATTATTGATTTGGCATTCGAAAGAAGACAACTTCGTTTATAAGTAAGGCATTATATTAACTGTAAATATTTTCAAAATCATTTAAATTAAGTGTAAACGTTACAGAAAACTAACAATTTCAATGAAACCATTCATGCTACGACTCACCGCAATACGACACGTAGCAAATTGCTACGGAAACTCCGCAACTGCCTTTGATAAAAGACATAAGCCTAGAGATAATTGTCCTATATTATACATTATGTGATGTAAAGAGCCTAGACCAGACAATATGGTGGAATAATCTCAAGGATTCTCATGGTGTGGTGGTCTTAGCCCAGCTGCGGGACAATGCAGGCTGTTTCTATACTTTTATTTTTTTAATGTAGAATAATGTAGAAGTAGTCAAGTTATGAAATTGCATACTTTTTTTCAAATCATTAAAATTATGTTTATTTAAAGAATTTATTATTATTAATTTAAAATATAATCTTCATCAAAAATTAAAAATTGTTAAAAAATAAATATTACATGTCATTCTTTAAAAGGTATTTTTGTAGTTCATGTTTTAAATAACTTTCATTCAAACTTTAAAAAACCGACGCTTCACAATAATGAAACCTTAAAAATATGTAAAAAGTCCTCCTATCTCATTCATTCGTCTCTCGTTGGAAGGGGACAGACGAACTGCAGAAATGCAACAGCCAGTCGGATACTGCGTAATTGCGCAACTGACGCTAGTATATTGTAAAATCAATGGAGCCAAAAATATATGTAAACATTTTTAATTTTCAATGCTTTTTTAAATTATTTCATAATGTTATATGAACGAATTATTATAGAAAATAAATTTTGAGAGACTGCAGGAGCTGAGCCTCAATAGTTGAGCGGTATACCTGTCGTTTAGAGATATTTTAGTTTCCGTAACCGTAACCGTAACAGCCTGTGAATGTCCCACTGCTGGGCTAAAGGCCTCCTCTCCTCTTTTTGAGGAGAAGGTTTAGAGCTTATTCCACCACGCTGCTCCAATGCGGGTTGGTAGAATTCACATGTGGCAGAACTTCAGTGAAATTAGACACATGCAGGTTTCCTCACGATGTTTTCCTTCACCGTAAAGCACGAGATGAATTATAATCACAAATTAAGCACATGAAAATTCAGTGGTGCTTGCCCGGGTTTGAACCCACGATCATCGGTTAAGATTCACGCGTTCTTACCACAGGGCCATCTCGGCTTATATAAATATTTTAAAAATAGATACTAAAACATTATGTGCAACAATGTGTAGCCTTACTTATAAACGTTAAGCGATTGTTTAGTTAGTAGTAGTAGTAATAGTAGTAGTAATAGTAGTAGTAGTAGTAGTAGTAGTAGTAATAGTAGTAGTAGTAGTAGTAGTAGGAGTAGTAGTAGTAGTAGTAGTAGTAGTAATAGTAGTAGTTTAGTTAAACACTGATTTATCTTTTTTTGTCATTATTGATTTGGCATTCGAAAGAAGACAACTTCGTTTATAAGTAAGACATTATATTAATTAGTTTAATTTTAGTTTAGTTAAGGCTAATAATAAGAAAAAAATGAATAACGTTACGTCTTTGATGAAATGAAAACATTAAAAAGAGACTCGTTTCTAAAGTATTCCTTTTATATTCTTCCGCATTCACCCGACTACGTTTTCAAGGGCGTTCAGCATTCATACAAAAAAATGTTCTTGCAAGATTACTATGCATAAGGTTAGGGTGTGTTTAGTAGAAATTTTAATATAAATATAGACAATGGTGAAATTTTTCTTTCATTGGATTCAAAGGAATGAATGATAATAAAAAACGCAAACGAAATAAACTTAACACTATTGCAGAAAAAGGTTCCAACTAATTGAGTCTATGCAACAATGCCGTAAAAAATTCTTTAACAAATGACATTCTTAACATAAAGACAAATTAAGATTTGACGGTAAAGCAATAAAGTTTAATATTTGTAGCTAATGCATAACACGAGTCTTACAAATGACAACAGAATCTTTTCAATATTTATGAGTCATGAGCAAAAGACCAACTGATTTAAAGTAAGAGGACCATTCTAATTTTAATACGAGTTAAGATTAATACGACAAAAAAACTATGTTGTAGATATACAAACGACAAAAATAAAAGTAAATTAGCGATAACTAAGCCATATATCAATTAAAAAGTAAAATTTGAAATGAAAATTAATTTTAAAACTTAAAATTAATTATAAAAAATATACTATACGCATTTATTAACTGCAATGCCTTTACTTGAGTGGATATTCATTGTTTCAATTAAATTTATAAATATAAGACTGTAATACTAAATGGTCTACTTATTAATATTCACAATACACCGATTATAATAATATTTGTAGTTTAAAGAGAAAGATAAAGTTAATTACAACAATTGGCAAAGCGAAAATTAACGCAAGTTTACACAGCAGATGCGGGCTAAACTATACTCAGACCGAATCTTTGTATACGGATAATAAAAAAAAATAGTACCATTAACTATATTTGTTTATATTTATATTTGTCAAAGAGCTTCTAAACCTCTTAGATCATTAACTAAAGAAATGATTCTTATCATATATATCTTATCTTAAAGAATAAAAAAAGGCAGTTGATTAAAGCACCTAGTTTTATTTTAATACATTTCTAATATTCCTATTTACCTCTATAATAAAATTAAAGCTTCTATTAGGAGTGGGGATGAAAATAGCCCAAGGATTGCATCTGCGACTAACATCGCGACCCGTAAACCCTATAGAGAGTAACATTATCAGCGAGTTGCATAGATTATTGGCAATACAAAAAAAGATAATAGATACATATTATAAAGTGTTAATAGGGTTATTGTACTTTATTATACTGGACAGACGAAACTTACATATAGTAGTTGAGTAAATCCATCCAAGTAAAAAAATTTCATTAAAATACTAGGTAACTGGCAACCCACCCCGACTTCGTCCGAGTCGAACAATTATCTTTTTAACGCAAATAACGACATATGTAGGTAAAAATTAAATGTCTTATTATTGCAATATGCGTAAGGATTGTAATTTTTTTTTTTAAATATAATATATTTTACTCGCTGATAATGTAACTTTCTATAAATAAAATAAATTTAAAAATCGGTTGAGTACATTTTGCGTTTACCATTACAAACATATAAAAAATATTATCTTTTAATAATATCAGTATAGATAATCATTTAAATGTATAAATTAGTGTCAAAATAAATGTAATATATTCAATCATTTGAGATAAGCCGTTTAGACCAGTAGCTTTAACAACGATTATTTCCTCAAAACTACGATATATCAAAGCCACTACACTGGTGGTGGTAGGGCTTTGTGCAAGCTCGTCTGGGTAGGTACCACCCACTCATCAGATATTCTACCGCAAAACAGCAATACTTGATATAGTTGTGTTCCGGTTTGAAGGGTGAGTGAGCCAGTGTAATTACAGGCACAAGGGACATAAAATCTTAGTTCCCAAGGTTGGTGGCGCATTGGATATGTAAGCGATGGTTGACATTTCTTACAATGCTAATGTCTAAGAGCGTTGGTGACCACTTACCATCAGGTGGCCCATATGCTCGTCCGCCTTCCTATTCTAAAAAAAAAAAAAAGCCGACTGACTGATTGTAGATAGTAAATTCGATTATATGGTGATTTGTGAACTTGTTATTTAGTTTCGCCGCGTCGTTCTAAAGAATTTATTTGTTAACTTAACCCTTAATGGTTTAAGGAAGCACCTCAAAAACGTGCACTATGGTAGGAAGCTAACAGCGAAAATAATCTCACGGAGGGTTGACAGCCGGTCATAAGTCAGTGAATTCTTGCCATGCCAATTAAGCTGCACTGATTCCAAATTAATGGTTTATTATATATTGCTATGTTAATATATACATATATATATAACGAACATTATACATAACGCCCTCATTTATCTCATGGTCTATAATTAAATTGTAAGATGTACCATTTGTTCAAAATCCACTATTTTAAATTAGGTAAGGTTTTTATAGATTAAAAAAACACAAAATATCTATAAAAACTTTTTATCAATGCACAGCCAAAAATACTGTTTAACGTAAGCATCAGCTAAGAGAGAATTTTTGAAATTTCAACTTTAAGGGAAGATAAAGGAAGAGGTAATTTTGAATAAATTTTCCCGTGATAGGGGCGGGGCAGCTAAATAAATCACTCCAAGCAAATTGCAAACCTATTTATTCATATTTTCATCGTCCCAAAAAAATATTTTATTTTATTCAGTGGCGATAAAAAACGGATTAAACGAATCTATGACATAAATATATGAAAAATAATAATAATCACGTAAAACCTAAATCATTTCTCAATAAGAATTAAGTACTTACTAATATATTCACAAAAACCTGATAAAAACGTACACATGATATTCTATAATTATACTGTATTGATAGCAGTGGCATGCATACTTAGAAACGTAAGTATTGCATACCCGCATTATATACATTACATATGTATCTATATTCTATAATGACTACAAGTAATTTGTATGTCATTCATTTAGACGCCTGTCCTGCGCTTATCATAATGTAGTGATTTCTAAAGTGCAACTATCGCAACCTTGAATAAAAAAACTCTCCAGCTCCCATAACAGTCACATTAAAATTCCATATTTTTTATTGTATTTCCAATATTTGACGAAAAAAGGCTGACATAGAGATGATTTATTATAAATCCATGATTTATAAAAGCGGAAAGGCTCCATATTCATCTGGGACTGGGGCACATGTTCTCAACATGTGAACCCTACAATAATTTCATTCAATGATAGATAACGTTTTCTCTAGGAAAATAACTCCTTCGATTTGGAACTTTCTAGTTCACATGAATTAAAGATGACATCACTGACCAGAGAAGAATAAATATTGGCTGATATCGAGGTCGGGCGAAATTGATGCCCCTTATTTGAATACCAAAGGTATAAATATTTTTTATCGTAACATATTGTATAAGTATATTTAAATGTTATGAATAAATAGTTTATTGGCAGTCATGGGATGATGTATTTCTAAATATGTATGTGCGTGAGAGGCGTCACTGTAGAAAGAACACGAGGATCTTATCCGAAAATTGAGATAACTTTGCCACCCGTTTGCCCAACCATTGATATAAATACTCTTTTATTTATATTTAATATTTACTGAAAATCGGTAAATATAATTATTTGACTTCAACTATGCGACTGCTAAATAAATTTTATGGACTAAATAAATGAATATAAATAAATGAAACTAGCTAAGGTGGAACTTATTGACGACCGTAATACGTGTGAATATCTATTCCGAATGATATATAGTTCAATTTGTTCGTGCGTAATATGTCTGCCTGATAAATTTCGGGTAATTTATACCGTACACCTACGTTTTGGATAAAATGAACATTCCTCCACTAGCTTCTGTCACAGTATTACAAGTGTATGTATCAAGGACACCGATTTACTTAGTAACAGGCGTCTGTCTCCTATACAATAAAATGTTGTGATTCTCTACTTCATACTCCATACTATATACTTCTAGAACGTAAGAAGAAACTTTTATAAACATACTCTCTTATTGACTTTCACATTGTATAAGTAAAAAATATATACGAAGACTATTTGAAGTTGAGAACCAGAGAATATTTTATGTTGTTAATTGTTATGTAAGGCACAAAATTTTATCCCACCAGTGTTCGACCGGGGTCCGCATATAAGGAGTTATGGTATATGGTGAAAAGGTAACAAACAAAATATATTTCGCACTTGTAATATTTATAATATTAGTAAGTATCCTATCTGTAATTACTTTCACCGTTGGTTGCCTGGAAGAAATCGCTATGTAGCGATAAGGTCGCCATAATTGTACATTTATTTAGGCAGTATACATGTTTTGTATTTTCTCTTTGTGGTGTGGTGTACAATAAAGTATAAAGTAAAGTATCCTTTAAAATCTTCTATTATAACGTACATATTGCCATAATAAAATATTTAAAGTCTTAGGTAGATAGATCACAACGTGAATGTGAAAATAGTCCTTCAGACGTAACTTCTAAAAACCTTTTCATATTGTAATAATACATGTTTTCATATTACATTAGAATTTAAACCGTAATTGTAATCGATACGCTCGTTGTAACATAAAATAGAATCAAAAAAATTGTTTTGACTATGTCTTATATGAAGTATTAATATATACATTTAATAATATCAATTTATATGTATCAGGTACCTACATATCTAGTTACGAAAGTAATTTTTTGTAACGATATTTTTGTCATTTTGAAACAAAAACAAATTGTCGCTGCGATAGCAGTGTTGCAATAAAATACGAATAATACGCGAAAAAAGGTTTGTACAGACGCGCTGACGTTTTCACGACGATATATTCGTAAATTCAACGGCTTTATTTGTGAGTAATTCCGCAAATTAATTTACACCATGACTAATGGTATAAGAACAAATAGATAGTTCATTTCTCGACAAGAGAATCGAATTGTGATTTAACAAGAAAATACTGCATTCTTGCCACCAATCCACGGTGTTGATTTAATCAGTATCTATTTATAATTTAGATTTGCATATATAAATTTAAATACTCAATTTCAATAAAATTCCTATGTTAATAATAAATTCATCCTCATATTTACTATATAATATAAAAATAGTAAATAATATAAATAACATATGTATAATAATCTCTTTGATTCTGAATGTCATCTGTTTCATATAACTTTCTCAAATCCTATTCTGCCATTAACAAATTATATGATATTTATTAAAAATTTAATTTAAGGCAAAATTATAAGTATTATACATACTTATAATTTCTCGGAATAATATCGATCATTATATAAGAAACAGTCACATAATCTTTATATAAACACGAGGACTAAAGATAACTTATGACACCTAAATTCCGACTTTGCAGTCAATAAATCCTTCTTAGGGCACTGTATTCTTTTCATTAATAAGATGTCAAATTTATTTTTATTTATTCCTTATTAATCAATTTTAATCGCATGTAAACTGATTGATAAATAAGACATATATATATTCCACACAAGATTATATAAATACTATATATATATATATATATATATATATATATATATATATATATACATGTTATACATATGGAGTTAGTGTTTGTTGTTTGGGATATATGCATAAATTCGATTGTATTTCATTGACTGTAATTAAAATGGTGAAGAAGAGTTACTAATGAGTTTCCTGTTGGTTCTTCCCGATGGAATATATAGTCTGAATCGCTTTACATAGAATTAAATACTATAACTTGACAAAAACTGCAATACTTGTTATTGTTGTGTCCCGGTTTGAAGGTTGAGTGCGCAAGTGTAATTACAGGCACAAGGGACATAATATCTTAGTTCCCAAGCTTAGTGGCGCATTTGCTATGTAAGCTTTTCTTACAATTCCAATGTCTATGTGGTGGTGACCACTTACCATTAGGTCCATATGCTCGTCCGCCAACCTATACTATAAAAAATAAGAAAGTAATTTTCAAAAGTGCCCTCATGAACCTACTTGATTCAAAAATTAATTGATTTGCTTTGATAAAAGGTTGTTTCATCTTACAAAAATTTTGTATTTAAACCTCATATAATATAAAATTTCTACTTTTTCTACAATAAGTAACAGTATAGGCACAAGCGGTGTCGGATAAATGTTTACAAAAAATATTAACATTTATTACAAAACATGGCGAGCTTGACCTAATTTTCTAATAACTTCTATTTTACAGATAAATCCATAACAATGAATTAATAAAGATTAAGGGCTTCTTATCCACTAGGCGTTGTAATTAAATCTAAATTATTGCGACTCATTAATGAGGCAACGAGAAGAAATGATAATTAACAAATATTTACAAGTCGTCTTCTCGAGTTATTGTTTTAGGCGTTAATTGAATTGGTGATAAAGAGGGCAACTGGCCGCGGGACGTCTTTCGTAATTAAAGTGCCTTAGTGATACCGACGAATAAATGTCGAGGTGCAGCATTGATTTGAAATCTCTTGCAAAAATTATGTTATGTATTATAGCAGTGTGTTTTTGGTTATTGGCTGTAGATCCCAATCACTTATATTAAGCGTTTCTATCGAAAACTCTCAGTAGCAGCCGGATTATGAGAGTGAGGGAATATGTATTTTATAGTGCACAAGTGTGTATGCAAACATATATGCATGTGTTGCAAACATACACATTTGTGCACTATAAAATGTCCTGTGCAGGTAATCGTTCTTGAAATTACCGTGGCCGAAATCAGTTAGAAGGACATCATCATCATCACCACCATCATCAACCCTTCGTCGTCCACTGCTGATCATATGCCTCTATAATGGCACGCCACTGAGCTCAATCCTCAGCTCTCAATATCCATCCGCTGCCAGCCACTTTGCGAATATCGTGACTCGAAGGATAGCTAGTAATGAAATAAATTAAGGCTTTGTTTTTTATTTTTAAATCCATTTCAATGATGACGTAAAATTACATATTTGTATATGTGTAAAGATGTTTAATTTCGAAAAATAAATGGATCTGTTTTATTTGTTAATTTTAAATGTATAGTGATAATTTGTGGTTTAAATATTTTAATAAATAAAAATAAATAAGTGCGATTTCATTTGTATGTTCTAAACCATTAATTTGATTAAGGTGCAGTTTTTGCCAATCCTTAATTCCTGAAAACATGAAGTTTAATTTCAGATGGACTTTTCTTTAGACTGATCGAACTCAATGGTCCCTTTAATACATCTCTAAAACTCCCAAGGGAAGCCCTCACTGAAAGCCAATATGCCAACAATGATTTTAACAAAAACAATATATCAATCAAATCAATAATATATATATATATATATATATATATATATATATATATATATATATTTTATATATAACTTACTTCGGTACTTACGGTACCGTAAGTGTTCTAACCACTTACGGTACCGTAAGTGGTTAGGACACGAAGTGAAGTGTAGTGTATAACGAGTCTGTTTATCAACTGTGATTGCATTTATCATATCATCACATACTTATCCAGATAAAGTATCAAACGATTCTAGAAGTTTCCTGGCCAATTGTTTGTATTTAATACAAATTACATTTTAAAAAAAAATAGACGATAATTTAAATAGGACGTCTTATTATAATTACTGAATAATAATATGCATTGTATGTAAAATATATAAAAGCTAAATATAATATTAAATTCGAATTCAACTTATGATGTGTATTTACTAAAACAAAATTCCTTAATAAAGGCATAATTTAAAAATAAATTATAATTATTTGATAAAACTTTTGACTGTAAGCTGTATATTTTTGAATTAAGTACAATCGTATAATTATTATATATTTTAAATAAGTAATTCATTATGCGTAGGGTTACATATCGGTTGTAAATTTAGGTCTACAAAATAATATTTTTTATTACTTAATTAAAAATAAATTAACCGTCAACTTTCTTCGTTTTAAAAAAAAACTGAACAATAATTTCAACAACAGTCCAAAAACATGACCATTCACATGATACAATTATCGCTTATAAGACTTAAAAGAGCACTTTTGAAACGTCATGTTACAGTATTTAATTAAATGTAAAACCGATCCCGAATGCAGATTCTTCCGTGAATAACCGGCAAGAAATTTAGTAGGTACTCTTTGTTATACTTTTAACAATACATACACATACATAACATACATATACAATTTAACATTTTTTTTATATAGAATAGAAAGGCGGACGAACATATGGGTGATGGTAAGTGGTCACCAACGCCCATAGACATTGGCATTATAAGAATTTTTATGTCCCTTGTGCCTGTTATTACACTACCTTTCAAACCGGAACGCAGCAATGCCAAGAACTGCTGTTTTGCGGTAGAATATCTGATGAGGGTGGTACCTATCCAGACGAGCTTGCACAAAGCTCTACCATCAGTAAATATATACATATTTTACCTGTCAACTTCCTAACTATAAGAAGTAATATAATATTTTAAAACTTATATATAATAATTTTAAGCCGTTATTACTGAGCCTCGTCCAGCTTCCGAGGCAGGTATTCCAAGCATGTTATTGATAAAAATTCCAATGGCTAATCAGCGCATACCGGCTGAAATGCGATGCCAATAGCATTCCTGACATTCTACTAGAGGACAACGAATATTTACACCCGAATCACACCAACATACACACACAGGAACTATAGAAATTCCCTTCTCTTTTTTTACTTTTCAAATTCGTAATATTCTCTGTTCTACTTTGAAAAACAAGATGGCGACTAAAAGTGTAAAAAAAAAAGTTGGATGTATTTATATATTTTTCATACTACTTACTATTAAGGTACGTCTCCAATATTATTCACTTAATATTGTTAATAAGCTTACATTATCTGTGTAGTTTCGTGATATTACCTGCAAAAAAAAGGAATTTAAGTTAATTTTGAACGAAATGATAAACAAACGATTCTTGCATACATTGTATAAGAATGGTTGTCATATATACATTATCTTGGATATTAATTTTTTTATATGATTTGATGATAATAAAAAATGACATATAGACAATATACAAAATGAAAAAAGATATCATAAGTAACGACAGCAATGAATTATTTAAAAATAAATAAATATTTTTAGTTTCCACTTTATACATACATAATTATGCAAAGCACAGTACCAACACGCCTTGAGTTTATTATTTAAAATGAAACCTGTTTATTAAAATTAATAAACAGGTTTCATTTTAAATAATAATTTCTTGAATATTATTATTGTTTCGATTATTCATTTGTGTGTCAACTTAGTAATCGTTTTTAGTTTTATTTACAAAAATAATATTGTTATCACTCCATATTGCATGACAGAAAAAAACATATATTTATATATGGTTATGTAAAATACGCTGACAGACATATTAATCATTCCTTATATTGCCAATGCACCACCCACCTTAGGAACTGAAATGTTATTTCCCCTGTGTCTGTGCTTACACTAGCTAACTCACCCTTTAAACCGGAACACAAAACTTATAAGTATTGCAGATTGACTGTAGAACATTTGATAAATTGGTGGTACGAAACTCAGTAGTTATTCTTTTTTTTGTACAAAAATATAATGTCTGGTACACTGAGGATTAACTAAGAATAAGCCGATAACTTCTAACTGCGGACAAGAATTTTGTTTTATAAAACTACAAAACCGCAAACTGTTCTTTTTTTTTTTTATAGAATAGGAAGACGGACGAGCATATGGGCCACCTGATGGTAAGTGGTCACCAACGCTCTTAGACATTGGCATTGTAAGAAATGTCAACCATCGCTTACATATCCAATGCGCCACCAACCTTGGGAACTAAGATTTTATGTCCCTTGTGCCTGTAATTACACTGGCTTCAAACCGGAACACAACAATATCAAGTATTGCTGTTTTGCGGTAGAATATCTGATGAGTGGGTGGTACCTACCCAGACGAGCTTGCACAAAGCCCTACCACCAGTGCACAAAGCCCTACCACCAGTGTTCGAAGTTTTTAAACTAAAATTACAGCTTAAGGTTTTAACATTTTTTAACTTTAGAATTATCTTCCGATTTTCTTAAACATTAAATAAAAAAAAGTTTTAAGGACATACATATATATAAATAAACAAAAATAGCGCGATGTGAAATATCAGTAGCATTTTATTTTATCATTGGCATAGATAAAAAATATAAGAAAATAATAATTAATTTTTCTTTATTTCTCTGTTATATTATGATCTAAGTGCTAAATGACAAATTATTCGGAAATTTAGAAGTGGATGAAAATTGAGTCGATAGTAAGATTCTATTATGTTAATAAATAAAGGTTAAGTTGTTACATAGCCTTTTCAAACAGAAAGCAAAAGAAACGGCCTTTGTTTTTTCTTGGGATAATTTAAATTTTAAGATACTTAACGTTAATCAAGATGGCCTATTGGTTATCTATATATACTGCTGTTTGGTTATCGTGACCAAGGTGAGGACGATTAATCCCACACTTTAAAAAACTATATCATTTCTCCTTCTTGTACTTGATGTACAAAATTATTTAATTTGACAATAAATATGTAATCTGTGATATGATGTACAAAATTATAATCAAATTAGCCACTTACTTGCTAGGACTCTACGCCAGCCCGCCTGGGTAGTTATCACCCTATTTACATAACATTCTACAGCCAATTAGTAATAATTAGTATTGCGGTTGAGTTAGGATTTGACATAAATAATAATAAACAGCAATTTGGTGTTGTTGTAGTATGTGTCTGTCTCTATTGTTGTAATCTGTGGCGACCACTTACCATTTGCAATTCCGATTTTATAAAAAATATAAGAAAAACAAGACATTTGCTTAAGATCAACTGTATAAATATTTCTATAATTATATATTCAGATAGAAGCAATTGATTTCACTGCGATCGAAATTAATATTAAATATTCAATCCGAGAATCAAAATCATCAATCGATAGAACGATTTTATAATCTATGTCACAAGAATTGAATATCAGTTACACCACTATTAAAAAAAAGGTTTTCAATCCTCTCACGACTAAGCGTACCTTCGATGTCATGTGATCCTAGTAACAATAAAAAAAAACTATATTTTTTTTATTTAATTTAGAATTAACAATATACTAGCAGTTTGTTCTTACTTTATTTGTGCAAAGGAAACATGTACGAAATAAGATGCCGAATCCAGATATATACTTCCCTTCTCAACTTTTTTAATTTAACTACAAAACTTGAAAAGAATTTGGAACTTCATCAATTTTCGTACTTTAACGTTGTTTCTGTAAAACAAGTCGGTATTGGAATACCGTGACGTAATCGCAGGCACGGAACCCGTAATTTAGCTGTTTAACTTGTCTATGTGTTTTTACTGTTGTGTGTGTGTTGTTTGCGTTTGCAAGGCACAATAAATATAATTACTTATATTATAAACACGAAAGTAATAATAAACTTTGTTACGATTTCAGGGCTAAACTGAAGCAATTTTGATGACATTTGAAATAGAGAACTATTGATCCTCAAGAAAATACACATATGCCTTTATTTTTTATACCTAACCACCTCCTACTAGGAAGAGGGTCTTCCTAATAATTATAAAAAATATTTATATCTTTTTTCAAAATATATATATTTTACAGCAATAATCAAAATATTTAGAAACACGACATTCTAACATATAATTACTTATAAATTGATCATGTTATAGACAAAGCCATAGATATATGAATATTATAGACTTACCGCAAGAAGGGGAATCGTATTAATACTAAGAGCTCTCAATTTTAAGTACTACTACAGCAGCACGCGAACAATTTATTATTGGGAAAGCACATGTAAGCCAAACATCGATTAATTATTATTTATTATCCAAGTGCATCGAGCAAATCGTGTTACCAGCTGTTTATTGCGAACCAATTCTTATTTCAAAAGAGAATTAATATTTATCGCGCAAGAATCACACTTGAATAATGAATTACATTTCGCGTAGAGTTTATCGAAAGGCCATTGAAATCCTAAATCGGTAATAAATAACGGTAAATTCAACCACACATCTCATTTTAAACACATTTCGTTCAATTATTTAAGCAGCTTGACGTTTAAGTGTGGTCCTTTCTTTCGCGAGCGTTATCTAACTGACTGTACCCAGCTTTAAACGAAATCCGTAGGCGGGAAGAGGAAATCCACTTTTCGTGCTGAATGTACTTTGACTGTCTCCGGTCTTAATGCGATTTGTCATTGTCCGAGACAAGGTGGCGTAACTCCTGCAGCAGAGGATTAGATTGAAACAGTGACAGAATTAAATTGCGAAGACGAAATTAATCCGTTTGAAATGTTCGATGATTTTTTTCATACATTTATTTGGTATTATTAGTACATATTATTACGATTTAAAAAAACCCAACTAATATCATAAATGCGAAAATTTTGGTTACATGTTGTCAGGGTTAAATATTAGGATATAATATTAACGTCTGCTGCATTTTTAAACGCAGGCGAATCTGATGGCATTCTTATAACGAGATAAGATAAAAAGATCAGAATTTTGTTACTATTATTTGCCTGTACGACGCGTAGTCACAATACTTAGGTACAACATGATATTATGCAATACACAATTTTGTTAAAAGTAACCTATACTTTTATATATAATTTTATTATATTATATTTAATGTTAAAATGATAAAGCAATGAATATATTTATAAATTGTAATCAAACAAATGAAATCGATCACCTGGCGTTGACCTCTTGCATAAATACTATCATAGTCAAGTACCTGCACTCGGAACTGTTCGCAACAGCGTATATTTTTATATTTTATGTTAGCATGTTTATGTAACAAAAATATAAATGGAAACAGTAAGGTTCACTCAAGTTATTTTTAGTAGCACTGTATTATTGTATTTAAAAATAAATAACAGATATTGTAAATATTAATAAAAAGGCGTATGATAAAATGAATCGTGCTGTACAATAAAGAAATATAATTCGATATAAAATTATAAATTCACTCGTTCGGGTGATATTTATAAATAATTCATAAAGAAAAACAAACGTATATAAGCGACGAAAAGGTGGTGGGTAGTAAGTACCACCCGCTCATCACATATTCTACCGCGAAACAGCAATATTATATTATTGTTATGTTCCGGTTCGAAGGATGTGTAAGTCAGTGTAACTACAGGCACAAGTGATATAACGTACGGTTAATATTTCTTACAATACTAATGTCTATAGACGTGTTGGCCCATTTGCAAGACTGATTTCCTATTAATTTTTTTTTTAAAAAGTATAATTAATATGAAAACAATTAATCAAAAATCGAGCAAAACAAGTTAATATGACATTTTTACACATTAAAAATCTACTGAAGATACTATGCGAAATATTAAAATTTACTTATTTTTTAAATACTTTTTATTTCCTTAACATTTCTAACTGCATTTCTATTTCTAACCTACTTTTCTACAAACAAGTTCAAGTGATTGCTTTCTACGAAAACCCCGCTATAAAATGTAGAAATGATGAGTACAATTTTTTTCCTCACAAGCCAACCCTTTTTTCTTTAGACACAACACCGAATAAAAACTTTTTCTTATTGAATCGCAGGCAACGGACCATTTCTTAAGTATTTCATTTGATTTCTGTTATAACTTACGTGTCAGTAAGAAAATATTTTACCTGTGTTATTATTTTAGAAAAACAAAAGAATAAAAACTTTATCATTAAATTAATAAAATTAATATAATATATATAATTTCAAATAAATATATAATATATACTTATTTATGACTCGGAGCGGGAATAAAACACGCAGCCCCGGAAAGTGGTCACAGCCAACTGCGCCGAGGGGTCAGTCAAAAGTTAGTTAGAATGGTAAATGACTTACTTGGCGTAAAAAATGACACAAGAGACACATAGCATCTTAGATAACATACATAGTTTACGTCGCATTTATAGCGTCAGAAGCGGTTTATTTATACTTCTTGCTGTGTAAGTATCAATAGGCGGAAGTGACCAGTTACCATCACAGGTGACCTACGTGCGTGTCGGTGTTTTTAAAATGAATTTAAAAAATATATATCTTGATATCAGTACACATTAGCTACAATACTTGTGAATACTCGTATTTTTTTAACTTTAGTATTGTGACGTAAATTTCAATGTTTAGAATTTTTTTACCTTTGACACGAGCCATCAGTACTTTGGATTTTTCTTCTGTTTTATTGCTTTTGTTACTGTTACAATAATTCCGCCATAATCATTTTTGATACTAATATATAAATGCTTGTAATTAAAAAATGAAGTCTGTGTATTAATGATAATATTTAATATGACATCAAAGATACAGGCTCGGCCTAGTTTAGATGTCAGTGTCTTTTTTGTACCCCTGATAACGTGTGTGCAAAATTTCATGATAATCAGTTGAGTAGTGGAGACGTGACAGTGTATAGAACTCACTTTCATATTTATATTATTAGAAGTATTTTTCAATTGATACTAATATTATAAAAACGAAGGTTATTTGTTGGTGGTGTCTATCTGTTACGCCATACGATTTATTATTGCTAAAAATAAAAAATATTTTTATAACAATTAACAATAATTTTACAACGTGATTTAAAATATCTAGTCTGTAGCTGTCAACGTCCCACATAACATACTTTGGCGCGAAGTGACAGGTGACCTCACGCTACGGAAATGAAGACTCTTGATAGACACTTTATTAGCCGTCTCCAACACGGACGAAGTTCACTGTTCGAGATGTAAATATGTTTAAAAGTAAAATCGTCGTCTTTATTAATTTTTTGTTTCATGTTTACAGTAACAGTACAGTAACAGCCTGTTAATGTCCCACTGCTGGGCTAAGGCCTCCTCTCCCTTTTTGAGGAGAAGGTTTAGAGCTTATTCCACCACGCTGCTCCAATACGGGTTGGTAGAATACACATGTGACATAATTTCAATTAAATTAGACACATGCAGGTTTCCTCACGATGTTTTCCTTCACCGTCAAGCTCGAGATGAATTATAATCACAAATTAATCACATGAAAATTCAGTGGTGCTTACCCGGGTTTGAACCCACGATCATAGGTTAAGATTCACGCGTTCTAACCACTAGGCCATCTCGGCTTAATGAGTTTTAATTACCCCAGGAATGCTATTTTTTTTAATCTTCTCATCAAAATGAGAGTAGGTATCAGCCCAATCACGACATTTACACGGTTATTTCCTTTTTCGACACACTTTTTGGCTAGCTCACTTACCTATATTATCGTTCAAATTGTGGTTTTTTTTTTTTATTTGAATAGCGGTACTACTCTCTTTTTGAGTGACATATACTTAAGTCTAGTATTGTATCCTTCAACGTTACCGTAAACTAAAATTACTTGCCGTACCAGGAAAATAAATTAGTTAGCAGATTCTTTTATCATTATAACAGACGCGCGCTCATTTCAAACCGCTATTCTGTCGGTGGACCGAAAGGTGAAATAATTAATTAATTATTGGCGTGGCTTGTGATTCGTTGATTTTGTTATTTGAATTTCTAAGAATAATTGAGTAAGTAACACATCAATTTGTATGATTTCGTGTTCTATTTTTATAAACACCAATTCGAGGTTTTTTATAAAATTAGTTTTACTCTGGATGTAAAATCGATTACATATAACGAATATTTGCATCTGTTGCCTGTTACCACCTCAAATCTACAGTTTTGTTCTTAAAACTGTAGTAGAACATTTGTAACTAATATATGATGCACTAACTTAGTTTGCACATGTTCTGTTTTTTTTCCATTATGTAATAGTAGGTTTTTGAAATTCGCATAGTACTAATTCTTTGTACTTTATGACAAACACAGATGGTTTTTTTATTTATTTTAGAAGGCAGGCGTGCATGTTATTATATATTACTTTTACCTGTATACCTAGACACGTGAAAAGATAAGTCACTTTGTTTAATCAGTCATTTTTCAAAAATATTAAAGTTTGAGTTTAACGTTTTAACATTATTTACCTCAGCAATGACAAATGTTAGAGAAATCTCTTTTATATACGAGTACGCTCCAACCTTAAATAACAAGATACCAAATTACACTGCAACACAATAGATGGTACAAGACAGTTGTAGAATAATATTTCAGTTTTATTTTGCTCGAAAAGTCTACTTTATTTGATTACAAATCCCAGCATTATTCAAGTTGCTAAAGTGGGTAAAGTTGCTAAATTTTTTATTAATTATATATTGAAGGTAGAATTAAATGGTTTTGTTAGTGATGTGTTATTTTTAATGGTTGCGAGTGCGATCTTAATATTTTAGTGGTTAAGTTCCATTCAGTTCACACCAAGATTACCGCATCTAAATCAAAATGTAGTGAGTTAAAGTCATTCAGTGATCACTGGAATACGTTTAATTAGTAATCTACACAATGCAATGTTGTTTATATAAAATTTAAATAAGATCGGGCCGAGGTGCCTTGAGGAAAACTGTTATCATATGCGTAGACTAATGAAACCTGCTAATTATGACGTAAAAGATATGTATACATACGTATAAAAAATGCCAATTCCCATATTTGACACTGTGAAGAAGAAATCTGAAGCAAAACTAGAATAACTGCAGCATTTTTATACCTTTAATTATCACAAATACAATAGCAACAGAAGCAAAATTAGCACTTAAACATATTTGTTATAGACAAATCTAAAATGGCTGAACAAATGTTAACATACTTATTTAAATATGCACACGCCGGTATGAGTGTTCCTAAAAAACATCATATTTACTTAAGATGATAAGGTGCTCGTGCCAAGTAAGTGATAACGAAACGTCAACAAATTTAAATTCTTTTAAATAGAACTTATTTTTTTCGTATGTATTAATGTTTTATTAAGAACTACATAGCCATCTTGTATTTATTTTTATTTTTTTAATGTATTTCATTCTCCAAGACTTAGTGCGCAGTACAGACCACCAAAGAAACAACTTTATCCGTATAATCTCAATCATTTGACGGGTCGGTTGGCGTGGTTGGTAGATACTTGTCTTTCACGCCGAAGGTTATGGGTTTGATTCCTACCCAGGATAGACATTTGTGTGCATGAACATGTCTGTTTGTCCTGACTCTGGTAATTATCTATATAAGTATGTATTTACAAAAAAAGTAGTATATCTGTCTGGTTTCCATAGTACAAGCTCAGCTTAGTTTGGGATCAGATGGCCGTGTGTGAATAATGTCCTAGGATATTATTATTAATCAAAGCTAGGTCTCAACACAATATACCAGTTACAATTAATTGTTATTTTGCATTTCGTTGTTATCAATTGTTATCTTTGCATATCTTTGTTGAACATGACACAAAAAATATTATTGTGTAATTGTCATGTAATGTCAAATACAAAATTTAACTAAAATGAAGTTTAGAAATTAACATTTTACACTCTTTCTATTTACATATTTTACACTTATCTACACTACATTTTATCAAACATATAAAGTATAACTTCGGTAACGGTTAAAGATGTGCGCAAATTTAAAAGATAGCAAAGTGTCAGAATTGAAATTATAAGATTCAGCTATCTTCTAGACTTCTAGAACTTCTAATCTTCATACTGTATACAAACAAACTTGCCATTAGATGGTAAACGGAAGACGGTCTTTTATACCGAATATATAAAAAGAACGGCAAGCCCTTTTTTTATCGCTTGAAAAACGCGTTACGCGTTTCCCCCATGGGAAAAGTGGGAGGGTATGTGGGGCTCGCCGGTGTCCAAGGCGCCGAGTGCGCCCCGAACATCGGAATACCCACTAAAAAACCAGCGGTACCCTTTCCGTCTTGACGAGGAGCGCCACGGAATCGCTTTCGCATGCTACCGTGACGGATGCGGGATGAAAGGTAAGCCCTAAACAGCCAGTGTCACTACTATTTAATATATGTGAATTAATATTGAATATTACATGGTTTTTATAAGGAAAAAGTAAGAACTTTAAAGAAAGTTAAAAGTAAGAACTACATTAATATGTTTAAAGGAAAAATATATATATTTAGACTACATAGTTCAATAATTATTAAAGCGTATTTCCCCCTACCATTCCTCGGGCCATTTTTTTATGTAAAAGGGAACAAATGGGCAGGAAGCTCACCTGATGGAAAATGACCACCGCCCATGGACACTTATAACACAGGAGGACTTACAGGTGCATGCAGTGATAGAACTGTCATGACGTCATCACAGTTTAATAACTCATCAGAATTTGTAGAAGTTTCGCGTCAATGTGATATTTTGTATGCAGGTTCAAGTTCGTGCCGTTTTTAATACGTAACAAAATTAAATTTTGCATAAATTAATAAATTACATATGTACATATATAGCCGCTATTCTCTTTAACAACAAACTTACCAGCAGTAGTATATGTATGCATTTATTATCAAATCACCTGATACATACCTATTTATACAATTTATATTATACTTATTGGCAATATTGATTACGTATCTAGACTTAATGCTAACAATGATCATTGTCAAACACTAGAAGTAGTGATAACACCAAGTGTCCGGTTGCGCAAAGTCAATAAATCCTTGTTAAGGCAAAGTTCCTATATTCCGTAAATATTTTTAACTTTACCAATCAATATATTTAAATCGTATAATATAAAATCGTTAATAAATGAAGCATATTACTCAATATACGATACAGGTAAAACAGCAAGTAGGTTAGTATTTTTATATTTCAGGCAGGATAAATTGTATTCGTAGAAAATACTACGGATATTCATGCGTGTTCTTCTCGGAAGAATCTACAATCGTAACCGGTAATAGCTTTAAGTTTAATATAACATTACAATTATGACTCATAGGAGTTCCTACGAACCTACTTGAATAATGTATATTTTTGTTTTTATTGAAATTACCATAAATCGACACAAACTGTCTGGAGGTCATAATAAGACCTAAAATAATTTATTATACAGCACATTGACTTAAACTATACGTATGAATTGCGGACATTTAACGTCAATAGCTTAAAAATATGTGCGCGGCCCGGAGAGGTTAAGGTCGCAGTTTTGATCCTACCCATATTAGTCAAAATTAAAAGCGGAGAAAACTGTGAAGCCACTTATATAATACTAAAAGCTTCTCCTAAACGCACTGCATCTTTTGATGTAAGTTTTCTGTGTATTGGTTAAGTATTTTTTCAGTTAAGCATTGAAAAAGAAACTTCTCATTAACTAGTATGAATAAGTATTGTGTAATCATATTAAAAATAAAAGATATTATTATACAGGTTAAGTTGACTAAATAAACAAAGAAAGAATTAATAGAACAGTAAAAATTAAACTTTCCAGGTATTCATTAGAATAATACCGTTACTTTATTAGCCATACGTCACTAGACGATTGCCACCACACCCCAGCAATTCATTAAGGGAGGATTCGGAACGCATTAAGCCAAATTAATGGAGGACAAGTTTCACTTGTTTACGTTAAAAAGTATTCATTAGTATTTATAAAGCTTTTTTATAGTATAGGTAGATGGAGGAGCATATGGACCACCTGATGGTACGTGGTCACTAACACCCATAGACATTAGCATTGTAAGAAATATTAACGATCGCTTACATCGCCAATGCGCCACCAACCTTGGAAACTAAGATGTTATGTCTCTTCTGTCTGTAATTTCACTTGCTCACTCAACCTTCAAACCGGAACACAATAGTACCAAGTACTGCTGTTTTGCGCTAGAATATCTGATGAGTGGGTGGTACCTACCCAGACGAGCTTGCACAAAGCCCTACCACCAGCTTATCATCAAGCGGTTCGAAATATTCATATGTTGACTTGAACCAACTCGGCTATACTATTAGCTACATTTTTTTTTTTAATTTAACGTGAACTATCGTTAATGTAATATTTCTTATACATATGTATTCAATTATAATTCTACGTATTTAAAAGTTAAATTATTTCGTATATTATAGAAAATAGACAAGTTGAAAAAGTATTTTGTGAAATGGAACGCCGGAAACGTTTAATTGAGTTAATACAATTCTTTTTTTAAATAGACCTTCTAATACAACTACGTAGTTTTTCTAACGTAACTTCGTCGCAAAAGTCGCGTCGCGTTTATTTTTATAACCTGTCACATAATATAAAACATTTTTTATAACCTATAACAAAGACCCGATTGAAGGATTATTAAAATAATAAAAACGCGAAATAACTATGTTTTTATAAAGAATTGTTTCTTTTTTATTCTTTTAAACGCGTCATATGACGGCGCCAATTTTATTTATATTAATTGATTATATGTAGATTTATTGTATTCATGTAATATGTGATTATTGTAATTATAACTAAAAATAATTATGGTTTTATTAAAAAAAAATGTGTAAAATGAATTTAAACAAAATGAAAATAACTGAAATACTTTTTTTTCATAAGCTTTATTCAAACACGCCTTTTTATTGTTCAATATTGCTCTCATCAAAAATTGTCTGAGAGAGATTGCTAGAAGCAATAAGACCGACATTACATCCTCGTTGTAGTATATCCTTAATTTAAGCTGACTTATGTAATTTATGTAAAGAACTTGTATGCAATACAGTTTTTCTATTCTACTCTTTTCTAAAGTGCTTATAATTAGGCAATTAATCAACAAGGCAAACATTTCACTAAAATTAATGAATGAATGAAAGATACAACTTATTTAAAATTGCTTTTCAATTTTCAGATTAATTGTTTTTTATTTATTAACAACAATATTTTACGTGAATAACAAAATAACACTTTAACAAATTAATCATAAATCATAAAAATAATAAAATTTAATGTCTGTAATAAAGTATGTTATTAATCTTTATAATAAAAACGCTTTGTTATATTGTATGCTGATTATATTACTTAATTTTTTTTTTAATTTTAAAAACAAACCAGTACATTTACATACAAGGACAAAATGGCAAAGGTCAATTATGGTATTTTACTGTTAGCGAGGGTGTAACAGACAGGTGTTTGTGTCTAATATTTGATGGCTCATTATCGGCTTTATTTGATATTTCGCCGTGAAAGTGAATTTAAAATATGTACGACTATTAAAAATGCGGAAGTAACTGATACTCTGATACGCTATGATGCAATTGTTTCTTTTTGAATATTTTATTCAAATATTTGTACTTCGATTAATTTTTACCGTAATATAGGAAGTATATTTTGTGTTTATACTTTGTACAATTCAATTGATAGTACATTCTCGTTCCATAACACTAGTCAGTTCAATATATTCAAACAAAACAAGATTCACAATACACTATAAATTGCAGGAATATAATATTAACATACAAACAACATCCCAAGGCTAACATTTGCATACAAGTCTTCACTTCGTGTGGAACCAATATCCGATGTAATTAGTGTTGTCCTACAACTAAACCTAATATGTTATATTCACACCATAATCGACATTAACAATATGACTATAATGTATATTATTGTGTAACGTTTTTGTGACTTTAATACAAAGGCTTTAGAAATGACACGTAGAGAAATACCAGTGTTTGTACGCGACATGTTACGTGCTAATGAAAAACTGTGATAACAAATATGTTATAGATAATGATAGAATACTCGTGGATAGAACACGTACGTCGTGACCTGTTTCAATGGTGAGCCAGTGTAATTAGAGAAAGGGTACAATGGATATAACATTTCACTTCATATTGTTAGCGGCATATTGACAATAAGTTTTATTATTAATTCTTACAGTGCCATGTCTATAGTCTATGGTCTATGGTCGAAGTCAACACTACATAAGCTATATTGGCTGCACCATGCGCTTCTGGGAAGTTTGCATATAAATAATCAGAAATTTGAATGTCAATAAGATCATAGATCTCAAGTCAGCACTGATGTACCGCTAAGCGGTGTCGAAATACACTTTTTAGAAATACCCATATTACCTGCAAGTTTTTTAAAATTTATTATTGTAAAATTTTTTTTATATAATTTTTATATATTGCTCTGGAGCGTGGTGTGTTAAATTTCTAATCCTGACTATTTATTTATTCAGAATTGCCAACATAACATTGGGGTAAAAGTCGCCAAACTTATAAGTAACCACGATATGAAAAAGAGAAACTAAGCAACTTAAATGACAGTAAATGGTATTAGTACTATAATAATGAAGGATAAAGAAATTATAAAAATCCTTAACAGAAGAATTTGCTCAGCGTTGCTATTCTGTAAAAACTCACTTCATTACTCACCAGCGAAATATTGACAACCGACTTATGGTGACATACCTACTCGTTGCGTGCATTCTTGAAATATTTTATTATTATGGTCAATGTCGCATATCACTAACATTTCACGGCTGTTTTCTGCGTTGATTATAATTTGTTCTTAAATAATTCCTATAACTATAAAATATCTATACAGACCATATTTTTATTAGTTTACCTACACACAAGCTTACATAGCGTAAGAAATATGTAAAAAATATTTGTATTGGCTACAAAACGTTCTTAAGCGTCAGTCCGAGGTTACGCAAGCAAATATTTTTCATTGAGTTACAGTTTAACAAACAAGATTACAAATTTTGACTAATCATTTGTGGTCTACACAGGCAGATTAATTATCAAAGTTAATTATCAAGACCAGTGACTCTGTAGCCTATTCTAACCACAAGAAGACTTATTTATTTATTTTTTTTTTCTTTTCTGGCGTGTATGTACGCTATTTAAGCGCAAAATATTCTGCCAATGTCACGTATAAAAGAAAACTTAAAACCAATAAATTCCTTTGACATAATATATTGACGTGATTTCATTGGTCGTGATCTTGAATAATCTATGATTTTCATTATGGTTTCGCGAAAAAACCTCTTTTTTCCCAAGTCTTGAAAGACGGCGAAGTTGTTAGTTAAACTTTGGAAGTAAAATTTAAATGGGTTTAATAATGTATAAATGGTTAAGTGGAATAGTGTTGTATTATAAATAAAAATATATAAATCAAGAAGTGTTTGTAGTGCATAATATGCTTCAGCGATTAGCAAATCGCATGGAATATGTAAATCTAAGGTTTGTTTATCTTTACTCCGTCTTCGATTGGAATACGCTATACCGCTAAACATAGTATTGCTACTATGTTTTAATGTCTTCCGATTTAAATTGTGAGTTAGTCAATGTAATAAGCGGCAGCAACACCTTAATGCTAATGTCTATGGACGAAGGTGATCATTTTTCATCAGGTGACCTATTTGCTCGTTGTCTACAATATGAGCAGTTGTAAATCTTTATTAGTTTTTTATTTTATATCATAGATTAAATTCAAATCTAATAAATGAAATGCTTCATTCTATTTATAATTATGTTATTTACAAATCTTGGAGCTCAAGAATGCTATGTTTGTTACAATGTTGGCATACTTATAATACTGAACGATCACTAATAAAATTGTCAGTAATATTGAACAATCCTAAACTATACGCAAACTGCCAAGACTGACGGAAACCACTTAAGATTAAGACTACAACACATCTACAACACTATGTCTAAGGCTTATCTAAAATATTAGAGTTTTTATTTAGGTTACCTGCTCGAAAAAAGGCTAAAGACCATTCTTTTTTTACGCTGTGGTCGCGCCGAGAAATTTGATCCACACGCAAATAAAGACGAAAATACCATGGTACTTCCACGTTTCTAACGATAAAAGTTATGTTCTACCTATACTAAATCTTCTCCCTTATTCAATTCCGTTAGCATGTGCATAACAAGAAACGGTGCTACAACTAATTTTATTTAATATAAAGACGAACTTCGAAAATCGAATAACTTTATATTTGCCAGGGTTTGGACGAATTGTCCTTAGGACCTGCGGCCTTGTTAATTAGCAAATGACTAACGAGGCTCTACAACTAGTTCATGGAATGATGAGTTATGAACTTTGATGAACATCTCTCGTTATTAGAAATGTCAGTCTAATTGGGCACTTTCGGGACCGCAACTAGTCGCTGAACGCTCACCGTCGATGTACATTTATACATATATGGATATATACTCAAAGCAATGCGCAATGTGGTCATTGCGTGTTTTTTAGAAGGCTACATACTATTATAATGACTCCTCTTTTTCAAAATCACCAAAGTATAGGTTTTCTATCGAGGTCTACTAATCGCTTTATTTTTGATTGTGTCTTCGTTCCATTTAACGTAAATAAGATTTTTACCTCTCTTTAGTTTAAATAATGAAAACATAATATTTTAAATATTTATACAGACATAAATAGCACGATATATCACGTTTAGGTATCGAAATCGTTCCAAAATATGTCTAGTAAAACAAGAAATAAAACGTTTATTACGCCTCCGGCTTATTGATTGACGAAAAAAAAACTCAATTCGTTCTGAAACTTGTTAATTTTCTAGTTGACTGACGTCTAACATTGTTTGCTAGTTCGAATCAAAGCAAAAAAAAAGAAAAAGGAATTTTATTATTTCAACAAAACACACAAATAAAGTACTTTTAAAAGCTAAGTACGTAGTTTGTTATCAAAACAAGCTACTGTACGTTATATTTTAGATAAGTTTATCAAAACATTTTCATTCTTAAAAAAAAAACCCAATCGCATTAGCCGTTTGGCAAATGCATTATACAAATAATGCTATTTTTTAAAAAAGTAAATATATTACCAAGTATGAACAAATCAGTTTTGTTATTACATCTTTCAAAAATATACAAGTACATGCTAAAAACTATCACACAAGCCGTAATAAATAATATCATCGCAACCACTTTATGCTTGAACGCAACCATTTTTTTCTATAGGATAATTAGTAATTTCAAAGTTGAGAAATGCAGGATAAGGATCACTCAGGGCACATCGATAGGATTTTCTGGAAAAAACAAACACAATATTAGATTCAGATAGAAATCATAATTTAGTAGGGTCACCACCGTCCATAGACATCGACACTGTAAGAAATATTAACCATCCCTTTCATTGCCAATGCCATTCGTCACCGATCTTGGAAACCAAGGTGTGTTATGTAATCGGATGTCTTATGTATGAATTTAAGCTTGGCTTGTATGATCACTATATTGTTGCCACAAAAGGAGTTAAGACAAATAAAAATTTTTCATCGAATATCATTCATTGACGCGATATCATTCATCGAGGTCTTGTATAATCTATAATATTTACTATAGATTTGAGAAATAATAGCGTTTTTAACGTCCACGAAGTTGTAATCGGAATTTTGGAAGCTAAATTAAAGTGGTTATAACTAGTTAAGTGGAATAGTGTTGTTTTGTAAGTAGGTAAATTAATCAAGAACTGTTCATAATTCATAATACAGCAGAACTATTAACAAATTGCATGGAATGTTTAATACTATTGTTTGTTTATCTTTCCTTTTTACCTTCTCCTCAAAAGGGAGAGGAGGCCTTAGCCCAGCAGTGGGACATTAAATGGCTGTTACTGTTATTTATCTTTACTCATTATTCGATTGGAATAGTGTATACGTGCCTTATTTTTCAGAAATGTATTAACCTAGTAAGTTTAAATTCAAAACTTTCAAAGGGCAAAGGCATACCGCTGTCCAAAAATTAAGTTAGATCAAATTCTCTCTATATTAAACGGTGAGCACTTTTTTTCAGTTGCTAAGCTCTATAGCTGATTATACATATGCAATCACAAACCTCAGAATGTATTACAGTCTCCATAAGGTGAATGCCATATAGGCTACTCGATGAGTCACCGGAACTTGTTGCAAGGTGCATATTAACAATCAAGATTATTTTCGTAATATCAATAGTATGTATGCTTATTACACATTTCACAAATGATATATTTTTTACTTTTTTGTTCAAAGTTATTATAAGTCATTGTCTTACTAATGTCAGGATTTTTTCGACTTATTATATAACTTACAAAACTTATCAAACACAAGTTCAAGCCCTTGCAATACTGAATTCTCATGCGATTAATTTGTTTATAAAATTCATATCGCGTTCGGCAATAAATGAAAATATCATAAGGAAACCTGTGTGTCTGTTGAAAATCAGCAACATATTTATCCAACAACTCGTATTGGAGCAAAACGGTGGAATAAGCCGTAAACCCCTTTCCGAGAATGGGGAGGACGCCTTTGCCCAGCATTGGGATATTTTCAGGCTTTACTATCATTTAAAACTGAAGACTGTGTTAATTTTTATCTACCAGCACGATTTGAGAAAAAACCTTTTTACGTTCGAAAGCTTTTATTGTGAAAAATATACACTATAGTCGTATCATGTTACGTGGGCGGATCAGTAGTTTGACGCAGATGAAACCGAACGGAACAGGTAGTTACTTATAATATTCATTAAAGTATTTTACATTACTAATGCAATTAGCAGCTTAGTTAGTAGCAATTCGCAATCATATTAATTACTTATTACATTTAAAATATTTGTTGTCTGAAGCGACTAATTAGCGATACTCTTAATAGGAAGAGTTCAACGACACAATAAAACGAAATCCCTACCTTGAAAATAGTCGATAATTAACAGTTATTCATGAGCAGCTTTTCATATAAATATTATTTAGGGGTTATTAGTTAAATAATATTGGGTTTTCTTCTTTCGAATGTCAAATCAATGACAACAGAAAGAGACAGATCAATGATTAATTAAATATCCGTTAAGCAACGTTTATAAGTGAGGCAGGTAATGTTGTAATTGACTATCTATTTACAAAGGTTTTATAATTTAATTTTCACTAAGTACTTGTACTTTTATTTATTTGTACTTTTATTTAGGCTGTATGCATTTTTTGTATTTTTCTCTTTGTGGTGTACAATAAAGTATAAATTACCTTATTAAAATTTTTATATTTATTGGAACAATTTTTGTATTACTTCCTTTGATGGGGTTTTCAGAACGTGCATAGAATATAAAAATAATCACATTGAACGGATCCGTCAAATAAAGCTGGAGATAGGGTGCAACGCCCCTTTAAATATTTCCTTAGTGCGCCCTTACATTACTATACGAAGAGCTACTCCAAATTTCCTTAGAGAAATAGTGCCTATACATATCTAGCGTATACAGTACGTTTATCTATGTATATATAATGTATGTCTATGTTGCAATTAATCCAATTTCATTTGAATACAATAAAAACTCCTAATTGTTTCTTATCTCTTTTAAAAACTTAAACTGGTCATGTAACGTGTTTAGTAGACCAATTACACAAGGATCAAGCCGAACCAATTTATAGTATTAAATAAACCCATACTATAACACAGATTAAACAATTACAAACATCGAGCACAAATCGGATTTATGAAATAGCAAAATCGTATAAAATAAAAGCTGACGGAAAATTCGGACATTTTTCAGTTAATCCGATTCGTCATTAGAGTGGAGGGGATGTCTGTAACAAACGTAATCCGAAAATATTTTACTAACGATTCTAACTGTGATACTAGTTCGTATGTACCTTAGTAAATACTTTTTGGGGTAAGGTACTCCATTTTGTAATAGACGACTCAAATATCTTTTTCATTTTCCTACGTTATTTCAGAGCAGAAATGATCAGTAAATAAAACAGGATTTTAACAAATAATAGCGGATAGCGGGTTGACGGGCCGTTTGGCGCGTTTGGAAGATACTTGCCTTTCACGTCGAAGGTTGTGCGTTCGATTCCCACCCAGGACAGACATTTGTGTGCATGAACATTTCTGTTTGTCCTTAGTTAGTCTGGGTGTAATTATCTATATAAATATGTATTTACAAAAGATTAACTAGTGTATGTAGTATATCAGCTGTCTGGTTTCCATAGTACAAGCTCTGCTTAGTTTGGGATCAAATGGCGTGTGTAATGACCCAGGATATTATTATTATTACAAATATAATAAAAAATAAATTACTTAATTTATTTATGATATTGCCATACAAAACTTTTGAAGAATACCTTTAGAGAGAAAATGGAGATTGTGTCCTAAAAAGTTTTATGAATGAAAAACTATATGCTCCGCGCGGTTTCACTCGCGTTAAACATTTCTGCTTCGGCCCATGGGCCGTTGTTAAATAGTACACCTTCCTCAAGAATTAGGCTATCAAAAACCGACTTCGGAGATTTCAGAACGTTCAAGTAAAAAAAAAACAAACACCTTAACTTTAGTACAGATAAGTAATAATTAATGTAGATTTAGTCTTCAGACTTTTTTACGTCCGTCGGTGAAACATTTTTTTAAAAAACAATAATAGATAAGGTCAAGGTTATACAGATATAAAAAAGCGTGGAATTTGTACTTGTTTGCTTTTAGGATATTTTAATTCAAGTGTATGTAGTTAAATTTAGACATAAATTTGTATTTAAAACGTCGGAAATGTGTAACTACCGAGTTTCGTGCCGGTTTTTCTCGGTAAAATCGACATTCCGAACCGGTAGTTTTACATTTAATAAGAATCCTGTAAAACAATTAACTAAAAGCCTATTGGAACAGAAGCCTATTGGAAAATATACTATTTTGATGTTTAATTTTATTTTTGAGTGCCAATGTCGAGTCAATTGTAGTTGACCAATTTGAACGTGTTCATCCAAGATCGTTTTCAATAATATGTTGAGAAACTAATTTTAGTCAATTAAAGTTGAAGCTCGTCCACCAGGTATAAGATATGTCTTTAATAATGAAATATATTAAAACTGATTCTGCGATAGTAGAAGGCATTTTGATCATAAGGTGACATCATTGATATAATGACTAGATATTGCAGTGCATCTGGTTTACAAACCCGTTTTGACGTAATTTAGTCAACACTCGAGATGATTTCAGTGCGTCTCGACGTCAATAAAGGTAAGAAAAGAAAGATTAGTATTATTAAATTATAATTAAAACGACATTATATATTATTTATTTATCATTTATTTTATAAAATACAATGCAAAAAGTTAATATTTAAGGCCTTTCAGTTCTGATTTTTTATAATAATAATTTATGTATATATATATATATATATATATATATATCACTTTGTATGCACACTCAATAGTCTATTCACGTAACTTACATAAGGTTAATGTCTGAAATCAATGCTATCTCGCACACACACTAGCATAAGAACAGTAATTTTGTAAGCTGGTAACAATGTAATAACTTACTTGAAAAACAAAAAAAAAACAAATCCAAAATACAAAATTGGAAAAGAAATATATTTATTGAATCCTTATCATTTAAATCGATTTCAATATAAATGTTACTCTTCAAACACTTGAATCACCCAAGTCCTACAAATGAAGATACCACTGATATTCTATTAAATAAAGATTATATTATTTTGTACATACTTTATTAAGTATAATAATAACAATAATAATGTCCTCCAGACCGATTTCGGCCATGGCGGCCAATCTCAAGAGAGATTAGCCAAATACGCAGGAGATATTATAGTGCACAGGTGTGTGCGCAAACACAGGTGCACTCTCTATTCCCTTACTCTCATAATCCGATAGGACGGCAATCCGACACGACCGGAAAGAGTTCAGGCGCAGGACCAACGGCTTTACGTGCTTTCCGAGGCACGGGAGTGTACACTTACAACTCCCATTTTAAATTCCATTAAGTATAAATATACATATATATTACACTGACATATATATATTTAATACTATGCATCAGTACAACAGGTATTGTGTCTAAAGTTTAATCCAAATTATTTAAAATTATATAAACATATGAAAAAAAGAAATGAAATTTGAATATATTGATGTTTTAATTATTTTATTTGTGTTCAAATTTAGTTGAAAGTTAAGGTGTTTGTTTTAATAATTTTTGTGCCTTAAGAAATCTAAATGAAAATGCTTATTAGTGCTTAAAACACTTATTAGAATCAAAAATATTGTGTGTTTTAAAAGATATTATGTAGTGAAATATATCAAGGAATATAAATATGTAACAGTAAAAAAATCACACATTTTATAAATATTTGTTTACTTTAAGAAGGCAGATGAGCAAATGATGGTAAATGGTTACCTTTGTAAATCGACACGGACTGGAAGAAGTACTAAAAAAGATATTTCTCACAGTGTCTTCTGCAGTTATTCACAAAAAAAAATCGCTATAAGAAACTCCTTACATTGTCAATGTGCTAACAACCGCGAAGTATAAAATGTTTTAACTCACTCCACTCGATTTCAGGTGGTACATAACATTTCAGAGTATTCATGATTGGCGGTAGAATATATATATAAGTGGATGCTACCCACCCAGGCTGATTATATTCCCGTCGAAGTCGTAACTTTATAATGAATGTATTTGATGAAACAACTCATCATAAATGTGTGATACACATTTGTCATTCATAACCATTAACATATATATATATATATATTAATGGTTTAGCTTCAAATTGAAATATTCGATTTAAATTAAAAACATATAAAGTATATTTATGTGTACATTAATAATTTATTCAATTTATGTTAATTTTTTTAATGTACAGTGATGGGCTTATCAATAATTTTATATTATCTATCTATTTTAGTGTAGTTTAAGTTTTAAATATTACTTGAACATTACTTTATTATATCATACTACACATATGTGTTTGAAGTGTTTAAAAGTAACATTTAAAAAATAATGTAAATAGTTATAAAATCAACATACCGAACATTGTGATTGGTGTATTCTCAGCTACACAAGATTCCAAGTGTACTTAAAATTATTCATAAATTTACGTATATATATATGTGTGTAAAAGAATCTACCAATATCTTTATTATTCTTAATATTTATAATTATACTTGAGTTTCTCTATAAATAAATAATTTATGATAATATAAAATGAATTAACAATAATAATCATAATAATAGTATTCTAATAATTATTCATTAAAATATATGTTACGAGTCTGTCCATTGCTACAATTAATAAATGTCAACCATGTTATAAATCATGAATAGATTTAGTCATAAATTATCCTTGATTGTATATATATGTAATGCATATTATGCTATTTATCAATATTTATCTACTCAACTAAATCATTGTTAAATAGCATAATTTATGTAATAGTCATACAATTTTTATATATACTAAATTTATTTAGCAAATCATGGTCAAGATAAAACAATAGTGACTTTATTTTATTTTTATTCTACATTTAGAAGTATCTCCATAGCATGATATTAGAACAAGTTATGCCTGCATCTAAAATGTATCTATAATTAGTACTATCATATGCTGAGAGCAGCTGTTGTTCTCAATTTCAGATATTTGAAGGTAACCTTCGTGAATACACAAAAATATATTGTTGAAAGTTTTAAACGAGATACAGTGTATTTGAGAAAACAACTTATATTATATATGTCTAAAATTATTTTTGTTAAATACACATATATACTTATTACTTCTGTTAAACTTCCATAACTATCAGTACATAAATATAAGATAAAATATGTTATGCAAAATAAGTTATTATAAATAATAATTGTTTAATAAGTTATATCACTAATAAATTAAAAAATAATGGTTGGCATATAAAATCTGGTGTATTCAAAAAATCTTAAAAATACATATCTGGATATTTATGTACAACATTACATAAATAAACCATGATATTAGGATTGTGAAAGATATAATTAAGATTTTATATATCTTATATTTTCACTTCAGTCAACTTCCACATTTCTTTACAATATTAAGATGATGAAGTAAATAAATTGTGACAGAACAACATTATCCCCCACTAAGGAAGAAGTCTAAATATAGAACGGCCCGCTCAAAACACCAATGTTTACGTTATAAACTTAGAAATAAAAAAATATTTGATAGTAACTAAGTACTCACCTTTTAAACCATTTGTTGCAGATTCAAACAAACTTGCGCCAAAACTGGTACAAATTTCCTCAAAAAAACCAATCGGTCCAAAAAACACACTACCTGTCTTTGACTATAAACAACTATATTCCAAATTTATAAATTTTAGTAACATACACTGACTTTTCCAAAAATATATCACAAGTTTCAGTAATTTTAAATAATATAAACATTAAAAAAAATGGTGAAAGTGCGAAAATGAGTAGAGAAAACACGGAAAATCCACCAAAAGATCACCTACTACCGCTAACCGCAATATCCAACTGACATTTAGTGAAGAGTCAGACTCAATGATACCATGTTTGCATAATAATCTGCCTGACATTATGTTAATTTTTTAGGGAGATCAAGATTTCAACATTTTTAATAGTTATTAAAATTATATTCAAGCTGATGTTACTATTCACACAAAAAGATAAAATCATCTATAATATGAACTCTTTACATAGATTAATAAATATTAATATCTGCATTGTATAGAATAATCCTAAAATTCGATATGTGCAGTCTGCATTACCTTGGCAGCACTGTACTTGTATTGGAAACGTTTCGTTTTAAGCAGATCTTGGATTTAAATATAACTTCAATGTTCAGTAAATTTGTAGGTAATATTCTATTCATTAACATTTAAATGTTAAAAAGTTCATTGTGTAAAAGTTATACACGTAATCACGTTATAAAGTCACCAAACTAGCAAAGTTAGTTTATTTTGTGAGAAGTATTTTACATCCCTTTTATGATTGAAATTAATCTGGAATGTGTTATATTAAGAATAATATGTTTTTTTTTTAAATCCGTTATTAGCTAACATCTATCCCGGCTTCGGCTGGAAAAGGGAATTAGCTTGTAATAATGAGGCATACATAAATACTATGTTTAAACTTAGTTTATTTTTCCTATTTCTAAAATGTAATAATAATAATAATAATGTCCTTCAGACCGATTTCGGCCACGCTGGCCAATCTCAAGAGAGTTTAGCCAACGACGCAGGAGATATTATAGTGCACAATTGTGTGCGCAAACACAGGTGCACTCTTTATTCCCTAACTCTCATAATCCGATGGGACGGCAATCCGACACGACCGGAAAAAGTTCAGGTGCAGGACCAACGACTTTACGTGTTTTCCGAGGAGGAGTGTACACACTTCCAACTTCCAGACTCCGGGCTGCTACTGACATTTTTCAGACAGAAAAACCCAATAACTTTTAATTGGCCCGACCTGGGAATTGAACCCAAGACCTATTGGTCTGTGGCCTTACATCAAGCCACTTTTTTTTTTGTCTCGCAGTGGAAACCTTCAGAAAGGTACCCGGGTCCTATGGGGGTGGAACCGGGTTATGTGGGATTCTTACCCACTGCTGGTTGCGAGATCGTGATCGAGGCTGCGGGATCGTATTGATATAACGCACCCGCAGCCTCTCCAGTGCTTTGCTCCACTCGTGGCTCGGCGGTGGTGAATTTTGCCCCCCCCCCTTCCCCCCGCACTCCTCGCTAATGCGTACTAGAGCGCGAGGCCATCACGGCTGCCGTCCTTCACAGGGCCGTCTGTGAATGAACTTCCTCCCTCAACATCAAGCCACTAGATCAACGAGTCGGTCATTCTAAAATGTTTGCAAAATGTCGGTATATATATCATTATAAATTGTACATTTTAGGACATACGATTTTAATTTTTTTTTTCATATTTATTTATAAAAACACAGAATTTTTAAGTAAACGTTTTAAGATGTCAATGTGTTACAAATACAGTGCCGGCTTTAAAGGAAGGCCTTACAGCCCTGGGGTTCCATAAGACCTACCCCCTACCTTAATAGAAATTTATAAAACAAAAAACATCCCAAAGCTCGTCTGGGTAGGTACCACCCACTCATCAGATATTCTACCGCAAAACAGCAATACTTGATATTGTTGTGTTCCGGTTTGAAGGGTGAGTAAGCCAGTGTAATTACAGCCACAAGAACATAAAACAATATTAACAAATTAACATTGCTTATAATGCCAATGTTTTTGCACATTAGTGACCACTACCATCAGGTGGTCTATTCTATAAAAAAAAATTGTTCAACTTAATTGGAAAATAATTAGGGACCTCCACTCCTAAGTTGACCGAGGGCTTCTAGACTTCTACATTCGGCCCTGTACAGATGTATCTATTATTATTATCACTTTAATAAAACGAGTTTCAGCCTATTAGACTGATGATTGAGACCACTTTTCACTATTAGTTATCCAAATTAGCATATAAGCACATAATTTGCAATTCAAAAATAAAACCAATTCAAATGAGTTTTGGGAGAAGAGTTCATTACACGTGCCTGTTTAAAAGAAAACGATGAGAAAGATTTAAAGAATCTTCAAATTAAAAATGATTAGCGAAATCTCATGCATTATGGTAAAGTAAAAATAACATCCTGTTAATGTCCCACTACTGGGCCAAGGCCTCCTCACCGTTTTGAGGAGAAGGTTTGGAGCTTATTCCACCACGCTGCTCCGGTGCGGGTTTGTAGAATACACATGTGGCATAATTTCCATGAAATTAGACACATGCAGGTTTCCTCACGATGTTTTCCTTCACCGTCAAACACGACATGAATTATAATCACAAATTAAGCACATGAAAATTCAATGGTGTTTGCCCAGGTTTGAGCCTACGATCATCGGTTAAGATTCACGCGTTCTAACCACTAGGCCATCTCATTATGGGCAAATAGCCCAAAATTAATTCTTCTATCTGACAATGACTTAATGTAGGCGTCTAGCTTATAGATTAATCAAGTTCTAGTTTCTACTACATTCAGTCTTCTTATATATTAAATCTAAATTACCACTGGACCCCGTAGGACCCCAATTTTCAAAAAGGAAGGAATGACTGGAGAAAAAGACTCAGGGCTTAGTCCTAGATTGTGGAGAAGTACATGGTATAATTGAAGATAATATATATTTACTTCTTTGCCGATTGGAATATG
Organism: Nymphalis io; assembly: GCF_905147045.1. Lineage (NCBI taxonomy): Eukaryota > Metazoa > Arthropoda > Insecta > Lepidoptera > Nymphalidae > Nymphalis > Nymphalis io. The sequence goes on along the minus strand of NC_065898.1, from coordinate 3,031,857 downwards.
TACTTACTTATTTTGGAACGCTTAATACTTTGCCACAGCGGCCGCGTCTCAAGTCAGGGAAATAATCAAAGAGCATAATATCATACTAGATATTACTTACATTATTAAAAGGTAACCAAATAATTGCTAAAAATGAAGCTCATTGTTTTAAATATTAACATGGCACATCTTGTAAATATACAATCTACATAACAATTATTATTATTCATAAGGATGCTATTGATTCCGATTACAAAGGCAGATTTCGAAACGTGGTTCCTACATCCTGACTGCGTAGGGGTCCTTTCGTACCTGCCGGTTTTCCGACGGCTGTGGAAGGCGGCAGCTAAAATGACTTTGCTACACCGTATGCACGAGGACTGCAGGGTGTAAAGCGGTCGATATTCAAATAGGGATGTAAAACTAATAATATATTGCACACTTTGGAAATACAATAAATAATTGAAACAATTTAAACTTAATATTTTTTTATTCAAGATAACTGGAGTTAATCCATCGTGATATAATTTTTGTAGTATTTTTTTTATCAGGATTTATGTCAACAATAATATGAGTGTGAAGATGATGCATCGTGACCGATTCCACTTTATACTTCAAACTTGAAATTCCGTCTTTTCTATAACGTTGCGTTGTTGTTGATAGCAGTGCAAATCTAAAAATAAATAAATAAAAACGGCTATAAATCCCATTTTTGTCGTAATTGTGTCTTCCTGCAAGACCTCCTGGATAATACCCAGACGATGATTAACAACGACGAAGGTTTATTAAAAGCATTGAAAGTAAATATGAGTATATAAATAAAAATAAACTGTCACTCGGGTAGATAATTACATTAGTGTATGGTTACATTTTAGTTCGCATTAGATAAGAGTACAGAGCGTTACAACTATTGATAACATATTTCATTCTATTTGGCATCTGTTAATTCTCCACACTAAAATATTACGAGAGCGTTAGACTGATAAACGATAACGCTGACATTAATTACTCTATGCCACCATTGGTGTAGCCATGATTTAATTGGAAATCCAAGATTAATATTGATCAAAAATAAACTACTTTCCGTCCAAATAACAGACAAAATATATAAAGAAGAAACCACGAGTCTTATGTGACTCACGGGACAGAGAAATGTTGAATACAAATACAAATAAACGAAGCTGGAGGATAATTTCGTTTTAATTATTGACTTATTTTGATCGAACACCGTGTTTTTTATAAGGTACATAACATGTGCACATTGTGTTGCGATTGCCACCACATCATCCGGATTTTAATCCAATTGAAAATATATGGTCGCTAGAAACGTGGATATGAATTTAATTACAGTAAAAATTATTGACTGAAAAAGTAAACATGATCGGGGCTGAAGAATGAATAAAGGTTTCCGATTAGTGCCATCAAATGTGAAAATGAATATCGAATAATTCAAGACTAATTAGACAATTACACTGATATACTTTGTGATAAATATAGCTGATATGATATAGTGACAATGACATTGACCTCATTGAGAGCACACATAGTGGAATGGAAGAAGTAGAATAAATTGAGAATTTAAATGACTAAAAGATTTGTAATTTTAACAATAGCCATAATGGTGTTTGTTATATATACTACACCTGAAACTTTCAAAAAAAAAACATCAACATGATAGAAAAATGTTAGTTTTATTTTATTTTTCTATAATCTAAAGACAACTTATAAAAAGGATTGGTGTATTTGAAACTCATAACTATTTTTAACAAATCCTAATAGATACCGGGCTGTTAGTGTTTTATGCGACAGAGATAACGCTCTACGAAGCCGAAATTAATCGATTGTCTCTTTTCAATGCTCGACGTGCAATATTTATTGACGGGTACTATAAATGCATAAGCAACAGTAAAATAAAAATTAAAGAAATTTACTATGTGGTCAACTGTCTAAAGCCTTATGGGTACTTTTATAAGTTACCACAGAACACCGATACGACACTACAAAGACGGGCTCGGACCAAGCTTCACTAAGGATTAAAATACGTATAGTAACTCACCGTAGACGATTCGGAGCTTGTTCTGAATGCTTAAGAGTTGTATATCGAGCGATGTCTTTACGATTTCTCACTAATGGTAAGCCTGTAGCTCGAATCCTAGAAATAAAATTACTTACCAAACATGCATTTTATAAACGTAATAAATAATATACGTTAATTTTTATTTAACTAGGTCAATTTTCGGAAACAGTTCATTCGGTTTCATATAAATGCTATATATTTATGCTATATATCTATTGTGTCATAAACCAAAGTTTAATGTTTGTTTTAGCTATTCATACATATTTCATTTATTTATATTAAATTATTGTATGTATTGTATCTTGTAGCAATGTGTTTTCTCTTATTTATCCAAAATAATCTTAACAATAACTTAAAACAAAATAAATTAGATATAAAAATTATAATAACATTTTCTTAATGTAAAAATTTGTGTGATTTGTTGAAATTTTGGACTAAAAAAATAGTCCCATTACATTTACAATACCGTAACAGCCTGTGAATATCCCACTGCTGGGCTAAAGGCCTCCTCTCCTCTTTTTTTGAGGAGAAGGTTTGGAGCTTATTCCACCACGAGGCGTGAAGAGACATCTTGCGGGCCGGCAAGGCGAAGGCGGCTAGTGCAGAACGTTTTTCCCGTCTGTACTGGCCGTCGTCGCGTTTGGACTCTACTACCACTTACCATCAGGTGGAGTAGAGTCATTTGCCCTCCCGGCGAATATAAATATATTATTAAAAATATTTAAAAAAAATAATATGGCTTTGTAATTTGTTTTGCCTATAAATCATTATACACATTTAGTTTACATACTTTTATAAATTAATCAATTAGACAAACCTCCAGAACAAATCGTTGTCTTCTCCCCCCCAACCCCAATATAAATTGGAATATCCATTGACTTGTTGGAACTGATGCATTTCCATAGAAGAAACGCCACCGAATAAAGATCGAAATTTTGGACTGGAAAAATAGTCCCATTACATTTACAATACCGTAACAGCCTGTGAATGTCCTACTGCTGGGCTAAAGGCCTCCTCTCCTCTTTTTTTGAGGAGAAGGTTTGAGCTTATTCCACCACGCTGCTCCAATGAGAGTTGATAGAATACACATGTGGCAGAATTTCAGTGAAATTAGACACATGCAGGTTTCCTCACGATGTTTTCCTTCACCGTAAAGCACGAGATGAATTATAATCACAAATTAAGCACATGAAAATTCAGTGGTGCTTGCCCGGGTTTGAACCCACGATCATCGGTTAAGATTCACGCGTTCTTACCACTAAATATTACCACTAAATATTATATATAAATATTATCAATTATTAGTAAAAATATATATACCATTTCTTGCAACTTAAATGTCACCCATAGGAATTAAAATGCTACGTACCCAGAGTGACTTGCATGAAGGCATTTTCGCCAATAAAATTGTTATAGACAGACTTTCAAGATTATTTATATTATTTACTTGGTGGTAAGACTATGTAAGCCCGTCTGGGTGGGTACTCATGAAATATTCTAATGCCAAGCAGCAATAATTAGTATTGTTGTATTCTGTGTTTTAAAGAGTGAGTGAGCCAGTATAACTACAAGCACAAGCGGTATATCATCTTAGCTCCCAAAGTTGGTGGCGCAATAGCCAAGTAAGGATACTTATTATTTCTTACATCGTCAATGTCTATGGGAAGTGGTTACCTTCAAGCGGTTCATCTGCCCAATCACCTATCTGTTCCATAAAAAAAAAGTTTTTTTAAGATTTCATGTCCTATTTCAATTATTTTTATTAGATATGAAAAGATACTCAACCATTTTGATCTTACTTTAAAAAAAAAATTTAAAAAAATCACTTCTTAACTTCCACAACTGTTGCGCACATGTGTCTTGGCCAAGTCGGGCATGAATACAATATCCTATTGTCCAAGGGTAACAAGTCCACATCATGGAATATTACGCAGCGCCATTTACCATACTTTTTGATCTCAACAAAACCTGCGTTGAAAAGCTTGCCTCTATTGAAAACATCTGTGCCTGAGTTGAAAAAGTTAATATACTTGAAGCTGTTGTGAATTAAATTTGGGTTATATATTAGAATAAACAAAATTTAACTTAACATATTATAGTATAATCCTTTAACTTATATGTATGCCCTTACCTTTTTGCTCAATAACAAATATCCTATATTCCAATTTTTGCCTTATAAGGAAAGGGTGAATATTGTAGAGAAATATAAACAAGTGTTTTATACGGTGCCTGTAAAATAAAAACAAAAATATAATGTTGATATCACAAATATTAAATAACCTGCTGTTGCTGAATCTCAAAATAAAAAGGCAAATTTATATTTACTATAATACGAATCTGTTTTCGGTAATGTCAATACTTTATTGATCCAATATTGAACATCAGTAAACAAGCTGAATTTTATTAAAACGTATTGTATTGACGGAGAGATAAACAAACAACCAAACGGATGGAAACACAGACATTTAAATTAATATTTTCGCGGTTTAATTAACAGCAATAATACCCCTCACAAAAAGTAACTTATGCAGAATATTTTTTATAAGTTAGGTACTGTTGATGTTTGTTATCAATACAACAGTGCTTATACTATATAACATAATTGTCTAGTTTATCATAAATGCGATAGGGATAGAATATTTCAAACCATTCGTTATATTTCGTGGGCTGCTGCAAATTTTCATATCGATTTTAAAATTTTCACAAACCCATTTTCCAAAATGAAAACGAATGTAGCTAAAACATCTGAAATGATTTGATGATTTCTGAAAGAGTCGTAATTTCTGGGTCAAGTGCCAAAAGCTTACAATACGGGCTAATGTAGTGGCTTAGTTTTAATGATAATTATTACAAACGTTTACCTATCATTATTTATAATGTGATAACGAATACACTCTATCTTCGAGAAAAAGGGGCGTCTTAACGTTATATTATTTTTATATGCTAGGATTAACACTGTTATACATGATTTATTGACATATTTAATTATATATAGTACAAGTATTGCGCGTATACTTGTACTATATGTTTTAATATAATAAATAGTATAATATATAATAGTTGTTTTTTTCGGTCAATGAACCGAATGTGTGTAATAAAAAACAAAAAGGTCATAACTACGTCTATCTTATTACCAGTTGTGGCAAAGTATTTGACGGCATTTGCTCATTCACCTTTTGACAACAATAAAAAGAACATTAAAATTCATAATCAGTCCGAATGACACAGAAATCTATTCGTTTAGATTTCTGTGTCAGTGTTCTGTGCCCAATACAAACCAAAAAAAAAAACTTTTTAAACTTAGATAAAAGAGTCTGTTATGTTAAGCTTGCATTCAAATTTCAGTATCAAATCGAGAATTGTATTCTTCATGATGAAACATTCACTATTCAAAATGGAGGCCATTATGTAAGCTCTATACAACGCTAGAAAGACTCAAAAGATTTTTCCTGCCGCTTCCTTTTATTGTAAGGAGACTATTGCTACTGAATTTGCAATTTTAAGCGCCGTTCACTCAAACATTTACATACTTTATAAAGATATTTAACCCGTATAAAAGATAATTTTTTTTTTTTTTATAAGAACAGAATAGAATAGATAAGTTGACGATGAAATCGACATTTACTAGTTAAAACACATTCAAATTGTCATATGATATGTACATATAGAGAATTACATTATTAAATATTTATTTTTAATGAAAAAATAATAAAAAATGAATGCTCGCATTAAATCCCGATGATGCCAATAACAATGTCAAGGATAATGATATTTCTCCGGTAAGTATAGGTATTAATATGATAAAATATCGATAATTAGGATTAAGGAGTATGGTACTGGAAAAGTAAAATGGAGCCCCCTATATATTCGCCCGAGATATCTATTTGCTGTGAATATGAATGAATAATGAATTCTGAATACAATTCAATACAATGTAATGTTTTTTGTATTATTTACAACTGTGCCCTCGGTTTCGACGATGACTATACGAGTACATACATATGTACATACTAAAATGGTGTAATAATTATTATTAAAATCGGTTCAAGAGTTTCATAATAAATATATTAAAACCAAACAAATCTTTCCTCTTTATAATATTAGTATGTAAGTATTGATAAACGAATTTATCTATATAAGTATGTATTTACAAAAAAATAGTATATCAGTTGTCTGGTTTCCATAGTACAAGCTCTGTACAAGCTTAATTTGGAATCAGATGGCCGTGTGTGAAAAATGGCCTAGGATATTATTATTATTAGTATTAATTTAGTTTGATCATATACTGGATGAGTGGCTCCTGACGTTTTGCTTTAAGGACATAACAACAAGTTAAGCAACCCCACACAACTTGTCTGCGTGTAATGGGAGCAGGCAGGTATCAGGTACCCTATGTTCGTTTTTGTACCCGTGACGTGTATGCTAAATTTTATGATAATCGGTTAATTGTTAAGACATAAAATCCTAATTATCTCACTTTGTGAGTTTGGTACTTATTTATATTAAAAATGCGAAAAATAGTTGAATAGTTTGTTTGTTTGAGATCTCACTTACCTGTACGGTACTAAAATAGCAACCTTATGTCTGGACTTGCAATTTTTTGGACGATAATATCCTCCTGTACTCACTTCTGGATATTCCTCTGGATATTTAGTAATCGATTTATTAACATATATTTTATCTAAAACGATATTTATGTAAGTATTTTTTTTTCAAATATTCATAAAATATATTATATAAAAAACAATTAGGTGCTTTATGTATATATTTACCGTATTCAGTTATGTTAATGTAGCATGTTGGTATTTCTTGGTCTGTTCCTTTAGCCACTAGTTACACATTTCGAAAAAAAAGGTTAAATTAATATATTTCATTTTATTGAATATATGGAGACAGACTGGCAAATGTGGCCCCTGATGATAAGTGGTCAGCAGCGCCTCTCGAAAAACCCTTGGGAACTAAGATGTTATGTATCTTGTGTCCTTAGTTACACTGGCTTATTCACCCATTAAACCGGAACACAATACTAAAAATTAGATGTTCGGCGGTAGGATATGTGATGAGTGAGTGGTACCTACTGAGCTTGCACAAAACCCTACCACCAATATACTACTATTTATATAGTAGTATTAAGAAAAATTTAGGCATATAGTAAAATTGTATAAAAATAGAAACTATTTCAATTTTCGCCTCATTCTTCAACGATCCCTGTAACTATTAACTTCTAGCAAGCGACGTACTTAACGATTAACGAATTAACACTGAAATTACTGAAACACTGGACATAATTACAGTAAGTAAGCAATTGTTACGAGGATAGGCGACAATGACTCTAATAATTAAAACATATAAAAGGATATACAGATCAAAATAACGCACCACCGAACGCATTTGAAGAGTGATATACGAAGCGAGTTCTTATATAAAATACTCAAAATATCATTAAGGTGATATCAGACACATTCACTCCAAAGAACGTTCACTCGAGTGAATATTCATTTCTATTCCGGATATATCTTATCTAATAATATCCAACATGTTGGATCGGTTCAGTAATGAATTAATTTGTTCAATTTATTTTCATTTTCTTTTTAAGACTTGTCACTTTGTGTGAAAGAGCTAAATGGACAAAATAGGAGCCGTCTGATTTCATCTTTAGTGTCTAATTTAATCTTCAGCATTCCAACTATCGTTAAAAAACATGTCTTTGTGATATTAATCACAAAGACGCTTAAAGTAAAATAAAAATTTATTGTACCTAAGTAATCAAAGACAATAGCTCTACAACACGCGTGCAAAATATTACGAACAGTTCACGGAATAATTTTTAAAATTCACAGGCGGGGCAATGTTTTATTATGTTTCATTAAAAGACAAAATGTTTATTCATAAGTTTACTTAAACGCTACACATTATGGTTTTAATTTAAATTCGCTTTTGTTTTCGGAATATAAAAATCCGGCTTCCGTGAAACAGATCACAGAATTCGTTTTTATAAAACCACATTTAAAATTTATTTTTTCTTCGTTTTTGTATTTTTGTTTCTGTGTGTCTTTTTTTTTGTTTATAAACTATCCACGATTTACCGACATAGACCCTAATGACAAGTTGCCTTTGGTGTTCTATCAATCCCTTGGCTATTCTGGCGGATATGGATGCGAGGGTCTATCACCAGATCCGCATCCTCCGTCAGAATAGTGGAAACGCGCCCCCTCCGAGTGCGCTCAAGGCGTTGAAGCGGCGGGAACACTGGAGGGCTCTTGCGACGTGGCGCGACCGTCTCTGCGAAGAGCGGTACGCGCGCAGACGCGTCGTTGGAGCGATCCTACCAGCCTTCGAAGTCTGGATGAGACGAAAGCGATGAGTCACCTTCCGACTTACACAGGTAATGACCGGTCACAGTTGTTTTGGATAAGACCTGTGTAAGCTCGGACGCGATTCGTCGGCGATGTGCCACCACTGTGGTGCGGACCGGGACACCGCTCAGCATACGCTGGAGGCGATGCTCCGCAGGGAATCGTCGTGGAGGGCCATAGCCTCCTTCTGTGGGACCGTCATGGTCCAGAAGGAGACGGTGGAGCGGGAACGCGAAAGGGCCGAACCTGCTCGGCGGAGACGACGACGACGTCGTCCCGGCCCTCCCACAGCCCCGACGCCCGGGCCTTAAAAGATAGGGCGTAATCCTGGGGCCGTGGATGCGTGAGGTGGGGGCTTATTTCAGACGGTTTGTCCTGATTTTGGGTGCAATTATCTATATAAGTATCAGAAGGCCCTGAGGAGGACGGCAGCCGGGATGGCCTCGCGCTACCGTACGCACTAGCGAGGAGTGGGGGGGGGCGAGATTATCTTCGCCCCCTGAGGCGAGCTCCACCAAGCCACGAGCGAAGCAAAGCACGAAAGAGGCCGCGGGTGCGTTATATCAACACGATCCCGCAGCCTTTCAGATCCGTACCGAGAACGGCCATCACAGTGGCTTTAATGGGTAACAATCCCACATAACCCAGTTCGCTCGCCCTCATGGGAGCTAGGTACCTTTCTGAAGGTTTCCACTGCGTGAAAAAAAAAAGAAATGGTGTTCTGTCAACACAATCTAATCAAAGCTATTAAATGATGTAGCTAACCATAGAAAATTTAGTATTTTTTAATGATTTGACATATTTCTAACATTTTTGTTTCATTTCAGACTTGACGGGCCCGTTGACGTGGTTGGTAGATACTTGCCATTCACGCCGAAGGTTGTGGGTTCGTTTTCCACCCAGGACAGACATTTGTGTGTACATGTCTGTTTGTCCTGATTTTGGGTGCAATTATCTATATAAGTATGTATTTATAAAAGAAATGTACTATATGTAATATATCAGTGGTCTGGTTTTAATAGTACATCGTTTGGGATCAGATGGCCGTGTGTGAATAATGTCCCAGTATATTAAATTATGATTAAAATAATTATTTCGTTAAACTTACTTTGTCTCTATGTTTTTGTAACGGTTATAAAAGCTTATAACTATTACTAAAAATAAATAAAATACTTAATATAAATATTAAAAAATATATATTAATGTACATAATAATTCCACTAGTGGTTTGCTTTGGTGTTAGCTTTGTACAGGCTCACCTGGGTGGATACCAACTAATCATAAATTATTCTACCACCAAACAGTTGTAGTGTATATTACTACGTTCCAGTTTGAAGGGTGAGTAATTGCAATTACAAGAAAAAGGGACAAAACATATTAGATATCCTGTGATTGGCGGGGCATTTTGAATTTCGAATGCTATTGTCTATGAATGAAGGAGACCATCAGTCGATTAGCTGTTCGATTTGCTTATCTGCCTTCCCAAAATAAATACAAAATAATTACCGCTATTTATATTTTCATAAATAAATGTAGTATTGTTGTCTTCTTCGATCCATGTCAATTTCGTATTATCATATTCCTTTATGCTTTTATTATTAACAATTAAAAATCGAACGGAACATATAATTGCTAATAGTACATTAACACATGTAAATCGAAAGACCCATTTTGTGTCTTTATCTTCTTTATTAAGACTTTCGTTTAAGTTCTTTGAATTTCGAACTCGTTCTAAAATTAAAAAAATATATATAATTTATACTTTACGACTTCTGAACAATTAATTATTAAACTGATTATACCAAAGATAATTTTTTATTATTATTAAATTAAACCAAACAAAAAAATTGTCTCTATCATTACACGCAAATGTACCTAACCAGAACGATATTTATATATATAACTCACATATTTAGATATATAATTAAGTACTATAAGTACTCAAAGGAGAAACTGCAGATAACGGTCGTGAAATGTCAGAAAGTTATTTGTGACATTGAGCATAATAATAATATTTCAAAAATACACGCAACCCTGAAAAACCTGTTGTAATTTTATGCGATTTTAATTCTTTATTTACTTACACCTTTTAATAACTGGCAAAATATTGAAAAAGTAAACCATGAGATACGAAATAAGTCCAGCCGCGAATATCGATCTCGCGACTTTTTGATCGCTTGCCAACCCTCTTACCGCCAAGCTATGTGTGCGTTTACGTTTTGAGAAGAATAGATTTACGACATACTCATATAATTTCAAGTCGACTAGACTTGACCTAAGATTATATGAATAGTACTTATCAAACGCTATAAATTAAAACATTTTTATGACTTGAGTAATAAATAATTTTAACACTCCACTAACGTTTCAACGATATCAAAATCACATTTAAAGATGATAAAATTTATTAACTAATATTAAAAATAAAGCCGTTAAATAGAGCGAACTCATTTTTATTAAAATAATAATTGATTTAAAATTATTATTTTAATAAAAAATACGTAAAATATACGTAAATATACACATATTATAAAAACTTACTTTTCGAACCACACTTCTTTAACATAACCTTTAATATTTTCCTAACTGGTAAAAAGCTAACCATTTTGAAATATAACGCGAACAATTAAAATAGATACTAAAAAAATGCGCTAATTTGAATGCATGATCACTTTCAATTGACAACTCAGTAAAGACGAAGCTGATTACTGTTTTCATTCGCAATTTTTAATAAAACAATACGAGAACATGGGATGTTGTCTTTACATTCTATAAACATTGCAATTAAACAACTCTGTCAGCAACTTAAAGTTCACGTACATTTTTGTTGCTTACATTATAACTCAAATTTAGTAAATAAACAATAACTTTTGTTTTTTTTATTAAAAATAACAACTGAACGGATAAAATATTTAACATCCAAAACTTAAATTGATTTAATAAAAACCGCATTTTATATAGTATTTATGAAAAACGAACAAATCAAACTAATTGATGTAATCTCAATCAATTATTCTTTAAAATTCAAATAACACAATTGAACACATTCAATAAATTACAAGTCACCAATAATACGTCAATAAAATGGCGGATTGAAATAAGCGCGCGTTTTTTTTTTCTTAACAGCGCCGTTGTAAGGACAAATAAATAGATATATTAGAAAATAACTGACGCGCACTTGTAAACACACAATCAGACGTATGTCATAGCAAAAGTGTCGTGATGGTAAAAGTATTATACCGGCCTAACTCTCATTGTCTGGAATGTATGTATGTGATAAGTAATTTCCTACAAAACAATTTATCAAATTATTTTGCTATATCACAACCACCATTCTGTAATTCACTTTGTTCCGATTGTTGTTCCGTTAAACACCGACGCCTGGTTCTCGTTATGTTCCAATGTCCATTTTCTTATGCGTTGTAATGCTATAAAAAATGACATTCTAAACAATAAATGTATATGTAAACGCGATTATACTACTAAATGATGAACATAAGTCTTTACAAGGCCGAGCCTGTATTTTAGACGCAAGTTTCTATTTAAGTTGCTAGAAAAAAAAATGCTACATTTCATTTAAAAAAGGAAGCATTAATAACCGTATTTTCTAAACTACCTACTTGAAGTATTTTACCGTTACTTTATAAATAAAAACTAAAACACCCGTACAAAAGACAAGTTATTAGTCTCTTTATTTATTTAATCGCATTCATTTAGTCGAGATGGCCCAGTGGCTAGAACGCGTGAATCTTAACCGATGAACGTGGGTTCAAACCCTGGCAAGCACCTCTGAATTTACATGTGCTTAATTTCTGTTTATAATTCATCTCGTGCTTTTCGGTGAAGGAAAACATCGTGAGGAAACCTGCATGTGTCTAATTTCATCGAAATTCTGCCACATGTGTATTCCACCAACCCGCACTGGAGCAGCGTGGTGGAATAAGCTCCAAACCTTCTCCTCAAAAAGGGAGAGGAGGCCTTAGCCCAGTAGTGGGACATTTACAGGCTGTTACTGTATTCATTTATATACTAGTACTATAAATGCGAAAGTAACTCAGTCTGTCTATCTGTTACGCTTTCACACAACTAGATGTAATTGACCTTGCAAGCTTATAACATGCAGTATTTTATCAGCTGCACATGAAAGTATCGAACATTTCTAAATGTCCTAGTCTATCTGCTTATTATTTTAAAAAAAGAATGAAAATATTATTTATGTTTATTCAAATTTGCTTTAAGAACAAAATACATCCGTCAAAAAAAAGGTCAACGCTATGTAAAGTACCTACTTTACAAATTAAATAAATTAATTAATTATTTAGAAACCTGTTTGTACATATTTAAAAGAAATTAATTTAAAAATGACTTGTGTCATAGGTGTCAGTGCCTAGATCATTCCCACTCGTATCATATCGTAGATCGCAAATGAATGTTACAAGTTAAACGTTTAAAAAGTATGAATATTAAATATTTTAAATACACAATATCTTATTAACCTCGTCAGCCAAACTCAGGGCAATAAACTTTTTTGTTTTATGTAAAATTTTACAAATATTAGGTTCAGAAACGAATTTGCACACAAATATGTCTTTATTTTCATCATCATCTTCAAGTCGTTGGATTGTTTCTTTTACCTGTTCAGTATATGGAGTACCTCCTACTTCAGGTTGTAGTTGAAAAAAAGACGGTAAACAAATATGAAGTACATTCCAAATAACAGATTGACTAACGACATAAGCCAAATTTGGGTCTTTCTGCGGTTCAACTTTTTCTTCTTCTATTACCTCTTCCTTTTCTGACACTTTTTCTTCAACTACTTCTATTTCCTCTTCGCATGGTTTACAAATATACGTCATTTTTACATCTATAGTAGATTGTGCCATTTTACTCCGACTTGTGAGGCTTTTTTGGGACTTCGGTATTCGAGCACTTTGAGTACTTTCAATCTTTTTAGCTTTTGTACTGCCTTTGCCCTTTCTTCCTTTTTTATTAGTTTCAGGCAAAGGTTCTGTATATTCTAATTCTATTATTGATGTACCTTCACATGTATTAATTACATTCGTTATCAATTTATCTAAAAACTGCCCTGTGCATTTATGCGCACAAACAAGGCATTCGTCTTTGTACTTTTTATCTTTAATTAACTTACATACAATTTCTTCGCACTCCGCAAGTTTAAAACATATCTTTTTACCAATAGCCATCGATAATGCCATTACAAAACCCTCAATAGGATCAACATTTTTGCAGACTGCTAACAAAAATGCCGAATAATTCATTAAATTTTCAGCGGTCTCAAAACACTCGAAAAGAAAATGTTTAATTAAATTTTTTCTTATTAAATCATACTTATCTTCAGAATTAAAATCTTTTTCAAACCAAAGTTCTTCTTGAATAAATGTATTTCTTTCAATTAATTCTGTAGACTCAAGATCGTTGCAGCGGAAATGCTTCCGATGCAATAATAATTCATCCATAGAAGGGAACGATAAATTAAGGCAAAATATAAGAAAATCCCTCCAATCAATATACGTTGCCTCTCCAAACAGTGAAAATACTAGCTTCGGTATAAGTTCAGGGTCTAGTCGTTTCCAAGCTTCTGGAAACATTGGCCCATCGCAAGTTTCTCTACCAAAGAATATAAAATCTTGTAGTAAGTAAATAAATGCTTGTTGCAAAATTAAACCCGTTGGAGCTACGATTTTGAATTGTGAACGCAATCTAGCTAAGTGACAAATTTTGAATTGCATATCGTTTACAAATTCTTTAGTAACTGCAGTATCCACTTCTGTTTTTGGGGGGGAAAAATGCAAAAGATTTGCATCTATTATAAACATATCTTCTTCTAGTGCAAGACTTTCTGGAATTCTTTTACCACCTTCAACTGCCAATTGTAAATATTTACACAAACGGTCTACTGATTTTATCTCATTAAGGTAATAGTTATTAATATCATTCTGTATATCTGTAAAAGTCTTGCATATGATATCGTTAAATAATTTGATGTCTCTATAGCACTTGTACTGCAACGCCAATAGGCGTAAACTAACTCTGAACATTTCACCGTTTATTCCCATGATCCATTCTTCTATACATTTAAGAGCATTATTCTTGAAAATTTCTTCTTCGTTCAATGATTCTACCGAATTATTGTCTTCCTTTTTCTTCGCTGTAGGTACTATCTTGGCTATTTCACTATATTCTCGGCTTATAAGAGATCTGTATGAATCATTCGTATCTTTTATACTTTTTAAAGCAAATTTTACATTACTCTCTATTACGAAATTAAAAGGATTATTATTAAAATCTATCTCAATATTTTTTAACTGCATTTCTTGAAAGCAAGTTTTAAGTTGTCTGTACAATTTATCTTCGCCGCCTTTCTTACTTCCGGATGTTTCATCTGTTTCTTTAAATATTTTATTTAATTCTTTTGACGTTATTCTATCATTAGGTGGAGAACGTTTTATCATAGCAAAATAAAAATCATGCAAAGTTTGATAAGTTAACATAGCTCTGAAACAAAAACTTATATCAAACAAAAGCAAATACAAACACTTCAAATTTTTACACTACTATTACTCTTACCTATTCAGTTCAGCCTGCATACATGAAATATACGTATTGACCATCGTAGTAATCTCTTCTAAAGCCCAATTTTCACAAATAAGCATATGTCTTTGTTGTTCTGCAAACAGCTTCCTTTCGTCACAAATTTTATATAATCTCTCTTGTAACTCCTTTACTTTACAATGCCATTCGTTTTTAGAAAAATGGATGTCACGCCAGTCATTTTCAAAATTATTATATTCTTGTTGAAAACTGCTGACTAAATCTTGTTTTTGAGATGGTAGAGTTATTATTTGCTCCATTTTGTCTTTAAGGAATCTCGTATATGGTACGAGACAATTCATTTGCAATCTTTTTGCAAAGAATAAGTGCTTAATATCGTGTATATAGGTTTTTTCTATTTCTTCCCAACAAGTAGCTAATGCGCTCCCTATAACTTCAGGTATTGGTAGTTCACCATATATCCAGTCTTCTTCTCCTGCTAATAGCTTTACTTCTTCACTACTTACGTCTGTATATATTCTACTCTCATTTTCTTCTTCATCAGCATTTTCTAATATCACTTCATCCTGCATTTCTTCTATAGAATCAGGTGCCTTTACAATATTTAAATCGTTCAAAGAGGATAATTTACTTAATTTGGAATTACGACGCAATTTTTCTTTAGATTTTCCATTGGACACTTCAGGTTTGACCATTTTTGCTTTCATTCGCTTTTCATCAGAAGATGGAAAGTCAAGAATACTTAAAACGTTTTCTCCAAATAATTTATCATTTGATTTTAAGGGAATTGAGTAGTCGCCAATTATATATTTACAAATCACAGCTAATTGTTCTTTTTCAATTACTTCGTAATACATACTGTAATTAATTCCTAGCACAGCGTAAAATCTATCTATAAATTCAGAATTCTCTTCATCTAAATTCCATATAACAAACTCTTGAAGAATATCTTCTGTTTCTTTTAATTTAATGTAGCAAGTAAAATAACTTGTAAACGGCTTATCTAATAACTTTTTATGAGGATCATTTACAAGTTTGGAAGTTCTTACTTGTAAATAAGGATCTTTTTTCTTAATTCTGTGCTTAATAATACTTTCTTCAAGAAAAATATCGTCTTGATCATCTAGTTCATTTTCATCAGGCGGTGACCTGCCCGAAAAAGTTTCTTCTAAAATTTGTGCTTGATGATATGAATTAGGATAGTTTATTATTACGAACCCATTGATATTTTCTTGGTTCTTTAGATATTCAACTATTATTGCACAAAGTAAATGATCCGTTAAAATATTACCAGAATTTAGGCATTCATAAGCATATCTACCTAATTCTGCGGAAGGTGTTAAAGTTATATGTTCTTCAGGTATGGCTTTTGGTGTTTGTGTTTGTTTAGTGTTTGCAATTAATGGTCCAGATAGTATTGACAAATTTGCTTCGCTACTTCTTGTAATTACTTCATCCTCAGATTTTAGCAACTTAATAATTTCTTTTGTATCTTCTTCTTGTGCTGAAGCAATAAATTTATCAAATGATAGTTCAATATCCGTACACCCAATCATTTCGGTTTTAAATTTTCTAAGACAGAAATTGATAGAGGACTCGAGGCGTACAACATGTATTTTTCGAGCATTTAACAATGTTTGCATTGCAATTGTTATTGAGTTATCCGGCAGATTGCGTACGATAGCTTTTGCTGAAAAATTTGGTAACACAGCTGGTAGTCGTTGTGGTGGAAGCGGGTATTTAATTTCGAGAAGTGAGTATACGACATGTCCTAGAATACGTGATCCTAGATATTCATATTTTCTACATTCAGACTCAGGATCAAAATTAGGTATTAACAAATCTAATGACCATGGGTATAAATAATTGTGGTAATCTGTAAACTCACTCTCATTTAGGACTTCTTGTCTATCTAATTCTAGATGTAAAATTTCTTCGTAATCAAATGTTTGATTTTCGTCTATTTTTGATTCTATTAAAATATTTTCCATTGGCTCCAGATAATCAAAGATAGGTTGCTGTTTGTAATACAATGTTTTCCACTCAGTTATAAAATGGTTTGGTATATCGCCCTCTAATAGCCTTTTATAATAAGCATATTTAGTAGCATAATCAATTATTGATAGAATTGTATCATAACAAATATCGTAATAATGCTGTCTTTTTCTTTTCATTTTCTCAGCGTATAATTTTTTGTGCAAGGTATTCTGTCTTTGTTTTTCAAAGTCAATCTCCGCTAGCCCTGAGTTTATTTCTTCTTTTACATTATCAAGAAATTGATTAAATTGCAGAGTTCTTTGTTCAGCAAACTCCTCTTCACCAGCGATTCTATTTTTTACTAAATTCCGGGCCTGTTGCTTCGTTTCCATGATCTGTGTACACATTTGTTTTTCAAACTGCGACAATTTCATAACTTTTTTAGCAAGTTCGATATCTAATTTTGTTTCTTCTTCAGCGACAGACATATCCCATAATGATCCACTTATTACATTACTCATTTGCTTTTGAAATTCCTTTGAATCGGATTTTTTATGTATTCTACTGTAAAGATTATCCAGATAATTTTTAGTCCATTCTGAATCAATAATCGACTTTTTTCTTTCTTTGGCATCTTCATCCAAATTACATAGCTCTTCATAAGTATAATTGTGGAACTTACACGGATACCTCATTGAAAATTCTTCCATTTCCTTCTTATCTTTATTAGTTATTTTTTTAGTTGTTGTTTCTGGATATTTCAATGGAGTTTGAGACTCTTCTATTCTTTTTAACGTTTTTAAATAATTGTGACGTAAATAATCGTAAGTTTCTTGGATCTGTTTTGATTTTTCTCTTTGCCACTCAATAAATCGATTTTCATCTAATAAGGGCTTTGCTAGATAGTCCACGAATCGATCCTGTTCTTCTTTCACCTTTTTTACAGTAAACCGATGTTCAATTTTATCCACTAAGTTTGAGCACATTTTTCTCTCTTTTTTTATAAAATTGGTTCGATCTCTTTTATCTAAGCAAAGAAAAAGTTTATAAAATAACCGAAGTATTGAAGAACCTTGTCCTGCCATTATGTTGGCTAAATCTTTGTCACTTATATTTATTTCCAGTTCAAGCAGCCACAGTCGTAGAAGTTTCCAATTATTTTTGATATCTTCATTTATATTGCTTGGTTTTATTAGATAATGCTTTTCTTCATTTATAACATTATAACTCCGTAAAACACATGAAATAATATGACCATTTTTCATTTTATCTCCGAATTCTTCAGCTCCCCATGTAATAGAATGCTGCAAGCTATGGGAAAGCCATTCTTTTAAAATTTCTGCCATTTTATAGTAACTTGAATGAAAGAAAATTATTATAGAATATTTAATTGTTCGGTTCTTGTCATTTTTGTAATCTAACTTCAACTTTGCTTCGACTTGAATTGGATATTTTTTCTTAATATTTTACTTATATATATTATATTCAAATAGTGACCAGTAACAGTATGTACCTAAGTTCATTAAAACAATATCAACCTATTTAAATTTAATTATATCACGCCGATTTCTGGTAACAATGAAATATATCAAGATGTACCTATATTATATTTGTATGGCAAGCCACACAAAATGTCATAGCATATTATGACTTTTTTGTGATGTTTATTTTCGCACGGTTTTTGCATATTTCATAAATTTCATTCAAATCTATTCATGATGAAATGCAACGAATTTGAAAAAAGTGTATGTATCTTTTCGACATCTTGAGTAAAAAATTCGTATCTCCACCATTTATTCGGAAACATATTACGTTGTTTACAGAAACCTCGCCATCATATGAACCTGGATAATTTGGATAAAGCATTACACGATTTGGGAATGTTGAGTGCAATTACTGAAGCGCGACGTGATTATCTACGAGAATCTAAAACTAATCTGGGCGTAATGAGGCTGAACACGCGGTACGTTTCCAACGTCACAGTGGGGTATTGTATGAAAAGAAGCACAAACAAAAACAGACTGTGCCCTTACCTGCTGCCCGTACGGCATAGAACTAAGAGTGAAAACTCGGATGCCATCGGTTGTGATGCTAACGATAGCAACTGTGACTTTAAATATAATTTACTAGAGCCATCAACTAGTACCTGCATTAGAGAAAACGTCGACGTCAAGAGCCCTGCCAAGCGATGTCAATCACTCGAAAACCTCAATCTTAATTTAGAATCCCCGCCGAAGGCAGAAACTTCGCCAGATATGGATTGTGTGTCAACCAGAATTCAGAAATTACAAGTCGATGAATGACAATCAAATTAAGAACATCAACTTGTGTAAATGTATCCATGAATAATAATTGTGCATTGAAACTGTGTGTAGTTAATATCAGATTTAAGTGATCAATGAACTTGGAATGTATTTTTCTGCATATGAATATGTATGAATAGAATGAAGGAACTTGAAAATACTGATTATAAATGTTCCTAGAACTTCATTAAAATTGATTTTGCATGTTTCTCCTGCCTATGATGTACCGATAGATAAATGTTAGTTAAAATTATATGCATTTTTGCTCAACGGATATAGAAACCATTCGATATATAATTATTAAATAGTTACACTGTTTAGTTTTCATTACTTAGTTATTGCTTTGGTGCATATCGTCATATATTTTATTTAGAAAAAAAATTAGGTTAATGTGCATTATACAATTAAAAATATTTGAATAAAACAAGGGTTCTTCAAAAATATAAATTGACTCATATGCACCTAACATGAAAATACATTAAATGTCTGAAAGTAGAATTGATGGTTACCTTTAGCATATAGAGCTTGTTGAGAACAATTTTAATTTTGTTTTCTCTAAAGTCACAGATGTATAATTTACTGGCTTCCAATGTGTGTGTTTGAATTTATTTATATTATGTTTTAAAATAGTAATAAAAAATAATTGTGATTAGTTAAACAACAAAGGTTGTTTTAATAAGTTTTTACTAGAGATCTCATAACATCACAGCTTGGTGGTGAATATTTTGAATTTAGTGTGTTAATTCTTGAAGCAAAATAAAACAATTATTTATCACTCTGTTTCGCTTTAGTGACTTAGGAATGGCTAATACATGTTTGTTAACATATTTTGTTATTTTTTTTCTATTTAATAACCAATATTTGAAATAAATATTGCCTTGAAATATTTATCTTCGTTTTATTATTATTTTAATAAATTCTAAAGATTTTTACCTTCTTTTATTATTGACAAAACAAAAGCATCTTATAACAGGATTTGATTAAAAAGATATGTGCAATAGCAAATAAATTAAAAGAATCAAATCACAACTGCAGAGATACCAATGCACTAAAAATTGGTTTCTTTAACATGGTATTCAGTATGAGTTTCAACCAAAACAGTTCACAGATGATCTTCTAGCGTACGTAACACACCTCTAGGGTGAATCTATCAACAAGCATGGTGAATCGTTGGCTGTCAGCCTCAATATCTCCAAGGCTTTAAACAGGGTCTGGCACAGAAGTCTTCTCTCCAAGCTGCCGGCATACGGCCCAGTGAACAGGCAGTTCAGCTCTGCACCTGGATAGCCAGCTTTCTGCATAAGCGTAGCCTCCGTGTCTTAGTTGATGGTTGCGCTTCACAATTCTATGTAGTGAATGCTGGGCTCCCCCAGGGATCTGTGCTATCTCCCGCACTCTTGCTTTTGCATATCAATGATATGCTCACTCTTGGGAACATACATTGCTATGTAGACGATAGTACAGGGCATGGATACCACGGACGCGCAGTGGCTGGGCGAGCGGAAACTGAGGAGAGGCAGGAGAATCTTGTAATTGAACTCGATAGGACGTTAGAGCTCATCGCCAAATGGGGTTCTGATAATCTTGTTTAGTTTAATGCCAAGAAAACAGGTATGCGCTCTCACAGCGAAAAAGTCACAATTTTCCCCTCTTCCCTCCGTCTGTGGCACTACGCTGGAGATACAAAGCAAAATTGTCATGCTGGGGATTGGCGTTCGGTGCAACCTTAGTCCAAGGGATTACATCGAGACTGTTATAAAAACAGCTTCGCGGAAACTCAGAGTTCTGAACAAGGTACTGCGTTTTTTTACGCCACAACAACTGTGCCTGTTGTACAAAACACGGGTACGGTCTTGCGTTGAATATTGCTCATACCTTTGGGATGGCTCCGCTTAGTACCTAATCGGGGCCTTGGATCGGTTGCAGCGACGTGCGGTTCGCATTATTGAGGACGCAAAGGTCACAAACACCCTCGAGCCTTCACAATTGCGTCGAGAGATAGCAGCGCTGAGCGCTTTCTATCGATTGTGTCACGGCGAGTGCTCTGAGGAATTATTTTCTCTAATTCCTGCTTGGCCCTTCCTTCATAAATCTACGCGTGCTGGCTCTTGATGTCATGGCCTAACTGTAACATAAATTCCATCGCGCACAAAGAAATTTGCCAACTCCTTTCTTTGTCGCTCATACAACCCTTCAAACCTTTCCTTCCTTTTTTTCCTATTTTTTTTTTGGTTTGGTTGATTGGTTCCTGCAAACCAAGCGTGAAGAGGCATCTTGCGGGCCGGCAAAGCGGGGGCGGCTAGTGCAAAACATTCTTCCCGACTGTACTGGCCGTCAGCGCGTTTGGACTCTACTAACACTTACCATCAGGTGGAGTAGTCATTTGCCTTACCAGCAAATATAAAATATATATATACACTTATAAATATAGAAATTAAACATAAAATATTACGACAATTCAGATATGGGATATCTAAAACAAAAACAATAATTTAATTCGCAAAGTGATGCGGTTCCGCTTTCTGTGTCACAAGACGTTAAGGACATCCACAATAATGGTACATTTTTCGAAATTATGTTATATAAAATCCAAGCCATTAAAAATTATAAATATCACAAAAACGATAAGTATATTATTTTACTGAGCCGAGATGGCCCAGTGGTAAGAACGCGTGAATCTTAAACGATGATCACGGGTTCAAACCGGGCATTACACAACACACAAAACACAAATTAAGCACATCTCGTGCTTTACGGTGAAGGGAAACATCGTGAGGAAACCTGCAAATGTCTAATTTCATTGAAATTCTACCCCATGTGTATTCTATCAACCCGTATTGGAGTAATAAGCTATGATAAGAGTAGATGGAATAAGCTCCAAACCTTCTCCTCAAAAAGGCAGAGAAGGTATAATTATTCAATATAGAATATTAGAAGCATTATACATTTGAATGACAGAAATGACCTGAAAAAAACCGTCGAAAGAAACTCAACGTCACTATATATTATAGTTACAATAATTATGCATTTTAAAGGTTTGGGTGTAGAATTTAATAGAATTGTGTTAAAATGTGTTGGCGTCAAAATATATACCAGACTATACATTTAAAAAAATCCTTATTTGTTTCGTATACGCTCGACGAAACAACGCGAGTCGAACGTTAGCTGGTTATGTATAAAATAAAACATTTCCAGTTGTATACAGATATTATTTATTCACAAGACTGTAGATTCAACACTTAGGGATAAGTAACAAAAAAATATTTTTTAAATAATTATTGCATTTGAGTATTGCTGATTTACAGCGCCTTCACTTTTAGTTGCTTCATTTTTGGGGCTTTACGTTTTTGTTGACGCTTCTGCTCCTTTAACTCCCAACGCCGCTGCTTCTCTGGATCATCTTCCTGCAACACAACATACCTATTTATGAATGTGATTAATACCCATACACTATTGAAAAAATATAAAGGAATATATCTATTCAAAATAAACTATGAACATTTATTTTTTTTATCTAGGCAGGCAGGCAGGACCTAATATTTTTGTAGATTAAACTAAGGAATTATTACATCCAGTTAAGAAAAAAAATATCGCCAAAGAATTCAGATCGAACCTGAGACTTTCACTTTGTTAAGCGGACCATAGAGCTAATTAACTATTGAAACTTCTAACTAGTTCTAAATATTTGTGCAGAAAGATCCAACTGTAAATAAAAATTTTCCATCCAAAAAAAGTTCTTGATTTTTCTATCAAGGAATGAATTCTCAATAGCAGTCGGTAGTGTTACGTTTAATCCTGTCTCGGAAACGTAAAGCTTGCCCCTCCGGTCCCATCGGACGGGAGTGTGGGTGCAGCCTGCAGTGCCTCTTGCTACTGACCGCCAGTATGCGCTCCTTCTCCTGCTTGCGCTTCTCCTCCCGGCGCTGCGCGGCCTGCTCCTGCCGCGCCGCGTGCGTGCCGCGCACCCACGCCTCCGTCGCCTTCACGCGACGCTTCTCGCATTTCGCTAGAGCCTGATGTACGGACACTTGTTATTAGTTTCTTAGCACTTAATAATATTACTTCTTATCAAAGACGCTTTATATTTTATAGCTAACGTGCTAAGTAAAGTTAAAATGAAAAATTATCTAGTTTACCTTATTTATATTATATTATTAAATAAGCTTTAATATTGTATTGTATTGAATATGCGGTCGGGAGACGCTCGTCAAGAACGAAGTTCTTTGCGATATTTTCTCGTCTCAAAACGTGTTTTATAATGTGATTTTAACTGATTATATTACTGTATTTTTGTCACACCAAACAGCTCCTCTTTACAACTCTCTCGAATCAAAGATAAAGAAACGATTTAAAATTTTAAATTCAATTAACATTTTTTTATAATAATAGCAACCCTCATTTTAAGTTTTAATATTATTTTAGTAATTTACCCCTACAATTAAACAAAGTTTATGATGGGAATTGTGACATAAGCCCAAGGTTCGAACCTGGGACTGGCGTGCGGCTCGTAAGCCGTAGCACTATTGGTCCTCATATGGTTTTATATTTTTATTTTCTAAAATGTTAGGTAAGTATCTCAGTATTATATTATATTTAAATATTTAACTTAATTAATAATAAAATGGTAGGCGCACTATACAGTTCACGCTTTATCGTTTGGTAGGCTCATAGGAACATTTGGTAGGCTCGGTATAAACCCGTCAGAGCGTCACGGTAGCATGCGAAAGCGATCCCTTGACGCTCCTCGTCAAGACGGAAAGGGTATCGCTGGTTTTTCAGTGGGTATTTCGACGCCTTGGAAACCGGCGAGCCCCACATACCCTGTTCCCGTGGGGGAACCGCGTAATACGTTTTTCCAGCGTTAAAAAAAGGCCCGGTATGAACGTTATTTCGTTTGTGACATGACCTTGGATCACTGCTATTTCACTCTATTGTGAGCCGCGTAAAAGAACTTCATTCCAATAAAGACTTAATTCAAGAAATGACCTACCTCTTTACTTAAACGAAGCCGTTTGATTTTATCCAGCAGATAGAACACCAACAGCAGCAAGGGGCGAATTTCGTCCCCACCACCGTCGGGGCCCAACGCGAGACTGACTAGCATCACTCGTTCCGTATCCGGTGGTTTCGTGGGTACGGTTTCTCTGTCGAATAAAATTTAAACTTTAAAAAGCAATCAGATACGGGATTTATGACATCTGTTGGCCAAAACAGAATTAATTACAGTCACTAATATGGAGACATCGACGAAAGTGTTGTAACAGATATACAAACATTTTGAAATCCTAATATTATTATAAGCGATATATAAGAAAATAGATTCCGGGATTTAAAGTATTTAAATAGGATCATGTGATAGTCTACCGAAAAACGGCAGTAGTTGGTATTGTTGTGTTCCGGTTTGAAGGGTGAGTGAGCCAGTGTAATTACAGGCACATGTCATGTCCTCATAACATCTTACTTCCCAAGGTTGGCGGCGCATTGGTGATGTAAGCGATGGCTAACATTTCTTACAATGCCAATGTCTATGGGCGTCGGTGACCACTTACCATCAGGTGGCCTATATGCTCGTCCGCCTATAAAAAAATAAAATAAAGAAAAAGGATCGAGCGGCCAGTCCGCACTCACTCCATCTGCTTGGGCCCGCAGTAGCGGTCGGACACGTGTATGTACTGCACGTGCGCGTGGTACTGCGCGAGCGCGGCCGTGACGCGCGCGTCCAGCACGGCGGCCGTGGCCTCCGCGCACTCCGACAGCACGCCCAGCGCCGCCGGCAGCCCGTGCTTGTCGCCCGCGCGCCGCTCGGGGCAGAACATGCTCTGGCGGAACAATCCAGTGTGAGTAACGTAAATATTATCGATATATATAGTCTACATAATCTGAAAATGGCAATTCAATATTGGTTGAAGAATCCTCGAAAATTTTTCATTCGAGTTAGCAATCGTTTTAAAAAAAAAACAAGCATTAAGCAGAATATTTTAGCCCAAAATTTCCAGCCTAATTAATGCGGAATCGTTTTTAATTTTAAAAACAACCCTTAATTACCTCGGACGTCAGGCGTAATCGAGTTCTTATAAAAAAAGATATTTTTTTTTTTAATATTTACCAAGTCCTGCATATCCTTTGCGAGGCGCGTGGCGATCTTCTTCTGCGCGATGCAGAGAACGAACGGATCGCAGTCGTCTTTACCGAGTTCCACACGAATGAGTAACGTGTCTGGAGTTGGTTTAACTACACCCAGTAGCACGTGGACTAAGTCTTGACGCTGTAAATGACAAATATATTAATAAATAAAATTACCTTTTAATTTTTTTTCATTATATATTTTTTATTTTAAAATTAAAACTATAAATTGATATTTTGATTAATTTTATTTATTTATTCTCAAATAAATAATATTTATTTTAAATTTAAATAAGTATTCCGTTTACTTATTTTTAATGAAAACATATCAAAACATTAGTAGCTCGTTTGTCTATTGACCAATACAGATTTGATTATAGAAGATAAATCAAAAACTACTTCTATGTTAAGTGTCACTCGTGTCTCTATGTCAAGATCACTCCATCTTGGCCACTCGGTATTGGAATTGATCATTGGGTTATAAGACTTTTACAATATAACCACGTGCTAGCGGTCGTATGTGCTGCGGCTGACCTTGATCAGTTTGAGCGTGAGCAGCATCCCCTCGCAGCACTGTCGGCCGCTGCACCACATGGTGAAGCAGTGCTCCGCCTCGCGCCGCCAGCCGCGCTCGTCCACCGACACCACGTCCAGCCCCGTCTCGCCTGCGACACATACCATCCTTTATCATTGTGTATATAAAGTGAATACAGTTCGACACCGTTTGACCGACTACCTTGCGAAATATTTATATACTATAACATTTATATTCAATCGATCACCACGATATTTGGTATTGGTATATACAGACAGGACAAATTCAGCCAGATTTTTCTCGTAGTACAACATTGTGCAAGCTCTACTGGGTTGATACCACTCACCGATTATTCTACCACTAAAGAATAAAACTTTGTATTCCTTTGTTCCAATTTAAATAGTGAGTTAGTGTGTAGTAGTGTCACACATTGGACATACATATCTTAGATCCATGATACGCTGCCAGGGTCTATTGGCAATAGTGACCACTTGATCACATACTATCAGGAGGTCTGTAATCCTTCCTTGCATTGTCTTCATATATTTATAATTAATATTAAATGTTAATATATTTATATTTCTCACCGACTAAAGTAAAGTTTTCATCCAAAAGTGGTCTATGTAACTTGAGAAAGTTGGTCGCTATGGCGGTATTCTTGGCGCGTCCGATTACGTACGCGAGTGCGTACGCTGCGAGCAAACAGCATAGGATTCCTTCTAGCCAATATGCGTCCCATCTTGGTCGAATCATTATTGGCACCTGTAGATCAAAATACATTTAATCAATCAGAGAAAACCTTACACTATTTTTGCATACTGTGAATTGCATTTGTTTTTATAGAAGTCTTACACCAACCGCAAAGAAGCGCCGAGATAGTCTAGTGCTTAGAACACCAAAGATTGTGGGTTCAAACCAAGTGCTAAATATGTATTTATACACATCTCGCGCTCGGAGATGAATGAAAGCATTTTGAAACCTGCAGGTTTTGGATGAAAATCTGTCACGTGAGCATTCACCGACCCACGTACGCACAGCATGAGATAAGATAAGAATAAGCTCCAATTCGTCTCCTTAATTTATTATTATTTAAAAAGAGTCCCAGCAGTGGGACAATTACAGGCTGTATTTGTAATTACTTTACGTTCTTTTTTATTTATACAAACTCTTTCTACTTTCATTGTTAAAAGAAGATACATAGTAATAGACATCTATAAATACTAAAACTATATAAAGCCATAAAAAACGCACCTGAGAGATAGTAATTTTTGGTTGTTCGGCAGTGCGAGGCGTTGTGTCCTGAAAACCTTCAAACTCTTCGGGATCTTGCAAATGCTCAAATTCATTATCTTCATCCTGAGAAATACATATAGGTTTTAATATATTTTTGATTTATTTTTTAATAAAAGATGGTCTTAAGCATGGTTATTTATTAGAAATACATTTTTTTTACATTAATTACTGTTATATAATGGGCTTATCACTATTTTATATTTTTTGTTTCAAAATATTAAATAATGGGTATGTAGGAGCACGATGTGAAAATGTGTTTGCTACCTAGTTCAATATACGTGATTCTGTAATATTCATATTATTAAACATATTATTGCAGGAGATGAGCCCCAGGCGCCGAATACCAATACAATGGTGTAAAAACATTGTAGAGGTATCAGGAGACAATAGCAACTCTACAACGAACTATTGAACTGGCGTAAGACAGAAGCAAATGGAGA
This sequence comes from Nymphalis io, assembly GCF_905147045.1. Taxonomy (NCBI): domain Eukaryota; kingdom Metazoa; phylum Arthropoda; class Insecta; order Lepidoptera; family Nymphalidae; genus Nymphalis; species Nymphalis io. The sequence continues at coordinate 3,004,201 of NC_065898.1, read as the reverse complement.
CAAATCATATATAGTCACGATTCTCAATAGTGAGGGAACGACAAAGAAAAAAAACATATTAATTACAACATAAAGAAAATAATATTCTAATGTATGATATCAGTAATAACAAACTACTATCATATAATGTTATTTAAAGAAATCATTAATTGCTTGTCGAATCGTATCATAATAAAACTATATATAAAAGGTCATAAGTAGTTTTGTACACTCAGTTTTTTATTTCCTTTAGTTCTTTGATTCATTTACTTCGAGTGTAAATAAAATGGTATGGGTTGATTTTTTAGTTTCTTAGAAATATTGCGATTAGGGGATTTTGAAAATTTCTACTTTCCAAAATTAAAATGTATCCTTTAAAGTTTACCTCAACAACTATATCGTCTGCATCAATATTTGTTTCAAACTGTTCCTTATTCACATTCTGTTTTGCCTTCATAACTGGCACTTGTTCTTCAATGTAATCTGAAACAGAAAATTAAATAATAACATTTTATTGAAATTATTTAAGCAAAGAGGTTTGATAATTGTTTAATGTGCTACTTAAAAGTATAGAATAAATATGAAATTGTTCTAAAATGAAAGTTATTTATTCTTGTTGGATGCAGTATTCACTCGAGCCAGACAGTTATTTACTCTTAAACTACATTTACAGAAAAAGCATATAAATAATATATTTCAAATGGAAAAACAAACCAAGAAGAGAAATTATCATTATTAATTTTTGCAATAAAAATGGTGTTTTCTTAATTAAGATATATTACCATTGGACGGAGTTTCCTCTTCGACTTCAAATTGTTCAAATTCAGCGAAATCATCATCCTCTAGTATTGCATCCTCATAAGCCTGAGACACATAAACACTGCATAATAGCAGTGATATGGAGAATACAAATATACGCATCTTCAACCTGAAATAAATATTATTTTAAATTACTATTAACTAATGAAAAATATAGGTATTTAATTAATTTTATATATTAATTGTGAATTATTAAATATTTGGATTGTAAAAATATATTTACAAGCATAGATTATTAAATAATATGAGGATTTAAGAATAAACTGACACTAATTATATGCTTTTATTTGATAATATCTGTACAGATATGTATGTATCCATTTTTTCTGTTTATTCTACGAAAATAATTCATTCATACCTACATACATTTATGTGTATGTGGACTAAATTAATCTCAATAGATCATATTTATCTTGTAACAAGGTTTTGGTAAAACAATAGGTTGATCAGATAAGGTTTTCAAGAGAACAAATATATTTTTACTTTAAATATTTATAAATTACAATATGTTATCACTTAATATGTATATTTGTAATAAAAAAATTGTAGAAACAAAATAAATTTGATTTATTTATGTTGAACTGGTTCAAGGTTTCAAAGTTATTTTAAGAATATAATGAGACAAAAGTCACAAGGCGAAGTGATTTATCTCATAATACTCATTATATATAAGGTTTCCACACCAAATTAAGGGCTTCACTGATCTAGTACTTAACTGACCTATTTACATATCTTTCGTTAGAAGGATTGAACGGCGATATATTTTATGGGGAAAGAAATAAGTTGTAATTAAAGACAGCAAAATTTTACATATAAGTCATGTCATCATTATTTTATATATAATACGATATGAAGATAACCACAAAATTGTATTTCAATGTCATTTACATTTAATTCTGTATCACTTTTTAGTTATTTTAATCGTAAATATTTACCTGTAGGACGACACACAAAAACTAACTCAAATATTAAAATAATGCATTTATTTTATGTTACTTATTTTTAATAATTTGTTCTAATCTAAAATAGTTACTTCATTACTTAGCACAAAAATATTCTGATTTTTCTCGATTTCATAAACCAAAACTTTGTTATGTTATTCGATTGGTAGAAATTAAAGTCGATTAATTTTTCAACCAATCATAGAAGAGACAGAATGATGGTTTATTGCAGTTTTCTTGTAATCGTAACGTAAGACAACTAATTCTTGACATTGACATTATTATCTGTCGTCACATGACAATTTTGACTAGTGTTACAAGTTTATATTATGTTTTGTTTATAGACTACAAATTCTATAAAAAAAAAACGGACGAGCATATAAGCTACCTGAGGATAAGTGGTCACCAACGCCCATAGACATTGGCATTGTAATAAATGTTAATCATCGCTTACATCGCCACTGCGCCAATAACACCAATAACAAGTACTGCTGCTGCTGTTTTGCGGTTGAATATCTGATGAGTGGGTGGTACCTACCCAGACGGGCTTGCACAAAGCCCTAAGCACCAGTTAATAAATAATTTTTTCATTCAATTAAGGTTGATACACATAATATCATCTATAATATGTGTATATAAAATCTGAAATTATTATAAAGAATAAAATAATGTTACAAAACAATAAAGACTAAAATAAGGTACAAAAAGAATAAAATTATTAGAAATGGATTTACTAATATTTCTCAATCGGCATTATGTACTAGTCCTCTAAACCGATTTTAGAGAGATTAGCCAACTGCACGGGACATGTTATAGTGCACAAGTGTGTGCTCAAACTCAGGTACACTCTCTATTCCCTAACTCTCATAGTCCGATGGGACGGCAATCCGACACGTCTGAAAAGAATTCAGACTGAATTATTAGTATATAGTTGATATTGGTTTAATAAGCCAATATTCAACTTTAAATAAAATTCAGGCCCAGTAAAAAGAATATCCCTAATTTTTACTCTAAGGGTTTTTCTTCAAATTTAAAATGGACCAAAACGGAAGTAAGTATACCCATCCAATTGAATTGAAAATAATTCTCCAAATCGGTTCATAAATGACGGAGTTCTCATGTAACAAACATAAACAAAAATAAAATACAACCTAACTTAGAACCTTCTCCTTTTTGAAGTTGATTAAAAGTTCCTTAGTAAGTACCTTACCGGTTTTTTTGAAAGACCATAACGTTCATAAAACTTAACGTAAAATAAATATTGAAAACGAAAAATTGAAATCTTCCAACCTCTTTTGTAGTCCATTTTTCTTAGTAATCTCCTTAATTCTTTTGTGTTAATTGGGTGAATGATCAAATTAACATAAACATGGTGAGGTTGACTGATCAACAATCTTTTTATAAAAAATATATAAAAAAGTATCTTATACATATTCTATTCCAGGTCATAATTATAATTACGTAATTCAGATATTTCATTGCAAATGAAAAAAGTCCCCATACAAACTTTCACATTTATAATACATATTAGAAAAATTAGATTTAAAGAGCAAATTAATGTGATCTATCATACACAATGGTTAGAAGAACTTTTTATAAAACACTTCGCTGATATATAATTTAATTTAATGAGTATGTTGGCTACTTTATCAGTCACATAGGTGTCTCTAAATAAATACACTCACATACTATAAACATCCAAATTAAAATAAAAAAATTATTAAAAAAATAAAATAACTTGATTCAATAGTAATAATCTCAAATTTAGTACAACCCAAAAGCTACCGACGATATATTTTTTTAATTAATATTATAATGTATAATTTCGCCGACTATTAAATGATGTATTTTATGACAATACTTCTAAATAATGTATTCGTATCTTTATGGGGTCAACGACTGATATTTTTTTTTATTGTTTTTGTGGACCTGTGTTGAACAACATTCGTCTATTGTACCGTTTAACCTAAAATCGTAAAAAAAGTATTTTACATAATTTCTGTTTTAAAATAAATACATAAATACAGGTACCGTTATATTACTTCTATAAATCTAAACCAGATCTATTAATATTAAAATATTTGTCTGGGATTAAAACGTTTCTTTCTGATTTTTTAATTACATTTATTTAGTAAGATTAAAAAGTACTTGGTAATCGCAATTCTGATCCTCTGGGCGAAATATGAGATCAGTTCTCCTGTTACCAGTGAAGGTATTAAGATAGGATGTATGTATATATATATATATATATATATATATATATATATATATTTAAAGGAATTAGCATGAAGTGTATATTATTAGCTTTTAATTTCCTTAAACATATAGGTACCTACTATTTATTCATAGTTTGGCATTCATATTAGAATACGACAAATCAAGAGAATATCAGTGGTAAGTACATAAGTAAATTAAATAAACTATTTCCATGTAAGTTCAATATATATAAAAATATGTCTTACACCGTCCCATCTGTCTATTAAAATATACCTTATACCTATAACAAATAATTGATTATAAATAGTGTATGCCTAAACTATGTAAGTGAATATTTATTATTTAAGACGTGATTATCAAACTTTTTTATTTATTTGTCTGGTATGTATGTCTGGTTTTTATATCTTTATAATAAGTATCGTTTTATTTAGAGACTAGGGGACAGAGATAAAACGAAAACTAAGATAAAATGATCTCTATATAAAAACTTGAAACGTTCGAGATTTTATATCTCGATTTAAAATAAAATGAAAAAATCTTATATTTCGGTAATCCATAAATTTTATATAATTTCTGTTTTAAAATAAATACATAAATACAGGTACCGTTATATTACTTCTATAAATCTAAACCAGATCTATTAATATTAAAATATTTCTCTGGGATTAAAACGTTTCTTTCTGATTTTTTAATTACATTTACTTATAAATAAAATATAAAGTATTAATAAATGTCTATTTGAATAAAAAATATTTTGTCTTTGATTTTGTTTTATAATTATTCATGTTTATTTGATTGTTTGACATATGTTTGATTGGGCATTGGCCATAAAGGAAAAAAATGCGTGTGCAACACTACACGTACACGTAGTAGATGTGAAACTTCTTAAAATCTTATTCTATCACTTTGTATCATTGTGTATACGTCACTCTCTTTAGCTCCTATTCCAGCATCGTAATGTATAGCGCTCTTTCTCTTTCTCTCTACGTCATATCTTTCTTTTCTCTAATGAAATTCTGCTTAAACTTGCTTAAAAATTGTTTTGCTCTCAAAATAAAAAATAGTAAGTATACAATAGTTACAAAATAGGGTCTTAGGTAATTCAATATAGAAAAGTATTGATGATAAAAAAGTTGACAATGCTCCCCTCCCCTCCCCCTTATGTCTATCTGTCTGGCTGTACGCGATAAACTATAAAACTGCCAAACGGATTTTCATAAGGTTTTCACCAATGGACAAATTGATTCATGAGTAAGATTTAGGCGTATACCTTAATTGTTTTGTGTAAATTAGCTGAAATATGACGATGTTTTACAGGTTGTTACTTTACTATTACATAAGAATTATAAATAGTATAAAAAGGGTGTTATTTAAGATAAAAAATTGAAGACATAAGAAGCGAATAAATAAAATTGTACTAATAATACAATTGCATTGTTTTCTAAATGTCACTTCCTATACCTTGAACAAAACATGATTCAGTTTATACATACAGTCTAACGCTGACATTCAGTATGCGTCATAATATACTTATTGATATTAAAGATACCAATATAGTAAGCACATAAATCATCAGTCAATATATTTCATGAAATTGTTTTAATATGAATGAAGGTTACAAGCAATAAGATTCTATACATAATTGCCTGATCATCTAATCAATCAGATTCTTTGTATTATCTATATAATATATTGGGAAAATTTATAATTCTTCTCAGCGTTTAAAATAGGTACCATACTTAAAATGGCCTCCTGGAATGTTGGCAATAATGCTATCAGCATTTTCAAGCAGCTCTCCTGTCAGCAGTGGAGGCATGTTGTTTTATTATGAAATGGAAACGTTTTCACGATATGACTCCAAGGTGTGCTTTAACTGTACAAATAAATGTCAGTTTATCAGATATTTTTTCATCATCTCTGCTAATTCCAGAGCACTCAATAAGGACAGGAACGTCGATTGTAGCAAACGTTTTTATTGTCTCGTTAAGCGATAAAACCTGCCTGAATTCTTTGGATAAGAATGACCAAGTAAGATGGAAGAGTTCACCTTCATTCACACGTACACCCGTGTTCAAAATACAATGCTTTTACCAGTCGGAGGCCGCTCGGGTTGCAAATAAATCCATTTTCTATAAGTGTCCCAAGAGTTTGAGAGAGTATCGCAAGCAACCAGTCCCTTGACTCTTATAATGATACAGGTAGAATTATCGCGACTTGGATCAGATCACACCGCAACAGCGACATCTTGTTCCACGATCTAAATAATAGTATTAAATTATGTCATTGTCTATACATAGGTTGTTTAGATGTATTATGTTATACTTAGCTATAACTAGACGCGAACATTCAAACGCTTAGACATAATTACAATATTGATTATCAGTCATTATTAGCGTTTAAAAGCTCTACTATTATAAATAACTTTACATTCTATTTCGGTTCGAAACTTTATAATTTGAATTGTAAAAATTCTTTTCATAAATAAACAGACAATATACATATATTTGTTATTTCATACACCCGATTGAGGAAGCATTCCGAGAAAATCATTTTCCCGGATTTTGCTTATACGAATTTTAAAAGATAATAATATGTATTCGAAGATATCGTGTTATATAATAATATAAAACAGGATTTCAGTTGTTTGAATGTAAAGATGACTAATATGAACATTTTTAAACGAAATCACCAAGCTGTCACGTGATCCGAATTTTGCATACCGGGTTTGTCCAGGCTTATTTTCAAGGACTTTTATCCTTTGCACACCTCGAACGTGAAGTGAAAATCACGATTCACTAAGCATTCATTTTACAATATAATTTACTAAGAATTAAAAATAGATGCTGTACAAACCATGCATACACGGAACTGTGGCAAGAATACTAACAGCATTACCCCTCTTAATCGCAATTCTGATCCTCTGGGTGAAATATGAGATCAGTTCTCCTGTTACTAGTAGAGGTATTAAGATGGGATGTTATATTTTTAAAGGAATTAGCATGAAGTGTATATTATTAGCTTTTAATTTCCTTAAAACATATAGGTACCTACTATTTATTTATAGTTTGGCATTCATATTAGAATACGACAAATCAAGAGAATATCAGTGGTAAGTACATAAGTAAATTAAATAAACTATTTCCATGTAAATTCAATATATATAAAAATACATCTTACACCGTGGGACGGTGTAAGATGTATTTTTCTATTAAAATAGACCTAAACTATGTGAGTAAATATTTATTATCTAAGACGTGATTAGCAAATCTTTCTATTTATTTGTCTGGTATGTATGTCTGGTTTTTATATCTTTATAATAAGTATCGTTTTATTTAGAGACTAGGGGACGGAGATAAAAAGAAAACTAAGATAAAATGATCTCTATATAAAAACTTGCAACGTTCGAGATTTTATATCTCGATTTAAAATAAAATGAAAAAATCTTATATTTCGGTAATCCATAAATTTTCAATAGAATGTGGTAATCAAATTTTTAATGAAGGCTTAATTAAATTGAATAATGTTATCGCAGAGGAGGATAAAGGCGATTATCACACATTATATATTTTTACTAGTCTTCGACCGCGTCTTAGGGGGATGGGGTGTGTTATCCTATGTCCTTGTTTGGGCTTAAGCTTGCTTCATACTAATATTCCATAAATTCAGCTCAATGGTTTAGCCGTGAAGCGCAACAGACAGAGTTTCATTCGCATTTATAATATTAGTATAGATGTTCTGTTTATATTTTTAGGTATATAATGTCCGTATCGTTCACAATATATCAGATGTTATTATGGAATTATCATATGAACTAGTTCAAATCAATAAATAACTCACTTGCGATACAAAGCTGAGATGGCTTAGTAGTTATAACATTGGGGGAGGTTTGGGGGTTTAAGCCTGACTAAGCGCAACTGTATTTTAATATGCTCAATTTGCGTTTAAATTATTCATCTTGTCGTCGATGGTAAAGGAAACCCATCGTGAGAAAACCTGTATGTGTAGGATGATAATATTTCTCATATGTAACCAGCAACCTTCGATGCGGATTGCCTTATCGTTAACCCAACGGTGGGACATTTACGCATTTACTAGATGACGCGCAATAATTAATTATTCCTTTATTAAATAAAAATACTTTGCACAAGTTTGAGGGGTGAGTAAAGTATGTACAACCACGACGAACATACTCGCATCATCTTCACAAAATTAGCACCAAATTGACGGTGTAAGGAATGGTTTTTATCGCTTACATTGCCAATGTTATACATTAGTAGATCAGGTAGCGAGTCAACCCGTGGACAGTCATGTAAGAAATAAAAATATTTTTTTTTTTTTTTTATTTATTTATTAGGGAAACATACAGCATATCGTATATTACAACTTAATATAATAATCATATTTTAACACTTATGCCAGTTAAGTTTCCACTACTGTTTTAACAGGGAAGTGGACTAATTTTGATGTTACATAAAATATAACTATTTATGACAAAGTAAAATTTTAACGTAAATATGGTTATGGTTAATTAATAATATATTATATAATGGACTGTATCTCCGTATCCAACGTGCAAATAAACTAAATGAATCTTACAAGTTTCTTTTTGTTTTCCCGTTAATGTACGATGCCTTATTTTTAACATTTTAAAATGATAAATGAAAAAAAAAAAACAAAAATAGTGTAATATTATTTTTATGGACTCCACTGACTCAACATCCGCCCATATAAGAAGGTTTAAGGCCACGATCAATGCCAGTCGAGAGCAGATGCGCGTGCGCATACGACGCTAAAATTTAAAGATTATCTTATATATTAATTTTTATATACTGTCACTATGACGTCAGCCGTGATTAAGTTTAGTGCCGTATTAATGCTGGCTGGAGTCGTTTTGGCGGATATTGGTTAGTAAAATATATATTTTTTATATTTTCACGCCATAAGCGTTGGTAACCCTTCGGTTATTTTCCTCGAAATAATCGAGAAGCACTCTTAAAACCAATTGAAAAAGTTTTGTTGTCCCTAAATCATTTGAATATCTCTTTTGTTTTTTTAACCCTTATACCAGCGTTTGACCGTTGTCTTGCATGATGTTAAGCATCTCTCAATCAGTATCGAATTTAAATTTAAAATTTCATTTAATTTTTTAGAAATTGATAAATCATTTATTTATCCTTAAAGTTTTTAATCAAAACCTTAATAATTTGTTTGTTAATTTAATTTTGAACAATTATGTATTCAAACGTCTTATTCAATGTTAAGTGAATAATTTAAAATAAATTAAAATCTATGCCTTTTAATCTATGAAATTTTTTATACTAATCTTTTTAGGTAATTAATTTTATTTTTTATAATTGTATATATTATAATGATGTATATATTAAAAATAAATAACACATTTAACATAAATATAAACTATAAGGAAACAATTAAAATATGCACTTACAAACTTAATATTTAGATACTCGGTACATACAAAAAATCTCTAAAAAATAAGACTAATTATTGCAATTTATACTTAGCACTTTATACGAAGTATATATTTTAAATTAATGTAAATTTTATAACAATTGCTTGATTTTTAAAATAATTCTTTTTATTTTGTTAACAAATAAAGCAAAGAGGCAATTTAAACGTTAAGCGTTTAAATGTTGCCTATTGATTAATTAAGTTCTCTACATAAATTGTTTTCTCTTATTAAAAGTTTACTTAGAAGTCATTCATTGGGTAGAAGTGTCGGCGACTTCGTTTTTTTTTACCTTTTAAAATAGATATTGGATGTTTTTCAACATTCAATAAAAACTTTTTCAAATGTCAAATATATATACTGGATCAGATCAGGTTTATCGATTTTAAGTTAAGACAGGAGAAAGTTTTCTTCAGATATATTAATTGATAAGACATACAGACAAATAAATAATAATCTCCCATAAGAAAACTCAAAACTATACCGTCAATTTTTTATTTCAATTCATAAAATGAAAAAGTATAATCAAATAAAAATCGCTAATTCAACTTTATTTAACCTAAACCTAACATATGCCAAAGTTTGAATGTCCTTTCTTTCTGGCAGCTCACTTACTCTATCTTCCCTTTTTAAACGTAAAGACAAGATAACAAGAAGTGTAAATTAAACTTGACAATGATGTTAATCGGTTAAATCATCTGATTATAACAATGTCGTTTTTATATTGAATCAATTTTTATAATAGATCAATTATAATAAAATTACGTTGTACGTTTATTAATTTTCTCGAATGAAAATTAGTTTAACACACGCATATTTGTGTCTTCTAGTTGTTCTTTTCTATTGTGTAGATCTAGTGTACAGTAACAAAATTCTCTATTTTCATTCTACGGGAAATAAAAATACAGATTATAAAACAAGAAAGTGATAAAACTTAGTACAAGCTTAGTACGAATACGTATTGTTCAGTTTTATCAGTATTTAATTTAAATTAGGCTATAATCAAAGTTATAAGTCGTATAGACTCGTCTGCTAAATATTTGACGAACGCAAAAAAGCTACTTACAAATATGCTTAAGTTGAACTTCAAGTTATGATAAATGTTATTGGCCTATATTTATAAAAAAAAATATGACCCCATCAAAACTGCCAAACTCCAAATGAGCAAAATCATAAACAAAAAATTATAACTACCTTTACAGCTAAACGATTTCTATATAAATATCTATAAATGTATAATTATAAGAATAATACATCAATATTTGTCATTCAAAATTATTTCTGTGTAGTTTATTACCAAAGGGGGAAACAGAAACCCTTTTCTAAAGTAAATTAGTAAATATGTGTGGAAAGCCGTAAAATTATTAGTATTTATTATAAAAGGAGGCCTTAATAATTATGCATAATATAATCCTTTTAAAATTTGGAAGGTGTTGTTGCATAGGAAATAAACAAAAAATTGGTATAATTTGCTATTTATCTAAATTGCGGAAGATATTCATTTTTGTGGCAATTCTGTGGTCAGTTTTTTTTTTCATAGTGCTATTGCAATTAATTTAATTTATTATCGTTTTAAAAACAATGGTTTTTTTTTAATTACAATAAGGTAGTTGCAAAATCATATCATCATTAAATAAAAAAAATGATAATTATCAATGCTTCTGAAAAATGTTAATTATATTGAACTACAAACAATAGCTACATCTGACGTTTTATAAAAAATGTATATTTCCGTGAGCTTCGACTTTTTGCATATCTAAATGATCAATTAAACAAACGGAGAAAATTGCAATTACTTGCTTGTTTGTTTTAGCGTTCATATTTTCATTTTAATTTCTTTTTTTTTTTGTTTTTATGTGTTAATTTCTTGAAGGCCAGGTATATAATTTCATTGCAATAGTTATAAATACCATAAACAAATATTTACATACAAAAATTATTGTACAACTCAATTACATGTTATACTCAAAACTTATAATAGAAAAAATGTTGAAGGGAGACTTGTAGAACAAATATCAGCGATGGCGCTATGCCAATGAGATCTTCGTCTTGACTAGACGCGCGTAGAGGTCATTCTGTTGTCCGATGTTGGTATAATTATGTAATGTGGCTTATTTTCATGGTTACTTTGCCATGGTAATGTTAAATGACGAAACTTATATTAGATTAAAAAACAGCAATTAGGGGTCAAAGAAGATATTTAAAAAAAAATTTTGTTTCCCTCCTACCAGGATGATAATTTCAATATGTATTTACGATAAGTAGTAAATAAATATATGACATGTTTGCACTGCCGAAAGTGAATATATAACAGGCAAATCGTCTGCAACATTTATTTACTAATAAATTCGAGACACATAAAAATATTTTTATTATTACATGGTTTGTGTTTTAAAATACATTATTTATAATTTGTCACATATAATTGCCAGCGCTTAAACTTGAATAGCATACGGTTGTTTGAATATTTAACATAGTAATGACATGCGCTGGATCCGCGTGCCAATCGATCCGGTTCTAGCATCAACACTCGTCTGACTACATACATAGCATACAGTGCGACAGTGTACGGATTACAGGCATTGTTTATGTTTCTTATTTACATGACTAGTCCAAGTAACTGAATAGTACTGTTTATATATATATTTTGACCCTATGAACAGTCATTTCTATAACATAAAAAAATTAAAGCGCATTACGCTTTAGACATTTGTAGAAAAAACACGCCGTCTAATAGATTGTCATGTGGCATTGTACCCAATACGCAGGCACTACAAGTAACTTGCATTATTTAAGAAGGTGTTTTTTACAAGAATTAGTTTATAGTATTACAAGAAATCTCAATTTATATTTTTGTATTTAATCCATATATAAAAATATATTAAAAATAAATAAATATGTATTTATTTATTTGAACAGTATAAAAAAAATGTTGATTGAATTAGAAGTTTTATTTTTAAAACGATTCATGAGTGAGAGGCGAGCTTATGTAAAAGTTGCAAGTTGTGTGTCAGAATCAATAAACATACTAAGTTCCGAACTGTATGAATTAATAATGTGTTTTATATTATAATAAAACTTGTGTGTTCTATTTATAAAATATTGAAAATAACTTTGAAGTATTTGTAAAGAATATATTAAGTTCGTTTTAGGATCAAACATTATGAAAATCGAGTTGTTATTATTCAATCTGTTATCTTATTATAATATTATTTACTTACTTTTATAAAATACATAATAATATATTTCAGTTTGTTTTTCTTTTTTCGTTAGTATGACATATTATTGTGTTCTATAAGTTTTTGTATGAAATCTTAATAAAATACCATTTAAGTAAAAAACAGATGTAATATTTTTGTACACAATTTTTTTTTTTTGTATATAATCTTTAAACTAATTTGACTAAAAGGGAGGTTTGTATTGCAATCTCTTTCTAATGTATTTAACCCCTGTATTTTTTTAATCCGCTAGTTTGCTTATGACGTTTGTAAAATTCCTACTGATATTATAAGTACAATAACCGAATATCTATTTTATATATTTAATTGAAATAATTTTCCATTTTAATTCATCGCTACTGTCTTATGTGTGTATGTAGATTACTAATGTGGTAGTAACACTTATCTAGATACTGAGCTGCGTCCTGTTCAACCATTGGCATATGTTTACTGTAATCTCAAAGACTAACCTACTATGCCAGTCGAATCATTCACTCTGATAGTCGAGTCTGTGCCTCGGAATGCACGTAACGCCGTAATCCTGCGCTTGAACTATTTCCGTTCGTGTCAAATTGTTGGCCACATACAGAGTGCACTTGTTTGCCCACACACTTGTCCACTACAATAGAGATTTCCTGCGCAGTGCGCTAGTCTCCGTTGAAAATATTTTGAGTGAATTGGGATTTAATAGGTTTTCTCGATCCATCTTAAGCCTAACCATCCTTGACATTGCAGTATATTGTAGTCGAGAGCAAACTAATACTTCATTAAAAAAAATGGAAGCAGTGACCGGAATCGGTCAGAGAGAACATAATTTTTTTCTTTATTTAAGTTATAGTGACGTCACTATAAACGATACTAACATATATTATATACATTTATTAACAAAGCTGTTATATTACATCATGGCTTATAAGATCAATTATCTGTTTCGCTTCCGCGTTATCTTCATACATTTATTTATAAGCAAACAATTTTCTTGTCTCTATATTTTTATATAATATAGACGATTTATATAAACCTATCGTTATGTAGAAAGAATTTATTTATATGTAGCTATAAATAATGGCAAACATAGTTTATTGTGTACATTAAAAATTGAAATGTGGAGTCCTTGAAAAATGTCCCTATACTGTTTTAATTTTTTGCTGGTACGTTTATGCAAGCCGTCCTGGGTAGGTTTGACAAGACATATTCTATCGTCAAACAGGATTAGTATTGTAGTGTTCTGATTTAAAGGGTGAGCGAGGCAGTGTAGCTATAGGCACAAAGGACATAACATCATAGTTTCAACGGTGGCGCATTGGCGACGTAACGGATGGTGGTAACCATCATACAATCAGGTATCCCATTTGTCAATCTGTCTACGTATTATATTTCAAATAAAAAATATATTAAAAACTTAGTTCACAAAGCGTATGCTATTTGAAATTTATTATTGAAATGTAAATATCTTAAACGTACGAAAAACACTTTAAATTATAATTACTCGAAAGAACAAACCAATAACATCGTTGTTTCCTAAGTCTATTGTAAATAATAACATGGAATATTTGAATATGTAACACTTGTCATAAAATAAGCAAATCTTAGTTTGAAAAACTAAACAAAAACTAGTTATTTTTGGTCAGCTATGAATCAGCCAATATTACACTGAATTTACACTTAAAAACTCATTTAAATAATCGTAACAACCGGATGTTGTACAATTGGTTTTTTTTTTTTTTTGTAAATAATTTAAGCATCACTTGTATTGTATTAATTGAATAACGTTTCAGTCAAAATAATAGAAGGCCTTATATTTACCTAATGTCAATAATTCCAGCTTATCATTTTTATATCGCCTCGCATAAATACATTGCATTGATATATACCAGCTTAAAGATTGAGTGTCCCAGTGTACTCGACATAAGAGATCTTGGATCTTACTATGCTAGATTATTTATCTGCATACCGTTTTATCTTGCATGACAGCTTAAAATCAAATAATCACTAAACGATGTGTGGCTTATCCTACCACAAAAACTCCAAGGGTCGCAGCAGACTGGCCAATATAAACCGAAAATAAATTAAACCGGTTCTGTATATGTATATAATCAACACTATATAATAAAGCCGAAGAGTTCGTACATCTCTGAAAGTAGCAGTCGGATTAAAAAATATGTTTATATTTGATAACCCAATTTTTAAAAAAGGTTATAAGGTATTAACTTTTAATACCATCACGCTACGTGGACAAAGCAGGAACGATTGACACAGGTGAAACCGTGTGGAGTATATAGCCCTTATAAATCGGGGCTTTATATGTTATATACATACCATCAAGTAATGGTACGTACCTGTTTTCAAACTGTCAAAAAATAAGGTATTGGCTTTATACTCGCTACTGTAATGTTGTATACATAAATTTAAATCTCATAAAAATATTATGAACATATTATAGTGTTGCCATAGCAAAATATTATTAACGCATTCTTTATTCGCACGTATATTATACAAGTATTTTCCTCTATTAGGTGCTCTTAGCTTACTAAGAAAATCGCATAATAATATTTCCATAAACGTTGTTATTATTTCATTAAGAAGTAATAAAAGGTCACAGATTAAATTGCAATCATATATGTAATAAAGTGAACAATACATAAGCCGGATCTCTTAATAGGCTTATTAACAATATATATACATAAAAAGGTATTTATTATTTTATAATATTTTTTTAAAAATAGAAATTAGAATCGAAAACGAAGTTTTGACTGGGAAGTCCAACTTTTAAGAGTACAAAAGCTCTAATAATTATATTTTTATATTTATAACTAATGTTTGGAGCCGTAATAATAGATTGTAGATATTTTAATATTTATGTGTTTACAAACGTATGTAAAAATAACTAGGTATTTGTAGGTACACTGAGTACAAAAAAATATTAATCTTTGATTAAACAAAAAATAATGTCATAGTATTTCCCCGTTTCATCAATTCGATTTTTATTTAAGATATTTTGTTTTAATTTCAATTTATACTTATATGACATATAATAGAAAACACAACATATACAATTAAAGTCCTATAAAAACTAAAATACAAATTACAAGAAGTACACAACGTCTAATGTAAATTTCTTCTTGATCTTTTAAAAAGTTAAAAAATTATTGATAATAATCTTAAAGGACACAAAATGTCGGAATGAACTAAGTAACAAAAAACACAGCCAGTGTTGAATATCAGATCCATTGTCCGCAATTCACGAATATATCAGGCGTTGTATAAAAAAAAGGTAGGTCGATTAGTATCGCAGCTTGAAGAAAATTAAAAATGTATTTACAGGCTTTCTGTGTGAAATTTTGTCTAACTCTAAATATTATCCTGGGGTTTTAAAAATAATGCAACTTTGAACGATTCGAAATTCGATGGATAAATGTGACAGTGCAGGTCCCTTCCAACCACAATATTCTAAAATTCCTTTCAGTGCAATCCTCCTAATCAAAGGTCTTCTCCACTTCGTAATATCTATATATCGTATAGTTTACGCTATGCGTTGATAGATAGTCATGGCTTGTATATGTACCTATATATAAATATTGTATTTGCGCATTTATCATAATACATGGTCATATCGATACAAGGTAACCAGTGCCTTGACCCTACACAATACATTACATTTTGACAAACTGTGGTTGAAAATATTAACATAAATAATTTCACGTAAGCTTTGTGAAATCATATATACGTTTTATTGTGAATCACAGCAAATATCTATATAAGTATGTATTTACAAAAGAAAAATAGAATAAATATTTTATTTTATTTTTATTTTATTTTATTATTAAATAGAAAGCCAACGCTGTTGGCTGTTGTATATGTAGTATATCAGTTGTCTGGTTTCCATAGTACAAACTCTGTACAAGCTTAATTTGGGATCAGATGGCCGTGTGTGAAAAATATCCCAGGATATTATTATTATTATATCTAGATATTAAAATATTGATTCACGTTTATATACTTATGTTAGAATATTAAATTAACGATTCAACGAACAAGAATACATTATATATATATTGTCTTTTTTTGTAACTTTTAAAATATATGTATAAATACCATTCCTTATTGCTATTAGCATTTTTTTATTTAATTGCCGTCAAAAAATTTTATTTTATTTTATTTTGCCTGTTATTTAATATAGAAAATACAGCTCGTAAAAGGAACTTAGTTCTAATCGGTTGTATTCCACTACACCTCCGGTATTTTTATTTATTTTTGTCATTTACATTTCAATTTATTTCTCTTCCAGGTCTGAAACCAGTCACAGAAGTATGTCTTGGATGTATTTGCCACGCAATATCAGGATGCAAGCAAGGAACGCTGTGTGAAGGCGATGCCTGTGGCCTGTTCCACATCACCTGGGCATACTGGGCCGACGCTGGGAAACCCGTACTTCCAGGAACCTCACCCGACTCTCCCACGGGTAAGTTTATTTTTATGGTTAATCTAAACCAACAAACTGATTTTCCTGTACATATATATTTATATTATCCCATAGACAATTACTACGATTATCAATTAATTAAGCATACTCCTTATAGTTTATATTCTTATATTATAAAAAGTAAATCTCTTTTTAAATACCTAATATTAAGATGTTTTTTATTTATCTAACTTAAACAGAATGAAAACTTCACATGACTTTAAAAAAATGTTCAACCGCATACGTGACCCACATCAGGGTTAAATTCTCAGAATCGATTCATCCGTAATATGAGTAAGCTTTGACCATGAACATTTTCCAAGGTTTTAAGGCTCTAAATAACTGGTACAGAGATAAAAATTGCGTCTTTATATTGTTCTTTAAATTAATTAAAAGCATTATCTACATAATTATTCATATAATTGTGGCTTTTCGTAAAATGATAGGAATCTCCTTGGTTTTCCTGTTATCATTTTAAACTAAATAATTGAACATGTTCTATTTTACTATTTATTAATTATGTATTTTTTTACTTTCACAATATTCGACAATTTTTTCGATTTTGTACAAAATCTCTTAACAAATTTGACAGGTCGAAAAATATTGCCATATTATAAACATCCTGTTTTCAAATATGGCAAGTCTTGTCAACAGAAACTAAAATATATGTATTATGTAACACGAAAATTTAATATTTTAATTAATTAATTTTCAGCTTATCCAGACTGCACAAACAATCCCTACTGTGCAGCTGAGGCCGTTCAGAATTACATGAGGAAATTCGGCCAGGTAATGTATTTCTTAACAACTAGAACACATCGCCTCATAGCGATTCAATCACAACCTAATACATGACATTACTTGGTCTGCAATACTAATATTACAAATGCCAAATAGTATTTGTTTATTTGTTACGCTTTAATGACTAAACTGATCATTACAAAATTTTGCAAACACCCACACCCCGAATACGCGAGCGAAGCCGCGGACGATAGCTAGTTTTAAATAAAGTATCCATGATAATAATCGTAGGCGGGAATAAGCATTGATATATTTATGTTGGATATCGCAACGTTATTGAAATTTGCATACAGTCGCATGACATGAGATCATCAATGTCACTAGCTAACTTAAACAAAAATAAACAAACGATTTATTGATATTATTAATAAAGGTCCTATGATAATATGAACCAGTTTAACCTAATTAATATATTCGTAAGACATATCTGCCTTTGGTATTCACATTAATGCTAATAAAGGAATATTTTTTATAATATAAATCATTCAAGATATTTTTTTAAGTTATGATTTCTTTTTTTAAATTTTTTATCATCGAATTTTTAAATGACCATCCTTAAATCTGAGATATTTTTAAGAATAATCAATTTACAAACCATTTGACACATTGATTATATATACGACCGCGTTATACATTTAAAGAAACATATATGCTCATTTATGATATGATTATTTTGATAAAGTTCAGTCTGTTATTAATATTGGTCTAATGCTTCCACTCTTTTGAAGAGAAGATGTAAAGTTTATTGCACCACGCTGCTCAGACCGTTGGATCCATATGTGGTAGATTTTTATCCGCAACTTACAGGTTTTTTAATAAAAATAGGTAGGCGGACGAGCATTTGGGCCACCTAATGGTATGTGGTCACCAACGCCCATAGACATTGGCATTGTAAGAAATGTTAACCATCGCTTATATCGCCAATGCGCCACCAACCTTGGGAACTAAGATGCTATGTCTCTTGTGCTTGTTTACCCTTCGAGCCTAACACTGGCTCATTTACTCTTCAAACCGGAAAACCAAGTTCTGATGTTTTGCTCAGAATATCTGATGAGTGGATAGTACTTACCCAGACGAGCTTGCACAAAGCCCTACCACCAGCCAACTTGTGTGTGTGGTTTCGACTTTCCACACGATGTTTTGTTCACCAACAACAATGATGCGATATATTATAGAAAAAAAATTAGCACAAGAGAATTCAATGGTGCTGACTATATATAGTCTATCTATTTGACCATCCAATCACCTAAAATCTTTTAAGTTCTGTTTTATTACATATTTAGTATACTGCGTATGTATTGTACTTTGTTATTCCGTGTTAAGAACCTAATTTACATAATTCTCCATATTTAGCACGGTCAAATGATTTGGCCATGATGTCATGAAACTAGTTTAATAATTTGCGTTTTATTGACACTTCATTAAAAAATATCACCCGATTTGAATTTTTATATAAAAGATTTTGCTTTGCTATACTATACCTTTTCTTTTTGTTGCGTAATTATGTGTTTCTTTAAAAAATACCTCAGCCCTTAGTTATGACGTTGGTAGTGTTACAACCCCATGCCTCGGAAAGGAAGTAAAACCGTATTGGTCTAAAGCCTGACTCCCTCTATTATAGGATTGCCGTCCTATCATATTATGAAAGGAAATTACAAGATTCCGGACTAAATAAAAAGTTATCGAGTATTTAAATTAAGAAATTCTCAAAAACAACCTAGAGTTATGAAGTTGGCAATACAAGGCAATCAGTTATCTTCCTTCATTTCGGATATCCGCTGCATTGAACCATATAAATGAAGGAAAAGAGACTATCTATCTGAGTTTGGGCATTCACTTATGCCCTTTATATCTGTATAGCTGGCTAGATTTCGTTAAAAATGGCCGCCGTGACTGAAATTCAGAAGGAAGACTTGAGTCTAATAAACATTTACAAATTATTTTTTTATTTCCAGGATTGCAATGGCGATGGTGTCGTGAATTGCTATGATTATATGGCAATCCACAAGAAAGGAGGTTACGGGTGTGCCGGTGACCTACCTTTTAAGTACGTCAACGATTTCAACCAGTGCGTAGCAACTGTAGCTGCAGCGCAAGGCTAAGACACAGGATTTAGCTTTAAAAATGTCTTTTGCTCAAAAAATCTTTAACTATTTATGAATAAATATATTATAATTACTTATCTTTATTTTTAAGCCTAATAACACAATGAAAATCAATGTCAATTAGACGTAAAAAAATAAAAACCAGGAGATTTGTATAAATTTAAATATTTGTTTAAAATTATCGCTTAAAATTTGAGATATAATTAGTATTGTAAATTTTTAGTTAAAAATGATCATAAATAAGATTAAAACAAAAATAATGATAGTTCTATAACGTTATTATTATTCAATATATATTAAAAACAATTTAAACAAAACAATTAATTTTATTTACCTACTCCAAATTTAAAGTAGCCGTGCCGTATGTATGTATTAATTTTGCTTAAAAATAATAAATAAGTATTAATGAATGAATGAAGTACTTTGTATTGTTGTGAGCCCATTTTAAAGATAAGTGAGCCAGTGTAATCACATATGTGTGATGTCCCGATGTCGGCGGTATCCTAAGCCGAGGGCCCACAGGCCGCCTGGAATTTACCTACCAACATCCGGCTTGACCGAAAGTACTCGAACTTGGATTTACTTTTAAAAGCTATCTCTAAATATACTTTTATGGAATGGAATGAACGACAAATGGATTATTTAATATTTTTTTCTCTTTAACAATCTATGAGCGGAGATAAATGACGAATCTTAATTTAAAATTTGTGTATGTATGCAGTATAAAAACTGTTTCACGTATCACGAAAAAGAATTACATGTATGGCGCATGGTACGAATTGCAATAAAACTGGCTAGCATATACAAATTTATAGTTTTACCTCTATATAAACCTGTATATAATATATGCCGTCTCTTCATATCAATTATTTTGACGATTTTGAAAACCTTCTTGAGCTGCATGTACCTACGGTAGACCATACAACTATAATGGGTGACTTCAATACATGCCTTATCCAATAATCGCCTTAGAAATGTTTTAAACAGTTCCAATCTTAATATTCTTCCAACCAACGCCACTCATTTCTTTCCTAATTGCTCACCTTCTGTTTTAGACTTGATGTTAGTGTCTTCCGTTGATCATGTCGTGACGCACGGCGAGTTACCTACTGAAACGTTTTCCTATCCTACATAATTCGACCACCTAAAGCTAAGCCTACTGTTATTATGCGCCTTAGCTTTTATAATTTTAATAACACAGACTTTAAGACAGTATTTAACTCCCAATTAATGGAAGATAAATTAAATATATTTAACTCTCAGCTTGTACAATTGTTTGACTTGCATGCACCTGTCAGACCGGTTAAGCTTAGATATAATCATATCATCTTCCTGCAGCATGGCTAACTCAGGATATTAAATTATTGATAGTTAAAATACTGCTAAATTTAAATACAAAATCAGGCCTACTGATGCTAATCTTCTAGAGTACAAAAAGTTACGTAATTGCTGTAGCAGAGTTTGCCGTGATGCACAACGTAAATTTATACATTCTTTTCTTGAGCACAATAACCCCAGTAAAACCTGGAGATTTCTCAAATCTCTAGGAATAGGTTGTCAAAAGAGTGAAAACTTGCATAACATTCTCTTAACACCTTCCTCACCACTAATAATATCATCGATGGTCAAACTAATATTAACACCATAAAATGTCTTGCCTCATTGCCTATTCCTAATTGCCCATTCTTTGAATTTAATCCTGTGTCTCCTATAGACGTCAAAAAACACATTACTGCTATAAAGTCTGATACAGTTGGCAGTGATGTTATTAGCAGAAGAATGATTCTCTTATCCCTTGATTGTATTCTGCCTGTCCTATGTCATATAATAATTTTTTCCCTTTCTACTGGTATCTTTTCTAGCGCTTGGTGCACTGCCTATATAATTCCTATCCGGAAAACCTCCAATCCTTCCACCAACCTACATTTTCGTCCAATTTCCATCCTGCCTTTCTTATCCAAAGTCCTTGAACGTGTTGTCTATTCTCAACTTTATCTATATCTAAACAGTAACAATTTCCTTAGCCCACTTCAGTCAGGTTTTGTAATGGATATAGCACAATTGCAGCGCTTGTCAAAATATGCGATGACATTCAATTTGCAAATCGACAATGCAAAACTCATTACAATCATTGTTCTTCTTGACTTTAG
Organism: Nymphalis io; assembly: GCF_905147045.1. Taxonomy (NCBI): domain Eukaryota; kingdom Metazoa; phylum Arthropoda; class Insecta; order Lepidoptera; family Nymphalidae; genus Nymphalis; species Nymphalis io. The sequence goes on along the minus strand of NC_065898.1, from coordinate 2,982,042 downwards.
TAACGCGTTTAATAATGTCGACCATGATTTACTTTTAGCAATGTTGCGTGCGCTTAATTTATCACCTGATACCGTAAACTGGGTTCGTTCATACCTATGTGATAGGCAACAGTACCTAAGTTTTGACAATATCTTATCTTCTTCTTGTTTTCTTCAATCTGATATACCGCAAGGTAGCGTTCTGTCACCGTTGCTATTTTCTATTTTTATTAATTCCGTCTTATCACTTCTTTCCTGTTATTATCATATTTATGCCGATTATCTAAAGTTATGCGTAACTACACCAATTAACAACCTCGCTAATGCTATCTAAACATTAAATTCCGAAACCGAAAAAATTGCAGTATGGTGTCGTTCATATGGACTTTTAATAAATCCGAGGAAATCGCAGGTGGCTATTATCAGCAGCTCCCAGCAATTGCACAAAATTAATCAGTCCCGAATCCCTCCCATCCTTCTTAATGGCACTGCGCTTCCACTACTCCCAACGATTAAAAATTTAAGGCTAATAATAGATAAGTCACTCTCTTGGGTTCCTCAAGTAGTAGAAGTGAGTCGAAAAATTTTCGCCTCCATTGGCTCTCTCAGGCGCTGGAAAAAGTTTATGCCGTATAAAACCAAACTCGCCTTAGCCAACACTTTGCTTTTACTCCTATTGGACTATGCCGACTCAGTCTATTTAGATATTTCTGAGGAACTGCTAAATAAACTAGAGCGCTTACATGTGTATTCGCTTCATATTTGGATTACGTAAATAATATGATCATATTACCCAGCATCGTAAGACACTAAAGTGGCTGCCAATAAGGTTGCGTCGAAATATGCATGTCCTTTCTTTGCTTTGTACCATACTCTACCATCCTCAAACTCCAATGTACCTACAAGAGAGGTTTACCTTCCTTGGCTCTTATACATTAATCAATTTACTCTCTGAGCAAAACAATAAATTGCTGATCCCTCTGAGTTGTACTAAAATTTACAGCAATTCCTTTACGGTGAAAGCAGTCGAACTATGGAATTCCCTGCCTCAAGAAATTCCTCAAGCTGAATCCATAAATATATTTAAGAGTCGTTTGTATAATTATTATTTATCAATATAACTATAGCATGTTGTATTATTATATTTTTTTTCAGCCTTTTGCCAGGCAGGCAGGCGGATTGGTGACCGCAGTGGCTAGAAATCTTTCACTACAAGCGCTGCTGCCCGCTATCAGGATTTGCATTTTCGGATTACAGCATTTGTGTGGTTATACCGCCACGATTTCGGTCGCCAGAGCCTCGTTCGTTGATTAGCAGAATGTACCACGAGCAGGTGAGATTGACGGTAGAGAGCCTAGGTTGTTGTCGGCTCCCCTTATATCCTATCATTATATGTATATGCTTATTTATTTCTTATATAAGTTTATATGTATGTATAAGTGTATATGTATGTTAGTATATTACATATTTGTATTATGTTTATAAGTTTTCAATAAATTTTAAGTATAAGATGATCCTGGCAAAAAAAAACATAAATATTTCAGTAGGTGATTTTATTTTTATTGATGCCTTTGCATACTAAATGTACTACTTGTTATTATATGTTATTATATGTTTGTAAATTGTGTGCAATAAAGTAAGTGAATTAATTTTATATATAAGGCGCTCATATTTTTTCTGATCCCTTTAGATACAGTCTTTACTGTCCAGTTTGTCTGAATATTTGAAAGAGATTGGTCTTACCTTAGGTACCACCCACCGGCAGGGTGGAGAGAATTCGTTGTTGTGGGTACGTACTTCTCTCCCAACCGCGGCCTGGCGGAGTTCGAGATTTATCTCGGCTCGATCAGAGCTGCGGTGACCAGGCAGTCACCGAGGCCGATACTGGTCTTGGGCGACTTCAATGCTAAGTCACGTGCCTGGGGCAACCCTGCCACGAATCCGCGAGGAAGGGCTATTCAGGTGTGGGCACTTCTCTCCAGCCTGTCCCTACTCAACAGGGGGCAGGTTTACACGTGCGTGCGGCAACAGGGGGGGTCCGTGGTGGATCTCTCTTTCGCCACCCATGCTGTAGCACGCAGAGTGTTGAATTGGAGAGTAGAGGAGGAGGTGGAGACTCTGTCGGACCACAGGTACATCCGGTTTGAGATCTCTACCTCTCGCAGGTCGGTGGAACCCTCTAGGGTGCCAACCACGCTTCCAAGGTGGTCTCTTAGCCAGCTAGATCGTGAGCTGGCCAGGGAGGCTGCCATCGTACAGCGATGGGGTTCCACAGGAAGGTGGGAGGGCGCCAGTGCAGAAGAGCTAGCGGGCCACATGCGCAGTGCCCTCAAAGAGGTCTGCGATGCTGCCATGCCTAGGTTCCGGCAAAGAGTTCCGCGCCGGCAGGTGTATTGGTGGTCGCCCGAAATAGCAGAGCTTCGGGCGACGTGCAGCCGGGCGCGAAGGGCTTACGTCCGTTGTAGGAGGCGCAACGGTTTGGATGCGGACTTGGAGGGACAGCTATTGGCCGCTTATCGTCAGCTAAAAAAAGACCTACAGCTGGCGATAAGTCAGGCCAAGGAGAAAGCTAGGGAAGAACTACTGGCGGGCCTGAACCGGGACCCCTGGGGGCGTCCGTTCCGCGGTGTGCGTGGAAAATTCCGCACGCAGGGTGCCCCCGTGACAGAGACAATGTCATCGGATCTCCTCCTGCGCCTGGTCGGGGAACTTTTCCCCCATCCAGGTGAGCATGTCCCTCCACAGATGGTCCCTCGCTCTATGATTGACGACACAGTGGCTCCACCACTGATCACGGAGCGGGAGATGGAGGTGGCCTTCGACCGCTTGAGGGCCAAAAACACTGCGCCGGGCCCAGACGGGATTCCAGGGCGTGTTCTATGTGACGCTCTGGAATACCTAGGCGTAAGGCTTCGGGAGCTGTTCGACCAATGTCTGTGCAGCGGGCAGTTTCCGAAGCCTTGGAAAGAGGGAAAGTTGGTCTTGTTGCCAAAGCAAGGTCGACCGCCAGATTCTTCCTCGGCATACAGGCCGATTGTGCTGCTGAACGAGACGGGCAAATTCTTCGAAAAAATTCTCGCTGCCCGTCTTATTCAGCACCTCGACGAGGTGGGGCCGGGTCTGTCAGAGGCTCAGTACGGGTTCAGGGCGGGTCGATCAACTATCGACGCCCTGGACGCCCTGAAAACCCGGACCACGGATGCGGTGGCCCGAGGGGACGTAGTTCTGGCGGTATCGATAGATGTTGCGAACGCCTTCAATAGTCTTCCTTTCGAGACTATTGGGGAGGCACTCCGATACCACGGGGTGCCTTCCTATCTCAGGAGGCTGTTGGGGGCATACCTCCAGGACCGGGTAGTCCTCTGGGAGGGGGGCGATGGGCGTCTTGTCCGGCGTCGGGTAGGCTGTGGCGTTCCGCAGGGGTCAGTTCTCGGCCCAATTCTGTGGAACGTTGGCTTCGACTGGCTCCTGCGGACATCCGTCCTTCCCAGAATGGGGGTGTTGTGCTATGCGGACGACACTCTCATCACGGCGACAGGGCGGAATTATCAGGAGGCGGCTCGCCTGGCCGAAGTCGGTACGTCGCTCACAGTGGACCGCATAGGAATGTTGGGCTTGAGGGTCTCCATCTCAAAAACGGAGGCCCTCTTATTCCACGGTCCACGTCGAGGCCCCCCTCGAGGGGCGTTTATCACCGTCCAGGGGACGGTGATTAAGGTGCAGGCCCACATGAAGTATCTGGGCCTGACCCTGGACGGAAGATGGAGCTTCGGGCAGCATTTTGTCCAACTTGGCCCGAAGCTCATCAACGCTGCTGCTGCCTTAAGCCGGCTCCTACCAAATGTAGGAGGGCCGGAAACGCCATGCCGGCGATTATACGCCGGTGTTGTGCGGTCCATGGCTCTGTACGGTGCTCCCATCTGGGTGGACGCTCTCACCGCTCGGAACAAGGTTCTCTTGCGAAGGCCGCAAAGAATCATAGCGGTGAGGGTGATACGCGGATATCGTACGGTGTCGTGGACGGCGGCAACACTTCTCGCGGGCGATCCGCCTTGGGAGCTCCAGGCGGAGGTGCTCGCGGAAGTGTACCGGTTCCGGGCGGAAGTGAGGTCGCGTGGCGACCGTCCAGGGTTGGAGGAGGTGCTGCGAATCAGGACTCTCGCCCAGCAAGCCCTGATTCGCAGGTGGGAGGAGGATCTGAGGTCCCCATCAGCAGGCCTGGCGACAGTGGAGGCGATCCGTCCCCACTTGAGTCGCTGGGTAACGAGAAAAGGCGGCACACTGACCTTCAGACTGACTCAGGTGCTTACTGGACATGGGTGCTTCGGTAAGTACCTGCACGGAATAGTCAGGCGGGAGGTAACGCCCTCCTGCCACGAGTGTGGTGCGCCTACGGACACGGCATGCCACACTCTGATGGAGTGTGCCGCTTGGGGGCCTCAGCGTCTTTCCCTGGCGACTTTAATCGGCGGAGACCTTTCGCTGCCGAGCGTGATAAATGCCATGCTTGGTAGCGAAAGGTGCTGGATGGAGATGGTCTCCTTCTGCGAAAATGTCATGTCGCAGAAGGAGGCCGCGGAGCGGGAGCGCGAGGAGAGTGCCTCCGCTGACCCGCTTCGTCGAAGAAGACCGGGGAGAAGACGCCAGCGCTATGCGCATCTTCTCCTCCCGCCGTGAGTGTCGCCGGGGCCAGAGGGTCTCTGTACCCCGAGTGCCCCCTAGGATTTGGAGGCCCGCAGAAGCGGGCCAACCGTCGGGACGGCACGGTAGTATGCGCAAGCGATCCCGTGACGTCCCCCGACAAGATGGAGTGGGTACCGCTGGTTTTTTAGTGGGTATTCCGGCGCCTTCAGCGCCGGCGAGTCCCACATACCCCCCCACCTTATGTGGGGGAAACACATAAATGTGTTTTTCCAGCGAGAAAAAAAAAAAAAAAAAAGGTACCACCCACCGACTATGCACCCACTATTCTAAACGCAAAACTTCAGTACTTGGTATTGTTGTGTTCCGATTTGAAGGGTGAGTGAGCCAGTGTTATTACAGGTACAAGGGACATAACATCTTAGTTCCCAAGGTTGGCGGCGCATTGACGATCTAAGCATTAACATTTCTTACAATGACAATGTCTATGGGCGTTGGTGACTTACCATCCGGTGGCCACAGGTCATCCACCTACCTATACTATAAAAAAAAGATATATTTAACACATGTTGCAGTCTTGTTCTTTCTTCATTTTTCTTATGTAAACAATAAGGTGTATCGTTTCTTAATATACTTATGTATATCTTATAAATTATTCAAATATAAATTCGTTCAACGCTCTTTACGGAATTTAACTTCTGAGTGATTTGAATTTTGATTGAACTGATAACGAATTATAACTCAGCTAATGAGATATATTACTTATAACAATGGTAATGAATACAAGGTATTTGATAATGAATACATACAAAACAACACGCTATAGATATTTGACTAAATATTTTTAGTTAATCAGATTTCTTAACTTTAAACTTGTACGCCTCAAAAAATGAACTTGTAAAATGAATATTAACAATTTGTTCTAATCAATTATCTTAAGATAAAAATTTAGTCAAAATCATCTTTAATTTCCGTCCATTGTTAAATTTTATTACCGTACGTATAACCTTCTAGACACGACCGAGGTAAGAAGCTTTGGCTCACGGATGTTATAGTTTAATATTTAATGCAATTAAAGAACAATTTGACCGTCATGATTCTTAGAATTATATAACGTAATAAATTGTGATTGGTACGTTATAATAATATATACAGAAATTTAATTTAATAAATTCAAGTCCTTGATCCGCACTAACTTATCGATGGTATGACTTATCGGTTTTTATAAAACACAGTTACATTTTAGATCCGTCTTTTCAACCGAAGTGCCTATTGTCATAAGTTTTTGTGGATGAAATTATGTCATCGTTCGATTTTTCGATTTCGATGTTCGATGTTTATGGAAAACGCAGTGTTTTATATTGAATGTTAAGATTTCTTCATTTAACTCCGGACCTCTGTGGATTGACGTGAATATTTGCTGGTGAAATGTGCACAAAAATGTTATCAAGAATATTTGTGAGTTGTTTATTTATCAGTATTATAACGGGTATGTATTGATTTTCTTAATACCATTATTTATATATATAGCTTTCTAGTAATAATACAAGCGCTGGCAGAGATTCTTCAAATTTGTTTTTATAAACATTGTCGAAAGAAAATTTCCGTTTTCTAAAACGCATTATTACGATACAATATAAAAGTATTACTGTATGTTATATACTAAATAAGGTTAAATTAAACAATTTTGCTTTCCCTATTAAACCTATAAAGGTTTATTTTTAATAATAAAAACAACTTTACTCGTTTTCACTCAAAGCTGGTTTTATATCAAAAATGACTTGCCTCCATACAATCTTTTAACACCAATTAACCCCTATTCGAGTTAAAAAATCCTACTCGTCCTATAATCGTGCTTATTTAATCAAGGTTTTCCTTTTTAACAGTCACATCACAACCTAGTAACTTAATAAAATTATATTATAACAATAATTTCATATTTAATTCAATTGTAATGCAATCATTTTAGGTGGATACGTATCCAACTTGAACGATGCTTGTTTACGATGCCTTTGTCACGTGTCCGGTTGCGATCTATCCCATGGTTGTTCTGACGGTTATTGCGGACCTTTCTACATATCCAGAGTGTACTGGGTCGACGCTGGAAAACCAACTCTACCAGAAGACAGCCCTGAGAGGAAAGAAGGTACAAAGCTTAAGCTTTCCTACATAATTTATACGCCAAAGGTTGACCTTTGGCGTATAAATTACTATAATATACTAAGCGTAAATACTTGTAAATGACTTTATGTAGTTAGGAATTTAATTTAGACTCCTTTTTTTAAGCTCCTTTTTTCATTTTTTTTAACTTTGACTAATTAAAGAAAAAACACAGCATCTTTGTTCTCAAGGTTGTTGGCGCATTGGCGCCGATGTCTATGGGCGGTGGAAACTTCCTATCGCTATATTTTTCCTATTTCATAAAAGAAAAACTAATTTTTAGTTTATTTAAATATCGATTATTGAGGCAATTAATTCGATTGTTTTGATCTGACGAGTTTTATTATAGCTCGTTTTATTATACCAAAAACACATTTCTACATATTTAAATAATCTTTACGTTCTTCATGAAAAGTCATACTTACAAAAATGTATACTTTGCACTTTGTTGTAACTGACCGCTAGATAGCGTTGTATATGTTTAACCGCGATTTACATACAAAGGATGATACATAGGATATGGAATATCACCGCTCTTTTGATAATCCTGCATTACGAATAAATATTAAATATGTTGTTCTTCTTCAACAGCTTATGAAGATTGCGCAAGAGACTATTACTGTTCTCAAAAAATTGTACAAAGCTACATGGCGAAGTTTGGAAAGGTACTTGTACAATTTTATTAAATTAAAAGTTAATGTTTAAGTTAAATGAGTTGATAAAGTTTTTATAAAAACCATAAAATGAACATTAATGTGTTGTTCTTTGAGTAACATATAAGTAACATATAACATACCATGTAAATAATAAATTAAGAATTGCGGTCTTCTGTATTTTTAACTGTAGCAACATTCATTCAGAGCTTTAATTATAATGTTGCAAGTTGACGACCTTATTTGTTAATACCTTTTTTTTTAAACTATTATATGATAATGATTGTCTTTCTAAACAATTTACCACAGCAACAATCACTTTGGTGACCAGTTAACTGTGCAAGAGATTTTGTAGCCAAGCACAAGAGCATGTGAATGGTCACATAATCTGATGGGACAGTATCCCGACATGATCGCCTTTACGTGACTTCCGAGGCACAAGAGTCTAAGCATTGACAATTTACAAACGGTAGTCTACTGATAATTTCTTGACAGAAAACCCATCAACTGATAATTGGCCATACCCTTGTTTGAACCAAGAAACTCTGTATCAGTACACCGCTTCAACGCTAAACCGATATTGCCAGTTCGGAGCATGAGTGAGCCAGTGTAGTTATAGGTAAATAGGATATTACGTCTTAAGTCGAATGTTAACCGTGTAAGGAATATTTAATATTTCTTAATGCCAATGAGCGGCGCAGAACTCACTTACAGGTGCAATTGAGATTCTTTAATTTTTTATATCGAATATAAGGTTTTTTTTTTTATATAGAATAGGAAGGTGGACGAGCATATGGGCCAATTGATGGTAAGTCTGGATAAGATGGTCACCAAACGCCCTTAGACATTGGCATTGTAAGAAATGTCAACCATCGCTTATAGCCAATGCGCCACCAACCTTGGGAACTAAGATTTTATGTCCCTTGTGCCTGTAATTACACTGGCTCACTCACCCTTCAAACCGGAACACAACAATATCAAGTATTGCTGTTTTGCGGTAGAATATCTGATGAGTGGGTGGTACCTACCCAGACGAGCTTGCACAAAGCCCTACCACCAGTAATTTATGTTTATGAAAATTGTAGATTTTATTATATGTGTATTTTTGTCAAATTTCAGGACTGTAATGGTGATGGTGTAACAAACTGCTTCGACTACATGATGATAAACCACCACGGGCCTTCGTGTTCAGCGCCGTTGAATACAACGTCGTTGGGGCGACATCGACTTCAACTCTTCAATCAGTGCCATTTTAATCAATACTAATATTTTTTCAACGCAAGGCGATTAGTCAATTTATAACAAATATAAACATCATTATGACAATAAAACTTAATAGGGACCATAGACACTGAAAACGTGGACCATAAAATTCGATTATTTAATAATAAAATCGATTATCAAAATTAACAAATCGTTTGTAAGACGCTCGTGCTTGTAAATCGTTCGTGACATTGATCAAAATGAAAACACATATAATTGTTTTTTCTATTATTAATACATAAAACGTCAACTAACCTATTAGCAATACATTTTTAATTATCTATATTATTATTAATAATAAAAATGTGACAAAGTATAACATAAAATTAATACATTCCCCATCCCATTTACAACTCTTTTATTTTTTATATTTAATAGACTTAATTATTTAATATTTCAATTTATCGTTTTTTTTTCAATTAGTATTACCAGTGTTTTTGTTACACCTTATTTTAGAGAGAAATTAGAAAATAAAAATATTAACAAAATAAACGCAGTTATTCCGTGTCTATATAACTGTTTTTTTTAATTGAATTAATTATCTGAACTTATATTTAATATAATTATATAATATGTACCGTACCGTACCGTAACAGCCTGTGAATGTCCCACAGCTGGGCTGAAGGCCTCCTCTCCTCTTTTTGAGGAGAAGGTTTGGAGCTTATTCCACCACGCTGCTCCAATGCGGGTTGGTAGAATTCACATGTGGCAGAACTTCAGTGAAATTAGGCACATGCAGGTTTCCTCACGATGTTTTCCTTCACCGTAAAGCACGAGATGAATTATAATCACAAATTAAGCACATGAAAATTCAGTGGTGCTTGCCCGGGTTTGAACCCACGATCATCGGTTAAGATTCACGCGTTCTTACCACTGGGTCATCTCGGCTTATATAATATGTAATCATATATATTAATAATATTCCTTAAAATAAAAGTAATTCCAGCCTTCATTTTGTTTTAAAGCTTTTTAACTTCGATGCTGAAATTTCTTAAATAATATATATATTTCTTATAAAACAACTTATCAATTATAACCATATCGATTAATAGTAACAAATTCTACAAAAACGCTTAAAAGTATACTTTCTTAAATAATTAAGTATGTTTTTAAATAGGCTTAGGCGAATGTCACGAGAGGTGCGGGAGAGTTCCATTGTTCGCCGTCGCTTTCCTCCTCCTCAGACTCATCGGGAAAATGCACCTGGTTGTTAAATAAATTAAATAAATATATAAAATACAAAACTTAAAATATAAAACACAATTCGAAAATCAAATTTGAAAAACTTTTGACACTGGTAGAATTTGTAATACCATATCATGTCTAGCTTGAACGCAAGTTTTTTAATCTATAAAAAAAAAATAAAGTAATATTAGTCTTGATATAAATAAGTATATTTTTTAATTTACCCATGGAGTAACTAGGCGTTTACCACCAGATTTCAAGGAAGCAGCTTGATTGGCTTGCCATGCCTGCAAACAAAACATAGTAACATTAAAAAAAAAAAACTATTTAAAACGAGACAATGCCTTCTATTTAAAAACAATGAAAAATTATGAGCTGTTATTGTCATGCAAATTCCGATGCATATCCACACACATGATTACCACGTGTGACACTTCATTAACACGGGAAGTAAATTGTTCCATATAAAATTGATCACATGTTGGATTCGATCAATCCATCAATCAACGTCGTTAATTTACAGCAGCATTAAATTTTTAATTTTAATAAATATCTTTAAATGAATATGAATTTTGTTATTAATTAATTATGACAATTCTAATTTTTACAAATCATAGCTCTGTTACACCTCGTTAAAAAATAGTAAGTGTAGTCGTAAGGGGATGCTTGAATTTTGTTCTTATCTGTGGCAAAATTAATCTTTATTTTAAATGTAATAAAAAAACCAGACACACATTTATAATATAAAAAACAAATTGTGATTATTTTTGACACGATCTTGTGAAGGAATACTTTGGCTGTTATATTAAATAATAATGAAAAAAAGTATATAATAGAAGGAAGCAGCAAACTTTTAAATAGGAAATGAAAAAAAAAACAGCTAATATAAATTGTATTTGTCTTCGAAATGTTAGTTTCAATGGGTTTGTCGTTCTTTTTCTTTAATCTAACGACTCTCAAAAGTATTTATGTACATGTCTAAGTATTTCTATCTATCTATATATCACAACTTTCACAAATTTTAAAGGGTTATTTATGAAAAGAGGCTACTTTTATTGTTATATTTTTCAAAGTACAATGTTGTTTAATTCATAACCAAGTTTAAATCTTAAGTCACTTGTGCACCCTCCCTATTGGTGCAACACCTTATTGTTGTGCTCCGGCTAGAAGTTAAATGAGCCAATGTAACTACAGACACAAGGGACATAGCATCTTAATTCAACAAGTAAGGAATGGTTAATCTTTCTTACGGCGTTGTTATATAGACCACTTACCATCAGGTGGCCAAAGAAAGGAAAAAGTTGGAGATAATTATCTCGAAACAATAGTTACCTGATACGCGTCATTGAACGCGTGAGCCAATGCCAACGCGAGCGCGCGAGCCTGCCGCCGCCGGGCGCACACGAAGACGTGCACGACGTGCGTGTCGTCGCCGCCGACGCTCTTGCCTTCGACCACTGCGAAGACACGCGCGTTCGCCGCGTCCGCAGAGCAATATGAGATCCTGAAATTATTTATTGAACGTATAAAATTTAATAAACTGTTCAAATTTTTTTAGACTTTATAATAGTAACACATACTAATATACAATAACTATAGCGTCAGGCACTGATGGTCAATTGTAGGTTTTAAAGACATTTTTATTTTCATTTCCCAAAAAAATTAATGTTTCACTGAATATTAGGAAAAATATATAATAAATAAACTCATTTGACTAATCATACATTATTTATTTATTGAAAAACTTTTTTGACTAACTCATTATGTAGTTGAACAAAAGGCGGACTTAATTCCTGAAGGCATTCTCTGCCAGTCAACCTTTAGGCTAAGCAGAAATCCGTGAAGGCGGTAATCAGTAATCAAAAATATACATACATACAAATATAACATCAATAAAATAAATACAAAGCTATATTTATATATAATATATATATAGTATAAACATATGAATAAAAGTGTATTATAGATGTCATAAGATGACAAGAACTAGGAACTTTCTGACAAAATATGCTCACGGAGACGAGTCTTGTAAGTAAATTTAGAGGTAGCTTTTCTAATATGTTCAGTTACTTTGTTCCATAACCGGACAGCTTGAATGGAGCATTAGTGCTAAAGATCCGAATAAGCAGCATGAATATGGTTCTTTTATCTTATCTTAGATATATTTATAAATATTTCATCTTTTCTTTCTTTCTGTGCTTCTTAAGTTTATCGTTGTCGATTCAATTCTAAAGAGAATGATTTTCATCACGTATTTTCTTTTAGTATAAAGTACAAATTCTAGCGCTCTAAAATTTAAGACAAATGATTTTTTCACCTAACATTTATCGTCGTTGAGATATCGAACGGGTAAGTTTTGTAATGTATATACTTTACTTTACTTTAATACTTTATTGTACATCACACCACAAAGAGACCAACACCACAAATACAAAACATGTATATTGCCTAAATAAATGTACAATTATGGCGACCTTATCGCTACACAGCGATCTCTTCCAGGTAACCGAGTGTAAGTAATTACAGATAGGATATGGGGTAGGTGGTGGTATGAATAAAATAATATTAACATTTAATTAAAACAATACCAATTATTAAATGTAAATATAAAATACACATATTATACATACATATATAATATAAAACAATTTATATATATAATGACTGGACTACGCTCAATGCCTTTAATACCTTACAGCATGCCCTTTAAGCCCTTTGCTTTCTTATAATCAATTTTTAATATTTCCGAAATTACGTTCTCAAACTGCAAATCGCTATTAACGAATAACTAGCTAGGTGCTGATAAGAGAAAAGATTAAAAATTAACTATTTTTAAGCTAGTTCTCATCCGTGGCTTCGCCCGCGTAGTGGGGTAGATTCAGTGATTTAGCTGTGAAAGCGTAAAATACAAACAGACAAAGTTATTTACTCAGTCTAAATATATATCCGTCCTTTTTTTAATACAGCTTATAAATACGGCTCCTGATCAGCAGCAAGAATAAATAATTTCTGACTGTTTATTATTATTATTAAAAACAAAACTGTAAGTTTATTATTATGCAAATGTTTAGCTTACTAAAGTCAACTTTGCAGTGTTAGTAATTTTAACAGAAAATAAACTGCACCGACTCCAAAGACATAGCTTAAGTAATAAACAGGGTATATATAATTATTCCTGACAAACATAATATACTTAATTATACTTTACTTCAAGTTAATTTATTGACACATTTTTTTATCGCAAGTACAATGTTCTCACGACGAGACTGGCAGGTCATGAGATAAAAGTGTCAATGAGTTTTCTTCTGTTACATAAATATTAATCAAAATACAAATGCACATTCATGTTAATTAATAAAAATAGTATTATATTGATTGTTAGTCATATTTAAAACAAGTACCCATCATAAACCGAACGCCTAGAAGGTTCACTTATAGTCGAACTCCTGTCAACATTGATTTTTGTATTCTATCCAAATTTGATTTTTTTTTTCCTTTTTCTTTTTTTTTATAGTGTAGGTAGGCGGATGAGCATATGGGCCACCTGATGGTAGTTGGTCACCCATGCCCATAGACATTAGCATTGTAAGAAATGTTAACCATCGCTTACATCGCCAACACGCCACCAACCTTGGGAACTAAGATGTTATGTCCCTTGTGCCTGTAATTACATTGACTCACTCACCCTTCAAACCGGAACACAACAATACTAAGTACTGCTGTTGACGGGAGAATATCTGATGAGTGGGTGGTAACTACCCAGACGAGCTTGCCACCAGCAGGTAATTTAATGCAAACTTTAACAACGAAGTTTAACATTGATGTGAATACGTGCCATCCGTTTAGTAATATTATATATTATAATAAATTAAAAATTATTATTATTATATATACATTTAAACGGAACTTGCAACCTGCAGTAACTTGTCCGCTTGGGTAACCTAACCACCAAGTATCCGACCGACCTTTGATTTTATATATACATCATACCTATAAATTGAGACACTGAGCACGTTTTCTTGTGAATCTGCGTCGGTCACTAAAATGCCCTTGGAGCTGATGTCCAGGTTCACTCTCTGAAGTTTTTTATTTACGGCTGAAATAAAAATAAAAACATTAAAAAAAACCGTATCTCCCACTGATCTTTTTTCGATCGCTTCGCTTTGTCATCCCGTCGGCTTTTAAAAATCTTCCTAATGTCTTAGAAATTGGCGGCCATGACCAGAACTCGGTGAGGAACACATTATTTGAGTTAGGTTATAGTTAAATAAGTAAATTAATATATTATATATATAACATAACATATAAGTTTTTTTTAATACAAGTTATAATGCCTCCTTTTAATAATATTAATGTTATTATTTTCTAATTAGGCGAAACCTGGAAATATAACAAGAATGGACATATACATTTTCAAACCTCTAAAATAAATAGTTGTTAAACTTATAAATTCTAAGTTTATGTAAGTATGTTTATTCCAGCGATGATGAAAACTGTGATAATTGACATCTACAAAGGATCACCGACGTGACGCACAATGAAAAAGATAATTCAATATGTATCGTTTTAATTATAATAACAAATACTCAGACCAATATAATATTAATGTATGTTTCGACATTTTACATTACAAATGGTAAATTTCCGTTCAAATGAAAAATCAATCACAGTATTTTTCAAAACGCAATTTGACATACTACACCTAAAAAGTATATGTATTGTTTAAAATTTCACTGTAAATAATTAGAGTACGTATAAAAATATATTATATCTAATAATTAATAGAAACTCACTGGTGGTAGGGCTTTGTGCAAGCTCGTCTGGGTAGGTACCACCCACTCATCAGATATTCTACCGCAAAACAGCAATACTTGATATTGTTGTGTTCCGGTTTGAAGGGTGAGTGAGCCAGTGTAATTACAGGCACAAGGGACATAAAATCTTAGTTCCCAAGGTTGGTGGCGCATTAGCTATAAGCGATGGTTGACATTTCTTACAATGCCAATGTCTAAGGGCGTTTGGTGACCACTTACCATTAGGTGGCCCATATGCTCGTCCACCTTCCTATTCTATAAAAAAAAAAAGAAAAAAAAACAAAAGTGTTGTTTTAAAGCTACTTACTTTTAGCCGTGTGTAGGGCTGATCTTACGGCGAGAGCTGTAGCCGGTGCCGAAGCAGCCCGCTCCACAGGTGCCATACCCGCGTAACGGACTTCGGAATTGCCTCTCCCGTCACGAGCTTCCCTCCACCAGCCCTCTCCCTCGCACTCCGCCAAGGCCCATTCCTCGCATAATTCTGTAAAATACCGTAAACAACCGAATTAAAAAGTTTCATACACTGGGTTAAATACCTATAGACCTTATTCCACCAAGCATTATGAAATAATTGAATGAATAGCAGATTTGTAAAAATAAAACCAACCAATAATTCTTTTGACATACCTACAAAAAAAATGCCTAACCTGACTGCTTGTTTTTAGCATTAAAATTATATCAAATAAATAAATTATAGTCATAATACTTTGCAAACCTATTAAAAAGAAAAGTATTAGTCAATTAGACAAAATTATAAAAAACATAATACCTAGACATAAAGTAGAAAGTATATAATATCATAGTGAACGACCGCGATAAAGCTAATCGTACCATGATTTCCTTGCTGGGCGTAATAACATCATTATTAGCTATAAATTACCATTTAAATGAAACGTAATTGTGTGATCAGCCATTCTGTATTTTTTTTATTAAACAATAAAAACAAACTACACCTACATACTTATACTATAAATACACAATATATAAATTTTATTATTAACATTGAACATTTTAATTTTATTAATTATAGTCTTAGAACAACAAAGTCACTACCCTGTGTTATTGCCAAAAATGATGACATAGTGGGCGGAATTATTTTTCGGCCGGAGAAGATTGCGATTAAACCTATAAATGCGGCATTCTGCCATTTCACATGGTCATGATATTTCGTACTTAAGTTCCCAGCTCACTTATAGATTAACAATATCAAGAATAGAGACCATATAAAATATTTAGGACGAATTCCCGAAATTTGTTTATTTTGTATCATTATTATGAAAACTAGTCAAAGGAGAATATATATCCAGAATTTCTTGTTATTATATCTGTAAAATCAATCAAATATAGTCCTGCATCAAAAATATTATATATTCAAAAGCGGGGTTAATGACCCCCCTCTTTGGATTTGACTAAGAATAATCGAAATAAACCTATTTTTTAATATTTCTTTTGGAATATGTTATCTGGGATATAAGATTTAGTTGTAGGAAAACTTAGATTTCCACTTATCCATTAAATTTGTTCTATCGAAGTGTCTTATCTTTGTTATAAATCTAATATTGCAAATTATGGAATTATTGAAATTGGTATTATAAAACACAGCCGGAAGCTGACCAGGTATTAGTTAGAAAATAATTTGCCTTCGTAACTGAATAATAATTTATTGCAAACCCAACATAAATACAGGTTTAGCGTAAACTATGTCTAATATTTTGTAACGGGGTATGTATAAAATGATTAAAGTGAGGTTTTTTCATTTAATATCATTAAGGTAAAGCAAACAACCAATTACTATAAAGTTTTTCGTTGTAACCACTAAGAATTAGCTTTGTCTAAATATCTCTGTGTCGTAGCTGGTAGGTTGAAGGTTTGTACGCTTGAAAATTAGAATTATAAAAGGCCAAGCTTGGTGTATTATTCATTAAAATTCAAATGATGATTAAAATCAACAATTATGTACAACAAAATTATTACGTATTTGTTAATATATCTCCTACCATATACATACGTAATGATAAAATATAAACCGCGAGTTGTAAGAGTCTCTTGACTAAAAGATAAAACGATGTCACCTTTTTAACCCCCGACGCAAAACGAGGGTGTTATAAGTTTGACGTGTGTGTTTGTATCTCTGTTTGTCTGTCTACATTGAATCGTAGCTCTCAAACGGTTAACCGATTTTCATTTAGTTGCTTTGGTTTGAAAGATTTCTTAGTCGAGTGTTTAAGCGTATGTTTGAAGAAAATTGTTTCAGCCGTGGGGGCTGGAAGAGGAAATGAATAAACGATAGTAAGCGAATATATCCGAGTGTGATCAAATGAAAGGATTTCATTTGTGTATACAAAATTGGCTGTTTAAAGGGGGGATAGGGTTTAGTTATGGGGAAGGGGATGAATTGTCGGTCAAAGTTTTTTTTAAATTTTTAATTTAAGTTTTATATTATATATCATTTATTCCTAAAAGTCCAAGATATAAAATTAAGTACATATTACAAGTACATATTACAATGTGTACTTTAAAATATTTGAAAATATAGAACTGAACTTGAAACTGTTTGAGCAAAAACCGGGTGCAATGTAATAACTATCAATTTAAAACATAAAATATATTCAATATTCCCTGTTTGTAAGACAAACGTTATGTCGTCATAAAACCGAAAAACAACTCCGTCTCCCAAAATATTTTTGTGATATCAGAACTTGTATTTAGGTTAATATTTTTAGTACATAATGTCGTCTTATTTTATCTTCATAATATTAAAAAAAACTACGTAGGTATATGGTTGTAACGATTTTTGTAAATCATTAAAGGATCATCTTGTCTAATAAACAACTTAATAACGAATACTAAAAATAACTTTCTTCAAATACCATTTTCACAAAATTTCCATTTAAAATGTTCCGGGGTTGCTCTGAAAATATAATAAAATGTAATTGATGGTGATATGGTAAATGGAATTGATTTTTGTAAAGTTGTTTCTTTTAAATACAAAAAAAAGTCCATCTAGGGTTTTTTTTATCCTGGGACATTTTTCACACACGGCCATCTGATCTCAAATTAAGCTTGTACAGAGCTTGTACTATGGAAACCAGACAACTGATATACTACATATACTATTTTTCTTTTGTAAATACATACTTATACAGATAATTACACCCAGGCTCAGGATAAACAGACGTGTTCATGCACACAAATATCTGTCCTGGGTGGGAATCGAACCCACAACCTTCGGCGTGAAAGGCAAGCATCCACCAACCACGCCAACCGGCTCGTCAACCGCGTTTAACGTTGGCAAATAAATAATGTTTTTGATTATAATAATATTTATCATCACTATCTAGGCCAGACGGGTGATAACGGAAATAGGCCATAGGTCAGTATATTAGGCGCAATAACACTATCGAAAGACCATAATAGCCATTCGTAATCTAATCTTCGTTTATTAAGCTTTGTATATAAATACACACGTGGTTCCTTTAAACTGAGAGTTTCATATTATCAACTATTTATAAACATATTCTAATACTAGCGGATCCGGTAGGCGTCTTCCTTTTATTCAGACATATTTTTTTATTTGGTGACAACGCCACTTACCGAGTATAATTGCCAAGCCATCCAGGAACCCATTGAAATATACACATAAAATTTCATCCAAATCGGTCGGCCGTTAAGGAGTTAGATGACAAACACACATTACAGACAAACAGAAGAATTATAAACATATATTAAGACAAAGCTGAAGCGCTTGATAAGGATAACGTGGTAATCTCAGGATCTGTCACATCGATTTAATAAAATATATTTTTTCGTTAGATAGCTCAATTATTGAGAGGTACCATATACATATACTGTATTGATCATGAAACGACCCACGGGTAGAGCATTAGCGTATAATGCGAACTAGCTATTTTTCTTGTCTAGTATTCTTATTCAGTCCATGGACATACTATTAAGTTTTTGTAGTCTTCGGACAATCGAACCATCAGTAAACGGTATTTTGAATGTAGCCCAATGCTAAATAATTATATTAACAGTATATAAATATGTCATAAAGTTACATGCATTACATAAACTTAAGAAATATTTTGTATAATATGAACATATTACATATTAAATTTCAAAATCATAAAGATAATTTACAACTAAATTAAGGTGGAAAAAAACTTTTGTCTTACTTACAGCCCGATTACGATATTAATACAAATTGCATATTCATGCGCCTAAAATCAGATATGACACCATTGTCATACCGTAATCTCACAACTACTTGGAATTTATGTGAATAGTGTCACATCTTTTATAATTGAGTTCCGAAACATTAATACAAATAATCAAAAATCACTAAGACAATTATGTCAGCTCTCATATATAATATGCGGTTCGACGAACTAAGAATAAATAAATGTTAACGGATGAGATGTGAGCAGTTATAATTACGGCGTTCATAAACCCTAGATAAACGACTATTGACTCTAGAAAGTAGGCATGAAGCAGGTTTTTTCTTGTATCGTAGAAAGCTATGGATAAATGTGTCACAGCCTGTATTATTTTTTTCCTCGCGTCTAATGAAGCCGGTGGGCTAACGGTGGACCTCCATGGCTAGATAGGTAGTCTACGTCCAACTAGAGAGAACATTTAAACTAATAACCTACTGATAGCTGACCAGGGTATGACAATATAAGGAAGTTAAGGCTATCGCCTCTTGCAAAGCTAATTTTTATGGCTTAACAACTTAACATTAAGTAGCCCATCAACCTTCCGATAAATAAATGAATACTAAAAGATATTTTTTTAAGTCAAGTATTCAATATACAAAATTTCATATCCATACTGTTGTCCATTCAGGAGTTCTTTCGTCTGGAGACAATACCACATTATAATCAAAACTATGCCAACATATTTAATTTTAAATCCGTAGGATAAAAGGAAATGCAAGCAAGTGCAGTGCAACTTGCAACATTTGTCGTAAACAAATTAGCACACAACAACAAACATTGCCAATTAAATAAAAGCTTGTAATAAAAAAGCGCGACGTCGTACATGTGACAGTAATAAAATTCTGAACGGAAATATTTTTGACTGCTGAAAAACTAGCTGCTGTAGGTAGAAGGGTGGTACGCGTCCGTTAAACGTCACATCCGCGTTAAACGTTACTGCTTCGCCCACTCAGATCGCAGCGGGATATTACATAACCTTACTTAAAAGTTTTTCAAATCGGACTATAAGATCCTGAAAATTTTGTTCATAATTTCTTAAATCGAATTATATTGACACCGAAAAAATAAACAATTTTTTGTTGTTTTCTTTAGATACAAAAACGGTCAGTATGTACAAAGTGATATGACTAAAATGTGCAGATAGCTGAAAACAATATTTCAGAGGATAGTGTTATTAAAATAATATTACAATTCAGATTGATATAACAGTTTGTAATAAAAACAAAATACAATATTTTTGTTATTGTTTTATGATGCTTTCAAGTGTTTATATTTGTTTTATATTGCATTGGCTCGTCTAAATTTCAATATTTTGAATTTACTAAATACTCGCGTAATGACCGTTTATAAATTTAATTATATATCGTCTGGTATAAGTCGTCTAACATGGGATATGTTTGACGATTTATTGTACGTAGAAACAACAAAATATTGTTTGTATAAGAAAATATATTACAGAAAATATTTCATAATTTATTTCATATTGCTAGTTTAAAGAAAGGCACCTTCAAATTGATGAAGTATTCTGTAATACATCACGATTATTTCTCTAAGTACCTACTTCACATTTATCGACAGGTAACTATGCTATATGAAGTCACTTCGTGTCTCATTCGTGATGTGTCGAAAGCCGATTTATGGTTATACTACATTGATGGGTTGAATGTTCCATATCACTATCTGATATTTCAAGATTAGTGTTTAGCGTTCTGCGGTTAGTTTTGAGTTATTTCTTACACAAAAGCTTTACAGTTCGCATTCGTGCAAATTGACGTGCATTTAAAAATTTTGTACAAAATTTTATGTAGCGATATGCATGCATTCTTTAAATTTACGATAGTTGTTCTTTTAACGTTTTGTAAATAATATAATATTTTTATAAAATCTTATAAAAATCTTAAAATACAAAATAGCATCCAAATAATTACGTATAACTGATAAATATTTTTAAAGATATAGATAGCCAAGACAGTGCAAAATTTGGATTGGAAAGACTCGATCTTCAACTGCACTCTATTATGCCATTTGATGAAATTATCTCGAGAGCAATAAGAAATATTGTATTTAAACCATTACAAAAAAGAAAAAGGTTACAACGCTTATTTTTGTTTTATTTTTCATACTGTATTAATATTACTACGATCGTTTACGTTTAAAATGTTTACAAACAAAATTGCATGAATGCTATTACGCAATTCGCATATGTTATCAATGTAGGACTCTCTAGCCTTGGAAAGGATGTTGTATTGTCAGATTGAACTGGAATTCTGCGAAAATTCAATTTCGATTCATTCACGATATGAATAATTACGCAGTTATTCGAACGTGTCTACGTTAAAAATAAATTTAAAAAAAAAAACACAATTATTAAATACGTTCTGTTTTTAAGTAGTTTAAACTTCCTCACTACCAAGGTATGCTAAACTGTTTCAAACAAAATATTAAAAATAACTACAAATTTCTAGAATTATATCAACACAAGCGAAATATTCTTGTGAAAATACAATAATTGAACTCTCTGGTCCAAATTAGCAGTACGAACGAGTTTTTGTTCAAAAAGACTTAATTTATTACGATGTTCATCAAAAAACTGCTAAGAGACCGCACATAATATACGGTTAAACGATTTTTTGTTGTTTAACAACTTAGTATGGAAATAATACAGAAATGCCTTACCTGCCTTATATGTATTACATTGAGCATCAAAAATCTACATTTTACTATTATATATAAATTAAACGTATAGTTCCTATACCTACCTTTGACAATTATTATAATAATAAAAAAAAATGTCAAAAACCATGCGTTCTAATAAGATTTAGAAAATATACATTTTTGACATAAAACATAATTACATAAATTAAAAAAAAAGAAAAACATCAAAACCGATATAAAATAGGTAAGCACGTAAAAAGGTTACAATTGTAGTGGATTAAGAGTCTACATAAAACGTTTATATCATAATCCATATAACTATTGTATTACGCGACACACGCAAGAAAAACATGATTTTTTCGACATCTTCAACAATGTCATATTTCAAAAAAATTACACAATACCTTAAATAAATTATACGCCTTCTTCATGAATCACTCCATTGGTGAAAACCGTCTAAAAGTCCGTTTTATAGATTTGAGTTTATCGCGTTCAGATACATAGACAAAACCAACGCGGGGCCTTTGTTTTATAATATGTAGAGTTTTGTACCATTGCAGAGCACAAATTTCTTTCGCTTCTTATTTTCAAATTATTCTAAAGGGTTTTATAGTAATGTCTCTAAAGCTCGATAAAAAAGAAAAAAAAAACGAAAGTATTTTTAAGCTAGCCTAGTTATTTGCATATAATTGTGCATGTACACCCTTTACCGAAGAATACCTTAGCAAATGAATAATAAATCACAGCTTTACATGCATTATCCTTAGATGGAAGCATGGACTAACTTGCTTCCGACGACCACAAAAACTGGCTCTGACTTAGACGTGTTCGTTCTTAAGAAACTCTTTAATAAACCGGAACCAAAAATCTTTGATATTTTAATTTATATACCGGTATATATTTGTTTGAACCCGCTTATTTCAGCATCTACTAGCCCGATATCAAAAAATATTTTTATATACCCCATTTAATGAGAAAGTTCATTAACTTTAAAACATTACGCGACATTATTTAACGTGGACGAAACTGTGCGGAGCAGCTAGCTAGTACACTATTTATTGATCCAAAATATAAGTGGAGTTTTGTCTAAGTTTATTAGAATCCATGCATAGATTTGATAAACGAAACAAAACCTTATTAACGTATGGCAGTTAACTTAACTTTTCAAGTTTATCTTATCGTAATACTTCAAAATAGTTTTACAATTCCTACTAACGTAAATGAACATGCATACCTACCTCTTAATGAGCTTCACTCACTAGAACTTTCGACAGTTTTTTTTATATAAATTAATTTTATCTGTATATGTTACATTCATTAGTAGTAAATATTTTACTATTTGTAACTATTATATATATGATTTGATATATTTTATTAATTATATATTTAAATGAATATACTGACCTATGTTATGTTTTAAATAAAAACAGTCACGGTCTACTCTGACTTCCACGTCAAAGTTATTGTACATAGTTTATTTAATAAAAGAATTATTTATCTTATATACTATATCTAACACGTTGGAGCGAAAAAGTGGCGCAAATTATAAATTGGAGCCGTTTACACAAAAGCCTAAAAAGTAATATTGCAAATAAAATATATTAAAAAATAAAAATCCTCTCTTATTGCCTGTGATGATGACAGGACTGATTTCAGTCCAGAGAATCAGAAGTACAATTTAAGGGGAAAACGACGCTAACAGACGCAATATATACCTAGTATCTAAGTCGTAGTAACAATAAAAGTCTTAAAACAAAGTTACTTCGTTAGGCGGCCCGTTTAGCGTAGTTTAAAATTAATAAAACGTAAGTATCAAAAAGATAATATACTAGTACATATTTTTTATTTATGTTATTATTTTTTTCTAGATATAATGTTTTAATTATCAGTGGTGATACCATCATACCATCTTTAATAAGCTATACTATAAGGCTCATTTGTGTGTTTAAATCAGTCATGTAAACTCGTATTTTATTTTACATATAAAATAATTTTGACTTTATATACCTCTTGCTGTTTCTGAGAATGCGAAAGATTTTTATTTGAAACATATGTTTTTTTATATTCATGTCTTTCTCTTTTAAAGTTCTAATGATATATGTTCCATATCGTTTGCTGATTTACTTTACTCTTGTAGAAAACTAACACGACAAGTTTTTTTTTTCCCTCGAAGCACCCAGTAAGGCGCATGTTACGAGTTCTAATTCCTCAGCAATTAGAGAGAAACTAAGCTCGTGTAGACACAGCTTAAGTTGGAACTATCATAAAAACTCTCATATAAATAAATTATAAAATTCTAAATAAAAAAAATGAAATTTATATAAAGTTTTGCTTATAAATTTATTTGACATAAGCAGAGAAAACTTATTTAAAAAAAATATCATTCTTATGTATTTAGTACTTAATAGTATTTTTTTAATTAAATAATCATAGGCAATAAATAT
Organism: Nymphalis io; assembly: GCF_905147045.1. Lineage (NCBI taxonomy): Eukaryota > Metazoa > Arthropoda > Insecta > Lepidoptera > Nymphalidae > Nymphalis > Nymphalis io. The sequence continues at coordinate 2,958,031 of NC_065898.1, read as the reverse complement.
AATTATATAAAAAAAAAATTAAAAAATAAATAAAATGGTTTAATAAAATTATCAAACTTACTTTTGTGTTTCGAATGGTTCCTCCACATTTTTCTTAAAAGCGTCGTCATCTTAATTTGTCTAGATCTCTGTTTAACGAAAATTAAAAAAAAATATGCTAGCGTAGTTCGAATTTTAAAAAAGTATGGAACGCAACTTTTCCCGCGCGTGGTCTGCAGATAACTGCAACTGAGCTGCGACCAACCCTTTGATATGGGCATACGAGATTCAGGACCGCTACAGAAAAGTGTTTAATATAAAAATTATATTACGCGGTATCTTATGCGCAATAAATTTATTTTATCTTAATTTATTGATAAAATAAATATAACCACATAAATTCATATTCTAATGAAGCATTATTGTTTCTAGTACATATATCTCTTACTTTTATATAAGAATTATTGATTTAAATTAAATTTATCCTAGTACATTTTCTATATGTTTATAACAAATGTATTATTGTTGGTTGAAAATATTTAATCTACAAAATTACTATCTAATTACTTATTAGCATTTTGATTATTATTTATAAATAGCAATCTGTCTAATCTTAGTACTAGAAGTGTTGAAACGTAAGGCGCGCAATAATTACTCACCATACACTAGTTTTTGCCCGCGGCTTCCCCTACGTGAGAGGGCGCAGAGGATAAAAGTTTAAGGTACCCTAAGTCTTATAATGATTGGTTCGATAGTTAGACATGAAAGCTTAAAAAACTCACGTTTATAATATTACTAGCTAGGATTAAATAGCCGCAAAGATAATATAAAATAATACAAAGTTGGGAAAAAAAAGTAAGTAAATTTATCAACTCATGACATTCTACATTCGCCAAAAAGGGTATAATCGGAAGAGGGTTGATGAAATGAGTTTTGAAATTTGATAATCTAAAATAACTTTAATAGTTACTGGTTAATTTTTGACATTTGTTAAATTTACTTTGGCTTTATAATTGATCACTTTTATGTTTACTGTCAAAACTGTTTTTACATATATAGGCTTACCGTTTCGTCACTATATTAATGTTGTATTTCTTGTTTAAACCAAACACAAAATATATAGTTGTTTGACAGTAGAATAACCTGCAGTAAGACCTACCTCCGGTTTAGGTATATTTAAATCTGCAAATAGGTACCTACTTAAAATATAATTTATAGTTTCGAACATTTTAAATATAAATACATAAATATTTATTATGTTCTTAATATTGTGTCACAATATTAAGAAAAACAAATCGAGTTCTATTATTTTTGTTCGCAAAACAAAATTGCGTTTATAGTTTAAGCCGCCTTGTTTCGAATACAATTTAAATCATTCGAATTTTGCATTGAAACGGAAATTCAAGTATAAAATTGCAATGTTATTAGCGGTTGCGTTTACGAACTCGAGTCGTGCATTAAATCGTAATTATTTGGTAGCAAAAAAAGTGGTGGGGTCGAGTCAAAACCAGATCTGGGAGCAAAAGCTCCGTTGTTGCATCAGGCGTGATCGCTCGATGAAGCCACTTGCATCAGCCGCCGTTCTCTTAGTTAACTGACACTATATGAAAATAATTTTCATAATCATAATTTAAAAATGAAACTGACAATTTGTATCGTAAAATATTAAAGCTAATCAAACTATATTATAATAATGTATTTAGATTAGCTGTCAATGAGAATAAAAAATTCGCAAACCGATCTATTCACCCATACAGCGCTAAGGGCTGAGGCATCGTACAATACGCCCTGCGTATTTTTTCGATTGTTTTTATATCCTGTTATATTTCTATATTGGTTAAACTTTAATATGTTATTTATTTTGATATGAATTTAACTTGTGAGAATTAAACTAAGCTACAGTTTTCATTTATGTCTTTTTTGTACCAATAAAAATGGTTACAGTGTGTTATCTAATAATAGATATATGCTATTGAGGATTTTTTTGTCACGTATACATGATAAAAGTCAAAACGCTTTTTATGAATAAAGCCCCATAAATTATATATTTATTTACTATTAAAAAAGAAACACAAAAACATTTTTTGCAAAATACAATTAACTATAACAAAAAAAAATACATTGAATTAAATTCAATGGCATCTTAATTAAGTCAATTGTGGCCAATTTTTTAATAATTATTTATGTTGTAGCCGCTACAACATAAATAATTAGGAACTTATAAGTATAAAAAAGTTATTGCTCTATTTAAATATAGACGACCGCAAAGTAGTGTTGGTGGCGGTTGTAATAATAGAGTTAAGAGGTTGTAAGACTCAACAAGATTGTACACAGTATTGGATGTATTAAAAAATATTATAAAATATTATCTGTCATTTCTTATATTAAGCAATAATGATTTATATTTTTAACCTGGCAACAAGAACATTGACAGATACTCTTCATGGCGGGAATTTGATTCGCTTTTCATTTTTAATAAGGGCATTGCGTGGTATAATATACTATAAATGTATTATATATATATATATCGGACATCCAGTTTTTGTCTATCGAGGAAGCAGAATAGAAATTATTTTATGTTGAATCGTGGCCGCAGTTTACTTACGAAAAAGGAATATTATATTTGTCACAAATATGTTATGAGAAGGGATAAATGTAATATTACAAGTAGAGTAGAGTTTTTACCTGGTGGTGGGCTTTGTGCAGGCCCGCCTGTCTGGGTAGGTACCACCCAATCATCAGATATTTTGCCGCAAAGCAGCAATACGTATTGTTGCGTTCCGGTTTGAAGGGTGAGTGAGCCAGGGTACAAGTTCTACTAACTACAGGCACAAGAGACATAACATCTAAGTTCCCAATGTTGGTGGCGCTTTGGCAATATAAAGAATGGACATTATTTCTTACATCGCTAATTTCTATGGACGATGGTATTACTTACCATCAGGTGTCCCATTTGCTCGTTCGCCTGCCTATAACATAAAAAAGATGATTATGTGTACAGGCAACAACACAAGAGGAAGATCGTAAAATATAAGCAGGTACCGCCTTGGAGGATTGACATTTACAAAAAGAGTAACTGAGGATAGTCATCTACAGAGAGAAGGGAAAACCACACTTCTACGACCCCAAATAAATGGGATTAAAAGCAAGGGAATGATTAATAATTTAAATGTTTTTTTCCTTTGACTCTTTGATGCCTATTTTGTCTCTTTGAAGGTACCATACCATTCCTTATCAACAAGCTGAATGTATAAGTGCATGACTTGCATTCTCGTTCCTACAAACCAAAATATAAAAATAAGTCGAAATAGTCTTCAATTTAATATAATCAATATAGCTCCAATTTTTCTCCTAAAAGAGAGAGGAGGCCTTACCAGAGCTGTGAGATATTTACAACGATGATAAGATCACATTCGCAAATTAAAAAAAAAACAAACATTACAAAAAAAGGGATGCACTGGGTTTAGAAATAGGTAAAAAAAATTTAACCTGTAAATCTGAATTTAACGCGAAAATAAAACCTAAATTATTGTGATAGTAGACAATAATTTTAGACTTCGGTGATAAATATTAATATTAACATTTTATATTTCTGTAAATAATTTATAAATAGGTACATATACCAACAACTAAACAGTATCAATTTCGAAAACCTAGATTATCAGATGCTTACATTATTGCATTGAATGAAGTTTGTTTAATTATTATAATAGAAATAAGGGCCCATATAACCAAATTCCTTTTATTTGATGCCGCGTCACGTGGTCAATAACACACAATTAAGTTGGGGTTATATATTAATGAACAGTTCCGGCCCTAGCCATTGATTAGAATAGAGCGAGACTGTCTTTTAGTGTCCTTTGGTCGACCCTTTCACTTCGCATAAATTGCATTGCAGTTAATGTTATATAAATAATAATTACTACATAAAATTCAAATAACGCTTCAAGCCCTGTAAATTGTTTTTATCATTTTCGCGCATCTTGCTACCTGGTGCGTAGAACGATCGCTCTTCTCGCTCTATCCCAGGGCCGGGGCTACTAATGACTGATGTGAAAACACGATTTAAAAAAAAATAGATAGAAAAAAACATTCATTGTAATAAAAACTTTTATGAATTATCGTACCTTAATTCGAAATATTCAAGACAATTGCACGGTGCAAGATAGGTAGCCGCTAACGTGCGCCGTTGAGGCGGAGGCAAAATTTCAATTCGAGCTGAGGTAGTATAGACTCAAAATGTTAAGTGTATACTCCAATCTAAATTATATTGTATTTGTGTATAAATTTAAACATACAGTAGGTATCGTATTTATTTCTCACTAAATTATTTCGTTATTTTGAGCTGAGATGAGCATTGAGACACCTGATGGTAAGTAGTCACCGCCGCCGAGACACTGCAAGAAGTATAAACCACTCCTTGAACCATCCACCATGTGATTTAAGATATCAAATCCTGTTTTTACGCTGGCTTGTTCACCTTCCAAACAAAACTATGGAATACTTTGCCTGAATCTGTATTTCCTGATAGGTACAACATTGGTTTCTTCAAATCAAGAGTAAGCAGATTTCTTCTAGGCAAGCGTACTACATCCTAGACTGTGTCTTATATTATTATTTTTTATATTAAATGAATAAATGATGCGTGTTTAATAATCATGCAAAGAAAAGAAAAAAATCATTATATGTAATAAAAATAACTTTAATAATATAGAAATCAGTATTGTATAACTTTTAATGTTATAACAATAATTGGTACCTAATAGATATATCCCTATTGTGAGTAAAGTGCAAAATATCTATCACAAGCTACTTAATCTGCGGTTGTAGCAACTTAGCATGATACAGTTCATATAAAAATGTAAACATGATACTTTTTAATATTTAGAATTATCGCACTTTATTAATTTGACACTTTAATAGTGATATAACTTTACTAACTCTGAACTAGCCCAACTTTGTTATCTTAAAATATTATGTATCACTAAAGCTGCGTTTCTAACAAAAGAATTATTGGCAACTTTTGTCAATACATTTTGGTAGTTTTCATTATAACCTTTAGTTATCAGCAAATTTTCGGTGACTTCTTCAACAATTGCAACCAGTTACAAACACAAAAATTGCCAACTAATTCAGTAAAAACGCACCCTAATATATAAATTTAATTTAAATTTAATAAAAAACATTATATTTAAATTTATTGCTATTTGACATTTTTAATTTTTCTATTAAATGCACATTTCCATTAGTTCCCACATCTGTGTAATCTATTAATACTAACTGACGCTGGGCTTTTCTCATGTTATTGTCATATAAAAGTGGTGGAAATGATTCATTAACAAGTCAATTATTATCTGGAAAAGTATTTTTGTGTGACGCACTTAAAATAACTTAAATTTAAAATTCATTCGATCATTTTCAAATTAAACATAGATAGATGCAGTTGATATGTCACAACTAAATAATAAAAATAAATATTTTATGACACACATAAAATGTGAAATTATCAAAACAGTTATTGATCAAACTATTCACAAAGATATCACACAATTAAAAAGATTTTACTTGATAAAAAAAACTATTATTATTACCATTTGTAACAGTTATTAAATAACAATAACAGAGTATTCCAATGTAACACACAGATCAACTTGATTGTTATTAAACAAAAGCAAAAACTATTGTTATATCATTTTGCAATACAGCAACTTCCTCAAATTCATTTTATAAGATCAAATTTGTCTACTATTGCTTATTTTTTGATATATACATGTTTTACCTAAATTAGCCACATTATATTAAATTGGCAGTAAGTTTTAGCCTCAAATAAATTATATGATAAGGTAAAATGGATATAGTATTGTTTAACATAGTTTCTTGTCACTTCTACTAATATGTAACAATGAGAGATACATAACTTAAATGACATTATATAACATTATTAAAAAGCTCTCACTTTTATTTTCCACAATATAAAATCATAAAATTTTTATTTTCTAATTTGATGTCTTCGATGAATCAATTGCTTTTTTTAAAATTTTGAATAGTCAATACATGAATGGCTCATTTGTGGCAAAATACTGTAAATCAAAAAAAAAAAAGATTATATTTATCATATTAAATCAACAACTATTGATTTAGAATTTACGAACTTCAGTCTTTGTGTAACTTATAAGTACTTTCATCATTCAACCATATGTTCTGACTAAAATTGTTATTAATTAATATTACATGTAAGTTAGATTCTAATGAAATTGCTATGGAAGCACTAAAATTCAGTGTTCATATATGTATGTTATATAGTTATTATAAATTGAAACAATAATATAACAATTGAATTATTTTTGCCTTCATTAGTTGATAATATTACTTAGATCAAAAGAAATCAATATTAGACGGAATAAAATATTCATTTTCACTATAACATATCTTGGATTTAATTTATTATAAGCTATTTCAGCATTAAAATGACTTTTCCAATATTATTATTATTCTTACATTAATATCATCAATTTACACTAAAAATAAATTAATTCTATATTAATCCATATATATTTTAATAGAAAACAATATGTTATATTAGATACTATGCCTATAACCTAATTTAATCACTTTGTTTCTTTTTTAACGGTGACAGTCTTTTCTGCTGGTTTAACAGGTGGTTTAACTGTGGATCATTTCTTTTTTCTATCTTGAGTACACTTTGGACAGTACCACTTGCCTTTTGGCTTAATTTTAAGATCAACACATGCAAAGTGAAACCACTCAATAGGGCAGTCAGGATTATCACATCCTATCATTTCACCATAGGACACTTGGTGACAAAGGCAGTATGTAGGTTCATTTGGATCAACAGGCATGTCTAGCACATCGCTAGGATGCGCCATTCCCGCAACTGAATCCAGATCCGCGTTTTCTTCCTGTTCTTTAACAGCTGTGGTTGTAGTTGTAGTACCTTTCCGTTGAGCTTTTTTCTTAGCCGCCGACCGTCCACTGGCGACTGCGTCCTCCTCGCTCGATGCGCCCGTGCGCTTTTTCTTACCTGTTGTCGCTGCGGCTTTCTCACTTCCCTTATGTTTTTTCCTTCCTTTCTTAACAGTAGCAGGATTGGACTCCTGATCTGTGGCAGCCTGTTGAGCTGCGCGAGAGCTCATTACTTTCTCTTGTATTTCGGATTCGAAACGTGCGAGGTCAGAATCAAGGCGACGTATGTGTTTATCAACTAATTCATAGGTCTGAATGGCGAGCTGCACCTTATCGTCTCCGTATTCTTTAGCTTTGTTAAATAAACCCTGGATAGTATTCACCTTTTCTTTTTTAGTTTCTTCGTCCATTTTTGGTATATTAGGAAGCAATTCATCGGCCATAAGATCAATTGTCCTCATTAGGCCGTGGGCTCTGTCGTCGAGATCCCTCATTAATTTAAAATTTCTTTGTAATTCTATAGGTAAATGCTGCAAACTATCCAGGTAATGTTCCAAATATAAAGCTGAAGTCATTTTGCAATATTTTGTAACGACTCCACTCTAATATTGTACTGCAAAGGCGCCAAAATAAAAGAAGACACTAATTAAATTTACACTAACTTAATATTGATTATCCGCTCAGTATAATCCACTATAGAAACTTTATATAAATCATTGAATAACCGAAGAAATAAAATGAAAAAATATGCTTGTATTCTTTTAGATTACATTACAACAAGCGATTTCCACTGTCTTCTAACCACCAATCAAATAAATGAAACTGAACAAATAACGTTTCTTTACTGCATGTTTATTTCTTTGAAAATAATTTATAACCCTTTTTTAAGTAATTGGATTTTCAAGAAATAAAATTTTCAAAACGGTATTGTATTATTTACCCATCTGTAAGGTATATTAAATATTTTAATTTTAATGTTTAAAATGAATGTTACAAACGTAAGCGTAAATTGGAACTAATAAAATAATACGCTCCGTGTGCACGTAGGGAGCACTTAGATTACAGAGTATATAACAATTCCAACGCCATACATTTGATTGAATTCAACGACTATGATGTGAGCTCAAAATTTTTGGCAAGTGTATTTTTAAATATTTACTCAAACGTTTGCATATATTTTAACATTTTTAGGCTATAATAAAATGTATTTATAAACAATAATTCGTTCTATATATTGTTGCATCGGCATAAAAACAGTAAAATAAAGTAAATAACCCTTTTACATAAAAATTAAAAATAACTTTAATTAAGTATATACCTGCATTAATGCGGTCTTTGAAAATAATATTTAGATATCTAGGAATTTTATTATTAAAATTTAACCCTCTTTTTTTAACGCTGGAAAAACTCATTACGCGTAGCTCAACCCTACATACCTCCCCACGAGAACAGTGAGGGGATATGTGGGGCTCCCCTGTGTTCAAGGCGCCGAGTTCGCCCCGAACATCAGAACACCTACTAAATACCGTGACGGAAATTTAACCCCCTGGTTAAATTGCCTGTTTTACTCATAGCCTTAATTAAAAAAATTATATTATATTTATTTTTTTAATTGATTTTATGAATTTGTAGGAGCAACAATCAATAAAATATGTAACAAATAAAAGGGCCCAGAGTTAATAAATATATAATAAACTATGCTTTATGTACATTTTAACGACTTCTTTTTGATAATCGGAATTTGGCAATCAATTGATGAATTTGAATTAAATTAAAACACAGATATTTTTTAATATTTTATTGTATTAGCAAATAAACAAGTTATAAAATATTTTCTTAATAGAAATGACACTAGTCCGGGATACGTAGCATTTTAGCTTAGTTTACATAAATTGTAATATTGGTTATTTAATAATGACACTTGATAACTGTTACATTTTTATTTTTGTAATATATTATATATTTTAGCGTTATGAAATCACTTTTCACATTAATATGAACAGCATTAAAATAACCTATAAAACAATTAATGTCATAATTTTACATGGACTATTCAATTACAGCGAATATAACAACTTGCTTGATATTTAACATTTAAAATTATAAACTTTAAAGGTAAAAAATGCAAATAAATAATTAGCGTTCGCCAAATTACGGCAAAATAAAGGAGCGTTTACATAATCTACAAAATATAAAACATGCTTTAATTATTTCTTATATCTATAATTTACATTTCCTTACACTAATCGTGATCATATGTGTAAGTTATACTACTATACTACAACATTGTTCATTGACATACGGACAAAGTAAATATTGATGAGAGTAGATACATTTTTGGGAGGTTACATTTGTAGAGATGTTAGTTAGTAATTTTGTTTTTTTTTATCACTCTTAATTACTAATGGAACACACTGAATATAAAAATAGAAAAACAGAATATACATAGGAGATGAGGACACTTATGGATTACTTGTAAGTATGCATGAGAAGGTTTGTTACATCTATATTTCTAGAAGATTGTATATTTTCTCCAGTTGCTATCTAGGGGAAATAATAAGGTACTTAAATGAAGTGTCAACTTAAGCCTAGCTACATACAACTCTACACATTAAGAAAATTTGGTACACATTCGTTGCTCATATTTCCATTATAGTATTGTTACAGCTGCGGGACAGTGAGCAACTGAACATAGTGGAATGCATATTACATAAATCGGATAATCTTAATGTATAAAAAGTAAAAAAGAAATAAAAAAAATCTCCTCTGTAATATCCTCTTATATAAAACTATTATTCCAAATGCTAAGGTGATTAAAATTTCTTATAAAATGGAAGTTATTGATTAAAATAATAAACACATTTTTGTTATAAATTGGCACTACATATGCAGGTCTCGATATAATAATATGGTTATTAGAAAATCGTACTATCAGTGAATTTGTATAGGCATCTAACTATTCCAAATATTCACCATCTAATAAACATGTCAATATAAAACATTCATTACTAAAATTGCAAGACAATACTTCATCGGCAGAGTAATATAAGTATATCATTCCTCACTTTGATCTTCAAACTTGAAACAAAGACTAGCTAAGTCATTATATTCAACATACTTTAAAGCATTTTAAGATAAATTAAAATATATTTAAATCTCAAACATGTTTTCACAACCGCTAAAGAATATTTTTAGAGAAACAGATTTAATTTTAACAAGCGAAAGCACCATTAAAAAGATTGTGCTAAGGTGGGCCAAGATGCGATTTGAACTTGTGTTCGATATTCTTAGAAAGTAAATATGTACTTACAGGTAAGAAATAACACAAGCGCCACATAAAATCTGCCAACTATTAAACATTATAGTTAAGGGGCGTAATAGACATCCTTATTACCACTACATACTAACCTTTTTGTAACTAATTTAATTCAATATTCATATATTTGGTTTATAATAAAAGGTTTAATATTTGACGCTCCAACAGCTATCCCACTTCGTATAACTATTTATGCCTAGCGAAAACTCTTCAATGTAAAATACAACGTATTGACACTCCAAACCGATTACGTGAATACCTTATTAAAAATACAAACGATAATCCATGCACTAAGCGCACCAAGTTACTCTTACAAAACGAACTCGTATCCCTATATACTGATCATATACGGGTTACGACAGCCTTACACGATTTATTTTACGAGCGACTATCACAATATTATAATTCATGCATGGAATAGGGCGGTTAATGCACTATACTAATGTTTCATACTTGTCTAGGACGTGAGCTTGATTATTTTCGTCTCCGTGCGAACGAGAGCGCGGGCGAGGCGTGGTGTCGGTGCCAGAGCTCTTCGCTCGAGTTTTTTTATCGTGTCCACAAGTACATGCGACCGAAGACTGGCGCTTTAAAGTTTGAGCGCGCGCACCGGCCCACTGCGGGTCTAAAGATTCGCTTCTAGCGTACATTTGCCGCTTTGTGCGTCCCATCGTTGCGTGTGTGAAAGCAGTACTTTGTCCGCTATCAGATGAAGGTCGCATAGATTCGCTGCGCATGCAGAGATTCCCTCCCGCTCGCCGAAACGAATCTAAAACACGCTCCTCGATTTCTTCTATGTCTTTTTTCTTCACGAGCCAAATTTCCTCTGATCCCCTGGTAAAGTAGCTGGATCCCTTGCTCACAGAATACTTTTCCTTAGGTTTAACTTTACATGTCTTAAAATTATTTTGAGTATTTACATCTTCGTTGAATTTATGCAAGTTTGAACGGGCGGTGTCGGGGGAAGCCACGTTTCGAAAAGCTGTACCGTGCGATGGGAACTGATCAGGTAATTTTGTACCAAGACTAGGTGAACGTATGGTGACATCGACAGGAGATGGCATCGGTTTAAATTCTGGTTTGATAATTTTCTGTGGCTCAGGCTTTTGTATTTTTTCATCGAAAGAAGCACTGTCGTTACGCTGCCATTTTGCAGCTGCGGAATTCACCAATCCTTTAGTTAAACTCTGTTGTCTTTCAAATGTTTCTGCATTATTAGTGACATGGGATTCTGCGCTATTTTTATCAGTACTTCCTAAATCAAAAAACACATGATCTTTAAAAGGCGTGGCTGGGGGTGGTAAATCTTCTTTACTCTCAGATCCAAGTCTTTCCGTGCGCGAGCGTCCGCGCACTGATCCTGGTCGCGATAACCTTCCCGCATTAACGCTAGCATCTTCTGCTGCCTTCTCAAATTTTCTTATTTTGTCTCCAACACCATTAGATTCCCCAGTTTTATCATTGTTTTTTCCTATTTTACTACTGTCTCCATCTTCATTTTTGTTTGTATTAAGTGTTTCATTATTAATAATTTTATCCGAAATGTCGTTACTCAATGTTAACGAAAGTTTTTCAGTTTTGATAGGTGCTTCCTTGGCCAGGACAGTTTCTTTTTTGATCTTTGCTAATGAACTATCTTCAGGTTTTGCTGCAACCTTACTTACTGACTTGAAAGCATTTATAGGAGACGACACCGGTTTAATAGGTGGTGGCGAAGTAACATCGTGTTTGTTCTGTGAAGCACTCACTTCTCTGTTTAAAGGTGGAGATATTATCTTTTTAAGTGTTACAGATGTAACTTCCTTTTTGCTGGGTGGAGATGTAACCTCACTTTTTTGTGGTTGTTTAATAAAATCATTTTTTAAAGGAACTGTATTTACTTTATTTATTATAGATGATACGTTTGTGTTAGGTTGAGACGAAAGTATCTGCGTTTGAGGTGGCGATAAGACTTTCTTTGGTGGCGAGATTGAATTCTTCGGCGGTGAGACATCTTTAGGCGGTGATGTCGTTTCCTTAATGAGACTACTTTTCCTCGGTGGCGCCGAAACATTTCTGGGCGGACTGCTTTTAGGCGGCGATTCTGATTTAGTCAACGACTCGACCTTTGCCTTTTGGGCCTCGATGTCACGGCTGAGGAAGGAAGAGTTCCTTACATAGCATTCATCTTTATCAGAAGAATGCGTGATGTCATTTTGAGTCATTGGTGGATGTTTAATTTCAATATTGACGTGGATTGGTAGGGCGTGTTCTTCATTTTTTTCGACGACAGGTTGCGGTTCAGCCGGGAGGGTTGGATTGGGCTTGTTGTCGGTATCGGCGTGGGTGTGGTCGCGCGAGTGTCGGCGCGGCGAGGCGCGACGTCACGCGCGGGAATCGGTCCACTGGTCGGAGTCGTCCGAGTCGGTGTCGTTGCCGGAGCTGGTGTCGCTCTGCTCGACGGCAACACGTCGCGCGAGAATGGACGCTACATCGTGTAGCGCTGGCACCCCGCGAAGCGTATCGTATTTGCCAGTGTTCTCCTCACATCGCTTCTCCACTTTACGTAGTTTAATACCTGTAATAGATTATAAAATAGAATGAAAATATATTTTTATTTAATATAACAAGTCCAGGTTGAATGGATACATAGCTGTATGGCTGATTTAAATTTTTCAGTTACTTCATTGATATTTAAGTGAATGTGAATGTTTACCTTCACGTATAGCTTTGAGTAAGTCTGAACGGGGATCAGGCGCAGGATCGGCAGCGGGGCGCGGCGGCTTAAGGGCAGAGGCACCCCGTAGCAGTGAGGCCGGCGACGGAGGCCGAGGGCGGTGCTCATCTTCTGGCGGTGGAGGAGCTGGAGGTGCAGGAGGAGGCGTAGGTGCGCGTGGTGGCAAATCCTCGGATGACATCATGCCTAGAACAAAGTATTTTTTTTAATCAGTATACACATACTATATGAACAAAAAGAAATTTATCCTCTATTTAAGTAAGCTCTTATGAACGTTTTTTGATTTTTTTTGACAATTCGAAAATCTGAAGCACACCTTTAAATTATAAATATAATAGAAATTATTTCACACTAATTTCCTTATTAAGTATTACATAAAAGAGAATTATTGTATAATCTTGTAATATATTTGTTAGCTATGTAATAATTGTTTATAATGGGGTATTTAAAAAAAAAGTTAATAAGCATATTGGACGCGAATAAACGTGAAATAAAACTGACCAATGACGGCGTGCATCTGATCCAGATGTGCATCCAGCGCCGTGCGATGCGGGGGCGAAGCGCCATTAAGCACGGGTGGAGGAGAAGTACCTTCAGGCGGCGGCGGTGGCGGTGGCAACGCAGACCTAGGGATAAATATTATTAGAATTTTAAAGAATAGAGAAAATCTATATGATTTTATTTTAGAAACTCAGTGTAACGCTGACGCTAACTGGGTTTAAGTAATTAAAATGTATGTAATAGATTCTACACTAGACATACATAGCTGAAAAGGCACAAATTATAATTATATTATAAAAATATATTTTTAGTTTTTATATAGCCGTACAATTTAATATTCAAAACTAGTTTATAGTAGTTAAATCGATGTATATACCTTGTAGGCGTATGGTGTGGTGGCGTGTCCGGCTGCAATGGTGCCGGGGGCGCAGGCGGAGGAATAGAGGGTCTAGCCCTGCGCGGAGTGCCCGCGATACTGCCTCCGTATATCGGCTCTATAGGTCCATATGGGCTTTCCTCTCCCATAACTGTAACATTTAGATATGAATAGAATAAATTATAATATGAATTATGAAAACATGCAAAAAGCTGTATGTAGCTGTTTATTGGTTCCTTAATATTGCATATGAAATTTTCTGCAAAAACTACAACTTATCATTCAATATAAAAATAATAAGCACAAGTGTAAACATCGGATATAATTTGATAATTCGTTACCATGTCCATTTCCAGTGAGCCTGGGTGTCCTATTTTGCTGGTTCTCAATTTCGATGGAGTTTGGTCGCGCAGGCTGAGACGACGCCGGTCGGCTTTGAGGTGCTCTATATACACCATCTGTCATTGTTGTTGCTGAGAAATTAATTATTTCATTAGTTCTCAGTTCGTGGTTTTTTCATTCTGGTGCATTGTGACCGAACATATTTACATCAAATATAAGAGTATCTGCTAGTGGTGGGACATTTTTAGTTTGCCCGTACACTATATACACGTATTGAGCGTGATTTTTGTTTTTTGCTTTTTGTTAACAAGTAATTTGAACACAAATTGGTCTATTTTATATAATTCTGTGGCCTGGTGCTCAAAGAGCCAATAGCCCTTAGTTTTGTTAATTAGAATAAAAACAATGAACAGTTATTGGGGTGGTGTTGTTGTATATAAAAAATGTCTTTTTGCGTAATTTTATGCGTTGATAGTAGTAATGTTAAGCTTATGCCGTTTTAGCACAATTAATTTTAAATTTTTTAAATGATTTAGTAAATGGTAAAATTAGGCTTATATTTTACTTAAAAATATTCTTTGGCCCTCAGCAGCGGAGCAGGCCTGAGAATTATTCCATTTCATTTGTTCTACTTTCTAAAAAAATCTTTATTATTTTGTATTTACGTAAAAAATTATAATATTACAGAAGTTTGAAAATATACATTAGCAGCAATATATTATAGCAGGATTTTTTTTTTTGGATATTAGCCTCGAATGTACAATATATATCTATCTCTTTTTTTAAATAAGATTCCTTGGGCGTAGTAACCAATTCTGCGTTTTCCTAGCTAGACATACGCTTTACAATCTTGTGTATTTTTCAATATACATACTCTGATAGAGCGGGTCCGGTCGGTACTGTTCGATGTTGTACCGCCTCAGCTGATTAGGCGCCATGATATGTTCTCCGCGCGTCACCACCTCTGCCTTCTGCCGGTCGCGCGTCGAATGCGGGACGCGAACACGCCTCGTGCCGCGACCGTCCGCACCACCGCTGCGTGGCTGACGGACCTGTGAACACACACAAACACTTTATGTAGGTTTCATGTCTTAGTCGCTTACACTTGTATATCCAATATAAACAAAGGATTGTTTGAATTCAATTTTAAAAGAAACTACCTCTTAAGGTAGATTTAATCACAGGGGTCATAAATAAAACTTACTATACACACGCAAAATATATGCACACACTGGTTTGTAAATTTACAGTCTGAGTTCTTTTTTAAACTTGAATTGGTACCGCAAACTATTAATAATATGGTTAAGTACATTTTATTGTTTAAAATGAGAATAATATTAAGAACTCTGTTTTTATTTACAATGAACATAGAATATAAATAATTTAGACCACCATGTATCTGATGACAGTTTTAGTTTATGAAAAATGTTAGATAATGTAACAAATATCATACAAGTATTTACCTTCTTCCCTCGATCGTGCTGAATCCTCTCGGTGTCTTGCAGCATCTCCCTACGCCACAGCTCGAAGAAGTAATCCGGATCAGTGTAGAACTTTCTAGCATCTCGGCCGTCATCTCGGAATTCGTTGAGTCGCTCGAGAGGCGGCGGACGGTCGCAGCGAGCGTACGTCGCGAGCATCGCAGACGGCATCGTAGTTCGAGAGAACAGCTGTTGCTGGAATGTTCGAGACGAACGGAACGCCTTCCTCATTTGGATGTCTTGCAGAGAAACTGGAAATAGACCAAAAGAATTACAGCTTTTTATATATATTTACCAAAGCTTTAATTTTTATGATATACATAAAACACTCATTCTATAATCGATTTAAAAGATCGGTGTTACCAGTGTTGTCAGATGTTTATGGGCAAACACTTACCACCAGGCGCTGCTATTGGCTGCTCGGTAGGTTAGTAAGCAAAAAAATAAAAATAAAAGGGAGCTACTCTATCATCTTCTCCATATATAGATTGATGATGTGATTTGTCCTTTTAAGATTTTAATTTCTTACGAATTTCTTATTTACAAATATTAACCTTCTTCTACACCAGAATCCAGCTGTGTGACCTTTATAGCAAGCCTATCGATTCGGGCTTGCAGTACATTTGTCCTTTCCGCCAGGCTAGTTGCCTCCCGCGTCAATTCGCCGAACATATCCTCAGCATGTTTGGACAGAGACGAAAGCTGTCTGTAATACATACATAAATAGTTTATTAGTTATTCCATGAACATATTTTTTTAGTATCAGTTAAAACAAGAGATTGAAATTCTATTAATTTGCGACATAAAATTTTCTCAATTTTTAACTATTTATTTACCTATTAAAGACCTTTACTAATATCATTAAGTGGTTGCTTGTCATAAAATTTCACTAAGTATGTTATAAATAAGCATAGATTTAATATTTATGATATACAGATATTACTAAAATGGCACATTAAATGCCTTTCCAATAATGTAAATAAAAATCAATAGTAAAATTTAAAGTCTCGAGTGTTTGAGCGAAGAGTCTACTGCGAAACATCTAGTAAATGAAAATACAGATTCCAAAAAAAAAAGAAAAAAAAAAACAATTGTGTGCTATTAACTCTGTTATTTATGTTATTAGGCGAGTTTTTTAACTTATTCGATAGCGTTGATTTTAACTGCGATTTTTATGGAATTCCGATTATTGTCACTATACGGCGCTGTTTTATTCCATACAAATGCATAGATAGGCACACTGGCATTAAGTATAACAAATATTATTGACTAGACAGTGGCATTGGATTTAATTTCATGTGTTTATCAACGTTTCCATAGTTACCTGACAGTGTTGGCAAGTGTTCCGTTCGTGACTGCCTCCAGCTCGGACGGCACGTCGAGGCGCTCGGGCACGGTCCCGCGCGACACGTGCACCGGCTCCACGCAGCGCTTCGGCAGCGGCATGGCTGCGCGCTTCGGTGCCGGCTACCTCGTGTGCATCACTGACGGACAAAAAACATTATTTGAAATGATGAAACCACTGATTTAGTCTTAATAAATATGGCGAATTAGTATTATAATTATTTTAAAATTACACCTAATAAATAAAACAATTTTCAAAATCAATTTATACAATTAAAAGAAAAACTCATATTAGGTGCGTAAATTGGTAAAAATATGATTAAAAAAACTTCTACAGGTAAATTTATCGCTTTAGGTAAAGGCGTCCATTTGCTTTTAGATATGCAATTTTTTATCGATAAACATCCGTTATCAGCTGAGATACACAATACTAATATACAATTTGACCATTAGCTTCGTGCAATGAACCGTACGAGGATTGTAATCATAACATAATGCTACAAACAGTTATAAGCGACATACGCAAAGTATAAGTTAAGTGCAAATACCTGCAATATCTATGTACAGCTTTATTCATTGTGTCGTTAGCATCTTGTGCTCATTATTTCTTCATGTAACGAAAAAGAAAAACATTCTACATTGTAGTATAGCGAGTCCCGCTAATCCTCGATTAGGATTAGGTCGGTATTAACAAAAAGTTAATAAAAATTTTAATATATTTTTGAAATATGTTTGTTTTCTTAGCCCATCTCATTTAATTGGTCGATATAATCATATGTATGTCTTTTCCATGAAAAATCATTGAGATTGTTTCTATACTATCTATTTTGTTGTAACTTGCCGCAAGGTAGCGCTTCAGCGCAGCAAGTTTTATGCCGTGACTATTCAAGAGTCGGCTAAACAGATTCCATTCCAGGCTGGTAACCCTTGGCAGCTTCTGCAAATGTCCATGGGCGGCGGTAGTCACTTAAGATCAGGAGACACTGCCTTGTTATAAAGAATAAAATTGGATTAACTTGGATTTTCCACACGGTATATGTATATTGAATTAGAAATGAGCTCACCAAAAAATAAATATTCGATAGAAAAATTAATTAATCTAAATTATTAATTAACGCAATACATTACGATAAAACAGTATACATTATCTTAACGAATAACGAGCACTGTCCGAATAATAGATCATAAGGAGTTTAGTCCAGGTATCGTTTAATTACACTAGCGGTCTTGCCGGAACTATCGTGCATAGCGGAGGCGAATTAGCATAAGATACTCGTAAACACAAATCCGTTAATTGCTATGTACTTCCTGCATCTTTGATTCGGTTTATAATACATATAGTGGACATATTATATATAGATTTACTACGACAATGCGTCATTTGAAATAACGAAATTTGAAGCTACCATCGATTTGGAATACAGACTCTACCGAGTAAAGCCAACAAGAAACTCAGTACTCGGTGTATTATTTAAAATGAAATAAATAAATTATCGTATATCTTAGCATCGATGTATATCATACTATGTATATTTACTGGTGGTAGGGCCTTGTGCAAGCTCGTCTGGGTGGGTACCACCCACTCATCAGATATTCTACCGCAAAAGAGCAATACTTGATATTGTTGTGTTTCGGTTTGAAGGGTGAGTGAGCCAGTGTAATTAAAGGCACAAGGGACATAAAATCTTAGTTCCCAAGGTTGGTGGCGCATTGGCTATAAGCGATGGTTGACATTTCTTACAATGCCAATGTCTAAGGGCGTTTGGTGACCACTTACCATCAGGTGGCCCATATGCTCGTCCACCTTCCTATTCTATAAAAAAAAAAAAGAATATTGTACCTTATATTTAATACACGCTTTGAAATAATTTTAATATTTAATTAGCATATTAAAAGTACTAGTGAGTGAGATAGAAAGTGTTATAAACTATATTCTTCTCTATTTATGACGACTAGATATCTATAAACAAATATCAGTTAATTAAGAGAACAACACATGTGTTTTAACCCATAATTACGGGTTGAAACCCAGACAAGCGTCACTGAATTTTTCTGTGTTTATTTATAATAATTCATCTCGCTATCGGCATTTAAGTAAAACTTCGCGAGGAAACTTTAACTTCACCGTTCGTGAAAACTAAGCCCAGCAGTGGGACATGATCGTAGATCGTTACTGATAAGTCGATTGCTTCCTGCGATAAGTAAATTCAATAATTTACGCTAGACGATTTCCCGGCTCGGCCATTACCGTCACCAGTTAGTTCCTAGCAATTTAGCAATTTAGTGAGTCTAAACCACGATGTTCAGTGCGCGTGAAATGTTCATGCCGAGTGGAAGTGAAAATTAGCATTTAAATTATTTAGTTTCACTATTCCTACGACGGATATCATTATTGGTTTTTCTATTAAAATATCAATGTTTGTCGCACGACGAGCAGACATTTTGTTTATTTGAATTATGGAATATATCGGCACGAAAACATCTAAGCACTTTTATAATATACTTGAAGATAAATTTCTGATGATGATAACATGTCTTACGCACATTTCACATTTGGGTGTTTAATGTACCTGTACTTCTTACTCCACTTTAAATATTAACCAATGGATAGTGTTACTGATGTCCAATGTTATATATTATTGATAACCAGACGGCAGAAACGCTGGTGGAACACTCATAGAAGTTACATTAAGTATTCATTGGGCGTCGACCCCCTAGGCGTCTGAAGAAACACATTTTTCAGAGTCCTTTATTTTTTGTTATAAACATACATGTGGTCTCGTTAGAGGATACTCGTAGGTGAAATTAGTAAAGTAAAATAACAGTTGGGTTAAAGCCTCCTCCTCTCCTTTTGAGGTTTTGAAACACACAGGTTGTTTCACGATATTTTCCTGTAACGACGAAGTATGTGATGAATTTCAAAAACCAAAAAAAGATTATAATAATAATCAGAACCATAAAATTATCATACACAAGTGTAAAGAACCATATCATATAATTAATGCAGTTAGTAGAAATATTTTCAGTATTTAAGGCCCGAGGGTTGTCCATTTGCGCCCTAAACGTATTGCTTTTAGTTGTCAAAGAAAGGCGGACGCAAAAAGGATCGTTAGCGAAAAAAAAAAGAACCGTGTTCCACTTTAGAAGTAGTAACCTAGTTTATGCATTCAAGAGGAAAGGCTGTAAATTTTCTCTTCAGGAATTTATGTGTACAAAATTTGCTCGATATTACCTTTCTTATATACTCTTAAACATAACTTCCTTACGTTACTAAAATCTCTATTGGTAAAGGTTATTAATGTTAATGTTGATACATAACACATAACGTGACAAAATTGAATTATAAACGAAAGGCAGATAAACATCGAATAAATCAGAAAGTATTAGCTACATAATCCTATGCATATTTATTAAGAATAAGAAAGTTTATTAAATAATAGAAAATGGTAATAATTCACAGAACTTGAGACTTATAGTATTTATTTTGATATATTATTAATATATCAAAATAAATGCTACCGTGACTCTTCAGTCGAGAACCAAGCGGTTTGAACACAAACATCTTAGAGTTGAATGTTACAATCGCAGATTTGGACTACACTACCACTTACCATCAGGTGGAGTCATTTGCTTTCCCGGTTTTTATAAAAAAAGAAAAAAGATTCTTGGAGCTATTGTCGTACACGTAACATTGACTTCACGCTTAATTGGAGAAGAAAATAGGTTTATTACTAATTCATTGAAGACTGGCATTGAAAAAAATACTATTCTACAAAAAATCAAATATAAGAGAGCGTATATTTTAATTTTCATAATAAGGGAGATGTCTACGTTTATTATAATTTTTGGAACATTTACGGTACATATATTAAACTCTGTGAATTGGATACAATAAAAAGTAACGAATATTTTATATATGTACCAATTACAGATATGCACACGGACAAGGTAACACTGTTTAGTTGCTTGACAAAAATTAGTAAAATAATTTAGTAACGTTTTACGTTAATAATTTGATTACGTTTACGTTTATCTGCATTATAATAAATTAAATCGCCACCGACCATGTATTATAAAAACTATTAAATAATTTAGATTTTCTCCACATCGACTGCCTGTCATGATAGATATTTCTTACACCGTTAATGCGCCGTCAGGAGCCTGTTATGATGCCAGATCACTCACCTTTCAGGCCGAAACAACAACACAAAGAATTGCCGTTTGACGGCCAGACTAGGTATCCAGACGTGCTAGCATAAACTCTAGAGACACTATATTACAAATTTACTTCATCCATTAAATTTTAAGAGATCTCAATCCCTGCCTATAATTGGATGTACGTGATAATCTCTTAAACTACTAATATGATTTAAAAAAAAACGTTTGAATGAATTGATAGCCTGTACTATAAATTACACTATGTATATCACGTTTAAGTAAAAGTATTTTTCGTATAGACCGAACGAAAAACGTCCAAGCGAATTCGTTTCTAACGAACGCAGCCTTAACGGTGAGAGATAAATGAATGCTACCTATAGAAAAGTTTAAAAAGACCCACAAAAAAGTCAACGACGTACGTATGTACGTAGGTAACGGTTAAGTCAAAAATTAATTAAATATATGTTTACTGGTAAGACGTCTGGCGGGTTTTGCTATTCATTAATAAGTTGGAACATCGTACACGCTAGACCTGCATGTATTAGTCAGCACTGTAGGTGGCTAAAGTGCTACCATTAATCCGGTGATCAGTGTAAACTGTTTCGCAACTGAATTAGCTTGTTTTAAGACTCTGCTCACAGCAAATATTTGATCATGGAGGTGTCTATCGCGTTATTAATTGAAAAAGTGAAAGTGTTCTAACTGGGTTTAAGAATATAAAGCGTCTTTTTTATCTGGTATTTTTAAGGGGCCTTTTAGGGGACAGAATATAAAGCGTTATTTATATAATATGATATGCTATATAACCTTTTCATATATATATTCTTCTATTAACCAAATATCACAAATGGAATATTTTTAAAGCACTTATGAAGGATTATTTACTTTACAATCACACTTATATCTTCAAAAATCTATTTTATTAGTTCCATTGTAGTCATTGTGATATTATTTGGGACTCTATTTACTTAACCTCACAACACATTTACCTAATTATATAATACGTATATAAAGTAAGGTAACGAGCAGTAAAAGTCCCGCAGCTGGACAAAGGCCTTCTTCCTGTCCTCTAGAGATGGTATAACGAGTTGTTGGTATATGTTTGATATCCAAAGTACTAATCGTACTTAAAACTGTTTGATATTCAATGAGCTCGAATACATATCCTTATACAGGTTAATATAATCATAAGACCTTTCAATATGATTTTACTATTAAGGTCCTGGAATTTGTAATTAATATATTACTAAACTTTATCAATAAAATTAATCGACATTACTATCTATAAGTGGTAAAGGTAAAAAACGTTTAACATTTATTTTTTAGGGTCATGTTGTAATTAAAAATGTAATCTTAGCAATAATTATGCGTTCAAAATTAATTTCTAAACGAAAACAGGCATTAACTTTAAGATTGTAAATGTCAAATGCTAGGGCCGAGGCAATTGTATTATCGTGAAGGTGATTCATGACACGTTTAATGTAGAATTTTTTTTTAAATATATGTCGGCTAGATAAAGACAAAGACTAGTGAAGACGTTGAATAATTAAGTAAGAGATGCATTTATTCATGAAACATGGCAAGTTAAATTTGTTCACACATAGCTTCACTTCATTATTATCACACTTCATACTAATATAACGTTTATATGAAATATATGTTTTGTTTGTTTGTTTTTTCATGTCGGCAACCAACTCATAAAGACACTGGACACTCGAAGAGGTACTAGCCATTCCTAACACCAATAATACGCTGCTAATCATGGTGTCTAAGATGTCATGTATCTTATGTATGCCTGTACTAACTGGTTCATTTAACTTCTATATATGTAGAAATATATGTACAATATCATTTCTGTTAAGAAAAAATATTTTTTAACTTCATTCAGCTCCATTGCGGATTATTTCAGTATATATTTTGAAACACGTCTTTTCCCTAAGATGTTCTCCTTTAACGCAAAGAACGAAATGAGCTGTTATACAAAATGAGCATTCGAGAAGACGCTTTTTCGTATAAGAAACTGAGTCTGGTATAATAACCACGTAATTATAATATATATATATATTTACCGTAACCGTAACAGCCTGTGAATGTCCCACTGCTGGGCTAAAGGCCTCCTCTCCTCTTTTTGATGAGAAGGTTTGGAGCTTATTCCACCACGCTGCTCCAATGCGGGTTGGTAGAATTCACATGTGGCAGAATTTCAGTGAAATTAGACACATGCAGGTTTCCTCACGATGTTTTCCTTCACCGTAAAGCACGAGATGAATTATAATCACAAATTAAGCACATGAAAATTCAGTGGTGCTTGCCCGGGTTTGAACCCACGATCATCGGTTAAGATTCAAGCGTTCTTACCACTGGGCCATCTCGGCTTTAAAGCGTAAATACGACATGAGATGATTTCACTTTGACCAAATCATATATATTTAATTACGTCCAATTGACAATCACAATCCACTTGTATCCTACACAATGATTACATTCGAGCGTGAAGTAACATAAAAAATATATGTAAAAGAACATAATTACAGACAAAGAACATATCCCTTTATCTCACATAAATCCAGAGAGTACGGAAAATCTTAAAAAGGAGTTTCACTAAAACATACTTAAGAAATTCCACATACTAGACACACACGAGTCTGGGATGGATTTACATACTAAAAATATATATACTCTACATTTTTACTGTATATATATTTTGACAAGTTTTTAATAATACAAAGCGTATGAGCGAAAATACACAACTACGTTTCACAGCAATTATTTTTATGCAACACAAACCATTCTCATCCTGTACTCGATAAGATTATCCTGTTTTGTAACTTAACTAACTATACGTTCATGAAACTATTAAATAATATACAATACACATGTTTTTTTGTTGTAAAAATAACCATTTTCCTATTGTAATATTTGAGTTGTAACATTTAATTTATAAAGATTGGAGCTTATTGTGGAATAAGCTCCAAACCTTCTCCTCAAAAAAGGGAGAGGAGGCCTTAGCCCAGCAGTGGGACATTCACAGACTGTTATAAAGATATTCCGATTCTTGTTTCTGTAAGCAGATTTCAAACAACACTACAAAACTTCGATTTTGACGTTAGCTAACATTGAACAGCGGAATGAATATTTGTCAAAGTCGTTCTTTACATTTAATCTAATCGATTATTCTATCAATTCTTCTATCATGAAACATTTTCTTTTCAACTGCGGTGCTCGACTGGGTGAATTTCAATGCGTTGGCAAATACATAGAATCTAAACAATTTCGTTATCACTATTATTTTAGTATTAGAAATTTTAGAAGCAATTGCCATCTGCTTTATTGATCCTAATAATAACAAAAAGTTCGTAGAAAACTTAATACAATTCTTTAAATAAACGTTTTGTACAAATTCCAAAAACATGTCTCAAATTTTGATCCCTTGAAGTTTAGGCTTCAGAATAGAATTGTCATTTCGACATTGACGATTCCGTTATTTGTAATTAATAATAAAGCATTACTATGATATCATCCATATAACGCGTGGGTGTCGTAATAGTGTTAAAGTAATGTTCTCACAATTAGGGTCAATGACATTTGTTTACATAATGTACTGAATGTATTATATAGAAAGATTGTTATATTCTTAGAAATGTCCATTACATTTAAAGTAAAAACGGGCAATGTAGAGGAGTACTCTCATTTACCTTGAGGCGATAATTACTAGACACATGATTTGCATGGTTTATGCCGCTGGCAGACACCATAACGCTTCTAAATATTCACCACCTTTTCTTACTTAAGTAAGATCAGGACAGGTAGAGAGAGATGGCATTATCTTTTTTTAAGCACTTTATTCTTTCGTTTTTGCCGATGGATCAGCTAGACAATATTTTATTTACACCTTCGGGTTAAATAAGAGAAAAATTTGAGGTCGAATTAGAATGCAACGTTTCTACATGTAACATTGGAACATTTTACTTTTTAAAATATACTGATATAAGTCACCTAATACGTACCACTATTATCCAGTATAATATGTAAATATTATTTTTAGCCTTTAAAACTATAAAATCACATAAAATTAATATGGTCGTTGACTACATACCTATTACTAAGCTATTTTTTTTAAGTTAGAACTTATGTTTCTAATGCAGTCAGTAGTTAATAATAAATATAATAATTAAAATATTTATCGATGTTTAGAAATATATGGTATTAACGTCAAAATTTGTTTTAATTTTGTATATCTTTGGACTATAAATAGGATAGTTTATTATCAATTTGGGGATTCCCGGGTATTATTCAATTAACTTTATCGTCATTTTTATGCACGATACGCAAAATACATTGCGGGTATATTTATAGTAAGCAAATATACAAGCCGGCGTCAATCGTGAGTTACCAAAAGGCAATATGGTTTTATATGATATGTCAAGGCTTCACAAATAGTTACTTTCGATAATAGTTTTGCCGTTTTATCTATTCGTGCACAAGCAATCGTTGTATCGTAAAACAGACCTTATACAGTAAATAATATCATTATATATAATTACATAAAAATGTATAATTACGTAATATTTCATTAAAATAAATTACAAATTTTCTATTAAGTTAATTTTATTTTGATCCTTTTGCACACACTATCGTTCACAATTTACGTAAACTTATTCGTATCTTATGTACTTTTGCATATTCGTCGATTTATTTGAGCTACTAAAATAACTTGTGAATGAAAAAAAAAATTTAAGAACAGCTCGATCGATAATATCAACTTAATGAAATTAACTTTATTAATTTGTTAAACATCACGCTAAAAGCCAAATTCATCTGACGCTTTACATAATAAACAATTGGTTGGATTCACATAGAATTTAAATCAAACGTTCTTTAAAAACAACTGCTTTGCATGAACGAATTTCGTCTGAAACGAAATCATATATCATACGAAATATAACACAAATTACGATTACTAAGAAGAGAACTAAATATGAACTAAAAACTGTATATACAGTTTTAGGGAGAATAACAATAAAGGTCTTATACTGTTACTGTATTAAAGCGTTACATTTTAAAGCGTGCGTTCGTAGTTTAACTTTACACAAAAAAGTATTAAACACCTCGATTGAATATATTAAGAATAAATTAAAGTAAAGATTTGCTTCCTCGTTTCTGATACGCACCGCTAAGATCTGGAATACCCTCCCGACCTCCGTTTTTCCCACCACCTACAATATGGGTACCTTGAAGTCTAGAGTGAATAGGCATCTTCTAGGCAAGCGCACTCCATCTTAGACTGTATCATCACTTTCCATCAGATGTGATAACAGTCAAGCGCTAGCTTATATATTTAAAAAAAAAAAAGAAAAAAAAATCATGAATCCTAACTCCTTTAGCATCTGAAACATAACAATTGTATATTAAAACTAAGACTACAGACCGATCAAATCGCAGGAAATTTGTTTTCAATTAGCTTTTAATATAATGTCAATAAATTTATATAAAACTAAAGCCTGGACTGTGATTATGTGCGTTAATATATTAAAGGCTTTCGGTCAAGGTTAGATCTTTAGCATTTCATTAAATGCCAAATAACAAACGCCATTTATATCACGCTCTAGTAAACGTGTATTTAGTAGCTATTGGTTTTTTTAGCTAATACTTAAGTACTTTAAAAAAAACTATAAAAAAATGTATAGTTTCGAAATTATAGTGAAATATATAATCAGTCGTTACATCATTATGAATAAAATAAAACGTTTATTTTAACATTTAATATTCATCGTAACGCGTATTAACGATCTAACACTTGTAATCCTACGAGTAATACTAGTTAATACTTTCACTTCATAAATATTTATTATATACGAAAAATATCTTTAAAAAACTATCAAATTAACTACGACGATTGCATTTTGTTTTGAGAAACGTTAAACTTACGTCATGTTTCTATGAACTTGGTGATGACATAATTATTAAATGTCAGGCGATTCATTTTATAAGCCGTACTAAACCACGTAACTTACTTATAGTTAGTATGTAACGAAGATAATGTAACGAGACTTCTTAAAAAGACGGCTAACACTACACAAAAAGAAAAACTATATTTTTTTTCAAAACGAAATTGTCTACAACATTGGACGCTGATCAAGCTAACCTGCCTAGTCATTATTGTGACCTACAATTGCCTTAACCATAATATACATAAGTATCAATATATACAATTCAGACGTTTTATATACTATGAGTCTAACATTGTATTAAGTACATTAACGAATCGCTTTTTTTAAATTATTAACGTCTACCATTCGTCCTATATACGGTAATATCCAATAGATAGTGAGTAAAATTACCGTAATTTGGATTATAATCATTATATTATATACCAGTATTATATACTCACGCTTGCAGCCAATAAAATCGATGATACATACGTGTGGGTTAAATAAATTTGACACATCCGTTGTTAACTCTGGTTCAACGTTCAATTCATAAAAAATGTACATTGAATTCAATAAAACAAGTCCACCGTATATATATTTTTATAAGATACAGCAAATATCGATCAGTTCATAAAATAAAATCCATCAAAATATACTTCAAGTAGGCGCGTGCGAGCACTTTTGAATCGTCATTTTACATGATTAAATAAATAAACACCGATTCGGTATATAGATTCTACCGAGAAGAGCCGAAAAAAAAATCACAAGTTTTTTTTTTTTTTATATATGCCCCGAGATGGCAAATGACTCTACTCCACCTGATGGTAAGTGGTAGTTGAGTCCAAAAGCGACGACGGCCAGTACAGTCGGGAAGAATGTTCTGTACTAGCCGTCCCCGCCTTGCCGGCCCGCAAGATGCCTCTTCACGCCTCGTTTGAAGGAACCCGGGTTGTAAGAGGAGGGGAACACGTGAGCTGGTAAGGAATTCCATTTTTTGGTAGTGCGACAAAGAAAGGAGTTGCCAAATTTCTTTGTTAAAGAAAACAAAACAAATTACTAATTAAACTATTAATTAATTATTAATTATTATTTTGTTAAACAAGTTACTCTTTTCCGATAATCAAGTTACATAGGTAATAAAAATATCTATATATCTAGCGTAGAATAAATCCTACCACAATGTGGGTCAATTTCTACGTTTTGCGCTATCTTTTTCAACGTTATGTAGAGTAACCATTGAGAACGACATTAGAGATTACAACTTTCGTTGCTTTCCTTCGATAATCGAATCGCCATGTCTCTGTTGTGTAGCTACAGCGAGAAACACGTGAAGAAATTTTCTATCCAATGCCGACGAGAAATGACCGCGTTAGTTCGATACATACAAATGATTTAAAAACGTTTACCTTAGTTACTAAAGATTATATTACATACTATTCATTTGTTACGTTAAATGCACTTAGATCGGTGTCCATCCTTGTAAAAATTGATTTATATTAAAATGTTTCGACACTGCGTCGAATATTGCGAACTCAACCTGCATTTTTACATTAACCATTCGCAAGCTCGGAAATATTTTTTTTCTCTCTCATGAAAGTAACTGCACATAAAAGTTTTGCAAGCGAATATATTCTTTTCACCACTCGTAATAAAATCTTATATTAAATTATATGTTTTAATTATTTTATGGAAGTGAAGAACTAGTCCGTATCGTATATTAGGAAATGCATCCGTTTAAGACACAGGTCTATCAACACCTAATTAGGTACAACGTTGTAGTTTTTTCTTACGTCAGATCAGATCAGACTTCAATTCAATTTTGGAACTAATTTGTTCTATTTAAATCTATTTTTTTTTTTTTAACAAATGCAAAATGTTAAATAAGCGAAAGTAGCTGGCCGTAAATATGCCACTAGTTTGACAAAGACCTTTCCTGTTAAGCAGAAAGTTATATAATATTGATATACAAGATAGAATAGCTGGGAGGGCCGAGCGTCATGTCTGGCTTTCTTAATTGTGCTAGAGATACCAAACGAGTAAAGTCTAGGAGTATCGTTTGTTCCTTTAATTAAGCTACACATACATTATCTTATTGTGAAACTACCCTTACATAGGGCGATACAGGGACGCTTAATTCCAATGTCCTCATTCATGATTGTTGATTGATAGAAATTTTAATTTACAAATAGTCATATGACACGCAACCCGATTCAAACGGGCGCGTTTTATAACTGTTATGTCTCGTATTTTTTAATTGG
This sequence comes from Nymphalis io, assembly GCF_905147045.1. Taxonomy (NCBI): domain Eukaryota; kingdom Metazoa; phylum Arthropoda; class Insecta; order Lepidoptera; family Nymphalidae; genus Nymphalis; species Nymphalis io. Next base: position 2,928,706 of record NC_065898.1, on the reverse strand, counting down.
CGAACTAATTTTATTCGACATGTTTTCTCTCACATGCAAGATATTAGTAGTCACAGCATATATATATAGCAGCTAGTATTTGGGTTCTGTATAATGAAATCGGCATTAATTGTCATACAAAAATAATATACCTTATATTCAGGATATCGAAAATATCGCTATAGGAAATAAGTTATTTTTGCATTATAAAAATAAACAAATTAAGAGGGATGTATGTGGTTTTGCCTCAAAGAAAATGATAATAATCAAGAAGTTCTCATTACAATAAATTAAAATGCTAAAATTAACATTGCTATCACTTTTATTTAGCTACATATTATATGTAAAAACTGGTGTATATATATAATACGTAAATGTACATTTTATAAAAATATATTATTTATTAATATTTTTATACCTAAAATAATAATTCTTACCAATATTATAAAAAAAAGAGTTTGTTAGTTTGTTACACTTTCACATCTTAACTATTCAAACAATAATCATGACATTTTTAATACACCTTGTCCGGGGTAAAAAAAGGACATTGGGTACCTAAGACATCCCCCCTCACATGTGGGCAAAGCCGCATGCGAAAACTAGTATTATATCATTTCATACTTAATTTTACTTTCATAATCAGTGCACTCAACATTGAACACACAATTACACAAATAAATAAATGAGCTAAACTACAATAAAAACAAAAGACATTCATTGAAATGGGGGAAAAGAACTGGTAATGGAACCAACTGTATAATGAAAATAGCCTTTAAAACAAATGCTATTAAAATCAAATCCCTTTAACCCCTTAGGGAAATTTATTGGTCTGATGAATCATAAAATAAACACACCCCATGATGAAGTGATGTTAATTATTCATTTAAATTCAGATAAATAAGTAAGTAGATATGTTTAAAGTTTTATTTTTGTGTTTATGTTCCTATATAAGAGGAAAGATGTTCAACGATAGAACCGTGGGACATTAACAGGCCCTTACTTAAGCTATTGTACTTCATATGCTTGGTGGCAGAAATAGCTGTACATAAACATACAATTTTATACAATGATATGAAAAAAAAAATTTGCAAATATCAATTGTATAAATAGAAATATTGTCTAATATCTTTTGATTTGGGAAAGTTACATTTATGTTGTTTAATGAGAGACAGTTAAACTTTATTGCTCTTTCACTTTCGTCTTCATATAGGAGTACTTATTTGAATATTGAATTTTTATTTATAATATTAAATATTTATACTCTTTTTTAGTTAAGAGTGCAAATGAGCAAGTAAAAGTCTACCACTTGATGGTAAGTTTCCACCTTTAACCATTGCTTGGCACCGACATAAACATAAACAAATCCTTACACAGTTAAACTGCCAAATGTCCTGTTTGCCTGTGATTACTCTAATGTAGATACAAATAAAAGAATACACATGATAAGAAATACTTATGCGGCCATTTAATTACATGATCAATCTCTCTAATAAAGGGCTATAATGGAGAATAATTAAAATTAATAATTACATACTAATTGAAAGATAACAAAACAATTGTATAATTCCATGACATCATACAAAGTTAATAAGTCCTTCAGTTTTCATAAAATGTCAGAAGTAATGAAAAAGTTTTTTTTTATATGAAATAATCTTAATTGGTTATATCCTCATTATATGGATTTTTGATGAGTACTAAGAGCCGCTTTCCAGCTATGATCATTGGGTTTTTTTTCTGTCAGACAATAAAAATATTAACAATTCTAAACAATACCGTCAGTAATATTAATACTTAGTGGACAGAAAATGAAACTTCACAAATACGCAATATAGGCAAATTATATTCATTATTTTGATAAAGTACATTTGGAAAATTAATGTACATCGCATAGACTAATTCAAATTCCAATAGGACTTATACAAAAGCTGTTGTAAGTCTATACTAATGTGTTATTTAAAAAATTTTGATTGTTCACTTATTAACTTACATTTAGTTAAGAACTATGCTCTGATTGAAACATATTTAGTGCTTATATAATTCAGCCAATAAGAAATCTGTTCGAAATATAGTTATAATAAAAATTCTATTATTTTAAAGTTCCTTAATAATAGTTAATGCCTGCATGTAAAATTAAAAATATAATAACAAGTATAAAAAATATATGTATATTTCATTTAAGAAATATTTACACTATATATTTTTTTAACAAAACGACGTCCTAAAACCTTTGCGACGTGTGTGACGATATTATGAACCCTTCGAATCACAACGCCCATTTCTTCAGAACATTGCTCAGTCATATCTTCACCAACTTACTCAATATTTGAATTATAGATTATATGGCAGAGGAAAATTCAGTTCCGCCGAATTAATCAGTTTTTAGATAAAACCATTTTTACGGAAAATAAAGGAAATATTGATGCAAGATGTACTCACCCGATCCACCCAAGGAAGTCAACAATTACTCGATATAATATTTCACTGTTAAAAACGTCTCAAATAATTTTCACTTGCATAAGGACACAATATTTATAACTTACTGCACTGATATTATAAATAAATAAATGATATTTTCAATATATTTCAATAAGTCTGCCGCTATAACCGTGCCACAAAACGAAAATGGCAGCGTTGATGTTTCACACTGAAAAAAATGCTTGTTATTATCTGACAACACTGTCTATATTCCCCTCTCTTGTTACTACCACAACTACCTTTATTTTCTATTTAATTTCTAAAACTGTTTTTATAAAAAATAATTAAATGAATATTTTACAGTTATAAAAAATCTTAACAAACTATAATAAAACAATAGTCTAGAATCTAAAATACATCTTGTTACAAAGTAAATAATATTTCTAAAAAATATTTCATACAACATGAAGACATAATGCCAATGTTAAAAATTTATTTATATATTTCAACTAAATTATTCAATTTAGCATTTTCGATATTTGTTCAATGTATTAAGAATGTTTCTGTCAAAGATCTTTATTAAGATTATAATGAAATATACTTGATTTATTTACGTATTACACTGTAATATAAATAATGATAAAAATATTTATATAATGTAAATGTGGGGTTTTTTAATTTTGATTGGTATTATTTATTTTATTTTTAATAATTTATTTATTATGAGGTGAGAGACTATACGCGAACATACAAATTACAATAAAATACGTGCCAGTTACAGTGAAAGTAATTAATAAAACTACATTTACTTTAAATTACAAATTTCAGCTCCGAGGGATTTAGGTGTTTTACAACTTTTACGCACAAAAAATAACAAGTGTTATCAAATGGCAGCACTGGGTGTCATTTGACGCTGTCAGTTCGACTCGACGTCAGATTTTAACGGCAAAGGTTCCGAACTTCCGGAACTGATTTCGTAAAAAGCAAATCCACTGTAGATTTTTGTCAATTGTCATACTTCGTAATTTCTACGTAGTCTTATTGGTAGTTGCGCGGCAATTATTATCATTTGAAAAGTATTTATATTTTTATTTTAAAATGAGTGATATTATTACAGCTATAGCCCCTGTTAATATAGCAATGATAAAATATTGGGGAAAACGTGATGAGGAATTAATATTACCGTTAAACGATTCCGTTAGTGCTACATTGGATACAAGTGTTATGTGCGCTAAAACTTCTGTATGCGCTCGTTTAGATATCTTAGAAAATGAAATATGGCTAAATGGCATTCAGACTTCGTTTTCCAATCAACGATTACAAAATTGCCTCAATGCAATAAAAGCAATAGCGAGTGAACAACAAAGTGTTAATGAAGAATTTTTATCATGGAATGTTCGTATTTGCTCCGTAAATAATTTTCCAACCGCCGCCGGTTTAGCATCTTCAGCTGCAGGGTATGCTTGTTTAGTAACAGCCTTAGCTAGATTGTATAAAGTAAAAACTGATGTCAGCAAAATTGCCCGTGTGGGATCTGGCAGTGCTTGCAGAAGTGTATATGGTGGATTCGTAAGATGGCATGCAGGGGTCAAAGCTGACGGAAGTGATTCAATAGCAACTCAAATAGCCGATTCTTCTCATTGGAAAGAAATGAGAGTTTTAATACTTGTTGTAGCAGATACAAAAAAACACATAAGTTCAGTAAAAGGAATGAGTTGTTCCGTGGAGACATCAGAACTGCTCAAATACAGGGTTGAAGTGTCTGCACCTACACGAGTAAAACAAATTTGTGAAGCTATAAAAGACAAAGATTTCTCAACATTTGCAGAAATAACTATGAAAGATAGTAATCAATTTCATGCTGTGTGCCTTGATTCATACCCACCTTGTGTGTACATGACGGATGTCTCCCACAAAATTGTTGAAATAATACATAAATATAATGAATTTTGTGGAAAAATTAAAGTGGCTTATACTTTTGATGCAGGACCAAATGCATGTTTGTACCTATTAGAGAAGGATGTACCAGAAATCCTTTCATTGATAAAACACATGTTTCCTACTACTTCTGATGATTTTATCAAAGGTTTAGATGCTCCTACAACAAATATTGATTTACTTAAGGAATTTCCGATGAAACCACTTGAACCAAATTTACTGAAATACTTAATTTATACTAAACTTGGTGATGGACCTCAGATTATATCCGATGAGTCTCATCTTTTAAATGCCCAAGGAAATTTACTATAACATTGAACAACCAGTTCCAAATAAATATTATATAAATGATTGGACAGGATCATATTTATTTGAATTTAACAAAGATTTTAACACATAATATACTTGAGTGTAAAACTATGTTTTAGTTTTCCCATATATCAGTTAGCAAATTTTAAATTTTATTTACGATCAATCTACATTCTATAGAAAATATTGGACACTATTTTGTACTTTTTCAAGATGATGGCCACACAGTAGTATGCTACTACTGTAGTAGTGATTATTACATCAAGTTGTGATTTAATGTTATGTATAGTTTACTTATTATTTACTTTTACATTCAATTGTCACTACAAGTGTTCAATCTATAGATTATTTAAATCCGACATGTATTTTTTATAATACCTTTAAAATTAGTCTTCTGCTATGGGTTTTATGAATTGTGTTAATGTTTTTTAAGTTTTGGTGAAGGATCATAAAATGTATACACGACAATAACTATTAATATTTGAACTTTATCAGTATTATTCAATTCTTTTTTTAAAATATGGTTGTAGGTTTAAATTATATTGTTAACTCGATCCAACTTAACATATCTAAAGGATGGAGTATGAAATAAAGATTTATTAATAAAATAACACAAAAGTTTATTTACATAATAAAGGTCAAATATACATAGATTGCAGATACATAACTCTGCATTTAAAAGTACCTTATCAGTAGCTATACATGGAGATCATAATTAAAACACTATTGTCAGTCAATTCCATTTATTTTTATACTTTTAAAACAGGACAAAAATAAATGAAACCATTCTTATTTAACATCTTATCGTGCAGAGACTGAAACCTGCCAGACTCTTATGATGTTGTCGGAGTAGCCAGCAAAGAGAGTTTGACCATCAGTAGACCATGCCAATGAAAGACACTGAGGTGGATCTGTCTTGGAGGTCTGTGTCTGGTTAATAATCTCGGGCTTCAACTCCTCAACCATTTCCTTACTTTCAAGATCCTATAAAAAAAAAGAAAATTATTAAATATATACATATAATATTAAAATAAATTATTCATTAAAATAAATTTACATCAAATAAAATTTAGAACTTACCCAAATCTTAATAGAGGGCCCAAATGCAGCGCAAAGCCAATATCTGTTGGGCGAGAAGCACAGTGCTGTGATGATGTCATTGTGGTCGAGGGTGTGAAGGTGTTTGCCATCATTCAGATCCCAGAGCATAGCCTTCATGTCCTTGCCACCAGATGCACAGAGTGAGCCATCAGGAGATACAGTCACTGTGTTCAAATATCCAGAGTGGCCCAAGTGGTTAATCTTCAACTTGCAGTTGGTCAAGTGCCATACCTACAAATTAATTTTTTTTAATGACTATTCTTAATTAAAATTAATTGCTAATATTTGTCACAAAGTATACTTAAATTAGATTAAGAAATTAAAGACCTTTTACCTTGACAGTACGGTCCCAACCAGCGGAGACAATGATAGGGTTAGCATGGTTAGGTGAGAAACGCACACATGAAACCCAGTCGGTGTGGCCATCATCTTGAATGGTATACTTGCACTCTGCAAGGGTGTTCCACAGCTTGATGGTCTTGTCCCGTGAGCCAGATACAATCTGGCGGTTGTCAACTGAGAATGCCACTGACAGGACATCCTGTACAAATTGAGAAAATTTCAATTAGTTTAGGATAGGGGCCTTAAAACTAAAAAGTTAGTACTGCAATCCTTAAACTCAGGTTAGACTAAGTGTGTATGGTAAAAATGTATTTTCATAAGTGCAAAAAAATAGAACTATTATTAAATGATATTGAAGTTCTCTGGTACTACAAACTAGATGATTTTAACAGTTTTAAACAACAATGGCATTAATTTTATAAACAGGTAAAGCCAAAAATACACATGAAATGTATATATATATATAAATATTTTTTGGATAGTGCATTTCTATTCATACCATGTTACCCAAAATCAGTTTCAGAATTACTTACTGAAACCAATGTCTCATGAAGATCCACCTAAGTCTTCCGCCTCGCAAAGGCACATACACACAATTCAACCTCGCACAGGCACTGTCTTCTGCCTCGCAAAGGCGCTTAAAACTATTATCTTCTGCCGCGCATCGGCACTAATCCTACCAAATTAAGAGTTCTGTCACACCTTAGTATGGTCTTCAAAACGCCTGGTAGTTTTTCCGGCTGCGAGATCCCAGAGACGAAGAGTTTTGTCCCAGGAACCTGACAGAGCGTAGTTGCCGTCACTGGACAGGACCACATCAGAGATGAAGTGGGAGTGTCCGTACAGACGCTTCTGCGGTACACCGTAGTTTGTCTCGTCACGAGTCAACTTCCATACAATAAGTGTTTTGTCTGAAAACGATAAATAAGGCTGAGATTTCGTTTAAAAGAAAACACATGTAAGGCAAACTAAGGTATTGATCAGCCCCATATCCGCTTGCCGCTCAGGTATCGCGTGGCAAAGTTTAATTCATCATATCCGTAAAAATATTCATAGCCTTTCTAACATATAATCTTCAGTTATAATACAACATTGCAATCTCTCAAAATACGTATGTAGTTTTTAAGATGGTAAGCGATTAAGATGTAAAGGTTACAAATAGCACGCACATATTTTACATTATTGTGATAATATCTTACCTCGAGAAGATGACAAAATCATGTCCGGATATTTAGGGTTGGTTGCAATTTGGGTAACCCACCCATTGTGACCACAAAGAGTCCCTCTAAGTTTTAAGGTCTCAGTCATTTTTAATTTGGGAGAATCTAAGACCCCCTATGCGACGCACCAAGCTGACGATAAAAGAAAGAAACAGACCCGGTGTTGAAGGTTATAACATAAGAATGAATGAGTGAATGACTGGTAAGTACAGATAATAAATGATTGAGAATGATTCGAAATAAAGTACCCATTACACTACATATTTCCTATTTATAGTAAATTTCGACAATATAGTATTTTTAAGTTTTTATAATTAACATTTTTAGTAAAGTATACATGTTTGCATTGTTAATATGTTGTTGGTAAATTTTGTTGTGCAATGTGTATCATTTGTTGGAGGGTCGAAATCTAAAAAAAAGTATGAATGGCAAATGAGGTTGTCATTTATTACAAAATAAGAATTTTTGAGAAGCATATTTAAATTACAGCACTTTTTATATAAGTACTCTATTAAATGGATTTTATTATAGATAAATCGCAATCACCACAGATGACGAAACCTGTACCTTTTACTGCGATAAACGTAAGTATAATAATTTTAAAGATAATCATCAATTTATAGCAATTATAATAATCTACTCATTGTCTTATTGGTCGAATGTAGGTAAAAGCAGATCCCAGTGATCCTAGGCTCAGTCTGGTCCGGGCCGATAGTGACTTGATTTTTCTGTTAATAAATTCTCGGTAGTAATTATCTCGGAGTGCCTTTGTTCTGTTGTCTCCAAACACAGTTGATTGGTGCAGCTGTGTGGGATTTGCCTATTAGAGTGTAGAAATAGAAAGCACTCAAGCCCACACACCTATGTACTACATTATGTTTAGTGCAAGTAAGTAGTAGTAGTCTCCTTTGAGAATGGACGCTGTGACTATTATCATCATTATGTAAAAAATCTAAATAAAATTTATCCAAGTAGGTTCTCATAAGAACTTTTGAATTGTTAAACTTAAAATCACCAGGTATCACAATGCAGACTACCGATTTCTTCCTTTCCTGATTAAATTTCATAATTTATCTAATAAAGATTAATACCGTTATAACCATTTGCTAGATGATTTTCTATATATATTTTTTAAAACAGTTTTAATTAAAATGATTACGCAACATTTTTTTAAGCAAAACCGTTCAAATTTTAGATTCAAAATGAAAATGTTGCTAACTAGTATAACTGTGTTGCTATAATATTATCATACTTTCATATAAATTAGTTTTTAGAGAAGAATTTGCTTAATTTAACGTATTGGCTATTTATTACAATTTAAATTTATTAAATTTAACCATAAATTTCAAAAATATATAAAATTTTTATCTAATTTACTTTTATTGTTGGTGAATGCATCGATATTTGGCATCATATTGTAATGCCATTGTATTCCGCTTGGGGTACACCGTCGTTCTTTTGAACCAAATTGACGTCACGCAAGTGGTACCTACGCCATTTTGTAAGTGTCTGCCATAGTCAGTATTTCTGGGCACAGTGTAAAATACAAAATTCGCATGGTTTTGTGTACATTTAATAGATAAAAATATCTCAAAACTAAGTTAACGTCTAGTGCGTTAATTCACAGACACAAAGTATGGAGGACAAGGCGTCATTAAAAGAACTGGATCAATGGATAGAACAGCTAAATGAATGCAAGCAATTGACAGAAAACCAAGTGAAAACGTTATGCGATAAGGTAATAATGCTTTAAATTTACTAATTTATTTATATATTTGTGCTCTGAATAAATTGTTTATGTAGTTACTCAAAAGTTAGGTTGGTATCCACTTATACTTATATCGAATGATTCACGTACATACATAGGCAAGAAGGAGATCGCGTATGTAATGTATGGAAACTGACTTTATCCAACTATTCACTAGTAGGTAGGTGATCGGTTTCCTATTGAGATGGCATAATCAAACATTTTGATAGGTCTGAAAGTGTTTGTTTGGATCACCACACCCAGGTAGCTACAGTTTTTATTTCATGTCAGTTAAATAGCCTAATTGAATAGGATATTTATAGATGAGGTACGGAAATGATGGTTATAGTTATTATTTTGTATGTTGTCTTATTTTATTTTGTCACAGTAGTATTTAATTTAAACTGGTTAGAGAGGTCTAGTAATCAATGGTTAGAGAGGTCTAGATGGACTTATACTTTGAAGCTGACATTATTCTAAGAAGCTTTGAAATTCTGATAAGATATACAAATATCCTCTTTACCTTTATATTTTGGGTTAATTAATTTGAAAACAATGTATATAGTCTAATATGAATTGCAAGTAAGTACTATATTACAAAGGTTTAGCAGAAACATGTTCAAAATACACAACTTTTGTATGTTAATTTCGTCTCTTTAATTTTGGTAGATTAGTTTTTAAATTTTTACTCACTAAAAGAGGGGACTGCAAATATTAAAAAATTGAAAGTATATACAATATTAAAGAGTATATTGTATGGGATAACTTCTTTTTTGTTTATATTGGATTAAGTTTTAAATAGAATTCAATTAAAAACATTGAATGTTGAAACATTGAATGTACATCACAATTTTTATAGAAATTGTTGATAAATAAAAATTAATATTTTAATTATTACATTATTTCGTTAAATTATAAATTACATCTAATATGTTTAAAGGATAATTGCTTGCTTATGTTATTTGGTAATTGCACCTTGTAAATATTTTACCTTGTAAATGGATATTACAACTATTATATAGGTAAAATATTTCTGTTTTTACTATTTACTTGCTGTCTAGGTCAAGTTCTGTTTATGTAACACTTTGATGTATATCTTGAGGTTATATTATTATGTAGTCAATTTTTACTAGAAAATATTTTTGGTAATCAACTTTTTACAAAAAGTAAAGTTGATGTTTGCTCTAATCGAAGAATTACTTAATATTTCTTGCATACAAAAAACAAATCTGTCAATCTGCAGATGATGTCATTCTTAAAACACATTAAAACTTTTGCTTAATTTGAATCTTTGGTATTTATGTTGGCTTCTCTTAATAATAACTAACAGTTATTTGATTCAAAATATAAGTAAAACAAAACTGATTAAATAAGTTGCTTTAAAAATAAATAAATAAAACATAATTGATTTAAAGACGGATGTTAATTTGACAGTTATAAACAATTAAAATGACATTAAAAGCATTTTATTCAATGTTTTTAATTTAAATAACACTGAAAATTATCTAATTTGTAAAAGCAAATAAGATCAAATTAATTTGTTATTGAAGTGCTAATTATTATAGATGTTTTTCATCCATGCATAAATTTCATATTTGTTTTTCTAGTAATTTCTTCTCATTAGAATAGAGTGAACATGAAAATAGTGTCATCCTTATTTATTTAAAAATATGACAATATCATATAGTAGTGGCCGGTAATTGCACACCTTCTGTCTAATAAAAAAATATAGTTTATAAAATACATTTGAAATGCAAATTAATTTTTATTAAAAAGTTGTTACTTGGAACAATGTATTGACCGAGGAATATTGTATAGATTATAAAAAATGTTTCTTTGTGTGTCCTTAACTCATTCATCCAATTGCTAATACATTTTGGTGAGGTGCTTCTCCATCCAATCCATAAGAACTTTAGTTCGTATGTTTGTCCTTCAAGTTGGGATGTTATAAAATTTAACAAAATTTTGCATATATAGAATTAATTTATGTCAAAGTTATCGTGATATGAAGACATTTAAAACTTTTTTCTTATTTGTAATAATAACAATTTATGTTTTTTTTTTTTAATTTTTATTTGCAATTTGTGAATATTATTTATTATTTTCAAAATATATCGATTCTGTTAACCCACAGGATTAACTTATCCATTTAGATTTTATTGTGAGTAATTGATGTAACCTTTTTCATTAAATTGTAATTACATCATACTCGAGGTCCATTTACGTTGATACATATAGAATATACAGCTTTTCTTATAAATGTTGTTTAGAAGATTAGTTAAACCTTTCCTTTGCATGTAAAATTAATAATGACAATGTGAGAAATTAGTCAATGATTTGTCTAGACACCCACATTTTTTTTCTTTTATATAATACTCATATATTGGTAAAAATATTTTTGCTTGTTAATTTTCTATGCAATGTTTTTAATTATTAAAATTTATTAATAACTGCAATATGCTTATTTCCTCTTATGTTTTTTAAATAGTTCTTCTTGATTACAAAATTGGATCTACACTTAATGCTTTGTACCATAATGAAAAAAAAAAATAGCGGAGGTTGTTTGGAATGTAGTTTGAAAATACTTCAAATATGAATCTATTTTTTTTATACTAATACTGGAACTGGTTTTTAAATTATGGAATGTTTGTATTTTTTTTAAGTTCTCTATGTGTTTATAATAGCTAGATGTGCCCTGCGGTTTTGCATGTGTTAAATTATACATGGGATTTATATTTTCGTAAATATCAAATAGTTATAATTAAGTTTTGATAGACTCAATCGATTTTGACGAAATAAAGACTAAATGGCACCTTGGAAAATTTCCTAACATAGTACAATTACATTTATTTTTTTACCATTATTTATGGTTGAAATGTTTTGAAGGTTACCTGGACAAACGTACAGACAAAAATAATGTTTATTTTGATAATATATACCTTAAAAAAGTGCAGTTATTTTAAAATACCAATCGTCATTGAATTCGGCATAAAGGTAATCTAAGACCTGCTTAGAGACGTAAGATTCCTTTTTTTTGCAGTCGTCATCGTGGGTCAAAGGTAGCTTATGATATTTGTTTTTATTCATTGTTTGGCAGAATGGAAAATAGGCCACCTGGTCTTAAGTTGTCGTCCTCCATAGACATTGGCAATGTGAGACATAAACCATCCTTTACATGGTCTATGCGCCACCGACCTTGGGAACTAAGGTGTCTCTTCTGCCTGTAGTTACAATGACTCACTCACCCTTTAAACCGGAACTCGACAAAACTAACCATTTCAGTTTGACGGCTTGCACAAATCCCTACTACCAAGTATCAAGTAAGATCTAAGTATAATAAACAAGCACGTAATATGCTTATTATCATTAAATCGTTAAGTTAAATATGTGTAATGGTATTTTTATTACCTGCAACCATTTCGAGTCACAAAAATCAATACACTAATAACCGTTTAGCTTGACATCGGTGAGGTTTGACGACGCTTAAGCACTTTGAAATATAATTATGCCTCCGCAATGCATCTTGTAACTCGATCGCAGTTTTATTATAGCTTATTGTTTTACGGGAGAATGTATTGTATATACAACTAGTAAAAACTCTTTGTGTCAAATTTAAATGTATTTTTTTTATAGAAAACCTCTTTATAATTTAATAACAGTATTTTTATTTAAAATTACGTTATTAACAAAACATTGCAAATTCGAATAGTTAATTTTTGATATATTTTAGGAACTAAAGCTCGTACGCTATATAAGCTACGTAATATTAAATTGCATTAGAAGTTCTATTGTACTACATGAAAAGCGATACCTGAGCTAATAAACCCATAGTGTACTCTGTACAGTGTTAGGAACACAGCATCATTATAGCTTTATTATACAATACTGATACAAATTATTTCTTATTTGTAATAAGAATTAAGCAAACGAAAAGTGGGCAATACCAATTTTGCTTATATATTTAATTAATTACGTATATACCACTTAAAATTTATGAAACAAATTCCATAACTAAGTAAGCTAAAAAAACGAGAAGTTGTTTATAGATTAAAGAAGTGCGTTTCTGATAAACTTATAGGATTTAAAAATAATAAATTGGAATTTTATATAGTTACTTACTTTTATACTTCATTTAGTTTCTTTATATCTATTCGTATAAGAAAGCTGGTTGAATTATTTTTCCTCTAGATAGTTTATTGAAGCAGCTATATAACTTTACTCTTCGAACCTAAATAACAGAGCTGTAACCATAAACGTCGATCAGACGGGCCAACGGTACAAAATTGGCCTTTATGATGATATAATCAAATTTAAATCGGATGACTGCCAGCGTAATATTATAATTATTAAGCCGGTGCCATTGTCGTTTTAAAAATAATGCGTACGTGGGTCAAGTTTACCCTTAATATCCAAAAAATAATTTAAAGCTTTAAAAAGGTGAGGTAAAATGTTTGAGATAGGATAAATATAATTTCAAATTATTTTTATATAATAAACTCTTACTCAGTAATACATACGTTGTCTTGAAATATACGACTAGCTCTTAAAAAAATGAAACTCAAGGATATTAAGTCTTAATTAATCGTGCATAATCTTAAATATTGTTTTTCTAGTATTGTTAATATTTAATAAAAAAATAATTTCAAATTATAGTTCTTTGATCGAAATTTTATTTTAACTTGGATTATAATGTTATATGTGTTTGGTTATGTTTCTTTACCATGTTTTACTCAAAACATTTTTTAAATGAAAGTTATAAAGATTGAACAAAATTAAATAAGTATTAAATTAAATTTCAAGATTTTTTTATATAAGGCTTTGGACCTTAACGATTTCGTGATAATAAAGTAAAAATATAAGATAAATTGCATTATTTAAGGCCATCATGATTTAATACATAAGCCTGAAAGTTTTGTAACACAATTTATGATTTTTTTTATTATACATAATTATTATTTTTATAATTATCACATGTATTTTTTATATTGGATTTAATAATATACAAACACAAAAACACTCACCCTTACTTACAAAAATATACGTGCTACAGCCCCACACGCGCGCGTACATACATAAGAACACGCACATACAAACGCGCACGCACACCACAACCAGTTCGGGTTACCGTCTAAGCTTATATATACATATATGAGATAATTTAGTATCTATTGTATCAAAATATCTCGCCTTTTGACTGGCCTTCCCATATTTGCATTTCGTTTTCCTAATGTTTCGTAAACACTCGAATTCTCATGGACGTACGTATGTTAAGCCTTTCCTTTACGATGTAATGAAATGCAGTGATTGTTTATTTGCAAATATATTGTTAAAATAGACAAAATTGTACCTTAAAGTTATTGATACTGATTGATTTTAACTAGAAACTTCTAAATACACCTATATCTCTAAAATCAAATATTTAGATAAAACTGTTCATAAAATGATTGCGTTGTGCAATTCTAACAAATCTATATTTAACGCTAAAACTAACATTGCCTGTCGATATTTCCAATCAACGGCATCACGCTGCACACATCCTTTAAACTCCGCGCAGACCCCCCCTCATCCCCACTCGCCGCCCACAGGCAGCGAGCTTCCACCCTGTTAAGTGCACTCCCCAGGTTAAGGATCAGCCTGAAAATACAGAATCTAGGTCATTCTCCACGACCACAGAATTTTCATGATTTTATTTGATTTTTTTTTTATTTGAAATGTTTTGCTTAGAATTATTTATAACGATTTAATAATTTTAACAAGACACTAATTAGTTAAGTTATTTCGTTGAAGATAACGTTTTCTCTTCTCGTCTAAAGTCTAATAATTATAATTTATGAGTATAAAATAGTGAAAATCGAATTAATTTTTTGGTAATGTTGATGTTTAATATAAAATATTAAGTATAAAACGACGTCATAGCAAAAAAAACTAATTATTAAAATTACGCGTTTGTTTATTGTACGGAATCTGTATCGGGGAGGATGTTGCGTGATGTTCGGAGAGAGATAGCAACGCTATTGCCCTTATTATGTTGAACGTTTTACAAAACCAAATTAACTATAAATCTTTTCATAAAAAAAATTATATAAATGTGTTTGTTTTTAATTAATCTCGTTCTCGTTAATTCTCGTTTGCTCACGCCAGATTTATCTACGTAACTGATTAATAATAAAACGTAAACAACGCGAGTTTATAATAAATATGTATATATTTATATACAAATAAAATAGTAAAACCCCAGGAGTCGTGGAGGATATGGATTTTATATGTAATTCGTTTCTTTTATTGCTGTCGTCTTGTTTGATCCACGATCTGACCGTGGTTGTTATAAAACTCTAAGAAATTTTTATACCGTTTTGTCACGAAGAGTTCTAGAATAAGTTACAGTAACTTATATTGCTTTTTATATTATTATCTTTCGATCTTTACATATATTTCAATCTAGTAACGTATATTATTTTTAAACCTGAAGAAGAATATGTATTTATCTAAATTATGTATATACGCATATTATAAATGTTTATTATTGTTATGAACAATAATAGTTGCAATATCATCCATATACATTATCTCGGAATCGGGGTTTTTTTTTATCACATCTTATCTAACATACCTACTTGCGTAATGTTGTTCAGGAAAATGTCTCACGAAGACAACCTTAATGAGCGAACTGGAAGCAAAACCAGTTGCATCTTGATTAGTGCCCATACACAAGCTCCGGTACCGATCATTGCCTTTTTTCGAACGAGAGAGTTGATTTCGGTTTTCATAGGAATAAAAATGTCTATCATTTTACCGCATTATGTCAAAGAAGAGCGGCATTTAATAGCCGTTTGGGAATTTATGAACTTTTTATAGTTTTTCTATAGTAATATCGTTGGTAATATTACTTTTATATTTTAACAATGTATCTAAAAACGAAAACATATATTTAAATGAGTCGTGCAGTATTATTAATATTAAATAAACATCTGCAAGAGTGCCGAGTAGTGTCAACCTAGAATAGAATAGAATTGTATGTTTAAACGCCTTGTCGTGTATGTGTACGTGCTTCAACTCTCGCAGTAAAATAACAGCCTCTTGGAAGGCAGCATTGTTTTTATACTGTTTTAGCGAAATCTTTAGTGCAGTTCTTTATACTAGAGCTATTATTACGGAACACAAAATGAACGTTATAATTATTTCAACAGGTTCCGCGTTACGTTATGGTATAAATTTGCCTTTTTAGAAACAAATTTGTCGAAACGTTACGAATAGATGCGAATAGAAATGTGTGGGCGTATTTGCTTGTAATCGTCGATGATTGCCAATCTTCGTCCGCTATCCGTGCTGTCGGTTTTTTAAAGCGGCGAAGCAAAGGAATTCGTCGAAACATTTACATCACTCATCATACGATCAACGTTACCATTTAGACAGCGTTTCACCGTAGCACCGAGTGCTTAAGGTTGTCAGACAATGCGTTTCGTTACAATACACATTAGAATGATTACTATATGCAATGATCAAATACGCTGCAACTGATATTACGTGTACGTCCATTGCCATTGCGAACGGTCGCAAATACGCAACAGTATATAGCGATTGTGGGTAAACACAGAAGAGTGCACATTCGGTAAACACAAGCGAACGTCTGGCTAGTCGCTTAAGTAATATGTATTGATTGGTGATATCATTTAGGAAAACATGCTTATGTTGTTTTGTATGCGAGAGTCGTGTCTGTTTGCGAAGAAATAATAAACACAATTTCCTATCCCTACATCTGGCCACCGGATTGAATATAATTTCTCGTGTAACTGTGGTTACAATTATATACGAGGAACTGTTTTATTTTTAAAAATATATTCTTTTATTTTACTCTAACGCCTCACTTATGTTTTGAAGACGTTAACTCGGAAATTCATCATACGCTTTAGCGTTATTTCTTTAGTAGCTTATAAATGTTGGTAATAAACATTAAGAGCTGCTGACGGCCATCTTAGTTTCATGTTATGTACATTGCTTAGCAGTAAACACAATGTTATAATATTATATAATTTTGTAATGCTTTCACCGGTTTCACCTGGGTTTTTTGTATAGCTTCAAAATTAACTAAAGCCTAGTTAATTTATCCAAGAAACGATCGAACGGATCGTTGAATCGTCTTATTGACGTCTTAATTTGTTTTTTTTTTTTAAACACGAGTGTAATATGTCTATTTTATACACTTACGGCCTTACTTATAAATGTTGCTTAGCGGCTGTTTAGTTAAACACTGATTGCTGCGCTCTTTCTGTCATTATTGATTTGACATTCGAAAGAATAAAACGCAGCACACGGTTCTTGGACCGTAACAGCCTGTGAATGTCCCACTGCTGGGCTAAAGGCCTCCTCTCCTCTTTTTGAGGAGAAGGTTTAGAGCTTATTCCACCACGCTGCTCCAATGCGGGTTGGTAGAATTCACATGTGGCGGAATTTCAGTGAAATTAGACACATGCAGGTTTCCTCACGATGTTTTCCTTCACCGTAAAGCACGAGATGAATTATAATCACAAATTAAGCACATGAAAATTCAGTGGTGCTTGCCCGGGTTTGAACTCACGATCATCGGTTAAGATTCACGCGTTCTTACCACAAGGCCACTAGGACAGTAACTGGCATTAATATTTACATAAATATTCCACAGCCCAGAACCGATTCTTTTTTAACACCGTTTTTAATAATTTTCCCATAATATGTTGTTTATTACATTTAGCCTTACAGACCTTAAACTAGGTCTTTCATTATAATTTGTAGTTTTTAGTTCCGAAATTGTTTTTTTTTTCAATAAGGGCGAAAACAACTCAACGGTCAGATAAGGGTTAATTGTTTCTTACATAGTTTGTACACAAATAAAGACATCCAACCTTTCACGTACAAAATCCTATTTCCATAATCCGCTCTGCACTGGACCCAACTCTAATTCGTAATTCTGAATTCTAAGCTTCAACGGTGTTTTGTTTTATCTATACATAAATATGGCCGGGTTTGAACTAGCAATCTTCGCTTAAGATTGACGTTTTCTAATCACAGGTCTATATCTTCTCAAACGGCTCGTTTTAGTACATACATGTTACATACATAAATAGTTTTTTTTTTATTTGATAATTTATAGTAAAAATGAAATGATTCTCGAAAGAATAGGGAATAATAAACTATACAGATCGATTCTGTAAAAATTCACTTCATAACTCACCCGTGAAATGATGGCAACCGACTTATGGTGATATATTCTATTTTGATGCGTGTGTTATTTAGATATTATGATTATTATGGTCAACGTCGTATATCACATTCCGATATTTTCCGACGTTTCTGCGTTGAGATTCGAGTTTGGTCTTACAGAATAGTCCTACAGCGCCTAAAACTTTGTAACATTGCCACTATTTTTTAAAAGCGATTTATTGTAATCGTTAGTTTAATATTACACAAGTAATAAAAAATATTTTATTTTTATAGTTTTTTGAAATTATAATAAATTTTACTTATCTATCGCCTAAGATTGCGATAAATAATAGTTAGTAGTAAATTAATCTTTGTCGATAATGATCGACTACGTTGAATTTCTTGTTATCTCGAAAACGTCTACTAATTAAGCGAAGTAAAACATATGTTCGTATTTTTTTAGTCCAACTAATGTGCATATTGTATTTTTGTAAAGGTCGCTTGCATTGATCACTTGTTCATGTTGCAAGGTGAGCGTGAGCGTTACTTGGTATTGGTAAAACTTTACCTAGGCTATGAAAATGTATTAAAAAAATCAAATGTAACTATCTAGCTATGTACTCAACGTAATGTCTGTCGAATGGAAACTAATATCATTATGCAGTTGTCATTCAATATGAGACCACGGTTATCTCTATGGTATCTTGTTTTTTCTTTGATTTACGTTTATGGATTAGTATGTATTTTATATGGGGGTTTTCAGGTACGTAACAACGTAGCCCATGTTTTAGGGTATATCCTAGGTTGTAAGCTATCTCTGATCCAAATTTCGTTAAATCATCATCAATCATCCGCCCAGACGTTTTTACGTTATATTTATAATATTACTAGTATTAATAGGATATACATACTATAGACAAGAGAGTCCATAATATAGTTCGTATCAATTTATTTGTGTAAATTTAGTATTAAAGTACATCTCCAAAGATTTATACGTTATATTTAAACATATTATATTTATTTATTACGATGTTGTTATGTATACTTCTAAACCGCTGCCACTAGTTCGCGTTCTTATCGTTGAGACCGCCTTTGTACATCTTGCTTGTGTAAATATTTTTCATATATTTACTTTAATCTATAATAATCTTATAAATGCGAATGTAACTCTGTCTCTCTGTTACGCCTTCACGGATATACCACTGAACTGATTTTGATGAAATTTGTTTGGACCTCAAGGACATTGACTACCTCCTTTCCCTAACATGCGGGCGAAATCTAGTTGTTTATAATTAATATACGCTCGACGTGCAGGCGTTGAAAATGTCGTATATAAATAATTATAATGTAAACAATATATAAATCTTTACAGGCAAAGGAGATTCTAACTAAAGAGTCCAATGTGCAAGAAGTGAAATGTCCGGTCACCGTTTGCGGCGACGTCCACGGTCAGTTCCACGACTTGATGGAGCTGTTCCGCATCGGAGGCCGCTCGCCCGACACCAACTACCTGTTCATGGGCGACTATGTGGACCGCGGTTACTACAGCGTGGAGACGGTCACATTGCTTGTTGCCCTTAAGGTAACATCAAATATAATTATTATTGAGTTTTAATAGTTTATTAATTGGAGTGTAATGTTTTCAGGGTTCATTTTTGTTTGTATGTGAGTTTGCACTCAATCACTTTTAAATGACTGAATAGATTTGGATATATGGAGTATTTTTACATCATCCCGAGTGACACTGGATGTAATTTTGTTTTTTTAAATATTTGCTTGGTTGTATGGTTTTTTTTTTCAATCACTGTATCGATTTATTGCCCAAAATATCAACAGTCACATCTAATGGTTTATGATATTGAATATGCAAAAGAATCAAATTGAACACTAACATCTTCTTTTAAATTTGACTACAATATATAATGTTTTCAAATTTACGCTATTTTTATTACGAGTGTGTTTCTAAGTTAGCATGAAGCTGTTAGTTGTTATTTGAACTTAATGTCATTGCTATATTACAAATAACCATTCGACTATAAATTTACTTACGCTATATGAAGTGAACGAATATACTGTCCTAGTTATAAAACAAACCCGTAAACTTCTCAGAAATTAAATGACAATATCTCTATATTATAATAATATACTGGTGGTATTGCTTTGTGCAAGCTCGTCTGGGTAGGTACCACCCACTCATCATATATTCTACCGCAAAACAGCAGTACTTGGTATTGTTGTGTTCCGGTTTGAAGGGTGAGTGAGCCAGTGTAATTACAGGCACAAGGGACATAACATCTCAGTTCCTAAGGTTGGTGGCACATTGGTGATGCGATGATTAACATATTTTACAATACTATATGGGCGTTGGTGATTATTTACCATCAGGTGGCCCATATGCTCGTCCGCCTTCCTGTTCTATAAAAAAAAATCGCTACTATTTTAATAAATATTAACATTGTATCGATTCCATCACGTTCAATTCAAATTGATCCTATGTATAATATGTATGCGAACATAAGTTACTATTCATGTTATTGTATTCAATGATACAACGTTATATAATGGGCTAAAGGGAGAATCGGTAAAGAAATCGTACAACGTTGTTCGAGCGTTTTTTATATCGATTGAAATTTTCATTTAGAGCGTTAAATTGTTTAGCAAAACTTCGATCAAATGAGATTCCGTCGAACTATACAATTTAATATGTATTTCTTAGAAGTCGACCCGATTTTGAGCGCTTTGTTTATTTCACTTCATTCAATAATGCCCAGATTGTAAGACGTGTTTTTTTTTGTTCGTTTTCAATTAACGGATTTATTAGAAATGTACTTCATTGTAAAAAAAAGGAAATTTGTTTTGTACTTGAGAAAGGTTAAATTTACATTACGCCTATTAAGATAAGTCTATCAGTAGTATTAATAATACCATCATTGATAATTTATTCTCGTATACACTATAAAAACAAGTGCATTAGATATTAGAATCTATTTGCTAGACTGATTTATATTATAAATAAGATTACGTTTAACTCCATGCTTGGAAGGTGACACATCCAACTATTTAGGTCCGATTTTTAGATTTAAATTTATATTTTGGCAAGTCTTCTTTGCTATCCCAGTGTTGGAAACTATGTTTTTAGAATGTCCGTGTATGTAGTGTATATATGTATATTTATATTTATGTGACTTTATTGGCATCACAGTTTTCGATGAAAATTAATGATTGCACAACAATAATTGTTTAAGTTTTCGTTACGTTGGATTAGATTAAGAAGTTGATGTTTTTTTTTTATTATTATTAAATAATAATTTTAGTAATAACTTATGACGAAATTTATTACATTCGAAATAGTAGTGAGTTGGTTCTATCCTGACGCAGAAGATTTCGTATTGTATATTTTTTTCTTTCATTGCATTTGTAAATAGCTCAATCAGTTAGATAGAACAATAATCTAGTCTTTTGTGTGACAGTTTTCTGTTATTTATTTGCAAAGAACTTGTCTTATGACTTACCTTTTCTCTAGCATTGCTTTTGAATTAAAATAATTAACTGACTTTGATATCAATAATGAATTATGACGGTGCGAGATAAAAGTTGTTTTCAGCTGTTTTTTTTTCTCGAATGATTAATTTAACAGTCTATTTGGAAAACGTGTAATTCCAAACTATATACGATGCGTTTTACGTATTTGATGAAAGGAGTCATTTAATTTAAAAATTAAATAAAAAATAAATTGACACTGTTTCCTCTGAAGTGTTTTAGTTAAACGATACATAAATTGCACGCCAATTCGTTTTTTTTTTAAATTGCAATGAATATTGTATCTAAGAGCAGATAGTTTCGATAGGACATGTCGCCCTTAGACCAATGTTTGCTCACCACTCACGTATAGAATACGTTGTAAACACATTCAGTTTCTGAAACGCTAGTCAAAGTCAGATTTAATTTGACTTTCATTGGTCGATTGCATCCGATGACGCAGTAGTCGACCAATGAGCGTTGCAACCAAATCCAATCATATTACAATTGTTTCAGAAACTTGTGATTGGTATGGCTGGAATAAATAAACCCATCTTTTGAGAAGTGTATTATAAACAATTTCATTGTTTCTAATATAACATAGACTACGTGAGAGCAAGCTCGCTTTATCAGTTGGTATCTTTGATAAAGTCGGGTCACTGTTTGTATTACATTTATCACGTAGATTATCAACGAGTTGACTTTCACAAATGAACTGAATCTCGAATATTATTATTTATAATTTAACTTCTTTATGCTATTAACTATTATTTAGTTCTATTATTATATTATTGTCTATTAATTAAATATATTAATATTGAAATTAATGTATTTTATTATAAAATTCAAATAGCACTTAATTTTTCTGGGATTTACAAATTTTTGCTAAATTATTTTAAATAAATTACTAATTAGAATCGATAAGAACGAATATGTATTATAAGGTCACTAATGTTTATTAATATTTGATTAATTCATCGTATTATATTTATTTCAATGTTTCCTTATAATGAATTTGTCTATGATAATTTATGGTTCCAAAGACCATTTCAACCGAACAAAGGATCGGGTCTATTTGTAATTGATATACTGATTTGAAAGTTTTATGTATTTTTTTTTGTAGAATATTGAATTCTATTTTTAAATTTAGTCACGGTTCAATGATACTTCGTGTATTGCATTTTGAGACAGATACAAGTCAGTACATGGTTTTATTTTATTTTTTGAATGAGTTGATGTTCAAGATCGTACGTGTGTTGCCAGTGCTAATTCCTTGCATCGCAAATAAATTTGTCAATGCCTCGTTAATATTTATATGCGACACGATTAAAAATTTAAGTACTGAAATAAAACTTTACGATCTTTAAGACGTATAACATATACATTGTATGTACCTATTTTAAAGCTTTATATTTTCTCTCTCTAGTAACTGATATTCGTTAGTCATATAATTAAGTAAATAGTGAATTTTGCTTGTAACAGCGATGTTTTGATCCTGTACTTATTAAAAAATGAATATCAGATATTTTTTTATTGAAGTCTAACTCGTTGTCGACCATCAAATGTAATAATAATTGTAATAATAATTGTTCCAAAGTTTCTACTGTAATTAAACTGTTGTTCAAATTATATTGTAGAGGTAGTGTATTTATTTTAGAATGTCACAAATTAATGGCGACTGATTGCTATATAATACAATTCCAGGTTAGATATCGTGAGAGAATAACAATCCTCCGCGGTAACCACGAATCACGTCAAATCACCCAAGTGTACGGTTTCTATGACGAATGCCTCCGTAAATACGGCAACGCGTCCGTGTGGAAGCACTTCACGGACCTGTTCGACTTCCTGCCCCTCACCGCGCTCGTCGACGGGCAGATATTCTGCCTGCATGGCGGCCTCAGCCCGTCCATAGACACGTTGGATCACATCCGCGCCCTGGACCGCGTGCAGGAGGTGCCGCACGAGGGGCCCATGTGCGACCTGCTCTGGAGCGATCCCGATGACAGGTAGGATTGCTTAACTATCTGTAATAGTTCCAATATTCCTGTTATGCAGGGAGCCTTTGACCAGCAATGGGACTATTACATTACATTTCGTTAAGGAAATGGTATAGAAACTGTGTTATATACAGTCGGTGGTTGGTCGGCGGTGTTGGTTGGTGGATATTTTTATAAAGTACATTAAATAGATTCCAACTGTGTAGTTGATCTTTGTATTTTCATGCGAGACGAACATTTAATTTCGTATAACAATAAAACTTGAGTTTTGACTTATCTGACCTCTGAGTTTTTTTCTCTTGTTCGTATTAATCAACAAGTTTTTTTAAATAACATCCTTATAATTTGATTATAACACGTTCTATCTAACTATATTTATACTCTCATCATACTGCATCATGACGTCGTGGTTATGGATTAATAATCTTAAAGAACTCCTGTTAATTAATTAATGTCTATTGCAATTGGTTGATTATCATATAAATTCCGTTAAATCGTTTACACGACTATGCATGCATTGTTCTTTGTAATCGAATCGCGATAAAGCAAAGACAAAACAATATTGACCGTGAGCTATTAAAACGATATAAAGTAAAGATATCTAGGTCACTATTACAAAAATCATATGAAAGTAAAATCGTACGTGTTTAATAAGTAAGCGGTGAACAAAGTCCCTGTGCATTTCGAGCAAGCGATTATCTTTAGGTTAATTCGAAAACGTCACACACAAATAAATAAAAAAAACAAATGCTACATTAAAAGTAAACTTGATAAGGATAAACTTTTATCTTAATACATGAACTTATTTGTATGATTCGACCGTAAAATGTTATCATTTCTGCATCCATGTGATGTAGTCATGATTTGTATAAAAAAAGCCGGTAAATGTCCCGGTCAGTATTTGCTGGGCTAAGGGAGTAGAGTAGCGATTTGTAATTTTAATCTCATATTGTATTGTAAGCGAAAGCAATTAATGTTGACTTTAATTCGGATGTAATTTTGGAATAGATTGCTTCTTGAGTAAAAACTTCGTACAAAACCGAGGCGTATCATTAGTTTAAAGATGGTAATGAATAATGATTCATTTCTAATATTACGAAAAGGGCATTTAATGGCAGACTCGTGGCTTATTATCGAGCGAGTGATAATTTCTAGAGACGCTAGACATCCGCTATTTTCTATAAATATGTTTATACAAAATGGCTTAATCTCTAAAGTTGTAATCCAATCGATCCGTGTTACGCGATGTTAATATTTTATTGTTAATATTGGATTAGGTGTTGGTATTAGAAATTTTGTATCAAGCGGAAAATTCGACTAAAAATAAATCTATGAGCATTACCACCTGCGGGATTTCTGTTTGTTGATAATAAAACATTGAAAAATAAAACGGGAGACTTACGACGAAGTTGTTTTTATGAGGCTATTTGAATAAAGAAAATGCAATCAAAGCAATTTTTAAGTTAATATTTAAGGTCATAATTAAATTATTATTTTAATCCAAGAACAATATTATTTCAATTTGAAAGCATAACAAATAATTAGCGGTGTGTGATTCACTTACATGAGGTTGATGAAAATTCATATTGTTATTTTATTGGACTTGAGAATATATCTAATTTATTCAATTCTTAAGCGAGGTGGTATAGGTGGTAGAGCTTTGTGCAAACTCATCAGATCAGATCATCAGATATTTTACCGCAAAACAGCAGTACTTGGTATTGTTGTGTTCCGGTTTGAAGGGTGAGTGAGCCATTGTAATTACAGCCACAAGGGACATAACATCTCAGTCCCCAAGATTGGATTGGTGGCGCATTCGTGATGTAAGCGATGGTTAACATTTTTTACAATGCAAATGTCTATGGGCGTTGGTGACCACTTACCATCAGGTGACCCATATGCTCGTCTGCCTTTCTATATTCTATAAAAAAATAATGAAACAACTACTAAACATCCAATTGAAACCCTAAAAGTGTAAGGGCAAATCCGTGAATGTCTGCACTTACATAGTTTCACGGATACACACAGTACATCAATTTTAAAGTACTTAATTATAAACTTATGAGCGTGATATAATAGTATGCACAATATTATTCAAAATATGATAATATATTATACTTGATGATGTCGCCTTTTTTTGTTGTGTTACGGCTTGAATGGTGAGTGAGCCCGTGTAACTACAGGCAACAAGGGTACGATGGAAGGATTGTTAATATTTCTTCGTGCCAATATCTATGAGCTGTGACGACCACTTCATCAAGTGGCCCATTTGCGTACCTATTTCAAAGAAATATAAAAATCAAATTATGAGTATGAAAATTGAACAGTACAATGTATAAATAACGTATATAAGAGCATTTTTTTAAATAACTGTAAAGTAATTGTCGTTAACGCTTTTCAATGTTTTATAATTTGTACAGAGGCGGATGGGGTATATCGCCACGTGGTGCCGGCTACACGTTCGGTCAGGACATATCGGAGACGTTCAACCACAGCAATGGGCTGACGCTCGTGTCACGTGCACACCAGCTGGTCATGGAGGGCTATAACTGGTGCCACGACCGCAATGTCGTCACCATATTCTCAGCGCCCAACTACTGCTACAGGTATATACATTCATGTCTCGACAATTGTACAAAAGGTATAAACCGAGATGGCCTAGTGGTTAGAACGCGTGAATCTTAACCGATGATCGTGGGTTCGATCCCGGGCAAACACTACTGAATTTTCATGTGCTTAATTTGTATTTATAATTCATCTCGTGCTTGACGGTGAAAGAAAACTTCGTGAGGAAACCTGCATGTGTCTAATTTCATTGAAATTATGCCACATGTGTATTCTACCAACATGCATTGGAGCAGCGTGGTAGAATAAGCTCCTAACCTTCTCTTCAAAAGGGAGAGGAGGCCTTAGCCCAGCAGTGGGACATTAACAGGCTGTTACTTTACTTTACTACTTTACAAAAGGTATTAACGAAAACGACATTACCTCACTTTAAAAATAAATTTACTTTTTTTATTATATATTATTTATCACTGAAATAATATTTGTTTTTATAATTTGTGGTTTGAAACAAGGATCAATTCTTATATAGTTATTTTATATTTTTGCAGCCACATCATTTTTAATACATAATGTATATATATTTCACTAAATAAAGAACTATTAGGATTTAATTATTATTTTATTGCGTAATAAAACTAATACATTTTTTTTACAGATGTGGTAACCAAGCCGCCATAATGGAATTGGATGATGCGCTTAAGTACTCATTGTAAGTGTATTCTATTGCATTTTTTGATTATCATAACCTCTCACTTCTCTCACTCTCACCTTCACTCCAAGTTGGCCCTAATTTTGTTATTAAGTATAGAATATGGATTTTGTAGCATTGTTATAAATAAAAACGTAAATGTTCATTTAATTAATTATGAACTACAAAAACATTACATAATTTCATTCGAATGTATGAATTTTGCAGATTAAGTAATTATTTTTATATATGACTTAGTGTCGTAATTGCTGTAGTGTCTATGTATTTTTATCATTAACAAATTGATAGTTTTATTTTAAATTTATTTTGACTCTTTCTTCGCCCCATCATATGATTAATAGCGCAAAGTGATGACATATTGTATTTGTTTAAACAAATCAATATGGACTCGTATGTCCTCATACTGTGGATACGGAAAAGTTTATGATTTTGTTTATAATTATTGTATAATGTATGTGTATGTTGCAACGAGTTTAACATGTTTGTCTGACAGCCTGCAGTTCGACCCGGCTCCACGGCGCGGAGAACCGCACGTGACAAGACGGACGCCGGATTACTTCATGTAGGCTGCACGTATGTATCACGTTATTTCATATTTTTATATCAGGCTTACAGGATGTTATCTATGGAAATTTATGTCGGTGGTTGAACAAAAGGTTCCACGACGTCACTGAGCTTACTGTTTTGAGATAAATATTCTTACATTGTATTGTAATTAATATTTAAATAATAAGGAATAACTAGAATATCGATCTAGAGCAAATTTTAGTTTTGAGGTTGCTTACTATATTTTAGGCATTTAAGCCACAGGGACCTGTTTTCATTTTTACCATAAATTATGAAATTATATTCGTGAACAAAAAAAATAGCAACATTGTAATGAATAATTTTATTGAATGTTTAATACGTCGTAACAGATATTAGTATTAGTCAGTTCTATAATACGAGCTGCTCTGGCCCGCAGCGCTGGCGCCCCCGGAGCTGGAGCGCCGCGCGCGCCGCCGGCCGGCCGCGCCGCCCGCCCGCCGCCCGCCGCCCGCGCGCCGCCCGTCGCGCGCCGTCCGCGCCGCGCGCCGCAGCCTGCTGCGCGTCGCGCACTGGCTCGCCGCCATCTGACCCGCGCCGCCCGCGCCCCGCGCCTCGCACCCCGCGTCCCGCGCCCCGCGAGCGCATGCGTGTGTTCTTTTCCAACGTGACTATGCAATTGTGCGTGTGGGCGTAATCGAGCTCGACACGCGAACGATGCACATTGATTTCGAATCGTTGATATTGCTGACGTTGCGCAAACGCATTACATTGCAGGCATGATTTTGGAAACTGACGCATCATTTTATCGCTCGTGCTGTGGATTTTGTGTTCTTGACGTAATCTATTCGTTCCACGTTCGCTCCCGAATGATGATTTTATTACTCCGTTCGTAAATTAGTTTCAATAATGAAATGGCCGACGTTTTGATTATGTCGAAACCTCCAGCACGATCGATTGTGTGAAATGTTTCTGGTATAAGTTATTAAATGTTTCTCGATAATTTAACCCAATGTCATATGAAGTTTTGATGTTGTATAGAATTTTGTTAAGAGCACAATAAAAAAACAAATAGATATTTATGTATTTGGTTTGTAAATCCAAATTTATTGAGTAAATATCTCGTTATGAGAATCTTATCTGTTCATTACGATGTACTTTAGAGTGTCGGTGTATGTAAAAATAAACATGTAAGCGTTTACAGTGCGCTTAATATTCTCCTTTTGTATAGTAGTCTAGTTTACTATATAAATCATTTTAAGGACCCTATTCTAATGTCGAGCGGTTAAATCGGGCGGGAACGTGGGCTGTGGCGTGCATTATATATACAAAAATTACTATGTGATGTTTTTACAAGTGACGGCGGGCGCCGGGCGCGAATAAATTATAAGTCACCGCAATTTTAGGTTCTTGCCCCTTCGACATCGCACAAGCTCTCAGCTAACCGATTTCGAACCTTATTGCGAGGGAAATAACGTTCGACGTCGGCGAGGTGCGAGCTTGTCCGATGGATTCGCCCGCGCTATTTATGCTGGTATGTTCATTATGCGCGGCCGGACGGCGCGACCGGTTCACTGTTGTATGTAACTTACGATGTATCAAAGACACTTAGACCTCATTAAACAGCGTACATTTGCTATACGGTAGTTTTATTTCAACCGAAAGTCACCATCGATTGGCGGGAACGGTGAATGGACATACCACCATAATGGAACTTTGGTGATCGAACAAATCGAGTGTAGCCGTCTTGGGGTGATCCTCGTGTAACTTTTTTTTAATCTATTACATAAAACAATGCCTAGTGAACGATTTCTTTTTATTTTCGTAGATCAAAATCTATAAAGTACCATTTTATTGTTTTAAAACTTAATTTTTAGTTATTTTTCCGATTTTACCTACTTGGACTTGCTTTCCATTAGCAAAACATTGCACAACGTACACACTGACGGGCGTACTCGTTGTTATGTATCTTGTGTGAAACAATAGTAAGCATTTAGTTTTATGGCGGAACGGTAGAAAATATTTACATAAATTTAATATATACGCATGACTTAGTCAAATAAAAAAAGTATTAGAATGTTATAAGACGCGTTTAGAATGCCCTGTGCGTCCGTTCTGTCATAAAATACTTGGAGCCGCGCATTTCGGGGTTGATTTATCGAAATTCTCCTG
Organism: Nymphalis io; assembly: GCF_905147045.1. NCBI lineage: Eukaryota > Metazoa > Arthropoda > Insecta > Lepidoptera > Nymphalidae > Nymphalis > Nymphalis io. Next base: position 2,898,988 of record NC_065898.1, on the reverse strand, counting down.
TTCTTGTGCCACAGTACCTGTATAACATGGAATAAAGTGTCTCACAAGCGTGGAGCTTTAATAGTTTCTTTTTATTAATTTTTCACTTTAATCGTTTTAGGTAGACATATAAATACCTACAGATCAAGGCATTACATAAATTGTTATTATTTAATAAGCATAAATTTGTTTCACTTCTATGTATTCAATAACACATAAAAGAAAATACTTTGTAGATAATGAAAT